>NC_137470.1:71297206-73697206 GCF_964235325.1 Thermobia domestica | reverse complement strand
AGGTCCTGGTCACTATATTCTTCGTTCACATCAACTGTTGCCCACTCTTCTAAGCAACCTTCTTCATTCTCACAGCCTGGGACTTGCTGCATAAGACTAAGGAGCTCTTGTTCTGTGACAGGGGTAGGGTCAGGTGCGTCTTCAAATTGGAGATCAGGCCAAAGCTTCTTCCAGCTTTTACGCAGAAAGTTCTCGCTTGTGTTTTCCCATGATTCAGCTAACCAGTAAATAACGTCTTTAATTGTTATTTTTTTCAAGTTTTCACGAATAGAAAGAGAGTCATTTTCTATTTAAAAACGAAGGAGCTTCTTCCGGTAGTTTAGTTTCACGTGGTTGAGAATCCTTTGGTCCATTCGCTGCAGAAGCGACGTAACATTCGGAGGCAGGAAAATCGCTTTTATGTCCCCGCACACCAACTGCATGTCGGACGGATGGGAAGAGGCAGTGTTGATGAGAAGAAGTGCTCGTTGTGGCAGATCATTTTCTTTCTTGAACTTCTTCACTGATGAAACGAATTGCTTATCGAACTACTCCTTGAAAAGAGTACCTGTCATCCATGAGTTGCTCTGATTTCTATAAAATACTGGAAGTGAATTCATATTTAAATTCTTCAAAGCTCTAGGTTTGGCAGACTTTCCTATCACCATCAATGGCAGCTTGTTTGTTCCTGTGACATTACTTCAAGCTAAAACTGTAAGCCGCTGTTTGTTCATTTTGAAGCCTGGTGCAGAGGATTCCTCTTGAGAAGCGAGACTTTTTGTAGGGAGAGCTTTAAAATTCAATCCTGTTTCGTCTGCATTATAAATTTGCTGAGGCGAATAATTTTGCGATGACACTATTTCAGCAAATTCTGTAATGTAATTTTCAGCGGAAGCTGTGTCAGCTGACAGCTTTTCTCCACAAATCGATAGTTGTCTAATTCCATGCCGCTTTTTCCATCGATCCAACCATCCGTTGCTCGCTGAGAAGAATGAATCATCATTCATCATTTTTTTCAGATGCAACTCTTTTTCCTGAATCAATGGACCACTAATTGGCACGCCTTTCTGTCGTTCTTGCGAAAACCATAAAAAAAACCCTTCTTCATCGATGTTTTGATTGACAGACACTGCAGCGTGATGGAGTTGTTTTAATGCCTTTTCACTTGTGGTTGCAGAACACTGTTCGATTTTAGCACGATTTTTTTTCCAGTCACTTATTGTTGCTTTTCCAACTCCATACTCCGCCGCTAACTTGGTCAAACTTTCGCCGTCGTCTAAACGTTTTAAGGCTTTTAACTTTTGTTCCACGGTACATGAACTGTGTTTCCGCTTACTCGACTCAGCCATTACAGTACGTACTTTTAAAACGTCAATTCAAGCTGTTTATTAGAATACGTAAACAAATATTAACCGCACAAACGCTTAAACACTTAACTAACGCCTTATTTATACGCACGATCCACACTATTCAGCAGGTGAACGCTCACTAGATAGACGAAATAATCACATTAATAAATACAGTAAGAGGAAGTGGTAGGGGTAGAGTGATAATAGGCTATTTTTAGCACACGCTTGCCTAGCAACAGTGACAGCTCACCGGACGTACACCCGCCAGTCAAGGTCACTGCCCTTTCGATCACTGGGCTACCCTGTCTAACCTCAGTCGTTGTTTTACCGCCAATTCAGTGACGAAATAAGTACGTAATATTATATCCCGGGTAATCCGAACCCCCGAAATCCGAACAGGCTTCAGCCCCAATTACGTCGGACTTGAGGAGTTGTACTGTATAACAAAAATTTAAACTATGTTAATTTTTGTAGCAGTAGTGTGGCCAGGGAGGATCCGAGGCTATACATCCCTAAAAGTTGTTTTTTTTCTTTTTTAATTCCTGCATTATTATTTTTGTCAAAGTTATAGGTAGCCAATTTTAAAACTCAAAGTTCTATTCTTATTTTCAGTACACTGTATTTTTTATGTGTTTTATTGTTATTTATGATGTAAAACCTGTTTAAATGCGCTTGCCCTTTATTGAAAGTATTTAATCAAAACAAAATTTGCTTGAACAAGTCATTGAAGCGGTGGGGGAATATAAATTTGTAAAAAATGAAGCCTAAAACAACTTTCACGGGGGAGGGTTCCGGACCACCCACTGTTCTGTGTGGTATACCATACTACTGGTGAGAAAAGAAATAACGGTTTTGCTGTTTTTAAAAGAACCGACGAGATTTTTCCAAAACCGGATCAGTTGAGTTGATTTTAATTTAGCGTCCCTTTCAGCAGCGAGGCTATATGAGACGTGGACCTACTGATTAACGTGGAATCCAAACCACATGAGCTCCCACCGGGAATGGAACCCGGATCTCCCACGCCAAAGGCGCGTATGCTAACCGCTTAGCCACGAAGGAGCTCCCAAAACCGGAACAGTTCCGATTTTCAGAGAAAATTGTTTCGAATTTAAAAATTGTTGCGTTTGTAACTGAAGCCGCCTTTAATAGAAAACCGAACCATTTTTTAGTAGAAAAACAAGCCGATTTTGGTGAATTCGGTTAGTGACAGAATTTAAAATGTTTCTGAATATTCTGGTAAAAACAAGTTAAATTTCATAGTTGACTTGCACGCCAGTTTATAATTGTTCGTGTGTCCGGCGTAGCTGGTAAGTTCATCTAGCATATTAATATAAGTGCTTGCAAACCTAACTGTAGCCGACAACAACAGCAGAAGCATGACACAAGTAAGATTGTCAGATTTACTCTCACTCAAATATTAGTGTATCGAAAAACTTTATAAATTGGAGCTACTTTTGCAGTAGATACACAAAGAAAGTAAGACTGACTGTTAGAATAACAATAGAGGTATGCGAACTCATTTTTTTTTATCAGTAAGGCAGTGGCGGCTCGTGCTACTTATACTTAGGAGGGCTGCATAAAATAAAACACCTTATTTAGAAATTAATTCCATACGATGGTCCTTCCTTGTAGTAAATTTTTCGATAACGCTATCATTGAAGTTAGGGATCTTTTCAACCGTTTCCTTTTCTATTGATAACATGGCAAGTATCGTTAACCATTCTTCTCCCTTTGTATTTCTTAGAAAAGTTTTCACACTTTTAAGGGTAGAAGAGCATCATTCAGGTTCACTTGTAGTTAGCGGCAACGTTATGAATATTTTCGAAAGTTTTAGCACTTCAGAAAAGTGGAAGCAAGACTATTGCTTATAACGTTCTGGAGGAATTTCACAGCAGCACCAAGTTTCCTGATCTCTTCTCTTGCACAAACTACACTAAATTCAGTGTGAAGTTCATCTTTATCAAAAACAGGAGAGCTCTGTACATTTACTGAAGATTTATTCGAGAAAGGAAGCACTAAATTGATCAAAATTAGAGTTCTGCAGAAGTAAAGATATAGATAAGAGGTCTGTAAAATGGAAGCGCAGGATTACTTGGTTTAAAACAACGTCACACTTCTTTGGCTACGTGTGCTCTTGACTGTGTATTTGAAACAATTCTCTTTTGGGTTTGATTTTACGTTTCGGTATCAACTAGTTCTATTGATTTCCTGATTTTATTAATTTCAGTGGTGAAAGCAGATAAATATAACTGAACTTTTGCTGCATTTATATAATGACTATGTAAGTTGGTTATATAGAATATTTAGATGTGGTGTAACTAAGTGAAAAAAATAGCCAGAAACAAAATTCTTCATTCATTAAGCATTAGGGTGTATCTCTTTCACTACAAGGCAGACGCTTCATTCATTGTTGTAGTGCTTGAGATCTCGGATTCTGACAAAATTTGGAAGCATTCTTTTATTTCTTCCTGCTTTCCATAGACCACATTAAGTCTTAGATTTAAAATTTCATCTGGTTGGTCCACCACTGGGTATCCACTTTGCAAAACAGGAATCTAAAACTGCTGTTCTGTTATGAGAGCGAGAAAAAACCGGGATAGCAGAAAGATTAGAAAATAATATTCTGGCTTTAGTGTTTTGTCTGGTGGCTCTTTCCATTACAAAATTTAATTGATGAGCAAAACAGTGCACAAAATAAGCACTAGGATACATTTATCTCACTTTGGCCTCGACTCCATTTATAGCCCCACTCACCACAGGTGCACCATCATAGCTTTGGCCAATGAGGCGGCCACGCATAAGAAAGAAACAGACCACTCTAAAAGAACTAAAAAAAAAAAAAAAACTAATTGTATAGTTTCATATTTCATAGATTTTCCCCCTTGTCTTTGGAAACACTGATACGAGTACAGAAGATAAAAGTCACAAATAACAGCAGATCACTTGCACGACATTACGATAATACTGAAAGAATTTAAAAAAAAAAAAATAAATAAATATAATCGCATTTTGAAAGAATTAAATATAATCGAATATTGCACAGAATAAATCAGTTGCCTACTAGAAACATTCCCTAAGCAGGCAAACAAATAAACCCCAAACAACATAAGTATACTCAGTGTTGCTAATCAAAGAAAAGGGGATTATGCCTCTCGAAGCTAAAATCAGAAACTAAAGTTTTGTATAGGATTGGCCAGGGGATATTTCCCTGGAGTTGGCAAGCCTGAATATACGTACTCGTCGCTGGAGCAGACGAACACAAAATGAGAAGAGTGCGCTCGTGCAAACTGTCAAGCATCCGAAAGGACTGCATGTAAAGCAGTCCACATGTTACCAGTAAAGACATGCTAAAAAGGGGAGGAAGTGGAATCATAGCATCGTAAGAACGGCCAGGCGAGATTGTACTGACAGTCCCAGGGGGTGAAGTGGAACAACAAATTTGTTTCAAGGAGGTGAAAAATTGAAGAACAAAACGCGCGTAAAAAAGGCATAAATATAAAGATTGATTATTAGGTCTCGAATTGGAAATATGGAATTACATTGGGGGGGCTGCAGTCCTGCAGCCTTCCCCCACGGGCCGCCGCTGCAGTAAGGTAAGTTTGGTTACATGAGCTCAGTTGTTGCCACGTCGGCGGAAGCGGGATGACAGTTCTGATTCATTGTGTTCTGTGATAGGTCAGTGAATTTTGTTGTGCGCGTTTCTTTTGTTTTATTTTGTTATTTTTGTTATAGTTATTCCGTTTGATATCTGTGTTATTATTAGTGCTGTTAGTAGTTAATTTCGTGTTTAACTGCTGTAGTGGTATTTTATGAGAGAGTCGCGGAAAATTCCCACATTGTTATAAGAAGCAAAGAAAGAAGGGAAACCTCTTTCTACTGGTGAAAAAATCATGTTATTAAACGTTTATTCATATTTTCGAAACCAGACAGTGAAGTTGGAGAGAGGGTTCGTCCTTAGGCGTCCAGGCATCTCTGGAAAGGGGGCGGGGAGGAGAGAGTAATAGTGTGATTCATACCATGACTGAGAGTGGGTAAATTCCTGGATCTGACCTCGTTTTTCGCGGCACAAAAACAGGTGATTATCACGGAAAATTTGAGCAGCAGAATATGAACATTCCCAAGAAATACTCCTTCCGAATGTACCACCAAATTCCGTGATTCTTATAGATAATGACCACACACACTCAATAAAAGACGAAAAAATCCCTACGAAATCATGTTCCAAAGAAGAAATTGTAGAGTGGTTAAAAAATAAAAGTGTTGAATGTGATTCAAGCTGCAACAAATTTTAAGTAATAGAAATGTTAAATAAAGTTGCTTCTAACACAGAAGTGTCCTACAGAATAGACCGCATTGCAAAGGAAGTCGGACATTAAGTTCTTCGTCTCCCCCTTATCATTGCGAACTCCCTCCTACTAAACGTGTGTGGAGTAAAGATTTGGATGTTTCTTGCCTCCAGGAATAGATTACGTAAGGTAAGCAATTACAATTCCTCTTCTATTATTATTACTATTATTATTATTATTATTATTATTATTATTATTATTATTATTATTATTATTATTATTATTATTATTGAGTCGCTTACCGCTGCGTAGTTTGGTTTGTGTTATTTTTTTTATTTTCTCAAATCGTCTTCCTCCTACTCATAATAAGTGGCAACATCGCGCTCGTTGAATGTCATTTCCATTTTATAACCTTCCTAGGGTGGAACAGAGAGATACTTAGTACTAACGTGTTAATGGTAGCTTAGAACGTATACTTGAGGTACTCGGGGTTGCTCTGTCGCTGTTGCAATGGCTATATTTGCGCAACACTTGGAACACTACCGGTGGAGAAGGTTTCGCTGTACCTCTCAAATGGGCGAGTATTGCGTGCTATAGCATCCTATAGCATCCAGTTACTAGCAAAAGTAATACCTCTCCGACTGCTGTAACTTCATTAGGTCAGATCCGAGTATTTTGCTAATATCACAAACGCATGGAAATCCAATGCAGTAACCACGTACTTACGCTAATTAGGTTCTTGAGGTAGCACAAAAACTGTTAGCTGGTTAAAATCCTTTCATGTAAGCCTCGGCGAGCCAGTAAAGCTCATGAAGAGAGGATCATTAGTTAATTTTCTCCATCGTATTTTGTTGTTTAGGTAATGGTTGTTGCAATTGTATTATCGCTTTATTATTATTAATGATCATTTCAACCCTCATTCTTTCAAATCCAACCTGTCTTACACCAGTTATTGTGACGTAAAAGAAAATGCGACTTGCGCGAAAAATATGTTCACATTTGCAAGAAAAGCAACTTCCAAATATTAGCCGCGGAACCACTCGTATCTGATTATAAACAAAACTTAATGTGGAACAGAAAATCACTTTACACAAAGCAAATTTGAGCTAGCCTAAGAAATAGTCGAGCGGTTTGGGTGGATAGTTTGTTAATCATATGTACGAATCGTGTGTACGAATCCTAGAGTAGGTAAAGTTTTCTTGTTGTTGTTGTTTTCTGTTGTGTGGTCCTAACCCAACCCAAAGACTGAGAACATTTCTTTGAAAAACTCTGTATGAACTCCTTCCTTTTCAAATTCAACGAGATAACATTACGTATATGAATTGTAAATGTAAAACGCCATACCTGAAAACAGGATATTAAGAATCATCTGTATTTTATTATTATCCTCTCCAGCGCGAAGTACCAGTGTTCTACTCTCTGTAGGAGCTCATATGCTCGGATTCCACGTTGAGTTGTGGTTCCACGTCTCAAATAGATCGCTACTGGAAAGGATGCCAAACTCTAATTAACCAACTATTTATCCTCTGAGTCCTAATATAAACGCATTCTGTAAGGTTTTCTTAAAATAAATAGATTGTTCA
The DNA here is from genome assembly GCF_964235325.1 of Thermobia domestica. Classification (NCBI taxonomy): domain Eukaryota; kingdom Metazoa; phylum Arthropoda; class Insecta; order Zygentoma; family Lepismatidae; genus Thermobia; species Thermobia domestica. The sequence goes on along the minus strand of NC_137470.1, from coordinate 73,690,009 downwards.
TTTGTTTCTTGTTATACAGTTTGAAATTGCAAAATCATAACTTCTGTTTGAATGAATGAACAAATACTTACGTTGTTTTTGTTACCATTACAGTGTATATTACCGATTTCCATGAGAGGAAGGTGCCTAACTCGAATTAAAATTCGAATACTGTATCGTATCAGTAGTGAGTGGCTTGAGACAACTTTTATACCCCTGCGTTCCTGGCTTCGGACCCATGGCCCGTGGCGCAGGAGTCATAGTTGAGAGGTACTAGGACCATCCCCTCTAAATTTTGACTACGAATACATTGACCTATTTAAAAATGGTAGTTTAGTATAAGACAATAGTATGTAACTCTGTAAGTTTGGTTGGTCCATATGTTTCCCTTTTATGGTTAAAAATTACCAAAAACTTAAATGTGGAAAATTTTTGACCTAATGTATCCTCTTGGACGAGGCTTTATTACATTATATGATTATATGGATGAGTATAAGGGTCCATTCTCTTTCAACGGACAGAGGTACGTGGTAATACCCTCTCAAATTTCCGACGAGGTGCAGGGAATCACTTCCTAAATTTTGGAAATTGCCAAATTTAAAATTTTGGTACGGTAGCAAAGACAATCTCGTTTTCTGAGTAAAAAATTAACAAAAAATCAAATTTGAAAGGCTTTAGACCTATTTTATCGTTTTGAATTAGCCATTATTACGTTTTCGATGAGTATAGAGATATCTTCTCTTTATTAGGACATGGGTACATGATGCAACTCTATCAAATTTTGGAAGGGGTGTGTTGGGCCTACCCTTAAATTTTGGAAATTGTCAAAATAAAAAAAGTACGGCAATAGAGAACGATAATATATACTATTGTAAGTTTCGTTGGTCCATCTCGTTTCTCTTTATGGGTAAAATAAAATAGCGAGAATTAAAATTTGGGATATATTTTTTTAAACATATTTTATCTTCTTGAATAAAGGTTCAGGTATTAAGTGTTTGTACGATTGTATACAGGGGTCCATTCTCTATTAAAGGACCTGGATACATCAATTCTCCTTTCAAAAGTTGGAAGGGGTGTTTAGGGTCATCTTAAATTCTAGAAATTGCTAAAATTATGAAGTTTGTTTGGTAGTATAGGGTCATGATATGTACTTATATAAGTTCATCCAGCCGTTTCATTCCCATTTATGGGTTAAAAATACCAAAAATTGGATTTGGACCTAATTTATTATCTTATCAAGAGAGATCAATGTCATTGCAACTTAACAAGTGCGTATAGAGTCCTTACGTTTTTGACAAGTCCTGTTTAGATTCCGATGATAGCTTTTTACTTAGCTCTTGCGTTAAGTTATAGGTTTATGTCTAGTGTGACCTCGGTGATAAAAGGATCATAAATCTATAAATTAATAATTTTTGATATTTTAGTTATGTTCTTTTTTGTACGACTTTCATATAGATCGTCTTCCTCTTCGTAGTCATTAACATTTTTCCTTGAAGGAAACTATTCGTATATTTTGCTGATTTTGAATGATTATTTCATCGCAATGCTAAGCGTTTTGTTAGTCAACGGAATTTAGAACGCATAAGAAATATATAAACATTATCTTATTCTTCAGGGGCTAAATGATTACAAAATACTTATTGTTTAATAAATTAATGCTATTAGTTTTTCCCAAATGTTTGATAGTTGTCACAGACCTAGGTTTGAACCTATCATTGCTCATATCGTCTCAGTGGATATTGAAATTTAAGCCAACAGCAATTAACCACTAAGAAGTAGCGAAAAATGTATCCACACTTTTCAGTGTTGCCAGCCCCGTAATATTTTTTCTTTTTTGTAACAATGAATCAATTCAACTGGTCGGAGCAGTTAGATTTTGCGTGACGAAAAATTAGTTTTAAAATCAACAAAACTATGAAAACCTGTTTCATCAATTTCTCTTAAAACGGAGATGTAGTCACAATAAAACAAAAGACTAAAATAACTCAAAAGGATAATTAAAATGAATACAAATGTAGGTAAAAATATCTAAAATATTAAAGAAATAACAGCAATTAGTATTTTGCTTCCCAAATCAGAGTTCACTATTTCTTAATGTACAGGTTCACAAAAGGAAGAAGACAAATAGAGAGAGAGAAAGAGATTTAATGTTTAACAGTATCCATAAATTTTTCTATTGGTAAATGATCCTCAAGCATAGGTTTTGACAAAAGTGGTATTTTGTTCTTATTTCAAAACGAAATTTTGAAAAGTCAAAGTTAACGCTCGACAAGAATCACACCACTGATTAAGGTCAAGCTGATATTGGATCAACACTTTAACATCTCATGCGTAATTTTCGAGAAAAACCGAATATTTTAAAATTCAAACTTAATACTATACAAGAATCACACCACTGATTATGATAAAAGTGGTATTGAATCAAAAAAGAAATACCAAGAGAAATTTTCATGCATAATTTTCGAGAAAACGGAATTTTGTAAACCTGTCTAAGGATAAATCCTCACGCACAGTTTTCGAATTTGTGCTATATCATTCGATATTCTCCGGAGATATAATACAATGACATATATACTATATTTCAATAAAAATATCTTGAAAATAAATTGGACTTACCTTAAAATCGTTCTGATGAATTTCAAAAATAAATCGTTCAGTTGAATTTCGAAAATCATTGTCGCATATTTAAACAAAAAGTATGAAAATACCAATTACTGACAAATGCACACACAAATCAACAGCTGTCAGTGGTGTAGAACTTGAAAATGGACATTCAAAAATTTATATCGGTCATCGACCAAACAGAAATAAGTAAAGCTAATGAATGATGTCATTGCGAAACAATCAGAACATGGCATGCATATATTGCACAAAATTGAGAAATGTAAAGGTAACCAAGAAAGTTCAATCGCTTTTTCACCCACCACCTTCGAACATCGATATGACACCTAAGACATACGTGCAAGATCAAAAATATAACGTTCTGAAGGGCCATGGATTCCATCGCGGTAGAACTTGTGGGCCCTGAAGCGAAGAAGGTATCAAGTGAATCTAGCACCTCTACTAGGGATTTGAACTGTCGTTTTCTAAGGCGATTGTCCAAGGAATGGAACAGGTGATAATCGAACGGTGGAATGCCCGAGGAGTATGGCGGATGCACGGGGAGTGTATCACATCCAAGGCGTAGAATGGTATTCCGGACCATCCTAGCCACGTGGGGCTTAGCGTTGTCCTTTAACAGGAGGACCCCTTGCGATTCAGAGGTGTTGGCTCCAGACTTTTGAGCTTTTCTTGATCGTGGCTCAGCGCTGACATTACACAATTGCATTGATGCTCTGACCAGCTGATAGCAGTTCCCGATGCACGATGCCGCGAGCAGTTCGCCAAACACACAGGAGGACCTCCTCCTGGTGCAGTGCTGGTTTTGTCTGTTTTGGAACCGGTACATTGGATGCTAACCAATGATGACGGCACCGTGGAGCTTAGTATAGGGCCCACTTCTCATCACATGTCAACACCTTGTCCAGAAGTGGCTTCTCCCTCAAACGAGACAGCAAAGAAACACAGGTGTCTGCAAGCGTTGTCTTCTGGCTTGGAGTCAAATCATGTGGGACCCATCAACTTCCCACGCTGATGGAGGTGCTGCCGATAGGTATCTCTACTCACACTGAATTTTAGTCCCAGTTCCTCACATGTCTGACCAATGTTCACCTCAATTGCTGCCTGAAGATCTTCATTTCGTACATGTGTTGATCTTCCGGCACGTCGTGCGTCTTCGAGTGTGTCGTCACCGTTCTTAAACGTCTTTAATCACCTCTGCAGAGTTCGCGTAGTCACGACATCCTCATCAAGGGCGTGGGACAACGTCCGCCCCACTGCAGCGGCGTTTGATCCCAGTTTGAACTCGTACAGCATGCACGCCCTTTTGACGTTCTGCAGAGGTCCCATGTTCACGGTGTATCTGAACTGGCACAACCAGGTAGTACGTTGGGTATACCCACACCGACAACTGACCTTTGCCTTATCTCCATTCGCATTCAACTCACGGTGTGAGGCCAATTGAACAAACGTCCACAAAAAGCGACAGAACTTGCTTGGTTACTTTTATATTCAATATAAAATTATAATGACATCAATTTCCTCGTTGATCACGAACCTAAATGGTACATAACAAGGAATCTGATTGGTTAATGGCTGTCATGATGTCACACACTATCGAAATATCTACTTTTTAGGATCTTGTTTCATCCATATATGATAAATACGTTTCTCAAAATTGTTGATACATCTATATTTTTGGAATGACATTCCAGTTTTCTGCTATCTTTTCTAAAAGTATGCCACATCCATTATTGCCACATTCCTGTCAGCGTAGGCATGAACTATTTAACCATGACGTCATACGATATATTGACTCGATACCTTTACCAAAAATATGATTCCTTGATTTATTGCGACATTCAAAATCAAGAGATGGAAAGCGATTGATAATAAAACAATGTAAAATTTTTATTTTTCAAACATATAGACATACTTTATTGCATCATGTCATACAGAAATGTAATACTCATAGATATGTATTATGAAAAATGAATTTTCATTACTTTCTTACTGACGACATCATTTCAATCACGACTGTGTTTTATTGCTGAACTTCAAGGAAGAAATCTTTGTAATTTAACAATCTTAATTTACAACTGAGAAAATGCTGATGCAGTAAGATTCAATGAACGAATTGACGAATCTCACACATTGTACCCTTCCTAACAATAGATTTTCCTATTTCACGAAACAAACACATAAAACTTAAACATACACGTATCACACGAGATTCAACTTAATACGTCTGAAACTCGATGATTTTTAAGTGATTAATTCGTATTTGATGATGTTCCTTTTAACATCATGGTTTATGTGATATGTGACAACCCTATAGCTTAAGTTAAAAGCCAAATGGAAAAATCTACCAGAGGAATCGAACCAGAACTCATCAAAAACTATCATTGGCGATCGAACCCAGAGACCTTGCATTGTGATAATACCGAGGAACCTTTCATTAGGGTTAATATGTATGCTAACCTTATACTATAATGTTATTTAGCATCTGAGGTGCAAAATTTTGTGTCTGATTATAAAAATTACAATACATTTTGTACATCTACTAGCTTCAATTAACAGCTACCAAATGACATTAGAATTAGGGTAATTCGTTGCGACTCATACCTTGATTTTTGATTCATTGATGCCATCTTATGTCAAAATACTCAACACTTTTTAGACTGCATCCTACTTTTACTATTCAATGTTGTAGATACTTGAGTTCCAAAATTAAAATCATAAACGGACAAAACTCATTTTTGGATATAAATTATTATTTTGTCTACGTCAGTATGCCACTTTACTAGGATTTTTCATAGTCTAACGAGAAAAAAATAAATTGAATATTGTTATAAAAAGGGACCTGAGTTGCATTTTAGTGGTTCTGACATCAGTGACCTCCAATTAGTGAACTTCCTATAAAAGAAACACATTACTCTTCCGATATGATCAAATATCTTTCAGCTGAGCTGTCTATTGAAACATACCGATTTCCAAAACAAATCGTTGTGAAAATAGTAAGCAAGTTCAAGCTACAGCATTTATATCCCCGAAAGGAGGGCTGAAAAGTTCAAACGAGCAACGGATGATTCTGAGAAACTTTTCGAAACTTTTAATAAATCTAATTTTAGTTTTCAACTTCATGCAAGAAAAACAAACACTTTCCAAGGTTTGTTTAGATGGGGAAACAATTAAACGGCAATGTATTTTGTATTTACTGCTCAAGTATTCATGAGTTTCCGTACTCTGACAACAACAGTCTTATTCAATTGCATCTATCTCGTTCCCTCATTTTTTGTGTAACTTTTTCTCTCTATCTTGGTTACGAATATATATCCTTCTTCATATATCGGTCAGTCGGACATGACTATTCCAGACTTCAAAACTTTTGTACTCAACACCCTCCCTCGGCACCTTTATTTCCCTAAATATCCCAAATAATTAATTTTAAAGCAGCTACGTACCTTCAGAGCCTCAATGGAACAACGATAGGAGGAAAAGTTCCCACCCACATCAAGAATCGAACCTCGATCGCCCAGTTAATAGATAGACTCCTTACAAATGTCTATTGGAGGTAAAAATTACTTGAAGAAGAAACACAACTACATGTATTTCCATGGAGGTAAAGAATTACTACTGTTCGTTGGAATGGCAACAGGTGAATTGTAAGACGATGTAAACATTGTTGTTTAATAAATGCTAGATTATTGTAATGTTAATAAAGTCACATTGCTGAAGCGGCGTTTCATTCTAGATTTCCACTCCAGAGACATGATATCTCACATCGTAAATCTTATCTTCCTTCTAAAGACAAAATAGCACTGGACATTGATTAATAACCCCTAAGTACAGTGTTATTAACTCTACCCTTCTACAGGCTCGTGCAGTGCCAAGGTAGCAAACTAGGGCTTGAAATTATACAATTGAAATTGGTCGAATGATGTTAAAATTATTACGGACAATAAATGATCAAATATTTCTACTGGGTACTGATAACAGTAGGTGAGAGTTCTAATTCTTAAACGTTTACACACTTGTTGTAACACTTCTTGTATTCGACGGGCCCCCGGGGGAAAGCCCTGGCTCCACCACCCTCTTCTCGGGCCTGCTTGAGACTCAAAGTGACGCGCTATGTCCGAATAACGTGAATACATTGTAAAAGGTAGGAGAATAATTTGTCAGAGTTGCCATTAACTGAAATAATGTAATAGGAGGATAATGTTATTTAGTTTTAATCTTGAATGTGAAAAGCCTGCTAATCTAAAACACTGTACTAAGGGGTTATTAATCAATGTCCAGTGCTATTTTGTCTTTAGAATGAAGATACCATACTACGCCTTGGATGGGATACACTCCCTGTGCATCCGTCATACTCCTCGGGCATTCCACCGTTCGATTATCACCTGTTCCATTCCTTGGACAATCACCTTAGAAAACGACAGTTCAAATCCCTAGTAGAGGTGCTAGATTCACTTGATACCTTCTTCGCTTCAAGGCCCACAAGTTCTACCGCGATGGAATCCATGGCCTTTCAGAACGTTGGCAGGAGGTCGTCGATACTGATGGGGACTATTTTTGATCTTGCACGTATGTCTTAGGTGTCATATCGATGTTCGAAGGTGGTGGGTGAAAAACCGACAGAACTTTCTTCGTTACCTTTACATTTCTCAATTTTGTGCAATATTTGCATGCCATGTTCTGATTGTTTCGCAATGACATCATTCATTAGCTTTACTTATTTCTGTTTGGTCGATGACCGATATAAATTTTTGAATGTCCATTTTCAAGTTCTACACCACTGACAGCTGTTGATTTGTGTGTGCATTTGTCAGTAATTGGTATTTTCATACTTTTTGTTTAAATATGCGACTTAGTGATTTTCGAAATTCAACTGAACGATTTATTTTTGAAATTCATCAGAACGATTTTAAGGTAAGTCCAATTTATTTTCAAGATATTTTTATTGAAATATAGTATATATGTCATTGTATTATATCTCCGGAGAATATCGAATGATATAGCACAAATTCGAAAACTGTGCATGAGGATTTATCCTTAGACAGGTTTACAAAATTCCGTTTTCTCGAAAATTATGCATGAAAATTTCTCTTGGTATTTCTTTTTTGATTCAATACCACTTTTATCATAATCAGTGGTGTGATTCTTGTATAGTAATAAGTTTGAATTTTAAAATATTCGTTTTTTCTCGAAAATTACGCATGAGATGTTAAAGTGTTGATCCAATATCAGCTTGAGCTTAATCAGTGGTGTGATTCTTGTCGAGCGTTAACTTTGACTTTTTAAAATTTCGTTTTGAAATAAGAACAAAATATCACTTTTGTCAAAAACTATTCTTGAAGATCATTTAGCAATAGAAAAATTTATGGATACTGTTAAACATTAAATCTCTTTCTCTCTCTCTATTTGTCTTCTTCCTTTTGTGAACCTGTACATTAAGAAATAGTGAACTCTGATTTGGGAAGCAAAATACTAATTGCTGTTATTTCTTTAATTGTTTTAGATATTTTTACCTACATTTTCATTCATTTTAGTTATCCTTTAGAGTTATTTTAGTCTTTTGTTTTATTGTGACTACATCTCCGTTTTAAGAGAAATTGACGAAACAGGTTTTCATACTTTTGTTGATTTTAAAACTAATTTTTCGTCACGCAAAATCTAACTGCTCCGATCTGGTGAATTGATTCATTCTTACAAAAAAAGAAAAATATTACGGGGCTGGCAACACTGAAAACTGTGGATACGTTGTTGGCTACTTCTTAGTGGTTAATTGCTGTAGGCTTAAATTTCAATATCCACTGAGACGATATGAGCAATGATAGGTTCAAACCTAGGTCTTTGACAACTATCAAACATTTGGGAAAAACTAATAGCATTAATTTATTAATCATCAATGTTAAACGATAAGTATTTTGTAATCATTTAGCCTTTAAATTCATCACTATAAATAGAGACAGCTAAAGAATAAGATAAAGTTTATATATTTTTTATGCGTTCTAAATTCCGTTGACTAACAAAACGCTTAGCATTGTGATGAAATAATCATTCAAAATCAGCAAAATATATGAATAGTTTCCTTCAAGGAAAAATGTTAATGACTACGAAGAGGAAGACGATCTATATGAAAGTCGTACAAAAAAGAACATAACTAAAATATCAAAGGGGATTAATTTATAGATTTATGATCCTTTTATCACCGAGGTCACACTAGACATAAACCTAAAACTTAACGCAAGAGCTAAGTAAAAAGCTATCATCGGAATCCAAGCAGGACTTGTCAAAAAACGAAGGACTCTATACGTACTTGTTAAGTTGCAATGACATTGATCTCTCTTGATAAGATAATAAATTAGGTCCAAATCCAATTTTTGGTCCAAATTCAATTTTCCAACATATTTCTTGGCCTTGGAAAATGTCATCTTTGAAAAGTCGTGCTTGCATATTCAAAATTGTTCCCAACAGTTACATGCATACAGTTATCAGTGTATGAAGAACAAAGTTCATCTTATTTTAACAAAAGAGACACTGACCAAAGCTTAAAATCCGCTTTATTTTGAATGATAATTTGTAACTGTTTCGGATATCTAGCATATCCTTCTTCAGACAGTATTGAAAATAAATCTATCTAATGAAAGTTCATCTAAAGAAACTAAATGTGCTATCGAAAATCTGAGTGCCATCAGAATGGAATTTGAGAAATTTACAGGATGTGGAGCAAAAGAAGTGAAATGTTTGCTTATTGGGGGCAGATTGCCTCCCTGCTGGCTCCTCTTCTCCGAGACTTAATTCGAACGGACACAGAAAATAACTGGGACTTGCGTGTGTGTAGCCTAAGAGAGTATTTGCCATTTTTCTTCTCATTTGACAGAAAAAAATATACACGGTGGTGTACTCTATATCACCAAGATTGCATAAAACTAAATCAAGAATTTCCTATGATTTATAATAAGTTTAAGAACATCTTATCTATAATGAGTTTCACAGTTCAACAGAGTAACAATATATTTAGCAGCGTTGCGTTGGATCAAACACTAAAGCAACACTACAATATGCCAGCCAAGAGATCTGGAGGTATAATCGGAGTAAAGAAGAAAGGAAAAGAGGGAAAGAAGCCGCGACAAAACACGATCTTGTCAAACATGAGAAAGAAAGCATAACACACTTTTTGAGACAGTTTTGTACCCTTAATAACGACGATGAATATGCTCTTCATCACGAGTTTTCGAAATCTTTAACAATTCAAGAGCAGCAGAATATTTCAGAGATGTTAACTCTTGTGTTACAGCGAGGAAATCCCTTCTCGAAAGTTGATAGTTATGAAATTTGTAACATTAAACTGGAACAAAAATTGATCAAGTAATAGCTGAGTGTTTACTCTGTATACAAGAAAAGAAGATACTACCTAAGAAAACTTCGTTTAAGAAAGGCTGATTGAGAAATCCAATGGTATTCTAAATCCCATACGTAAACAATTTCCAAAGCCAAAGAAACACGTATCTGCAACTGAGTCGGTGCTCAAGAAACAAATAATGCTATTCGCTTCATAGAAATAGCATGATCAAGAAGTTTCGATATTGAGATACTACTTAAATGGGAGCTTACATCTACATCGTATTATCTAACAGGTAATGGGTTCTTAAAGAAACAGATAGAGCATAACTCAGCAAAGAACTTGAAAACCACTTTTTAAGAAAGAATAATATAGTTACTCATCTACCACTGGCGCAAATCCCGGGGGGATGAAGCGGACATGCTCCCACCAATCTTGGAACCAGGGGAGACTTTCCCTCAATAATCCGATTTGAAATGTGTTTTTTGAAAAAAAAAAAAAAATGTGATGATTTGTGTCCGATTGCCACAAAGGAAAGTGAGATGAAATTGATGTCACCCCAGAATAAGTCTGAAATCTGCCCGCCTCCCAATGTTGAAGACAACACTCTGCTCCTTGATTGTTTTACAACTTCACAAAATATTTTGAGCATCGCTTAACAAAAAAAAAAGAAAGAAAAAAAGAAAGAAAAAAGAAAAGAAAAGTAAAGAAAGAAAGAAACGTTCTTACTTGTCCCCCCACAATGTTGAAGACAGAATTGCGCCGCTGTCTACTAACGCAGGAAATGAAAGTAGCAATGGTGATTGATTTTATGGTGTAACCGCGAAAAGTCTATGCCAAACGGCTTATGTGTAAGACTCTCAGAAGGTTCTTTGCACACTGACATGGTGATTTGTATCAAGAGAAAAATATCAGAAATTGTGAGCGGATGAAGCGACAAAATAATGTTGATCCTATTGATGTAATTTGTAGTAACCCAAATGAACCTCTTCGTGTCAACATGAATACTTTCTGGGGTTCAAAAACAACTACATTTGCAAGAACTCTTCATTGAGTGGATTGTCGATGAAGGAAATTGTGCAAAATCTTTGTATTTGGAAGGAAATCACAAACAACCCAAAGCTATACCTGAAATTAACGGAAGAATCTGTTAGTTTTACTGTGAATGTGACGATGCTGATAATAGAATGATGAAACACATCCAACACACGATCGAAACTGATTCTATTGAAAGAGTTATGATTTCCGCATTATACCATTTCTAAAAGAGTCACCAAAAACGTGGACTGTAAGAACAGTGGATTGTCACAGACACATGACCATCTATGAGGTACATACCACTTCACAAAATGACGGTGTACATGGACAACACTCTTTTATGTTCTTCCTGCTGTTCACAGTCTAACTTGTTGAGATACGACAAGTAAGGTTGGGACAAAACTTATGGCACTTAAAACAGCAATGACATCAGGAAAACTAATGAGCAATTTTGGGGTTGTCCCTTAGATGAAGAAATGATACAAAAATCAGCTTTTTATTGCAAAAGTACTTGCTTAATCAAAAACAAACTCTGATATGGTACTATTTGAACAATACCACAGCGAAAGCTATCAACTTTTTTCAACTATGTCTACCATCATCAACGATAGTCTTTCATATACAGCATGCATATCTTCGGTGCTACATAAGGATGATTGTGCAGAATGAAACCCAACCACTGAATCCATTAGAGTATGGTTACACAGAAGAAGCAGAATATTTTAAGTCTATAATAACGACTGAATATTTGAGATTTCTTGAATTTGTCTCCCCTTATACGTACAAGACATGTGCAAAAGTTAATGTTTGCCCTTGTAGAGTGAAACAAATACCGTGGTGTCCATTCTGTAAATGTAAAGTGAAGAATATGTGTGTAAACATGGAATGAAAGCGTCCGTTTATCAGACATTAGTGAAGTGTTATGTAAGAAGAATAACAAATTGTTGTTTGAGACTATCATTTTATATCAAATTTGGAGCACATTCCTTATAAAATATGAACTGTTAAGAACTTTTTAGTTATGTATTCATTTGTGAATTAAATATTGGGTAAATGTTTAGTGAATTTCTAAGAACAAAGTGGCATGTAGTTCCACTTCTATCTTTTAGTGTTTCCACGTCATTAAAGGAAAATATCTAGGAAAATATTACGTGTTAATTTTATGTTTATTCCCCTAATACTTAAGTGTCATATGTTATAAAGGCACATATGTTACATTAGTTCACACCATATATTACATCTAATCAATCAAATTATAAAACGAGATATTTGTATCTCTGTGGCAGTTGCAATCTCCAAAATCATAAAACACAAAACATTTTATTACTCCTCTGCTAGTGAATCAATCAAAACAAAACTTTCCCGGCGGGAGCTCATGTTGTTCGGATTCCACGTTAATCAGTAGATCCACGTCTCATATAGCCTCGCTGCTGAACGGGACGTAAAAATCAATCAATCAATCAATCAAAACAAAACTTCAAGTATATATTTACTATGTAACATAAAATGTATGTAATTTTTCTTTCTCGCCTAGAACCCAGCGTTGCCGTCTAATACGTAAAAAATCGGTAAAAGGGAAATTTTGAGAAAATTTTCCAAAATTTCCCTAATTTATTTCCCTCTTATATGTACTACTGATAAGTGAATAACGACAGTTAAAAGCCTATACTGTAGCAAATCGAACGAGGTAGAACTGATAAATTTCTGTCAATTACAGCTTAAGTTATATGCAATTACAGAAACATTTAGGGAATACGAAAGGACTATTCAAGATGGTGGCCACTGCGCAATAATGACCATGATTCAGAACATGTGACATTTTTTTCTAAAACACTAAAGATAGTAGAACTCGGTAAAACAAACAAACCCTCTGACTTTCAAACTTCCAACATGACTCATAGCTGCTGGATTAAATGTGCACTTTATTTACTCTGACCTTTCTCATGAATCGAAGCACTATGCGGGGACACTGTTTATGACAGGGCAGTGGATCTTGAAGATCTTTTTTCTACTGTGATAATGCCACCCAATCTATCAGCAACACTTGCAGTTAACTTCCTTTTGTTTGTTGATCCATTCCCATTTCAAAGACATATTTGGCAATGATATTCTCTAGCAAGGACGCGGAAGGGTTGTTGGGAGAGGAATGAAGTCTCTTATAGTCGTACTTGTGCATATTGTGGGATTGTGGAAAAAAATTCCACTATCTTTATTCATACTGCCGTAGTACTCGATATAACATCTATTGAAAAGCTAAATTTCCCTACATTTTATCTCGTATTCGTATAATTTCCCTTTCTCCCCTCTTTTAAAAGGATCTTTCCTAAATCTCCCTGCACCGCGGGAAATTTTCCTCTACTAACATCACCTGTGAGTGACATTGGCAGAGTAGTAGCTAGAGATTTCGGCGCCCCTACACTCATCTTAAAAGCTTTTTCTTTTTACGTTTTTATATTATTTATTTACACATAGAAGAAGCAACTTTTGTTGTTACGCTACCTTAAATTTTTATCAAGCTGCTTGGAAAGACCATTGCAACAGCCAAATGCAACCATGTATTCTTTTACAAATAACACTAACCAACAGTGAAAATGTAACTGGAATGAAATAAATGTTTGTTAACTATATTGACCACGCTGATAACGAAAACGTCAATGAAGAAGTTGAATTAGCTATCGTTTCCAAGTTAAAGCGGGGTGCATTTAATTACAAGTATTATATTCTATTAGCCTTCATTGTCAATCCTTTCCCATTAGGCTTCGAAATCTCGTTGATGGTAGACAGAATGATTAAGTTTTTTTTACAGGCAACAATAGCTGTGTGTATTTTGTCGCTAATTTTATCCCGGGCTCATAGCAACTAGGGGAGGGGAAGGGAAAGAAGACAGGAGCGGAGCATGTTTCATTTAAGCGTAGTTTCAGTCGGTTACAAATTGTGTTCTGTTCGTGTTCTGGAGAAAGGTGTTACTGAAGTGTAGTTAGTGCGTATGGTCACTAATTCCTGTGATTCATTATGCCTCACAAATGGGTAAACAGTGCTGAAAAAATTTTGCTACAGTTTCGAACAGGCTACATTGAAATCGCAAAGGATACAAATAACGCCATAGTATATTAGGGAGGCGTACAGACCGTGCTTTGACTGTGAAATCGGGGAACACGACAAGCCCTGGGTTCCTCATGTATGTTACAATTTTGTATCTCGAGTCTTCATTCGTGGTTGTATCGTAAAAGAGCATCCATGGGCTTTGCTATACCCATGATCTGGGAAGAACCATCAAATTATGTGGATGATTGTTACTTTTGTATGACAACTCCATTAACACGTCGTATTTCCAAGAAGAAGAAGTCTTCCTTGCCATATTCTAACGTATTGTCGGCCATATAACCAGTGCCTCACGCAGACGGACTGCCTGTTCCTGTTCCACCTGCCTTTGTTCAAGTGTCAACAAACTTTCTACGAAATAAGAGGACAGAAAACTGTAAGGAACTTGGGGCAAATCTTCTGCACTGCTACGATAGATTGGGGTGCAACATCTCCTGAAAGTCACATTTCTTAGATTCCCACCTAGACTTCTTTCCTGACAACAATGGTGATGTAAGAGACGAGCACGAGGAACGCTTCCACCAGCAAATTTCGGACATGGAAATGAGGTATCAAGGAAAGTGAAGTCCATCAATGTTAGCCGATTACTGCTGGACACTAATCAGGGACGCCAGCAGAAAACTACAAACGCCAGGCAAGGCGGTTGCGCCTTCAGTGACCTTTCTCCGAGGGATAACAACAAGGTAAATACATGCATAAGCTTATATAGCCAATAACGTAAAGTTATCATAACTTCAAAACGAGGGGCCGCGGTGGCTCAGTGGTAGAGCGTTCACCTCTGGTGCTTGGGGTCCCGGGTTCGATCCCAGCCCCCGCCAAGTGAACTTTGTGGTGGACAAACACCGTGTGCGTGGGTTTTCTCGGGGTTCTCCCGTTTCCTCCCACTTTCTTCATTCCACCATTTCATTCATTACTCATCATCACCGTCTCCTTTAGCCTAACCGGCATAACCGTGGGTCGTAAAACTCAGAGATTTCATTTCATTTCATTCAACTTCAAAACGAGAGCTAATCTTACATTTTCATTGACATTTTCGTTATCAGCACACCCGAAAACATAAAGATTAACTGTTTTCATGCTAGTTACAGAAAAAAGGTGAAATTTTGTTGGCTAGTGTAAGAGTTGTTTTCAAGAGACTTATTTTGGACTTTCTGTTAAAGTTGACAAAACTACCTTCGGTTGGTGTACAAATCCACTTGGAGAACAGTTGTAGAAATTTACAAATATTTACAGTGTATCATACTATGGATAAGAAATGAAATTTCAATACACTAGAAACTATTTGCTTTTAAAATCTTTGAAATGGCTGGCAGCATTAATTTCCAATGATAATTGTAAACGTTTGTAATTTTGTTCTGTATGTGACCACATAAATAGCATTTTAATTTCAATTCTTTTACGGTTTAAAAAATGTGAAATGTAACGGAAATTCCCAGTGCTTGTATTTAAAATCCAAAATATAATCTGGCTACTACTTATGTGTGAAATAATAGAAATGACTTAATTTGTTAATGAATGAAAGTTCTGAATTTAAGATTACGCACAAAAATATCGTAGTGATCCAAGTAGTTGATGGAGAAATGATCCCAATAAATTCCTTCAAATTGGAAGCATTTCGTGTCAATGGAATAAAAAGAAACACTGATATTGATCAGCGTTTCAAAAAGACGAAATTCGTTTGGTTAAGTTCTGACCCATTAATCCCCTATTCTACAACTGTTTGAAGTTCGAAAATGTTATTATTCTCCTTGTTTACCTTCGTTTTTAATATTCCGCGCAAATAGCAGTTTCAGGTTTCGTGTGTCTCTTCACTACTCTGATTGTCATACCTTCATTCTCACCGTCGTGATTAATTCGATTGTGTAGGAAAAAAGTGATTAACTAAACGAACTCATCTCTATGAAAATGCTGAACACGTATTTCAGACTTTGACCATTTCTGGTTTTTGAAAACGCTCCTGCGCACACTATAAGTCATTACTGGACATCTTGTATATCTTGTATATCACATCATCATTAACAAATCATATATAATAATTTAGTTTAAGTAAGAGTAAAATCTTGTGGCTCTTATTCAAACGTTTGGGTTACAAGCGGAGCGGTCAAGAAATTTGTTACCAAATCTATTTCTTTACAAACCAACAATATTGATTTAATACAGCACCAATACTTTTACGGAGCGACGCGTCGTTTACTTATTTACAAAACTTTTCCTTTCTTCCTGCTCGTTCGGCGCCCTCTTGCTATCAGCGCCAGGGGCCCCGAAGCGACGGCTCTAGTTATTGGCGCCAATTGTTGTACAAGTCTATTTTAATTGCAAACGGGTGTTTTACAGAGAACCGCACAAAGTATCTAGTTTATTGTCCTTTTGATGTATTCTATCCAGGGTGCGAATTACCGGGGGGGATGAGGGGGATTTCCCCCCTCAATCACATTTTGTTCCCCCCCAAAGAAGTCAGCTGAAGTATCCCCACCGGGGATGCTCGCTTTCCCCCTCAAACTATGCTTAGTATAACTCCAAATTTCAGTGATTTTTGTTATTTCTTGTAAATTTAATCTTCTAGCTGTATTTCGAAATGATCGATGTAAACTGTTCAGTTTTGGTCATTTCTACTTACTACCTAATTACCCACTATTTTCAACGTTGTTTAGTAGAACTATATTATTATGACTACGGTTGTTACTTGCAACTGTACCTTCGAACCCTTCAGTTCGTCATCGTTTGTGAATTTGAATGTACTAATTGCGTATAACAAAGCCACATATAGATTTATAAATGTTCTTAGCGGGTGGCCAAGAAGAAGTAAACAAATATCTTCTTCTACCATACTTGGCGAAGTTCGGATATGTCATATTCATCCTCTATATTTGTATCGATTATCATCTTATTTTAATTTTTGTTATAACATGTTATTTCATTTTCCAGTGTACTCTTTGTTAGCACATGGTCTTCATTCCCTAGTAGGTTGTGTGTATGCAACTCAAAAGTTGCATTTAATTTGTGATAATTAGCATAGTAATCACTGCTTTTACAGTTTACGGAAATGAACTTTTGAAACTGTACTCAAAATCTGAGATATAGGTATTCTCTCGTAAGTATATGTTAACGTACACGCTGGGGGATACGCTCCTAGTGAGCAGACATGTTAATGAAGGTGATTTTTAGGTGAATAAGCGAATAATTCCAGATTTGTTTCTGCATTTGTTAATACGACTGGTTCTCCGTGTCATTGTCCGTGTCTGTATAAGCATTTCAACTGGAGCGGTTTTTTTTTAAGGTTAACCCTTCATTTTTCCATCTTTTTGCTGTACAGTTTGCTGTCCACGCAATTAATGTTGTCTGAAAAACTTCAGTGTAATGTTTTACTTTATTTGAATAACGTAGCCCATAGTGAATTAACTCATCTTCAACCTAACAGTAAAGTAATTTTTAAGTGTTGACTTTCCGTGCCCATCACGGAATCGATATTTGGAGAAAAAAAGTCTTGATGAGCACAGCTTTAGCGGGAAGTAGAAGCACAAGTTCGAAATTTGAATTGAGAGATTTTAAATATTTGGCCTTCGATTTGACCTTGATGTGAGAAATTGGGACCAGCAACAATCCATTTCTTATTTGATAGGCTAATGTCTAGATTTTCTTAAAAAAAAAAAAGTCCAGTTTAACTGATAATTTTAGTGGTTTTCACAAGACTGAAGTAGGTTTCTTTTCGCAACCTGTATGTATTAATGCAAAGTGGAAGCTTTCAATATGAGTGGAAAAATTAACATATGCTTGTGATTATAGCTATCGCTCAAGCCGAATTGTTAACTAAATAAACCTTAGAGAGCTACAGGGACAAGAGTGAGTACAACATTAAAACACGATCAGAAAGGTTTAGTGGGGTGTGTGTATGTCAGACAATATATATGTGCATAGTTATTGTCGGTGGATTTATTAAATTAATAAATCTCTTATTTATTACAAATGTCACACACACACACACACACACACACACACACACACATATATATATATATATATATATATATATATATATATATATATATATATATATATATATATATATATATATGGGGGGTAAGGCATTTATTGTCTCATTTTGAAATTTGAACCTTCAGACTATGTCCTTTGGCCTAATTTTATCCCCCCCAATATAGACTATCTAATTCGCACACTGATTCTATCTGTATCTCAGTCTGTACATAGGTACAATATTTATTTGAAGCTATTTGGAAAATTTTTCATCATAATATTTTCTCTAATAAATATTCATATTTAAAACACAAAATTAATTTTCCAGTTTGGCGCCCTCTTCACCTAGCGCCTCCTGCGAACGCGTAGTTCGCAGGATTCTAGATCCGGCCCTGATTACGCGATCACCTTCCAATGCTGTTCTGGTTGATTCCCGTGGTTCATTAACCTCAAATAGCCGTTTGAAGAATGTATTAATCCCTTGCAGATTTATTACTACTGAAAAATTGATTACATGTTAGAAGTTTTATTTTGGCCCTAAGGTTCAAATACCCAAAACCAAATTTAGATCACACAAAATATAGGTATTTCTTCACCTTGTGCTAAAATTTCACACACGTACAACTTTCACCACATGCTCATTCCGGAGCCTCAACTTGTTACCATAAATGCTGCTATAACTCTACACCTATAAAATATTCATTAGCTTTGATTGCATATTTGACATCTACAGGAAAAATTACACATGGATTCAAACTGTTAGCTTCATACGAGCTCTTATGGTTATTGAAATAAACAATAAAACGGAAAATCAGTTGTTTTGGGGTCGTGACCTGGAAGCTAATTGCGTAATTAATTACTAATTAACTATAAGGGTTGGAAAAGTTTTATTCTGGGAAATAACTATTCGCAAACATGTCTTTCAATGTACAAAAAATTATCAAAATCTGGGACCACGAATTTTTCATGATTGGTTGAATTGAAGCAGAATGGCTCTATACATAAACGTTATCGTTGCAATGTTTACAAACATACAGAAAGTTTTTTTCTTGAATAAGGAAAATACATTTTAATTTATTTTTATAAGTTGCATTTTATAGTCGGAAACAAAAGAACATATATAATAGGAAAGCGGCTATATCAGTTTTTATATTTTCATAATCATACTAATTATGTTATGTAACCATGTTAGGAAAAATTTCTTAAATAGAGGAGAGTGTAAAAAGTTTTTTCTTTCGTTTCCTGAAACTTTTCTGAAAGTATTCTGAAGGTAACTTGGTGGTGTGAAATGTCTTATTTGCTCTAAATGTGCCTACCCACTATTGAGTTTATTTTTTGCTTTTCGTTTATATTTTTATTATTTTGTAACATTTTTGTACATGTAATATTTCTACCGTCTCCACTTGCGCACGATCGTTCATCTGGTTTCATGTATACTGATTTACTTCTACTTAATGCTAAGTTACATTCTCGTTAGAGTTGAGCAACTCGCTTTAGTAAATATATTCATCCCATATATTGAGTTCAAAACAATGGAAAGTGTAAATAGGTGTGCAAAATAGCCTATTTAAAATTCGCCATCAGAATACCTTACATTATAATTAATAAGGAAACAGTGTGTTACAAACTTATTTTCTTTTTTCATGTTTCGTAAGAAGCTTAGCCATAAGCCCTATGTTTTCAAAGAGAATAAAATGCCAAGCCCCCTTCCCTAAAAATATAGGGACTATACCAACCAAATTGGTAACATTTTAAGAAGAAGACCATCTGCCTTAGATTCTAAGACGTAGCTGAGGTAAAAGATATCAAGTGTATCTGGCTACCCTATTTCGAAAGATCCATGGTGTACTCCTACAGGTGATATTATTTTAGAGAGCAATTGAAATTTTTACAATTGTATCTTGGCCAAGAGCCCATTTGAAACTAACCTAACCGAACAGAAGTAGAAATCGCTATAAGAAATTAAACAAATAAATCTCCGAGTGTAGACGAAATTCCGACTGAATTAATTTTAGCTGGAAGTGAAAAATTGTGGAACAAGATACACAAACTCATTCTCTTTATCTGGAACAAGGAAGAATTGCCACAAGAGTGGAAAGAATCAATCATTGTTCCAATTCACAAGAAAGTCGACAAAACTGTCTGTAATAATTATCGAGGCATTTCTCTTCTATCAACATTTTATAAAATCCTTTCAAACATTCTATTAGCAAGATTAACCCCATACGCTGATGAAATTATTCGAGATTATCAGTGCGGATTTAGACGAAATCGATCAACTATCGACCAAATATTTACCATTCGCCAAATACTCGTAAAGAAGTGGGAATACAATACCCCGGTACATCAACTATTTATTGATTTTAAAAAGGCTTATGACTCCGTTAGGAGACAAACATTGTACAACGTTCTCACAGAATTTGAAATACCGAAAAAGCTAATTAGATTAATTAAGGTATGTTTAAATGAATCCCAAAGTTAAGTCCGAGTAGGAAAATTTTTGTCCACGGGCTTTCACGTCGAGAATGGCCTCAGACAAAGAGATGCGTTGCGCCATTATTATTCAACTTTGTCCAGGAATACGCCATGATGAAAATCAAAGATAGTAACCAGGGCCTGGAGTTGAACGGTGTGCACCAGGTTATGGCGTATGCTGATAATGTAAATTTAATAAGGGATGATAGGAGAACAATAGAAAGAAATGCAGAGGTCTTATTAAACGTTTGCAGGGAGACGGGTTTAGAAGTAAACGCAGAGAAAACTAAATACATGGAAGTGCGTCGGGACTGTAATACGGCAAATTATGGATGCGTTAAAATATTACATAATACATTTTATTATGTGGATACTTTCAAAAATCAAGGATCAATATTAACAGACGAAAATCATATTCACGAAGAAATTAAATGTCGACTAAAAGCAGGGAATTCGTGTTATTATACAGTTCAAAATCTCTTGCCGTCGCGAATTCTGTCAAAGAATTTGAAACTTAAAATATATAAAACGATAATCATGCCTGTTGTTCTGTATGGTTGCGAAACATGATCACTTACTCTGAGGGAAGAACATCGACTGAAAGTATTTGAGAACAAGATCCTGAGACGAATATTTGGACCCAAGAGGAACGGGAATGGGGAATGGCGGAAACTTGATAACGAGGAACTACATAATTTATACGGTTTACCCAACATTGTTAGGGTCGTCAAATCTAGGAGGCTTAGGTGGGTAGATCATGCAGCCAGGATGGAAGAAAGTAGAAACGCTTTCAAAGTCATGACTGGAAGACCAATCAGAAAACGACCATTAGGAAAACCTAGGCGCAGATGGGAGGACAATACCAAGATGCATCTCGAAGAAATAAGAATATGAAGTAGAAACTGGATCCAGTTGGCTAAGGATAGAAGTCAGTGGAGAGCTTTTATTGATGCAGCATTGATTCTCGGCGTTCCAAAGGCCATAGAGTTAGTTAGTTAGTTAACCTAGATAGTTAGTTAGTATCTTGGTCAAGGGTGTGTTACGTAGAGTTGTGTTGGACAACCCCTTCAATAATCTTTAAAAGAGAATTTTGACATAGACCAGAGCCCCTTCAGTTTTCTAACTTTAAATGTTTGACAAGAGTGTTTTTCATCATACAGTGGTGCGTACTAGTTGTCCCAGTATTTCTTCCGTCTCTATTTTCAGACATTTATTTTAGTTATGTGATAAGAGTGTCTAAATTTTATATAGCGTTCGGGAAACAAGTCACAATTGTCATCATTTATCGGAGATTACGATTATTATACAGAATCGTTATTAATTTTCATTCTTATTATATTTTCTTTATGTATATTTGCTGTAGGAGTTCAAATTTCTAGAGCTAGCTGTTGATACTACCATATTTAAAATTTTTAACATGGTTAATGTTGTATACACGACTCCAAAAGTGCATTACCACCTGCAATTCACCTTTCCTGCAATAGGAGGCAACCCAAAAAGCTCGGAGGTTGGGTTGGTTGCGAATTCGAAAGGCGTTGGACCAAACCGCAGTTTTGTAACAAATATATCAGTGTGGCAAACTGCAAATAAGAGAATTAAACAAATTGTTAAAAATGACAATTTTATTATTGTGACGGAGTTGGAAAATATCAAAAGTTACAAAATCATCTTATTTAAGCAGTTCAAACAAGATGAATGGTAAGAAACACATATTAGAGGAAAGCACTTCTCTTCTTTCCGCTCCCAAAAAAGAATCTCATGAAAAAGAAAAATTTACATAATGTAAAGGTTTAATATAAAAGCCCCATACACAATTTTGAAAGTTGACACCCGAAAGGCAATACAACCGAACCGAAGTGAATGAAATTGTGCACAGATATTGCAGACATAAAATGAGGGAATACGGGTTTCGTATTTCCCTTGAAAAAACGGTTGGGTGGGGCACGGACCCCTTCAAACCTTTGATCACGAAAAATCAAAAGTGCTAGTAACAGTATGTCAGATGTGTGTAAAGAACATGAAGAATGGCAACGAAACTTTTTGTATGAACAATAGGCAAAAAATAAACGAATACGTTTTGTTTTATTTTCTTGGGAAATACGGTTTTTGAGGCAAAAGACCCCGTGTAAAATTTTAAAGTTGGACCCCGAAAGGCAATTGGAAGTGGACGGAAGTTAATGAAATGTGCACAAATATTGTAAAGGTAAGTTGAGGAAATACGTGTATCGTATTTTTCCGAAACAAAGAAACTGTTGAGTGGACCGAGGCTTTGAGTGGCGGGAGGAGTGGACCGAAGCGAATGAAATTGTATGTAGATATTGGATATGGATAATATGGCCTTCCGTGTTTCGCAAGTGTCGTGTCTGCATCCGATTTCTTCAAATGTGGCAGATCAACTACAAGCACAAACAGTATAGCGTATTTTATAGTATTTTTGGAAGCACCTTTAGCCCTTACAATGTTTTTGCACCTAAACAAAAACACTTGTCGATTTATTTCCAGTTTCCTGTTGATCTGCCAAATTTGAAGCAAAACGGATAGGGCACTTGACAAACACAAAAGCCCTTATTTTACATAGGGTCTATATAATATCTACACACAATTTGATTTGCTTCGGTCCACTCTTTCGTGCGCTATTACGGAAATATTTACTTTTTTTTTGAATGGGGCCTAGGCCCCAACAATGTTTATCCGCAAAAATTGAAACACGTTTAATTTATTGTTTTGCAAATTGTCCCTATACGAAGTTTCATTGCAATTCTCCATATTCTTTAGGAAATTCTGACGTATGCTTATTTTCACTTTTGATGTTTCGTAATGAACGGTTTAGAACGTCCGTGCCTCCTCAACCATACCTCCAAGAAAATACGAAACCAACTTATCTCATTTTAAGTCTACAATATCTGTGCACAATGTCATTCCATTCGGTGCACTTCTTCGTGCCTTTTGGACCTCAAATTTCAAAATTTTGGGCGGAGGCTTTTACCCAATGAAACCATTTTTTCCGCAGAGAATAAAAAATATTCGCTTTTTTGCGTATTGTCTCTACACAATGTATCGTTCCAATTCTTCATGTCTTTCAAGCACTTCAGACATTGTTTTTAGCACCTTTGATAGTTCGCAATCAAAGTTTTGGAGAGGATTGTGTTCCACCTAAACGGTTTTCTTTTTTTCAGGAAAATAAGAAACCCGTAGAAAAAATATACCCTCATTTTATGTCTAAAATATCTGTGCACAATTTCATTCACTTCGGTTCACTTGCTCTGGCCTTTCGGGCCTGAAATTTAAAAATTTTAGGTTGGGGCTTTGCCCCCTAAAACCGTTTTTCCGCATAAAGTAAAAAACTGTAATCGTTTATTTTTTGCGTATTGTCCCTACACAATGTGTTATTCCAATTTTTCATGTCCTTCAAACACTTCTGACATACTGTTATTTGCACTTTTGATATTTCACGATCAAAGCTTTGAAGGGGTCTGAGTCTCACCTAAGCGGTTTTCTTTTTTCAGGAAAATAAGAAACCCGCATTTCCCCCGGTGGCGGCGAAGAAAAATTCGCCTGTAGAGGAATAAGTGGGTGAGGTATTTTTAATTTGGCCAATCAGAGCTCGAATTAATCGTGTATATTCGGCGATAACAGGATCGGATCAGATAAAATGCACTCGCTATGTAATTTTATTACAAAATGACACTTGTCTGTTTACTTTTTGTGATAGTTCTCCTATATTAACTTTCAAATGATCGGCGATAGTTTCCACTTAAATTCATACAATTATATACTCTCATCTCAAGATTTGTTACTTCATGATGTAGAGGCACGGGTTACTCTTGACCCCCGGTGCTCACTTTAGGAACAATTCGTCAGGGAAAATAATATATAACAATAACCTCCTGCACATGACTGCTTATTGATCCCTTTGGGATTCGTGTTGGACTTTGTGTTAATCCCTTTGGGATTCTACGCGAGGAATCAAAGGAGTGCGGACCAAAATGAAGTCCTCACTGTTAGGCGGTGGTAACTTCAACACCCCGACTCTAGATATCTGTTTAGACCCGACGAACCCTGCCGCCACTGTCACACTAGAGTCGGGGCAATCCTTCGACACGTCTCGATATCAACGATCTACATTTACCGGTATATGGGCCACCAGGTTTTGTCGACATTTACGGTATGGGGTAATTAAACAGATCTTTCAGGATTAGCCCATATTTAAAGTTCGTTGGCATATGTAACATACAGTGTAAGAAATTTGCAATGTAATTCTTCGCAATTGTGTTCATGTAACAGACAAATTATAAAAAGTGGCACCTATCATTCAAATGTAACCCATGTCCCCATCTGCGTTTGATATGAAGTCTAATTCTTAGTGAGGAATAAAAACAATAAAGCGGATTATGTTGTTTCATGTAAATAATAGTAATGAAAAGCATTATTATTAGTATTAGTATTAATCAATGTGATTTCACCAAAATTAACAGAGAATTACTCAAAATTCAAAGAAGCTATGCACAATACGTTCTTAAAAGCATCCCATACCAGGATTCGAAACAACGATCTTTGGATTTAGATTACCATGCATCACTGATTGCACCGCGCAATATCAGACTGAGATTGTTATAATCTGTTACTTCGTATTACTTTAAAGTCCGGAATAAATCTAAAGGTTGAAGATAAAGAGAGAACAGGAAAGACAAAAACATTATAACATTACCTGAATTGTAAAATATTGTATTGAATAATAACAGTAAAGTAAAACAATGTGCAACGTTTATTATGTTTACTATTGATTTGAGAAAGAACTAAGGAGAAAAGAAATAGAGTGATAAACTAAAACGGTGGTTTAGTTTTCGATAATGTCTGCTTTTATATGACTGTAGCCTTTCGTTTAAGAATGTTACTTTCAAGCTATTTCAATGTGGTCTTCCTAGACACAGGTAAGTAGAATATACTTCTGTCCAGTAAATCTTGTCGGAGATGCCATGGATTAGGGGAAACGCGCTGAGCTTTAAATCAAGGTGTTTGCAGTTCTAATCTCCGCTATAGCTGAGATTTAAAAAAACAGTTGAGAATGCTGTAAGAGCATTACCAGAACGAACTTGAAAAGAATGGAGAGATGGAGCGGGAAGGATACATGTTATTGTTCCTAGATGTAAAAGTAAATCTTTTATCTGCACTCTCTTCTCTTCCTCGCAAATATTAGCAAAATATCATCTCTCTATGACTTACACTTCTCCAGATACGGCTGCTTAAATATCTAGAATTTCGAATTGTTTGGCCAATATCTGGGGAAAAGTGGCAAGTTGGCCAGTAGACAGTTAATCAGTGGTTACTATTTGATACCAAAATGTTTACCATCCTCTTAGGTATTGATCAACACCAATGTGATCTCTGTGTGACTTACGGTTCCCGAGATGGCTCCTTAAATCTCCCGAAATCGGAACTATCTTTTGACCAATATCACGGGAACAGTAATTTACAGAGAGACGATATTGGTGTTAATCAATATCTAAGAGTATGGTAAACAGTTTGGTACCGATATTAATTGGTGACCACTGGCCAACTGACCATTGGCCAAACCAGTGGCCATTTGGACAGTAGCCAGCGATTACTATTTGGTACCAAAATATTTACCATCCTTTTAGATATTGATAAACACCAATGTGAACTCTCTATTACCTATGATTCTCGAGATATGGCTCCTTAAATATCTGGAAATCAGCATTTTTTGACCAACATCTCGGGAACGGTAAGAGTAACGTGAAAAATTTAATCACTTTCTCTGATAGTTTTTAATGCTCTATCAAATGCAGGGTCCAAAATTGAAAAAAATCGCAAATAACAGACAGACGGACACACAGACGTACAGAATTCAGTAACGAACTTTTTAAGTTCATTGAACATTGTTTGTTCTTCTATATAGTGATTGGAACCTCTGCATTCAGATCAAGTTAGAAATCTTCTGGAATATATTTGTTAGCCCTGAAACGGGCTGTTTTGATTATCCCAATAGTAGGATGTCCAATGTCCCTTGGCATTAATAATCTCCTGGATCCTTCTCGGCATCCCTTCAATGAGAGTCCGAAGGTAACGCTCACTCTCAGAAACTTCCTCCCAAGCAGAAGTAACGAAGCATTCCTTCCAGTCCAAATTTAACGACTTCGTTGAAGTTTAAGATAAAGTTTTGGAGAACGACGAAGATTTAACTTTGAATCCTACATTACGGCAGAGAAGAATCCCAAAAACGCTTGATACGGCAAAATACGACACTAATCATGTTCAGCATCGAAAGAATATTACCGTGAAAAGTACTTTGAAGCCTACGACTTGGTCTTAAACACCATGATCAGAAGATTTGAGGGCTATATTTTCTGTGTGCTGTAGGATATTTAACAGTTGCTGATTAATAATACAAATGGAAAGTCTGTTCAAATATCCCCAATTTTAATCTAAATGTATTCAAAAGACATATATTTTGATATTTTAAAAGCACAGTTAAAGATGCCTTCCTCGCTTCACCGAAGCAAAAATGATTCTTTAAACGTCATTGAAGGTGTCCAAGATCTGATTGTCTTATTGAAATCTGAGCCAGATGAGAGAACTCATTATTTGTTTTCGGAAGTTAATAAGCTAACAATGCTTTACCGTACTGTTCCTATGACTTCAGTGACACCAGAAAGATTATTTTCAACTCTATGAAGAATGAAATCTTATCTTCGGAGTACCATGAACCAACATATATTAACTACTTGATGACTCTTCATTCCTACAAAGATCCAAGAAGTTATGAAATAACCTAGTACCATTGCCAAGGAGCTCATATTAGTTGAAGTGATTTTGAGTTTAACTTCCTTTGAGCAGCGAGGCTATATGAGATGAGACCTACTGATTAATCGTGAAATCCGAATCACATGAGGTCTCGCCTGGAATCGAACCAGAGTCTCTCACGCCAAAGACGCGTGCGCTAACTACATAGCAACGAAGAAGCTCGGAGCTCATATTAGTAAAGAAGAAAGCACATTATGGGAATTTCAATGCAGACAACTAAGTAAGACAACTGTTAAATGAATATTTGTCATCTTGAATATATTGTGATAATGGTCAATCTTATTTGATAATGTCATTTAAAAAAAATAGCGTTCTCTTTTCTATAACTCACTACAGTACACAAGTTAAATTTCACACTGTGCAAAAGAGGGAAAGGATTACAACGTACGATGGACTTTGCTTCCTACCCGATTAACAAAACCTTTCTTGTAAAATTCAGCCCGGGCAAAGGTTACAATCTTTCCCCACCACTGTCTACCCCGTGGTTTATTAGCCTGTTGCAAAGACCTGTGTGATTGTCTGATAGCTACACAATATATTGACAGAATGAAAGTCTTAATTTTAGTACTGAAGCTACCCTCAGGCAAAAAAGCAAGCTTCCCGCAGGCGTGGCTTCTGTGCCTTGTAACACTGTGTTAAAAAACACAGACACAAGGTCAGTTGTCAGCTGCTTAGTTCTCTGTAAAACAACTGATAAGGCTCTTTTCTTTTATACAAATCATATTTGCATTGGCATAACTAGGATATTTTCCTGGGGGGCCATGGCCCCTTAGTTCTGAAAATTGGAAGAATCTTTTAGAAGACCTTATATATATATATATATATATATATATATATATATATATATATATATATATATATATATATATACATACAAATTCTGAGTCCCCCTTTCCCCGCACTCATTAAAAGATCTTCAAGTTATTTAGTTCTCGTAACACGAAACTGTCACATGATTGTTACTTGACAGTCTCGTGTTACTGTCATGTAACATGTAACACGAGATTGTCATCTGTCATGGACAACGGAGTAAGTCCCTAGATCCCATTAACCATTTTAGTATAAAGAAAATCGTGGACTCGCAGTGAAATAGCTAACGCATCAACATTGCTCATTGGAGGGTCATGGTTTATAGTTCATTATCTTCAGCATGATACAAGCTTTTCAGAGATGATAATGTATTGGGGCCCATAATGTACTTGAACAAGGAAAATTGGAAGGATGTGGGGAAAATTCCCTCCAGAAATTCCCCCCATCAAGTTTGGTCCCCTCTGGAGCGGCTCTGGGTATGAACACTCAATCAAAAAGTATCTCGAAAAATACAATAGGGAATAAGAAATGACTGTACCAAGTTTTATATTGATAGACGGGATAGATATGAGGAAAAAGCTTGTATACCCATACACGCTTTCTCCTCATACCTATTGTGTCTATCAATGCAAAACTTGGTACAGTAGTTTAAAATACTCTATAGTATTTTTCAAGATACACTTGGATTGAGTGTTTTTACCCTGGACAACTTCAGAGGGGTCCAACGTTCATGGGAGGGATTTCTGGAGGGAATTTTCCCCACATTCTCCCAATTTTCCCTTTTCAAGTACGTTATCAACCCCAATACTTAGTCCCTCTGGAAAGTTTGTTTCATGCTGAAGAGAATGAACTATGAACCATGATTTTCCAATGAACAGTGTTGATGCCATAGGGTCATTCCATATCAATTCAACACAGTGACTTAAGCGCACCATCTCAGATTTTAAAGAAATTAGGCACATAGATGTCCTATAGATAGACTAATAAAATACCAAATTTCAACTATATATATATATATATATATATATATATATATATATATATATATATATATATATATATATATATATATATATATATATATATATCAAACGGTATTGAAAATAGGGCTATGCAAAGTTTGAAAAAATCCCCAAAATAGCATGTTCAATGAATTTTGAAATTGGAATTGCAGCTCTCGTAGTTGAGCTAGAGAATTGATTAAGGTGTCACTTTACAGCATTTCGCATGCCCTTTCCTGTGGTATACATCATATAGGCTAATACAGAATCTGTTTTTTTTTTCAAAATCAAAATTTTACTTCCAAAATTTTTCAAAAAGTACATATTTTAAAATTTTGAAATTAATTTAATGAATAGATAGTATTGTTGTAAAGCACCTGGCAAAACATGAATTTTGTAATGATAATCGGTTCATTGTTTAAAAAATTCAAAACTAATACTTATTTTTCAATAATACTCTATACGTAGGGTAATAACACTAGAATACTAAGTTTACACTTCTGTGAAAAGAAAAATGAACATTAATCTGAAGAAAGAGTACAGATGATTTCAGAGTAAAACTTTTCAGTAAGTAATAGGATACGTTCATCATTTGAAATTTGAAAAAGCCACATTTGTTCGGCACACATCACTTTCAAGGAGAACATAACTTCTTCCATCGGGAGTTACAGGATTCACTTTGTCAGAACGTCCACTAGAGACATCCACAGAACATAAGGGTTTCTTCGATATGAGAATGATGGAGATGGCCAGGTCGATGAAGAAGTTATTTTTACTTCATCAATTTCTTCATTTTCCTGTAAAACATGCCCGAGCCACCAATTTTCTTCATAGATAGCGGTGATATAGCCTGATATGTCTTCTAATTGA
This sequence comes from Thermobia domestica, assembly GCF_964235325.1. NCBI lineage: Eukaryota > Metazoa > Arthropoda > Insecta > Zygentoma > Lepismatidae > Thermobia > Thermobia domestica. Next base: position 73,659,994 of record NC_137470.1, on the reverse strand, counting down.
AGTTTGTTTGGAGATTTTGACACTTCTTTTTCCTAACCCCGCAAAACATCTGAAGATTTGCCCCATATTGAATTTGATACAATTTGCCCGATATTGAATTTGAACCCCCTGAAAAGCAGTGTATCCCCCGAAATAAATTACTGTGTAGATCTCTAATATCCAGTGTGCTGAAATGGCGTTTAGACAAACAATGAATGCTGAAATTTTAAAATTGAAAATTTAGTATGATATATCATTCAAGAAAATTTAAAAAGTTTAATTCATAAACTACCGTTGTAGTCGAAAAAGACTTCCTACTTTTTATCAATATATTTAGGATCTAAGCAAAGTTAAAATATTGATAACTATGAAACAGACATTCAAGCAAGCAGATAGATAAGATAGGATTTGTTTCGCTAGCAGGGGTGGCTTCAGGATTTTAATTTTGAGTAAATCAATCTTTTTTTAATTTTATTTTTTAAATACAAATGTATAGTATTTGGTCCTTTGCAGTAAATATATATTTATTATCTTTCAGTCGTTTATAATTTTCAAAATTTTTGAGTAGGTACTGGCCTACCCGCTAAAGCTGTTTCAGTTCGTTTGATTTGTTTAGGCTTAACATTATTCTGTAACAGCGAGGTTATGAAAGACTTGACATATTACTTAAAGTGGCATCTGAACCACTACTCGGTTTCCAGCTGGGAGAAATTTTATGGGCTCATCGGGACCCTTTAATTACAAGGCGAAAGTTAGATTCAACGAACACAGATAATTCGAGATATGTGAAAATGTCACTGTACATGATTTGTGACATTTTTGTTTACACCATTCAAAGAAAACACCTGGTTTAAACCAGCCAACCCTCCTGTTGCACCAGTGCTAGATGTATAATTTTTACAAACCACGTTTTTATACAGTAACATTTTTAATTGTGAAACTTCTAAGAGTATTATTTTATTAACTTTTATAAAACTAAACTTCAAAAGTATCAGCACTTTAACTTAGATTTAAGTTAAAGTTTTTAGAATATAAGCTAATAAGTGTTGCCAGCCGATTACAATTCTGTATGATATATTTTAAACCCATTACTCTACTAAACCCATTACTTCATATTTATTCCCACAAGTAAAACAAGTAAAACTTGTATACTTGTATTTTTCAGCTAAGTACAGGGTATTAGTGAAAACTCTGTTTCTTTTGAACTTTTTAACAATGAACCCATTATCATCCCAAATATATACTTTGCCAGATGCTTTACAACAATACTATCTATTTATGGAATTAATTTCAAAATTTTAAAATATGTGCTTTTTGCAAAATTTTGAAATAAAATTTTGATTTTGACTTTGAAAAAGAGAATTCTGTATTAGCCTATATGTTGATGTACGCCACAGGAAAGGGCATGAAAAATGCTGTAAAATCACACCTAAACCAGCACTCTAGCGCAATCAGAAGAGCCGCAATTCCAGTTTCAAAATACATTGAACATATTATTATTATTATCATTATTATTATTATTATTATTATTATTATTATTATTATTATTATTATTATTATTATTATTATTATTATTATTATTATTATTTTGAAAATTTATATAGCCTTATCTACAATACCGGTTGATATATAAAGATGAAATTTGATATTTTTCTTAGTCTATATCAATAGTATCATTGTGCAAAATTTCATGACAATCTCGGATGGTAAGATAAATTTTCTCTTTCAAATTATGTGACTTGACCTGGAAGGGCTCAATAGCTATTTCACTACGAGCCTATGATTTTCTTTATATTAACAGGGTTAATAGGACCCAGGGACTTACTCCGTTGTCCATGGCACCTAATTTTTTGTGCATGAACATATTTTTGTTTATCGAATGGACTAGGTTTGATACCCACAAACAGGATGCCATGACAGGTCCGGATGACAGGATGCCATGTCCCTTCCTTATGAGAACATGATAGTTCTTTACGAATGTACTTTCGCTCAGAATTGCACGAGTAAAACAGTAATAGAAAATTGAGTTTTCATACTTAGAGTAGATTTAGGTACTTATTTAGTAGCAACTGAATTAAAGGACATATACAATTCTAAGCAAATTTATGATGTAATACATTTTCACTGAACTGATACGTGGCAGTCTCCTGTTAGGAGAACTGAATAACTTTAAGAGCTTATAATGGGTGCGAGGATAGAGGGACTCAGAATTATATTTATATATATATATATATATATATATATATATATATATATATATATATATATATATATATATATATATATATACTGTATATATATAAGCATTATAACAAGGTCTTCTGAAAGATTCTTCCAATCTTCAGAACTAAAGGGCCATGTCCGCCCCCCTAGGAAAATAGTTATATCAATGCGGGACGAGTATAGACACTATTGAATATGTCGAATGCAAGCATCACTAAAATTGTTATCCGTAAATTGAGATTTTTTAATGACATTAACTAATGACATTTTTTTAACTTTCTATTACAATTCCTTTGGGCTTCTGTGAATCTGGATATAGTGTTTTTATAAAGAATAAAGAGGCTTCAAACAACAATTTGGCAAATATGCATAGGCGGAACTAGAGGGGCGCCAGGGAGGACCGGCCCACTAGAAGCAAAGCTGGCCCTTCCCAGAATTGTTTTACTGGACGAAAATAATATCTTTATCATTCAGATTCTTAATTATTATTATTATTATTATTATTATTATTATTATTAGTAGTAGTAGTAGTAGTAGTATTGGTGTTATTATTATTATTATTATTATTCCATAATATTTTTCGTTAGTCCTCACAGCAATAAATACTTAGCAGCAGGGGTAAAACGGCGTGGGAACGCGGGGGGAACCCGTCCGCCACCTGCAAAAAATGGGTACGGTGTCCCCCAGTTGCTAAGAAATTACAATGGGCAAAGATAGGCATGGGGGACGGCGTGACGTCATGCTTCTACCTACCATCCCATTACCTCTTCTGATTCACTTTTACTCCTGTTTAGCAGGAAAGCGATAACACAGTTAGTAGACCAGCTTCTCTTTATTGATAAAAATCGTAATTTGGCAGTTATTAAAAGCAATATTTCTGTATCTGGAGATAGAAGAGAGGGGACAATGGAAGTCACTATTGCCATGTATAAAAATGAAACCTGGAGCTCCCTTGTGGCTAAGCGGTTAGCGTACGCGCCTTTGGCATGGGAGATCGGGGTTTGCTTCCCGGCGGAAGTTCATGTGGTTCGGATTCCACGTTAATCAGTAGGTCCACGTATCATATAGCCTCGCTGCTGAAAGAGACGCTAAACTAAACTCAACTCAACAAAAATGAAACCTGTGTTACATCTTTTCAAATGTAAAATTAATATAATTACTAAAAAGTATATTCACTGAAAAACTCAAGGGTAGCAAGTGCACCCTCTTAAATCCGCTTGAGAGCGTTCGAGTCCAAATCCAAGTAAAGTTAAAGCATGGAAGACCAAGGTACGATTCCCGGTGGGAGTTCATGTGGTTCGGATTCGACGTTAATTAGTAGGTCCACGTTCTCATATAGTTTCGCTGCTGAAAGGGACGTTAAGCTCAAAATCAACTCAAGAAAAGTTAAAACAATGAGAAAGTTTTCAACTTTTTTGGCGTATGCAATTCTATGTTAAACAAAACTACATACACTATTTGATAATGGAAGTATCGTCAGAAATACAGTGTTCAATAAAGCAAACTTTTCGAGGAGGGTTTGTCTGAAGACACATACAAATATTGAAAATAGTTTTAAAAGGTGCGTAATGCAGAAATACTATTTTATCGCGTATGAACTTGAGGCTTCTAGAACAGCAAGTTCTGACCACACATTAACATGCTTGATCATCATAGCATTGAAACCAAGCCGCAGAACCAGGATATGATCAAGGGATGGACTAAACCATAGTTTCCAACTTTATCCAGTGTAAATAAAGTAGGATTGAAACCCATTTTATCCAGTGTATACCTGAGCGTCAAGGGGGGCCATAGCCCCTATAACCTCCCCATTGGATCCGCGCCTGTTAAAACCAATTCATATTTCATAGCTTCACACACGGCATGATCAAGCACTGAATCTATTGAAATCTAACTACGTAAGAATTATAGAATGTCAGCACTTTTCCTATTAAAGCTCATAGTATATTCTACCATAATATAAATTGTCACTCATGTAGTGCGTGCTAATGTAACTCATGATAAAAATGTTTTGTTTTAAAACAAAATGAAACGGTTGAGGTTCGACTCTGCCGAGTAGAAGACATGCAATTTATTAAATCGCCTCGCAACCCACTTGGCAACACACTTAGGTTACACTCTTCATTTTTTTTCATGCTATCTAAAGTATCCGCTAATCTTAAATTCGCATTTCCGATTCGCGTTTTCTAACAAGAATTATTATGTTGCAACTTAATTTGGATGTAAAATCGTGACTTAATTAGCATTTAAGAACTTTGCAGTGTGCATTAAAATGATGACAGAAATATAGTGAAATTTGAGTTTCAAATTTCATGTCTACCTTGAATCCAAATACCTGTGCTGTCATTTCTTTCAATATTGTTAGGTGCCGAAAGTTGCAATTGATCTCAATTTTTCGGTTATATCATCTTTAATTCCCAGTATTTGTTCATAAAATTTTAAAGAAATATTAGTTACTAACAAGTAACACATCCGAAGTGTAACACTGCGATTTGGATCAAATTTAACAAGTAAATATTACACATGAAATAAACAAATATGTGTTTCTTATTTTCTGTGAAACGCAAACTTTTGAAACTTGACGCCCGAAAGACAAAAAACAAGTGAACCAAAGTAAACCTGTTTCGTATTTTCCTGGAAAAAATGGTTAGGTGGGGCACGGACCCCTCCAAAACTTTCATCACGAAATATTGAAAGTGCTAGTAACAGTATGTCAGATGTGTGTAAAGGACATGAAGAATTGCAACGAAACTTTGTGTATGAACAATACGCAAAAAATAAAGGAATACGGTTTTTTTATTTTCTACAGAAAAACGGTTTTAGGGGGAAAAATTCCCCATCCAAAATTTTGAAATTTGAGGCCCGAAAGGCCAGAGAAAATGAACCGAAGTGAATAAAATTGCCCACAGATATTGTAGACGTAAAATGAGGGAATATGGGTTTCTTATTTTTCTGAAAAAAAAATCGTTTAGGTGGGACACAGAGCCCTCCAAAACTTTGATCGTGAAATACCGAAAGTGCTGATAACAGTATGTCACAAGTGCTTGAAGGACATGAAGAACTGGAACGACACATTGTGTATGGACAATACGCAAAAAATAAACGAATACGCTTTTTATTTTCTGCGGAAAACCGTTTTAGGGGCAAAAGCCTCCACCCAAAACTTTGAAATCTGAGGCCCACAAGGCAAGAAGAATTGCACCGAATTGAATGAGAGTTTCCACAGATATTCTAGATTAAAATGAGATAATTATGTTTCATATTTTCCTGGTAAAAAGCGGTTGAGTGAAGCACGGACGTACTAAACCGTTGATTACGAAATATCAAAAGTGCAAATAAGCATACGTCAGAAGTTCCTAAAAAATATTGAGAATTGCAACGAAACTTCGTATAGGGATAATTTGGAAAGCAATAAATGAAACGTGTTTTAATTTTTGCGAAAAAACAGTGTTGGGGCCTAGGCCCCATCCGAAAAAAAATAAATATTACTGTAATAGCACAGGAATGAGTGGACCGAAGGAAATCAAATTGTGTGTAGATACTATATAGACCCTATGTAAAATAAGACCTTTTGTGTTTTTCAACTGTCCCTATCCGTTTTGCTTCAAATTTGGCAGATCACTTTACTTCGGTCCAATTCTTATTGCTTTTCGAGGTCAAATTCTAAAATTTTGGACGGGCTCTTTTCCCCCGAAAACAAAAACCGTATTCGTTTATTTTTGCCTATTGTTCATACACAAAGTTTCGTTGCAATTTTTCATGATCTTTACACACATCTGACATACTGTTACTAGCACTTCTGATATTTTATGATCAAAGGTTTGGAGGGGTGCGGCCCCATCCAACCGTTTTCTCCAAGAAAATACGAAACCCGTATTCCCCCATTTTATGTCTAAATATCTGTGCACAAATTCGTTCACTTCGGTTCATATCTTCTTGCCTTCCTGGCGTCAAATTTCGAAATTTTCGGTTGGGGCTTTTGCCTCTAAAGCCGTTTCTCCGCAGGAAATAAAAAACATATTCGTTTATTTTTTGCGTATTGTCCATACACAAAGTTTCGTTGCAAATCCTCACGTCTTTTACACACATCTGACATACTGTTACTAGCACTTTTGATATTTCGTGATCAAAGGATTGGAGGGGGCCGTGCCATTCGTAACTATTTTTTCCAAGAAAATACGAAACCCATATTGTCTCATTTTATGTCTACACTATCTGTGCAAAAATTCATTCACTTCGGTTCACTTCTTCTTGCCTTTCAGACGTCAAATTTCAAAATTTTGAGTGGGGGATTTTGCCCCTAAAACCGTTTTTCTGCAGAACATAAAATACCCGTTTTCGTTTACTTTTTGCGTATTTACATACTGTTAGTAGCATTTTGATATTTCGTGATCAAAGGTTTGGAGGGGTCAGTGCTCCACCCAATCCTTTTTTCCAGGAAAGTTCGAAACCCGTATTTCCTCATGTTATGTCTAAAATATCTGTACTCAATTTCATTCACTTCGGTTCACTTCTTTTTTCCTTTCGTGCGTCAAATTTCAAAATTTTGGGTGGGAGCTTTTGCCCACTAAAACCGTATTTCCACAGAAAATAGTAAAACCGTATGCGCTTTTCTTCTGCGTGTTGTCAATACACAAAGTTTCGTTGCAATTCTTCATGCCCTTTACAAACATCTGCCATACTGTAACTAGCATTTTGATATTTCGTGATCAAAAGTTTGGAGCTACACCCAACCGTTTTCTCCAGGAAAATACGAAACCCGTATTCTCATCTTAAGTTTGCAATATCTGCGCACAATTTCATTCACTTCAGTTTACTTCTTCTTGCCTTTCGGGCGTCAACTTTCAAAATTTTCGGTGGGGTATCTTGCCCCCTAAAACACTTTTTCCGCAGAACATAAAATACCCGTACTCGTTTTCTTTCTTTTTCTTTTTCTTTCTTTCTTTTTTTCTTTTTTACATATTGTCCATACGCAAAGTTACGTTGCAATTCTTCATGTGCTTTACACACATCTGACATACTGTTACTAGCACTTTCGATATTTCGTGATCAAATGTTTGGAGGGGTCCGTGCCCCATGGAACCGTTTTTTCCACGAAAATACGAAATACGTATTTCCTCATTTTACGTCTGCAATATCTGTGCACAATTTCATTCACTTCGGTTCAGTTGTTTCTGCCTTTCGGGTGTCAACTCTCAAAATTTTGGGTGGGGCTTTATATTAAACCTTTACATTAACTTTTTTCTTTTTTATGATATTCTTTTTTTTGGTGGGGGGGAAGGAGAAAAATGGTTTCCTCTTATATCTGTTTCTTGCCATTCATCTTGTTTGAACTGCTTAAGTAAAATAATTTTGTTACTTCTGATGTCATCCAGCTCCGTCACGATAATAAAATTGTCATTCTTAACAATTTGTTTTATTCTCTTATTTGCAGTTTGCCACACTGATATATTTGTTACAAAATTGCGGTTTGGTCCAACGCCTTTCGAATTCGCAACCAACCCAAACGCTGAGCTTTTTGAGTTGTCTGCTATTGCAGAAAAAGGAGAATTGCAGGTGATAATGCACTTTTGGAGTTGTGTATACATCAAGTAAGGTAGACCTATATGAGAAGGATACACTATCAATATACAATAGAGGTTATAACGTTTGTGTGTTGTGTGAAACTATTTATTTCTTACAGATCAATAAATGTGTTTGTTTTTGATACTAGTTGTTTGTACAAGTACTAGCTGTCAAGGAAGTAAACGCACAGTTTTTTGTGAGTATGGCATTCCAGCACCTACTGATGTGGAGAATATGAAAATTAAATTAATCAAGGCTATATTTTGTGGAAAGAAGCAATAAAGTCTGGAATACATTACGTAAGGAGGCGGAAGTTGTAGATGCAAGTTATGCGTAGTGTAGATAAGTTACGACAATTTAAGGGAAATACTAAATAACCTATGAAACAGAGTAAAATATAGGCGATTCGAAATGGAAATACAGAATTCAATTACCATAAAGATATCAGTGACGAGTTCAAGGCGAAATTTTTGTAGTCTAACAATTAAAGCAGTAGACTACGAATCTGGATCATCATAGTTCGAATCGACTCATAGTGTTCTTTCATTTTTTTTTATTATTTTCACGATCCTTCATAATCCAAACGTTTTAATATTTTACTCTGAAATAAGGCAGAAATTCCATTGTCGTTGACGATGTAAATTTGACGATGAAAAATCAGATTTACATATGATGATGGGTTTAAGTTTTTATGATCATGCAAACTGAAATGTTTAGTTAGGGAATAAAAATAAGGAGGACTACACTATTATTGCCGAAAAGTATGTGCAGTTACGTCATACGTGTTGTTTACAGTATCTCGTTCAATACATTCATTCTGATAATCAAGACCACTTCGTCCTCGTGGTTAGCTCAACGTGCTGAAATTGTGGGTCATGCGTCACAAGGCCAGAATGCATCTCAAATTGCCAGAGCATTTGGTTGTGACCGACAAACTATTCCCAAATGTATTGATAGGCACTGGGATTATGACATCAGGACCCAGAGCAACAACTGCAGTTCAGAATGAGGAACTGATAGAAGACGTCAGGAACAATTCAATACGCCATAGACCCTTCTTACTGGACAAGGCTGTAGACTACGGCTGTTTCCACGAAACCACATGGCAAAGATTAAAATCAGCCTGCCTGAGGGACTGTCGTACCGTCACAAAGATATATCTCACAGAGATGCACAAGGCGAGACGATTACAATAGACACAACAGAACATTGAGCTCCCACAATTATACTATGATCTAACTATGTACACTCATGTCCAAAATGATTGTCGCATATCTATAACTGTTTTCTTGTAAGAATATAACTTGATAGTGATTTTGCAGGGTACTTTTAATACTGATACTATGTGTATATTCGGGAAATGTATATTTGTGGTAAATTTCATAGGAAAAGAATTATAAATACGAAAGTTAGAATGAGTAAAACAAAATGTTGCTAAATGGACAAAGAAGATTTATTTTCGTTTTATTGTTCTTATTTACTGCTCTTTTGACATGAAATTTGCCACATACATGTCTTTGCTGATTATACAGACACAGTACTAACATTATAAGAAATAACGGGCGAATTCACTATCAAATTATATTCCTACAACAACACACTTATAGACGTGCGACAATAATTTTGGACATGAGTGTACAATGATGAGAAAGTATCTCTGTCTAGTCAACGAGGAAGATTCTCTATAAGTCTCAACGGACAAGGTATGTCTCAACATGTAATGGAGACTCCGTGTTCCGTTTGGATTGTGGCACACTTCTTGGGCTACTGACAGCCGAACACTCAGGAGAAATGATTCCACTACCCAGGCGAATGACCAGCCGAGTTTATATTGATGGATTGAAGAACAACTTGCTACAATCCCTTCATGCAAATTTTCTAGACCAAGAAAAGTTTGTGTTCATGCATAACAACAGTGCTGTGCATACGTCCGGATATACACAGGCATGGCTACAAAAACACCTAAAACTCATCTACGTGCACTGGCCTCCACAGTCTTCTGATCTAAACTCAATGGCACATCATGATGTAGGAATGGGAGGATAGGGAGAGGATAGAAACCAACTGGTTCTAGAATCCCATATTTTAAACATATACTAGTACTATTGCAAAAACCTCGGTAAATTGTGTATACTAGTACCAAACATGCTGGAGCGAGTATGTGCGTAATTACAGCACACAGTGATTACAAAAATTTTAAGAGTGATATTTTGTTGCCTGCATTTTTATTGCCTAGATCATTTGTAAGGAGTACGGTGGTTGCTGATGTCAGTTTGGTTCTTGTCCAACATCATGACCGTCGATTTCCTCTAGGTTCTCCCGTTTCTTCCCGCTTCGTCATTGCACCACTTTCATCGATCATCAGTCGCTAGCATTTATCGTCATCTTTAGCCTTGGTTGAATTATAGTGAAACGTTAAACTAAAGGATTCACTTTATTTTTCAGTTCACCATTGTAAAGTATAGTTTTTCAGTTGCATAATTATTGTAGTAATAACGCTTGATATGTGAACAAGAAGGTTGAAAGCAACATTTTCTTTTAATGTTTTACTCATAACTTGCAGAAAAAGAAATGATTATTATGTGTTCTCTTTGTTCGTTTTATATGTCATTGCTTATTTCCCAAAATACTGTATGGGTTCCATTTTTATTATCTTTGCTGAAACGCCTCTTTCTCGAACGAGGAGAGTAAGTTTACGGAAAATATTTGAAACCTTTCTCCTCTTAGGATACGCATTAAAATAAAACTATAATATAAAATTACTAATATCATCACTTTTCACCCATCACCTTTATGCTGATGAAGAATGAACTGTATTTAAACGGCATTAAGAGTGTCACTATTCATCTCCGCAACCACGAAAAGTACACTGAGAAAAATCCGTTCTACGGACAGCGGTATATTGTACAAATATACGGAATCCTCTTGTTTACTACACAAAGCAGTATGGAGCATATGTTATCCATATGCTACATACGCACTGCTCTTAGATGTTACATCATGCCGTTGCAGGATGTCTGACATTTAACAGTTTTCCGCATATCACATGCATAAACTTATGTTACTTTCCTCAGCTGTATGTTATATATATATGTCCATTTGTATATGAGATCCTGATCGAATATACTGTTCCATACGGAAAGTACATATAGATGGAACACTTATACGGAAAGTATTATAAAACATGCGTTTTTAGTTATACGTCTGCTGTACGTCGAGTCCAAAAACTACAGGAATTATGCATGTAACCTACCTTTTTCAGTAGCCACCCACAATATTTTTTCTCAGTGTATGGGTTGGACACTAACGTCAGTCATTCTTGGTTATTTTTGCATGTGACCACTTATTTTTTTTCATAAAGTATGACCCCTCGCTCTCCCTTGGGGTACGCATTTTAATCGATTTAATATCATTAAATGTTTGGGAGGCTTAAGGTGGTTAATCATTGCAAGTGTACCTTTAATTGTTTCAGTAGTTATTGCGTAATTCTATTTCACGCGTAAATTATGACTCCATCTACCATTTTAGGATATGTATTTTAATCAATTTAATACCATATAATCCTCGGAACGTCTAAGGTTGAAAATCGTGCCAAGTATCATCTTAATTTGTTCAGTAGTAATTGCGTGATGCAATCAGACAAATTGGCATTCGCCTCTATACAATAGATTTTGTTTCGCATTTTACTAATACCCAAAGTTCGGCATGTTTCTATTATTTATTCTTGATTCTGTTCCGTTCACGCTCCACTAGTATTTTATATCATGTGACTCATTCATTTGAAACGTTCAGTTCTGGCAAGTACTTCTAGAGACTAACATTAAGTTACAGTAATGACTTTATGTTATTGAAAATATCCTCAAGTTTGTCTAGAGAGAAATGTATTTTCACTCCCTTTTATGAACAACAATATACATATTACATGTCAAATGTATTATTTGGTATGTAGAAAAAAGACATAAGGAATGGTATAAAAAGAAGATAATAGTTAAAAGCTTGCTTATCCCATGCAGATTGTACCAGCATTTAAATAGTACATTATCAAGACAAAGCAAATGCAGCTGGTGGAGTGGGAAGCGTGTCAGATTTACACGCATATGATCTTTTATTATCATGGGTTCGAATCTCAGCTATGAAAAAAATTTTTGTAAAGAAAATTATCTTTCATGGCAAAGAAAATTGATCAATGAAGGTAAGAAAATTATGGGAAACGACGCGAATTTGAGATAGTAAATTATGGCATTTATTTTACTTAAGCAAATATATTCTGGCCTTAGGAGGTTGTGAAAATTTGGAGCTTGCTTTCTAGTAACTGATTGCGAATTGCACTTAATCAGGATTTTTTTCTTTCTTCAATAATTGAAAAGTTAAAATATCTCCACTACCGGGATCTCTCCTTACAGAAATTGATTTTTTTTATAAAATAAGAGAAAGAAAATGGAGTTGAGTTGAGTTGATTTTGAGTTTAACGTCCCTTTTCAGCAGCGAGGCTATATGAGACGTGGACCTACTGATTAACGTGGAATCCGAACCACATGAGCTCCCGCCGGGAATCGAACCCGGGTTTCCCGCGCCAAAGGCGCGTACGCTAACCGCTTAGCCACGGAGGAGCTCAGAAAGAAAATGGAAACAAAACTAGAATTTTTTGTCGCACATAATCTAGCAGAACTAAAAGTGAAGAAGGTGTCGGTCTTTGTGGCGAGAAATGTTTACTGCGTTGGTCTACTAACTTGAAGGTTTGAGGGTTTGATTCTGTTGTAAGGTTGCTTTCCTTTTCTTATTTCTAATTTAATCAAAACTTGCCTCTATTGCCTACTTCATTGTACTAATGATTGTGGCCCAGAACGTCTCCAAATGACCTTCTACACTAGCTTCTGACAGTAATTGTCTGTTCAGTTAGACTTTGATGCTTTACTGTAACCTCCACAATGACAGATAAAATATTGCTGTGACGAACTAGCTCATTTCTTTCGAATCGAAATTGTAGCTATTTTGTTGTTTATTTTCTGTTTTAAGAAAATAATGCTCATATAAAGAGGAAAGGTCTGGAATTTTAGTTTAAAATGACTTGTCATGTGAAGGTGGAGTAACTTCTCAAGTCTTTAAATGTAAGACATCTTACCTAGGTATATATGTTCCCTACACAGCCAGCTACGAGAGAAGCAGCCCCAAATTTCAATCATTTAAATATAAGAAATAGATCTCTTTGTGTTAGCTGAGCACATTATAAAGGCGGTAACGTTTTGGATGCGTGGGATTCTAGCCTACACCTTTTCTTATTTTCACTAAAATAATCCTCATAGCCATTTAATTATGTATATCGGCTAAACAATATACAAAAAAAATCGGAAATCTTTACACGAGCTAAGCAGCGAGCAATGGATAATAATGTACTCGTGTCTGCAGCTGATTTGTAATTCACTTACAACTAATTGTACGTTTTTCTGTGAAATGTGATGCCTTCGATATTTACAAACAGTTTAAAGTGAAATTTGAGGAGTTAAAGCAACTCTTTGTGAATTTTTAAGTCGTATAAAATGCTTATCGATCTGCTGAGTAGTTTATATAAAGAAAATGCTTAAATTTGGGAACAAATCCAATATCGTAACTGGTTTGCATGCCAGATGCCACAATTGGTGCAAACGCTTCCGATTTCGATTGGAGGTGGGACCGATATGTTTGCAACCCACGTCAAACTAAGGCCTTATATAGATTTGAAGCTTAAAAATGACCAAAACAAACAAATCCAATTACGCCGAAAATTGGAGTTATCGACCCGGAATGTTTTGGGAATTCACACGAGTAGAGACTACATAAATATTATCGTATTAGTGATCATGCACGGTTATTTTTCTTCGACAACAATAATAGCGTGTCTATTTTACTTTAGTGTAAAATATTGAAACGTCTGCAATCCCTATCGAGCACCGCAAAAATTGTTAATTAAAAAGTTCTTCTGTGAGATCAAACTGCTGCCCTTTGCCTCTTGCCTTAATCATTAGGCCACGACCACTTTACCCTGAGGGCTAGTCATTGAGGTATTTGCAGGCAATTCCAGTCTGTGCTATTACTTCCAATCTACGAGTTTTCTTTGTTTGATATATTTTTTCGTATTTCTTTTATGTTGTTGTCAATCATCTCTACTATGCACAGTTTGAATTTGCAACTTCAGTCCTACTTAAGCGTGTGCTTCATACATTCATTGCCTCTCCTTACCAAACTTCGGACTTGACTGATGTAATTCCCATATTCTCCACATTACTCGATGCAGGAATGCCACATTCACAAACAGGTGTATATTTACTTTTTTGACAGATAGTACATTAAATGTCTTTACGGTAATTGTTATAATAAATATACTTCTTATTCGGTTCATTTCAGGTTTCTTTAAGTTCGACTTTGTTACCAACAAGAATAACAAATATAATCGAACTTCATTATCGACTGATTGGACATGCTTCGAATGCAACAAATCATTTTCTAGTAAGAGTTGTTTGAAAATCCATGTGACAAACATTCATGGTGAAAATCGAGGCCCGTTTGCTTGTCCTTATTGTGGAAGAATGTCGAAGAATAGAAACAGTCTAAAAAGTCATATTTCTGATTATCACAGAAGGTGAGACCTTATGAAGTAATTTATTAATAATGCATTTTTCACTTGGCTTATTTCTTGGTGACTGTACAATAAAATGTATATATTTTTAAAAAATCTTAACCAAATGAACATGTTATATACATGGATAATTTAAATTAAAAATAAAAATCAGTTGTAGCTTGTAATAACATTTTTGTTTCTTCAAATTCCATACGATGTATGATTTATGTAATAAAACATGTTACGACCGATCATTTGGTTCTATACTTATTATTTCATGAATTTGTAAGTGTTTAAAATAAAGTATATGCATACTAGCCTAAGAATTTAATTACTCATTCCTAACTCGTCGCTATACGTAGTAAACTCGTAAGTTCTGTCACAACTTTAGATTAGAAAATTAGAATAGCAGACGGGAAATTAAGAATATACGAAAAAGTCGAATCTCTAATTATTGTCTACTACACTAACAGTTAATCAAGATGATCTCATCTCTCTTTCCCACATGTATTTAGGCGGCGTGACTAATCATTGCACACGTACACCCAGCCACAAAAGTATATCCCCCAATAAGTGCTCTAATTCCATTACTTGGGATACAGGTAATTTCCAGTTGTGAGAACGCCTAGACTGATGCAACCCAACTTACACGTAACTTTTCTCGGCACTGACAGCAGTTGGTAGACATGATCCAGGTGTTTATCCCGGTAAAATTCCAAAGTAGGTGACTAACGAAACAGTTCTTCATTCTAAGATGAATCTCTATGGTTCGGATCGTGTTTTCCAAAGAACACCATATATTTATCTTAATATTGCTGTGTACGTAATGTATTATTTCTTTATCTACTGTATGTTTAGAGAAATAACAATACTGACCACGCATGAATCAGATAATGCTTGTAAGTAGCTGAAAATATCAAATCTAGAACAATTGCTGGAAATAAGTTAGTAAATGATTGCCTTCATTGAGAGCCCTTCTTCAATTCTCCTCATTCCAACATCTTTTTTTTCTGGAGAGAAGATCTTTCTTGTCACACTGAGTATGTATTGAAATTGAAACATTTGAAAAAGTTTCAACCTGGCTGGGATTCGAACCCGGGCCCGCCGAACAGAAGTTCAATACGCTAACCACACCGCGTCACTTAATCTTTTATCTAAACTTTTAGCTAGTTAAAATCATTCCGTGTAAGACTTTACAAACTACTAATGCTCATTTGAGAAGACGTTCCTTATGAGTGTCACAATGACTTACTCGAGATTTCCTTCTTTAACTCAAAAGCAAGTTATATAGACCTTCGTCAATGAGGAAAATGTCACGAAACGCTCTTCAAGTTGAGGCTACCTCATCGTTTTTAACTGCTCCCGATTTACATTACTACTATTCTTCCTCATCGTAATTTCTAATTTCCAAAGAATTAGAGCCGGCAGCATTTACGCCGATCCCAAAAGTTTCAGTATTCGCGCGCTACCCTAGACAGCTCTTCGAAGTTGGTCATGTAAAATATACAGAAAAAATTGAGCAAGACAACAGAACCTTACCAACCCCTGCGGGGCTTCTAACACGTTCCTACTACTACTACTACTATTATTATAATTATATTTACTATGGATCCGTTTAGTAAAACTGCAAGCTTATTTTAATGAAGAAAGTGTTATGAAAATTTAAAAAATCCTTGGGCAAGGTTTAAACCCACGCCAGAAACTATTTTCATTACTGGAACGTTATCCTAGAACACTCGCACACGAGGGCCGACAGCAGTTCGTCTTAATTTCAGCTATGTGTAGGTTATGACAATTGATGTCCTATCTGTATCGGCCAATAAGATCAGAGCATATCTGAAATTCTTGGAATCTCCCGCACACCAAGGTCTGCTGGGCCGTTAATTACGCCTCTGGGCCCGTTCCATACACGACAAATTAACTAAGGGGACTATATTGACAAATCTGACAATAATATACGAATATATACTATTTCTAGTGCCCCTAATAGTAGACATTTGTTTACTGAAATGGGCCCATTTCTCATTATTGTTTTATTACCTTTATTGTGCTGTTCCGTTCATGTAATGTAGTGAACCTGTTTGATGCTTCACTTATAATTTCATTTTCGTATCATATATGGAGTAAGACAATTTTGTCTTAAAATGGGAATGCCTCGAACGGCAGGGAGCTTCCCTGGGGAGGCAGTGGTCCCCCTGCCCCCACAAGTTACGGCCCTGCGTCGTGGAAATCATTTTTCTAAATTGCAAGGTATTGTTTACGTAATTGATTTTTTATTTCTGTTTTTCCTTTATTATTATTATTATTAGTGGCCCATCATGAACCACTGACCCACCAAAACACATCGTCATCAAATTTGACACATTATTATTATTATTATTATTATTATTATTATTATTATTATTATTATTATTGCAAAGTCAAGATTTGACTACATATTTTATATTTTATGAATTTTCTGATTGGATTTCAAGTCTTTTTGTTGAATAATCAACACACTCCACTTTAGGGGGTTTGGAGGAGTGAAATATTATCCTGTTGCTTCTCACTTGTTTATTTGCACGCTACACCAAGCCTGGATACTACATTTCACCTTTCTATATCTACGAGAAGTATTCTAAAGGTTGTTATGATCGTAAAAGAATAAGTGAATAAGTGATGAGATCAATGAACTTTGCGTATTAACAACATTTAAAGTATTAGGTTGTCAGAAAAGTCATAACGTATTTCGGTAAAATATGACAAATGATGGTTTGTTGATATACTCGGGTCATGCAATAGTTTGTGATGAATAGCTAAGCTGTTGAGCGCTTTGTGTAGTAATATTGCTTTTTATTTGGCTTCGTTTTACAGATTTGATCAGAGATGGCGTGGGTCAATGAAAACTTGACCCACCACCAACAGCGACTCACTCTCACCCATGATCCACCACCCAACTTGGCCGACTCTGACCCACTACCCACCATGACCCACTCTGAACCATCACCCACCATGAACCACTGACACACCAAAAACACTTCGTCATCAACTCTGACACATGATCCACGGCCTCTTTTCTACCCACTAAGAGTTTATACTTGTAATGAACCCAGGTTGTCAAATTCTAACTAATCGGAGTTTGAATTTCTACGGTCAATCCCTCAAGCACCGCTCTGTTACAATAATGATGGATCTGATTTTTACGATACAAAATGGTAAAGTGTTTGTCATGGGCAAACTTACGATGAATTTCAATTAAATTATCATGGTCTAATTATTTCCTTGTTGAATTTTCGATACTTTTCAGTGGACAAACGGATGAAATTTGAAAGTCCCAAATCAAGGTACGTAGACCAACATACAGAAGCTTACATTACAAATTTTATGTCTATTTTTCTCAAAACTTTATGGGTTGATTGCCCTGTGCTCTAAGCACTCCATATAATAAACAAGCTTTAGCAATTATTATAAAGCGCATGGTAAGCATATATGGATATATGATATGAAGCACTGTATTTTTTGTTGAGTTGCGTTGAGTTGATTTTAAGTTTAACGTCCCTTTCAGCAGCGAGGCTATATGAAACATGGGCGTACCCCATGTATAGACGTCGCCAACACCTAGTGGCCCACTTGCGGGTAAACGTCGGTCGTCAATATAAAGACGAGTGGAAGGACTGCCGCTAGTGTCCCACTTCCGGCAGGGTTTCGTGGAGTCGAAACAGATATCTCGCGTCGAGGTGTTGAAGTTACCACCGCGTAGCAACGAGGACTTCGTGTTGGTCCCTTCGCGATTCTGCGCGACGAATCGAAGGAGCGCGGACCAAAACGAACTATCACCAGTCATGTGCATGCGGTTACTTATATATATTATTTTTCCTGACGAATTGTTCCTAAAGTGAGCTCCGGGGATCAAGAATAACCTCTGCCTCAACATCGTAATGTGAAAAATCTTGAGTGTGATAATTATATGAATTTAGATGGCAACGATCGTCAATCATTAGAAAGTGAGTATGGGAGAACTATGAAATAAAGTAAATAGAGACGCGTCATTTTGTTATAAAATTACATGGCGAACGCATTTTATCTTATCCCAAACAGTTATCGTCTCATATATACGGTTAAAGGAGCACTCTGATTGACCAAATTAAAAAGACCTCAACAATTTATCTCCTTACAAGCGACGTTTCCTTCATCGTCTCCGTGGGGAAGTCGGAAGAACACCCGCCCACTAATCATAAGGTTGGTGATTTGAGCCCCCTCCGGGGTACTTTTGGTAGTTTTTTAGTGTTTCTAGACTCACCTTAATGTAAATAAATCACACATATAGGCGTTTTAACATATTTTTTGGGAATAATTTTGTGGTTCATTGGCGTTTTGTCGCGTCAGAAGATGCTGTCTACAATGCATTGAGCAGAGAGGGTCGGTGGGTCAGTGTGTGTCATACTGAGTGGTGGGTCACGGTGGCTGGTGGGTCGCTGTGGGTTACATGCTGTTGACCCACGACCCACTGACCCACTCAGAAAACTCGATCCATTTGACTCACTGACCCATTCCAACACTGGATTTGACACCACATAGAAAATGGAAGACCAAAAATTGCATGTTCACCATATTTTATTGGTTTACTTCAGGCAAGGGAAGAACGCGGGAATAGTGTTTGTGATTTCTACTGTCCTCCATGTCTCTGTGTTCTTATCCGTGTTCTTAAAGAGTTAGTGAAAAAACTGTAAAAGTGAGTAAAACGTGTCAAAATAGGAAACAAGGTACTGAGGAAGGTTCGCTAAATTAGTAAACTTTAAAAAAATGATCCAGTGCCCTGAAACACAAGATTCAAATGAATATATGTCCCATGCCATGCCGTGAAAAATCAGGACCAGAGGCGAGAGCATAAGGCAGCGCCTCCGTACATATGAGTTGTCAATTTAAAGTTGACTTCCCTGAACTATTCTCTCTGCATAATACTTTACTATTTTATCATGACTGAAATCAGAGTTTCAGCATTATTACACTGGAATCGTAAAAGTGTGTAATTACTGAATTCATAACAGCTCCATTTTCTTCCTTCTCCCAGAACAGTGATGTCTTAGAGTAGTGGCTTAAGCGTTAGTTTCATAATGTTGGCGATGCGAGTTTGATTCCGGCTGTGGCGATTCTGAAAATTTTTGTAATCTACAAAACTGATACTTCTGATGTATACTAACATGAAAAATATTCAATTTCTCTGGGTCTAAGAGTTAAGGCGACTTCCTTTACAGGTGAAATACCAACACCACAAAATTACGTCGTCCGTATCAACCTTCGTTCGTAACTGTCTGGCAAGTATCGTGTTTGGAGAAGAATTGTTGAACACATAAGGGCTTAACACGTCCTTGCTGCTGTAGTATAGGCGAAGAATGAGTTCCAAGGAATTGTTTCTAGCTGTGCACAAATTTCAAATAGCGATCGAACTTACAATAGGGATTGCTAGTCACGAGAATGATCCTATTTAAGATGTCATTTCACATTTCTACTTAGAAGAAGGGCGAGACAAAATGCATTCTATCTGTAAATCCACAAACGTAATAATATTATTGTGTTCATGTGTAAACCTAACAAACATCTGATATACTCTATATCTATTCTGTTCCTAAGAATATCTTCGACTATGTGACTTTTTCTCTCCATTGTGGTAGTAATAATAATAATAATAATAACAATTATTATTATTATTATATTAAAGGAATAACATAATTACAATACCAGTTGCATGAACATTATCTTCCCACTCAGAAAAATTACTAATTACCACGACGGGATTTGAACCCAAGTAGCTGCAATGGGAGTTGCAATGCTTTCACAAATATTTTAAACAAATAGCCACAACCGGAGTATTGTTCGCCACTGGCAGCTCATGTTCTTTCGTCGTATTCAAAACACCACAGGAACACGAACACAGAAATACTGAGGACAATTAAAATTCCGATCTTGCTCTTCAGAGGAATTCGAATTTCTAGTGGATTGCGCCTCATGATAAGTAGCCGAACGCCCGGGATCAGTCGGCTAGTGCTACCGGTTGAATTTGCCACAAACTCATCATATGAATATAAGAAAATAAACTAGTAGTTATGGAACATAGAACTGTCTATTTCTACACGTGTTGATTCAATTCAAAGAATCTGAAAATAATTTCTGTCGCCTTTTCTTCTTTGGAAATTAGAAGTTATGGTAAAGACGAAGTGTAATGTAAATCGGGACCGTCCCTGCAACCGATGACCAGCGCCGTAACAGATTCTTTTCTGGGGGGCAAGCATTAATAAGCTTATTTGGGCTCCCTAGGAAAAGTTGTTTTTCTAATTATTGGCCCCCTCTCTCCAACTTTCTCTTAATTTTTATGGACCCCCCGAAGCCTGCGGCCTCTCCCGCACGGCAAGGTCTTCGGTTCCGTTAGTTACTCTCTGGGCCATTCCATACATGACAAATATATTGAGGGGACAATATTGATGAATCTCATAGCTATACGAATAAATATTACTGAAACGGGTCCACGACTCAGTTTTGTTCTATTTACCTTTTGTGTGATGTTTTGTTTATGTAATGTAGCGACACTATTTGATGCTTCATTTCTAATTTCATGTTCATTTGGAGTAAGAAAATTTTGTCTCAATATGGGCCCCCTCGAACTGCGAGGAGCTTCTCTTGGGGGCAGTTGCCCCCCACAAGTTACGGTTCTGCCGATGACGTACGCTCAACTTGAAGAACATTTCGTGATATTTTCCTCATTGAGCAGCGTCTATATTAACTTGTTTTTGAGTTAAACAAGGAAATCTTTTAGAAACGTACACAAGTTGCTTATATTTTCTTATTTATATTTTTATTTATATTTTGTTTATATTTGTTTGTTTTTGTTATTTTTGAGTATCTTGTTTATATTTTTCCATGAAACGCCGTTAACTAGGTATTAGTTTGGGTGGAAGTTTAAATGGCGCGGTAGGTGAGTGGTTAGAGCATTGAACTTCTATTTGGTGGACCCGTTTTCGAATCTCGGCGAGACTGAAACTTTTTCTACTGTTTCTGTTTCAATTTCAATGCATACTCAGTGTGACAAGCAAGATCATCTCTCCTCCAGAAAAAAATGATGTTGGAATGAGGAGAATTGGAGAAGGTCTCTCAATGGACGCAATCATTACAAACTTGTTTCCAGTTGTTCTAGATTTGATATTTTCAGCTAATTTCAAACATTTTCTGATTCATATGTGATCAGTGTTTTTATTTCTTTGAATATACAGTATATAATAAAAAATGCATTACATACACAGCAATAATGAGATTAACATATGATGTTACTATAATTATTAGTACGAGTATTAGTACGAGTATTTTGTGTATAGTCTTACATGCAATGCTTTTAACTAGCTAATACTTTAAGCGAAAAATGAAGGGACGAGGTAGGTAAGTGTTTAGCGCACTGAACTTATATTCGGCGGACCCGCGTTCAAGTCCCGGTAAGGTTCTAACTTTTTCAAATGATTCAATTTCAATACATACTCAGTGTGACATGCAAGATCTTCTCTCCTCCAGAAAAAAATATGTTGGAATGAGGAGAATTGCAGAAGGTCTCTCAATGGAGGCAATCATTTACAAACTTGTTTCTAGTAGTTGTTCTAGATTTGATATTTTCAGCTACTTTCAAACGTTTTCTGATTCATATGTGATCAGTGTTTTTATTTCTTTGAATATACAGTATATAATAAAAAAGATTCCATGTCAGAAGGGCCCGGACAAAAGGGCGAGGACAGAAAGGCCTGAGTCAAAACGGTCCCGCGTCAAAAGGGCCACGGTCAAAATGGCCCCGGTCAAAAGGGCCCCGCGTCAAAAGAGCCCGGGTCAAAAGACCCCGGTCAAAAGGGCCCCGCGTCAAAACGACCCCGTGTCAAAGGGGCCTGAATCAAAAGGGCCCCGCGTCAAAAGGGCCCGGGTCAAAAAAAACGAGTCAAAAGGGCCCCGCGTCATAACGGACCCTTGAGGAAAGGGCCCGAGTCAAAAGAGCCTCACGTGAAAATGGCCCCGCGTGAAAAGGTCCCCGCGAGAAAGGGCTTGAGTGGAAAGGGGCCGGGTAGAAATGGTTCCACGGCCAGAAACCCTAAAATCAAAACAGGAGTGGAAATCAAAGATGCACGAGCAGATAGTGCCACCTTAGTAAGTAGAAGTGATTGTCCAACAGAAGGAAGAATATCAGTGGTTATTAGAGACAAAAAGGAAACTTGAATGGTGATGTTAATTTTTTTTGGTTGCTGTTTGTTCTGCAACAATCCTTATCGCTTAAGCCGGTTCTCGATGAGAGTTTGCTTTCAACCGCGTCTCTCTGAGTTTGTAGACGTGGGAGATCCGGGTTCGATTCCCGGCGGGATCTCATGAGGTTCGAATTCCACGTTAATCAGTAGGTCCATATCTTATACAGCCTCGCTGCTGAAAGGGACGCTAAAGAGAAAATCATATCTGAGTTTGTATTCTCGAGACATAGCCCAATCAGACTATCTATTAATGACAGTTCCCTTAGTTCTAAAATTCAATTTCTGCCCCTGAATCAAACTAGAAAAACACATATTATGTGAATAATATTATCTTGAAATCGTTTCTTTAATTTTGGTGTAAGAACATACATGTGGATCTCCATACAGGGTTAGTCAAAAGTATTTGGACAGAACAATAATAACGAGACGCGTAGACGGAGGAAAAGCAAATGTTGCAATTGATATTATTGCAAAAACTGCATTGGCTTGGAGTGTGGTCACCATGGAAGCCATTGTGAATTACACTATATTGCGGATCGCACATTTTTTAATGGAAAAGGCTACGATTTTACACTTCAGTTTAGGTTTTATATTTCCGCAAATGAGAATGTGAACTCATTTTTAACACATTACCATTTCTTTATGAGACAGCGTGTTTGACATATTTATCTAATAGAAAAAAATACCATGACAGGGCAGTAACAAAGAGACAAATGGACAAAGGAAAAGTAAATGTTACAGGTTGGTATTGGTGTTAAAACTGCATTAAATGATCATGGCACCCAGCTTGAATTCCGCATATTATATACCATAAAACATTTTCAAATAGACAAGGGTACTTGTGTCACATAAATTTAGGCTAGAATCTTGCTACAAACGATAATCTGAATTAGGGATGCGCACGAGATAAGATTTGAGGCTGTCTCGTCTAAAAAATGTACTGTAAACGTGATGTCTCGACTCGAAAAATGTGCATTTTTCTATTGGAAGAGCTGTGTCTCGACCCGAATTTTCTCAGGAAAATTCTGTCTTGATTCGTCTCGTGCGCATCCCTAACTGAGTCGACTTTTGACAGATCTCTATTCATTTACGCGATAGTGTGTGCTAAGTTTGACATTTGTTTCTAATAGAAGAAAGTATTTAGACAGGCAACTAATAAATAGTACTTCATTGTGTTCTTAACGTTTTGTGTTCGTTTGCTTGTGTTCGTAAAATATTGAGAAGTTACCACATATGTATAACATATTTTAATAGCAAGTATATTTGTGATTAATTGTTACTTTACGACTATAAAGCAATAGAATGCTCTTTTAATGTGCAGTTTCGAATATTTGGTAGAGCTCAACAACTTCGTTCAAATAGTAGTGGGTGATAACGATGTTTCTTCTGGTCAGTGTATTGTACCATGTAGAGTTAATGCGGGAAGGATATAATGGTAGAATTGCTAGAAAGAAACCATGTATTACCCAAATTAAGAAATATAAGATACTTAAATCTTCTAGAGCTTTTGAAAGTAAACCCAAAAACTGGTGGGAATGTGTTTTATCGACGAATTTAAGTAAACCTGCATGAATATGATGATAGAATAATAGTTTTTCGACAAGTAAATACAGAAATATATGTCAAGAACTTTTAGCCTACTGTAAAATACAGAGAAGGAAGTGTAATGGTTTGGGTTATATATGTTAACCAGACGTTGGAGAGTTAGTGTGTATTGATGGGATTCTGATAAAAGAAATATATCTTAACGTTCTTAGAAGGACTTCTAATTTTATCAAGATATTGATCCCAACAAAGTATATGTTGTAAAGAAAAGACTGCTTTAAAACTGCCCAAAAGTGCGCGAAACCCCACCCCATAGTACCGGCTTTAACCCCATTGAGAATCTTTGGAACGAATTGCAACGTAAGGTCAATATATACGAGTTACGGTGAAAGAAGGGTTGAGAAAAGCATTTCGTACAGATTGAAACAATATTTTCTCATACTACACCAGGGAAATTGTAACAACGATGCCGAAATGCTTAAAGAAAGTTATAAATCGTTGTGTGTTTGCTATTAAATACTAACTGTATTAACTTGGAGGATAAAATAATTTTAGAGGACATTTTATAGTAGTTTGTTTAATAATATCTGGATATTTATGTGATCAACAATGTCCACATCCCCATTCAAAGTAGTTTTTGCAACAACATACACTTGCAACATTTGCTTTTCCTCCGCCACACTATTATTTTATTGTCCTGATACTTTTGTGTACTACACACTAATGTCAAACATAGCACACATTGCTCGTAAAAGAATGAGGATTGGTAAAGAATAAATCATTTTCTCGTTTGTGGAAAAATTCAATCCTAAATTGATGTGCTAAACATACTCTTTTCCATTTAAAAATATTATGTGATATCCAATATGGCGGAATCCAAGATTGCTGTCATTATGTCCACGCCCTCACTCAGTGCAGTTTTCGCATCAACACACCTGCGACCTTTTACTTTTCTACGTCTACGTGTCTCTTTGCCTGTCCAGAACGAACGAAGATAGATTTTTTTAAAAAAATAGTTTCTTTTTTTCATCTGTGGGAACATTCTAGCCTAAATTGATATGTCAAACCCACCTCTTTCCATTCAAAAGATATTGTGTGATATCAAATATCGCAGAATCTAAAGTATTTGCCATGAAGTCCATGCCCCATTCAATGTAGTTTTCGAATCAATACCCATCTGCAATATCTACTTTTACTCCGTCCACGCGTATCGTTATTACTGGTCTGTCGTAACATTTTTACTAACCCTATTTTTTTTCCACATGTATGTTTTTTCAACACAAATAAACAGGTATGTCCACGTAATATTTTTCATCTAATAAATATTTTTATACTTCTGAAGTTTTGCAGGGTATATCTCAGATTTCTTGACGCGGGGCCTTTTTGTCACGGGACCCTTTTGACCGGGGCCCTTCTAACCAGGGTCCTTTTGACTCAGGCCCTTATGACTTGCGTCATTTTGACTACGGCCTTTCTGTCCTCGCCCTTTTGTTCGGGCACTTCTGACGTGACACCGGTTATAGGATAGGAAGAGATCATATACAGAGGTACAACAGTTATTTAATGCTACATTTTCCGAACGTAACCCAATTTCGAAGTCAACTGCTTAAGAGACCATTCAATGTTTTGCAGAAAGGCACCGTATGCGATCAGAAAGGCCGAAATAATGTAGCAATTTGGCAGTTTCTTTGAATTTACAATTTTTTGTGGAAATTCCGCATTCATTGATAACCAAAGTTGCTAACAAGCTAGGTGTTTCCCAGAGTTCAGCGCAATGAATTTTTGTACGCTATGGGCTTTATGTAAAGTAATTCTTAAGTATGATTAGTACCATACTAAAGAGTTCGATTAACATATGTTTCCTGCAGTAGTAAAACCTTTAGTATGACGCTAATCATACGTCAAAACGACTCTGCATAAGGCGGTATAAATTTAAACCCTATGAGAATGCGTTTAGTGCATGAAATAACGGAAGACGACTTTGATCAACGCATTGAATTTTGCGAAGTAATGATATGAAATATCGATTACAGCAATATTGTCGTAAATGACATGGTATTCTCTGGTAACTTTCAGACTTTCAGTTTAACGTCCCACATTATGTCCTTTAGGATGACGATGTTTAAAGCAAGTGATGAAAGAACGGGTGAAATCAAAACGAAACGAGAGTATCCCGGGAAAACTCACGGATACAATATTGTCCACCACAACCTTCTTGGCCGGGAATCGAACCTGTAGTCCTACACACCAGAGTTAAGCGTTCTACCACTGAACCACCGTGCCCCTCCCTCCGGTATTCTTTGATGAAGCGATATTTACCTTATATGGTCTGGTGAACCGAAAAAAAATATCACTATTGGAGCTATGAAAACCCACATTAATGGGATGTTATTTCCAAGAACAGAAGTGCAGAAGCTACTGACAGAAATAAACTACATTCTTAATAAGAAATATTACGAATGATATAAAAGAGATGTTAAATTAAAAGTAGGAATGCAAAATATTTTTTGAATACGAACTGTGGTTTAATTAGGAATACAGCTGATAAATAATAATATTGGACTACAAAGGTATTAAGAAGTCTTGCTAGAGGAGATATAAATATATTGAGATTATTATTATTATTATTATTTGGTCTAGGAATTAATTCGTGCGGTTGGTACGCACACATTGAAGCTGTAGTACAAACACAAAATACATAAATACCTTAAGAAAAATATTGTCCATCGCTAGCCACCACTTTCGCCCATCTGTCAGGCAATGTACGGATTCCGTGGCGAAAGAAGTCCTCATCCTTGGAAGCGATCCAGTCAGAGACCCATGTTTCGATATCTTCTGAAGAAGTAAACCGCTGTCCAATCAAATCGTTGTTCATGCAATCGAACAAGTAGTAGTCCGAAGGAGCAACGTCTGGTGAATACGGCGGGTGGGGTAAAACTTCCCATCCGACATTTTCTAAATAGGTTTTTTACCGGTTTTGCGACATGTGGGCGAGCGTTATCATGTTGAACAATAAGTTTATCATGTCTGTTCTCCCATTCTGGTCGTGTTCTGGCCAGAGCTTGCTTCAAACGCATTAATTATCGTCGATAACGTTCTCCATTCATAGTTTCACCCGGTTGCAGCAGCTCATAGTACACCACACCTTTCATATCCCACCATATGCACAGCATAACCTTTGCACAGTGAATATCTCGTTTTGGTTGTGATGGTCCTGGTTCACCTGGTTTCACCCAAGCCTTTTTTCGTTTAGGGTTCTCGTAATGGATCCACTTCTCATCACCCGTAATAATTCGATGCAGAAACCCCTTTCTGCTCTGTCGTTGAAGCAGCAATTCGCAAATGGTTTTTCGTCTTTCAACGTCTCTGTCTTTCAATTCATGTGGAACCCAATGTGACATCTTTTGAATCATTCCCATGGCTTTCAAGCGTTTGGAGACTGTTGTTTGATCAACGCCTAATGCTGCTGCAAGTTGTTCCTGCGTTTGACACGAATCCTGCTCGAGCAATGCTGTCAATTCTTCGTCTTGAAATTTTTTTGGCTGTCCAGCTCGCTCTTGGTCTGCCAAGCCGAAATCACCACTTCTAAACTGTGCAAACCACTTCTGACACGTTCGCTCAGCTAGAGCATGGTCACCATACACTTCCACCAAAATACGATGACTTTCAGTCGCACTTTTCTGCATGTTAAAGTAATGCAGCAGGACACCCCGCAAAAACACTTTATCAGGCACAAATTGCGCCATGTTCACTTAACTACAAACTGGTGTTGTTGACGCTTTAATCCACTGCCCTATACTACGAACGATACGCGATGACAGGGGTTTGCAACACATGTGTGGATACATGGAACTGTGGGACGCTCCGTTCGTTGCGCCATCTCTTGTCCACCCGCACGAATTAATTCCTAGACCAAATATTATTATTATTATTATTATCAAATTGAAAATTCAATGGTGCATCTCAAATCAGGTAAAAGATCAGAGAAAAGTACGTATAGCCAACAAATGGTAAGAAATGTGTGAAGTATTAAGGGCTTGCGAAGAAGGTGCCAGGTAAACATGATTGGGAGCCACTGATATACAATATTGCATTGAGGACGACCCCTTCTTTACACGTCGTTCTTTGTCTAGGCCTTATTGACATGGAATCAAATAAAATATAATGAAACAAGAAGTATATTATAAACACAAAATCTTTACTAAAAACTATTATATATATTTTCTCCACTACATCTCATCAAATTTTATATATATTAACACCTTGACTTCGGCGAACATTACATTATTCTTATTATATATTAACCGTGCTAACCTAACACGAAGCCTTATAATAAGGTTTTAAAAACGGCTGAAAGACAAATGACAAACATTACAAACAAACAGCATTTGTTTATATTTTCTGTTGCATCTGATCAGATTTTATATGTATATAATTATTTTACCTTACAGTATATTTTTTGAACAACTTGACTTTGATTAACATTACATTATGAGCATTATATTTTAAAAGTACCAATGTTGCATAAAGTCTTACAGTAAGATAAAAAAGAGTGAAAAACAAAAGACATTACTAACAAAAAGTATTTTTGAGATAAACATATTACATGTATTATATTTGAAAAGTACTTACTTAACATGAATCCTTACAAACAAAGAAAAATCTTCATATCTTGTAGATTAAATTATATATATATATATATATATATATATATATATATATATATATATATATATAATATGTGATTTGGGTCTAAAAGAGCCAATGTCACTTTTTGGCTAAAAAATGAGATGTTCGTCAAATTTTAACGCCTATAAATGGATATTTTCTTTTGCAAGAAAAGCAATTGTTAATATGAATAGTATATATACTCCAAACTACTTTGTGTTGACAATAGCCCTTTTAGTCCCAAGTCGCAGATATATATAAAGCATGTGAACTTACATTGAAAAATTCTGGCTACTTT
Source organism: Thermobia domestica (assembly GCF_964235325.1). Lineage (NCBI taxonomy): Eukaryota > Metazoa > Arthropoda > Insecta > Zygentoma > Lepismatidae > Thermobia > Thermobia domestica. The sequence goes on along the minus strand of NC_137470.1, from coordinate 73,630,872 downwards.
AATCTGTTTTGAAATTCTTGCAACTTATATTGGACATAAGATTATTATCACTTTTGCTTAACTTTCCAAATGCCAAATACGATTGACATTTGTCTCAAACTGCTTACGTGGATTGCAAATTAAAATCGTGAGCCAAGCCACGAAGATAGTTCTCTAAAGGTCTTTGAGCATACTCCTGTACAATAGTACGTACTCAACTTGCAGTTACTCTATATTTTTTCTGCCGGTGGCCAATACTTCTCTAGCAACTTCTATTAATTTGACCAACTGAGTGCTTCTTTAACCGCGTATATTCGACTATAACCGTTTGCGATAAGATAAAGTTCGTTGCGCCATATAATTTTATGATAAAATTACGCGCATCTCTTTACTTTATTTCATAGTTCTACCATATTCACTTTTTAATATTCAGCGACAGTTGCCATTGAAATTCATACAATTATACGCATAATAATAATAATAATAATAATAATAATAATAATAACAGAATTACAATATCAATTACGTAAACAATACCTTAGAATAAAGAAAAATAAATGTCACGCTGGGATTCGAACCCGCGTCACTGAAATGGCAGTTCTCTGCTTTCACACTTGATACAAAGATATGAAAATAAACTAGTAGCTATGTTAGATAAACATAGCACACACTATTTCTACACGTGTTGATGCAATTCAAAGAATGCGAAAATAATGTCTGCCGGCTTTTCTTCTTTAGAAATTAGAAGTTACGGTGAGGAAGAATTGCAGTAATGTAAATCGGGACCAGTTAAAAACGATGAGGTAGCCTCATCTTGAAGAACGCTTTGAGATATTTTCCTCATCGACGAAGGTCTATATCACTTGTTTTTGAGTTAAAGAAGGAAACCTCGAGTAAGTCATTGTCACACTCATAAGGAACGTCTCCTTATACGAGTATTAGTACGAGTATTTTGTGTATAGTCTTACATGCAATGCTTTTAACTAGCTAATACTTTAGGCGGAAAATGAAGGGACGAGGTAGGTAAGTGTTTAGCGCACTGAACTTATATTCGGGGGACCCGCGTTCAAGTCCCGGTAGGGTTCTAACTTTTTCAAATGTTTCAATTTCAATTTCAATACATACTCAGTGTGACATGCAAGATTTTCTCTCCTACAGAAAGAGAAGGATTTTGGAATGAGGAGCATTGGAGAAGGTCTCTCAATGAAGGCAATTATTTACCAACTTATTTCCAGCAGTTGTTCTAGTTTTGATATTTTCGTCTACTTTCAAGCATTTTCTGATTCATGTGTGATCAGTGTTTTTATTTCTTTGAAAATACAGTATATAGTGAAATAATACATTACATACACAACAATATTGAGATTAACATATGATATTCATTGGACAACACGCTTTGAACCAGAGAGGTTCATCTCAGAATGGAGAAATGTTCCGTGCGTCATCTACTCACAATTTTACTTGCATAAAGACTGGACTCAGCGTTACCAACTGCTGTCAGTGCCGAGGAAAGTTATGTGTAAATTGGGTTGCATCTGTCCAGGCGTTCTCACAACTGCAAATTACCTGGACCCCAAGTTATGGAATTAGAGCACTTAGGGGGGAGATACTTTTGTGGTTGGGTGTACATAAATTTTCCTAACACAAGTAACACTATCTGCTATTGATCTAAAATATTCCAGTAATTTTCCTCTTTCTTTTTCTTTCCTTTTTTCCTTTTATTCCTTACTACCGAATTTTGTGCCACCTTACTTCGGCAGCCAGGGCCGTTGCCCCGCTCACCTGCAACACTTTTCTCTGTTCACATGAATCGTAACTGGGCTGTCGTAAAACTTTGACTAACACTGTATACAGATCCACATGTACGTTCTTTCAACACAAATCAGGTGGTGTCCACTGAATACTTTTAATCTAATAAGCATTTTTATATTTCTCATGCTTTCAGGCTATATCTCAGGCTTTTTGACGTGGGGCCCATTTATCGCGGGGTCCTTTTGACTCTGGCCCTTTTGGCGCAGGGCCTTTTAGACTCGCGCCCTTTTGCCGGGGCCCTTTAACCCCGCACCTTTTCGCGCAGGGCCCTTTTGACTCGGGCCCTTATGACCGGGGCCCTTTTGACGCGGGACCCTTTTGACTCGGGCCCTTTTGTCGCGGGGCCCTTATGACCGGGGCCCTTTTGACGCGGGGTCCTTTTGACTCGGGCCTTTTTGACGCGGGGTCCTTTTGACCCGGTCCCTTTTGACGTGAAGCCGTTTTGACTCGGGCCTTTTTGACGCGGGTCCCTTTTGACCCGGTCCCTTTTGACGTGGGGCCGTTTTGACTCGGGCCTTTTTGTCCTCGCCCTTTTGTCCGGGCCCTTCTGACGTGACACCAATAAAAAATGCATTACATACACAGCAATATTGAGGTTAATATATGATGTTTATTGGACAACACGCTCTGAACCAGAGAGATTGATCTCAGAATGAAGAAATGTTTCGTGCGTCATCTACTCACAATTTTACTTGCATACCGACTTAACTCAGTGCTACCAACTGCTGTCAGTGCCGAGAAAAGTTATGTGTAAGTTAGGTTGCATCTGTCTAGGCGTTCTCACAACTGCAAATGACCTGGACCCCAAGTAATGTAATTAGAGCACTTAGGGGGAAGATACTTTTGTGGCTGGGTGTACAAGAGTCAAGTCCAAATTGTTCACTACACGTGTCCAAACTTCAAAATCCGGCGTATTCAGATTTAAATCCAGCGGATTCAAATCGAAACTTGAGGATTAACAGTCTTGTGCTCAATGATCTCGAGATCCTTAACCTTAAGCCATTTTTGAACAAGTCCTACTCGAACATCCAATGTTAATTTCCGTACATGAACTGATTAAGGGACTTTACAACCCGCTCTAAAACAGTACTTTCTTAGGGTAAAGACATACCGAAGACACCTCTCGATCGAGGTTGAGGTTTAAGTCGCTGTCGCTACCTCGATGTCTAGCTCGAGATGGATGAAGGGACACATACCGAGGCGGTCGGTAGTTTGAGGAAAAACATTACTGTAACATGTGTTAAATTATTCTGTCAGTGCGTAAAAATAATTACGAAACCACGTTTTGAAATTAAAGGACAAAAAGTTTATAAATAGGGATGGACGCGAGACGAGATATGAGAAATGCCAAAGTATTTGAGTCTCATCTCTTGTCCATCTCTGTCATTAAATCAAAGACTTACCTTTTTTTCAATTTTTGTGAAAAATGCCATCTTTCGGCACTCAGGCGAGAAATCCTTTCCCAGTGAAATAAACAAAAGGCATGTCTTCAAGTTTCAAGGTGGAGGGGGTATTAACTTCACCAAACGAAGCTTCATCATTGCAATTCCATTATTCGACGTTGCCTCCCTATGGATACCTGCTTGTCTTTAAAGATACTTATTTACCTTATATCAGGAACGAATTTGGAAGAAATTCTCTTCTTATTAATCTCGGAATTGGGAGAAGGGGCGTGAAGTTTTTAAGCATAGTTATGATTAACACTAGTTTCTCTTTTCTTTAGAAACTCCACAATTTACGGACTTAACCCGAAAGCCCTCTCCCTGTAACCGCCACTGATTTATTTAATAATAAGCTACAGTATAATTATGTAGCTCAAATAAATATGAATACCTTATCTGACATTCCTATTTCAGTTGCTATTTTCTTCCATTCTCTATTTCAAACGTGCCTTTTATGATGATATTTGTACCTCTTGTCCCATATTGCTAGATCATTCCTCATTAATTCTACTAATATATCTTTCAAATCAAATTTAAGGTGCAGCAAAACCTCTTGGGCATAGATACACACAATTCTCTGCAGACCCAGACAATTCTTTGCAAATTCTGAACAAATGAAGATTTTATTCCGTGCAGCACTTTAGGGAGAACCAATGAGTACACGAGCCACAGCGATGCTTCCACCAAACATTGATATAAAAACAAAACCGGTTGTTTATCATCGCGACCACTAATTCACTATCTCGATCGACCTCTAGGTCGCAATGTAGCGTGCATCTCCGGCATATGCTTACCCATTTGAATCCATGCGTTTGTGCCATTATCGAGATAGCGACGGCGTTTTAAACCTCGACGTCGATCGCGAGGTATCTTCGGTATATCTTTACCCTTACACTTCACCATTTGTTTTGGAGCTTTTACCACAAAAATGCACTTCTATTGCACCACGATATGACACACCCAACCACACTGTAAACATGAGCAACAATGTGAAGGAATTTCTTCTAGGTGTTACACCATTCTTACAATTCTAGGCGTTACACCATGTCATCTTGTTTGTTTAGTTTCTCGTTAATCATCAAAGCTTCTTCATCTGTAAAGAGTGTTCCTTTTCCATTGTTCGCGTGCTAACAGAGATAATTTTTTGCTCTTTCGAGCCTAATTGTCTCTAGCTCCAGTGCTCCAGGTCCTTTATTAAATCCCTAAACAAACTGCGTTTGGGGATTTCCATCTGACACGCCAGCACTTTTTGTTTTCGTCCAACATTTCTGCGAATTCTCTTCTTTCAGTCTTTGACCACGGTCGAGGTACGAAATTTACGAGGACCACTACATATTTCTGTCATGAACAGTACGAAGATCACCATACCAATTAATTGTTCAATAAATAAACCTCAAGTTGATATTAAGAGGTTTCAGCATCTTAACTATTGTACTTGCTGAATGACTATATTTACATACCTCAATCACTGATGAAAGAAAACACTGTTTATTTCACTTCTACATATACTTTCCCTTTATCTTTTGGGCGGCGTTGGACCGTCTGCTCGTGTGTTTTTGTTAGGGATAGGTCAAATTAACTTGCAACAGAACTTATGAAGTGACTAGGTAAATATATAGGATAACTATGTCTAATTTCGGAGTACCCCATAAAAAGAATTATTACAAACTTGTGAAAGGTTGCGTATTTCTCATCGCTGGTAACTGAAGACATGTTTTCAGTTATATGAAGGAATATTTTCCTTCTCTGCCATCTGGAGTATTTGTAAGAAACTAGATGGAATATAATAATTCGTGTGATTTTTGTAGCATGTTAAACCCTGAAATGCAGTTTCCAATTTCACCAGGTACTTATGGCATGGATTGTGGAGTATATTAAATCATCTATATCCAAATGAAATAAAGATTGTAATGATATATTCAAAATTTCCGTATCCATAATTGAAAGCCCGTTATATACGTAATCTCGGTAATCATTTTCCTTTGGCCCCGGTACGAACAAGAAAGGTAGGAATTTTTTGTGATTTAGATATTTTTGTTTATAAAATCTGTAAACACTTTTTAACATTTAAAACTAATATTAGGACATTTTACAGTTTAGCTACATACGAAGAGGATACAGTCTGCGGAAGCCAGGTGGTAGGTATTGAATGCTCACTTCTGTAGACTTCAAAGAATTCTTGGATTTACTGTGTAGATTTGACACGTAGGCCTATATGAAGTCTCTTTCCAGTAATAGCTGTGACATTTTAGAGTTACGTGAAGTGAGCATGACAGGGGAGATCGTGGGGAGACATTTATGTGAAAGAATTTGTTCATTTCTCGTTTGATCTGTTACATAAGCTGCGTATTGTCTTTATTAGGCCGTCACTATTTATTTCATTAAGTATGTGCAACTCTCTTTTATGTTTTATTGTTCAATGTATATTTCATGAGGCGTATTATTTTTGAATAGTTTTTTCTTGTGTAACTGGTTTACATTAGCTAATTAGAATGACAAAATGATAATGAGTAATAAGAAATGTGTGGTGTAGAAAATTACCAAGTGTTCACGCACAGTGTTGACACATTGGGCTAAAAGTAGCGGATTCGGTGATGTTTTTAAAGTGCCCTCGCTACCAAAATTTCAAACTGGGCGACACGCTGCTTCTTGGACAACTTTTTGTTATCTGCAGGATATAACTCTTACGAGTGCACTACTTTCTAATTTTAATATATTAAATCAAAAGTTATTAGTTTTATAGTACAATGAAAGTTTTGTTTGTTGAGTATTCTATTCACAATGAACAATAATTATACTAAAATTAACATATTCGATACTAGTTAAATTCTTGTTTTTGTACTTTTTAACCTCCAGATCTGATAGCAATAGACTTTTGTTGAGTTTGTGCTGTTCCAGTATTACTCACCGTGTAGTTACACGGAGCTGTGTAAAAGTGAACATCGCAAATTTAATCATGTTACTGTATTGTCCATATTAGGTAATGAGTAAGTGGAGTCCAAAATTCACGGCTTCCAGATAAAGAACTTAGCAAATAAATTAAAGAAGTGACGAATACCAATGAAAAACCATACTGTAAACGTTGGAAAGCGTATTCCAGAACTGATTTAAGCAAACATATCTCCTTGGAAATCAGAAAGATCGTGCGTTTTATTTCTTTACACCTTATGCTGAGTTCATTGTACACCCAATCACAAAAATATCTCCCCCCTAAGTCTCCTAATTCCATTACTTGGGGTCCAGGTCATTTGCAGTTGTGAGAACGCCTAGACAGATGTAACCCAACTTACACGTAACTTTTCTCGGCACTGACAGCAGTTGGTAGCACTGAGTCAAGTCTGTATGCAAGTAAAATTGTGAGTAGATGACGCACGAAACATTTCTCCATTCTGAGATCAATCTCTCTGGTTCAGAGCACGTGTTGTCCAATGAACATCAAATGTTAATCTCAATATTGCTGTGTATGTAATGCATTTTTTTATTATATACTGTATATTCAAAGAAATAAAAACACTGATCACATATGAATCAGAAAATGTTTGAAATTAGCTGAAAATATCAAATCTAGAACAACTGGAAACAAGTTTGTAAATGATTGCGTCCATTGAGAGACCTTCTCCAATTCTCCTCATTCCAACATCATTTTTTTCTGGAGGAGAGATGATCTTGCTTGTCACACTGAGTATGCATTGAATTGAAACAGAAAAAGTAGAAAAAGTTTCAGCCTCGCTGGGATTCGAACCCGGGTCTACCGAATAGAAATTCAATGCGCTAGCCACTCACCTACCGCGTCACTTAACCGTCCGCCAAAATTAATACCTAGTTAAAATAGTTTCATGGAAAAATATAAACAAGATACTAAAATATAACAAAAACAAACAAATATATACAAAATATAAATAAAAATATAAATAAGAAAATATAAGCAACTTGTGTGCGTGTCTAAATGACTTACTCGAGATTTCCTTGTTTAACTCAAAAATAAGTTATATAGACGCTGCTCAATAAGGAAAATATCACGAAATGTTCTTCGAGTTGAGCCTACGTCATCGGCAGAACCGTAACTTGCAGGGGCAACCGTCCCCCCAGAAAAACTCCTCACCATTCGAGGGGGCCCAATTTGAGACAAAATTTTCTTATTCCATATACGATACGAACATGAAATTAGAAATGAAGCATCAAATAGGGTCGCTACATTACATAAACAAAACAGCACACAAAAGGTAAATAGAACAAAAATGAGTCGTGGAACCATTTCAGTAATATTTATTCGTATGGCTTTGAGATTTATCAATATTGTCTTCTTCATAATTTTGTCATGTATGGAATGGACCTAGGGAGTAACTAACAGAACCGAAGACTTTGCCGTGCGGAAGGGCCCACAGGTTTCGGGGAGCCCATAAAAAATAAGAGAAAGTTGGAAAGAGGGGGCCCAATAATTAGAAAAACAGCTTTTTCTAGGGAGCCCAAATAAGCTTATTAATGCTTGCCGCCCTAAAAAAGAATCAAAGTCACGGCGCTGGTCATCGGTTGCAGGGATGGTCCCGATTTACAATACATTTCGTCTTTACCATAACTTCTAATTTCCAAGGAAGAAAAGACGACAGAAATTATTTTCATATTCTTTGAACTGTATCAACACGTGTAGAAATAGAAGGTTCTATGATTATATTCCATAACTACTAGTTTATTATCTTATATTCATATGAGGAGTTACTGGCAATTTGAGCCGGTGGCACTAGCTGAGTTATCTCGAGTGTTCGGCTTCTTATCATGAGGCGCAATCCACTAGGGATTCGAATTCCTCTGAAGAGCATGGTCGGAATTTTAACTGTCCTCAGTATTTCTGTGTTTGTGTTCCTGTGGTGTTTGGAATACGTCGAAAGAACATGAGGTGCCAGTGGCGAACAATACTTCGGTTGAAGCGATTTGTTTTTAAAAAATGTGAAAGCAGGAAACTCCCATTTCAGTCACCCTGGGTTCAAATCCCGTTGTGGTAATTAGTAATTTTTCTGACTGGGAAGGCAATGTTTATGTAATCGGTATTGTAATTATGTTATTCCTTTAATATTACTATTATTATTATTACCACAATAGAAAGAAAAAGTAACATAGTGGAAGCTACTCATAGAAACAGAAAAGATATATAGTATGTCAGATGTTTATTAGGTTTACACATGAACGCAATAATATTATTACCTTCATGGATTTACTGATAGAATTACCACTTTATGACAACAAGAAATGGAATATAAATATTTGTTAGCTGATAACAGTAATGTATTTTGTCTCGCCTTTCTTCTAAGTAGAAAGGTGAGGTTTCATCTTAAATAGGATCATTCTCGTGACAAGTTTGATCACTATTTGTAATTTGTGCACAGCTAGGAACAATTCCTTGGAACTCATTTTTTGCCCCTACTACAGCAGTAAGGACGTGTTTAGCCCTTATGTGTTCATCAATTCTTGTCCAAATACGATACTTGGTAGACAGTTACGAACGAAGGTTGATACGAATGACGTAATTTTGTGGTGTTGGTATTTCACCTATAAAGGAAGTCGGCATAATTCTTAGACCCAGATAAATTGAATATTTTTCATGTTAGTATACATCAGAAGGATCAGTTTTTAGATTACAAAAATTTCCTGACTTGCCACAGCCGGAATTGAACTCGCGTCCCCAACGTTATGAAACTAACGCTTAAGCCACAACTCTAAGACATCACTGTTCTGGGAGAAGGAAGAAAATGGAGCTGTTATGAATTCAGTAATTACACACTTTTACGATTCCAAAGTAATAATGCTGAAACTCTGATTTCAGTCATGATAAAATAGTAAAGTATTATGCAGAAAGAATAGTCCAGGGAAGTCAACTTTAAATTGACAACTCATATGTACGGATACGCTGCCGTATGCTCTCGCCTCGGGTCCTGATTTTTCACGGCATGACATTGGACAGCTACTTATATTGATTAGAATCTGGTGTTTCAGGACACTGGATCATTTTTTTAAAGTTAACTAATTTAACGAACCTTCCTCAGTACCTTGTTTCCTATTTTGGCACATTTTACTTACTTCTACGGTTTTTACACTAACTCTTTAAGAACAGGGATAAGAACACAGAAACATGGAGGACAGTAGAAATCACAAACACTATTCCCGCGTTCTTCCCTTGCCTGTTGAAGTGGGTCAGTGGGTCAAATTGATCGAGTTTTCTGAGTGGGTCAGTGGTTCGTGGGTCATCAGCGTGTAACCCACAGCGACCCTCAGCCACCGTGACCTACCACTCACTATGACGCACTCTGACCCACCGACTCTCTCTGCTCACTGCATTGTAGACAGCATCTTCTGACGCGACAAAACGCGAAGGAACCACAAAATTACTCCCCAAAAATGTGTTAAAACGCCTATATGTGTGATTTGTTAACATTAAGGTGAGTCTAAAAACACTAAAAACTACCAAAAGTACCCCAGAGGGGGCTCGAATCACCAACCTTATGATTAGTGGGCGGGTGTTCTTCCGACTTCCCCCGGAGACGATGAAGGAAACGTCGCTTGTAATGGGAGAAATCGTTGAGGTCTTTTTAATTTGGTCAATCAGAGTGCTCCTTTAACTGTATATATGAGACGATAACTGTTTGGAATAAGATAAAATGCATTCGCCATGTAATTTTATAACAAAATGACGCGTGTCTATTTCCTTTATATCATAGTTCTCTCGTACTCACTTTTTAATGATCGATGACAGTTGCCATTTAAATTCATATAATTAGCGCACTCAAGATTTTTCACATCAAGATGTTGATTCAGAGGTTATTCTTGACCCCCGGAGCTCACTTTAGGAACAATTCGTCAGTCAAAAATAATATATAATAATAACCGAATGTAAATGACTGGCGATAGTTCGTGTTGGTCCCTTCGCGATTCTCCGCGACGAATCGAAGAAGCGCGGACAGAAATGAAGTCCTCGCTGCTACGCGGTGGTAACTTCAACATCTGGACGCTACATATCTGTTTCGACTCGACGGAACCCTGCCGGCAGTGGGACACTAGCGGCAATCCTTGGACTCGTCGCTATATTGACGATCGACATTTACCCGCAAGTGGGCCACTAGTTGTTGGCGACGTTTACGACATGGTGTTGGTCCATCTCTCGTATAGCCTCGCTGCTGAAAGTGGCGTTAAACTCAAAATCAACTCAACGCAACTCAACAAAAAATACAGTGCTTCGCATCATATATCCATATATGCTTACCATGCGCTTTATAATAATTGCTAAAGCTCGTTTATTATATGGAGCGCTTAGAGCACAGGGTAACCATTGGTTCAATCCATAAAATTGTGAGAAAAATAGACATAAAATTTGTAATGTAAGCTTCTGTATGTTGATCTACGTACCTTGATTTGGGAATTTTAAATTTCATTCGTTTTTCCACTGAAAAGTATCGATAATTCAACAAGGAAATAATTAGACCATGATAATTTAATTGAAATTCATCGTAAGTTTGCCCATAACAAACACTTTACAATTTTATATCGTAAAGGTCAGATCCATCATTATTGTAACAGAGCGGTGCTTGAGGTATTGACCGTAGAAATTCAAACTCCGATTAGTTAGAATTTGACTATCTGGTTTTATTACAAGTATAAACTGTTTAGTCGGTAGAAAAGATGACATGGATCATGTGTCAGAGTTGATGACGAAGTGGTTCAGTCAGTTGTGGTTCATGGGTCAGAGTGTTCATGGTTGGGGTCAGTGGTTCATGGTGGGTGATGGGTCGGAGTGGGTCATGGTCGGTAGTGGGTCAGAGTGGGCCAAGATGGGTGGTGGATCTTGGGTCAGAGTGAGTCGCGGTGGGTGGTGGGTCAAGTTTTTATTGACCCATGCCATCTCTGATCAAATCTGTAAAACGAAATCAAACAAAAAGCAATATTACTACGCAAAACGCTCAACATCTTAGCTATTCACGACAAACTGTTGCATGATCCGAATAACTCTAGTATATCCACAATCCATCATTTGTCATATTTTACCGAAATACGTCATAACTTTCCGACAACCTGACACTCCAAATGTTATTATAAAGAAAAGTTTATTGATCTCATCACTAATTCACTTACTCTCTTATGATCATCACAACCTTTAGGGTTCTTCCCTTAGATATAGAAAGGTGAAATGTAATATCCAGGCTTGGTGTAGCGTGCAAGTAAACAAATGAAAATCAACAGGATAATATTTCCCTCCTCCAAACCCTCTAAAGTGGAGTGTGTTAATATTCAACAAAAAGACTTAAAATTCATAAAATATAAAATGTGTAGCCAAGTCTCGGATTTGCAATAATAATAATAATAATAATAATAATAATAATAATAAAGGAATAACAGAATTGCAAAATCAATTACGTAAACAATACATTCCAAATTAGGAAAAAAATTATTGCCACGACGCAGGGCCGTAACTTGTGGTGGGAGGGGGCCGCTGTTCCCCACAGGGAAGCTCCCCCCTGTTCGAGGGGTTCCCATTTTAAGACAAAATTGTCTTACTCCATATACGATACGAAAATGAAATTATAAGTGAAGCATCAAACAGGTTCACAATATTACATAAACAGCACAGCACACAAAAGGTAAATAAAACAATAATGAGTAGTGGGCCTATTTCAGTAAAAAAAATGTCTACTATTAGGGGCACTAGAAATAATATATATTCGTATATTATTGTCAGATTTGTCAATATTGTCCCCTTAATTAAATTGTCGTGTATGGAACGGGCCCAGAGGCGTTACTAACGATCCCGCAGACCTTGCTGTGCGGGAGGGCCCACAGGCTCCGGAGGCCCATAAAGAGTAAGAGCAGGGTGGAAAGAGGGGACCCAAGAATTAGGAAAACGACTTTTTCTACGGGGTGCAAATACGCGTATTAATGCTTGCCTCCTCCCCAGAAAAATCTTAGTTACGGCGCTGCCACGACGGGATTCAAACCCGTGTCTCTGCTATACGAGTTTCATAATTTACCAATTTACTCCAAATTCCTCATACAAAGATAAAGCAATAAACTAGTAGGTACGGAAGATAAAAATAGAACTTTCTTTTTCTACGCGTGTTGATGTAATTCAAAGAGTGCGAAAATAATGTCTGCCGCAGGCACGTAGCAAAAGGATGGATCCGGGGGTTTTGACCCCCCCCCCCTCTTCGAGGCCAGAAATGAAAAAAATAAGGAAAAATGAAACAAAAAGAAACAAGAAAAAGAAGAATCAGCGTTTAAATATAAAGCTATAGCAAGCGTTTGGTTATTCTTTCTTATGAGGAGCTTTGTGTAGGGGAAACATGGGGGGGGGGAGACAAGTTAAAAATGAATATTATTGTAACGGAGCATTCTGAATTCCATCTAGCTCCATGCTAATCCTATGGACTACAAATGACGATCAGATAGAGTCTCAGGTAAAACTTAAAAAATACCAATAATCCCCAATAATATGAGCCTGGTAACAGATTCCAGTGACACTTGTTAAAGAAATTTTCAATTTCGTGGCAACACTAATCCGTTTCGCATCAGGATGTTTTCACTGCCGAAAGAGATCTCATTGCCATCCTTAACGGCATTAAAGGAAGACAAGAAAGGAAGAAGAAAAGACAAGAACCAAGTTCGAAAGACCTCGGAAGACTATATCTTTCTCAATTTTTTTAAATATCCTTTTAGTCGAGATTTCTTCATAGTTTGTTACTATAATACTTACTAACATATCCTCATTTTATTGTACTAACAAACCAATATGGGTACGTTGTCAGTAAAATAGTTTAGATTGATCGAGCCTCTTGTGGGTAACCACAATATTTCATGTCACCTCCCCCCCCCCAATTACAAAATCCTGGCTAAACGAACCAAAATGTTTTACCAGTAAAATAGTAATAGAATGACCCAGCCCTGTCCAGCCCAGCGAAATAATAATATTTCGTCACGGATCCCGGCTGTTACAAAATCCTGGCTTCGTGCCTGTCTGCCGGCTTGTATTTTCGCGGATTCCAAGAATTTCAGATATCCTCTGATCTTATTGGCCGATATAGATAGGACATCAAGAGTCATGACCTACATATAGCGGAAATTAAGGCCAACTGCTGTCGGCCCTCGTAGCCGAGCGTTCTAGGGCAACATTCTAGTGATGAAAATAGTTTCTGGAGTGGGATCAAACCTTGCCCAAGAATTTTCTGTTTTCATAACACTTTTTTCATTAAAATAAGTTTGCAGTTTTACTATACGGATCCATAGTAAAAGTAATAATAATAATAACTAGAGCAACCCACATTATGCTTTATTTTTGTTTAATTATGCTTTATTTTTTTTTCAAATTATGCTGTATTATGCTTTATTGTTAATTTCAGTCATTGTTTTACATTAATCGTGTATAATGTAGAGATGCAAGGGCTCGGAAAAAAACCGGCTTTTTTGGAAAAAAACTCGGTTTTTTCTGCTTTGCTTTTTTGCTTCGGAAATTTTGGGCTTTTTTCAAAATACTGCTTTAAATTGATAAAACAGACTTTGTATCGCTTCTCTATAACACAAAAAATCATTTAATTAGTGGTTGATACTGATAATAATATAAAACATCGAAAATAAACTATGAATTTCGAAAAAATATTTCAAACAATTTTTCTTCAACATATTTACATTATGAATTCCACAGGATTAACCAATGTATATAATAAGAATTTTTTAACCTCCTATATACAAAAGTAAGCAGAGTTGGCAAGAACCGTGGTTGTTTTTGAATATGCCAAAAACCCGTTTTTTGGGGGATGTTTAAAAGGCTTTTTTGGTTTAAACCAGGCTTTTTTGACTTAGATTTTTTGCTTTATGTATTTATATTATATATTCACAGAAATAAGTTTGTTTCGCCTTGATGTTATTATGCAACAGCGGGGTTATGCCGGAAGAACTCCCATAAGCTTAAAGAAGTGCGGTCAGTAAATTTCTTAAGTTGAGAATCTCCCGCCCTAGCCATTGGAAAAATCCCGTCATTAGTTGAAATGTAAGACAATAACGGGAAAATCCTGTTATTGCTTTGCATGTAAAATTTAAAGGTCAACGTACCATAATCAGTACGCTAAAACTGAGGTATTAAATTACAAATTTAGTACCGGTACGTAGATATCATTGAAAGTCCAATCCAAGCTAATGTTGGAAGCTACGTAGGCAATCGATAAATTTTGCCAATTTCTATCAATATATATAAGCAATATTGGCTTCTTTATAAAACAACACGCATTTAGGCATGCAGAAATATACAATTTGGTTTGTTTCGTATATTTAGGCTTAACATCCTTACGAAATACCGAGGTTATCAAGGAGAAGACTTTCGCTTAAATTGACATCCGAACCGCTACTTGGGTTACGCATGAAAGAAGGTTTGTGGTTCGACCGAGAATTGAACATGGGACACCTTGATTAAAAGGTGAAAGGGAAATAAAACTATTGCAGGTGGTTTGATATCTGGAAACGTTACCATGAAGTTTACACGATTCGCATTTTTCATTCTTTTTATTTTTGTGGTTTAAATTAGTTATTACAAAAAAAAAAAAGTTGGTGTAAACCAGCCCTCCCTAAAAGTAAACACTTCTTTTTAAGGAATACACAAATAACTAGCAAAATATTCCATACCCTCTTTTTGAAACAAAATAAAATTAAAATAAAACATAAGAGAAATACTTAGATTTATATGATACACTTAAAGGCTGCACATCTAGAGCTTTTGGTTCTGTATATTCTTGAAATTCTACAGTTAAGTTTTATAGAACCACCATCACAGTTTACCCAATCCTCAAGTTTTCTGAATTTTTAACAAGAGGGATTCAACATATCATTACGGAACTCCCCTCCCCCCCAAAAAAAACTACGGAATATATTTAAGTTAAGCTAAATACAACTCCACAACAAACATGACTGAGTGATTAGCTTTTGCGCTTCTATCGGGAAGTCCGGGATTCCAGCATTCGACCATTCTGACTAAGCTTTTCTTCATTCCATCTGTGAATGTAGAAATAGTGCGTGTACTGTGAGTTGGCCGACTTCCTTTTTTATTGTTTTTAAATCGTTATTATTACTAATTACCAGCAGTGACGGTTTTGCGAAGGTTAGGGGGGCAGTCTTTCGGACTGAAGCCCGTTCCCCAAAGTTACGGAATGTCTGCAACAAACGAAATATCTATTATTTATGCCTTTACTCATAAACTTTAAGCTCCCGTCAAATAAAAATTACGAATGTTTAAAAAAACTAAACATTAGTAAGAAACCCTTCCCAAAATACTTTTCTAAATCCGCCACTGATTCTCAGTATAAAATGATTTTTACAGTTGTATCGGGAAGATTATTGCTAAACATATAAACGAAACGAAATATTATGCCTGTACTCATAAACTTCAAGCACTTCCCAAATAAAATTAGGACTTTTTAGGAAACGAAACAATCAGAAAAAACCCTCCTAAAGTACTTTTCTAAATCCGCTACTGATTATTTGTATAAATTGGTATTCAAAGTTGTGTCCGGAAAATTATTGCTAAATCACTTCACAGCTACAGTATAACAGAAATATGGAAGTACGGCTTGACGGATATATTGAAAAACGTACGCTTTGACGGATAAATAGAAAAACGGGCAAGTTTAACTTTTGCGCTAGAAGCTAGAGTACTAAAAGCTCTTAGAAATGAAACACGGATGACAAACTAGAGAAGAAAAGAGATGTCGATAACTCAAAAGTTAAAATAAAGTTAAATAGCCTCTAAAATTACCCTCAAATACTACATTCTTCATGTTAGCTTTAATTCGTAAAACACGTGCTCCATCCATCTTGATGGTGAATTTCAGAGCGAAATATCACATTCAGGTCATGGAATTCTTATCTAACTATAGAATATACTATAAGAAAGCTATTTAGATAGAAAAATCATGAAGTTGAAAAAAGCCAAAATTTCCAAAATTCTCGTTTTTTTCCCAAAAAAGCCGGCTTTTTATGTGAAAAAAACCATCGATTCAAAAAAGCCGGCTTTTTTGCATCTCTAGTATAATGTATAATATTTACTATATATTAAATATTCTAAATATCTTTATCTATTTATTAATATTTTATGCAACCAATTTCTTTCATATTTAATTAACTTTCTACTTAATGCACTGTAAAGAGATATCTGATCGAGTAAGTTTTTCTTATCACTTGTGTGCACCTTAGAGGTGCGTATATACAGAAAGGGAAAGTAAAAGATGCCACCAAAAAGTACAAAAAGTGCTCGAGTTCAAGAGGTACACATAACAATAAAGTGTGGAGTTCTTGTATACTATTCATTGTTGCCGGAATGTTTTCTTCTTCTTTTACTTTTTTCTCCACATCAAAGAATTACACCGAAAAGAAGTTTACAGGAATAAAAATAAGCTTTTCATTGTTGCATTATTATGTTCTCAATGATTTTGCGTTGTAAATATTGGTTTTAAAAAATATTAATACAGTATGTTAAACTTGCAGTTAAACAGATTTTTTCAAGAATAGTGCTATATATTTTAAATTATGCTTTATGCTTTATTTTCTAAAATTATGCTTTATTATGCTTTTAAAATTAGTTTCTTCTGGACTCTTAGACAACTACAACCATGTTTAAGGTACCAACCATATGTGTAAATCGCTATTATGCTCTTTATGCTTTTGGGTTGCTCTTAATAATAATAATAATAATAATAATAATAATAATAATAATAATAATAATAATAATAATAATAATAATAGCAGCATCATTAGTACTAGTAGTAGGCCTAGTAGTAGTAGTAGTAGTAGTAATAGGAACGGGTTAGAAGCCCCGCAGGGGTTGGTTAGGTTCTGTTCTCTTGCTCAATTTTTTCTGTACATTTTACATGACCAAATTCAGACAGCTAGCTAGGGTAGCACACGAATTCTGAAACTCTTGGGATAGGCGTAAATGCTGCCGGCTCTTCTTCTTTGGAAATTAGAAGTTACGATGAGGAAGAATAGTAGTAATGTAAATCGGGAGCAGTTAAAAACGATGAAGTAGCCTCATCTTGAAGAACGTTTCGTGATATTTTCCTCATTGACGAAGGTCTATATAACTCGCTTTTGAGTTAAAGAAGGAAATCTCGAGAAAATCATTGTGACACTCATAAGGAACGTCTTCTCATACGAGCATTAGCATTTCGTATAGTCTTACACGCAACGATTTTAACTACCTAAAAGTCTAGACAACAGGTTAAGTGACGCGGTAAGTAAGTGGTTAGCGTATTGAACTTCTGTTCGGCGGACCCGGGTTCGAATCCCGGCCAGTTTGAAAGTTTTTCAAATGTTTCAATTTCAATTTCAATACATACTCAGTGTGACAAGAAAGATCTTCTCTTCTCAAGAAAGAAAATGATGTTGGAATGAGAATTGGAGGTCTCTCAATGGAGGCAATCGTTTACTAACTTATTTCCAGCAATTATTCTAGATTTGGTATTTTCAGCTACTTTCAAGCATTTCCTGATAAATGCCTGGTTAGTATTTTTATTTCTCTAAACATACAGTATATAAAGAAATAATACATTACATACACAGCAATATTAAGATAAATATATGGTGTTCTTTGGAAAACACGATCCGAACCATAGAGATTCATCTTAGAACAAGAACTGTTTCGTTAGTCACCTACTTTATAATTTTACCTGCATAAACGCCTGGATCATGTCTACCAACTGCTGTCAGTGCCGAGAAAAGTTACGTGTAAGTTGGGTTGCATCTATCTAGGCGTTCTCACAACTGCAAATGACGTGGACCCCAACTAATGGAATTAGAGCACTTAGCGGGGGATATACTTTTGTTGTTGAATGTACAGTCAGAAACTTTAGAACCTGGAGGTAGGGTTGTTCCGATAATCGAGTAATCGATAACAATTCGATAAAATTTCAAAACCGTTTTGTCGATAAACAATTTTCATTTTATCGAATTATCGAACTTTCGAGACTCTCGAAATGTTTGAGACTCTCGAAATGTTCGAGACTCCCGAAATGTTCCAGGCTCTCGAAATGTTCCAGACTCTCAAAATGCTAGAGATTCCTGAAATGTTTGCGGCACTCGAAATGTAAGAAACATTCGACAAGTTCGAGACTCTGGAAGTGTTCGGGAGTCTCAAATTGTTTGAAGGCAGCAAATACAGAAATATGTCAATATGATCGCATTTGTCGAGTCGCCTGTATATTTTGAAAAGTTTGGGATTATCGGAGTATTCGGAAGAAACAATGTATTTGAGATTATCATAGTTGTACATAATAGTACTACATATATGCAGGGTGTTCATTTTAAAAGTTGTCTCCTTAGAAACCAAGTGAAAGAAAAGTTTTCCCCACAGATCTGTACAAGACTTAAGCAGTCTGACAGAAAGGAGAGAGAAAAAGAGAAAACATGCAACACTCGAACGGGATTGGAATCCAGGACACCATTAGTCTACTAACATTCACTTTGCCGATTGCGCCAATAGTAGGCAGAAAAAGAAGTTTACATCTGATTTCGACGGTTTAATTTAAAGTTCTCGATAGAGACAGCTACTGATATGGGTAGAGGTAAGGAAATTCGATAAGGCTGAAAACTTATCAAACTTCCGTTTCAAAAATTTATTATCCGGCACTCGAACCCCTTCGAGTATTTGAGATTGTCGAAATTTCGTGTAATATCTAATCTTCGAGTATCAGTGAAACAAACCTTGAGAATGTGGGTGCGAAACTTTCTATTATAGGTCGTCCTGTCTGTCTGTATGTGACATCCGATGATAATTTTCGAACGGATTGTCCGATTTTGATTGAACTTGACTTGAAAATGTTTCTTTTGCTTTCGCCAGACACTTACTGTTTTGGTTGCCATACGACAAGGCGAATTTTCCCGAATCCGAGTATTTGTTCTTACTTTGAGCGTAGTCGTGTGAAAGCTACGATAAGTTTCGAATGAGTTGTCGGATTTTAAAGGGGATTGGTCTAAATTAGAGTGACCAACCGTCCCGTAAAAACGGGATTGTCCCGTTTTTTCACTATTATTCCCGGTGTCCCGAAAAATTCTCCCGGGACGCCAAAATGTCCCGTATTTACTTACATTGGGTACAAATAACCTATCGAATCGCTAACATTTCCTAATTTATATAATTATTTTCTAAGCTAAGTGATTATATTGGAATGTGTCTAATTACTGAGCAACGTCATTACGACGTTTGCGATATTAGATGTGGTAGCTGCACTGTTTTCCTCCTAGGCCTCCCCACTCCGCAGACGACAGTGCAAGGGGCTGAAAGTCTTATGAAGAACAAATGTAAGCTGTTTTTACTCTCTATTTCGGGCGATGAAAGATTGAGGCGCTATCATCAGTACAGTACAGTGTTTTCGTGATTTGACTAAGATGTAACACACTACGAAAGGGGAACAAAGCTACAGAACTATAAAAGTGAAGTAAAAAAGAAAACTAGTTGTAAGTGAAATAATGTTTAAAAGTAACAAAATGCAAATAAAAGGAGTTGGAATCCGATGCTGAGAGTAATTATAAATCCTGTCGGTGACAGATTTGAGCGTTCATATATTTTTAGTAATGTTTTCAAATATTTCATTTTTTGTTAGCTGCTGATAGTTACTTGTTATCTAATTAATTCCACAACCTTTGTAATAGGTTTTAAAGCGAAAAAGTGTAAATTTGCCCTTTTTTGTGAGAAATACAAAAAAAAGAAAGAAAGAGAGAGAGAGAACGGAGAGGCTAAAAACTATATTTAGGGGAGCAACCTATCCAGAAATAAATGTGTCCCGTTTTCTATAGTTGACGATTTGGTCACCCTAGTCTAAATACATATATCAAGTATATGTTGCTCTTGGTTACCGTACGACATTTGACTTTGTATTATCTGTCAGGAAAGTAAATGTACACCTATTTTTCGAGTCTGGCATTCCTGCGCTCCATCCGTGGAGAGTATGAGAATTAAATCAATCAAATGTTTACTGAGGGGCAAAAAGAAAAGTTTAATCTGAATAAGACATTGCAGAAGGACACAAGCTGTGAATACGAATAGTGCATAGTGTAAATAAAGGACGACACCAAAAGAGAAAGCCAGAAACAGCTGTTAAGCTTAGAAAAAAGAGTAAAAATTGTCGAAGTGGGGACATAAAACACAAATACAACAAATACGCCGACAACTAAACATCCACCACGCCATGATCTTGGTGTAGTGGTTAAGGTGCTGGCTTACAAATGCAAAGGACGCAAGTTCGAATCCACGTCATGGACATTTTTAAAAGTTTTTGTTAATAATACATAAAGCTCATGAGAGATGGTAAAAGAGGTCGTATTTAGTCTTTCGTAGCAATTATTATTGGCAATGTTTAGTACTGATAATACTTTTTGTCTTTGCGTATTGCTTTTATTCTTTTCTTCATTTGGAAAGATAAGAATATCCGAAAAAGTGCCACCAAAATTCCTCATATTTTGAATGTAAACGCCATTTGCAATTAGTAAAGAATAAAAATTAAACGTTCCGATGTAGCTGCAAAAAGTAAAAAAGAAAAACATGGAAGTGGAGTGTTCGAATCCATACTCATGGTTATTAAAAATACAATTTCTACATGCCTTACACCTCCCGACCACGTTTCTACGTTAGCAAGAAAGAGGCTTGTGTTTAGGTTAGGCTGGTCAATACGTTTTGCAAAGGGACTCGGTTTAGCTCTGACGCACCACAGGTGCGAGAAGGGAGCAAAACACTTTTTCTCTCTCTCCCTCTGTGTGTCTATTTATCTATCTATCTGTATATATATAACGCTATTTGTGAATGCCATAACCACCCTAATTTTCAGCGGATTGAGACGAAAATTGACACAAACATTAATTGTTGAAATATCTTGATGAGTTCGTTAACCAGAATAATCAGATGAAAATGTTCAAAATGGCGGCCCTTCAAACTCTTAAAAGCTTCCAAGGGAACCAAATTTCGCCCATAAATATGTATTCAGAAAGTTTGAATAACTTTTCCTCTTTTACTGAAATATTTGTGTGCAGGGACTTATTGAAATATTGGACCCGATTAATCGCCTAAAGAAGGTTCACGCCCTTTCGCCACAATCAGGCTTCTTTTTTTTGCAGGAGGGGGGTTACTTTCCTATCGGAACAAGATGATTATTAGTGATGATATGGAATTACACATTGAAAGTGAAGTAACTTGTGAAATGTGTTATTCCAAAGAATAATATAATAAATGTGCTTTTCCCTAACACAGAGAACTGTAAATAATGTATTTCGAGTTCGGGAGTGTGAATGGCGAGGAGTATTATCTGATTTGCTTTTTAGTAACACATTGCATTGCAAATAAAGGTAGGTAACATTAGTGGTAAGTAAAACAATAATAATAATAATAATAATAATAATAATAATAATAATAATAATAATAATAATAATAATAATAATAATAATAATAGGTGCTGTTTGTGGCAAGGCAATATCTTCCTCAATTCTTCTTCAAACGTAATGATTGTAACGCCATATCTCCCTTACAAACAAAATATTAGCAATTTATATCGAGAGAACGGGAAGTTGTAAGCTATAGTGATGGGAGCAACGTTGGACAGTATGCGCTCATAGTACTCAGAAAAATATGCGATTTCAATGAAAAATGAACGAAGAGTCATTGTCATGGGTAGTCATGGGGCCACGGCAAGTCCCTCTTTAGGCAAAATGTCAATAACATATCGAGAGAACAGGAGGTGATAGTGAGATGGGACCAACGTTGGACACCGTGGACCCATAAGGCGCATCGAAAAAAATTAGCGGGGGGGGGCGCCAGCCAGATTTACTTATTTCCATATAATAATATAAAAGTATATTGTCGAAATACGCACACGAGTTAGCTAGTAATATTTCATATTACAGTATTATTATTATTATTATTATCGACAGCGTCTTTTCATTACGTGTGCATGTTTGACATGAAGCCAAAGAGAAGATCCATCATTCGTAGAAAGAATAAGAATAGTCAGTTACTTTAACTGTGAACTTCAGCGAAAAATACGTGCCTGTAGCGAAAAGAAATAATACTTTCTCTCAAATGGATAAAATATCAAACCGAGATAGATTCGAACTCGCATGGACGGCGGGACAAGCCAGTGCTTGGTCCACTTTTTTTTTTTAACTGACTCACCGAACGTGTTTCAGTAACTTACTTATTGCTAATTTTACTTGCTTTACTCGTTTAACTTGCATTTTCTAATAACTTATAACGACAGGGACACGAACAGAGAAATATCGAGAGCAGTTAAAAATCATAGATGCTCTCCCGCCGGGAATCGAACCCGGGACACCACACACCAAAGCCGCACGTGCTAGCCACTCGACCAGCGAGGAGGCCACCGCTCGTTCTCTGTGTCGTTAGGGATTACGACCACTGTATTGCCAGCTATCACTTCTGTGGGTTGTATACTATGATCACATGTTTCTTCTTTGCTGGAAGAGTTAAACCTACATTCTATGTAATACATGAGGTATTTAGACCTACATGCTCTTCATATAATGTAATAAAAGGGTCATGCTGGGAATAAAAAAAAGAACATTCCTTGGACAAAACGAAAACTATTGGCATCAGAAATATTTATCTAAGAGGCATGCGCAGTAGTATATTTCAGAATAGTTATTGTTTAGTTCAGTAAACGAAGAAAGGGGTATAGAAAAGCAAATATGTCGCGTCAACGAGAGCGACCAGAGTTGACAGAGACGGAAGCAGATGTGTAGTAATACAACAACTTGGTTAAATTGATAATTGGTTCTTTATTCTGTAGTAGATCGTATCACAACTTTACGGGAGAGCTGAGAAAGACTTACTAACGCTATCGTATAGTAAGCTTTAATAACACGATCATATAGATACAAATGGATGTAACTGTGAGTACTACAACTTGGATTTAACGAAAGCCGTTTAGATATTCAGTGGTTTGCAGGGTTGTATAAGACACAAAAAGATAAGACACAATACAATTCTTCATACCTTAGCTTCCAGTAGTTAGATACATGCAATTTCTGGTTAGATACTGAAACTGCTGTCGGATTTTAATACATGACGTATTGCAGGATACAAAATGCTTTGCATTACTTGTTTGTTTGTAGACAGCTACTAGCTTAGTGTTCTGAAAGGTTGGGTATAAACTAGGGATAGTCAATTCCGGAATTATTACTTTTCGGACTCCCGAAAGTAAAACCGGAGAAATTCCGGAATTCGGAAATTTCCAATTTTGGATTAATTCCGGAATTCGGAAAAATCCGGAATTTAGAAACTTCTGATTTCGTTAACATTCCGGAATTCGGAACAATCCGGATTTTTTTCGAAATCCGGAGTTTTTCTCAATTCCTGAATTTTCTAAATTCCGGATTCTTCCCGAGTTCCGAAATTCTTCTGAATTAGGGAGTTTAACTGAATTCCATAATTTTCCGAAATCCGGAAAGTGAAAGTTCCGCTTCCGAATAATGAATTTATATGGTTAATATGAATCGTGGCGGAAATAAGTCTTTGACCAGGTAATGGCGACTGCTTTGAAAGAAATAGAGAGTATGAGAATTCAATCTGTCATATTTGTAGTTTCGTGTGGAGAAAAAACAAACTTGTGAACCAACGGTTTAAGAAAAAACTCAAGTTATTAATGTAAACTTTGCCGACATCACAAAAGAAATATGAAAGACATTTTGAATCGAAGAAATATAACATACAAGTTTGCAAGTGGAGACAAAGAAACCTAACGTAACCAGACAAAAAACGAATCGTTTACCGCGTAGCAATCGCGGTTCAGTGGTCAAGGTGCTTGTGCGAATGCACGTTGTATTTTACTTTTTTTTTTTAATTTAGGATTTTTGATGGCGATTGATCGGTGATAACATACGTTTTATTATATTCAGATATTTGAATACTCGGATGTTTGAATACTTGAACTATCAAATCTTCAGGAATAATAATAGTAATAATAATAAACTAATAATAATTATTATTATCTCGTAGAAGATTAAAAGCTAGGAGCTAATTATAGCTCAGGTCATACCATTACAAGTGACATTTGGAAAGAATATTTCGGTTTGGTTTAATGTTGCCCACGACAAGAGGAATTTCTCATCTCGTTTCTAAAACAAACAAAATAACATGAGAATTAACATTTTACATTCGAGACGGGACATGGTTAACTTTGTATGTCCATTCTTTAAGTAACAATTGCTCTGTAGACTGAATCTCATAGGCTATTTCGTTACATTGTATTTCAGAGCTCATTGAATTATGCTCTGTGTAGGTATTTTTGTAGCAAATCTTTTATATTTACCTCTGCATATCCTAAAAATTAGTTTATTATATGCCTTACTGTTGCGTGATATTCAGTTATATTTATTACAGTTATTTTCCTTAAAATATACAGTAGAATACTTCCTACATGAAACTTCAATCTAACGTTCTAGTTTAAAATGTACGGAACCCTTTCCCCGAAATCTACTTTTAAGTAAGTTTTGCCAAATTTCAGGGCAAGTTTAAAACTTTTTATTATTATTATTATTATTATTATTATTATTATTATTATTATTATTATTATTATTATTATTATTATTATTATTATTATATCAACACCGTGTATAATCTTTAAAAGATATACGGTTTGTATCTGAATAGTAAAAGCTAATTGACTGTCGATCTCGGTCGTCGAGAAGTCTTCAGGAGGGAAGGACATCGGTCACGTTCTGGGTTTGAGTTCCGAAGGGGCAAGTATTCGGGCTCGAGCCAAAAATTCTTAAAAGTTATAGGCTTCAGCCAAACATGTTCAAAACAGCTGGGACCGAGTTTAGGCTTCTCAACGGGTCGAGCGGCTCGGCTCACAGCTCCTTCACTTTTGAACCGAACCGAGAAGTGAGCCGAGCCAACAGCTCACCCAACCGAGCCGATTTGAGCCCTCGGCTTAGTTGAGCTGAGTCGAAACGTGCCGATGGACTAGTTTCAACTTAGCTGGCTCGAACCGGTTTTTATGAGGCGAGTAGGTGACCCATCCCAACCGAGAAAGCTCGAGCCATCGGCTTAATTAAGCTGAGTCGATGGCTCGTTCCAACTGAGCCGGCTCGGGTCATGGGCTCATCCCAACCGAGCCGACTCGAGCTGTTCGCTCAGTTGATACGAGCCGAGCCGGTTGATATCAATACCCGGGTTGGTCTTCTGCTTGGGCTCAAGAATTCGACCGTGCAGGTTTCAGCCTTGATTTTTAGGGGATACGGACAAAACCTCGCGGCCGAAACATCGCCGCCCAAAACCTCGCGGGACAAAATCTCGCCGGGCCGAAACCTCGCCGCCCAAAACCTCGCGTGGCCAAAACCTCGCCGCCCAAATCTTTGCGGGAGAAAATCTCGCCCGGCCAAAACCTCGCCGCCCAAAATTTCGCCGGGCCAAAACCTCGCCACCCAAAACATTTCGCGGCCAAAACCTCGCTGCGAATGAAACTTTTCTTTAACATTTACCCAGTGAGTTTCTTAATATGCAATTCCACATCACAAATAATAATAATAATAATAATAATAATAATAATAATAATAATAATAATAATAATAATAAGGAGAAGAAGAAGAAGAAGAAGAAGAAGAAGAAGATGATGATGATGATACAAAACATCGTGTGCGTAGGCTTTCTCGGGTTATTCTCGTTTCCTCCCACTTTCTTTATTCGATCATTTCCTTCATCCTGGTTATCTATGTCTCCTTTAACCTACAGGACACAATCAAAGGACGTCGTAAAAACTCATATATTATTTCATACTTTCATAAATATTATTAGATTTTTGTTAAAATTTTAAGTTTTCAAAGTTGTTCAAAGGATGTTCCAAAGTTCACGAAACTAACCCCGTTAGTTGCCATTACTTTCCTTATGCAGACTTTCTTTCCCTATAACCAGTTTAAAAACATCCTGTCGCCCTACCTTCACATTGAAATCCTCTAATACAGAAACAGAATTTTCATATGGTATCGCGGGACTTGGTCAAATACCCGTGATACTTCTTCCGAAACAGCGTCTTTTATACCGTCATCCTTATCATCTGTTGGAACATTTACATTTTGGTCAGGCGAGATTTTGGGTAAGGCGATATTTTGGGGCGCGAGGTTTTGGAAGACGAGGTTTTGGCCAGGGGGGGTTTTGGCCCGGCGAGAATTTGTCCCGCGAGGTTTTGGCCAGGCGAGGTTTCGGACCGGCGAGATTTTGGGCCGCGAGGTTGTCGCCGCGAGGTTCTGTACCCAAACCGATTTTAAGAACTACAGTATATACTTATATTGGTGATTACGACATTGATTGATTGATTGATTTTTGAGTTTTACGTCCCGTTCAGCAGCCAGGCTATATGAGACGTGGACCTACTGTTTAACGTGGAATCCGAACCACATGAGCTCCCGCCGGGAATCGAACCCGGGTCTCCCGCGCCAAAGGCGCGCATGCTAACCGCTTAGCCACGAAGGAGCTCGTAATAATAATAAAAAAAACTATTGTCTTCTCGTTATCTAGACAAGACGAGATACACTAAAATTGCCCCACGAGATGCACTAAAATTACGAGACGAGACGCACCCCTGTCGTGAGCAACACTAAAAGTATTCCACATTAGTGCTTACATTTCTCATGGCTTTCGCTTTCCAGTCTAATCAGGCCATTATTTCAAAACGAGTTAAATCGAGCTGAACGAGCGAGCGAGTCTCCGTTTTCCTGCTGTTTCTAGATTTCTCTTTCAGTGTCGTCCTTTATTTACACCTTGCACTATTCTTATTCCCAGCTTGTAACCCGCTTCAATGTCTTATTCAGTTTAGGCTTTTCTCCTTACCTTGACTACACATGTGATTGATTTAATTATCACTTTCCGATGAAAAATTTTTATTATTATTATTATTATTATTATTATTATTATTATTATTATTATTATTATTATTATACTATTGAACTTGCACGGCGAAATTACTGTATAATACGAGTAGTGAAAGTGCGGAAAGTGAGAATCGGCTCGGTTGGGTGAGCTGTTGGCTCGGCTCACTTCTCGGTTCGGTTCGATAGTGAATGAGCTGTGAGCCGAGCCGCTCGAGCCGTTGAGAAGCCTAAACCCGGTCCCAGCTGTTTTGAACAGGTTTGGCTGAAGCCTATAACTTTTAAGAATTTTTGGCTCGAGCCCGAATACTTGCCCCTTCGGAACTCAAACCCAGAACGTGACCGATGTCCTTCCCTCCTGAAGACTTCTCGACGACCGAGATCGACAGTCAATTACCTTTTACTATTCAGATACAAACCGTATATTTTTAAAGATTATACACGGTGTTGATATAATAATAATAATAATAATAATAATAATAATAATAATAATAATAATAATAATAATAATAATAATAAAAAGTTTTAAACTTGCCCTGAAATTTGGCAAAACTTACTTAAAAGTAGATTTCGGGGAAAGGGTTCCGTACCTTCAAGACACACCTCTGCTGCTACCAACATTTTAAACTAGAACGTTAGATTGAAGTTTCATGTAGGAAGTATTCTACTGTATATTTTAAGGAAAATAACTGTAATAAATATAACTGAATATCACGCAACAGTAAGGCATATAATAAACTAATTTTTAGGATATGCAGAGGTAAATATAAAAGATTTGCTACAAAAATACCTACACAGAGCATAATTCAATGAGCTCTGAAATACAATGTAACGAAATAGCCTATGAGATTCAGTCTACAGAGCAATTGTTACTTAAAGAATGGACATACAAAGTTAACCTTGTCCCGTCTCGAATGTAAAATGTTAATTCTCATGTTATTTTGTTTGTTTTAGAAACGAGATGAGAAATTCCTCTTGTCGTGGGCAACATTAAACCAAACCGAAATATTCTTTCCAAATGTCTCTTGTAATGGTATGACCTGAGCTATAATTAGCTCCTAGCTTTTAATCTTCTACGAGATAATAATTATTATTATTAGTTTATTATTATTACTATTATTATTCCTGAAGATTTGATAGTTCAAGTATTCAAACATCCGAGTATTCAAATATCTGAATATAATAAAACGTATGTTATCACCGATCAATCGCCATCAAAAATCCTAAATTAAAAAAAAAGTAAAATACAACGTGCATTCGCACAAGCACCTTGACCACTGAACCGCGATTGCTACGCGGTAAACGATTCGTTTTTTGTCTGGTTACGTTAGGTTTCTTTGTCTCCACTTGCAAACTTGTATGTTATATTTCTTCGATTCAAAATGTCTTTCATATTTCTTTTGTGATGTCGGCAAAGTTTACATTAATAACTTGAGTTTTTTCTTAAACCGTTGGTTCACAAGTTTGTTTTTTCTCCACACGAAACTACAAATATGACAGATTGAATTCTCATACTCTCTATTTCTTTCAAAGCAGTCGCCATTACCTGGTCAAAGACTTATTTCCGCCACGATTCATATTAACCAAAATAAATTCATTATTCGGAAGCGGAACTTTCACTTTCCGGATTTCGGAAAATTATGGAATTCAGTTAAACTCCCTAATTCAGAAGAATTTCGGAACTCGGGAAGAATCCGGAATTTAGAAAATTCAGGAATTGAAAAAACTCCGGATTTCGAAAAAAATCCGGATTGTTCCGAATTCCGGAATGTTACCGAAATCAGAAGTTTCTAAATTCCGGATTTTTCCGAATTCCGGAATTAATCCAAAATTGGAAATTTCCGAATTCCGGAATTTCTCCGGTTTTACTTTCGGGAGTCCGAAAAGTAATAATTCCGGAATTGACTATCCCTAGTTTATACACAACCTTTCAGAACACTAAGCTAGTAGCTGTCTACAAACAAACAAGTAATGCAAAGCATTTTGTATCCTGCAATACGTCATGTATTAAAATCCGACAGCAGTTTCAGTATCTAACCAGAAATTGCATGTATCTAACTACTGGAAGCTAAGGTATGAAGAATTGTATTGTGTCTTATCTTTTTGTGTCTTATACAACCCTGCAAACCACTGAATATCTAAACGGCTTTCGTTAAATCCAAGTTGTAGTACTCACAGTTACATCCATTTGTATCTATATGATCGTGTTATTAAAGCTTACT
Source organism: Thermobia domestica (assembly GCF_964235325.1). Lineage (NCBI taxonomy): Eukaryota > Metazoa > Arthropoda > Insecta > Zygentoma > Lepismatidae > Thermobia > Thermobia domestica. The sequence continues at coordinate 73,601,528 of NC_137470.1, read as the reverse complement.
ATACGATAGCGTTAGTAAGTCTTTCTCAGCTCTCCCGTAAAGTTGTGATACGATCTACTATAGAATAAAGAACCAATTATCAATTTAACCAAGTTGTTGTATTACTACACATCTGCTTCCGCCTCTGTCAACTCTGGTTGCTCTCATTGACGCGACATATTTGCTTTTCTATACCCCTTTCTTCGTTTACTGAACTAAACAATAACTATTCTGAAATATACTACTGCGCATGCCTCTTAGATAAATATTTCTGATGCCAATAGTTTTCGTTTTGTCCAAGGAATGTTCTTTTTTTTATTCCCAGCATGACCCTTTTATTACATTATAAGAAGAGCATGTAGGTCTAAATACCTCATGTATTACATAGAATGTAGGTTTAACTCTTCCAGCAAAGAAGAAACATGTGATCATAGTATACAACCCACAGAAGTGATAGCTGGCAATACAGTGGTCGTAATCCCTAACGACACAGAGAACGAGCGGTGGCCTCCCCGCTGGTCGAGTGGCTAGCACGTGCGGCTTTGGTGTGTGGTGTCCCGGGTTCGATTCCCGGCGGGAGAGCATCTATGATTTTTAACTGCTCTCGATATTTCTCTGTTCGTGTCCCTGTCGTTATAAGTTATTAGAAAATGCAAGTTAAACGAGTGAAGCAAGTAAAATTAGCAATAAGTAAGTTACTGAAACACTTTCGGTGAGTCAGTTAAAAAAAAAAGTGGACCAAGCATTGGCTTGTCCCGCCGTCCATGCGAGTTCGAATCTATCTCGGCTTGATATTTTATCCATTTGAGAGAAAGTATTATTTCTTTTCGCTACAGGCACGTATTTTTCGCTGAAGTTCACAGTTAAAGTAACTGACTATTCTTATTCTTTCTACGAATGATGGATTCTCTTTGGCTTCATGTCAAACATGCACACGTAATGAAAAGACGCTGTCGATAATAATAATAATAATACTGTAATATGAAATATTACTAGCTAACTCGTGTGCGTATTTCGACAATATACTTTTATATTATTATATGGAAATAAGTAAATCTGGCTGGCGCCCCCCCCCCGCTAATTTTTTTCGATGCGCCTTATGGGTCCACGGTGTCCAACGTTGGTCCCATCTCACTATCACCTCCTGTTCTCTCGATATAAGTTATTGACATTTTGCCTAAAGAGGGACTTGCCGTGGCCCCATGACTACCCATGACAATGACTCTTCGTTCATTTTTCATTGAAATCGCATATTTTTCTGAGTACTATGAGCGCATACTGTCCAACGTTGCTCCCATCACTATAGCTTACAACTTCCCGTTCTCTCGATATAAATTGCTAATATTTTGTTTGTAAGGGAGATATGGCGTTACAATCTTTACGTTTGAAGAAGAATTGAGGAAGATATTGCCTTGCCACAAACAGCACCTATTATTATTAGTAATGTGTTACTAAAAAGCAAATCAAATAACACTCCTTGCCATTCACGCTCCCGAGCTCGAAATACATTATTTACAGTTCTCTGTGTTAGGGAAAAGCACATTTATTATATTATTCTTTCAAATAACACGTTTCACAACTTCCTTTCAATGTGTAGTTCCATATCATCACTAATAATCATCTTGTTCCGATAGGAAAGTAACCCCCCTCCTGCAACAACAACAAAAAAAAAGCCTGACTGTAGCGAAAGGGCGTGAACCTTCTTTAGGCGATTAATCGGGTCCAATATTTCAATAAGTCCCTGCACACAAATATTTCAGTAAAAGAGGAAAAGTTATTCAAACTTTCTGAATACATATTTATGGGCAAAATTTGGTTCCCTTGGAAGTTTTTAAGAGTTTGAAGGGCCGCCATTTTGAACATTTTCATCTGATTATTCTGATTAACGAACTCATCAAGATATTTCAACATTTAATGTTTGTGCCAATTTTCGTCTCAATCGGCTGAAAACTAGGGTGGTTATGGTATTCACAAATTGCGTTATATATATACAGATAGATAGATAAATAGACACACAGAGGGAGAGAGAGAAAAAGTGTTTTGCTCCCTTCTCGCACCTGTGGTGCGTCAGAGCTAAACCGAGTCCCTTTGCAAAACGTATTGACCAGCCTAACCTAAACACAAGCCTCTTTCTTGCTAACGTAGAAACGTGGTCGGGAGGTGTAAGGCATGTAGAAATTGTATTTTTAATAACCATGAGTATGGATTCGAACACTCCACTTCCATGTTTTTCTTTTTTACTTTTTGCAGCTACATCGGAACGTTTAATTTTTATTCTTTACTAATTGCAAATGGCGTTTACATTCAAAATATGAGGAATTTTGGTGGCACTTTTTCGGATATTCTTATCTTTCCAAATGAAGAAAAGAATAAAAGCAATACGCAAAGACAAAAAGTATTATCAGTACTAAACATTACCAATAATAATTGCTACGAAAGACTAAATACGACCTCTTTTACCATCTCTCATGAGCTTTATGTATTATTAACAAAAATTTTTAAAAATGTCCATGACGTGGATTCGAACTTGCGTCCTTTGCATTTGTAAGCCAGCACCTTAACCACTACACCAAGATCATGGCGTGGTGGATGTTTAGTTGTCGGCGTATTTGTTGTATTTGTGTTTTATGTTCCCACTTCGACAATTTTTACTCTTTTTTCTAAGCTTAACAGCTGTTTCTGGCTTTCTCTTTTGGTGTCGTCCTTTATTTACACTATGCACTATTCGTATTCACAGCTTGTGTCCTTCTGCAATGTCTTATTCAGATTAAACTTTTCTTTTTGCCCCTCAGTAAACATTTGATTGATTTAATTCTCATACTCTCCACGGATGGAGCGCAGGAATGCCAGACTCGAAAAATAGGTGTACATTTACTTTCCTGACAGATAATACATACGATGCCGAGCGACTCTGGGACATAACCAACCTCAGATTCAATGGGCACCTTGAAGGGGGATGCAGCCGAACGACTGAAATCCATAAAGTTTGGAGAATTAACTCCGCACTCCCTATATGCCCTCATGACTTGGTGTTATGCACAAGGGAGAACTTTACATATGACAGAACGGAGACTAAAGGAAAATGAAATCTTCCAGTTTAACGTCTCACGTCTATGCCCGTTAGGCCAAGGGAGAAGGATGCTTAAGGCAAGTGAAAGTTTATGGAATAATTGGTGGAATGAGAATGTGGGAGGGAACGGGAGTACGCCGAGAAAACCCACTGACACGATGTTGCCCACCACAAACTTACTTGGTCGGGGATCGAACCAGGGAGGGACAAAAGGGATGAAGGGGAAAGGGAAGAAAAACATACATGCCCTGACTTACATTTCATATGGCTCTGATTCAATTTCCATATAAAATTACAATAACTTCCGATCATTTCTTAAGGAAAACAAGAAAAACATTATTTCCTCAAGAGTTCTCTCAGCTGCTTAGCATTACGTTGCAGACTTTCAAAGAAAGACAGTCTCAATTTTTTGCTTTGCACTGTCGTTTCCTGTGTACAATACTTATAACTGTTTCTTTCTTTTGCGAAACAAAAAAGCAAATGTCTTTCAAACCGATTGAGATTACAAGGACTTCAGTTGTAATCAGATTTTTCTGTGGGAAACAAGGTTATGCTACTAATACAAGCTGAAACGGTGCTGGAAAGTATGTTTAAGTTATTGCATAGTGAAAATGTCAGCGGAAAGATAATTTGTGTGGCATTATTACAATACGCGCGATGACAAAGTTAAGTGGATATTGGTAACATTACTGTAAAACTGTTATTTCTTCAAAATCTGGAAACACTTCTGGTATGATCAACCATCTGAAAACAAGCATCCACTAAACTATTATGAATTTAAAAATGAGTCTGAATCTGAGAAACGTGAGAGAAGTGTAGGTGATCCACACGAAATTGAAGTATTATTTACAGAAGAAACAGCTAATCAAGATATCGAAACACGTCCTTCCTCTTCAGCTTCAAACAGGTAAGAATTGAAGAAATTATTATACAGGGTGAGGCAAAAGTCTGGATACATCTTTATAAAAGTCGAACGGTGTGAGGAATCATAATGTAGTTTTGTATGGGGTGTCTTTAGGTGGGGGCACAACTTATAGGAGCTATGGCGACAGCGTCGGCCATTTTGAAATCCGCCATCTTGGATTTGGGTTACATTTTTTTCAAATGGGAAGGGGGTCATGTCGCATATCATTTTACACTGCCTATTTCTGAAGAATACACATGTACAATCCATTTTGCGATATCTTTATTTATGTAGGATTCTGGCATGTTAAATTTTGGGACACTTGTCAGAGTCGATATTTCAGCATATGCTCAATATGACCTCCATTGCGCTGCATGCACAATCGGAGTCTTTTTTGCCAGTACTGCTGCACACGTCGCAGGGCCTATAGGTCAACAGATGCACATGCCTTCTCAGTACGCCGGCAGAGATGGGCAACGTTGTTGATTTTTACGTCACACACAATTCATTTCAAATAACCCCACAGATAAAAGTCAAAGAGGTGTGAGATCAGGGACCGTGGTGGCCATTCCATAGGACCCCTCCTACCTATCCAGTGGCCTGGAAACTATTCATCCAGAAACTGTCTGACCTCAGTAGCATAGTGGAGAGGTGCACTGTCCTGTTGGAAAAAAGTTGGGAAATCACCCTGTGGATTCAACAACGTTGGAAACACATAATCACGAAGCATGTTAAGATACCTTTCCCCGTTCAAGGTTCCATCAATAAACACCGGACCCACAATTTTTGTATCCCAAATCCCACAGCAAATCATCACTTTTCCACTACCAGCAAGTTTGCAGGGATCCACCCATGAGGGGTTTGTATCTGACCAGTAACGGTGATTCTGTTTGTTTACCTCACCTTGCACATATAAGTTAGCTTGGTCACTGAACAACACCTATCGTATGAAGTTTGGATTACTGTCGCACTGATTCAGAGCCCATTCTGCAAACTATAACCGCCGACCAGGGTCATCCTCCGAGAAATGATGTTCCAACTGTAACTTGTATGGGTGCCATTGGTGTAAGTGCAACACACGCAGGATTGAACGTTAACTGACATCGGATATTGCTGATAACCGGCGCGTATTGCGATGTGCATTTTTCACAACCAATGACACAATTGCTGTTGCAGTTTCCTCGTCGGTGGCTGTTATTGGACGTCCACTGAATGGCTTGTCCGCCACAGAACCTATTGCACGAAATTTGTCCAATAGCTTGGAAATTATCATATGTAAAATGTCATTTCTATCAGGATGCAGGGCACTGAAGTCAGCAGAAATCACTCTGCCAATTCATCTACCACTCATTAACACAATTTTACTGCAGTCCTCCTGTGTAAGTGCCCTTGTAGATCACCTGCAATGATAACGGAAATTGAACACCTCCTTGCAATTTTAAATTTTAACAGGTCATAACTCCCACACAAATAAAGATATCGCAGAGCGGATTGCACAGGTGTATTCCTCAGAAAAAGGCAGTGTAAAATGATATGCAACATTACCCCTTCCTGTTTAAAAAACTCACATCCAAGATGGCGGATTTCAAGATGGTTGTCACTGTCGCCATAAGTCCTGTAAGTTGCGCCCCTACTATAGACACCCCATACCAAACGGCATTATGATTCCTCACACCGTTCGACTTTTATAGGGGTGCATCTAGACTTTTTCTTCGCCCTGTACAAATTAAAATTTTGCATTCTACGTTCTGAATAAATTACAAGCTGTCAATACTTTTCCCATCTACCTCTATCATCTTGCTTCGGCCACCTACTTAAACCATGGATGGGCATGGAGGCTAAGGCTGTTGAAAGAAGTAAAGCAGAATCTCCAACATTCTTCCTCCACGGGGAGGGCTGGGGACACATCCACGGAGAGGGTTGGGGCAACCTAGCCCCCCGAGACTTCCTTTTAATAAACCTATATAGAGGGTGTTCCAAAACAACACTGATAACGTTTGAGAGATGATTCCTGACACCAAGATAAGACAAAAGATATAAATCAACCTGGGTGCACAAGTGCTTCATTTCGGGGTTATAGTCTGCCGTAAACAGAAAAAAAAAATAACTTTAAAGATCCATAGCTCCAATACTATGGGACTTACCGTAGTCGGGTCAAGACTTCACTTAGAAATAATATGTACACTATCCAAAAATACATGTTTCAGAATCCTAAGGTACTCACGCAACAACTTTTATAGAGGGAGTTTGCCTATGGGCATATAACATGGGAGTTTGCCTATGAGAGTTTGTCTATGGGCAACGAAGTTCATAAAAAAATATGTACACGACTGTGAACAAAATATACTAGAAAATCCAAAAGCTTTCTGGTCGTATATAAAAAACAAAACTACAAAATCAGATCATAACACTTTTCGATTTGAAAACAATATTTTAAAAGATAACTTAGAAATTGCAAATGCTTTTAAACAGCACTTTCAAAAAATCGTCAGCAACTTGTCACCTACCTATGACATACAAAATACTTCAAATCTTGAAACTTCTGAAATAATTGACAACCTAAACTTTCACCCCATACACCTGTCCGAAGTAGAAAATTGCAATTAAAAATCTCAAGCCTAGAAGCTCCCCTGGCCCGAACAATATACCTCCATACGTAATAAAAGGATGCGCTGAAATCCTAAAATATCCACTACTAGCTATATTTAATAAATCGCTATCGTCATCCCTGTTCCCATCTAAGTGGAAAATTTCGAATATTTTACCAATACCAAAAAGCAACTGTGACAACCATGACGTTCAAAATTATCGGCCCATTGCCTTAATATCTGCCCCAGCTAAGATATTTGAGTCTATCGTTTATCAAAAGAATTTTAACCATATTCATCCTTTAATATCTTCATATCAGCATGGTTTTCTGCCAAAGAGATCTACAACAACTAATCTTGTTCAATTCATACACTTCATTGCGAAGCAAATTGACAGTAGAAATCAAGTTGATGCAATATATACGGATTTCAGTAAAGCTTTTGATACACTGGATCATGATATTGAACAAGCTTATCTCATTCAACTTCACTCTCAAAGCTAGACAATTTCTAATGTCATATCTCTTTCATCGCAGGCAGCATATAATATATAAAACTATAACACCTGCAAGTTTCATTGTAATGTCAGGGGTCCCTCAGGGCTCAATCCTTGGTCCATTATTATTCTTAATTTTTATAAATGATCTCCCAAATGTGCTACCAAACTGTACTAAATTATCATTTGCTGATGATGTAAAACTCTATCGAAGAATTTCGCAGCTCTCCGATGCTCTCGCACTACAAGAAGACCTAATCGCACTACATACTTGGTGTATATCGAACAAACTTAATCTTAACATAAAAAATGTAACGTTATTACATTTACAAAGAAAATTGATAATCTAAAATTTAATTACAGTATAAACAACACTCCCGTACAAAGAGTTGACACTGTAAACTTGAGTACTCCTCAATCATATGACATCTCAACAGTCAGAAAAACAAAGCACGTCTTGAAGGGATTCAATCTCGTTTTGTGAGGTACTTAACTTATAAGGAAACCGGACTATACTCAAAATTCGGAAAACATACCGACCTCCTTCCTAAGCATGATATCTTATCTCTCGAAGAAAGACGTATCACCCAACTCTTGATTTTCTTAATGAAATTATTGCAAAATAATATAGACTCTGAGTATTTACTATCCAAGATAGAATTACATGTTCCACGTAAACGCACGCGTCCTAGAAATATTACTTTTCATTTACCTACAGCTAGAACAAATACGCTATACATGCCACCTATTAGGAGAACGTGTTATATTTTTAACTCCTCTGCTGAAAGTCATCCTGAGCTTGACATATTTACTACAAACGATCGTTCTCTAAGAACTATTGTGCAATCTTATTGAAGACTCCTTAATTAAAATGGCCATATCTATAAATGTGTATTTGTAATTATGTAAGTGAATTCATGCATGCTCTAATTATATACAAACTGACTAGGTCACTATCATTAGGTAATATACCTGTTATGATCTATATGTAACCATAAATAAATAAATAAATAACTGAAGTACTCACCAACTACCTCTATAAACATTGTTGGGGAAGTACCACACGATTCTGAAACTTAGATATTTGGATAGGGCACATATTAGTTCCTAAATAAAGTATTCACCCGACTACTGTGGATCTCATAGGATTGAAGCTATGGACCTTTAAATTTCATTTATGTTTTCGGCAGCCTATAACTCCAAAAGGAAGCATTTGTGCACCCAGGTTGATCTATACTTTTTGTTCTATCTTGGTGTCAGGAATCATCTCCCAAACGTTGTCGGTGTTGTTTTGAAACACCCTGTATAAAATAATGCACCACGTTATTCTGAATTGATATAAAACTCTTACGTATTTTAAGCCTACATTATTCGTCCAGGAAACAATTTGCCCCCACCAAACGACGCTTCTGGATCCGCTAGTGAGTGGATCCAACATAATATACAAACAGATTGTTTAGAACATAAATTGTACAGTGGGCCACATAAATTCTTGCTGTGCAAAATCCGCGAGATAGGCAACCCAACTAACGCCTGCTCCAAGATTAATTACGCCTGGTAGAGTAGCTAGAACAGCAGCATGAATTTCCCCCAACTGTTAAAAGAACAAATCGTAAAGTGTGTTTTTGTGCAGGAGTGAGGAGAAACGCTGGCTGACGAAATGACAAAAAGGAGTCTTTGGATACTTGTACTCACAGTAAACAGCACAATACCAGAAAAAAATATACGAACACTAGAGGCGCCGATGAGTAGATAACAGTCAGGGGACTTAAATAATCTTATAATTAACTCAAATGAGGGATTATAAACAAGTTAACTTTCTTCAAATGACTATACATATATGCCTATCAAATAATGTACGGATAGATTATGCGGTATATGTAGTACGATATTTTTAAAGTAAACACAAAACCTTGCACTGAGTTTTGAAACTATTAACGATAGTCCTACCTGCAGATCAACTAAAATATGGATCGATCATTCCGGGAAGAGCTCAGCCTCAAATGATAATTTTGGGAGTCTAACAGGGCCTGAGCTCCTTGGTTCCGGCTCCACTGATTGATACGTAATACTACCTCGAAAGAAGAACTTGTCCGATTTCATTATTCATTAAGTGACTTTTGAAAATGCTAAATATTGGTACGCAGTAATTTATTTGTAAATATTTAAAATGCAAAATTCGATTACTCTCTAACGAGTTGGAGAACTTATCCGTAATAAGCGTATTTCCTCTTAGGTTGCAAATATAACTGAAGGTTCCTGATTTGTATAATATTTGTAAAAATTTACACATTGAGACACGAGAAGAAAATTAACAACAATTTAAAAATGCACAAAATTAACGGATAATATCAAATATAGAATCATAAACGGAATTAAATCTGTAATTCCTTTTCCCCATTCATTTTTCTTCCTTTATTTTCAGGATTACATTATTACTGAATTTCTCCACTGGAGATGATCTTCGTTTAGCAGCATCCAACTGGAGCTCAGCCGTGTAAACGAAACATTTTAAAAAGACTAAAGGGAGCGGGCGGGAATCGAACCCGGGCCAGGAAATTGGCAAATCACAACGCTAACCATTCACGTAAAGCGTTAGTTACTCTGACTTGCCTAAATAAAGAGTATTTTCGGTTCGCTCAAAACAGTAACTTGTTTATAGTCAAATTGATTGCCAACACACAGGAATATGGAATATGCCGACTCACTACATTGACTCACTATGGGAAAGTAAATGGAAATGTTCAATATTACAGAAATAATACAATCAAGTGGAATTATGCCTGCGCTAATAATTTTATACTAACATAGAGAATGAAACTAATCAATAGTTAAGCTTACTGGGTTGACAATGTTGCCAACCTGGTACAAAGTGTTATGTTTTCAAATAGCAGTAGACGTCCACACTTTAGCCTATGATTGCTGACATCAAAACATTCCTAAATATGGGGCACTCTCTTCCGAAATTTATGTGTGGCATAAATGAAAGCTGCGTCAAAATCAGCATCATCACCACTCGGCGGGAGTTCACGTGGTTTGGTTTTTACGTTAATCAATACAACCACGTCTCATATAGTCTTGCTGTTGAAAGGGACGTTAAACTCCAAATCAACTCAACTCATTAAGAACATAGTTCTGAGTTAAATATCAACTTGAAACAATACGTCCTAAATGAAAATTATTCCCCTGGTGTATATATATATATATATACACTGCTCCACAAAACTTAAGCAACTCGAAGAAAGTGGCAGAAAATAAAACGACACGGACACTGCACCAAGTATAATGAACAACCAGAGGGTCCAGATGCACAATGCAACACAAGTGAAGACGAACAATATAGTTAGGATGTACACAGTAACCAAAAAGTTCAGCACAACGATACCTCAACAGGTGAAGCTGGATTGTGTGAGGGCATAGGCAGTCAATATGGCGTGTGACCACCACGAACAGCTATACAGGCACGACATCTGGCCTCCATGCTGCAAATCAGAGTGTTGATCAAGTCTTGCGGCAGATGGCGCCACTCCTCAAGGAGAGCTGTTTGCAGATCAGGGAGAGTGCGTGCTGGTGGACTGCGCTGAGCTATTCGCCGCCTAAGAGCATCCCACACATGCTCGATGGTTTTCAAGTCCGGCGAATATGCAGGCCATGCAATACGCGTAATGTTTTCGCACTCCATATACTCGGACACAAGATGTGCACGGTGTAGACGGGCATTGTCATCCATGAATAGGAAGTCTGGGCCAAATGCTCCGCGGAAATTGCGCACATGTGTATTGAGAATTTCATCCCGGTACCGTTGTGCTGTCAAAGTGCCATGTTACACAATATGGAGGTCCGTTTTCCCATCCAGCATAATTCCACTCCACACCATAATGGAACCACCGCCATAGGACGGCCATTCAGCAATGAAGTTTGGATGATAGCGTGTTCCTGGCTCTCTCCACACTAAAGTCCGACCAGAATAAGACGACAGGCTGAACCTCGACTCATCGGAGAACATGACACGCCCCCACTGGTGTTCTCCCAAGCAACAATGTTCCTGACACCATGTGTAACGCGCACGTTTGTGCTCCAGTTTCAATGGCACGCACAGCACAGGCCTTCATGCATACAGTCCTGGTCTATTGAGCCGCCAACGAAGAGTTTCACTACTCACGCGTTGTCCTGTAGCCTGAAACAACTCATTGGCCAGTTGAGAGCACGAAGCTTGACGGTTACGTTTGGCAGCAATTGTGAGAAATTGGTCCTCGACGGCCGATGTCTTCTTCGGACGGCCTCTTCCATGACGTCTATTGACTTCACCTCCATTTTGGAAGCGACTCCACAGCCTCGACACCATTTTTTTTTTCACGTTTAATTGCTGCGCCATTTCCACTTGCTATCGGCCCAATTCCAACCGACCAATTATTCGCCCGCGGTCAAAGACACTCAAATGTCGTCTACCAGCCATTGCAAGGTGTGTACCCCAAGCAAGAACCACGAACTCAATGCTTGGAGCCTCGGACACTACTGAGCTGTGGTGTACGCCTCATGGCATAATTTGTTCACCACGCTTGCAACGGTGCTGATTATGATATAGGGTGGGTGCTCGCCTTGCTTGTGTGTCTCTGTGTATGTGCATGTCACTAACCAGTGTTGAATGGGCCCCACACGTCACTTGTACCACGTTGTCTCGGGTTGCTTAAGTTTTGTGGAGCAGTGTATATATATATATATATATATATATATATATATATATATATATATATATATATATATATATATCAGCGGCGGTTTCTCTTAATGTTTGCATGTTTGTATAAACCTCCTTGTGTTCGAACTATGGCAACTGGTAATAAAACGTTGTCATGCAAGATGAGTCTGAAGTACTGTGTACTCAATGTACACTCATCGCTCGCGTCCCTCGTAGGTTGGTAAAATGTAACGGCTGCTGGTTAAAGTGGATTCATTTTACGTGTATAAATTTGGATGATACGGTAGAAAATGAAGAGAAAGTCAAAAATAGAGAGATTGTCAAATATTGCGAAGAATGTGTGGAAAAGCTTTGCCAACTTCATGATCCAATGGATGTGTCAATCTCAAAAGAAGTAGGATATCGCGAATCAGATGAGGAACGTGGGTACAGCACTCCAAAGGATCGAGGCCAGATATCTCCGGCGGACATATCTCGACGAGAATGAGAAGACTGGGAATTGCACTGGTGATTCTCTGTCGAATCCAAATTGCGACTAGACAGCAACCCCAAAGGAAGGAGCTGGCGGGTTTGACATGTCATTTGTGTTGCAACAGCTGACGCAAATGATGCAAGATGCGAAACGAGATAATCAACACATGTTACAACAAATAAATGGAAAAATAGATAAGAGTAGTATAGATCTGAGACGTGAGATCAATGAAATGTTTAGCAGTATGGAGCAAAGAATCGATACCTCGAAGCGAGAGACGCAAGCTCGATTCGAGGTATTGACCGATAAAATTGATGACGTACGTTCGGACTTTGCTTCCTCAATTAACCAATTGAGGAAGCAAATGTCCATAGGAATCGATGGGGTAAGATACGAGACCCAACAATCAGTACAGAAAATTAAACAAGAAACATGTTAAATTTAATAGTGTATATTCAAAATTAGAAGGGGTAGATAACAAACTTCAAACAATAGACAAAAGGTTTAAGAAACAGCAGGCAGAGATCGACCAATTCAATTTAACATTGTCAGAGTTATCGATAGACAGGAAATTAGAAATGGTGGATCAAAAGGTGAAAGAGTTACAGGAGGAAGTAACTAGTTTAGAGGATAAGGAGGGAAAGTAAAACCGAATAAACTGGATGTGTTCTTTGCTTTCCCCGGTGACGATTCCCCGGAACCAGTACTCGAAAAGGGGAAGAAAGATAGTAATAAGGAGGAAAATCAAATGTTGACAGGTGCATGAGATATTGCTGTGCCTTATCCCCTGCACCATTCGAGTTTCAAGCTATGGTCGAGTTGTGTCAACACATCTATTCAATCTAGTGTAGTGACCACTACCGTCACGAGCGTGAATGTTCATTCATCACTCGGAGGTATTCAGGCGTATAGTACGTTACCGGAAAAAGGGGGAGGATATCGTGCGGAACCATCTATCGCTGATGCGGTTGGTCCGAGAGTGGAACCCAATGTGACCGACACAAACTATAGAGTCCCTTTTACTTATGTAGATACGTTTAATACAACAACGACACCGTCGGTGATAAATCCGATGACAACCCCATATGTTCAGGCAACGCCTTGATCCTTTTGAACTCTTCCTGTTCCGTTAAGCATGAGTTCCGAAGTGTCACTCAGAGACATTGAGTGTTTCTCAACCAGTGACGGAAATATCCTCAACAGCAAACCCCGTGTTAGCTTAAATAAGCGACAAAAGTACCTTAGAACTTTGCGATGGTTGGACTATCAATTGCATCGTGTTTTTGTAAGAGTTTCGATAATTCAACCAGAAATCCACAGGCACAAAACAAAGAAGAAAAAGAAAAGACTGTATGTTCTTACGACCCCTCACATCACCTGAATACTTTCACCCTTTAAGTTATGCAATACGGCACAGGTTAATGACATTAGGTGATCAATATTTGTTTAGTTCAAAACTTAGTTCTTTTAGTAGATTAATAATTATTATTTGGTCTTAATCGATTCTATCCATTCGGTTACCTCGTGAAAGTATCGAAACTCATAATTTTCGGAACCTCAAACTTTTCGATTGTACTCCCGAGAAGAGGGCTGAATTTTTAAGTGAATATCCAAAGTAAATGTTTACGCTGTCCTGAGATGAGTGAGTAAATGAATGAAAGTGTGAGTGAGTAGATTTTAAGGCTACAATTATTAATACATGTTAATCCAGCTTAGCAAAATTTTGTTATTCTAACCAAATTTTGTTAACGACTCGGGGGAATTGTAATGTACCATTACAATTATGTAATGTGGTCTCCGCTTGGAGGGGCCCACTCATTTTATCACCTACTGTACCATGCTAATTTTTCCGAAATAGCTTTCGATGTGTATATATGATATTCAATTGATTATAATTATACTTGGAATTAATGTGGAAACTCGGGATAATTTAGTAGTAACTATATTTTGGGGAATAATATCTTTATTCGTACGTTATTTCATGATAATATTTAGCATATGGGTATTTCAAATAGGGGAACATTCAAATCATCATCTTAATGCTATACAAAAACTAGGCCCGCTATTGGGCAGGAATTCTTAGAAAAATCTACCAATCTAAATTTTGGCAGAATATTTTAGACCCCCTCGTCCTTCTTGAGATGACCATATCCTCTCTGAAATCCGGTTTGATTCAGATTTTACCATTTTCTATTCGTTTTGTACTCTCGGCCGCGAAAAATCTCTGCTGAGATTAGAACTATTTCCGGAACTATGGTATTATGGCGCGAGAACCTCCATTCCAAGACGCGGCGTAAATCAAGGACAACACTGTAACTTCAGCTCTTCTAAATTTGGGAAATTTTCGCAGATAAACGGAATAAATCGAGGTAACGCTAGTTCTAAACAATAGTTAAATCATCTGGACGTAGTAGGGAGCCATAAACTGTTATTTTCATCAGTGAAAACAGGCAGAAATAGTAAAATATATTATTCAGTTCATAAGACGCCATGTTTGCAGCATATAAACAGTGATGGACAGGATTCATCATAGTGTGTGAACCATTTCAGAATAGTGTTGGAAAATCTTCAAGTCCTTTGTGTCAGTGATCTCAACATTTAAGTCTCCTTTTTTCCCCTCCCAAAAAATTCAATTTAGGGTTCAATACACCTGTCCAAGTGTAGCTTCAGTTTGCATAAGTAGTAAGTGTGATCTTTTTTTAATAATCACTAACATGGCGGTAGGTTTTCTTGTAGTTAGAGTAATGTCTAATATGTCAGTGAAACAAAAACTAAGGGGCTCCCATCAACTCCTAAATTGAACACCGTCTCAGTAAACATGGATTGAGAAAATCCTTAGGGATTCTTTTCCTTACAGAAAGAGGATCCCCTTTGCATTGATAGCTGCACAGTTCCTTATTTTGGCAGTCACTTAAAGAACCATGAGTTAATTGGTAGCAGGGTCTTTTGGGGCCCTGATTTATTTTAGCCACTTCCTTTTCCAACCTACAGAGCTGATTATTAATATGGTAAAAGTTGAATATTGTTTGTTTTGTATAATCTAACTGCGTAGTAGTGTTCATAAACAGGTATAAAAACATGCATTAATCTTTGTGTTTTAGTTTATGTGGAATGTAGTGGCATGTATGTGTGTAATGTAGTATTATGACAGTGGAGGTAGTGTATGAATGAGAGTGTGACATGCTTAGTTAGGGACAGTGTATCATTTATTATTTGATTTTTCATACTTTGTTCGTTGTAAAACGTATTAAAATCCAGTTGAAATCCATAAAAATATTATATAGAAATTTAGAGTACAAGGGTACATTTGATCGTGTATAGGATATTTAGATGCCATCTCCGTCGATTTCGCGAACTAGTGGTTTGTTGCTCCGAACCATAACGATTTCGTCAACTCGAAAATTATCACTTTTTCTAGATAAATTATGCATAGATATTATTTCTGGACTATTTAAACGAACAGTTGGGTAATTCTTTCCACATTGAGCTTTCCTCAAAATTACAACGCTCTGTATGGACCAGTAATTAAATTATTAATAAAAATAAACTTTGCGTTTGTCATTAAGCAGAAGCTATGATATATGATATTTTTTCCGTTCTTAGATTACGGTGCAAATTTTTCTTCTTTCTTTGATTCGTGCTGTAGATTAAACCTCATTGTTGCCATCAGAATAGAAACGCATTCAATTAATATTATCGTTGGTAATATTGTTGTTCTTTGAATGTATATGCATTTCTAAACTGTGAAGTGGTATATAGTTTGGATATGATTGAAGAAGGTCTGGGTTCGTGAGATGTTTTGTGTATTGGTCCGTGCGCGATTAATATTGTAGTGACATATACGTCGTAATTATATAATATGACTGCTTTGAACAGTCTCTAGTATATTTAAAGTATAGGGTGTCCACTAGTGAATATATGTTATGCAGTGCGATGAAGATAAATAATATATATATATATATATATATATATATATATATATATATATATATATATATATATTAAACTGTATCTGAATGAATAATAGGACATCCCTAAATGTATATGGTTAATGTATTTATTTACCGCTATGTAAAGTGATGAGTATTTACGTATAATGAAAGATATTTTGAGCACTGACCTCTACACTTAACCTCTCACGAGGATGTAGGTGTGTTTTAGTGAACGCACTATGTTAGCACTTTGCAGTTTGGCGATCAGGAGTAATAATATCTATTTGTTGAGAATCGAGTCTAATCGTAGTGTTCTAGCTTATTCCTTTGGCGCCGCTTTTCTCCCTCTCCTTCCCTCCAGCCATCTCTCTATTCTCTTCTTCAAGATTTTTTGAAATTTTATCCTCCCCCCCCCCAAGTATTGAACATTACAAATATTGGTCATTTAGTATATAGCTTTTGAAACTAATTAATTAACTGAGACGTCGTGGGACATGATTCGTGGAGATATTCATCGACGTGAAGTATCGAGGGACAGTTTTTTTTTTACCGTATTTCACCCATCCCGGGGTGAATGATGGTCCTGTACACCATAATGTTATTCTCATTCTTTCGTCATTATCCGTTTGAAGTTCTGTCAAACTACCAGCTATTTCTGCTTTCCTGCTATAAGGTTTAATAAATGTTAACATTGTAGTAGTTTTGGCCCAATAGTGAAATTAACAGTCTAGTTTTATAATTAAGTGTACGTGCCTGTCTTATAAATCAAGGGTCTACTGTTTAAACGAAATACATTGAAATACGAATGTTATGTTTATACGCGTCGATTATAAGAGATGTCGGAGATTCTCATTTATTGAAAGTCTTGCAACCTATTAGTGAATTATTTGTCAGGGTTTTCTTTAAGTATAATGTATAGATAATTATTGAAAATATATATATATGATGAAATGTGAATGTATGTGAAACATGAATATGATATCGAAGTAAACTGTATAATTGAATTAAGAAAATGAATATGTCTAAAGGGTTTAGTACTTACACCGAACGATCATTGGTTGCCATAGTTCGAGACATCCGACGAATGTGAAAGATAGATTTTAGAAATACCGCTGCATACAAAAATAATTTTTCTTTATGTTTTGTAGATTCGCTGAATGCTATATGTGATTTTTTTTAACCTAATTTGTTAAAATATAAATTGCATGTAATATGAGATGAGGGCAGGTCGTATTTCGTAACCCTAAGGTACCAACAAGTCCGTTTTCAAGTTCACCAACATAACATCCTTGTACCAATCTTTTGTCTAAAATCCGTTCCTCTTATCCGAACCTTTGCAACCTAATCAGTGTGTTTTACCCTAACCTCTTTGTGTCGATATACACAATCTCCGAACGAAAGAGGGAACGAATAATGTTAATAAAATTTTGAATTTCCCACGAATGAGAAATTAACACTTTAAGCTTAGTAGTATGTGCGTCTACTGGAGGATATAATGATTTAGAGTTGATTTACAAAATAACTTGCGACTGACTAACCGAGGACATAAAATAGGCTCCATGATTGGAAAGATAAAACTTTGTTTCTTACAACCTAAATAGGGAAAAGTGTCCCAAATGCTCTTACGAAGGAAATCGGTATTGTTTGTAATGATAAATATAAAAATACGATAGCAAAATGAATGGACACAGCAAAAATGCCTAATGGTCTTTGTGATATTGACACTCGTCGCTTGTTACGAGATACGATAAACTAACTAAAAAGGAAAAAAGAATGTCAACGAATGAGTGAAACGAATGAAACGTAAATTTTATATATGAGAAAGGACTCATCTGATTCTTTACATATTTTTTTTTAATATTACAAAATATAAGAATATATTCGTTTACGTAAATAAGTTTTGTGTACCATAAAGGTTTTCCAACTAATTTCTTGTTAATATATGTGGATATATATATTAACATGTGTGTGTGTGTGTGTGTTTGAGTGAGTGAGTGTGTGTATATTTTCATACGTCATTCAGACGTTGCTGTTCTATCTAGCATGTATATTGCCGATATTTTTTCGATATATGTTAAATATGTCATTAATAGCTAATATTTTTTTCTAAATGTAATAAATTGTATAGAACAATGTAGTTAGATGTTTTCCTTTAGAATATTTTATCTTTGTTATTACGCTGTCCCGTGTGTATGTGTGTGTGACTGAGTGATAATTTTTAGCTGTAAGTCGTAACATTAATGTTGGTTTACTTTAATGGTTTGCATAATGCATGACTAAGGTCATAAAGGATAAAGTCTAAACCAAATTATAATCGGCTCTGGGAGAAAAGCCAAAATAACAGAATACGCCTGAATAAACGACGATTTTTCAGAAATATCAAAATTTTCATTTGTGACAAATGTATGCATTACTCGAAATATATACAGACTGTCCCATAATTCGTGTGTAAACTTTAATTTCATAGTACTCAGAAGTCGTAAAAGCTAGAACTGTGAAATTTGCAGGAAATTTAGAGGAAGGTCAGAAGATTTGTTTGATAGCAAGACGAGATCACGGGTGTTATTGTTTGCGGAGTTACAGGGTCAAAGGTCAAAATGCAATTTTTCCTTATGCGATTTCAATGTTAAATAGTAGTCTCACATGCCATTCTTTTGAATATCCATCTCCGGCAGCAAAAATTGTTATATCGACATAAATTCTGATCCGGAAAAATGTGATAACGAGAAATGTGGACAATCGTGCCCCGGTGACCTCTAGCAGGTCATCTGTGACCCTTGAGGAAAAAACTCCCTTTTCAACAGCTTATTGTACACAACTAATTCAGTTGAAGATAATGTTAAAAAAGATATGCACAAAGGATCTACCGAACATCCTTTTTAGCAAAACGAAGAGGTCAGCAATATTATCAGAGGTCAAAGGTCACGTAGTTAAAATGTCATATTTGATGTGTTAACAAATAAGAAACTGTGACTTTGGAAATAATGCTTTGAAGTGCCATAGAACACATGCATAAAGATTCTTCCAACGAGTGTGTATGGGCATAGAGAAAGGGTCATCATAAGAGGTCAAAGGTCACGCAGTTAAAATTTCATGTTTGATGTGTTACCAAGTATGAAACTCCGACGTTTGAAAAATGATTTGAGCTACCATGGAACACATGCATAAAGGTCCTTCGAATTGGTGTGTATGAGCATAGCAAAAAGGTAAACAATGTCATAAAAGGTCAAATGTCATGCAATTAAAATGTCATGTTTGAAGTGTTAACAAGTATGAAACTGTGACGTTAGAAAGAATAATTGGAGCTCCCATAGAATACATGCATAAAGGTCTTTCCAATTGGTGTGTATGGGCATAGCCAAAATGTCAACAATGTCATAAAAGGTCAAAGGCCACGCAGTTAAAACATCATAGTTGATGTGTTAGCAAGTATGAAAGCGTGACGTTTGAAAAATGATTTGACCTGCCATAGAATACATGCAGAAAGGTGGTCATGGGATACATGCATAATTAATGGTCAACAATGTCATAAAAAGTCAAAGGTCACGAAATAAGAAGTTCATAGTTCGTATATTGCCAAGTATGAAACGGCAATGTTTGAGAACTAATTTAGTTGGTATGGTATATAAAATTAAGAATGTTTATTTGGGCTCTCGGAAATCTTTTCTTTTAAATAACAAGAATACTTAATTTTAGGAAGTCATTATAGAATGCGCACTATTGTGTGCAGGACATTCTAGAGCATAGTGGGTGCACGATTATCTTTTGTGTAATAGATTCTTAAAAAAAAAACATATTATTTGGGTAGCATTTTCCAATGAAAATATCACATATAAATCCAAATCACTCAGAAGTTCTAAAAAAAATCCTGAAAACAAACTGTACTACAGATTGTTCGTTATTTCTTTGTATCCATATCAAAAGGATAATGCATTAAAAATAAACTGTTTCCAAGCAATGCATTGTGTTGTGAAGTTTGAGGGGAGAACAAAGATGTCCCGTATTCTCATGAAAAATAAATATGGCAGCCTTAATATTGCCTTGATGCTTACCCAGAAAATTGAGAAGAAAATAAAAATAATTCCACTGGAAGAAAATAAAAATAATTTCGTTCACAAGGGTGGCTTGGTGTTACTAGAATGATAATCTGGTTGGACAGAGACAGTGTGGCAGTAGAGTGTGGAGTTGAGCTTAAAATTAAATGAGTTTGTGAATCTTGTGTGTCTTGTGAGTGTGTAAGAAAATAAAAACGGTTGTATTTCTTATTTTCCCTATACTCATAGGCCTGCGTGTTTGGAAAGGAGTGGGTGTGTGTGTAATTGTGTAAGTCACAACGGATACTCTAACGAAGGAACAATGTGCCGATTTGCCTCAGTTCTTAGTAGGAAATAGGTTACAAAAACGCGGAGAAAGGCGTTTGAACAGTGGGGTGTGAAAATAAGCAATACCCAAATTCTTCGTCTTTACAAGCAGTTTCAGATTAACTGTTTTAGCAAGGAACATCTTTCTCAGTGGCAATGAAGGTCAGGACCACCTGTAAGGATCTCTACCGAGAATACTAAACGCAAAGTGGTTCGTTCGTTCTGTGCTTAGTTCACCAAGAAAATTAATCCGTCGCCGCAGTGTTGCACCCAACGTTAAAAGAAGTTCGCTGAGTAGGATATTGCGTGTGCCTGGGTTTTAAGGCGTACAGTATGAAGATTGTACATAAATTACATGATGATGATTTCGGTGCCAGAATTTTATTTTGTAACTGGTTGATAGACAAATTAAATGAAAATCCCATGTTTTTGTTTAAATTATAATGTCAGATGAACCTGTTTTTTTTTTAAAAAAAAAAAACGAAACGGTGTCTTCGTCACATGAACGGTTCTTGGGACCCAGTCCACCGGCGGAAAGAATTGAACGCTGTACAGATCAAAGGGGTATTACGGTGTGGATGGGACTAACAGCAACTGGTGTAATAGGGCCGTTTTTCTTCGAAGGAAACGTTAATCAACTTACATACCAAAATATGTGGCGAGAATTTCTTTTCCCTGAACTTGATCGCTCAAATCTTAATCCACACAATATGTGATTTCAACAGGATGGTGCTCCGGCACATCGTACTACGGCAACGAGGTTTGGAAACCGTTTAATAAGTATCGTTTCTGATGTTGACTGGCCAGCTAGAAGTCCTGATCTAACCCCATACGACTTTTTTCTATAGGGCTTTCTTAAGCAAGAATTTGATAAAAATCCTTCAACAACACTTGAAGAGCTTCGACGATCGATACAGCGTGCCGTTGAACAGATAACTCCAGGCACTCTTGAATAAATCTTCACAAAGACCTTTATATATAGAGTGAACTTACATTTAGCACATCACGGAGGTCACGTGGAATAAATTGCAATATACTAAAAATATTTACAGTCAGTGTTTGTTGTACAGGTAAGACAATACATTTAAAATATTTCTTTCTAGTAAATAGCTATTTATATGTTTCAATAAGAAAAAGACATTTTGAATGCAGTTTTGCAAAACTAAGTAATTAACAAAAGGTGGAACTCACACTATTTTCTATTCATTGTTTTAAACTTCACAGAAACAGATACATACCATTGCCTGCAGTACCTGAATTAGGCTTCTTCACCTTATGGCAATGTTGACCTTTTCTTTATGGTCATGTGCACCCCTTGGAACAACCTTTCTGCATGTGTTCTATGGAATCTCAAATCCTTATTTAAAAACCTGTGTATGGAATCTCAAATCCTGTATATGGAATCTCACAGTTTCATACTTGCTAACACATCAAACTTCAAATTTTAACTGCGTGACCTTTGACCTTTTATGACATTGTTGACCTATTTCCTATTCCCATACACACCAATTCGAAGGACTTTTATGCATGTTTTCATAGGAGCTCAAATCATTTTTCAAACGTCTCACTTTCATACTTGCTAACACTTCAAACATGAAATTTTACCTGTGTGACCTTTGACCTTTTACGATATTGTTGACCTTACACACACACCAATTGGAAGATCCTTTCTGCATGCGTCCAGTGGCAGCTCAAATCCTTATTTCCAAAATCGCAGTTTCATACTTGTTAACACTTCAAACATGACATTTCAACTGCGTGACCTTTGACCTTTTGTAACATCGTTGACGTTTTCCTATGCCCATACACACCAATTCGAAGGACCTTTATGCGTGTGTTCCATGGTAGCTCAAATCATTTTTCAAACGTCGGAGTTTCATACTTGGTAACACATCAAACATGAAATTTTAACTGCGTGACCTTTGACCTCTTATGATGACCCTTTCCCTATGCCCATACACACTCGTTGGAAGGATCTTTATGCATGTGTTCTATGGCACTTCAAAGCATTATTTCCAAAGTCACAGTTTCTTATTTGTTAACACATCAAATATGACATTTTAACTACGTGACCTTTGACCTCTGATGATATTGCTGACCTCTTCGTTTTGCTAAAAAGGATGTTTGGTAAATCCTTTGTGCATATCTTTTTAACATTATCTTCAACTGAATTAGTTGTGTACAATAAGCTGTTGAAAAGGGAGTTTTTTCCTCAAGGGTCACAGATGACCTGCTAGAGGTCACCGGGGCACGATTGTCCACATTTCTCGTTATCACATTTTTCCGGATCAGAATTTATGTCGATATAACAATTTTTGCTGCCGGAGATGGATATTCAAAAGAATGGCATGTGAGACTACTATTTAACATTGAAATCGCATTAGGAAAAAATTGCATTTTGACCTTTGACCCTGTAACTCCGCAAACAATAACACCCGTGATCTCGTCTTGCTGTCAGACAAATCTCCTGACCTTCCTCTAAATTTCCTGCAAATTTCACAGTTCTAGCTTTCACGAGTTCTGAGTACTATGAAATTAAAGTTTACACACGAATTATGGGACAGTCTGTATATATATAATATATATATAATATATATATATATATATATATATATATATATATATATATATATATATATATATGTGTGTGTGTGTGTGTGTGTGTGTGTGTGTGATCGATCTTTGAATCTTGGAATTCCGAGACTGGACACTAGGTAACCTTCGCTGTAAAATAACGGACAAACAATAGAACTAAACTTTTTCGTCACCCGGGCTGGGTCGGGGTAGCTCCCGCTGGTGTAGTTGCCTGGACCCAGGTCGGAGTTGTATGAGTAAACATGTGTCTGTTCCGAATCCCTACAATATCAATTCTTGAGCAATAACATTCTGAATACAGACTACCTTTTAGAAATTATTCAAGGTTCTTCACCATATTCCCATAATTATCCACTAATTCGTTCTCCTCAGATTTTCT
Source organism: Thermobia domestica (assembly GCF_964235325.1). Lineage (NCBI taxonomy): Eukaryota > Metazoa > Arthropoda > Insecta > Zygentoma > Lepismatidae > Thermobia > Thermobia domestica. Next base: position 73,578,053 of record NC_137470.1, on the reverse strand, counting down.
ATCTTCTTCTTCCTTTCCTTCTTTTCCTTCCTTCTTCCTTCCTACCTCCTTCTTCCTCTTTCTCACTCTTTCTTTCTCTATTTCTACTAAAATCTGAAAAGAGGGGTCGTGACTGGGAGTTGTCACTACTCATACGGTCATTAAAATAGTTTTGAGATTTCTTCGGAAGTCCGATATGAATTAGTCAACCCAAGAACAAGCATTTGAAGTTAGAATTATAAAATCCATTTATTTTATTCATATTTAATTAGATTATATTCCATTCAAATTTTTTACGACAGTTTTGAATTCAGAAAGAGGGCCAGCGACATTCCCTGTCCTGTCCCTTTTTCCCCTCCCACTCACGATACTGCACTGCTGTGCTCCTTTTCATGTTGCTACCTGAAAGCTCTTTGGTGCAGACGCTATAGTCGCAGATTCACTTGCTTTTCTTCTGTCTCTTTCTTTTGTCCTTTACAAGTCGAATTTTCAGCGAGCGAAACCCTTTTGCTTAGCTGGTTTCCCCATTTCTTCTCTTGTTTTTTGGCATATAAATTTACATTTCAGCCCACTAATTTAGAGTGAAGAAAATATTCAATAAGAAAACAAGTGTTCAAATATTCAAAATACTTCAGCATTATATTTAATTCAACTCCTGATTGTTCTCATGTGGAACAGTTGTCACAAATCATTCGATTTGTTGACATACAACGTGATTCTGTTCAAGTTCGGGAAGCATTTATTGATTTTATCTCTGTCAAAGGAAAGACTGCTGAGAGTAGTTCTGCTGAAATACTGAAGTAACTACAACGTGATAGGCTTGATATTAAGATTGAAGAGGCCAATATTGTGATAAAATCAGCCTACAATTACTGGGCAATATTCTGGAGTTCAAACTTTGATACGGAATATAAGTCCTTTGGCCATTTTCGTTCCTTGTAACAATAATTTATTGAACCTTGTGGCTTACATGCTGCGCACGTTAACATTGTGGCGAACACTTTGTTTGGAGCAATGGAACGTTTTGGGTATTCTTCTCTAGATCTACTCACCGATGGAATGTGCTGCAATATCACGTAAAGATTGGTCTGAAACGTAAAACTGACACTAGATGGAGTTCAAAAGCAGAGGCTTTGAAGGCATTTTCTAGTCAATTGGATGAAGTAATTGATCTGTTGGAAGATGTGCGTGACACTTCGACTGAAACACTTGATACTAGAGGAGATGATGGTCTTCTTGCAAGCATCCAGTCACTTAACTTCATCGCTTTACTATATTTCTGGTCTACAGATATCTCATATATTGAACGGATCCAAAAATTCCTTCAATCTCAGGATATGAGTTTGAATCAAACTCTTATTCAGTTACAGAGCCTGGTTGACACCATTGATACCTGGAGACTTGAGCTGGGCAAGGAAATCATATCTGCAGCTGAAGGAAGTGCAGAGCATGGGACATAACTGTGGATACAAACAGGAGAAGCAAAGAATGAACTCCTGACTGCACAGGCCAAAGCGAAGCGCTCTTTCAGTGAAATTCTAGATGAGATGAGACAACAAATGTATGATCATTTTACTCAGATGCATGACCTCAACGACAGATTTGGATTCCTGTGTTCTATCGCCAACTTTGTGCAGCAGCTAGATGATGAGAACGAGGAAAGGCTAAAAGCATGTTGCTCTGATTTGGCTTTGTTCTACCCGAATGACCTGGATGGCTTAGAATTATTTCAGGATTGTAAGGATGAATCCGTTCACTAAGGTGTGCTCAGAAAGCTAAAGAACAGCTTGACTTTTCCCCACAAAGCATCTTGAAATATGTATCTTCAATGGAGCTTGAAATTTACTAAAGTTTGCCAACAGCTCTTCAGATTTTGATAACACTGCATGTATCTGTCGCATCGTGTGAAAGGTCTTTCAGCAAAATGAAATTGATAAAATCATACTTGCGTTCCACAATGAGTCAAGAAAGATTCACGAATCTGGACATTCTTTCTATCGAAAATAAACTAGCATTCACTTTGGATTTTGATAATATAGTTGAGACTTCCGCTGCTACCAAAGCAAGGAAGGTACCATTATGAATGTTGGTGGAACACAGGCTAATATGTTAGTGGAACTACTGTCGAAAGTAGTTTCATGTTTCAAGTAAGGGCAATAAAAATATAAAAGTACCAAAAGAGTAATAAAAAGCCGTTAAGATTTGTTAATTGACTGGTGATAGCTGGTAATGAAAAGTAGGATGGTATAACCCGTAGTAGAATTTTGTGTTTACATATTTAATCTATAATATCCCCAATTATTCAATACAGTCAGGATTTTTTTTGTTATAATATATTCTGATACTGTGTTAGTAAGAGCTAGTGGAAATAGTCATAAGTGACAGAATATAAACATGACTGAATTATTAAATACAAAATAATATAATCACAAAACAAGTGAGAAATCTGGAAACGATAGTAAAATAGACAAGCAGGAGAGACATATTCTAGTACTTATCTATTCATTGATACTTCGGCAAAAGTAGTGGGACTAAATAGATCGTACATTATCACTGGAGAGAAACCTATTTAAAGATAAATGAAGAAGACACGCAGGAGAGAAATCTATTCTAGCCATTATTTACTGACAGTTCGGTAAAAAAAAAAAAAAAAGTGTTAAGTGTTGTGTATGATCACTGGAGAGGGACCTAATGTTAAAGTGAATGGGGCTAATTGTAGAAGAAAAATCTAATCAAATAAAACCCATGTAGCGCAAATTCAGACAGGGAGAAATTATGAATAAACTGACTCATATGAGAAATTGCACAGGAGAAACACCAAAGGCGAGAACCGAACAAAGAATTCTAGAAAACATAGAGCTTACATTTAGAAATCGCATCGGTTAAATTATTATTTGCAATTTTTACAATATCAGCTCATTGTTACATTTTGTAGGTAAATTTGTCTCTAAATGTATTATTAGGAACATTACTTCCACTATTCCATCTAACTACAGTACGCGTTGATACTAGGATATAGTATAGGTGTAGGATAAATTCTGGATTCTTGATTGTTAAGCTTTGTTTGTTCTTAAGATTATGTTATTTCTGCCGTGGGTTGTAGTTTCCGTTACACTTGTATCCATAATCCTTTTTCTATCGTGTCCTTTGTTTAAAAATGAATAAAAAAGAAAACAATATGCAATGATAGTCCTGGTCCAGTTTTATTTTTAGATACCAGCCTGAAGGCGGTTCTAAGTATTAAAAAATAGACAGGGATGCTGAATATCACCCCATTTGTTTAATATATATATATATAAGATTAAATGATCTAAACAAACACACAAACGGGAAAGGGGGAGGAGTAAACAGAAAAATGATTTTGTAAATGAATGTCAAAAGTAGAAGTGTATAAATCACGATTGTTCGAAAAGGGGTCCCGATCTACTTCACTGGCCCCCGGCCCCAGTTTTCCGTACGCCGCCACTGTGTCCAAGAAAGTAGTAATGACAGAACTCCTGATTCAAACTGGAGCCTCCTTGAAGTAAAACTGTCAGAGGACGTGCTGCTAAATGCAAATGGTAGTAATTCAAATGTAAATATTAAAAGCATAACTGCAGGCACTACCGATACTACCTTTCAATCAGGACTACAAGATGATGAAGTACCTCTGTTATTAGAAAATACAACTGATAATGGAATAAAAAGAAGTTTTTATGATCCTCTTTGCGACGGCCTTATTATTGAATTACCATCATCACGTGAGAACGTAATTGGTGACCCGTCTTACGACTCTCTTATTTCTGAAATATCATTTGCTGAAATCTTAGCTTGTGGCTCTCAGGAATCAGATAATAATTCTAGTGATGTCAACAATTCTGGATGTTCTTCTGGACTTCCAGGCCCAATTGATGAATACATCAAGAGATCCTACGACTCCAGTGATAAGTGTATACCACCACCTGGACAAGAAACAAAAGATAAAAATAACACTTCTATTTCGAGAGAAGTCAGTATTGATAAGCAACAGTTAACTGAAATCATGATAAAGGAAAACAACGATTATTGGAATTCCGATGGCTCTATTGCGGATGGTGAGAATGCAGCGGATAAAGACGAAAGCAAGATCAACGAGATCTCAGAAGAAAAAAAGTGAAGGAAATTACGAAGGATGAAGCAGGAGATGGTAAATCAACTTTTTCTACAAATTTCATTCACACATTAAAAGTATTGGCACAACCAATTTTAACCAAAAAGGAATTTAATTATACAGTACAACCGAAAGGGAAGCCAAAACCCAAGCCCGCTAAGCAGATAGATAAGAAATACAAGTCCTACAAAGAACGACGATTGTCAGCGTTGAGAAACGGAGCAGAAAGCCACGGACCATTCTCGAAATGATGAGCGTTGTTTTACAACAGCATTCCGAAGGAGACACTGGCCTCTCTTTTCAAGATATTAGACAACAAATCATAGACCAATTCTACATCAACAGAAGAACTAGTCATTTGCATACTTACCTGAAGAAAGCCATAATAAGGAGTTTGGACAGTAATAAAATAGAAAGAACTACAGGAATTGATTTCCACGCTTCCTTTAAGTTGTGTTAGATACTTTATCTTCAGCTCAACACATTGTTTCGCCGATATTATTCTCGCACTATTTGATTATCGCATTCATATATTTAAAAATATTGTGTAATTGTCTAAATGCAAATTATTTGTTTTAACTGTACCCAGGAAATTATATGTAAATGACTGTAATATGTTAAATAAATTCGTTTAATATCAATTTGCTGAACTACTTCTCTATTTACCAATTCTTGGAAACTGGACAGAAAGTAACTCTAATAACACCGTGTAACAAATAAAAATAAATAAAATAAAACAATGTTTCAAGTAAATTTTATTCTTATATCGAATGAAATAGTTCACAGGTATAATTCATTACGTACTCTTACCTTTATCTAATCGTTCCCTTGTCCATAGTGATCACTTATACAATTTACTGATGTGTTTAATGTCAGCCTAGTATGTTGTCTGAACAGAAGTAATCTGTTCGACCGTATACTGTTTATCAATCCAAAATTTTTTTAGTCAACACTTCATAATCCCATTAATCAAATACGGCTTCTTCCCGTGGTTGTAAACGATCGAGACTGGTTTTGTTAAGTGTGGAGTCTTGCTGACAAGGGACATCACCCAATTGTCCGGCTCCGATTTCAGTGAATTTTTTCTAGCTTATAGAGGACATGTATTCATTATTTGTGATGACAGAAATTTTTGCCATGGTGCATGTTTTCTATTTTTTTAATAATTTTTAAGATGTCGCGGCCACGAACGGTCTCAAGGGGATATCTTAGACCTTCGTGGTGGACTGGTAGGATTCTCAGTGTTAGAAAGTTGTAAACACCGATTCTATCATTTGCATTTAAAGAACAATGAATAGTTTGTTCACGCTCCCAAGTAAGCTCTGATAGAAGTCAAAATATAGGTTTTATATACACGAGCGCTTAACTAATTTATGGGCGTACTGACAGGGTGTGAAGACACCGATATAGAGAACGATAGCCAAGACAAACAAGTATTTATATACCGCCAGAGGATAGTTATATCACAACAAGAATAATTCATGTAAGGGCCACTATTTATGTGGGCCAGGGTTCGAATCTCAATGTAGCCACCAATTTATGCCAGCGGGTACATATCCCAACGATTCAGTTATCAAATTATGTGCGTGACGCGAGGTATCGCATGTCACAGGCCGACAACAATTATGTCGCGCGTGCACATTCCACCAATCTGTCACCAAAGTATGTCTTGGTGGAGGAGGTTGTTATTAGTACAATAATAATGAACAATAGCAAGAGGTAGCCTTGAAAAAGGCTGTTTATATTGGGACTTCAAATTAGTCCTTGTCAAAGAAGAGCTATGCAGCTCGGATGATAGATGGTTAAATAACATACAATTTCAATAACAACCGAGTGAAGGCGCAAAGGCGCAGATGTCCATCTCAAGCAAACAGGCTATCGAATGACCACTCGTCAAGGGGACAGCTTTAGGGTCCCGGAACAATACAGATAACAAAAGCAAGGCGGTTTTTGGTCAGAATGAGGACGAGTGAGGTCAGTACGCAAAAGAACAATAATTACGAGTATTACGATATTAGCGAGAAGGCGTCAGCGAGTTGGAATACCACTGCTATCAGCCAGTTCAGAATACTTAGCAAATTAGCATATCAAAGACATATTATATCATTATAATTAAACACGAGATTACTGCTCGAATTAAAAGAGATTTAGGAAATCAAAAGTAATTAGCAATTCACACAAACGATATTTAAGCAACAAAAGGTTTCAAAGTAATTTTGAAACTACTTGGGAGGTGATCCCCTTTACAGTTAAGCGACTTGATGAAAAGATAATGCAAATGACAGTTACATGAAAATATTAATTAAACAGTGATAACCCACCTGAGGTCCGTGGTCCTACCTCCAGGCACTCCAAGTCGAGATGGGAAGACTCCGGGGTTATCTCGACGTAGCTGTAGCCATTTCGTACGCACCAGGTAGCACAATCACTTAAAAGCACTAAAAACACTATTACGATAAAACTTACTTGTACTTCGAGCGGCTGAAATACAAGAGCAGGATAGACGGACGACGATCAGGACTTCATGTAAGACGATGTCGTCACTGAGCTTCGTACGGGATTAGAAGTCTTCGGAATATTTGGGACTTCGCACAGGCTGGTCTTCTCCTGGATGGATGATGGAATAGAGGTGAGACGAATGGTGAATGCAGTTCCCAGATTCGAACTACGTCCAACAGGATTTCATTCCACAGGTCATCTGCCTTCTCCAGTAGACTACAACATGGGCACGTCGATACGAGGCGTTAATATAGATATTGAGAAAGAATTATGAAACGTTCACCAAAAGGGAAGTATTGAGAATGTTTTTGGAATGACGTAAACAATGCAAGTTCGAGTTAGGAAGAATTTTATTAGCTGGCTCGAATAAGTCCGTAGACTGAATACATTACAGGGTGACTTTCCTACATGAGGTCTTCTACGTAACTCAGCGTTAGCACGGGTTAACGAGTATTGTTTTAGGAAGCATTTAGGTACACAAAAGTTGAATTAATGAGAGATCTTAAAGAGATCCTTGTAGAGCCAATGTTCAGATTAGGTAAGCAGAATCTGAGTAGTAATAACTAAGTTTGTAGGTTGACTGTATACTCACAGTGAGAACAGAGGTACTGTCCAGTTGAGCACTTAAGATGGAATTAGTGATAACACACACTGCTCGTCTCCAATGATGAATCTTTATGAAATATCCGTGGTGGAAGGAATACCGTCCTTACGCCGTATGATGGAAGTTAACAGTCACTGCCGACACAATAGCACAAGTCGGTGAGGGATGTAACAAAGTTTCTCCCGACCGAAGAACGGGCTATATCAAGAGTGTCAACGTTCCGGCGTAGTTCCAAGTTAGACTGTGGACGATAAGTCCATGCCGTGGAGTTTGATGGAACTTTACCCGAAGGAGGGGCAACAAGCGGGAGCTTGTGCCTCTTCGAAGGGTTATCGGAATTCCCCCGAAGGGGGCAACGGGCGGAGGCCCGCGCCTCTTCGAAACTAGATGATGATGATTCCCCCGAATTGACGAATTGACTAATTATCCTCTCTAGAGAGATGTTCTCACTTTTTGTTCGACCTTATCATTTTCACACGGCACTAGGGTAGGGACGTGTGAAGGCAGGGGTAAGTCAGAGTTTTACCTGATTGGATTTCTAATTATTTATGAAACGAATTTAAGTTTCTGCGACTGCGTAAGCAGGCGGAGGGCGTATCCTAAAAGCTTCCTGTACATGGAAAAATTTATTGATACAAAAACCCTGATAACCTGAGAAGGTTAACATTTGACCTCATGTGTACAAAGAGTCAATTTTGGTTACAGATAGTACAATTTACTGAGACAATTTTAATTACACCGTGACTCTCCAGACACATTATATTTTCAATAAAATTTCAAGAGTTCAAAAGTTCAAACTTTGCAAGTGTGCTTTAAAAATTAACGACTTAGATCTGTGACAATTTATATTACTAAAACGTCCAAAACAGAGTGAATAATCAAATTTATAATCGAACACTTGTGGTCGTATTACGGGAAGATGAGACTCTGTGTCATAGTTATTGAATATATGGTTGACTAACAAAATAACCTTTTTAACCTTTAAGTTAACTAAACGAATTTCATATTAATTCTGTCGTTTCTATTTATTTAAGATTTTGATAACCAAAAAGTAGGAATCTATTACTTTCCTGTATGAGAAAAATATTATCTTCTCTAGACGAGAAAGGTTATAGTTTAACTGATTCCTGAGCAGACAGTCAGCTGGCTGGGAGGGATGAAGCAGACATAGTATTTCATCCAACAAAAAAAATAAAGACAGCTGGAAGGAACTTGAATGCGCGAAGAGAATGACTAACATTTCCCTGCTCTCTCGTTCTTCCTTGTTTTAAGATTTAAGGAAAAAAATAAACTTGTCTACGCAATTAGAAAAATAATTGTCGTTAATTGTTTGAGTAATTGTGGAGTGTGGCAAAAATTTTGGCGCCAATTGAGATGGCGCGTGTGGCACACTACAGTCGACGCCCCTTAAGGAAAAAAAAAATTTAGTTTGCTCCGACAAATCTAAACATTTTTTTTTTACTTAGGGCTAATGGCAAAATAAATTTTCAGAGTTGGCAACACTTTCATGTTAAATGAGTTTTACGTTGGGTTGGCAACATTGACTTAACCTATGGTAGGTTGCAACACTGTTGTATGTTCGAGCAATACTACATACTAAAGTTAATTAAAATTGAAATAGAACATACCCTAACTCAATATAAGAGAACTCATATAAGTATATAGTGACAATTTTATAATAAGTACATAAAACTAAGAAATGACACGATTAGTGAGCCTTAAACTACAGGATTGAATCATAAAATCAAGGATACTAATCAATACGCTATACCAAATAGACAATTACAAAGTATGTATATGAGCTTATACTAAAGGCATTAATTCTTTAAACCTTTATAGTATTTCTACATATGTACCTTAATATTTTACATGTAAATTTAAATGATTTTCCTTTTAATAATAATTTCCAAAATTATTAAGATTTTCTGACAAATGTGCTTATAGAATAAAAATAATATGAGACCAAATATTTCGTATGCGATAGCAATATCGAATTGTATTTGCAAAGATACAAAAAGAAAAGGAAACAGAATTTACCAAATTCTTGTTTATCTACGGAAACATAATAAGGAAGTAGACACATAGTTGACCTTACTGAACCCAAACAAACCATTAAGGGATAAGAGATGAACTTGACCTACTTTTAGACTTAACGGTACGTTTTCTTTTTTTTTTTAACTTTTTCTTTTTCTTTTAAAAAGAAACTACCCTAAACCATTAACACATTCAGCTTGGCCTCGAGCTGAAATATGATATTTTCTACAGAGGGGTAAACCACAGAAGATGAAAGAATTCAAGAATCTGTATATATACGTATATATATATTCTTCAGCTTCACAACTTAACCTTTGAGATTTTTTTTTAAACTGTTTCTTGTCCCTACGTTGACGGAACCATTCTACGGAAACAGATGTTTCGAGATTGTACCTTTTACAAATATGGCTAATATATTGTAATCGTAAATTACAGCTACCTTTTAGATGTACGTTTAACAAATTAATGATGCAAATTATAATTTCCTTGAATTAGACAGAATACTATTGTCACACTTTTATTCTTATACAATTAATATAACGTACGATGTATTATAGACCTCCTAATTTGAAACGTTATCGTTTTCAACACGATTATTATTAGCATGGATGTTGTTGACAACATCAATATTAATACTATTATTACTAGCAACAATGTTATGACGGCTATTATTTCATATGCATATTGTTACTTTAATTATTTCGAATTTATAGCTACAAGCATTAATATTATCAGTTTGTATCAATTGTTATAAAAATATAATGAACCCTTCATAATTGATTTACAAAATGGCAAAGCTTACGAAATAACATGAAAATTAATTCTCTCACTCAAAGAGTTTTAGAGTACTGGTGACAGACTTTTTGTACATTTATATGGGAAAATATAAAACCACAATGCCACCATGATATGAAGATATAGAGCAAGAAATTACAGATATGAAAAATATAAGCTATTTATGCGTTACGATCTTATGAATCCGTTAAATAATGCATAAATAAGTTAAGTAAGTTAATTGTTACTTTAATGATATTAACTTACGAGTAATTAAAGGTGATTTCTGAACAACAAACAATAGATAGTTCTAAAATTAATTAACATACTGACTTCTAGTATGGTTGAAATAAATTATATTCTTTGCGCGTGGGACGCAAGTTGCACAATTTTTGTTTCAATAGAGTATTTTTAGAAAGGGATGATTATGCCTTTCGTACTAATGACTCAACAGAAATAAATCCACGAAAGTTTCATGATTAGGCAATTCATAGACACTTCTCGCTTGAAATAGTAATATTTGAGTTATAATTGAACATTTACAATTAGCGATAAAATACTAATGTTTTTAATTCACGAATAGCTAATTAATGAGAGCTCGTCCACGCTACTGGACTAGATGAGCGGTTAGAAGACATTTAAACTATCATAATATTTCTATATATATTGCCTATAATTAAGTATACATATTACCACAAAAGATTTCTCAACACATTATAACTACATTGTTAACAAGCATAGGCGATTATTTGAATCAATATTTGGTTTTCAATTAATCGGCATCAGATAAGGGTACTTGAACATACTGAATTCATACATTTTTCATCCTTATTTAAGGGCACGAATAATACACAATTAGATCACTACACTTGAATTTCTTACTAAATTCACTTTACAATTAACCTCTAGATTAAATGATTTTCAGTTACATATGGCGAGAGTTCGAGAATCCTTAAGTCACTGCTGTAGATCAAACAATTGATCTTCAAATAACAAATTAACGATAATTAAATTTCGGATGAGAGAGTTTTACATTAAGATTTTCCTTTTTTGAGAGGGGCGGCTTGGCTTTTTGAATGAGATTGGATGACTTGTTACGTTTAGTAATAATTGCATGAATTCCATTAGCAATTTTGAGGCGTCTGATTTTAACGCAGAAAAGATAATAATGGCTTAATTTAGTAGAACATTTACACAAATACACAATTAACTCGGCCGTGGGCAACTTTAATAGGCTTTCTGGTGCGGACAACCTTTTACTCAAGGAAGAAGGAATGGAACTGGTCATTGGTGCTCCTTAGATGACTAATACGTAATGAAATAACACATAATACTAACTTCAATATACCTGAAAGATTTTCTCGCTTGACAATAACCTTGGAGCGGATGGCGCTCGGAATCACTTTCATACAACAGAAAACTTACTCAGTATAGCAGGCCTGTTCAGAAGGGCCGCTAATTCGCACTTTTACCACATTTACATATTTCTGCAAAGGAAACAAGACACTTGGCCTCCTTTTCCTTGCGTTTTATTCGCCTTTTTATCGCATTTTGTCTTCTGGGAGAAGACAGAGGGGCTGCAAGAAAATGCGCCCAGGTCGGTAAATTTACGGACCTATTGAATCAACATAAGCATGGCTGGACCTAGACTGACGCAAAGAGGTGTGGTCACTCCGAAAAGATGACGACAGCTGTTTTACGCGAGTAGGCAGCAATTCGCAATCGCTATTTCGAGGACAGTTCGAAGACACTGTCAGTAGCAATTTAGCACAAAAGGGAGATATGTATTCTACATATCAAACGCAATTTACATGAATTTCTTCAAGATGCGAGAGGATTACTACTTAACCCAAAACACTACAATTGAAAATTAGCGAGATTAGAAATTGAGCGGAAGCACCTGAGTTTGATGATTACGTCACATGGGCTGACGACATTTTTACGTCCGACACAGTTGCAATTAGATTTTCAGATTGATACTTTCCACATTACTTTAATACTATACGGCCATTGCAATAAAAAGATATTTAACTAGAGCAGTATACCACATTTTCATTAATTAATAGGTTTCAATATTCCTGAACAAACATACATGAATGCACGCAATTTCTCAATTCATGTCTAATAATACTCATAAATGGATACATTTTCCTTGAAAAGTTCTACATTTGCCGTGAGATTTAAATAACTTCTGTTACTAGAAACGATTAGAAACGCTAAATCGTTGTACAACTTCAAGGATTTCAAAGGGTCATCCGTTTTGACACATTTAACTAAACGCAAATCAATAAGAGTTGATTCTAGTTGTTTGACAACAAGATTTTTGGCGACTAGCGGTAATAAAGCAACAATTTGTATTCTCGGATTCGGACCAGAGAATGCGAAAAGAACTGAAGGTCGTAACTCTTCATGATACTCAATTAAATTGGAGAGATAATGCAAAGACATGGTTTTGATGCCGTGAAATATAATTTCTGAACTATTCGCTAGGCTAGTCTGGAAATGCAATTCATACCATTTTCGGAATCGTAAGCCGCGTAGATTTTGAACAATTTCCTCTTGTTCTGTTAATCCGTAGGTGGGATTAAACAATTCAAATTTAGGCAAAACTGAACGTTGCGCAAGTAGGTACTTAAATGAAGAATCTTGCATGAGAACTTCGTCTTCTTTATAGACAGGATAATACAATTTATGATGTCCAAACATTTTGACAACTAATTTTTCCTTTCTCTCTCTCTCTACTGAAATACGAACGAGTGACGAATAAGTGAAAGAACGAGTGGATATCGTCACATACATAAAACAAATTGACTTTCTCTCAGTGATCAATGACTTAAGTAATTAAGTTTTACATGAATCAAATAACTACACTGACTTGATGAGTTAAGAATTCTCACGCCTCCGTTTTTCTTTAACCTCTATTATACCTTCTTATTAATGTTACTAGGAAGAAGAAAGAAACTTCACCATTTGAAAGAAAACAGATCGTTCTTCGAAAGGTTGCGGAGGGAAACAAGTATTTCGTTCCGCTGTATTTTTTTTTTTTACAGCCGTGGGTTGACGGCGAACGCAAAAGGAAAGGTTTTCTGTCCAAAAGATTGAAAACTTCCTGTCGCGGTCAATGTTTTCCTTCCTATTTTCTTTCTAGGTGTGAACCTTCTTTGATCTTGTTTTTCTTGTATTTACAACTACCACGGGGGGGGGGGGTTGGAGAATAAACGAACAAGATGTTTCTGTGAGTGTTATCTTAGCTTAAAAGATTGGAACAATAAGTTCTGCAATGAAACTATACCTAAATCTCTTTTTAAATTTGTAAAAGAATGTAAGATTACGTTTACGTCAACAAAGCAAAATGAGAGATTTGTTGTGTCTCTACCAAACAACTATCTTGTGATTTAAAAATGAACAAAATCTTTTGAATGAGGTGTGCAAACTATTCAAAAACACACAAATTAACTTGATTTACTTTGAAACACACTTTCCTTAAATTTTAACTAAAATTACAAGATTAAATCAATACAGTGTAACAATTTACAAGATAGATTAAATTTTTCGCTATCACAAGCTGTTACCAAAATTTACCAAAATTAACAGAATTTACACTTGTGATGCAGGTTCGCATGTCACGCGCTGCCATCAATTTTGTCGCGGCGGTGACATATCCCACCGCTGCCACCAATTCTGTCGCGGCCACGAACGGTCTCAAGGGGATATCTTAGACCTTCGTGGTGGACTGGTAGGATTCTCAGTGTTAGAAAGTTGTAAACACCGATTCTATCATTTGCATTTAAAGAACAATGAATAGTTTGTTCACGCTCCCAAGTAAGCTCTGATAGAAGTCAAAATATAGGTTTTATATACACGAGCGCTTAACTAATTTATGGGCGTACTGACAGGGTGTGAAGACACCGATATAGAGAACGATAGCCAAGACAAACAAGTATTTATATACCGCCAGAGGATAGTTATATCACAACAAGAATAATTCATGTAAGGGCCACTATTTATGTGGGCCAGGGTTCGAATCTCAATGTAGCCACCAATTTATGCCAGCGGGTACATATCCCAACGATTCAGTTATCAAATTATGTGCGTGACGCGAGGTATCGCATGTCACAGGCCGACAACAATTATGTCGCGCGTGCACATTCCACCAATCTGTCACCAAAGTATGTCTTGGTGGAGGAGGTTGTTATTAGTACAATAATAATGAACAATAGCAAGAGGTAGCCTTGAAAAAGGCTGTTTATATTGGGACTTCAAATTAGTCCTTGTCAAAGAAGAGCTATGCAGCTCGGATGATAGATGGTTAAATAACATACAATTTCAATAACAACCGAGTGAAGGCGCAAAGGCGCAGATGTCCATCTCAAGCAAACAGGCTATCGAATGACCACTCGTCAAGGGGACAGCTTTAGGGTCCCGGAACAATACAGATAACAAAAGCAAGGCGGTTTTTGGTCAGAATGAGGACGAGTGAGGTCAGTACGCAAAAGAACAATAATTACGAGTATTACGATATTAGCGAGAAGGCGTCAGCGAGTTGGAATACCACTGCTATCAGCCAGTTCAGAATACTTAGCAAATTAGCATATCAAAGACATATTATATCATTATAATTAAACACGAGATTACTGCTCGAATTAAAAGAGATTTAGGAAATCAAAAGTAATTAGCAATTCACACAAACGATATTTAAGCAACAAAAGGTTTCAAAGTAATTTTGAAACTACTTGGGAGGTGATCCCCTTTACAGTTAAGCGACTTGATGAAAAGATAATGCAAATGACAGTTACATGAAAATATTAATTAAACAGTGATAACCCACCTGAGGTCCGTGGTCCTACCTCCAGGCACTCCAAGTCGAGATGGGAAGACTCCGGGGTTATCTCGACGTAGCTGTAGCCATTTCGTACGCACCAGGTAGCACAATCACTTAAAAGCACTAAAAACACTATTACGATAAAACTTACTTGTACTTCGAGCGGCTGAAATACAAGAGCAGGATAGACGGACGACGATCAGGACTTCATGTAAGACGATGTCGTCACTGAGCTTCGTACGGGATTAGAAGTCTTCGGAATATTTGGGACTTCGCACAGGCTGGTCTTCTCCTGGATGGATGATGGAATAGAGGTGAGACGAATGGTGAATGCAGTTCCCAGATTCGAACTACGTCCAACAGGATTTCATTCCACAGGTCATCTGCCTTCTCCAGTAGACTACAACATGGGCACGTCGATACGAGGCGTTAATATAGATATTGAGAAAGAATTATGAAACGTTCACCAAAAGGGAAGTATTGAGAATGTTTTTGGAATGACGTAAACAATGCAAGTTCGAGTTAGGAAGAATTTTATTAGCTGGCTCGAATAAGTCCGTAGACTGAATACATTACAGGGTGACTTTCCTACATGAGGTCTTCTACGTAACTCAGCGTTAGCACGGGTTAACGAGTATTGTTTTAGGAAGCATTTAGGTACACAAAAGTTGAATTAATGAGAGATCTTAAAGAGATCCTTGTAGAGCCAATGTTCAGATTAGGTAAGCAGAATCTGAGTAGTAATAACTAAGTTTGTAGGTTGACTGTATACTCACAGTGAGAACAGAGGTACTGTCCAGTTGAGCACTTAAGATGGAATTAGTGATAACACACACTGCTCGTCTCCAATGATGAATCTTTATGAAATATCCGTGGTGGAAGGAATACCGTCCTTACGCCGTATGATGGAAGTTAACAGTCACTGCCGACACAATAGCACAAGTCGGTGAGGGATGTAACAAAGTTTCTCCCGACCGAAGAACGGGCTATATCAAGAGTGTCAACGTTCCGGCGTAGTTCCAAGTTAGACTGTGGACGATAAGTCCATGCCGTGGAGTTTGATGGAACTTTACCCGAAGGAGGGGCAACAAGCGGGAGCTTGTGCCTCTTCGAAGGGTTATCGGAATTCCCCCGAAGGGGGCAACGGGCGGAGGCCCGCGCCTCTTCGAAACTAGATGATGATGATTCCCCCGAATTGACGAATTGACTAATTATCCTCTCTAGAGAGATGTTCTCACTTTTTGTTCGACCTTATCATTTTCACACGGCACTAGGGTAGGGACGTGTGAAGGCAGGGGTAAGTCAGAGTTTTACCTGATTGGATTTCTAATTATTTATGAAACGAATTTAAGTTTCTGCGACTGCGTAAGCAGGCGGAGGGCGTATCCTAAAAGCTTCCTGTACATGGAAAAATTTATTGATACAAAAACCCTGATAACCTGAGAAGGTTAACATTTGACCTCATGTGTACAAAGAGTCAATTTTGGTTACAGATAGTACAATTTACTGAGACAATTTTAATTACACCGTGACTCTCCAGACACATTATATTTTCAATAAAATTTCAAGAGTTCAAAAGTTCAAACTTTGCAAGTGTGCTTTAAAAATTAACGACTTAGATCTGTGACAATTTATATTACTAAAACGTCCAAAACAGAGTGAATAATCAAATTTATAATCGAACACTTGTGGTCGTATTACGGGAAGATGAGACTCTGTGTCATAGTTATTGAATATATGGTTGACTAACAAAATAACCTTTTTAACCTTTAAGTTAACTAAACGAATTTCATATTAATTCTGTCGTTTCTATTTATTTAAGATTTTGATAACCAAAAAGTAGGAATCTATTACTTTCCTGTATGAGAAAAATATTATCTTCTCTAGACGAGAAAGGTTATAGTTTAACTGATTCCTGAGCAGACAGTCAGCTGGCTGGGAGGGATGAAGCAGACATAGTATTTCATCCAACAAAAAAAATAAAGACAGCTGGAAGGAACTTGAATGCGCGAAGAGAATGACTAACATTTCCCTGCTCTCTCGTTCTTCCTTGTTTTAAGATTTAAGGAAAAAAATAAACTTGTCTACGCAATTAGAAAAATAATTGTCGTTAATTGTTTGAGTAATTGTGGAGTGTGGCAAAAATTTTGGCGCCAATTGAGATGGCGCGTGTGGCACACTACAAAGAGTTGTGATGTGGTTATTAGAGATTACTGTAGAAGTCCCTTACTAACCTTTGCAAACGGAGCGTTAATGAAAGAACAACCATGTAGATACATATAAGGACTAGGGGGAAGTTGTATGGTAGGTATGACCTTGACGGCAGTCATCTTGAAATCCTCCATTTTGAATTAAGGTCAAGTTTTTTAAATGGGAATAGGGTAATATGATACATAATTTCGGGCTAGAATTTAATCAGAAAGACAATGTTGAAGTTAGTTTTAAGATATACCCATTTGTGGAAAAGTTACATGCATATTAATTGTTTATACTTACTATGTGCGTAAGTCCCTTACCTCCGCTTCTAATCAACGTATTAATGATAATAAGTGAATAAAAGCTTCGGTAATACATATTATGCTTAGAGGGAAGTGATACGGTAAGGGTATCCTTTACGGCAGCCATCTTGAAATCCGCCAATTTGAATTAAAGTCAAGTTTAAGAAATGAAAACCATATGTATGTGACACCTAATTTTAATAGCAAATTTTCCGGAAAAGCCAATGGTATGCATATTTTTGTTCTATAGTTAACCAGTATGAATTTAGGACTGCTTCTAATGTGCACGAAACGTCCATTATTCGATCTTTCAAATTGGCAACACTCCTAATTTTCACCACATGTTTCAAGATTCCAACTTTCACTTTGCAATTGTTGCTATGGCTCATGTTTTCTAAATTTATTACATTTTTTAGGAGTCGCGATTTGTCAGTTCGTGAATAGTGTTGGGATAAGCATACAGCAATCTTTCTGAATTTCACTTTAATTCAAAATGGCGTATTTCAAGATGGCTGCCGTCAAGGATACCCTTACCGTATTACTTCCCTCCAGGCATAATATGTATTATCGAAGCTTTTATCCACTTATTATCATTAATACGCGGGTTAGAAGCGGAGGTAAGGGACTTTCGCACGTAGTAAGTGAACAATTAAATGCCTGTAACTTTTCCCAAAATGGGTGCATCTCAAAACTAGCTTCAACATTTTCTTCCTGATTAAATTCTAGCCCGAAATTATGTATCATATTACCCTATTTCTATTTAAAAAACTTGACCTTAAATCAAAATGGCGGATTTCAAGATGGCTGTCGTCAAGGTCATACCTACCATACAACTTCCCCCTAGTCCTTATATGTATCTACATGGTTGTTCTTTTATTAACGCTCCGTTTACAAAGGTTAGTAAGGGACTTCTGCAGTAATCTTAATAACCATATCACAACTCTTAAAACTTATTTAAAAAAATAGAAAACATGCACCATGTCAAAAATTTCTGTCATCACAAATAATACATATATGTCCTCTATCAGCTAGAAAAAAATCATTGAAATCGGAGCCGGACAATTGGGTGATGTCCCTTGTAAGCAATTGTGTACTAGAAGCAACAAACGCATCAACTTTATTAGATGGCAACTGTCGCCGATCATTTGAAAGTGGATATGGAAGAACCATGAAATAAAGTAAATAGACACTTGTCATTTTGTTATAAAATTATATGGCGAGTAGATTCTATCTGTTCCCAAACGGTTATCGTCGAATATACGCGGTTAAAGGAGCACTCTGATTAGCCAAAAGACCTAAACAATTTATCCCTTTACAAGCGACATTGTCTTCATTGCCTCCGTGGCCAAGTCGGAAGAGCATGCGGCTAGTAATCCAAAGGTTGGTGGTTGGCGTAAACCCTGGAGCACATTTGTTTTACTTGTTTAGAGTGTTTTTTTAGACTCACCTTAATGTAAACACATTACGCACATATGCGATTTAACATATTTTGGAGGAGTAATTTTGTGGTTCATTGACGCTTACGGCATGGGGAACACAACTAGAACATACTAGACACGTTCCCCAGGTACCAAATTTCTCAAAAGTAAATCCCCACGTTGAGCGGGTTTCCATATCCAGGCTCCTAACCAGGGAGTAATCTACACCCTCCCAACACCCCCCTAACACCCCTCCAAATTTCTTTACACACACCCCTGGATGGAAAAGGAATACTCCCCCATATCCAATTGTATCAAAAAGTATCATATAGGTTATTTATTACATCAAGTTAAAAAAAGATTTAGCGTTTAGTAAAGAAGGCAATATTCTTATTTATTTATTTATTTATTTTACTTCAAAATACGAAGCGACCTCGTTCTCATATATGGCTTCGAGAACCACATGACATTGTTTCGGGCGGTGTTTCGATCAAACAATTGACATAACAGACCGTTGATACCTACACTCCTGGGCTCCGCGGTCGTTTCCGAAAAAAGAGATTGATGGACAGATGCAGATGACTGAAATTGGCAACGTCTTGAGCGGTCATTCACCTACCTCCTCCTCAATAAGGAAATATGTGACAATATAGTAATAAGCCTATACCAGATTCAGTTGGTAAGTGCTACTCTGCAACAGGCTCGCAACCAGAGGAGGGCTAGGGAGGGCCTGGCTCTCCCTAAATTTTTCATGTCCCCTCCAGACCTCAATACAAAATGCACAATTTAGATATTTGTAAGAGAATTTTTAATGACTTGGCCCCTCCTAACATATTCATGGCCCCCCAAAGCTCTGTGGCTGGTTTCGAGTCTGTTCTGCAAGTGGTGTATCAACGGACAGACGTTAGAAGGGTGTAGTCAAAACGTTTTTAGAAATGAAGAGATCAATCGAAGTAAGAATCGAACTGAGTCTAGTGTTATGCAGGAACGCATTTGGCGCTAACTTAATTTTTTGCAAAGTATATTTTTATTCACGTAAATTCATTTAGCGGAACAGGGCTCATAGCGAGTCACTTTTTTAAAACTAAACTTTACTTTTAAAAAAAAATTGGTCACTAAAAGTTACTTTTTTCAAATTTGTCACTAAAAGTTACTTTCTTGAGAGGTAAAGTGATTTTTTCGTGTGATTTATGTTTTGCATTGGCAGTTTTCTAAGAAAAATATAAAAACAAATGGGAAAAGGCAGAAACTTGTTACTCATTACTCTTCTGAAAGCTTCAGTACTTGCTGCCATATATGAAACAGTCAAGCTTTATTCTCACTTCAGCTTTTATTCTTTCTAAAGCACAGTGGACGGTTGGTGGATGCTTAATTTCTCAAGGTGGGGTTGAGAACCCTTCTGTGTCTGTTCTTTCTTCTATCATAATAATCTTTTAGTTTTCTCGTAATAATTAATGCTCCGCTCAACGTTGTGTGTGTGTGTTTGTATGGTTCATCATGTTCGTCTTGTGTTATGCTTCTTGTATGTTCTTCTTAAGAGTAGCTGATCAATTTGAATATTTCACGTTTTTGAGAACTCTTAATGCTAAGTTAAATATAATGTCTGGGATGAAGAAATTCGGAAATAGGCCAGAACTGGTTCCACTTACTCAGAAGCTTTTTACATCGGCTAAGTCTGCTTACCGTAGCTACAAAGCATACTTTGAAAACCTAAGAAAGGAGGAAGCTCAAAAAGAAGAAGTAATGAAGAAACAAAACAACAAACAAAGAGAGAGGTGATGGAGAAATTGACAAAGGAAAAAGGGGCATGATAAGATTTTGGTCACTTTTCGTGTGTTTTTGGCCATTTTTGGTCACTTTTCAACTATTTACAAGAGACCAAACCACTATGGGCCCTGGGATTATTAAAATTAGGGTATATTAAAGAAGTCAAAACGGAAAGATACAAAATATTTGTAAATTGAAAAACTGGATTTCTGGAAAACAATTAAATCAATTAATAATTTTCTTATGAAAGATATTCAGAGCCAATAACGTAGCCAGGAACGGGAAGGGGCAGGAACGGAGATTAAGAGATCAAATAATATTACATCAATTAACATTAACAACAGGGTTAGAATATTAAAATAATGAAATTGGAACTAGGTACAGTATTAATTACTAAACGAATGTGATTTCAGCATGGAACGAGGGAATTTTTTCCCAATTAATATTTTGAAAAAAAAATCCCCCACTAAAACTAATAAATTAAAATAATAGCAGAATTTTGCAAAATAATTGCAATAACTCGTATGTAATCAATTCACTTGTAATTACTGGGTAAAATAGTGGAGGTTAATTCCTAATACAGTGAAATCTCTCTTAACGGGCATCTCTCAATAGTGGACATCTTCATAAGAGGACAAACTTTCTTATTCTTCCATATGCGTGGTGTGGTGATATGTGTGAGAACCCTTCCTTTTAGGGACACTTCTCATTTACGGACAAATAATCAGTTTCACTGATGTCCGTTTTGAGAGGTTTCACTGTATTACTTAGTTTAATAATAATAATAAATGCTCAAATATGTGAACTTACTTTATTGAACATACCACTGCGAAGAGCTGATATTATTATTATTATTATTATTATTATTATTATTATTATTATTATTAGTAGTAGTAGTAGTAGTAGTAGTAGTAGTAGTAGTAGTAGTAGTAGTAGTAGTAGTATTGTAATAGTTGCATAACAAAATATACTGTTTTCTTGTTTGAGTTTGTTTAAAAATTATATCAGTATTCTGAGAGCACACACCCCCTTTTATTTTGAACACCCCCCCCAAGTAAAAATTTCTAGCGTACTTACTGCTCCTAACTATGAAAACAATTACGATCACTCTAACCCCAATCATTTCACAGATTCAACCTGTTGTATATAAGTTATTAGGACGTAAAATTGAACATAATTTATACGAAAAAGACTTTTATGCATTGCAAGACCTGTAACTGCCAAATATTCACCACAAACTTATAGTCGTATCGACATAAACAAAAAGAAGTGTGGAGCAGGAAACTACTTTACCCAAAAGTCAAAAGAGACGCACTGAAGACATACGAACTAGTCGACCGAAACACCGCCCGAAACAATGAGGTCGTCTGGTTCTCGAAGCCGTACGTGAGAACGAGATCGCTTCGTATTTTGAAGTGAAATAAACAAATAAGAATATTGCCTTCTTTCCTAAACGCTAAACCTTTTTTTAACTTGATGTAATAAATAACCTATATGATACTGATTGATACAATTGGATTGGGGGGAGTATTCCTTTTCCATCCAGGGGTGTGTGTAAAGAAATTTGGAGGGGTGTTAGGGGGGTGTTGATTACTTCCTGACGCAGAACATGTTGTTCAGCGTCATCTGGGTTTCTTATGTGTTGTATTACCACTTGTACATCACATAGAATCAATTTTGTAGCTAGTGCAACAGTAAGAAGTATCCACGTGCACGGAACATGCGATATACGTTTAATTGCCTCCACACGTACTCATACATTAAGTACAATGGCATTACAGAAACACGCATTAAGTACAAGGGCACATTTCAGAAATGCAACGAGAAAGAGAAAAGGACAGCATTCATTTTCACATATCTCAAATGGTTGGAGGATACAATCAAGCGACTTCCAACAGGAAGTTGTGAAACGGCGTTGTGGGGGGATACTTTTTTTGAAAAGAAAGGAGGCCAGATGTCCGACGAAATGGTGTCTTTTGTTCCCATATCTCGGAATGCTGTCCTTTGCGTCTCGCCACAACCGCTCGATATTTTGCGTATGAGCGCCAGTAACGGGATCTACAAAATTCAGGCTATGATTCACACTGAAGTGCTGAAATCCAACCTCAGCCAACCTATCATATGACTTCCAGCAGTCGCTATGAATGGTTGTACTAGGTTTCACCCACTGTTGAAGAACGCTGAACAGCTCTTCAGCACTTCTGTTCTTCACGACACACATGAATACATTGCCAGAACCAACCTCATAACCTCCAAAAACCCATGTGCCATCGATCACACGACCGCAGTGATTTTTGCGTTTCCCGAACTTGGATTCATCTATCTGAACTGTTATCGCTGGACCCCCAAGTTTAGTAGAGGAATCCATAGCCCAGCAGACGCAAACCTCACGACAAAAGCTAAACCAATCGACACATGTTGGTGTGGAAATATTCAGATTCATAGTGCATTACTGATGTTTGGACGACTATTCAAACACAAGTAACCCATAAGGCGCATCACCGTTAAAAAATCGAGTTTAGCCCTAGAAAAAAACGTTCCCTTGAAAAGTGAGAAGGAAAAGGACACAACTTACCTATAGGAAGTACGCCATGCTCCTGCAGATCTCTTATACTGTCATCTCTCCTTTCCTTTGTCGTTATTTCCACTATTGCATACTCTGAAAAAGAGCATTCTGAACACGGCGGCATGGCCATGAGGATCCCGCCCGCCATTTTTTGTCTTCTTGCTCTTCCTTCTTACACACTACAGCTGTCGCCACCCACATCAATGCGCACACGTCCATTCATGACGTGGCATCGAACATTTGACAAGCGCTACTCGTCAAAGTAAATAAACTTCAAAACACAACGAGAGCGGAATACACACACGTTTTCTTTTATTTCGAATCACTCATTAACTAATTAGAACGCACTCTATTACCTACTTTTTAACATGCTAGATACTTAATGAATAATTCCTAAAAGTATAGCGTTTCTCGTCCTTTCCTAAACGGGAAGCGCGGCTCCTTAAGTATAACCCTTGCTTTTTCTAAAAACTTATAACGACAGGGACACGAACACAGAAACATCGAGGACAGTTAAAAATCATAAATGCTCTCTCGCCGGGAATAGAACCCGGGACACCATACACCAAAGGCGCACGTGCTAGGCACTAGACCAGCGGGGAGGGCACCGCTCACCCCCTGTGTTGTTAGGGATTACGACCACTGTATTGCCAGCTATCACTTCTGTGGGTTGTATACTATGATCACATGTTCCTTCTTTGCTGGAAGAGTTAAACCTACATTCTACGTAATACATGAAGTACCTAGACCTTCATATAATGCTATACATGCTCTTCATATAATGTAATAAAAGGGTCATGCTGGGAATAAGAACATTCCTTGGACAAAACGGAAACTATTGGCATCAGAAATATTTACCTACGAGGCATGCGCAGTGGTATAATTCAGAATAGTTACTGTTTGGTTCAGTAAACGAAGAAAAGGGTAAAAAAAAGCAAATATGTCGCGATCAACGAGATCGACCAGAGTTGATAGAGGCGGAAGCAGATGTGTAGTAATACAACAACTTGGTTAAATTAACAATTTGTTCTGTATCATGTAGTAGATCGTATCACAACTTTACGGGAGAGCAGAGAAAGACTTACTAACGCTATCATATAATAAACTTTAGTAACACGATCATATAGACACAAATGGATGAAACTGTGAGTACTACAACTTGGATTTAACGAAAGCCGTTTAGATATTCAGTGGTTTGCAGGGGTGTATAAAACACAAAAGATATGAAACAATACAATTTTTCATACCTCAGCTTCCAGTAGCTAGATACATGCAATTTCTAGTTAGATACTGAAACTCCTGTCGGATTTTAATACATGACGTATTGCAGGATAAAAAATGCTTTGCATTACTTGTTTGTTTGTAGACAGCTACTAGCTTAGTGTTCTGAAAGGTTGTGTATAAACTAGGGATGGGCAATTCCCGAATTTTTACTTTCCGGACTCCCGAAAGTAAAACCGGACAAATTCTGGAATTTGGAAAATTCCGATTATGGAATAATTCCGGAATTCGGAAAAATTCGGAATTTAGAAATTTCTGATTTCGTTAACATTCCGGAATTCGAAAATTCCGGATTCTTTCCGAGTTACGGAATTCTTCTGAATTCCGGAGTTTAACTGAATTCCATAATTTTCCGAAATCCGGAAAGTGAAAATTCCGCTTCCGAAAAATGAATTTATTTTGGTTAATATGAATCGTGGCGGAAATAAGTCTTTGACCAGGTAATGGCGACTCCTTTCAAAGAAATGGAGAGTATGAGAATTCAATCTGTCATATCTGTAGTTTCGTGTGGAGATAAAACAAACTTGTGAACCAACGGTTTAAGAACAACTCAAGTTATTAATGTAAACTTTACCGACAACATAAAAGAAATACGAAAGACATTTTGAATCGAAGAAATATAACACACAAGTTTGCAAGCGGAGACAAAGAAACCTAACGTAACCAGACTAAAGACGAATCGTTTACCGCGTAGCGATTGCGGTTCAGTGGTCAAGGTGCTTGTGCGAATCCACGTCGCATTTTTTTTACTTTAGGATTTTTGACGGCGATTGATCGGCGATGACATACGCTTTATTATATTCAGATATTTGAATACTCGGATGTTTCAATACTTGAACTATCAAATCTTCAGGAATAATAATAGTAATAATAATAGTAATAATAATAAACTAATAATAATTATTATCTCGTAGAATATTAAAAGGTAGGAGCTAATTATTGCTCAGGTCATACCATTACAAGTAGAAACGTGACATTTGGAAAGAATATTTCGGTTTGGTTTAATGTTGCCCACGAGAAGAGGAATTTCTCATCTCGTTTCTAATAACAAACAAAATAACATGAAAATTAACATTTTACATTCGAGACGGGACAAGGCTAACTCAAAATTTTCGTCTCGCTTTGGAGATGAGAATCGAGACGAGACGAAAAGTATCGTAAACATTTCCCGTCTTGTCTCGATTCTCGAAATAGTGTATGTCCATTCTTTAAGTAACAATTGTTCTGTAGACTGAATCTCATAGGCTACTTCGTTACATTGTATTTCAGAGCTCATTGAATTATGGTCTGTGTAGATATTTTTGTAGCAAAGCTTTTATATTTACCTCTGCATATCCTAAAAATTAGTTTATTATATGCCTTACTGTTGCGTGATATTCAGTTATTTTTATTACAGTTACTTTCCTTAAAACATACAGTAGAATATTTTCTACATGAAACTTCAGTGGAACGCTCTAATTTAAAATTTTGGTAGTTGCAGAGGTGTGTCTTGAAGGTACGGAACCCTTTCCCCGAAATCTCTACTTTTAAGTAAGTTTTGCAAAGTTTTAGGACATGTTTAAAGCTTTTAATGGCATTATTATTATTATTATTATTATTATTATTATTATTATTATTATATCAACACTGTGTATAAGATATGCGGTTTGTATCTGAAGAGCAAAAGCTAATTGACTGTCGATCTCTGTCGTCGAGAAGTCTTCAGGAGGCAAGGACATCGGTCACGTTCTGAGTTTGAGTTCCGAAAGGGAAGTATTCGGGCTCGAGCCAACAATTGTTAAAAGTTATAGGCTTCAGCCAAACATGTTCAAAACAGCTGGGACCGGGCTTACGCTTCTGAACGGCTCGGCTTATAGCTCATTCACTACCGAACCGAACCGAGAAGTGAGCCGAGCCAACAGCTCACCCAACTGAGCCGATTTGAGCCATCGGCTTAGTTGAGCTGAGTCGAACATGCCGATGGACTAGTTTCAACTTAGCTGGCTCGAACCGGGTCACATGAGCCGAGTAGGTGACCCATCCCAACCGAGAAAGCTCGAGCCATCGGCTCAATTGTGCCGAGTCGATGGCTCGTTTAAACTGAGCCGGCTCAGGTCATCGGCTCAATTGGACGGGGCCGACGGCTCATCCCAACTGAGCCGACTCGAGCTGTTCGCTCACTTGATACGAGCCGAGCCGGTTGATATCACTACCCGGATTGGTCTTCTGCTTGGGCTCAAGAATTCGACCGTACAGGTCTCAGCCTTGATTTTAAGAACTACAGTATATACTTATATTGGTGATTACGACATTTGAGGCTGTCTCGTAATAATAATAAAAAAAACTTGTCTTCTCGTTATCTAGACGAGACAAGATATATTAAAATTGCCCCACGAGTTGCACTAAAATTACGAGACGAGATGCACCCCTGTCGTGAGCAACACTAAAAGTATTCCACATTACTGCTTACATTTCTCATGGCTTTCACTTTCCAGTCTAATCAGGCCATTATTTCAAAACGAGTTAAAACGAGCTGAACGAACGAGCGAGCCATTATCAAATTCGACTCAACTCGAAACTCGACCTCGAAAACAGCGACTTGGCTCGGAACTCAAGAAAATTACCTTTGACTCGACTCGAATTGAACTCGAGTCGAGTCGAATTTTGGCTCTACTCGTGCTCATCCCTATTCGTATTTGTATTTTATGTTTCCACTTTAACAATTTCTACTCTTTTTTCTCCGTTTACCTGCTGTTTCTGGATTTCTCTGTCGGTGTCGTCCTTTATTTACACCATGCACTATTCTTATTCCCAGCTTGTGACCCGCTTCAATGTCTTGTTCAGTTTAGGCTTTTCTCCTTACCTTCACTACACATGTGATTGATTTAATTCTCACTTTCCGCGCAGGACCGATGAAAAATTATTACTATTACACTATTGAACTTGCACGACGAAATTAGTGTATAATACGATATTTCTGTAATTTTACTCCATTGTATGTTATTTAGTTTATTAATGGGCACTAAATTGTCTCCAGATCATCGAATAAATTAACTTCGGCATGCACTTTGGTGGAAATGTCATTACATGAACATTACCGGTTCGTTCCAATCAGGGCTGAACTTAGCAATATTTAGCTTATGATGTTGCATGAGAAGATAATGTAGGGGTGAAGTGCTAGACGTGTGAGTAATACAGCTAATCAATATACCTTCAAATCATTTTCAAGTTATTTTATTTTCAAAGCAATCATGAAGAATCAAAGAGTGACTCCTCATACTAAATGAGCAATCCTTAAGAAAGAGGATGCAAACACTTGTATCATGATAGAGACAATTTACGAATGTTAATTGGGAAAGGGCAAGGAAATTACTAGGACATTCGAAACACTTCGTTCATTTGCAGTATGTACATTTTAATTTATCGTTCTAAGGAAAAAACATTACACCATTTATTATTGTTAAACTAACTTTGGCTAGCGCAATCGATGGAATATGATGGTCTCAGTAATAGGCACATTTCTGAATAAGTTTGCCTATTGTAGAGACTCACGTGTGTGAAATTCGGAAAAATTTTCGTTTTATCGATCACCGCCCTCTGATTCATACCCCTGATTAGATATACTTGCTTCCTCATTTTCATTGTATCACTTCTCTAATAAATGTCAGTGGAATTTTTTACCAAGTTTTCACTTAACATCTCAAACGGGTAATACGCTCTCTTTTACCACCTCTAACGTGCTGTATGCATTATTTTTAAAAAATCATTCTACTTGTAGTGGATTCGAACTTACGTCCATTGTATTTTCAATCTAGCGTTTTAGCCACTACATTCCTGCGTTCAAACCATCTAGAAAATGAGAATTAAATCAATAGAGAGAAAGCGGAGAAAAAGAAAGTAGAAATTGTCGAAGTGGGAACATAAAAATACGAATGCGAACATGCATTATATTCCAACAACTAAACGTTTACCAATCAACGATCTTCGTGTAGTGGTTAAAGCGGCGCTATATTACAAATCCAAAGGACGGCTGTTCGAATTGCTCCAAGGAGTATATATTTTTTTTAGTTTTTTAAAAATAATGCATAGAGCAGATGAGAGGTGGTGAAAGAGAACGCATTAGCCGTTTAATACGTTAAGTGAAAAAGAGTTAAAAATTTCGGTGAAATTTATTAGAGAAGTAGAACAATGAAAAGGAGGTATATTTAAGCAGGGGTATGTATCGGAGTGTTGTAATCTCAAAAACTGCAAATTTTCCCGAATTTCGCACATGTGAGTCTCTACGATAGGCAAATTTCTTCAGAAATGTGCCTATTGCAGAGACCATCTTGCCAGAAATGTCGTAAAATTTCTACGCAATTTTGCCCTTTTGTCTATCATCACCTCTGAAACGGAAAGAGAGAGAGGGAGGGATGTTCCCGGAACTGAGAGTGAGGTGCTTCCATTCAAATCAACGAGTTGACAAATAGACGCTTACATAATGAGAATGCGGAATACAAACAACTATAAAACATCAAAGTGATAATTTCAAGCATTATCACCTAAGGTTCCGGAACCGTGACGGTCAATGAAACATGATCCGATGTCGAACGTCGAGAAATAATTTGATAATGAAATGAAAACAGAACTTTAGAAAAGAAATTATTATGATGCACTAGACACAACATGATTGCCTGTTTCTTCTCCTCATGTTAAATTGTCTCATTTTAGCGATGCAAGAAGAAACATGTGTCTCGTCTCGTGGCTATCCCAGTGTCATCTCGTGTTTCCGAAACGAGACAAATTATCTCGTCTCCTTTCGTCTAATTTTCTTTCGTAAACCTCATACTAATAATAGAAGTAAAATGGGAAGCCATGCGACTTCGAAATATAACGAAGTTTACAAGTTAGAATTGATAATCGGACAAGAGAGGGCTATGGAATGCTTTCGAGACATTTAAAACGCGATGAGTCCAGACAAGGACATGTCACGTCTCGTGTCGGAAAACGAGACGAGACAGACGCTTTGTCTCGTCTCGGATTTAACCAAGCCTATATTGTCTCTCCCATGCTGAATTGGAAACCTCTCACCAGAATTGAAGTGGGTCTTGTGTAAAGTGAGACATGTGTGTCAAGATGTGTAAGTCGGTTAGTGGGTCGTGGATCAACAGGATGTGACCCACTGCAATCCACCACCCACTGTGACCCACTATAAACCAGCGATCCACCATAACCTATATAACCACTACGACTCACCGACATACTCTGCTTACAAGTAACACTTCACATCGTTGCTGCCGGTCTGACGCTAAACTATACATTTTCGGAAAGCACTAGTCCTAAATAGGATAACTACACAGTGCGACGGTCAGACGTTGCCGCGTTCAGGACTTATGGAGCGTCAAACATTAACATGGGGTTTATGAGAGTAACCATAGCAGTCGTATTATTTCATGCTAATTCGTCTTGCATTTGAACTCTGTGCTAACATGTGTGTTGTAGCAGTCGTATTATTTCATGCTAATTCGTCTTGCATTTGTACTCTGTGCTAACATTTGTGTTGTTTTTGTGTTTTTTAGGTATGCGTTGTAAGATGGATCCGAAAGTGGTCGTTTGGGCTCTGGTGGCCGAGATCGGGACAAATGAGCGCAATCCAAATTTGGAAGAGCAAAGGATGGTGGCACACATCAAGTCTCTTTTGACCAGCGGGATGGAAGTCGTTGAAGAGATTCGTACGCTCGGCTTCGGTGACAGTGATGGTGACCAGGGGGACGGAGACATGGATTTTGGAGACGAGGAAGACCAAGAGCAGGAGGATGCAGAGATGCCTTCGTCATCGCAGCAGTCTCATACGTCTTCCGCATCTGGCTCATCAGCGTCAGAATACCTGCCCTCTCCTGTGAAGAAGCCGAAGTTCCAGGATCAGCCTCCAGAAGACTCCAAAATGACACCAGAGCAGTGGCGCGAGTACAAGGCAAAAGCCTATGCCTACTGGACGGTAAATCCAAAAACAGGTAGGCCTTGGAACACAAAGACCGGTCGTGCTACCCACTCGACTCTGCAGAATCAGTTCAGGTATATTCGGAACATTGGCGTGCTACGTCACTTTGGGGCAACACAAGGCAAAGATGACAAGAAGACGCTGATGGCAGAGATCAATGAGGCAGTTCGGGGCATGTTCGCGGAGAAACAGCACACTGCTATCATTCACGATCGAACGTTGCGAATTTGGGCCAGGCAAACAGCTAATGAACTGGACCCTAACAAGAGTCTCAAGTTCAAGGCATCACCGTCGTGGGTGTACAGATTCAAGAAGCGCAACAACATCGTGGACCGTGCAATCACCCACAGGGTCGGCAGGACCTGGCAACTGAAAGAGTTGGACTTGCAGCAGCAGGCTGATGCTTTCGTATTAGCGACTCGCGAGCTCATTGCAAGCGAAAGCATCCCACCAACGCAGGTTGCCAATGCAGATCAGAGTAGCTTCAAGAAGTTGTTGCAGAGTACTCGCACTCTCCGTACCAAAGGAACAACAGTCGTGCGAGCGGTTGTGGGATCCATGAGCGCAACAACCCACAGCTACATGATCATGCCCGTGATCACCATGGCCGGAGAGATTCTGCGGCCGATGTATGTACTGGTGTCGGAACCAAGTGGAAAGTTTCCGGGAAACAAGCCTGCAGATCCACCGAACATCAAATCATTTGCTGGCAAAACGTCCAACATGAACAGGGACGACCTTAAGGACTTCTACGAGCAAGTGTTCTGGCCAAGCATGCCTGATGATCGGAAGAAGATCGTTTTGCTATTGGACTCGTGGACTCTGAACAAGGACGACAATCTATCGAACGCACTGAAGCCTGCCGACGTTGCGTTGCACAAGAGACTGATTCCTGGTGGTTGCACTGGAAAGATTCAGCCTTTAGATGTGCATTTCTTCCGTCAGTACAAGTCCTTTGTACGCTTTGTGACCGACACACTGGCCATGGACAGTGTCATGGATATCTGGCATCGCGATCGATTCCTGGCACTACAGTCGTTTTCACTCTACCAGTTCAGCGCACCCCGATTCAAGAACCTGATCCGGTACGCTTTCCACAAGGCTGGCTATCTGGACGAGGAGCCGGGAATGTGGATCTCTCCGCACGAGTACTGCTTTGACTCCCTCGACGAAGGTGACGTGTGCTTCACGTGCGGCGAACTACCGTTCGTCAAGTGTGCACACTGTGAGCGCACTCTTTGCATCTCTCATGCTCTGTTCGACGATTTGCACATTGATTGTACCCTTTAACTTACGCAAACAAGTGCTCAATCAGACAACGTCGATTCAAACGTCACAAACCTTGTGTTCTTCTTCGTTTCCTGTAACTCTCATAAACCCCATGTTAATGTTTGACGCTCCATAAGTCCTGAACGCGGCAACGTCTGACCGTCGCACTGTGTAGTTATCCTATTTAGGACTAGTGCTTTCCGAAAATGTATAGTTTAGCGTCAGACCGGCAGCAACGATGTGAAGTGTTACTTGTTAGTGCATTGTATATAGCATCCTCTGAACAGTGGTGATTATATCTGCATTTTACTTTTAGGGTCTCTATTTTCTTTTTTGGCATTTGTTTCTATTTACTTACCTGAGATGACTATATCTTACAAGGAAAAAGCAGACTTTGTTAAATGAACTTTCGCGAGGTAGCAGTGCATATCTAAAGTGTTAATATTACAAACTGGGAGAGCGCAATAACCTGAAATAGCCTAGAAAATGCGTCTTAGTTTCCACTCGCCGTATATATGATACGACGCCTAAAATTCTCAAGTGACGGTGTAGCAGAGTGTGGAGCATTCACGATTTACCGTAAAGCATCGCGAGTTCGATTCCCGCTTGAGTCAACTTGTTTTTGCTTTTACCAATAAAGTAGTCATTTATAACTACAAGTAAAATATTAATTCACCATATATTTATAATGCATGAAACAATAGGAATTTTTAAATCAGTTGTAAAACTTTTCAATGTTTCATGTGAACTAGATACAAATATAATCTATTTCGTAAAGTCGTTAAATGAAAAATTTTCTTGACGATTCGTGTCTATATCTGTGGACAGAGTACTAATTGCAAGGGGGATAATTCGGAAATCCCCATTGGCTATAGCATTCATCCAGTATTCCCTAGCGGATTTCCCCCTCATGTAAAGGTTACATCACGGTACGGTTACAGCACGACAGTGGTAACCGTAATACAGCTAGTGATATCAACATATTTATGAAATAGGTTATATTTTGTATCTAGATCACATAAAACATTGAAAAGTTTTACAACTGATTTGAAAATTCCTATCGTTTAGAATATATGAACATATAGTAAATTAATATTTTACTTGTAGTTATAAATGACTACTTTATTGGCAAAAAGCAAAAACAAGTTGACTCAAGCGTGAATTGAACGCTAGACCCTTTACACGAGAGTCGTGAATGCTCCACACTCTGCCACACCGCCACTTGGTGATTTTAGGCGTCGTACCATATATACGGCGAGTCGAAACTTTGAGACGCTTTTTCTAGGCTATTTTTGGCTATTGCGCTCTCCCAGTGTAAATGTGCACTACTACATCGTAAAAGATGGCCCCTAAGTTCATTTAACAAAGTCTGCCTTGTCCTTGTTAGATATACTCATCTCAGGTAAGTAAATAGAAACAAATGCAAAAGAAGAAGAAGGAAATGAGATCCTAAAAGTAAAATGTAGACAAATTCACCACTCTTCAGAGGGTGCTATATACAATGCACTAAGCAGAGTGTGTCGGTGGGTCGTAGTGGTTATATAGGTTATGGTGGGTCATGGCGGATGGTGGGTTGCAGTGGGTCACGTCCTGTTGACCCACGGCCCACGATCTACTTCATCTCTGGTGAGAGGCTTCCAATCCCGCATGGGCGAGACAATATAGGCTTTGTTAAATCCGAGACGAGACGAGACAAAGCGTCTGTCTCGTCTCGTTTTCCTAGACGAGACGTGACAGGTCCTTGTCTGGACTCGTCGCGTTTTAAATGTCTTGAAAGCATTCCATAGCCCTCTCTTGCCCGATTATCAATTCTAACTTGTAAACTTCGTTACATTTCGAAGCCGCATGGCTTCAAATTTTACTTCTATTATTAGGAGGTTTACGAAAGAAAATTAGACGACAGGAGACTAGATAACAATTTGTCTCGTTTCGGAAACACGAGATGACACCGGGATAGCCACGAAACCAGTGGCGGATCTAGAAGGTAAAAACTGGGGGCTGCCTGAATTTAGATTAGGATAAGTATATCATGACCTTACTATAAATTTTCAAAACTATATAAATAATAGCTTAAATTATTTTCGTCAATCTGAAAGTGGGGGGCCTAGGCCCCTCGCCCCCAAGCTAGATCCGCGACTGCACAAGACGAAACACAGGCTTTTTCACGCCTCTCTAAAACGAGACATTTTCACATGACGAGACGAAACAGGCAACCATGTTGTCTAGCGCATCATAACCATTCCTTTTATAAAATTCTGTTTTCATCTCATATCAAGTTATTTCTCGAAATCCGACCTCGGATCATCTTCCTTTCATTAACTGTCACTGTTTCCTTCACTAACTTGTGTTCATAATTGTAATTTTAAAAAAAAAAATCATTCTTTTCCTACGGTTTTCATTCTACCACTTGTGAAGTGGAATTAACATATGATAGGTTATAATGGTATTGTGAATGTTTGTTATGTGTCTAGTAGTTTGAAACTAGTGTATATTTAGACAATCGATATTATGTGGGGTTCATTGCATTCATCTATTACTACTTAACTGTCTATGTATGGTATATCTATAAGTGTAGTGTTCTACGTTTTCCTTCGTAGAACAAAGTTGTTTGAAGGCTCTGGATTAAGTGTAATGGAACTGTATAATAGTCTAAGCATGTAACTTTGATAGGGAAATGGAAGTTAAAACTACAGCATGAAGTGTGGAAAGAGGGATCTCTTTTCTTCTCTTGAAATGTCTGTAATGCATTGCTTGTTCCGTTCACTGTATCGCTATCTGTACTCGCTGCTTCGTTCAGGCGTTATTCAGCGTGCCTCGGTGGCTAGCCTCTGCATAGCAAAACTCACGAGTGTAATATGCATGATTCACTGTGTAACGCAGTGTTGCAATAACTTCGCTTTGTCGTTAACAAATATAGTGCTTTTGCTGTCTTGAATATCAATAGAACTGGTTGTGGAAAAAAAATAACTGAATACGAATCTCCTAAAAGTCTACTTATATAGTTTAATATTGTAGTCTCAATATGGTCCCTCATCCCAAAACTTGTGATTGTTTTCACAGGATACATTTGGGGAGTTGTGTAAGTCACAATATTTTGGCATTCGGGATATTAGTGATATGTTGTTCGGATCTTGGAACCTTAGGTGATAACGCTTGCAATTATTACTTTGCTGTTTGTATTCGGCATTCCTATTATGTAAGCGTCTATTTGTCATCTCGTTGATTTGAATGGAAGCACCACACTCAGTTCCGGGAGCATATCTCTCTCTCTCTGCAATAGGCACTTTTGTGAAGAAATTTGCCTATCGTAGAGACTCACATGGGCGAAATTCGGGAAACTTTCCAGTTTTTCTGGTCACCACCCTTTGATTAAATATACTTGCTTCCTCATTTTCATTGTCTCACTTCTCTAATAAATTTCACCGAAAATTTTAACTCGTTTTCACTTAACATATTAAACGGGTAATACGCTCTCTTTTACCACCTTTCATGTGCTGTATGCATTATTTAAAAATATATATAATACTTGGAGCAGATTCCAACCGCCGTTCTTTGGATTTGTAATCGAGCGTCTTAACCACTACACCAAGATCGTTGCTTGGTAAACGCTTAGTTGTTGGCATATTTGTTGTATTTGTATTTTATGTTCCCACTTCGACAATTTTTACTCTATTTTCTCCGTTTAGCAGCTGTTTGTGGCTTTCTCTTTCGGTGTCGCCCTTTATTTACACTATGCACTATTCGTATTCACAGCTTGTGCCCCTCTGCAATGTCTTATTCAGATTAGACTTTTCTTCTTGTCCCTCAGTAAACATTTGATTGATTTAATTCTCATACTCTCCATGGATGGAGCGCAGGAATGCCAGACTCAAAAAACAGGTGTACATTTACTTTTCTGACAGATAATACATGTTGAATCACTTGTGAACTTTATAACTTCTCTTCGTGACATGTTCGATTCTTACGAGCAAAAATCCATGGAGAAAACTGACATGGATTATAAGTGTAGTTATAAAAGTGTTATGAGTGTAGTTCAAGCCGATGAAGTAAGAGACAATGAGGTTGTTTTAATAGGAAGAGAAAAATTTAAAGTTGAGGTTTTTTTTCCTACTTTTGATAAATTGCACGTTGAAATAATTAGAAGAAAGGAAAACTATAAAATAATGTCTGACAACTTCATGTTTTTTCGTAAGTTTCTGCAAAGTTCTTGTGTCATTTCGGAGCGCGCAGCCAACCTTCAGGCTGCATATGAAACTGATCTCGAATCAACATTTTCAAATAAATGTGTACATTTTGCAGGACTTTTGAAAACCATAGGAATCTGTGACGCACCA
The DNA here is from genome assembly GCF_964235325.1 of Thermobia domestica. Taxonomy (NCBI): domain Eukaryota; kingdom Metazoa; phylum Arthropoda; class Insecta; order Zygentoma; family Lepismatidae; genus Thermobia; species Thermobia domestica. The sequence continues at coordinate 73,542,120 of NC_137470.1, read as the reverse complement.
GCAGAAATGTTATTATTTATACGGAAAGAAAAATTGCAGTCTGTGTTTCCAAATATGGAGATTGCATTAAGAATATTTTTGTATACTGCTGTAACAAACTGTTCAGCTGAACGTTTGTTTACGACTCTAAAAAGACTGAAGACATCTCCGTTCAACGATGTGTAATAAAAGACTGAACGAGTTATCTATTCTCCACATCGAAGCACACATCTTGACTGATGGACACATCAACTTTGAAGAACTTGTATACTAGTTTGCAGCAATCGAAGTGCAAGCACCTTCATTTATGACTCGTGAATTTAATTTCTCAATATATTACATAATTTTAGGTATAGCACATAGGGTCTACATAAAATGAATTGTTTGTACTAGGCCTATTACTTTTATTATTGATTTTTATACGTCGCTTCTTATTTCAGTATGTTCACTAATTTTATATTAGCCTTAAAATACTGCAAATACTATTTTTCTTTTGAGTAGGGCGCACATTAAGTTTGTGCCTAGGGCGCCGACGAAGCTTAATACGCCACTGGTTACATCTAATTGATATTTGCAACTATGTACCACAAATATAGCATTTATATACCTGGCTCAGGTTCGCACTCTAACAGTCATTTGTTCTTATGTGTCACTTTGGACATATATCTGTCATGTTCTAGGTACGTCCTTTAGGTACACATTATTTCAGATACCCTAACAGCACAAGATGTGCTAGGCATTCGCCATTTAGGTGTTCCAAATTCATCTCCAACATTTCATGCATTTGTTGCTTCTTTTTCTAAGCAATTGTGTACTGGAAGCATCAACTTTATTAGATAGCAACTGTTCGCCGATCATTTGAAAGTGAGTATGGAAGAACCATGAAATAAAGTAAATAGACACTCGTCAATTTGTTATAAAATTACATGGCGAGTAGATTTTATCCGATCCCAAACGGTTATAGTCGAATGTATGCAGTTAAAGGAGCACTCTGATTAGCCAAATGCAAAAGACCTCAATAATTTATCCCTCTACAAGCAACGTCCTCTTCATCTCCTCTGTGGCCAAGTCGGAAGAGCATGCGGCTAGTAATCCGAAGATTGGTGGTTCGCGCCCACCCTAGGGTAGCCCTACGTATTTTATTTATTTATTTATTTTTTTTACTTGTTTAAAGTGTTCTTTAGACTCACCTTAATGTAAACACATTACGCATATAGGCGATTTAACATATTTTGAGGGAGTTATTTTGTGGTTCATGCACGTTCCCCAGGTACATGTCAGGCGTGTGCCTAGGGGCAGACATAGACTGACTATCACTTATCCATGTGATTTCTTTCTCAGAAGTATATAAGGCACATACTGGACACAATCTCGTGTACCTGAGGGAACATAATAGGCATATGTCTACTATGTAATTGTGCTGTTAGGGTTGTTGCTTCTAGTACACAATCGCTTAAAGCAGCAACAAATGCATCAAATGGTGGGAGATGAATTTAGATCACCTAAATGGCGCATGTCTAGAAATCTTGTGCTGTTAGGGTATGTGAAACAGTATGTACCTAGTACATGATAGATATATGTCCCAAGTGACGATATAAAAACAAACGACTGTTAAAGAGTGCGAAACTGAGCCAGGTATATAAATGCTATATTTATGGTACATAGTTGCAAATATCAATTAGATGTAACAAGTACCTAAAACTGTAGGTAGCTGAAGTACATACTTCGCACATGAATATCATATGTGCCAAGTGTCGGGTACCTAAAAAGTAGCTGGGACACCTAAATGGCACATGTCTAGCAAATCTTGTGCTGTTAGGGAGAGAAGCAGACTCCATCTTTGATCTTATTAATCTATTGCAACCAATAGTTATATACTTACTTCAAGTTTGAGTATTGAATTCCCATAATTTGAATGTCTTCGGTATTTTTACACTGTGAAACGGAAGTCACTCGTCATATTATATTGTGATTATAGTTGACTATATATGACACTGGTTCTTGTGCATATTTCGGAACTTTAATATAAGGAATTCGTACACATAAAACAGTATCTTGTTATGTATCAGAGGCACGAATGACTACGGTATTGGAAGGGTGACTCACTAGGGTGCAGCGTTTTACCACTTTTTATCGGAACGAAATGTAATACCAGGCAAAAGTGGCCCACCCACATGGACATTACAGGTATAGATTTTTTTTTCAAATCGGATAATATTTTCTGAGAGAACTATTGCCTCAGTTTCAAAATTTCACTGAAAAATACATAAAATACCAAAATTGTTCATTATTTTTAGTTATGTTAAAGTAAACATTTTTTGGTTAAATACATGCCAGTTGCTTAAAAAACAGGCATTCAACTACAAAATGCCAGTTATGTGCCCTTGGGGGTGATAGGGATGCCTTCTCTGGGGCCAGAAAAGGGGCAAATTCAGTACATTTAAGCGGTTGTGCAGGTCCTCGCTCACCTGGTCATATAGCCTGTCCAAGCGTCCCAGAGTCTACCACGTGGAGGTGGCTGCACTTAGGGCTCCTGCACCAGCCCTATCCAACCAACCAACCATACATAAGACGGATGAACTAATCCAATTCGTCACTGTTAGGAAAAATTGTCACAAATTGGGACTTTGATTGAAATTTAGACACAGCTTGCCTAGAAAGTAAGGTTGACCTGATCATTCCGTCCCTAGCATCACTGCCACATACTCGAGAGGCTGCTTCAGTGATTAATTTCACTATCCGTTCTACTGCCACCGTGTGGCATGAATAGACGGTGGAGGACTATTCTGGCACAGTGTTGTCAGAAAGTGAAAGTTTGTCCATGAGCTATTTGTTTGATACCGTCCTTAGAACTGGTGGTACAGTTATCGAAACATCAGTGCTTTCCCAAAAGATCATTTCAGTGTAATCTTTCGCCTCAAAATTCAGTCTGGGAATGATGTTATATCTAATAGTGTTATGAAGATTCTCTGCTTCGTGTTTTCGAGCACTTAGAATCCTACGTAAATCATCTCGTCGGACAGCAAGTAGACCATCAGTCATCATGGTGAAAAGAACATTCTCCGGGAGTGCGAGAAATATATTCGTCTGAATGGACGAACGGATTACAGCCTGGTATTCATTTGGTAAGTATCTAGACCTATGAGTGGTCTCAAAGACGTGACGAGGACCATTAGCAATGGATGACATAAGTATCTCAGGTCTTCACTGAGTTTTCTGAGCTCTTCTGACTATGAAGAGATAAGTCACATTTTATTGGTTTGAATGACACCACTGGAAGCTTTTCAGTCAGATAGTTTTGAACTTATGGGACCTGTGTAAGAATAGAGGCTTGAATTAGCGTGAAGAGAACTCGGAAAGGCAGTTCATTAAAATGCAAGAGACAAATAACCTGTTAGTTCCTTTAATTTTCGACGAATACCTCCCTTCCAACCAGTGTTAGTGTTTGTTCCATTACACCCAAGAACCGCAACTTCATCAAAGCCACCTTCGATTTGGTTCATGATATACTCGAAAATAGCCGTGGTCTCGTCATGGTCAGAGCCAGAGGATGGTGTCACGTCACCAACGTATTGAGAGTTAGGTTCAGCCACAAGTGGTTAAGTGCTCTTCTCTAACGATGCCTGCGTGTGTTTTAGTGTCTCCCGTTGACCATCAAAGTATAGGCTTTTAATAGGATCATCATTTCTAGAACTTTCTTTTAAATTCTGAGCAATTTTAATTTTCGTACGCCGTATTTTGCTCCTGTCCACAATTAAAACAGAGTTATGTTGCTAGATTGTTGAGAAGTTATAATTCCAGCCTTTAAAGCTGCCTGAAGCACAGTTGATGTTATATGTGCCGCAGCACCTTCGCTTACATTGTATCTCTGAGCAATCATAGCAGTTTCAGTCAAATCTAGCTTCGGTTTAGATATTCTGTCTCTGGGTTTGGTCTCTTCCTCAGAAGAGCTTTCCTCTGCTTTCTCTTCAAGGTCTGCTTCATTGTCACTGAAGTCATTTTTGTGATATAATAAATAATATTGACTTTTTAAAAAAAGAAATACAGAATTTTTCTGTGAAAACAGTGTTTATCAAACTATTATCTGTCACGGCCAATTCATATAAGCTGAAGGCAACAGTAACCAAATATAGCGCCTGAGAAATGGCGCCCAATTTGAAGCGTATCCGACTCGTTCCTGATAGTGACGCTGAGTTACGCAGATCGGGACAGGAGAAGGGCGTTGCAGTATTGTGAGGTGGAGGGGTGAGAGTGTCATGGTGAAAAATAACAATGCTCTGCTACCACTATGAACCACCAGTAGAAGGAAAAGGCAAGGACGAAAATAGCTGTAGAAACGCTTAATTGTACTGAATTTGCCTCCTTTGCCGGCCCCAGAGGAGGCACCCCTATCCCACCGCAGGGGCATATGACTGGCATTTTGAGACTTGAAGGTCAGTTTTCATAGCATCTGGCATGTATAAATCCAAAAATATGTTTACTTTAACGTTACTAAAAATAATGAACAATTTTGGCATTTTTTCTAATTTTCAGTGAAATTTTGAAACTTTGAGGCAATAGTTCGCACAGAAGATATTATCTGATTTAAAAAATGAATCTATACCTGTAATGTCCGTGTGGGTGGGCCACTTTTGCCAGGTATTACATTTCGTTCCGAAAAAAAAGTGGCAAAACGACCCACCCTAATAACTCACTTGACGACGACAGAAGATGGAAGAACGAAAATTTTGAAAGAAAAGACCCAACATAAGACTAAAATTCTGCTACTGTTCAGCCATTATCTACCTGGAGTGATAGGCGGCATTGAAGTCGACCTCACCCTTTAACAATGGTCTCAACAACCGAACTGTACGAATTTTGATCAGGAGCAGAGGAAGGAATTTGGAAAATAGGAGAATTTCCGAAATTTGTCCCAAAAATCCCTTTATATTTTCTCCTAGCTTCATTCTATCCATTTGGCACATCATTTGAAGGATTATCATTATGAACTAAATGAAGTATTATTTATTGATTACAAAACGAGCCTTGAATAAAACGTATTAAATACTTAAAGAAAAGTAGTACTCAACAATGTCTGGATGGGTAAGAAACTCGAATTCCAGCCACCTCTTCTCAGAGAGTTTGTTTCTTGCTATTCTTACTACGAAGCAAAAGTACTGAAAATATTTAGTGTCTTATTGATAATATGTTGCTTGGCGTGGGACGTAATCGAATTTATCGCACGTTAAACCATCCGATCATCAGGGAAAGTCTTTCCTTCCAAAAAGTGATGCAGATAACCGAAGAGGTGATAGTCAGAGACAGAGACGTCAGCAGAATGCGGTGGCTGAGGAAGGGTTTCCTACTCTATCTCATAAAGATTTTGCACCGCTCTTTGGGTGACAAGTGGGCATGAATTGTCGTGCAACATAAGGACAATATGTTGATCATTGATGGGTGCTTGCGGACAGGTTTGGGCGGCATTTCATGGAGTTTAGGACGGTAACGATTGAAAGTGTTTTTTCTTCGATGGGGCGATGAAGACGGACATGATGAAACACACTCACCATAATAGTAGGAACATCTCCGGATAGAGGGGTGGTTTCATCAACATTTACGACTGTCGTAGGAGGTCCATACTTCAGCAGGAGTGACAATATGATGCAGAAAATCTTCCAAGCTATTCCATACACTTAGAGAAGTGTACACGTCCAGACAGCGATTCTTACTGTTCAGTGTCTACATATGTGGCACCCATGAGTTCTGTTTTTTTTTTTTTTTTTTTTTTACCTTACCGACTGCACGGAGACGCAAACGACAGTGGTATGGTGTATGTCTACTCGTTTTCAATGGCACACACACTTTGCAAAGGCTCTGTTTCTACGGTATTCCTAAGGAGCTTATCCAAACATGATGCTGATCAGTATCCACAGCGCTCATTTTGCAGTGTTCTGTCAGTAGAACGAAATTTGACCGAATGGTGCGTTCATTCGCCATTCTTCGCCCAAATGCATTTCTAATGTGTTTTGCACATGATGTGGAAGATGTGCCACTTTGAATTCGTATCGAAAAATCAATTCCAACTGTGTGTTTTCCATTGCACTTTTGTACGACCCTCGTCAAAAACGCACTATCTCTTTGACTGTTTAAGTACCTCAGTCTGTTTGGTAGACGTATAATGAGTTGCTGAGGTGAGTTTCTCACCGGACGTCGTCTGGATATTTCACTCGCACCAACCTATTTCATGCAACAATGAAGAATGTCCATGCAATTTAGTAATTCCGTTTATTAACTATATTTTTCCACTTTCTGAAATAAGACGCTAAACCAAATTTTAAAATATCCCACAGATGGTCAAAATAACTGAAAGTCTTAAAAAATACCCCAGAAAAGAACTACACTACTGAATAGATCAATAGGGCAGGACAATGTGACTACACAAGGGAGTTAAGATTTTGTGTTCAAAGCGACCGCACTTCCGAGAATATTAACGTAATTTAATGCAATAAACACATTAGAGGTCTGCACGGGCTGGAATTTTCATCCAGAGGCCGGCCCGGCTCGTGAATTTATAATGTGAGGCCAGATCTGAGTCCGAAATATCTTTTAGCCTTTAGGCCCGAGACCGTGTGATAATCAAATAACCCTGAAATAAGTCCGAATTACAGAAACTTAATTTGTCGCATATTTGTATTTTTATTTACAAAAATTAAAGGTTTAATTTTGCAGTTTACATTTGCAGCTCTTATTTTAAATTAATAAATATTCTCCTTTTTGTAATTCTGTTCTTACAGTATATTTTCGACATCCATTGTGTTACAAACAAAATACACAAAAAAGCAAAGTAGTAATCAATGTTGTAACTTCATACATCTTCAATATCGAACAACCTACTCCTATTATTCTTGTCTTTCCACAACTATTGTTTCCCAGGGTTGGCAATTCTAAAACCCTCAGTCCCACTAAAAGACCTAATAAATACTAAAAAAATCCCGCTAAATCGGAGCAAAAAACGCAGAAATCAAACGCAACTGAATTATATATACACATATGTATATGTGTGTGTTGTTTTCCTTTCAATGTTCTTTTTTCCTTCCACTGAACAACAATAGAAGGACTGAAGGAAAAAATATTAGTCATTTTAATAGTTGATGAATTGGTGTTTATTTCGTTATTTTCTTATGGTTGCGACAAGGGAAACACGTGAAGAGTTGCAACAATCTAACGTTATTCATTCCTTCCTCATGATTATAGAACTGTTGTAACGAAATAGATCTTTTAAAAGCTGAAATGACTGTTAAGACCTCAGCTCTAAGAGAGAAAACCACCAGTATTAAAGTTTCCCGGCGTGCTTTCAAATTAAAAATTTTCCTTTTTCTTGAACTGTTCGAGTGATAAGGCGGAAAAGGTGCGTATGTTGCTATTTTCGGCAACATTTGATTTCTCTTTTTACAAGTGAAAATGGGAATGCTATACATTTCATGGAGAACTTGTGAAAGAAATGCTTCAGATACCAGCAAAAGAAAGAAATAATAACACTAAAATATAAACTCACATTGTCTTGAAGAAAGACAGACAACTTGTTCTGAACGATTTTGTTCTTTTAATTCAGTGTAAGAAACAGTCCTTTTACTCATAGATAAGCTAACAAGAAACGGACATTAACGTGTCATCCGGACGTTCGAATTAAATCTAGTCTATTCAATAAACATAACAAAGATATGTTCATGCACAAAAATAGGTGCCATGGAAAACGGAGTAAGTCCCTGGGGCCCACTAACGCTATTAGTATAAAGAAAATCATAGACTCACAGTGAAATAGCTATTGCATCAACACTGTTCACTGGAAAGTCATGATTTATAGTTCATTCTCTTCAGCATGAAACAAGCTTTCCAGAGGTGCTATGTATTGGCACCCATAATGTACCTGAACTGGGAAAATTGGGGTAATGTTGGAAAAATTCCCTCCCATCAACTTTGCCCCCCCCCCCCTCTGGAGTGGCCTCGGGTAAGAGCACACAATCCAAATATATTTCGAAAAATACTGTCATTTTCCCGATTTCCCCTGTTCAGGTACATTACAGGGCCAATACATAGCATTTCCTGTTTCATACTGAAAAGAATGAACTATAAACCATGACTTCCCAATGAGCAGTGTAAATACAATAGCTATTTCACTGCGAGTCTGATTTTCTTTATACTAACAGGGTTAATAGGCCCCAGGGACTTACTCCGTTGTCCATGGCACTTAATTTTTTTGTGCATGAACATATCTTGGCTATGTTTATCGAATGGACTAGGTTTGATTCGAATGACACGTTCATGTCCGTTCCTTCTAAGTATGTTTTATTTATGTTATTTTTAGTTTTTCTGTTCACTACACAGTTAGTTTTAATCTCAACTGCACAATGATAATCAGATGTTTAGTGCGGGCGTCTCAAGTTACAAATTTAGATGCAATTTAAAAGTTCTTCAGAAAGTTATATAGAAAGCTGTCCGATAAATATCGTTATACAGTATATTTAGAAAGTTAGACCCGAAAACGCCCGAGAAATATGATTGTATACTTAAAAATTTATGATCCGAGCCCGAACTGAATTATGCTTTGTAGGCCCGAGCAGACCTCTAAAACACATACTAACCAGTTACTACGGTAGTAGGACTATATTGCAAGCAATTCACATGAACAAAGTCTAGAATCGGAATCGGCATAAATAAACTACCTAATTAGTTATGCATGAATCCCAATCGCTATTTTTACAACTATTTAAACAAAATCTTGCAGTAACGGTGGACTTTTTCAGACCCCACTTGGATAGAAAACAGTTGTCGTTGTTCACAGATCTAAAGGTGTGAAATTATTTTAAAATCTGAATTTATAATTTAACCATGTCAATAAACGGAAGTGGTAAAAATACATTAATGATTTTAATTTTACTTGATTCATCATTTCTCTATCTTAATCTTACCTCAATTCTCAATGCTAACGAATACTAAAAGTGAATATTAATATATTACATAACTGGTGTAGTACTTTCCAAGTATATAAAAGTGCACTTTGTTTTATTTTCATGAAGACATGTTGCAGATTTAATATTCCTGGTAACGCACATTGTATCTTACTTATAGGTAACTTTAATTTAAAAATTACTAAAGATCTTGCATAATAAAATTTGACGGATAACACCATGTTGATTGTTTACATTGCAGTGGGTATGCGCGCGAGCATGTATCGGAAGTCGTATTTCTAGAGTGTGGCGAACACAAACTGATTAGTTAGTTGCTACATGCAGAAAATTAAAAGGCATTGATTACTTTTCGTTGAATTTTTAAATATTGAATGGTAGTGCGTGTTATGAAGTATGAGATCCTTATTTCATTAAAATGACTTTTAAAGTGTAATTGCATTCAGTACTTGGAATGGCATTGTCGTACGTACATGTGGCCACTGACTGAACTTATTAGTGTATTAATCCGAAATGTAACTAGAAAAGAACATTCTAGAACTATTTAGTACGAGGAGTAGGTGTGGTGTTCAACTTAATATAAATTCACATTGAAAATGACAGGTGGCACTATTATGCGTGTTGTGGTTTGCAAAAGCTACGAATTCAGTGAATATAGGATTGTGGAAGTAACAGCAGACACAGAAGGAAGGGATACTCTCCCTTTACTTCTAAATCATGGAGTGCTTTCACTAAGGTAATTGTGAATCTTGTAGCAAGGAAACAGTCTTCTTAAAAGGCCTATAATATGAGGTAAGTTAAGCACTATAATGCTTAGTGTAGAGTAAGATTACGTTAGGGTAGGGTAGAGTAAAACGTATATTACGTACACCTGAATCGTTTGGTAGTGACTCTGGCTCACGTCCTGGCTCCGAAGCCGTCGATGGGGTTGTAGACTTCCATTTCTCTGTGCTGATTCACTTTAGGACGACTTCAGTGTAGGTACGCGATAAGAACTATTGTACGAAAGACACTAACCAACTTGTGCTAGTTGGCCACTAAAAAGCAGGATTGCTATCTAACCGAGTCAGGGCAGGAGCGCAGCAGGGGTCCCGAGCGATAGCGAGGGGTTGCGTTCGTAGGGAGCAGGCGCGTCAGCAACGGTAGGTATGCATATGTACAAAGATTTAATTCCTAAGTTAATTCCTGCATGCATGGAGATTCCATATCCTTGTATTATGTGTATTCTTGGTTCCTTATTTTGTGAAAGGAGTAATTTCGTACATTGTTGGTTGCGAACATGCCATGTTATCACTTTTTCATAATAAGGTACAGATAATACATATCCAACAACGATATGGGATCTCCACATATGCTAGAATAGCCACACCAGTGTTGTAAAGTATTACCTTGAATTAAGTACGGAAATTTATAAAGAATATTTTCCATTTCAATTTTTCAAGAGGCAAAGTTAGTTACCTCGTAAACAAGTACCGATAGAAATGTCATCATGAAACTTTATTCTCAATCAAATACATGAAAAATTCCACAAAATGTTAAGCAAAATTCTCAACTTAAGATAATCGTTACTTGTAATTCATCATAATTTTTGGAGACAAATTCACAGGATTTCAAACATAATTTCTTTTAACGCACACTAACTTGCAATTTATCTTGTAATATCAGCACCATTTCATTAAAAGACACATGAAATTACACAATATAAATAAATGAACAGTTTCAAATTTTCAATTCATTATTAAGAAATGCACTATGTAATCAGATGTACATGAATACAAAATATATATATATATTTCATGATCAATAAAAGAGATTTTTCCTCTGGGAGTTCCAAATAAACAATAACTTAAAGGCTACTTTAAATTCATTATATTTCTATTAATTCATTATATTTATATTAACAGTCGTTCATTAACAGTAACAATTTCGATCTTGCTCAACTTACCAAAGCTGTTTTCTCTTCCTCCTTTTTTAAAAGTGATTACGAAAACCACTAACAGAGATGATGAAACCAAGCAGATATGAAATGAACACATAAACGTCACAGGCTAATTCGGTACAGTTTCTGCTTTAACACATCAGAATTACAAAAACGTCGGAACTTCTGAAAACATACTAAAATTTTTGTCACATTTACACTACCAATGTCTTTTGTCAAAACTGACTTGAAATAGGAGGTACGGGACAAGTTTAAAATGTACTAAATTACATGGTTGAATTTTCTGTATATCCTTCATAATAGATTACTTTCCTCGTCTACTTTGTTGGCTTCTTCTGATGGCCTTCTTGAATGGACGTGGGTTCGGCGTTGTAGAATTTGCAGGAGGTGTTGCACTGAAAAGAAATTAAACCATCGAATATCAACAAAAATTAAAAATTGAAATCGTAGTTCATTAACCCTTATAAATTTTGGCTTTTTTTAACGTAAACTGAAGACTTTTAGTCAAGCAGCTGCATAAACATCCCTATTTATCCTAGGATCATGGTTTGTACTTCATTCTCTTCAGAATAGAACAGCCTTTGAAACGGTGCCATTTATATTTCCCTATCATGTCCCTGAGGCAGGAAACTGAGAGAAACAGGGATTTACTCTATTTTTTTTTTAATTGAGCCCCTCTGGACACCCCCTGTGTTAACGCACAGATCTCAAAATCAACTAAAAATAGTAAGGGGGTGTGCAAAATTTGAAGCTTCCATCTTGAATAGTAAGGACGACAAAAAGGAGCCCCACAATGCCCCAGATTACTCCAAAAGACCCGGATGTAATATAAAAGTTTCCTGAGACATCCCTATTTATCCCAGGGTCATGATTCGTACATCATTCTCTTCAGAATAGAACAGCCTCTCAAACGATACCATTCACATGTCTCCATCACGTATCTCAGGCGAGAAAATCGCGGAAAAAGGATATTGTTTAAAAAAAAAAAAGTATCCGTTTTATTTTTGCCCCTTGTAAAGAGACCATCCTACGGTGGTTGTTTTCTTCTCTCTCTCTCTTTCAGGATGATTTTTTACAAAAAAAAAAAAAAAAAAATAAAATAAAAAATACTTTTTGGTATAAAAGAAGGGATAATATTCTTACAATAAGGGTTTGACGAAGTTTCTTCTAAAAATTGTGTAAATTTACTCTGGTTGTTTAAAAAAAAAAAAAAAAAAAAAAAGATTTGAGAGAGACCGCAAATGTAAGAGTTGTTGTGGGATTTTGCGTGCGTTTCGTAATAGGCGTGGTTGTTCTGCTCTGTGGCTACCTGCTTAGTGCGCTTGGTATCAGCCACGTCTTACGGTTTAGGAACTACGTCGAGTGAAGAACTCCCGTCTTCATGTGGTTGTGTTGGTCCGTTTGGTTTTCGCTGGCTTAGTATTTGCTGTGCATGTTTTGTGGAATGAGAGTGAAAGTGAACAAAAGGTTTTAAATGCCGCAGAATAAGGTAAAGAATACCTATCCTTATAACATTAAAGGATAGGTTTTTGATGCTCGGGAATGAATCTGATAGTGCAATTTCGTATAAAAGTGCTAAAAGTAATGTTTGAGGAGTCACTAAATGGTGGGACAAAAAAGTTCTGTTCAGAAAGCTCGTTAATGCTTGGTTAAATCGGTTTCAAAACGCCTATTGAATGATTATTGCTTTCTGTAACTTTCTTTAATATTCTAACTGAACCACCCCCTGTTTTAACGCAGAGATCTGAAAAATACTAAGGGGAGCGTTAAATGTGTGTGCAAAATTTCAGTCTTATAGGTGCAAAAGTAAAAAAAATAATGAAAATAGGCAACAAAAAGCAAAAAAAAAATTTAAAGTTATGACGTCATCAGACCCTATGTCTCGACGCAGATAGGGGTGAAACCATACGTATCATGTTCTACAATGCCTCCATGCTTGAAAAAACAAAATGCCGGAGTAAAAAGCTTTATTGGTACCTTTTCAATCGAAAAATGAAGAAACTACTTTAGCGCCTAACGTTAGGCACTAAATTTATTAAGGTTAATGTATTTGTATTCTCAAGTTATAAAAACGCTTTCTTCAGCGGAACGGGAACATTTTTCAATGGATTTCAACCAATCGAAGACTAAACTGCTTCTGTTCCTGGTGTTTTGTCAAGGTTTCAATATATTTTTGGATGAGACTTTCCTCTTTCAGCTACATCATCATCGCAGCGATTTATCTTAATAATTCACAAAATTCTTGGAAAAAAGGGACTATCTCGCCATCTAGTGATCATAATGAACACTACGAACTTATATCTATCCAGTTATTAGCACAGATACTATGTTAAATTACATTGTAGTCTTGACACCTGTAATGTAGTATACAGGAATGTAATGGGGCGTATACCCATTACCTACCTAATATTTTTATAGTGCAACATATATTTACCTTAAATTTACGAATGAATGAGTATATACGGAGATAGGCATACGCTATATTTTCAAAACAGTCCACCGTATACCTCCCAAAAATTCTAGCATTAGATCATTGCTAATACTACAAGAACAGAAAGGTTTAAAATGGAGCGACCTATAAATATTGAGCAATAGGGCTGAAATTTTGCAGATAAGTAGCTTTCGACTCGAGGAAAACATTAACCCCTGTGGAGGATTATTTTGAACAAGTTGATTTTTTTGCATTTGGTTTTGGACCACCCTAATGTGCATATATATAAAATGGAAGGAAAAAAGTAATAAAAGGTGCTCAAAATCAAGGAAAACCAGGGTTTAATGTTGAAAATTTTCTTACAGCTCGCGCCAACAATGGTATCGCTTCGCGGCGAGTCTGTCGACTCACATGTACGGAAGCGCCGTTTATACTCTCGCCCCGGGCGCTAATTTTCCACGGCACGGCTACTGCAATGACGTCAGTTATACCTCTGGATGATAATTCCAATTACATAGATGGTGCTGCTGCGGTGTGGTTTTAGGTACATCTCGAAGTTTAACATTTTCTCTGACCCGCTCAATACACGGACATGAGCACAATTGAACATCTAAGATCTGTCTTGGAGACTCGTATCCGATGGAGATGTCCGGCTCCATCCTCTCTCACGGAACTGAGTGATGAACTGCACGCACAATGGTGTACGGTTCCACTTGCTACCATTCAAGACTTCTACGATTACATTTCATGTCGCATCGGAAAAAGTTGCACTTTCTTCAGGTGTATCAATTATTTTGATAACCTTCTACATATGTACACTTCTTACGCTACACATTTTACTAATTAAAGTACCTAGACATATATCGGAATCAATAAACTCAGAAACAAATATACATATGCGTGTACCTAGTAAAATATTTAGTTATTATTTTAGAAATATAGAAGTAGGAGGGGAGAAAATAGAACAGGTGACTACTTTTCGATACCTGGGTAGTATCATTAGTGATTATATGAAATGTGAGCGTGAAACAAAAGCAAGCATAGGATTGGCGAAAGAAGCCTAGAGTTGAGAAACAGACTTATAAAATGCTTTGTGTGGAGTCTTGTACTGTATGTCAGAAAAATGATGAAAACTGTCTGGAAGCTTTCGAAATGTGGGTGTAGAGAAGAATGGAGAGAATTAGCTGGGTCGAGCGGAAAACGAATGAGAGGGTGTTAGAAATGGTAGGGGAGAAAAGAACAATTTTAGATATTATCAAGACGAGGAAGAGAAACTGCTTAGGACATTGGCTAAGAAGGAACTGTATCATGAGGAACATTTCAGTGTATGGTGGCAGGAAGGAGAGGGAGGGAGCAAAGGAGACTACAATTAATAGACGATACCAAAACACAGAAATCTTACGTGAAGATGAAGAGGTTGCCGGAAGACCGTGGAGCATGGAAGCTTCTCAGTTGCAGCAAGTGACCTGCCAATAATGGCAGAATACCTATGATGATTTTAGAAATTGCTTTTCTTACATAGCAAATTGCTGAATAAAATTAAATTTGTCTAAGAAGTTATGTTTTATAGCATTTTCAGCACCAAAGTATAAAAGAACAAGTAATTACGGTTTTACATGGGTATGAAATAATAAAAGATTTTTGCACTTCAGAAAAGTACGATAATCAAAATAAATCTTTATTTATGAAAATCAATAATTGTGTAGTTGAGAACAGAGAATTTTTGCTGTTCAACAACTACTATCTTTCAGGTCTCCAATCATATTTCAAGTTTATAATTGTGCATACGTGCGTGTTACATTTAGAATAAAGCTAATTATTCAAAAAGTGAGTGTTTACACGGTGACATGTCTTCAACATATCATATAGTTGTCTTGCCAAAAGACAAATAGGATAAACAGTTTCCAATTCTGAAAACCTTTGCACCTTTCAACGAAAATGAAATGAAATGAAATCTTTAAGTTTTACGTCCCACGGTTATGCCGGTTAGGCTAAAGGAGACGGTGATGATGAAAGATGAGTGAAATGGTGGAATGAAGAAAGTGGGAGGAAACGGGAGAACCCCGAGAAAACCCACGAGCACGATGTTTGTCCACCACAAAGTTCACTTGGCGGGGGCTGGGATCGAACCCGGGACCCCAAGCACCAGAGGTGAACGCTCTACCACTGAGCCACCGCGCCCCCTCAACCTTTCAACGAATGCAAAGGTAGATATCGCACAGTTTATTATACTCGTTCATCACTACTAGAACATAGTCCATTATTATTGTTATTATTATTATTTTTTAGCTAGGAAACAGAAAAATGTTTTGAGACTTACATAAACTCAAGCGCGCAATTACATGTTGGAGGAATGTAAAAACACTTCCGCCTTTTCTTCTGGGGAACGCAAGGTAAATTTCTCTCCTAGTAACTCGTATCATTAATATATGACTGATTTTGATTTAGCCATGTGTGTCATTCCCGCTATAATTATTCAATCTGCTTTACATATCTAGCTGAAATCACCATGGCGTTTAAAGATAATGAATATGAAACACTTACGTGAAAACTGGTGTTGATTCACATTTAGCTGTTCCTGTGAAGTTGAATGAAGGTCTTACACTAGGATCGAAAGTCACAGTTGGTGTCTTGCTAGCTGGCTGACTCCTACTGAATACGAACTCCTGTTGAGGTGTCTGAAAGAATTAAAATCAGTGGTTAGTCATAAAATACACAAAAATGAGGATGCTATTTATTAAGTGGAAAAATACGTCTGAATTAACACCAGAACTAACGGCCCTATTCTATAATGTCATTGCTCGGCGATACACATAGTAAATCTGAAATTAACATGCTTGGTCTCATACGAGGATCATTTCATAAATAATGCACACTATGGCAACATTGTGGAGTGGATCATGAAATCGAGGTGAACATTTCGTCAGTTGAAGCTGATATTGATATGACCCTATGAGGGACGAAAAGAAATGTTTAATGTCTCCGAACAATAATAATAATAGTAAAATCTAAGATCTCTGCCACTAATAGACGAAGATCAAGAAGGAAATGGATGAATATGGTTAAGAATAACTTCAAGGAGAAAGCTCTAACAGAGAAAAAATTGCGGGACAAGGTTTTATGGAAGGCTCATCAGAAGCGTCGACCCCAAACCAAACCACTTGGTGTAACGGCCCGATGTGTGGGCCTCAGCCGCTCCACGCTATTTGTTAGCGACTGGTGGAAATACGTCCGACCTAGCGACGAACGCGTGGTCCGGCGTATCGGGAGCTTTCTAGACCTAATGGCAGTCACGTTTTTTATTCACTTCACTCCCCAGTTTGCCTCACGACGCTGGGTGGAAGCCGAAAATTGGGAAAGCACCGACTGGGACCACGCGGACAGGAATCCAATCCTTAACCACTAGACTACGTTGTCCCTCAAGCATCGACCCCACAAGTGGGGAAAAGACGGGGAGAAGGACATAAAATCCAATTCCCAGACATTACAACCCACAACAACTATGGCCTACCAGATGATTTTAGCTGAGTGATGTACGGTCAACATATTGATTCCCCAACGCGATTGCAGCTCAATTTCTCAACGTACTTTGCCTATCAATGGCTAACATCGGCAACCACAACCAAAAACCTTGTATACTAAACTCGCGCGAGCAAACATTTGGCTACATATGATACGTAACAGTAAATAATAATAATTATAAATAGGAAAATAAATAAATTTGAACGAATTTCTCCTTTACATTGGTGAGCTTGTGCTTTATTACATTTAGAGTACTTCACGTGAAAATCAGAAGGATTGGAATCAATAAATGTATGCGTCTGAAACAGGAAATCAAGTTCAAAACAATCGTCATTTAGCTAAAACGCAATCTTTGAACATTGTCGAGAATTTTAAGATATAAACAAAATTATACTAAATGTTATATACAGGGTGTTTTAAAACATCGACAACGTTTGGGAGATTATTCCTAACAACAAGATAAGGCAGAAAGTATAGACCACCCGGATGCACAAATGCTTTCTTTCTGAGTTATAGGCTGCCGAAAACTTGAAAAAATGAAATTTAAAGGTCCATAGCTCCCAAACTATGGGACCTACCGGAGTCGGGTCAAGACTTTACTTAGGAACTAATATGTGCCGTATCCAAATATCCATGTTTCAGAATCCTGCGGTACTTCCCAACTATTTTTATAGAGGTAGTTGGTGAGTACTTTAAATTATATGTCCGTAGCCAAACTCTCTCCATAAAAATTGTTGCATGAGTACCTTTAACACTTTATGTGGGTATATGGTTGAGTAGATTGGTCAGTTTCCTTTCATAGGGTATGGAATATATAACTAGTAAATGTGGATCTATGGGTAAAATAAGAATATTAGGAACCCAAAAAAAAAAAAAAAAAAAATGGATCAAAAGATTGCGATCTTCACCAATGATGTTTTTGGATCAGGGGCCAGAAAGTTTTCGAAAATTTGAGTTTTCGTAATTTCTACGAAATAAGCACATCATACTGAGTTGAATAATAGTTTGGGTTTGGCTACACTGTATGTAGTTCTCCAGATAAGGTGTACAAGAAATATTTCGATTAAAATATATTGGATCTTTTGATCAAAAATAAATAAATAAATAAAATCAGACATAGTGTCTGATGAAGCCAAAGAGTTAGTTGGTGAAACTGTTACACGTGTTGAATTTTAATGAAAATATACAGTTTTGCTCAGCAAATAATTGGTTTTAAATAAATAAAATTAAACAAGTACAGAATTCAAACCAGACAATTTTCACGCTTTAGAAAAAAAACTAACTAAAACGTAATGTCTTCCCATTTACTACTTTTCTTTATTTAATAGTGAGTCCACCCATCTTCCGCTTCAATCACAATGTAGTGAAGGCGGTTCAAGGAATGAAGAAGGCGTATAAATGCCTGGTCGCCTTCCGACGCTATTTCAGATCTACCGCTATTTCCAACACGTAAGCCCGGAGCGGAGTCCGTGCATTTCTCGAGTACTACTTCTGGACCATGATAGCCTACTTGTACTCGATCGAATTTAAGTGGTCTGGTGGTTTCGGGAGACGGTTAACAATTGACATCTTTTGATGCTTTTTATTTTTAAACCATTCTTTGGTAGCTTTCGATGCATGAACACTATTATCTTGCACGCTCTCACTTTCCGCTCATATTACTCATACACTGGGAAGCATGTAGTTCTCCCTGACGTCTACATATTTACCAGTTTATTCGGCGCGATATTTCCACAAGTTCTCTAAGTCCAACTGGAGACATTCAACCCCGAAATCCCAAGCTTATTCTGGCACTTCTTGCCCGGGGAATGGTGTAGTCGAGGGAGTAACGCATGTCTCCTGTCCCCAATCATCCGTCTGTATCTGAAAAAAATTTCCTTTTCATCAGACAAGATAACGGTGTCCCTGAAATCCTGAGACGCCCTCAAATACTGAAGACAAAATCCAATTCTGGCAGCTCGGTGATTTGATATGATCCCGTCCTTTCACACCGGCTTCCTGCAATGAATACCACCAGTATAAAGACAGTTTCGTACGGTTCTGGATGTCCCCGAAAGCTCCAAGTCCCTGCAAGTGGAAGTAGCAAGCTTAAAGCGGTTCTACTAACGAGCTAGCAAGATGGCTTCATCAATGTGTCTGTTCGTCCTCCTCGGTTGACCAAGTTTCGGGTGATTTTTCAAAAGCTGTTCACTCTTCTGTTGCCAACATTTCTGCCCGCCTAACTCTCATGTCTGCTTCGGACACAGGACAACTAAATTCCCCCAATTGATTATACGTCCCCTTGTAGCTTTTAAAATGTAGGGCATGCTGTCTGGCTCTCATTAAAGGCCTGAATGAATTTGTTCAATCGAAATCAAAGTATTAACTATGGTCAGGTGGGGATATTTTGAGACAAAAATAAAACTTTTGCCCTAACTCTTGTATTATTAATGCTAGGAAGTATATACATCTGAATATAACGAATTAAGACCTCATCCATCGTCTGAATGTCATATTGAAAAGGGATTCTGGATTAAAAACAGTGTATTCTAGTGCAGGGCAATTATGAGACATGCTTTATTACTCAGACTCAAGTGGTCATACGAATGAGTGAGCGTTATTGTAAGACAGTCGCGGACATCCTGTCAGAAAAAGTAAGTTTGATGACTGTGATGGATTTATTCAAAATCAGTACTACGACAGTTCAGAAAATGATGGAAACCTTAACTGCTTGCAGTTTTTTTTAAATATAACCTTCTGCTTCGGTAAGAAATTGATTTCATAGAGTTTTCTTTGTTTCTACTAAGTTTCTCATTTTAAAACTGAAAATTAAGATGATAAACATGCAAAGCTTTGAAGAATACGTTATATCAGCGTTTCCCAATTTGGGATCCGCAAGCCAATCTGAGAAAGGCACAAACAGTGGTGAAAAATACACCATTTTAAGTTAAATGATCGAATTAATAATGGTAAATCAATTTATGTGAGAAGTGATATTCGACCTACAAGAAGTAACCTATATTCCACGGGGATTTTTTTTTTTTTTTTTTTTTTTTTTAAGACAGAGCCAAAAAGCGTGTAGAAAATGATGTATGTGTTTGTAAAATATCTCAAACGAAAATCATCTTTGACACAATAGATGACTCGAAAAGGAAAGAGGGAGTGAGAAATTCTTGCTCGGCATTCTTTCGTTTGTCAAAAACCCTTGATTAAATTATTTTCTGTGGTACATACATTCTTCCCCCTTGCACCCCTCCCACAGCTTTTGTTGTTACAAGTACGTTAGTGGCAGAAGAAAATCTGGCGAGTGAGATGCGGCTGGTACAACCCCGCCCATGTTTTTAACAAACTGGGTCCACTCAACTTATATTGTTGTTCTTGAGTATCAGAGTGGACCGATATATTCATTATTATATTATCCTTTCGGGCGCAAGAGACCAGGGTTCTGTTCTCGGTAGGAGCTCATTTGGTTCGGATCCTACGTTGTGGGTCCATATCTTGTAGAGGCTCGATGCTGAAAGGAACGTAAACTTTTTTTCTTCTGAATCGTAACAAAATCATTTCGCAAGGTTTTCTTCAACAAAAGAGTTCATTTCCGTGTGTTTCTCGTTACACATTCTGAAATTATAAAATCAAAAGTCCATTCTTATACAGTGTGTTTCAAAACACAGACAACGTTTGGGAGTCTATTCCTGGCACGAAGATAAGACAAAAATATAGACGAATGTGGGTGCAAAAATCCGTCATTTCGGAGTTATAGGCTGCCGAAAACACGAAAAAATGAACTTTAAAGGTCCACTGCTCTAATACTATGCGATCTACCGTAGTCGGGTCAAGACTTCACTTCGGAACCAGCATGTGTCCTATCCAAATTTCCATGTTTCAGCATCCTACGGTACTTCCGCAATAATTTTTATAGAGGTAGTTGGTGAGTACTTCAAATTATATGCTCGTAATGTTGTTTTGAAACACCTTGTATAAAAACAGTGCTAAAGATATGCCACATTGACTTGATCCCTAGTCTTCCGTTGCAAGCGCTGCTATCGACTGAAGTAATTCCATTCGCTTTCTCTCGCTTAGCAACAGCTGAACCCTTATTGGCTCTACGCGTGGGTGTGTGAGGGTGTGAATTTTAGTTCGCATTTTTGCCACGGCTCAAGACATTTTGGCAGCACAATAGAGAGGGATAGCAAATCCCAATTAATCAATCAAACAATGACAAATATGAAAGTACGTGGAAGAATGAAGAGTAATAAGGTGAAGTTTGGTAATACTGTATCAGGTTGACTAAAAAGTATTGAGCATTCCAAGGTCAAAATTGACAAGACATTTATTGTCATTTGAAAACATTATGAAATCATATATGCATCATTTTATTTGATAACTTGCCATTGTCCCGTCCTGTCCAGGATCTCTTGTTTCTGGTCATAAAATTGTGATACGTGGTTTTTACTGGCTTCTTTTGAAATTAACACAATTCAGAGAATTCCGCAGACCGAAATAAATGATAGTATGATGGTACCAGATACAAGCTACACAGTGGATTCATTAAACATACCAGCCAAGTTCTCACATCTGCAAGTCCTTATAAATGAAATCCTTCTGTTTAACGTCGCACGATTATGCCCGTTAGGCCAAGAGAGGTGTATGACGATTGCAGAATTGGTGGAATGAGAATGCGGGAGGAAAAGAGTATTGAGAAAACTAACTGACACGCAGACCATAGATACCTGTAGTTCTAAATAACACACATCCAACAGAATCAGTATCTTTGAAACCATTACTGAAATAACAGTAAAGTCTTGTAACTACTGTAAGAGGCAGCGAATTTCTTTTTGAAATTCGTAAGGGCTGGTGCTTGCCGTCTTGTATTGGGCCAGTTGAAAAGAAATAGCTGTACAAAGGATCTTTCATGGACAGGGCCCATTTAAGGAGGGCTGTAGCCCACGGGTTCTAAGCTTCAGGGGGCCCCTGTGTAATTGGAACTTCTACATTACGTTTCCTACACATTTTGTTCTAATCTACTTTCAAAGATTTAGAACGTTATATACATACTAATAAAAGTATTTACAGGAACTGTCAATTTAATGCTTCCTCATTTAACACCTTAACCGTAATACCGGTCTGTGAGGCCTTGAACAATATTTGTCTGTCGTGTGGTAGCCCTACACCGTGCTCGTGGGTTTTCTCGGGGTTCTCCCGTTTCCTCCCACTTTCTTCATTCCACCATTTTCACTCATTTCTCATTATCACCGTCTCCTTTAGCCTAACCGGCATAACCGTGGGACGTTAAACTTAAAGATTTCATTTTATTTCATTTCGTGTGGTAGCCCTGATTCACTTAGCTTCATCGACGTCTCAGTAGCTTGCCCCACTTTACCCCTCTTCACAATAATCTTGTTGTTGCGCAGTTTGAGTCGGTCGATTGTTACAGTTTACTTTTCGAAACACTCTTGGTACCAGATACCGAATATTGCAGTATACGTCACTCTTGCGTCGGTTTCTCGTACCGCGTATTACGTTCTATGCCAAGTACTCTATTTCGACTAGTTTTATTATAGTAATGCAAAGTTTGTTATTATTTTGGTTACATATGCTTTTCTGGAGACATCATGGAACAACGAAATACAGGTAAAACGGTTTCAGTTAAAGATAACAGATTTGTGCTTATAGGTCATACCAGGTTGATGACGGAGAATTTAGTGAAAATGGCATTGAAATAAGTGACTGTGGATGACTGCGACGCTGATCGATTATGTACTTTCAGAAGAAGCACGGGAAGATTCAACTTATGTGTGTGATAGTGTAGATAAAAATGTAAAAGATGATGAAATGGAATGTGCGATACCAGAGAAGACTGCGCTACTTATTGATAATAGTAACGAGAATGGTCCACCATACCCTTGGTGTACAAAAGAGCAAGCTAGAAACAGTCGTGTTCGAACCCCGGCGCACAACATAGTTAAGGTAAGATTACCAGGATTGACTAGTCATGCGAAAATAATTGGAAATAATCCTGATATAAAAAAAAAAAAAAAAAAAAAAACATCTGGAATTTGATATTTCATTTTACACTAGTTGACTCAATCATTGTGAACACTAATGTGAATCAAACTACCGAGAACTGAGGAGCAGTGTTGAGATCAATGTAGTTATAGGCTTGCTACTTCCGACATCAGTTTTGAAATCAAATCATGAAACTGTTCTATCAATGTTCTCAAAGGATATTTGTAATAGACCATACTTCAGTGCAGTGCGAAAAATTGCGCCTAAGCAGTTGAAAACAAAAAGTGAAAGTCAATATTTGGTTTCATTTGTACCTTTTCGTAATGGTTTTGTAATTAACAACAACAACAACAACAAAAAATTAAAAACATATATGTAATTATTTTTATTGCACTTGCGTATACTTTCGTCAAATACTTGCGAGTTATAATACTTCATGTATACTTGCTAGTTAAAAAGTAATATATACTCAAAAAGTTCATTCACAAAGTAAGTTTAAACATTTTATATAAATATAGAAAGAATAACGTAAAGATAATTGTGGCCTTTTGTCACTTAAGTTGTAAAAATTTATGGTTTATAAATAAAAATCAATGTACCAGTTTTACAGACCGTGTATTGCAATTAATGTTTCAGGAGTTCTATTACGGTTACAGTGTTAATTTGCTTTCTTCGAATTTTGTTTTGTTTTCGGGTTAAAATGAAATTAGTTTTTCGTAATTTTATGAAAAAAGAATCTTTATTCTTCGTATTATGCTCTGACATAGCTTATTTGGAGGTAAGATCGATGAAACAATAGTCCTACATTATTTTACTCGCCTATTGTTCGGTTTCAAATAAAAGAGCATTTCTATTCTTCAGCAGCCGCCTAAAACATCAATTGTCGAGATATTTCCTAAAGAAGATGGAAATGCCTTTAATGCAGATCAACGACATATTTATGCATTTACAGGTGTCCAGAGCTTTTGAACAATGTCGCCTCCTCCACTTTATTGTTATTTTCTTTAATTTATTTTTTGATGTCTTACAACTGAGAACCTGCTGCTGTTTTGATACTTATTGCGAAAGGTGTGTTGATGTCAACTAACGTACATTTGTTGCTAGTGTGTTAATTTCTAGGGGATTGAAAATATGGAACCCAACAAGAAGTGAAATGACGCTGCAAAAAGAAAACCGAAAGAAGTGAAAAGTTGCGGCTAGAGTTTAGTAAAAGTGCTAAACACACACTATTTTACAAAAACCAATTCGGGAGTTACTAGTGATGAAGCTTTACTAGATCAAGAGCCTAAGTCCAACACCACTTCTGGTTATAGTTGCAGTGAATGCGGACCTACTGTTTCTCTAAATACTAATAGTTCAGTGCATGACGGAGACATAAAACGTAAAATAGATAGAAAAGACAGGAATGATTGCATGGTTGCTGTTATAAAATTTTTAGTGCAAAGCGGATTACCATTCAAAGGAGAAACTCATTTAGTAGGGGAGCCAAATAATGGAAATTTTCTTGGTTGTATGAATTCATAGCGCAGTTTGATCCATTATTGAAAGAACACTTAACAAGATATGGAAATCAGGGAAAGGAAAACGTATCTTGCTTATCACAGACGATATATAATGAGCTTATTCACGTCACGGGTTCAGAAGTATTAAAGAAAAGTTGTGACAGAAATTAAGAAGTCACAGTACTATGCACTAATTTTGGATTCGACAGCGGACAGTGCGCATTTGATCAACTTCTTGTAATTGTTCGTTAGTGTTTCGAAGGAAAGGTGTACGAGCGTTTTTCGATCGTTCATTCTCATAAAACGCCATACTGGGAAATGTTTATAAGGAATTATCTTCTTATTTCCTGAACAACAAGGCTTAGATATAACTCACTACCGAGGCCAGAGCTACGACAATGCTGCAAATATGTCTGCGCGATACAATGGTTTGCAAGCACACATTAAAGAAAGAAAGAAAAAAAAACAGTTGCCTTCTGTTCTCCATGTGCCATTCTTTCTTTAAATTCAGTTGGTGTACGTGCAGTACAATGTTTCGTGCACGCTGTGATTTTTTTTTTTTTTAGTTTCTACAAAAACTATACATTTTTCTCAAGTTCTACACATAGGTTGAATTTGCTGTGTTCGGGACTTAAACCTAATGGAAACAATCGATTATTTGTCTTAAAATCACTCAGTGATACAAGATGGTCAAGCCACGCTAAACCATGTAAGGATCTAGTTTTAAATTTTTGTAACAATGAAAATCCTTAAGGAAAAGCAGAAATAAAGAAGAACACACCGATACTCAACGAGATGCTAATACTATTCACAGAAAGATGATGAAATATGAACTGCATTTCATGGTTGTTTTGTGGCACAGAATATTAACAAGATTTAATGAAACCAATAACTACTTGTAAGAGCCTGACTTGGATGTTGTAACAGCAGTTAATTTGATGAAAATTCTGGAAACTTCCGTATCCTTACTAAGAGGCAAATTTGATAAAGTTGAAGAAAAAGCGTTACAGATATATACAGAAATTGTAACAAATGGCAATGATGCACCTGAAAGAAGCAGAACCAAAAGGTTCCCTGCCGGCAATGACGACATTTATTTAATGCGAAGGAAAAAATTCCAAGTTTTACCGTTATTATCGACTTTATTCCAAAATTAGGCATGGAAATACTTCATGAAGATGATGTCCAACAATTCATTGCAATTTACAAGGAGGGAGTCGAAAATGAAAATATAAAGATGAAATCACTCCTTTTTCTAGCTATATAATGAAAACGCAGCTTGAAGCACAAGACAAGACTGCATACAGTATATATAGACATATGTATAACAATGATTTGCAATCACTTTTTCCAAATATGTTTATTGCTCTTCGTCTGTATCTAACACTCCCTGTTTCTAGTTGTGAGGCTGAAAGAGTATTCTCAAAATTGTCACTCACCGAAAGCCCACTACGAACTTCGTTAAAGGAAGATAAATTCAATGGTCTTACCATTCTATCGTCAGAACATGACATAACTAGGGAACTGGACTTTCCTGAAACAATTTCAAACTTTACTGCACCGAAAGCAAGACGACGCAATTCAATGTATGAAACTAGGCTTATTTTATCATACTTCTTCCTGAACTGAATGCAAGTGTTCCTATCTAATTTAGTACATGTGGTTTAACATGTAATTAATTAGTGGTTCCAGATATTTTTTTCTCGAAAAGACATTTATTGATGGAAATGGAAGTGAAATGCCAGCAACTATATTAGAGTTACTTTTAATGGGTATGTAATTAAAATGAACAAATCAAGGAAGATGAGTTATTCTCAATAGAAACAATAATGTGAACTGTCTCCTACTCATGGAAACTAGGGTAAGTTTATAGTATTATTATTATTATTATTATTATTATTATTATTATTATTACAATATGCGGCTTTCCCTTCTATTATTTGTATTTTTAAATGCGACATAATATACAAACTACAGAATATCTAGGTGCTAGAGTTAAGTGTTATACATGTTTGTGTGCCTGTTAAATGATCTTCGAGTTTTCCACATGACTACTCACAAAGGGCCCCCTATCCGACTTCAGCCCCCGGCTCTTACTGCTCTTAAATGGGCCCTGTTCATGGAAGTGTAGATAGAAATCTCAACTGGCAAAGGGGGGAGAGAAAGATTTCGATGGCCTGGTAGTGTCGGGTCGTCCTTACTAACGTTGGTAGCGATCTTGTTTCCAGTGCAAAAGATGAAGGGTGATGAGGCATTGATTTTTAGATGTACAAAACAGAGCATCAGTCGATGGCGGAATTGAGTCAAAGATAACTCGTATGTTTCAACATATAAGCTGGGAATAGGATTGGTACGAAGTGCACCAGTCGCAAAACGTATACCAAGATGATGGACAGTGTCCAGTTCACGTAAAGGGGTAAATCTGGCTGATCCATAAATAATTCATCCATAAACTTTGAACGGAGTAGAACAACAACGCGATCAGCATTCCAAGAAGAGCGATATTTTAGCTCTCCTAGATGGACTATCACTATCCAAGACAGCCTGGTATCAAACTGAAGGCCCAGAAATCGGATGTTGTAAACGAATACAAGCGCGTATGGCTTAGATAAAGATCTGGATGATATGTGTAAGCGAAGAAGACACAGTTAGTCTTGTCGATGGATAAAGTAAACCGAGTGGTCGCTGACCAACGTGAAATACTGTTCAGAATAATTTGTAATTGTCTAAGAGCAACATGAAGATCACAAGAGCGGCAATAAACTGCCAGGTTGTCCACATATAACATTCCACGAACCGCAGCGAGTACTTGTGTCATATTTACCACCACAGTAACGAGTCACACTTAAAGACACTGCCTTATGGAATGCTGTTTCCTTGCAAAAAATGGTCGGGGAGCGTGGATCCTAATATGACTCGAAAGTATCGATCTCCAAGAAACAAGTGTAGAACGAGGCTCATATGGCTTTGCATTCCGCAAAGAAGGAGCTAACGTAAAACTTCTTAACGCCAAGTGGTATCACAAGCGTTCAAAACATCAAACATAATGGAGATCAGATGCTAGCGATGACGTAAAGCATCCTGATTGCATTCTCAAGATGATCGGTATTGGAACAGAAGTACCGGAAACCACATTGGAGATCGGAAAGCATGGAGTTTTCAAATACCACACTAAGAGTATATTGATCATTTTCCCCAATAACTTTTGTAAGTTAACTGGTTAAGGCAATTGGCCTATAACTCGAGCTGGACGTAGCCGAATTCTCAGCTTTTAACATAAGAAAAATATAAGCCTCACACCAAGCAGCAGGAAAGGATTCTTCAATCCAGACATACGTAATTACAGAGGTACAGATGATGTTCTTTGCCAATGGCAGTAAGATTGCGACGCACAGCATAATGTATGGAGTCTTCTCTAGGTGCAGTATTTTCAGTGCTAGTGAGAGCAGTGTTAAGTTCAGCAGCAGTAAAAGCCAAGTTGTAATCTTCATTATTTGGTAACGTAAAATGTAAGGATCTATATTCTGCTCGTGCTTTACCTTGTAGAAAGTCAGGTGAAAAATAAACCGACTAGAAACTGCAACAAAATGCTCGTCCAATTCGTTAGCAATCCGCTTCTGGTCAGTAATCAATTCGTCTTGCACAAGAAGTGCAGAAACGTGAAATAGCCCTGAAGATGAGCAACTTTGGACCAAACCGCACTCATTGAACTATCTGCAGTTAAACTGGAGACATACTCGCGCCAGCTACGTCCTACGTTTCCCTTATTTAAGCAAGTACCGTGCTCTGGCACGGAGGCGACGAAACTGTACCAAATTGTCAGCAATAAAAGAACCATTAAAGCGACGAAGTGCTCGGAATCGTACAAGAATAGCTTTATTTCTTTCGATTACTAAAAAAACAGTACGTTTTTGAGGCGCCCCATCTAACAATGGAATTGAGGGATTAGCAGCAGCTACCACACTTGGGTGTAAAGCCTCAACGTGTTCAACAGAAAACTGGGGATCTGATATGAAGTCAAGACTATCAGTTTGTAATGAGGCAAATGAGTAAATTGTAAAGCAGGTAGTCCAGTGAGTGTGGTCGGAAAGTGATCACTGCCACATAAAACATGTAGACACGCCACTGAAGATTAACCGCTGCAAATACAAAGATCCAGATGCGAATATTTTTCTGTGACAGTGGTAAAAAGTGTTGGACTGCCATCAATTAATTAGATAAGGTCGAGAGAAGTTACAAATTCTTGAACTCGGTGCGCGGGGAACCCCACAGTTCATGATAAAAGTTGAAGTCTCCCATCAGAATAACTAGATGTGGGAGTTGGTGATATATGTCATCTAGATCAGTCGATGAAAAAGCTTCAGGCAATGTGATGTAGATGCTGCAGAAAGTAATCGCTATCCAACAGCTAGAACCTAGAAACTGCTGTTCACCTGAGTAGAAGTGGAATGATATTAGTCCTGTGTTCCAACTGCTACTCCGTCAGCAGCACGACCATCGCCGTTCTTGTCATGGCGGTAAACACTACAGCTGGAAACACAAGAGCGAGTAGCAGTAAGGTAAGTTCCTTGGAGACACAACATAACGGACTAAATGACACTTAGGTGTTTAAATTCTTCGGAGTGTGTTTTGCTTAGGACAGCAAAGCGAACAGACGTGTTTTAGAACGCTCTGACATTAACTGTTACCACGATCAGGCCCGTATTTAGATAAGTGAAATGAAATCAAATGAATCAAATGAAATCTTTAAGTTTTACGTCCCACGTTGGTTATGCCGCCGAGGCTAAAGGAGACAGTGAGGATGAATGAAACAGTGGAATGAGGAAAGCGGGAGAACCCTGACAAAACCGACGCACATGGTATCTGTCTACCACAAAGCTCACTTGTCGCGAGCTGTGATCGAACCAAGGATCCCATGCAACGCTCTACCACTGAGCTACAACGGCCCTCAGAATTTCTTTTAAAGATTCACAATAAAGCACTATTTAAAACTAGCAGAGTCCCGCGCACGCCCGAGAAAATAAGTTAATGTGTTTAATTCGCTCGAATTACAGTAGTTACTAATTAGCTAGCTTATCTGATTATTTTTAAAAAGTCATCCTCTCCCACCCCCACAAAAAAGGATGACGATGGACTTGATAATGAAAACTGATACCATTAAACTCAGCGACCTCGGAAACTATGAATTCAACACTAATGTATGTAGTTTTCGATTATTTTTAGAATCTCGTCCCCTCCCTGGGGAGTGGAACATGACCTTGAAGTTAAATTTGATTAAAACTGTCACTATTCATCTCAGCGACCGCAAAAACTATGAATTCAACTCTAATATTGGTCGTTTTCGGGGTGGGGATGAGGGAGCAAATTATTCAGAGCACAGGGGGCGCACAATATATAAATATGGGCCTGGCCACGATGGGCGATACTCTAACATAATGGAAGGTAAGCATTGGTTGTTTTGTTTGCCTGAAATTGAAAACCTCAACAAGTGAAAAAAAATAACCATCGCTAGGTATTGATTTAGTGCTATTATGGATAGGGAATGGAGAAAAATCCCGGCCCTCCCCTGAGGGACAACTGGGAAAGAAGTCAGAAGACATATTACTGAAACTCAACAAGATGGAACTGGCACTGATATGAATCACGAATATAGACAACAAAATAGCCAGAACAGAAGCATCAACGCAGCAGTTAACATCTCAAATCAAAGAGTCAGAGATGGAAGTAAGTTTCTATCAGAGACAAATGAGAACTTAGGAAGAAGATTGAACGAAATCGAAGACAAACAGAACTATCTGCAAAACAAGAGCAAACAGTCACACTTACGAGGGACTTTTTTCTGGTGTCACACGAAATGTGGAACGAGACTATGGTCAATCGATCTGTATTAGTGAACAAGAAAATACATAGGCGGAAAAACCCCTGGATCGCAACCGTTCTGTACTTATGGGGGGGAGTAGGGGCACTGACAACACAAACACGTTGTGAATAATGAGACGAAATATGGACAGAGTTCGATGAAAATATGCATAGAAGCACAGTTAAACATATATTACAATGTGACATTACATTCGGCAATACTCTGACAAGTGAGGGCAGAGGCGTAGCACGTAACGACAGAGGAGGGGGTGGGTAAGCACAAGTAAAAATTGTCATATAATTGAGGAAAACTGAGAAGCAAAACATCAGGGGAATGGTACAGTAATAATACATGGTCAAGTATCAGTCACAAACTACAGACAGCCTGCAGACGACACTGTGAAACAGAAATGGAAGAAAGAGAGCTATGGAGGGGATTGTTGGTAGGGTTCAGACCACCACCTCTCGCACGTCCGATGTGTATAAATTGTTGTATTATGTAGGCATTCATTTTCATGTTTGTCGCACGTCATACTGTCTGTGCATCCTCTCAACACTGCTAGGATCCTCCCTCCCCCCCTAAAGTTCTGATTTGCTACTTGCCTGGTTGGACATATACGTTGAATATGAACAAGACTGATCGAGAAGTATGACTAAAAATATATAGGGTACAAAGAAATGTAGCACAACATAATGGACTGCCCATGATAGATGGTTGTGGAGAAGTATTTGAGAGACCTTCATCCAGCAGTGGACTGACAATGGTTGTTGATGATGATGATGATTATGACAAAAGTAAGACAAGAATATAAGCCCATGTTGAATGCACTGTAAAGTACCAAAGAAGCACAATATACTGCAGGTAAATAACATAACTGTGCACATGTACACTCATGTCCAAAATTATTGTCTCATGTCTATAAATATGTTGTTCTAGGAATATAATTTGATAATGAATTCGTCCGGTATTTCTTATAATGTTAGTATGTGTATAATCGGCAAAGACATGTATGTGGCAAATTTCATGTCAAAAGAGAAGTAAATAAGAACAATAAAACGAAAATAAAATTTAATTGTCTATTTAGCAACATTTTATTTTACTCATTATAATTTTCGTATTTATAATTCTTTTGCTATGAAATTTACCACAAATATACATTTTCCGATTATACACATAGTATCAGTATTAAAGGTACCCTGGAAAATCATTATCAAATTATATTCTTACAAGAAAACAGTTATAAATATGCGACAATCATTTTGGACATGAGTGTACATAGCTGTGATAACGTATGATAAGGAAGTATGGTCTCTAGGCTGAGTTGAGTTGATTTTGGGTTTAACGTCCCTTTCAGCAGCGAGGCTATATGAGACGTGGACCTTCTGTTTAACGTGGAATCCGAACCACATGAGCTCCCGCCGGGAATCGAACCCGGATCTCCCACGCCAAAGGCGCGTACGCTAACCGCTTAGCCACGGAGGAGCTCAAGTCTCTAGGCTGATTATCGTTTGTGATTTATTCTATTTATATGACCTAATTGATTAGTGCTGGCGATTTGATGCTACAGTCGGGGCTCATAGTGGTCTGGTCTCTTGTAAATAGTTGAAAAGTGACCAAAAGCATACGAAAAAATTACCAAAATCTCATCATGCCCCTTTTTTCCTCTGTCAATTTATCCATTACCTCTCTCTGTTTGTTGTTTTGTTTCATCCTTTCTTCTTTACTTTTTTTTTGAGCTTCTTCCTTTCTTAAGTTTTCTAAGTATGCTTTGTAGTTACGGTAAGCAGATGTAAGAAGCTTCTGAGTAAGTGGAACCAGTTCTGGCCTATTTCCGAATTTCTTCACTCCAGACATTATATTTAACTTAGCATTGAGAGTTCTCAAGGCCATGAAATATTCAAATTCATCACCTACTCTTAAGAACATACAAGAAGCATAACACAAGACGAACATGATGAACCCCCCCCCCCACCCCACACACACACACACACACAAAACATTGAACGGAGCGTTAACTATTACGAGAGAAAACTAAAAGTCGATTATGACAGAAGAAAGAATAGACACAGAAGGGTTCTCAACCCCATCTTCAGAGCTTAAGCATCCACCAACCATCCACTGTGCTTTAGAAAGAATAAAAGCTGAAGTGAGAATAAAGCTGACTGTTTCAAATGTAGCAGCAAGTATTAAAGCTTTCAGAAGAATAATGAGTAACAAGTTTCTGCCTTTTTCCTTTTATTTTTATAATATTTTTCTTAGAAAACTGCCAACGCAAAACATAAATCACACGAAAAAGTCACTTTACCTCTCAAAAAAAAGTAACTTTTAGTGACAAATTTGTAAAAAAGTAACTTTT
This sequence comes from Thermobia domestica, assembly GCF_964235325.1. Lineage (NCBI taxonomy): Eukaryota > Metazoa > Arthropoda > Insecta > Zygentoma > Lepismatidae > Thermobia > Thermobia domestica. Next base: position 73,509,601 of record NC_137470.1, on the reverse strand, counting down.
AGTGACCAACTTGAAAAAAGTAACTTTTAGTTAAAAAGGTGACTCGCTATGAGCCCTGTAGAGTGACAGGGACGACGGACCGCATTTGAATGCTGACAGTGGGGGGACGCAAGGCAGGGAAAGTCCAATACACCACTGTACACTGAAAGATCAGTTCAGAAAGGTGGGGGCCATTGCCCCGTTGCCTTTCTATTCTCTACCCATGTACTAAACCATATCTATGATATATTACTATGCTATTCACCTCAAGTCCGGCTCGAATATGTGTTCATACCGTTTATGGAACTTTTCCCCTACGCTATACTCCAGGCTACCCGCCCTCCTCCTCTGCCCTTACTTGTCAGAGTATTGTCGAATGTAATGTCGCATTGTAGAAGCGCATATATTTCACTGCGCTTCTATGCATATTTCCATCGAACTCGGTCCATATTTCGTCTCATTATCCACAACGTGTTTGTGTTGTCAGTGCCCCTACTTCCCCACATAAGTACGGAACGGTTGCAATCGAGGGTTTTTCCCGCCTATGGATTTTCCTGTTCACTAACACAAATCGATTGACCATAATCTCGTTCCACATTTCGTGTAACACCAGAAAAAGATCCCTTGTTAGTGTTTCACAATGTAAAAACAAGGTGTAATAGTGCAGGTAAGAGCAGTTGGGAGGTGAAATGAAAATGAAATGAAATCTTTGAGTTTTACGTCCCACGGTTATGCCGGTTAGGCTAAAGGAGACGGTGATGATGAGTAAGGAATGAAATGGTGGAATGAAGAAAGTGGGAGGAAACGGGAGAACCCCGAGAAAACCCACGCACACGGTGTTTGTCCACCACAAAGTTCACTTGGCGGGAGCAGGGTTTGAACCCGAGACCCCTAGCACCAGAGGTGAACGCTCTACCACTGAGCCACCGCGAGCAGTTGGGAGGTGTGTAAATAGGCTGTGATAGAGGTAACACGAAATAATATGGGAGTCGAAATACAGGAGCAGGGTATAGCAAGAGCACACGCTATTCCTAGTAGAAAGAACAAGGATGTAGTGGTAAAATTTCAACATTTTAAGAAGGAAACAGAAGCCTTGAGCGCGAAAACAAATTTGAAGGGGACAAATATTATAGTAAGTGAACAATTCTCAAACCGAGTGTGTAATATCAAACGAGTACTAATGCATAAAATGTATGAAGCAAGGCAAGCGGGAAAGTTCGCAGTTTTAGTTTTCGATAAGCTCAAAACAGACGAAGATACATATAAAATAAACCCAGAAATAACAGTAAAGTAAGTAAGTTCGAAACCTGTGAAAGTCTCAATTGAGAAACTTTCTGGACAGTGGCTATTGCAGTTTCGAAGAACTGGGTTATGGGGTTGCCATATTCCCGACGCCCGTAAGAGACAGAAGAGATTATTATTGAAGTCCCATATATTTGTTAGTAATCCAGTTCCTGAAAAGTAAGGAGAAATCTTCCATCTCGGGAGCCCACTGGGGCACTCAGATACAATAAAATGTCGAAGTACACATTCTCATTATCGTAAATTCTACAGCCAGTCTTGAGTAGTGTGGTGTGTGGTTAATTGTGGATGGAAGATTCACTTGCACAGAACATGACCTTTCCAACATATTATCTCACCTCCATGAGCAAGGCTACAGAAGCTAGCCACAGGCCCCGAAAAATATTTAGTTATTTTTCAATCCTGAAAAAAAGTAATTGGCACTCTCAACATATTCAATTATAAGTTTAATTATTTTAAATGGTTCATTACACCTATCAAAGTAGCGGATAATACAACCACTTACCGTATTTTTGCTCAAGTTAAACGTTGGTAGCTGGAAAGATGTATTATTGTTTGTTCCAAAAGCGTTCGAGGATGCAGCTCCAAATATAGAGGGTTGGACTGGTCCCTGTGGTGCACTGGTTGATGCATTACCCCCAAACACTGAAGGTCTGGACAGCACTGAATCACTACTAGACGAGCTTCCATGTGAAGAGCCAAAGGCAGGCTCCGCCTTAGATCTCGCACCAAAATGTGTTGTTTGAGCTGTACTAAACGTAAAATTGCCTGCTGTTGCGAAGACATTTTGATTTGTCGTAGAAGGAAGAATAGAAGTAGACACATGACCTCCTTTCCCTGTACTAGCAGACGATGAACCGAAAGTGAAGACCTCTCTCTTACCACTTGCAGTACTAGTAACTAGTAAATTGGCAGATTCTGAAACGGGATTCGTTGTAGAAGCAGTTGCCTGAGTTCCAGAATCGAATACAGGTACACGAGTTGGCGCTCCGAAGCTGACAGATGATGCAGGTTTAGAAGCAAACGTGGGTAGAGAATTGGTAGTGTTATTTCCCGCGCTGAAAGTAGGTACTGAAGTTGTCGGTTGTGCGCTAATGTATGATGAGGCTGTAGTAGTTGTGCCGAAAATAAAAGTAGTCGGCGTGGTTGTAGCAGTTGGAAAGGCTGAAGCAACTGACTGCTCTGGCAGAGAAGTTATTGTAACTGTCCTCTTTGGGACGTTTTCAGTAGCTGTAGGAACTGTCCGTGAACCGAACGTTACATCAGAGGAACTTCCTAGTCTATTTTGTGTAATGCTGTTGGAATTAGTCGCGCTAGACGAAGGAGTAACTGGTCTATTAATAGTAAAACTTAAGCCTGATGTGCTTTTCTTTAATGGTGGTTTTCCCGAGGATGAGTCAAGCACATTTACTGATCTTCCATTTGAGGATCCACTCCCGAATACATCTGAGGGAGCTGCTATATTAGATGCAGAGGTCGCCTTGACGGTGGATACATTGCTGGAACCGTTGTTTGTGAACGTAACACTGCTTGTGACTGGAGCAGAGCCACTCGTAAATGACAACGAAGGTACAGTGAAAGTGGAATTTGATGACGTTACAGAACAGCTAGGATTTCCTCTGGAATCCACAGTTTCCGCTGAAAGCACAGTTCTCTTTGGTGCTAGAGTCTCTGGTGACCTTTTACTTCCGTCAACTTCAGTTGATTTACTATCTCCAACGGAGTATCTAAAACCTTCTTTATTTGTAGGTTGAGATATACTGGCACTGTCATGTTTTTCTACCTCGAGTGAATCAATGCTGTTGTGTGGTGCAGCAGAAACATTCTCGCTAGTTCCTGCTGTAAATTTCTTGTTCTTGCTACTACTCAACTCAGACTCATTTCCTGATTTATCATCACTTGATGTTGTTTTTGTCATCGAGTTTGTTGAACACGTAACAGCTTCACTGGTATGAAAACCAAATTTAAACTTGACAGGTTCAGTTTTCTTTGTTTCTCCTGAATTAAAATCAGATTTTCTATTTGAATCTTGAACATCGCTGACCTTACCACCATTAAAATCCCATTTAAAACCAGGCGTCGATGTACCTGCATTACTTACAACAGATTCCTTGATTTCAAAGCGAAATCCTTGCTGCTCAACCCCACACTTTGGAGATTCACATGTAGAACATTTGGTGAGATTTGCACTATTTCTAACTAAACAAACCTGGCACATCCACATATCTTTCGAACTTTTTGAGTTACTTTCTTTCTCACACTTTTCAGCTACGATTATTTTCGTGTTCTCCGTTTGGCAAGCCAGACATTTATTTGTTGATACTGGATTTCTCACCCAACACACAGAGCATTCCCATGTATCTTTCACAGGTTTAAACTTAAACCCAAAACCCACATTCACCTCTGTACTGTTCACAGATTTACTTTCCGGAAGGTTTTTGTTTGGTTTCTCCGCTTTGCAAGCTACACACAATGAATCACTGTCCTTATTTCTCACCAAGCAAGTATTACATTCCCAAATTCCAGACGATAACTTAAATTTAGCTCCAAAATTATCGGAGCATGAAGACTGTTGATTTTCACCTTTGGCCACACCAGTTGATTCACACAATACACTGGGTGATGCGTTGCTCTTATTCGCAGCCACACCTTCACTACATTGTTTATCTGTTAAAGTAGATGAGATCTCTGGTTTACTTGGACGAATACTATTTTGGCTAACCAAGGCTTCGTGACTTGCACTACTTACAGCAGTGTTTATCTTTTCGTTTTTAACATTTTCATTCAATTTCCCTGAGCTCTGCTCACTAAACTCGACACTCGAACTACCCATGCTACCCTTGATTGGAGGTCTTTTTAACGTACCACGGATCCTACTAATGTCCGTTGTGCCTACGTCTTCCTTTTCACTTTGCAGCGGTAGAGACGAAAAATAACTATTTATTGCCTGTTTCATTTGCTCTTCTGCTTCACTCGAGCTTTGAGTTGTTGTGTATGGTTTAGCGAAAGCGTAGCTGTTCGAGGATTGCGATGGACGATTAATATTACGAACTGATATGGGTGCAGAAAACCGAAAACTCGTCACAGGAACTGTGTATGTTCGGTCCGTGGTAACTGGAATCTTGAAGTCAAACTTCGGTAAGGTTGTAATTGGCAATGAGACACTAGGTAAATTTATTTGCTCACTTCCACCTTCCTCTACGGACATGTTTGACTTAATTTTACTTGTATACTTGCTTCCTTGCCAATCATCAGTCCTACAAGAGGGAAAGAAAAAGTATCAGTTTACATTCGAAAACATAATATGTTTAAAGAACAATTACAGATATAGTAAGATCAATAAATGTAATGTTGACTTTTTTTCCCTAAAGCAAGCCTTTTGAAATATCTTATCTTAACTATATATAAAACTACATAAGCTGACAAATTAAAGGGGTACTTCCGGTTGACGTGGAAAGTTGAAATTTGGCATGATTGTAGCCTTCCGGGTCTAACCGACAGGAAAATTGCCAAAAGTGAATGTTTTTAGTTTCTAAGGAGTCTAAAAGGGGGATGAGAAAATTCCCATGTTATTTAAAAGGGCGTTTTCTTGGGATACAAAATCTTATCTTTTAGGTAGTTGAAATAGGAAAAACTTGACATTTGGTAGAACTGTGGATTTAAGAGGTGCGAGGCCGTAGGCCGAATAAACTTGAGGGTCAGGGGGCGAAGGCCCCAGCTGTGCTAAATTCAGGAAATGTGATTAAAGAGCAAATGCACAAAATTCACTCTTGATGCAAAGGCTGATACCTAAGAGATGCGAGGCCGTAGGCCCAGCAAACGAGGGGTTCTGGGAGCGGAGCCCCCACCTAGCCAAAGGCTAGTCTATATATTAAAGTGCTAGGTTTATATGTTTGTCTCCAATCATTTCGACAATGAGATCTCGAAAACCACAAGTGCTATAAATAATGGCCGTTTTCACTGGTCGATTCTAAATTTTGTGTAGATTGTCCAGTTCTAATTGATTAAAAAATAAACGGCCATTATTTCTTTATTACATTTTTAAGGGTACACTGGAAGTGTTGCAATTTTAGAAAAGTAAAACATCGTATCCTACGAGTTATTCAAGCACCACATAATTACATACAGGAGTAATACCTCTCATGCGTTTGTTTGATCTCCAAATGATAATGAAAAACGAAAGATAACGATTTTTCCAGTCTAAGATGAATCTTTATTGTTTGGACTGTTTTGCCCAATGAACACCATATATCACTGACATTATAATTAATTGTGTGTATAATATATTTGCTTATTACATACTGCATGCAGAAGAAAGACAACACTGGTCATACATGAATTAGAAACTCCAACCGGAAGTAGACTCAAATCTTGCAAACGGTGCGAGATATTGAAAAAGTAATCGAAAAAAATCTCCTCTTTACGGTATCTCTTGCCGATTTTTATCAAGACGTCTTTCACTTGTGTCTGTAAAGGGACATGTACAGGTGTGAGGAATAGCAAAGAGATTCATGTTCGTATGTGAATGATGCGCTGTGTAGAGAGTGCAGGTTCAGCTAGTCTATCTATTAAAAAATGAAATCTTTGAGTTTTACGTCCCACGGTTATGCCGGTTAGGCTAAAGGAGACGGTGATAATGAGAGATGAGTGAAAATGGTGGAATGAAGAAAGTGGGAGGAAACGGGAGAACCCCGAGAAAACCCACGAGCACGGTGTTTGTCCACCACAAAGTTCACTTGGCGGGGGCTGGGATCGAACCCGGGACCCCAAGCACCAGAGGTGAACGCTCTACCACTGAGCCACCGCGCCCCCCAGTCTATCTATTAAAATGCTACAATACCAGTTAAAAGCGCCTGAGCTCCAACTTATAACTTTAGCTTTCAAATCTTTCTTTTACGGTTGTGTGTGATTTCACGTTTAACAAAGACAAACATTTTAAGTATTTGTACTTTAAATAGTCTAAATTAGTTAACTGTATCTTTTTCACAAAGTTTATGATATAAAATTATTGTTCAAAGCAGGGGTGTCATTTAGGGGGGCAGGGAAGGGCATTTGCCCCCCCCCCCCCGAGTTTGAGATGTATATAGATTTTATCAATAGACAAGTAGTAAATCAGTGAGAAACGCGAAATTTTACTAATATCAATGGGTCTTGCTCCCCCCAAGCAAAATCTGAAATGACGCTCCTGGTTCAAAGCCTTTGTATTTTTATAAGCCTTCTCCAAAATCAATGCAAATGAACTGTGCTGCCATCTTTGGAGTTCTTTTAAACTATATGTTTCTGGAAATTAATGTTTGTGGCCAATCCTTTCGACAATGAGACCTCAGAAACTACAGGGTCTAGAAAGATGACGTTTTCACTGATCGATTGCAAATTTTGCGTAGATTGTCCAGTTCTAATTGAATATTTAAAAAGCATGACCATTATTTCTTTATTACATTTTTAAGGGTACACTGGAAGTGTTGAAATTAAAAAAAAAAAAGCTATAGCATCATATCCTATGCGTCATACATTCCAACACCACATTGTTGTATATTGGGGTTGTATATGTGTCAGGCGTTTGTTTCATGGCCAAATAATGGTGAAAAAGGAAGGATAACCATTTCTCGAGTCTAAGATAAATCTTTATTTTTTGAGTGTTTTGCCCAATGAACACCATATATAACTGACATAATTAATTGTATATGTAATGTATTTGCTTATTACATACTGCATGCAAGAAGAAAGAAAACACTGGGTATACATGAATTAGAAACTCCAACCGGAAGTAGGCTCAAATCTTGCAAACGGTGCGAGATATTGAGAAAAAATAACCGAAAAAATCTCCCCTTTATGATAGCCCTTGCCGATTTTTTTTTTAAATCAAGACGTCTTTCACTTGTGTCTGTAAAGGGACATGTACATATATTGTGAGGAATGAGAAGGATATTTATGCTCATATGCGAATGATGCGCTGTGTAGAGAGCGCAGGTTCAGCTAGTCTATTTATTAAAAAGCTAGGTTTATATGTTTGTCGTCAATCCTTTCGACAATGAGATCTCGGAAACCACAAGTGCCGCTTTCACTGGTTGATTCCAAATTTTGTGTAGATTGTCCAGTTCTCATTCAAATTTTCAAAAATCGTGTTGTTATTGTTCTATTCAACATTTTATGGGCCGTTTTGAGCCCATAAGATTAACATTGTTGCAGGCCGAAACTACGGTGTTTGGCAACAAGTAGAGAAGTTACGTATGCCGTGTTGACAGACATTGTAGGCGCTTTGCTTAAATCTGAATTGATAAAACCTATTGCATCCTGGCAACTTCAAAGGCCTCAAGAGATGCAATGAGGCGTACTCGGACGGATATGGATTTATTAGAAAATATTATTTCCACTTGATATTGTGTTACTTCTACAAATTTGCTACAATCACACTCCCACATCTAATTCACTTTCTTTGAGTCTCCTATCCTTTACTGTGTAAGGAGACATGCACAGTGGGAAGGAGATTTATGATCATTTCAGAACGATGCGCTGAGTAAAGAGTGCAAGTTCAGCTTGTCTATATATTAAAATGCTAGGTTTATACGTTTCTGGTGAATTCTTTTGACAATGATATCTCGGACACCACAAGCTCTAGAAAGATGCCGTTTTCACCGATCGACTGCAAATTTTGTATGGAGTGTTCAGTTCTAGTTTAATGTTTTAAATTAGATTACATTTTTTAGGGGTACACTGGAAGTATTGAATTTTTTTAAAAAAAGTATCACATTCTACGAGTTATACACTCCACCACCATATATTTGTATACGGGGTTAGTATATCTCTCTGGCGTTTATTTCATGGCCAAATGATAATGAAAAATAAAGGATAACCATTTCTCCAGTCTAAGATGAATCTTTATTGTTTGGAGTGTTTTGCCCAATGAACACCATATATCACTGACATAATTAATTGTATGTGTAATGTATTTGTTTATTACATACTGCATGCAAGAAGAAAGAAAACACCGATCATACATGACTTAGAAACTCCTGCCGGAAGTAGGCTCAAATCTTGCATACTGAGATATTGAAAAAATAATCGAAAAAATATCCTCTTGCGGATTTTTATCAAGATGTGTTTCATCTGTAAAGGAACATGTACAGTTGTAAGGAATGACAAGGAGATTCATGCTCATATGTGAATGATGCGCTATGTAGAGACTGCAGGTTCAACTTGTGCATATTTAAAAGTGAGCCCCTCTTCCATTTTCTCAGTGTGCCTAATCCACGCTCACAGATAGTGAATAATATTTTTGAAAGAAACCAGATAATTGGTTTCTGGTCAAAGATTTTGGGCGTTAACCTCATATGCATTTATATTTTAAGACATCTTAAAATATGCTTTTAAAACATCTTAAAATATAAATGCATATGAGGTTAACGCCCAAAGTCTTTGAACAGAAACTAATTATCTTGTTTCTTTCAAAAATATTCTTCAATATCTGTGAGCGTGGATTAGGGACACTGAGAAAATGGAAGAGGGACTCACTTTTCAACATGCACAGTCGTAAACAGAGTAGAAGGTTTAGCAAAAAGGAAGTTATGAAAGTGTATTCTTGCAAGCAAATTTAGTATTTAAGAGTTTCATAGAAACTGGTGAGATGGAATGAAATATTAACAATTTTACTTCGTAATATTTGAACACAATATTCATACATCTGGCTTATCAACATACTTAAAAATGTGCGAAAAATGAACATATGCACATACGCACAAGTTTTAATTGGTATACGAGAAATTTCCAGAAATTACCAGACGTTTTGACCTATCGCGGCAGTGTGCAGGGCTAGAGTCACCATCTTGGTGTAAAAACTTTGCCAGATGCAGTACTTATCCAGCTGTGGTAGCGTGAGGGCTATGACGCTCTTACTGTGCTTTCTGTGACGTGTTACAACGTGCGCTGAAATAGAAAATTCCGCCTCTTATGAGTTGCGTTCTGTAATTAGGTTTTTGTTGGCAAAAAAAAAAAAAAAAAGGCCAATTGGAATTCATCGCCAACTGTGTGAAATGTACGGACATGGAATAATAAGTGAAGGCCAAGTAATATAATGGTGCACACTGCCAAGCGTACCCGAGTGCTCTTGAATGGTTTTGGATTGGAGGTGTTCAATCACCCATCATACAGACCGGATTTGGTTCCAAGCGACTAGCACCTCTTCCAATGGATGAAGACATGGCTCACTACACAACGCTTTAATACTGACGCCAAACTGCATGCCGGTGTAAGCCAGTGGTTGAAATCGCAGGCGACAGATATCTACGCGACGATATTGAAAAACTTGTGCCACGATATGATAAATGCCTTAATTTGCATGGCAATTATGTCGAAAAATAGCCTGGGAGTGTACCTTTCAAATGTATATAATATAATTTGGTTTGTTCATTCTGTCACTTTTTTTTTTTTTTAATTTAAAAACGCGTTACTTTCTAGACAGCCATAGTATAACTATCATTTTGGGCTCGCTTTCAAGACGACTATGTATGTCTAACAAAAAAGAAAATAGTGAAAATATTAAATACAACTCTGGAAAATTCATACTGCAAACCTCTTCGATGAATGTTTCATCCAACTGCCGGGATTAAAAGTCAAAAGGAGGAAAACATAAGGATAGGAAGGTTTCTATAGGAGGTATTAAAATGAAGACACGTGATATTTTTACCAAGTTGAAATATATATGTGTGTGAGAGAGAGAGAGAGCGAATTGTGGGGAAAATGAAACTCAGGGGATGGGTTGGTAAATAAAAGTACAGGAGGAACGAACATACATATATAAATAAATGTAATGATCTTTGTCCAACTCCTAGACCTCTTGACCGACTTTGATGACTTTTGGCACCTTATTTATTTGCGCTTTGCCTATATTATGTCCTTACCATGTTAGTCTTCTTAAAATGCTTATCTAAGGAAGCGAGAGAGGGGTCAAAACTTACACGAAAATTCAATATCCTCTCACCTTAGAAAGATGAAACTTTGTACATAAATTCATTTAAAACATTAGTGGTTTTGAAAATTCCAGTTTTAAGTGGGAAATCTTCTATGAATTTAAAAATTAATGTAACGTAGTTTTGTAAGAGGCAGATATAACAAACTTCACTCTAGTACTCCTTTACTAGCAGTGTTGGTCTTTGAAGTTCGGTACATAGGTGATAGAAGAGTATAGCAGCAACTGTATGAAACATCTATTCTTTTGTCGCATAGTGTACAAGTGTATTAACGGCATTTCTACTAACCTACTAACCTATTCTCTGAGAAGAAACAAATCAAGACTTTTGTTGTAACGTATTAAATAACCATGGTATTGTATGAGTCGTGTGTACGGACGTTACCTTGTTGTGTATCCAATTTTAGAATACTTTCGTTCACATGAAAATTCGCAAATATCAAATATGAAAGGATTTTATAGTTGCAAAATGCAACTTGGTTGCACGTCCTTATTTAATACCTACATATTATATATATATATATATATATATATTGATTTCTACCTAATTTAGCAAAACTGATATATTATTTCGTATAACTGATGCAACAGTATACTATGCTGAATACATCATGAAAAGAAACAGTACCATCCATTATCATCATTCGATCTTAGCATAATGTTCCGTTTACGAGATCAACTAATCAAATTATCCCTCTCTCTCGAAATAACTCTATCATCCTAATTATGAAATTAAGGTTGTTTCAAACAAAATCAGAATAACCAGTCTGTGCAACAGAGAATCACAGGTCCTAATAACATATTATTTGGTTTGAAAACATCAGTTTGAGATCATTACGCTTTCGGACTACATGTTTGGTTCGAAAGATATGTAGTATACCTAAGACTATATATACAGATACTTTACACAAATGAAAACTTATATATCCGCTTTTTGTAATGTGGAAAGATCAACAGACAGTCTGTTCAGCACCCTAACAATAAATAAATCCAACAGAAGTTCGAAATCTTGCTTGAACTTTTCTAAATAAACTTTACCTTATTAAAGTAAAAAACAAAACTAACAAAATTGAAATTAGAAGATTAGTGAATATATTTAAATACTTAGAATTTGTAAAAACTAATAACTCGGTCATTATATATAGGCTTCGTAGTTCCAGATTTCCCTTACCTTAAAGTATACTTCGCTGTACCATCTTTAACGGTAGTTTCAGTTCCTGACCTGGTGTTCTTTTGCATTCTAAGTAAATCCGGCAACATTGGTATAGTCAAAGGCTTGCATACATTCTGTAAGGATTGCATACGTCCAGGAGATGTACTCGTCTGAATGCTCTTCGAGGTAGTGGACTCCATCTTACTTCTCTTAGATGCTTCTCTCTCTACAGGGATTCTTTTGGCGTCTATAATGGGAGACGAACATTCTTCCAAGCATTTTAATATTCTCTTTGCTGTGTAGCTCATATTACTGCGACCCGATGTATCACTAGAAACTGGTGCCACTTTAATCTTTGATCTCTGTAAAACCTGCAAGAACAAATTATGAAATTAAGAGTCATTTAAGTAATTACGTTAAGGATAAATTTACCCCACTTCTTTGAAGTTTTATATTTGGTTCATCATTGTAAGTAAAAGCTTTAGTTCATTATTATAGGCACTAAATGTTCTGACTCTGCACTCCAAGTCACAATATTTTGGGAATAATTCCTCACATAAAAAAAAAAAAAAAAGTTCATATGGACCCATGGTCGGAAGTTCAGTTTTGTAGTTATAGAGTGCTGAAAACATTAAAAACTTTAAAGACCCATAGTTTTACTACTATAAGACCAATCGTAGTCGGGTCAAGACATCACTGAGGAACTAGTATGTGAACTATCCAAACATCCATGTTTAAGAATCTCCGGTACTTGCACAATTATTTTCAGAAAGGCTGTTTGGGAGTATTTCATCACCCTTCAGTTACCTCTCTCAAAAAATTAGTACTGGAGCATTCTTAAACATGGATATTTGGACAGTTCACATAACAATTCATCAGTGATGTCTTGACCCGATTAAGATAGCTCCCATACTAGTACAGCTATGAACTTTTAAAGTTCACTTGTTCACGTTTTCAGCATCCTAAACTATTCACTTTTGAACACAGGTTCATATGGACTATTTTCTTATTTTGATGTTAGGAATCTGTTCTCAAAATATTGTGACATATTTTCGAAATACCCTATATATATAATGCAGTGTGAGTGAGTGAGTGGACCATTTACCTTTACGCACCCTTGTAACTTCTAAACTAATGGACACAAAGCGCGGAAATTTTGTACCAGACAAATATCGGCAGGGGGGCATTGTTTCGCATACTCTGTGAAACCACACAGTTGTCTATGTTGCCAACATAAATTTGTATTTCTTTTTCAAATCTACACTACATCAGGTTATTACGTATTTCAAAACTACATGCACAACGAATACACAATACTACACTTATTATGCAGCGTTGCAAATTAAGGACGCAATAGTATCACCAACTTTAAAAAGCACCTAATTTTGGAAGGTTCTACAACAGTAACAATGCAAGTGAGATGGACGTGGTAATGCACATCCAAAGTAATCTATGTCGAATTATGGTCATCATATGACGTATTTCGAACAACTAAAAACATTTATAAGAAACTAGCATATATTACCCGCTTCGCTGGGTTGAAATAAATAATTTAAATGCACATCTTTGTATCTTATGTATTTTATTGCCATTAATTTTTTATTGTTTACTGCAGCAAGCATGTTTACACAGTTTTTGCTAATGTTTGGGAACGTTATGATGTAGTAACCATTTTTTTCTCTTAGTTGTAAATTAAATGTGATTCGTGCTCTAATACTGCAGAAATAACTTTTTTTTTTTTTCGTAATTGAATTAGTGTCACTGTTTATCTCGGCGACCCCAAGAACTATAGATTCAACACTGATATCGGTCATTTTTGACCATTTATCTATCTATCTATCGATCTATATATATATATATATATATATATATATATATATATATATATATATATATATACCCCTCCCCCACGTTGCAGGCCATAGCATCGGAAGTGTCACCGTTCATCTCAGCGACCCTCAAAAATGTGGATTCAGCACTAATATCGGTCATTTTCGATCATTTTTAAATATCTCTTCCTCCCCCAAGTTGCAAGGTTGAATTTGAATTTAAACGGGATCGAAATCATCATTATTCATCTAAGGGACCCAGAAAACTATAAATTCGAAACTGATAGTGGCCATTTTCGATCATCCTCCCCGTCTTCTGTGCTGCAGCACACGGCATCAGAATTGTCACTGTTGATCTCAGCTACTCTTAAAACTATGGATTTGACACTAATATTAGTAATTTTCGATCATTTTTAAATGTTTATCCCCCTCCCCTACGTTGTACTCTACCCTGCCCAACTATCAGGGCTGAACTTGGATTGAAACAGCATCAGATGTGTCACTGATTCTCGCATCGACCCGGAAATCTATGGGATTCAACACTAATATCGGTCAATTTTGATCAGTTTTAAATTTCTCTCCCCCTCCCCTTCGTTGCATCGTCAAAGTGAATAGTCTAAAGTAATCTCTGCCCCTAAACTCCTGTATGTTGAAAAATTGCTTGAGATTGGTCGGGTGGTTCAAGTGATGAAGTCATTTTTATTATTTTTTTTACACACACATATTCTATATATATATATATATATATATATATATATATATATATATATATATATATCCCACTCCCCTACGTTGACTCGTCAACGTGAAACGATAAAAATCACCCGAGGCTCGACCCTCATATACGCTGAAAATTTGATCGAGATTGGTTGGGTGGTTCAAAAGTTATTAGGTTTTATTTATACATCCCCTCCCCTAGGATCTACCGTCAAAATGAAATTACAAAAATGTTTCCAGATCCGAACCTCATGTATCTTGAAAATCTTATTGAGATCGGTCGGATAGTTGAAGAGTTATTAAGTTATTAAGAGAGAAAAATAATCACTTTCAGTCATATACAGGGCATCTAATAAAGTCTGACCCCGGGTCATTTGTTCGTATACGGTTGGGTAGATGGAAAAATCAGCGAACACGTATCCCATATTTTTAGGGACGCACGATTTGAGTTATAAAGTGTTGCCCCAGGGTCCCCTGTGGGGTCTCAGACGGGGTGCAACTCAAAATTTTCAAATGGCAAGAGGGGTCAAGTAGTATATCGTTGGAAAGGTATTGTTAAAAGAAAGAAGATCGTACCAGTCCCGAGTCCCTACACGAACCCTGTGCAAAATGGCGGTCGGGCAAAATGTCAACACAATGTGCACTGAAGATTCTGTGGCCACCCCTAGCAATCTGAAACAGTGAGTTACATCTCAAAAGCGAACAACACGTGTCACATCATTTCAAAAGTACAACATATCGAGGTAAAATAAATTACCCCGTTAATTTCCCTTAGGGTATGAAACGGGTTTCATCTCAAACGTGTCAAATAGGCAGGTTTGTCATATTGTATGTCGTGCGAAAGATCTGAATAATAAGTATTATTATAGCACGACTGTCCAAAAATAATAATGGCGTCGAAATATCAATCAATCATGCTTCGTACTACGACATTTTACTAGTAATGAGTGCGAAATCACTATGTATCAGACACATGGATTTTCAAATTGGAGGTATTGAGCTCAACTCTGTTAGCCATCGGAGTACGATATACTGTAGGTTTACTGTAGAGAGATTCCAAGAATTGCACGCAGAAAGAAATAATATGAAACTAGGCTTTAAAAAGAGTACCAGTCGTTGTCAGGAATCGCCAATAATAATAATAATAATAAATAAAAAGACGACGACGACGACGAAGGGCGAGGAGAATTATGTATTCAGAAATCACAACTACAATGAGACGACCGAACTAGTTCTCAAGATTACTGGCACGTCTGATAAACGCTCTTTCTGTACCAACATTTCGTACACACAGGAACTGAAAATCCTTTTCTGTGCTTCGTGCGGAAGAGAGTTTGCTTCTGTGCCTGTGTAGCCACACTGTCTCGTTTATGTGTTAGTAACAACGATAGCTGCGGCAGTAAAGCACTGCCTGCACAACTTAATAGGTGTGTTTTTGCCTTAGTGTAAAGCAACAGAATAGAATGATTTACACTTTCATTTCTTGTGCCATTTCGTGCTTTGTTTTCGCACTTACCGGCCATACGATGATACGCTCAGCGGAAGACAAAGTAGAAATAATTTTCCTTTATGGGGAATGTGATCTAAACTGCAGAGCAACCTCTAGAAGGTTCAAGGAATTATTTCCTGGCCGACCAATCGATCACAAGTATGTATCCAATTTAGTACAGAAATTTCGCGAAACACGAAGTGTAAAAGATCGGCCACGCTCTGGTCGACCTCAAGTGGATGAGGGCACAGTGCTGGAAGTCCTTGGGAACACTACTATAACACTCTAGCAATCCTTGACTGAAATGAGTGCCTCCTTGGGCATTCTCAAACCCACGATCGGAAAAATCTTGAGAAAACATTCGTTTCACCCATTTAAAATGCACATTACTCACGAGCTCAGTGAGGATGACTGATCGTCGTCTTGAGTTTTGTGAAGTAATGACCACGAATCACTGCAAATAATAAGTTTGTATACAACGTTTGTTTCAGTGACGAAAGCATATTCTTTATTAATTGGCGTGTTAACACCCAAAATGTGCCTTACTGGAGCGATGCAAATCCCCATATTTTAAGAGGACATTCTCAAGAACCTCAAAAAGTAAATGTTTGAATGGGAATTTTAGGAAGGCCTCTGTTCATTGATGGCCGGTAACCAGTGATGGCACTTTAAATATTTCTAATTGATTTATGAATTTAGATCTGCTCATAAATCTAGTAGATCCTCTCATTACAATGGTTATTAAGCCAGAATTTGATGCAGAAGGAATTATATCTCAACAGGATGGTTGTCCTGCACATTATGATCGCATTGTGCGTCAGTATCTGGACCATAGGATTCCCAAACAGATGGATTTGTAGGGGAGGAGCAATTGAGTGGCCGGCCCGATTCCCAGATTTGCCTCTAAATGACTTTTTCTTATGAGGACACCTGAAAGTTGTAATCTACAGAACACAACCAACTTCATTACTGGAATTAAGGACTCAAAATTCCTACAGCTTGTCAGAAGATACCACCACTTACTTTCAAGCACGCACGTCAAAAATTTGAAGATCGTTTATATTATTGTCAGGAAGTGAATGGTGCGCAATTTCAGCATTTCTTAAGCTAAAGTTCAATCCAGTATTACATCATGTAATTGTACTCGGAATTTGATCATAGTAGGGCTAGGGAGATGTGTAGAATGGCCTCTGCATCTACACATGCTCAAACGACACAAACACAGACATGGATTTTACGTACCTGATTCAGATGTTTCGAGCGACAACACTTCACATACTTTTCTATTTAAAAATAAGTTGAGTTGAACACCATTTGGGACTCTAAGGCACGCTCTGGGGCGTTTTATATATATATTTTTCTGATCACCATCTGTATATATATATATATATATATATATATATATATATACAGATGGTGATCAGAAAAATGGAAACACCTGAACGAAACTGCAACTTACCAGATTAATATGGTGTCGGGCCACCTTTCGCCTTCAGAACAGCCTTGATGCGACGTGGGATGGAGGAACAGAGGTCGTGAATGGTAGCAAGTGGAATTTTACACCATTCCTCGTGCAGTGCGTCGGCCAGTTCTGTGAGAGAGGATGGAGGTGGAAATCGTCGCCGAAGTCGTGTTTCCAAGACGGACCATTGATGTTCAATTATGTTGAGATCTGGGGATTGGGCGGGCCAAGGCGAGTGGTTGAACTTCACCCCGATGTTCCTCAAACCACGCTGCAACAACGCCAGCTGTGTGAATGGGTGCATTATCATCCTGGAAGATGGCGTCATTGTCCAGGAACAACATCCGGACCATCGGATGCAAGTGGTCTCCTAAAATTGCGACATAATCGCTGGCAGTGATTCGTCCGCTAAGTGTGACCACAGGACCCAATGAAAACCATGATATGGCGGCTTACATCATCACCGAGCCGCCGCCATGTTTCACAGTTGGGCGGAGACACTGCAGATCATAAGCTTCTTTGGGCGTTCTCCACACATAAACACGGCCCGTGGTTGGGAATAGGGTGAAGGATGACTCATCCGACCATATCACACGTACAAGAAGTTCTCGGGATTACATACTTTGAAACAGTGTTGCAAACAAAGTTTTTCGAATTAAAGGCTACTGGAAGAGAGGCAAATTTTCAACCTCTTGTAACTTTATTAGTATTCATTCGAGATCCGTCATATCGCGAATAGTATTAGACACTAAAATACTTTGGACGTGCATTGCTCTGTCTGCCTCATCTTCGCTGTTACTGCTGTAGAGACCACCACCAAAATTTGGATTTTTGTGATTCTGTAGCGTCCTTAATTTGTTAAACTGAATAATGAATTTAACATTGTAAGGTTTTGTTTAACATGCAGATTTGAAATACGTAATACCCTGTAGTAGAACCATTTGTTAGACAGGCAACACTGTTAATCTTGTGTATCACAAAGCCAAACAATGTCCCCTGGTGATATTTGCATGGTGCTATATTTCCGTGAAAAGTTACAAGAGCGTTTCACGAATAATGGTCTCCCATATATTATATATATATATATATATAGGGTGCAGAAGTAGTCCGAGAACGGTCCAATATCTCGCGAAAAATACAGATCAACAAAACAAAACAAAAACACGTGTTAAATAATTTTGAAAAAGCTGTCCAATGATACCAAACGCAATCCCCTATCCCCATCCCTTTCGGGGATACAGGGAGTAACTTTGAAATTTTAAATGGGAACCCCTATTTCTTATGCATATTTTGCACCGTTGCCGAACTTTGCAGGTACAGTGCTCTATCTCATCGAAGTGCCCATTAGGGAATAAGACAATTCCGTTAATGTACACTCATGTCCAAAACTCATGTCGCATGCCTATATAGTCCAGTCAAATTACGTCAAAAACGAGCCAAACCTAGACATTTAG
The DNA here is from genome assembly GCF_964235325.1 of Thermobia domestica. Lineage (NCBI taxonomy): Eukaryota > Metazoa > Arthropoda > Insecta > Zygentoma > Lepismatidae > Thermobia > Thermobia domestica. Next base: position 73,491,251 of record NC_137470.1, on the reverse strand, counting down.
AATAAAAAGATGGGACCTTCTGGAATTTGTTTGTGATCTCTTCCTCATTAACCTCCAGAAAATCCAAAAAAAAAAAAAAAAATCCAGTTGCGAGTTTTCCGCCATTTTGAATAAATAGTCTGCCATCTTGGATTTCTCACATGCACTTAGTTTATGACACATAACTTCTAAACTAAATAACATAGAAGGATCATTCTTTCTTTATTATACTTCTAATATTATAGGCAATGTAGCAAGTTATCATCACTTTTCTACGAGTAACCATTTTTGCATAACTTTAGGATAAAGTGAAAAATTGGGATCTGTATTAGGGGGCATATCCGTTTCATTGCCTCATATAACTTAACAGAGTAGAAATATGAAAAAAGTGCTCAAATAAAAGTTGTTGGAAATTTCATAAGCTTTAAAACGATGTGTATATATTGTCACTATTTACAATGTCAGAGATGCGTAATGAAGCTTCAAACGTCGTCGGACTGCGCACAATTTCTGTTGAAACATATGAATGAATCATTTAACATGAAGAAAAAGAGAGATTATTTAGTGATTTGAGACGGCTTTTCATCACAATTTCCGGTAACTATCAACAGGTTTGGAAGTCCAGCTAGTTTAATAAATAGTTCGGAAACAGTGGCGTCGACAGGGGGGTGCGCAAGAACTCTGAAAGTAGACTTTCGCACTATTTTTGTGTATGTAAGCCTGTGTGTCCACTGAAATTAGTTTGAGATAAATGTTTCAAAAGAAGATGAAATTTATTGAAATATGTTTTGCTGATGTTATCCTTTAAAAAAAAGCAGTGACGGGTTTTCCGCCTTTTTGAATAAACAGCCCTAGTACAGTGCAATTACGACAAAAGTCCCAAAACTCTAGTTGTTGGTTTTCCCTATTCTTTGCGGCCAATTATATGAGCAATATGTGAGGTTTGACACGAAATACTATGGTAAATAAATTATTGTATTTGATGTTTATACCCTAGGTCGACCTAGCGTAAAGCATATAAAACAATGGACATGAACAAAGAAACCATGAATACGCGTAATCGTTCAGAACAGCATCCGCGTTGTTCGTTTATCTCAACAAAAATTCCTTTTTAACACAAAGAACAAATCCGAACTGATATCACATCTGACGAAATATCTCGAGAAATCTGGTTGTACCGTACATCAATCACCTGGAGATGCACACACATTAGTTGTGTTAATCGCAACAAACCTTGCAAAATCTGGCTCGTCAGTAATAGTGGGAGAAGATTCCGATATTTTGATTCTGATAGTAGCACTCGCAACAGCTGAGACTTACATGTTTATTCCTGGCTCGAAGCCACCACATAAGATATGCAGCAGTACCAAACTTCAGAGAACATTGGGCGATATGGTGAACTGCATTTTATTTCTGCATGCCTTTACTGGTGGTGATACAACTTCTGCTCAACACAGTAAAGGGAAGAAAGTTGCGTACTAAATACTGGGGAAAAATAAAGAACTGCGTCGAGAAATGGATGTTTTCAACAACCTATCATCATCTGCTGATGAGTGGCAGCTGCTGGAGAAAAAATGTTCTTAGCGTTATATACATGTACAGAAAAAGAAAATATGGATTGTACAAGATTCTGCATGAACAGAAAGATTGTATCTAAACAACGCATTATTGACACTTTCTACTTAGCAGTACTATCTTCAACAACAGCTGCTGCAAATCACCATAGTCTCATGTCTTCTATCAAGTTCAGCAGTGGAAAAATCAAGAGTTGACACAAATTGAATGGGATTGGAGAATTTGTGGTGATTGCCTTCTTTCTGTAACAACATTTGAACAACCTGTTCCAAAAGATTTGCTAAAGTTCATAGCACACAACTGCCACGCGAACTGCGGAAACAATTGTGGGTGCAGAAGAGAGCTAGATTGTACATCATTTTCTGGGCAGAGTAGTGGACACGAATGTGGTAATAGCACTACTTTAGTTGAAGATGCAGATGAAGGAATTGATGATGAAGCTGTCACCAAAACCAACTTCTTTGAGAAGGAAGTTAACGAAAATTGTGGACATTCAATTACAAAACGCCATCGAGAAAAGTAAGTCTCAAAGTACACTGATATATTTAGAACTTTTGTTTAAGTTCATTTATCGTCGCAAGGCTTTTTACTTTGCCATATACACTGATCAGCAGTTGAATTAGAGACAGCAGGAAAGTTGCAAAAACCGCCCTGCAGATGCTCCACCAGTGCATGTGAATGAAATGCATCGCGGGGGTACAGCTGCCGTGTACTTCCTCTCTCGGTGCCCGTGTCAGTGCACTGTGTGATGGGCAAGACGAAGGACCTGAGTGCACTTAACCGTGGTCATATCGTAGAAGTCAGACGACTGGGTGGCTCGATTTCAGAAGTGGCTGCGGCTCTCGGATATTCAAAGGCAACTGTGTCAAGAGTGTATCGTGAGTACCTGGCTTCCGGTAAAACCGCACCCACACGGGCAAACTGCCGCGGTCAGGGGCGTGTCGACGACAGGGGTAGACACAGAGTGGCCCGCATCGTAACAGCCGATAGACGAGCAAAAGTGCGTCAAATCGCGGAGAGGTTCAATGCAAGACAACAACGCCGTGTCAGCAGCCACACAATTAGCAACCATCTGTTCGCCATGGGGTACAGAAGCCATCGACCCACGCGAGTATCCCTTCTAACAGCACAACACAGGAAACAACGTCTAGCATGGTCAAAGGATCACTCTCTCTGGACCGTGGAAATGTGTGAAAGGTTTCCTGGACAGTCTCTCATTGGTAGTTCGCGGCATAGAAATTGTTACAAAAATCCTAAGTCCAAATTAATAAACATTTGCCCCGTTTTCTTATGCATCCAGAAATACATGTCTCAATCGATTAGTTGCTTCTAGTATTCAATACAACTCCTCCCCCTCCTCCACCTCTCCTTGTCTAAAGCAGTGAGTGTGACGTAGTACACTCTTTCCATGCAGCTGAAAAAGAAACAGGAATCAAGTTTACAACGTTATAGCTTTAAAACAGTCTTTTACATTCGTTTCTTCTGAAATATTTTGAAGAGCCTAAATTTAAAAAAAAAGTCTCACAATGTTCCCCATTCTTTCCCTTCTTTAAAGACTGCAAGCTAGTAAGATGGTCCCTAAGAAATCTATGGAAATTGCCAAAACGGCAGAAGGTTTTGTGCTTCCTGAAGTCTGTAATGCACGCACATAGGTCTAAAATGTCTACTGACAGAAATGAGTGTTATTCAATGATTCATTTAATTTCTTTTCAGTAATTGCAAACAAATGTTCCAAGGGGGTCATTTGGGCAGGACAGGAGGGTGTAATTCCCCCTCCCTTGAGCTTGAGCTTCATAAATACATATTGTTTGATCAAATGTATAGTAATACACTAATAAAAAAAGTGAAAATCTTCTGTCGGCGGAGAATCCCCCCCCCCCCCGAATAAAATCTATAATACACTGCTTTTAGCAAAAAAAAACTATAGAGTTACGATAGCACATTGCTAGAGAGCTTACATTTGGTTTCAAGAGTCGAAGGTTTGATCTCAAGCCATATGAGTTCCTGGGCGAGAGAAAGAGAGAGAGAGAGAGAGAGAGGAGAGAGAGGGGGTATGATTTATATACACAGATTTAGAATTGGGGAAAATGATCGGATAGCATTCGTATTATGACGAAAATTGTAATTTTGTGAAACAGAAGGGAAGGTTTCGAACTGCGAGGATCACATTAGGCAGTTGTCGAATTAAGGTGGAGAACTCTTTTTAGAGCATCAGATGATTACGAAGACAGAGAAAGATCTTGAGAACTGAAAAATTAAGAATTTAAAAAATCTGAAACTTCCGAGACGTGTTTCGAACCACGACTTTATCATTCTGCTACTGAGAATTCTATATACTCGTTACATACGTTTACTTTAGCTACGTTGAAAGCTAACTTAATGGGATATTCCAAAAGTTGACTCGGTGGATGCGCCGTTCAGATAGGACGTACATCTCTTATAACTTAGTTACAATGTATCGTGGCGGATATAAATCATTGATCAGGTAATGGTAACTGCTTTGAAACAAAGGCAGATTATGAGAATTAAATCAGTCACATCTGTGGTTTCGTGTGAAGAAACAAACTTTTGAGCCAAAGGTTTAAGAACAACTCAAGTTATTAATATAAACTTTACCGAAGATTATTCATTTATATCATCATACAAGCAATACGAAAGACGTTCTGAAACGAAGAAATACAACTTTGCAAGCGGAGGCAAAGAAACCTAAAGTAACGAGACTAAAGACGAATCATTTACCGCGTAGTTATCGTGGTTCAGTGGTCAAGGCGCTGGATCAGTAATCTGGAGGTTCGTGGTTCAAATCCACGTCGGGCTTTTTTTAGGATTTTAGATGGCGATTGATCGACGAAAACACACGTTTTATTATATTCAGATATTTGAATACTCGGATGTTTCAATACTTGAACTATCAAATCTTAATAATAATAATAATAATAATAATAATAATAATAATAATCTCGTAGAAGATTAAAAGCTAGAAGCTAATTATCGCTTAGTTCATATCATTACAAACAGAAACGTGACATTTGGCAATATTATTTTGGTTTTGTTTAATGTTGCCCACGAGAAGAGGAATTTTTCATCTCGTTTCTAAAACAAACAAAAAAAAAAATTAGAATTAACATTTTACATTCGAGACGGAACAAGGGTAACTCAAATTATCGTACCGCTTTGGAGATGAGATCGAGACGAGACGAAAAGTATCGTAAACATTTCTCGTCTTGTCTCTATTCTCGAAATAGTGTATGTCCATTCTTTAAGTAACAATTGCTCTGTAGACTGAATCTTATAGGCTTTTTGTTACTTTGTATTTCAGAGCTCATTGAATTATGGTCTGTGTAGGTATTTTTGTAGCAAAGCTTTTATAATTACCTCTGCATATCCTAAAAATTAGTTTATTATATGCCTTACTGTTGAGTGATATTCAGTTATTTTTATTAGTTATTTTACTTAAGACATACAGTAGAATACTTTCTACATGAAACTAGTGGAAAGCTTTTGTTTAAAATGTGGGTAGTTGCAGACGTGTGTCTTGAAGGTACGGAACTCCCCCCTTCCGAAATCCCTACGTTTAAGTAAGTTTTGCCAAATTTTGGGGCAACTTTAAAACTTTTAATACCATTATTATTATTATTATTATTATTATTATTATTATTATTATTATTATTATTATTATTATTACTATTACTACTACTACTACTGAAGTGTTGTTAACTTAATGGTTCACCTGCTTCCACCCAGCTCCCGCCTAGTGGGCGTTGTGCTGAACAAACACCCTGTGTGTAGGTTTTCTCCGGGTTCTGCTTCCTCCTACTCTCTTTATCCCAATATTTCTTTCATTGTCACCATCGACATCTTCTGTAGCTTAGCCGGCATAACCATTACTTAAAAACAAATTTTCTTACGGCTCTTGTGAGTTCTGTATCCCTACTTTCTAGATGAAATTTACCTCGAAACTTTCCGTTATAACATTTAGCTAGTTGTAGGGACGTATACAGAGGGTATGTCCTGATCGTCCTGACACTTCTCTCCAATCCCGGCTATTTTGCAACTTCTGCCTAACGCTACGGGCGATTTTACAGATTTTAATACAGTGTGTCCTCATACAGAATTTGTCTTCTATATTATTATTATTATTATTATTATTATTATTATTATTATTATTATTATTACTGTATATTTGAAACCTCAATATTACGTCCTATTCTAATGCAAATTAGAATACTCAAGTTAAGAAAAATAAAAAGAAATGTTTTGGATCCTCTAGAAGGATGAATTGCCTTATAAGATACTTTGGAAAGGAAAGAGGGGGGAAATGAAGGTGTCAGCTACTGGACAATATCAAAATCAAACCTTCGGATGCCTTAACAGAAACTAAGTAGGATTTGTCTTCATCACGATACATAGTAACACCCTTTCTTTGGGTAAAAGACATTGGATTATGTATGCGTTATATTGATATTTTAACAAAATATAGAAACAAATATAAAAAAAGAATAGTTCCTATTTACGATTTTTGTTGAACGAATATATGGAACGTGTTGAATATGGCGAACGAAAATATTATTGTTTCTAGTTAGAGTGGAAGAACTTAATAAGAATTCCACAATGACGTTTCAGACAAATTTATGACTCATACTAGGCCTGAAGGATGACCCGTTTGTAGTCATGAATTGTTTGCGAAACACGCGAAGTCTTCAGACAGTAGGAATCGAGATTGTAGAGTGTGACGTCATGTTAGAGTTGAAAAGACTTCCTCCACAGGGGAAAAACTACAAATTTGATTCCTGTTTCTTTTCCAGCTGAACGGAAATAGAACGGAGTGAACTACGTCACACTCACTGCTATAGACAAGGAAAGGTGGAGGAGTTGTATTGAATACTAGAAGCAACTAATCGATTGAGACATGTATTTCTGGATGCATAAGAAAACGGGGCAAGAGTTTATTATTAATTTGGACTTAGAATTTTTGTAACAATTTCTATGCCGCGAACTGTACAGATGGTGATCAGAAAAAAGGAAATACCTGTAGTTGGCAACACGTCAGATGTATGGGTTGGCAGTGGTGTCGTGGCGCCCGCAGCGCCGGACCGCTGGTAGTGGTGTGTTAGGTCGGTCCCCATACTACGTCAGGCGCAGTGGAACAGCAGTGTCCAGTGGCTGCAGCAGACGGAGGTAGTGTAAAATGGGAGACCTCTCAGATTTTCAAAGAGGGCAAATTCTTGGTGCGCGGTTATGTGAAGTGAGTGTGACGGCAGTGGCTACTGTGTTAGGTGTGTCGCGTGGGACAGTGTCGAAGGTGATGACGGCCTACACAACACACGGGAAAACCACATCGGGGAAGCGGAACATTGGGCGGAAGAAAATCATGAGTGACAAGTCACGCCGGGTATTAAAGCGCATTGTCACGCAGAACCGTCGTGCCACTGCGGAGCAAGTGACGGAGGAACTCAATCAGCACCTCCCCCACACTGTTTCGACAATCACAGTCCGCCGCGAATTACATGACATGAACTTACGGGGTCGTGTTGCACGGGCCAAACCGCTCATCAGGGACCATAACGCTTTCGCATGCCGCAAGTGGTGCCGCGACCATGCAACTTGGACCGTTGAGGACTGGAAACGTGTGATATGGTCGGATGAGTCATCCTTCACCCTATTCCCAACCACGGGCCGTGTTTGTGTGTGGAGAACGCCCAAAGAAGCTTACGATCTGCAGTGTCTCCGCCCAACTGTGAAACATGGCGGCGGCTCGGTGATGCTGTGGGCCGCCATATGGTTTTCATTGGGTCCTGTGGTCACACTTAGCGGACGAATCACTGCCAACGATTATGTCGCAATTTTAGGAGACCACTAGCATTCTATGGTCCGGGTGTTGTTCCCGGACAATGACGCCATCTTCAAGGATGATAATGCACCCATTCACATAGCTGGCGTTGTTGCAGCGTGGTTTGAGGAACATCGGGATGAAGTTCAACATCTCGCCTTGGCCCGCCCAATCCCCAGATCTCAACATAATTGAACATCTGTGGTCCGTCTTGGAAACACGACTCCGGCTACGATTTCCACCTAGATCCTCTCTCACAGAACTGGCCGACGCCCTGCACGAGGAATGGTGTAAAATTCCACTTGCTACCATTCACGACCTCTATTCCTCTATCCCACGTCGCATCAAGACTGTTCTGAAGGCGAAAGGTGGCCTGACACCATATTAATCTGGTAAGTTGCAATTTCGTTCAGGTGTTTCCATTTTTCTAATCACCATCTGTATAATAAACAAAGAATGATCCTTCTACGTTATTTAGTTTAGAAGTTATGTGGCATAAACTAAGTGCATGTGAGAAATCCAAAATGGCAGACTATTTATTCAAAACGGCGGAAAAGCCGCAACTGGATTTTTTTGGGATTTTCTGGAGGTTAATGAGGAAGAGATCACGAACAAATTCCAGAAAGCCCCATCTTTTTATTCTAAGTGTGTTTGCACACGATACCGACAAAATCGGAGTAAGCCCCGATAATGTCGGTGTACTTTGCACACGTCGCCGATAATGTCAGTAGAAGTCCCGACAATATCGTTGCCGGTGATGAGAAGGAAACTAGTAAAAAAGGCGATGGGACTAGTCATATGCTCACTACACATCCCTTAAATTAAAACAGCTTCAGCCCTTGACCAAGGAGTTTAGTTGGAGTTAGATCGAACTTAGTGTACAATAAACATTGTTCGCAAATCGCTGCATCATTTTTAATGTCAGAATAATTTTCAAATAAGGTTTAAAAAGCTGATGAGAGGAGTCTCATAAATGTATAATTAAAAAATCAAGAAACATCAATTAGATCAACATTCATTATTATTTCACTAAGAGGTATAATTATTCTGCCTCTAACAGTTAACATCCTTTAAATAAAAGACTTAAAGTAAAAAAAAAAAAAAAAAAAAAAAAAAAAAAAAACTAATGGCCTTCAAAGCCATAAATAAAAGACAACCTTTTAAGTCTTAGTATATTAACTACTACTACTCCGGAATTGCAGTCCGACATCATAATATTGACTATAAGACCTAACAGGAGGTTTATTACACCATAAATGGATTTACAATCTATCACCTAACATTTCGGCCATCCTATTTAATTGCAACAATGATTATTTTCTACAAATCATAAAGACATTGGTACAATATACATAATCTTCGAGGCCTAAGCAGGAATAGAAGGTACATCACTAGGCCTTATTCGAGCAGAGCTCGGTCGTCCTGGTAGCTTAATTGGAGACGACCAAATTTACAACGTAATTGTAACTGCTCATGCTTTCATTATAATTTTCTTCATAGTTATGCCGATTATAATTGGTGGATTTGGTAATTGATTAGTTCCCTTAATATTAGGAGCAACTTACATAGCATTTCCTTGCTTAAATAATATAAGATTTTGACTACTTCCTCCCTCATTAACTCTCCAGATGGACCTATATATGTTAAACAGTATTAACAAATATTGCATTATAAGCAAAAAGCAGAAAGTACACTTTGATTATCTATAGACGTATCTCATATTTAAAGATCACGACTCCGGTGCAATCTGTCCGGCTATGCATTGAGTATTGACCCAATCCATACGCTGATGTGTCACGTAATCATTTCTTTTCGTTCACTCATAAGAACTTCTGAAATAAAGCTTTTTGCGAATCAAATTGCATTACAATAAGAAACTAACTCACTCACTCTATGGCTTATGGAACCCGAAGGTTCAATGTCGCGTTCATAAAAGCATTTCATTGACTTGTTTCCTTAGCCAACTTGATCCAGTTTCTACATTGTATCCCTATTTCTGCGTGATCGATCCTAATATTGTCCTCCCATCTGTGTCGAGGTCTTTCTAATAGTCCTTTTCTGATGGGATTTCCAGTTAAATTACTTTCTTTCATTCTGGGTGCATGACCTGCCCACCTGAGCCTCATAAATTTGATGACCCTAACAATGTTTGGTACACTATGAATTATGCAGATTCACCTTATGAAGTTTTAGCCATTCCCCATTCACATTCCTCATGGATACGAATATACACCTCAGAATTTTATTCTTAAACACTTTCAGTGTTTTCTTCTCTACAATAAAACACAGAAGTTAAAATACAAGTAATCGTATTTCAAAATCTTTTCATTTATATGATAAGCTACCCTCACTTAATGCAGGACAGGAAACTTCGACAAAATCGAAACCTGTGAAAACAAAAACCAAGGTTGGAATTATGCGTGCGTCGAAAAGGAATTTCCCATTGGATCGTTCATAACTACACAAGCAAAACCAAAAATAATGTGCAGAACTATACAACGTAAGTTCGTTACATACCGCCAGTATTAAAAAAGTTTAAACATGTCAATTAAAAGACAAGCTCTCAACTACATTTGGAGTACACTTGAAACTTTCATCCTTACCAAATCAAAATTTCCTGACTTTTAGCAGAATTCCATTACCTTTCCCGGTCTGCAGCCACCCTGGTTATGAAAAACATATAATATATGGTTCCTTATTATTAATTATTTTGATATTGATAGGCTATCTCCCTCCTACTCTTCGATAGTTCTCAAATAAACTGGAAATAAACACATCGGGGAAAGATTACACGGTATATTTAATTTTACACTACCAAAGAGAAAGTAACACAGACCACAACGAACTTACATTCGAAGGTAAATTAACCTCCTTTCCCACTTTCGTATATGCAGAAGCTCCTCCATAAGTTGTAGCGCCAGAATAAAACGGTGAATTCACTATGCGATCTTTGACGTTACTTCTTTTCGCTCCCTGCAATTAGACACACATTTTATAATGTACTTAATATTAAATGCAAAGTCAACAACCTTAAATATTACGTAAGTTCAAACGTAAGTAAACTCTTAACTATTTAAATGCATTGTATCACACAGCTGATAAACACTAAATATATTTTCTTAAAAGTAAACAAAACAAAACTAAGTTAGTTTTTCACTTCTATGGTATAAAAGAATAAACAAGTAAACGGTTGTTTCAGTGAGGAGCTACGGCGTTATCTAATAAAAATCCGCTTGTGCACATTAAGGTTAAAACGTAATAACTGAACACCTGCTATAAACAATGAGTTTCATTTCGCTGAAGAGGAACAAAGTTTCTTGTGTTGGTGTCTCTAAATCTGCGGTGTAAAAACAATATTACAGTAAAACCTGCCTTCAACGGACCCTTTATTAAACGGAAAACTATCTTAAACGGACATATTTCATGGTCCCATGAATTTTGCAGTACAAAATGTTAAAAATCCCTTCGTTAAGCGGAAACTGTGTTATGCGGACAACGGAAAGCAAAATAAACCTTTAACGGGAAATTTTGAGTTCCGGACTAGAAAATGTTAAGATATTCTATGAGAGGGTAAACATACACATAACATTGTCTGCGATAAAATCTTAGTTATTTTGTTAAATATTTCTGGACAGTGTTGACCTTTCCCAACCACTACTCATATTCATCGCCGACAATGTATCTTTAATCCCGCCATCTTCATCAAGAATCATACGGGAAGTCGATAAGGAGAAGACGAGGTGGAGGAAGAAGAGGAATATGGTATTGTGTTCCAAAACGAGTGTAGAATAAAGAAGTACTAAGATGCTCTCAGAAGTTTAAAAGAACTGCAACAATTTGCCTTACGGAAAAATGACTTTGATTTACTTGGTGTAGTGTCTCAGGTTAAAGTGTGAGCGGAAAGTCGGGCAGCCAAGCAGCAATCTATACAGAAAACCCTGCTTAACTATTGGAAAAAATAAAGAAGACGTGTATTCATTTTAATTTTCTTTCTTTTTTTTTTTTTTTTTGTATATTAATTCGTACAAGAAAGAAGTATATAATTAAACAAGGTACGTACAGCAATATATTTTCTCAGTATGTGCGTTATAAGCATGTATTTTTTTAACGGCAAGGTCTACCTCCATTAAGCGGAAACCTGACTTCAACGGAAATTTTTGCGAGTCCCACTCGATTCCGCTAAAGACAGGTTTCACTGTATTTCTTTAATGAACATGATCTTGATGCTGTGTTTCACTGATACTGTAATTGCCCTGCTTGTACACAGTGAAACCTCTAAAGGAATGACACCGATGGACGTAATTATTTATCTGTAAAGACGTGTTTGTTACGGACAGGTTGCACAAATTTCAATTTCAGGTTACTCAACTCATGTGGTAATAGTATGAAGTATACATTAAATGCATTTTTTGGAAGGGCAATATATATTTATACAGGGCATTTTAAAACAACACCGACAACGTTAGGAAGGTGATTCCTGACACCAAAATAAGACAAAAAGTAGGGACCAACCTCGGTGCACAAATGCTTCCTTTCGGAGATATAGGCTGCCGAAATCATGAAAAAATGAACTTTAAAAATCTATAGATCCAAAATTATGGGACCTAGCGTAGTCGGATGAAGACTTCACTTACGAAAAAGTATGTGTCCTATCCAAAAATACATGTTTTAGAATCCTAAGGTACTCACGCAACAATTTTTATAGAGGTAGTTGGTGAGTACTTCAAATTATATGCCCACAGAAAAACACCCTCTATAAAAATTGTTGCGTGACTACTGCAGGGTTCTGAAACGTGTACGTTTGGATAGCTCATCTTTTAGTTCCTAAGTGAAGTCTTGACCCGACTACAGTAAGTCCAATAGTTTTGGAGCTATGGACCTTTAAAGTTCATTTTTATATGTTTTCGGCAGCCTGTAACTTCGAGAGGAAGCATTTGTGCACCCAGATAGTGAAATCGAGATTGGAAAAAGCTCGAGCCACGAAAATGATTAGTCACATTGCGCTATCGTAAAAAGGAAAAAAAATTAAAAAGGATGAGAGAGGAGACGTCCACGTTGAAATTTTATAGCGTCCATAATCAGGTCGTTCTTTTTGAAACACGGTGTATTTTCTGTATTTAATACTATGAACTGACAAAAAATTCCTGTCCGTTATGAAGATGTCATTCAAACATTGGGGAAGAACGAGACTGTTAGTGTCCATAAAAGGAAGGAATCTGTCCCGTAATAATACAAACACTTTTTTTTTCCTACGACAAAAAATTGTCCGCATTGAGGTGGGTAAGGAAGGTTTCATTATCAATATATATGCACTGGGTTCGGAAACAAAAAATGAGAAACAAATTCCCACTCAAAAGAGAAGTACTTTAACATGGATCCATTAATGCGTCAGTTGCGAGATACAGCCCACCCAAAACTGGTAGGAACGATAAAAGAGTCATAACTCTAAAATGAAAGTTAGGGTCAAGATTAGGTGAGGAACGTTAAGTGCTTATTTCCAAGAAATGTTAGCTGGATTTTTTTTTTCCTAGTTTCTATGAATAGACTCACCTCCCAAGCGTTGTAAATGATCTTTAGAAGTACCCTATTAGATATATTAGGAAGTAGTACTTCGGTCTGAAGAACAATACAGAGAAGTGTAATCCCTGGAAACTACTGCACATTTCACCACCAGCTGTAAGTACGTGAGCGGACAAGGATGATGATCAGCAAGGACAGCGCTGGACAACGTGATTTCTGTGGAAAGAAGGTGTACAGACTGCGGAAATTCACAGGTGATTGGTAGCAGTGTGTGGAGAGTGCGCATCGTCACGCAAAACCGTATACAACTGGGTGGACGTCTGGAAAAGTGGCCCACATCAACGGAGAAGGGAACAACTTCTGAAAGGAAAGTGATTGTAACAATACCAGTGAACATTTCACGAGTGGAGCGGCTTATTCAGGACAACAGGTACATCACGTTCACGGAACTCGGGGCGGCCACAGGACTTGCCACAATTCACTCTGCACCGCATAGTGCACGAACACCTTAAGATGGGTAAGGTGTCTGCCAGGTGGGTAGCCCCACGGAACTAGGTAAACGCATGGCCACAGTCTTTTGGGATAAGGATGGAATTATCCTCATTGGCTGGCTGGAACCCGTGAACACTATTAACAGCGAGTCATACGTGACAACGTTTCGGAGTTTGTTTACGCTGTGCAATTCAGAGGAAACGACCAGGAAAATGGGCGAAAGTTGTGCTCCTGCAACACGACAACGCTTGTCCCCACACCAATCGGGCAACCACGACTGCCATTAATGAGCTGGGGTTCCAGGTTCTGCCACACACACCTTATTTTCCAGACTTGGTTCATTCTGATTATCACCTATTTGGGGCATTGAAGAAACCGTTGCGTGGACATCATTTCGCCGACTTCCAGGAACTGCCAGACGATGGCCGGACGTGGGTACGAAAGACTCCAAAAAAGTGGTTCACAGAGGATATAAAGAAGTTGCCACATCAGTGGCGCAAGTGTGTAGTTCTTAATGGAGCCTATGCTGAGAAAGTGGATGTATCTGTTGAGGCATAAAGATTCTTATAAATGTAAACAATAAATAAATAAATAAAATAAAGTGGAAATCAATATGGAACCTCCCTCGTGTTTTAAAGAAGGCGAAATAATTACGCAATGATTGAAATAACTATGGCATACACGCTAAAGGGAACATTGCTTGTACATTCATGGACAAAAATTCTTCAGTTTCATAAAATCGTAGAAGTGAACAATGAGAGAACTTCATCAACGTTTTACAAGCAAACAGTGTCGGTACAATATTATTAAAGAAAAAACGATCAGCCACATCACTTTGAAATTCACAACTCAGATCTGTTTTAAAGGTTTATAACATATTCCAACTTCGGAATACACGAGTATTTATTAATTTAATCTATATGCATGTATATATGTAATATATGTTCCAGCATAACTCCGGAACGCCTGGAACAATTTGAACGAAACTTTGTATACGTAAGATTTGCAATATAGGAAAAATAAAAGAAATGGAGGTAAGTGGAATATTATATATATTCACTTTGTTTCTGTTTTCTAGCTGTTGACATTCAAAAGCAACACGATGGACATCGGTGGAACACGATAAACGTTTTCAAAGGTCTATTTTATAATGACAAGAAAAGCACTATTAAACATTTCGAGTATATTATATTTCTAGGGGATTCTACATACCCTGTGTTTAAAAAAAATCAAATAAATGAAACTTAAAAAGACCGAGAAAGCAATTCGGTAATAACATATATTTAATACTACTCAGTATATGACAAGCATTGAAACTTGAATTAACGGGTTCACATGTTCTCTGAAATTCCCCAAATAATGTAAATTTTGTATACTTACACATTTTGAGATTTATTTATAAATAAATGTTTCAGATCTAAGTCCATTTTACACTGAAACAATGTAACAAAGTACATAAGAAAAAACAAGAACATTAAGCGTTAAGGTATACCCACCTCGTGAGATAGTAAATTTAATTATTTGTGGAGAAATATGATTTAGTAGATTACTGTTTAACAGTTCTTTAAAATCTATGCTGAACTCCTCATAACTGGATGATTTCTTATTGTGTTATCAGTATATATTTTACTTAATACGGAATATAAGGAAAGATCCGGTACCTGTACGTTGATCAGAAATCGGTCCAGATTGAATATTCGCAAAACATATATGAATATAAGATTAACACAGAGTGAAAAAGCGACTCACTGAACCACGACTCGAATCCGGGATCTCCGTCATACCATGCCAATGAGTTAACCATTAAGCCACCCAGTCCGCTTCCCAGAAGAGCCACCCACTCTCTCATTCTCGAGGTCGGTGTTCTCGTCTCGGACCACGTGGATTCTACCACAGCCCCCTGCTGTGATTGGGCAATCTTGTGTCCTTATACCGAGCACCTTATGACGGTCGTTATTTCATATAACTACTAAATGAGGGGAAACAACCTTTTTTTTAACAACAAATCCTCTATAGGTGCGAATTCTAACGCAAAGAGTGAAAATTCATTAGTATATATGAAATCGCAACCGTCGTAAGGTGCTCGGGTATAAGGATAGGATTGTCTGATCACAGCAGGGGTCTGTGGTACAACCAACGTGGACCGAGACGAGAGCACCGACCTCGAGAGTAAGAGGGTGACTGGCTGCTCTGGGAAGCATACTGGGTGGCGTAGTGGTTAACGCATCGTCATAGTATCCTGAAGATTCCGGGTCCGAGTTCCCGTCTAGTCAGTCAGTCGCTTTTTCACTCTTTGCGTTAGAATTCGCACCTATAGAAGATTTGATGTGTAAAATAAATTATCGGTTGTTTCCTCCTTTCATTAGTAGATAGTTCGTTAGTTTACTTTAAAGTTTTGTACCTATTATAATTGTGCACAAGAAATGTGAATATGCCAAAATAATCAGCATTAATCAGAAGTAGGTAATTTCTTTTAAAAATATATGTTTGTATTATTTTCTCTGTGCCGATGACTCGTCAATCTGCACATTAAAGCGTTTATTGTATATAACTGCTTTTCCTTACAGTTGATTACATGGTGATGGCGCTAGCGTTAATTATGCCGTTTCTGTCTTATGTCTATTAGGGATATGTCGCCTGTAGAAGTAAGTTCCTTAGATGTTACTGTTTCTTTGTAAATTACTAGATTTTACTCGTAAACATTCTAAATAGTGTACCTCCGAATTGCTAATGTTTACCTTTTCCCATCAATTCAAGCTTACAAACTACATTCGCGAAGTGTCCCAGTGGGATCGGTGTAAAACTCATTCAAATGCGAAGTTCTCCGCGGCCCAATGATATTGTATAAACTTTAGCGGCCCATACCGGTAATCTGCATATTTATGGGCATTCATATATCCGGAAATCAATCATACACTTCTATAACGCTCGGACACAAAATTGCTTTTAGTTTCTTTAGATGTAACTGGACATGAATGTGGGCATATGCAAAACAAATTGGATCAAGTACTACTTCTCTGACGCATCTTACCCACCCCAGCCGCCATCTTGGATCCGCCATATTGGATTCCACTTTCGTTTTTTTCAAATGGGTATAGGTGCAAGTGATACATCAAATTCATGTACAATTTTCTCGGAAATTCATTGGTGTAGTGAAGTTTACCATAGCTTGTACCGTTTGAAAAGTAATGCTTGTTAAATCCCTCCACGCACTTCGCGAATAGACATCACAAAATAATATAAGTTACGCTTATGTTCTTGATGTTAACAAATGAAACCAATTTCTAATTGGAAAAATATTGTGGGTATAAACAAACTCTTTACAACATTGGTGTCATAATCCTATTACATTTCTGTGAATAATTATTACTTCCATGTTATACTATAACAAGCAAGTATTTTATTAGTCAAAATGTCTAATGCAAATCCATATAAGATTTGGGTGAAGACCTACCATTTGCATATTGACGTCTGTGTGTCTGTATGTATGTACGTTTAGAGAATATTTCGTCAACGATATATCGCGTAAAAGATTACATATACACACGAGGCCTTGCACAACTTCCTATTTGGTTCAATATTCGTGAAGTGACTGACATTTAACATGCAATACCTTACAAACGATACAAGGTACGGTAAAATTAACTACACCAATGAGTTTCCGAGAAAATTGTACATGAATTTGATGTATCACTTGCGTCTATTCCCATTTCAAAAATCGAAAGTTGAATCCAATATGGTAGCCGGGGTGGGTAACATGTGTCAGAAGCAGTACTTGATCCAATTTGTTTTGCATATGCCCACATTCATGTCCAGTTATATCTAAAGAAACTAAAAGCAATTTTGTGTCCGAGCGTTACAGTAGTGTATGATTGAATTCCGGATATATGAAGGGTCATAAATATGGAAATTACCAGTATGGGCCGCTAAAATTAGTACAATACACACTGGGCTGCGAAGAACTTTGCATCTGAATCAGTTTTACATGAATCCCGAGGGGACACTTCGCGAATGTACCTTGTTGGTCTTCAAAACGTTCTACAAATGTGAATGATTTTGCACTATTCTTGTTTATACTAGACTGCACAATATTTCTTTGCTTCACGCGTTTGTATAAAAAAAACATGGCGATCGCCAAGATAACGGAGCGAAATGGCGACATTACTATTTCAGTCTATTTCCTCTGTCAATACCTTTGCAAAGAAGAAACCTAAGTATATTTTTTTTTAACTCGTGGTAATTTTGAACAGATCAAAGCAAATTGTACCCAAATCGGTCCACTCATTCCGCAGTTAGAGAACAGAAAGTAAGAGGGTGTCCACTTCTGTTGATGACTGTACGAGAGTTTCACTGAAAGTTTCCGGAATTACGTACTGGGAACAATGCAACCC
The DNA here is from genome assembly GCF_964235325.1 of Thermobia domestica. Classification (NCBI taxonomy): domain Eukaryota; kingdom Metazoa; phylum Arthropoda; class Insecta; order Zygentoma; family Lepismatidae; genus Thermobia; species Thermobia domestica. The sequence goes on along the minus strand of NC_137470.1, from coordinate 73,473,464 downwards.
GTTAGATTTTGTTGTAGTTATAAACTGTCCTCTTTGTTTACTCTAAATGCAAAACCGTATGTAACTTGGAATATTTGTCGTTGCAGAGCACCAGTTTGAAGTGAGGTGGTCGTGATCAAAAATGGACGTGATGAGAGACCACTTCCGTGTCATGATTTATTACGATTGTCGCCAAGGGTTAACACAGCTAGAGTGTGTCCTTCGGATGACTGCTACTTTTCCTGATGAAGCCCCATTCCAGACGACAATTTATAGGTGGCTTCAGGAATTCAATGGTCGGGTCAGCCTGAGTGATGAAGATCGTGCAGCTCGTCCATCGATAGCCATTGTGTCCAAAAACATTGAACACTGAAGCTGAATTAATTAAAACTGATCGACGTTTGACTTATCGCGAAATTCAGGGGACCTTAGGTATTGGCATGAGCCAAACACAAACAATATTGTATGATCATTTAGATGTGAAAAAACTTTGCGCCCACTGGATCCCATACAATTTAACTCAAGCACAAAAAGACGCTCATGTGAAGTGGTGCAAAGCTCTAACCAAACGGTTTAAGTCTGGATCATCTAATTTGGTGTTTAACATCGTAACAGGTGATGAAACGTGGATTTATGCATACGAACCGGAAACAAAGCGACAATCTGGTGTGTGGGTGTTCAGCGATGAACTGAAACCAACCAACGTTGTTCGTGCACTCAATGCAGAATGGTACACAACCATATGTCTACCAGAAGCACTGAATGTGAACAGATAGTCCAACCCCAACCGTCGAATCATTCTGCACCACGACAATGCCAGCTCGCACACAGCAGTTGTCACAACTGATTTTTTGGACCAGGAAAAACTTAGTCATGAAATATCCGGGTTATTCCCCTGATTTAGCCCCGAGTGATTTCTTTTTGTTCCCAACAATCAACAACATGTTGATGAAGCACTTCTGCACTCCAAAAGAAGCCATCGAGGCATACAAACCGCAAGTTTCACAGGTATCAACTTTGAAGTGGCATAGCTGTTTCAAGATGTGGTTCTATCATATGAAAGAATGCATTGCTGTACAGGGAAAGTACTCTGAAAAGCAAATAAAGAAACTGCTGTACTTTGATGTTCTTGCGTTCTATCATTTTGCAGAAACTTTCAGTGCTACCCTCGAACCAGTTACCAAAAAACAGCACAAATATACTTTAGACAAATACCGACTCTTCAATAAATATATCACATCTTACATTGCAAACAAGACTTACCCACACGGGTGATGAGAAAGATGAAATATTACGTGATGACCTTCCAGTTCGTGTTGAATGTAGATATTTACTAGTTTCATCTCCGTTATTTGTATCTCTTCTACCTACAAGCAAGATAAAAAGCAACAATTAGTTACTGTACTGTAAACGAATATTGAAACATCTCAAAAGGCATTCAAGACAGTGAACGAATTCTCGTTACTTTACTTCCTAATTGGCAGATATTAAAACACGGGGATTGAGGTCTTGTAAATGAAAGTCGTACTTGACTCGAAATAATACAAAAAATAAATAAATAAATAAAAATAAAAACTTGAATCACGTTCTAACACAAATATGAAAGTAGAAATTTATTGTACAGAGTCCGCCAGAAAAATGCATACACTCTTTGTGATCCTGTATCAGGATACTGGCATCTGAAATAGTATGGTTTTGCGCCCAGCAGATGTCGGCATTGTTTTCAGTTAAAATGGTGTGGTACGAGTTTTCGCTCAAAGGATGTCGGTACTGTCAGCACAGTAAATGAGATCAGCAAATGGCAGGAGCACGCTCGATGTTTTGATAGGCGTAAGTACGTTTTGAAGTGTTTTATCAGGTTTGGGAATGCCACCGAAGTGCAGTGTCAGTGAAGAGGGGAGTTTGGTACTGAACCAACAACTTGCCTATCAAACGCATTGTTGACCAGTTTGAGGCGCATGGAACGACGAGCAGTCGCTGCAGCTACAGCGGTCAAATGTATCAATGGAGACCGATGCACATGCCTCTGTAATCTTCAGGTGAAGGTTCTCAAGCGTCCCAAGCAACGGCCAACATTTTGAACATCTAATGAAAACATGCCTACTGGAAGGTTTGTGATATGTTTGAACAATAATTAAATGTAATTAAGAAATATGATCTATAATTTAACAGTGTATACATTCTTCTGGCGGACTCTGTACATTTGTAGTTCAGTGCATTTGACAACAGATAATAACTAGCCGAACACTGAAATGTCTGAATAACAGGCTAGGAATATTTCATTAGAACTCCTACATTAACGAAGGAACTGATTATTTATATATATATATATATAAAATATTGATCACAACAACAATTATTTTGGAACATCTAATCAACAAGGAGTAAAATTACATTGAAATTCGCAAAAAATGTATCCTCGTGGACAAAAATTTCCTTTAATATCGCGATTGCAGAGTGTGTGATAATTTACTCATGGGAAGCGCAAGTTGCATAGGTTTTTGTGACATAGTTGTTAATTTGACCAGAGAATTAAACAGTTAGTCTACCTGTACGTAATTAAGAATCAGACTTGCACTATCAATGCAATTTATCTCAACAAAACGGGTTTCTGGTCTCCCGACTCGTTATCTCATGCATTTAGGTTACCCTATTGCACCTCACAAATATCAGCAACAAGTGCTTCTTTTTTTAAACTCCGCTCTGCGGCCATTTATCAGAACATTCATTTCTAGAGATGTAGAAAAAGAGATAAATTAAAATTAGGAATTACATTTTTTTGGTTTTCGGTATCTATGACCATGTCAGCCTGTCATGTATGAGGAATAACATCCGCAGACAGTCACACTACCCGGGGAATTGGAGAGGAAGAAAGGAATGGGAAAGGAATTGGCCTGTGACCATTATTAGGTACCATCCCAGCATTTGCTTGGTATGAATGAGGAAAACCTCGCTAAGATGGCAGGCCTGAAAACGCCTTTACACTTTTTCGATCGAGTAACCCCACCGATAATCGAACATGGGGCGCTTGCACCATAGGCAAAAGCATCTACGACTACGCTACGTGGGACAACAGAGAGAGAGATGAAATGCATGTAAAATCTGTGAGTTTTACCGAAGAGGGGACAGTAATTCATTAATATGTGCATGATGAAAGTTTCATCACATGTGAAAGACAAAAGACTCAAGTGAGACACACCGAAAAGGATGAAAGTATGTACACTCATGTCCAAAATTATTGTTGCATGTCTATAAATATGTTGTTGTAGGAATATAATTTGATAACGAATTCGCCCGGTGTTTCTTATAATGTTAGTGTCTGTATAATCGGCAAAGACACGCATGTGGCAAATTTCATGTCAAAAGAGCAGTAAATAAGAAGAATAAAACTTTGTTGTCCATTTAGCAACATTTTGTTTTACTCATTCTAATTTTCGTATTTATAATTATTTTCCTATGAAATTTACCACAAATATACATTTTCCGATTATACACATAATATCAGTATTAAAAGTACCCTGCAAAATCATTATCAAATTATATTCTTACAAGAAGACAGTTATAGATATGGGACAATCATTTTGGACATACCTCTCGGTTCTATCTTTAGAAAAAATCGATAGTATTATGGAATTATGATTATGATTACACTACTCTATATGCTTTATTTTCTTATCAATTTTGCATATCTTGCATTATCTTAGTCTTCTTACTAGGGAAGCACTTAAAATGGTACGCGGGGATCTGCAAGTGTTATACATCGTTGGAAAGGTCACACCGAGTACACCTCACATGTGAAATATCTCGCTTGAATGGGGACTGTACGAGACGTGGCGACCATTTGAAGATCACAACAAAGCATGCTCCGAAACACCAGAAAAGGTGGACAAAATAGGAAGCTATGATGTAATTGTTTTGAGATGTAGTACATATAGGTTTAAAAGGTAGCTGAATACGAATCTGACATCAAATGTTTAGAAATCAAAATGGCGGACTCAAATTAAAAGGAAACAAGCTATGGATTTGAAATTGAGTATATAGAGGTATTCGATCTCGCTATGTATGAATCTGATACCAATAGTGTAAAATTCAAAATAACGGACAAAATTCAAAGCACTGCTATGGAACTGAAAGCTGGTAGGTAGAGGTTTTCGTGGTTGCGGAATAAGAATCCAATGTTAAAAGTGCAAAACTCAATATGACGGATCCAGTATGTGTATCCAAAAGAGTATGGGCTCCGTCTCGATCTCGTCTCGATTTGGAAAAGCACATCTCAGTCTCGAATTAGAAACGAGACCGAGACTAGTCTCGGTGTCGGTACCATCCCCACTCATGAGAGTGGACATTTGTCATACATATGGCTCACAAATTGTTCACTGCATAATGTGAAATCGGAAAGACAGTTATGGAAAAGTTTTAAACTCCAACGCGCACTTTTAACTTTTATTGTTCGGATCTTCAGATGGTATCTGCAAATAATCGCAACGTACCCTACAGGGGCCATTCGAGCGAGGCGTTACAAATGTAAAGTGTGCTCGGTGCGAGCTTTTCAAAGATATATAACACATGCCGATCCCCGCGTATTTCTTCAGGGGAGGGGAAGTTCGTAGTAAAATAATAATTGTTTATTATTGCAATCTGTTCGTATCATAAAACTTTCATGTGCGTTACAAAACCTGCCCTGCATTCCGTGCCTCAATTTCGCCATGACTGTATAGAAAAATACGCATCCTGTTTATTGTAAAACATCACCTGCCCTCTACTTGCCCCGTTATGTACTATAGGTATTTTTCTACTACATGTATAAGAATCACGCATGTCCAGTCTGTATGTATTTTTTGCACTTTTCGTCTGCCACATTGGATCCGTCATATTGCATTTTGTACTTTTAACACTGAATTCGTACTCAGCAATCACTAAAACCTCTACCTATCCGCTTTCAGTTCCATAGCAGTGTTTTGCATTTTGCCCGCTATCTTTGTTCCGCCATTTTGAATTTACACTTTCGGTATCAGATTCACACATACTGACGTCGAGTATCTCCATATACCCAATTTCAGATCCATATTTTATTTATTTATTTATTTATTTATTTATTTGTGTCCGCCATGTTGGATCAGCCATTCTGATTTCTAAACATTTGATGTCAGATTCGTATTCAGCTACTTTTAAACTTACATACACCACATCTCAAAACAATTACATCATAGCTTCCTATTTTGTCCACCTTTTCTAGTGTTTCGGAGCGTGTCTTGTTCTGATCCTCAAATAGTCGCCACGCCTCCTACAGACCCCATTTAAGCAAGGTATTTCACATGTGAGGTGTATTCGGGGTGACCTTTCCAACGATATAAGACATAACATGCAGATCCCCGCGTACCACTTCGAAGTACTTCCCTAGTTAGCTTCAAGTTCGTTCAGAATGATCTTTATTTTACTGTCTTCCCCTTCTTTTGTCTTTTTTCCTCCCTGTTATTGTTGATTTATTCCTTCTGCAAAACGATTACGAGCATTTCGTGCATAATGCATCAAGGATTTCTTATGGATTTCTCAAAGATACCCAGAAAGAAGCTACTGTATCGTACACACGTCTGCGCACTGATAAGATTTTTCTTTTATAAATAATATTCTACGCAGTGCGCACAAAATCCTCTTACTAGACTTGGATTTTCATGAGAGAAACCAAAATCATTTTAACATCTCTTAAATCACTACAGTATGAAGTATCCAAATTCTTTAACTAAGAGTAATCTTGTAACCTTAAATTGGTTATATATTGCCACAATTCGTCAGTCTCTCTCTCAAAAGTCCCCTGTCATAGATAGGGTAACTCTGTTATTATCAGAGTTACAAGAGAATGTAAGAGAGGAAACCACCCCCAAATATGTTGTTTTCAATCTAAAGGAAGGAATTTTTTAAATCGGACGAACCGTTTGGACTATATTCTTTATGCGCCCAATGTTAAATGAAAATGAAACGTTGCCATTTACCGGGACCCACAACGTAAATGAATGAAGTTACTGTCTTTTACGCTATCGTGTCGATGGCCAGCCCCCATTTCAAACATGCCCCCATTCACCATACTCTTACCAAATTTATCCACCTCCTGGTAAATGGCAACATTGCATTTCCATTTAACATTGGGGGATGAAAAGTGTACAGCCCAAACAGCTCGTCCGATTTTAAAAAATTCTTCACTTTAGATTGAAAACATCATGTCTGGAGACGGTAATCGTCTTACATTTTGTTGTAACTCTGATAATAACAGGGGTACCCAATGTCAGGGGACTTTTGAGACACCCTGTATTTTGTAGCAATTAATAGTCACACTAGTGTATACTGTTTACTGCGTAAATAAAAAAGCATTAGCTATAGTAACCTTAGTATCCAACAGTGGCGGTTCGTGCTTTGAATTTTAGGTGGTGCACAATAGATGCCCTGCTTTTTCGTTATTATTATTGTTATAAATAATAATAGTTTAATAATAATAATAATAATAATAATAATAATAGCAATTTCTTCATGGCATGCTTCAAACATGCAATGAAAAAGCTAATTTTGTATGATTTCTGACGTACTCTTGAAAATTGTTGCGCTTTCTAAATGACTCTTGAGAGCACTGTCACGTTCTGCACTGAAATTAATTAATTTACGAAATACGCATTACAGTACAACCCCTCAAATCCGAACCCCGGAAATCCGAAAACCCGGCAAATCCGAACACGTTCTCAGGAGAAAAAAATAACTACAGCTGGAAAATGAAAAAAAAAATAGATTTAATCACACAAATTTAGTTTTTTAAGGTTTTAACATTTTTAGACTTAATGCTTATTCAAAATCATTACCGAGTACCCAACTATTATAATAATCTAACTAGAGAGGTGGACATTTTTTCAAGCTATCCGGTGTTTGAAAGAGCAATAAAACGCGTGCTAGCTAAATAATATTACTTGTGCACTCTTTGTTAATACTATTGATGTTACTGTTGTTATTTTTTAAATTCTTTTTCTTTTTTTCCCGCTTGTTGACATTTCCCTGTGTAAAATGGCACAATTATGCTGTATCTGGGAATTTGTTCAATAAATAAATAAATAAATTATCTAATTATTTAAATATATTCTTACAAGAAGACAGTTATAGATATGCGACAATCATTTTGGACATGAGTGTACACCCGCCAGTCAAGGTCACTGCTCTTTCGACCACTGGGCCACCCTGTCTAACCTCAGTCGTTGTTTTACCGCCAATTCAGTGACGAAATAAGTACGTAATATTATTTCCCGGGTAATCCGAACCCCCGAAATCCGAACAGGCTTCAGCCCCAATTAGTTCGGATTTGAGGGGTTGTACTGTAATTTGAAGAAGAGTCTGTTTTTCATCATATCCTCTTGAAGCCAATTCGAAGGTGCCACGAAACCAAATGCAATTGATGATTATATTGAGCACGTACCTCTTTTGGGTCACTTTTTGATTGTGATTCTCAATGGACCTATAACCAGCATCTAGTTGAGCAGCAATATTCACATTTCCCAACACAGTGAGATTAGAATGTGTCTTATATAAGCCGATGAATTTTCATGTGTTTTTTTTATTTATTTTGTTGTGCAGATGCTGGATATCCGCACCTTTTTTACTTCATGCATCTTCCCCCACCCCGAACAACAAACAGGAAAAACAAAATAAAGCATTTTTAATTGCACATTCACATAACCACTTATGCTGTTCCTACAAGTTGAGATTAAACTTCCTTGTAAATGTTCGTTTCTGACTTCTAATTACTTACGTTATATTGAGAGTCGGAATCAGTCTTCCGATGTCTTTCACAAATAGGTTTTCTTCTGAAGTTCTTTTCGAAAACGACTAATTCAACAGAGACGTTACAGATTTCATTGCTTCTGCATTGCTAGTTCACATATATCAGGGACAGACACGTAATAATGCAATTACAGTAACAATATTCCAATGAACAACAAAGACCGGCTCACATACACACACAAACATACAACACTACAAAGTCCGCTATCCGCTTTAAAATCTCACCCCTTCCCCAATTGACGCTCTCTTTCTAAAAACTGCTCTCCAACTTTCTCATTCACCCATACACACATGAAAAGGAAAACATTGTATCTATGCTGCCAAATTTCTACTCATTCAAATACGAGTGTATTAAATATCGACACCCTTAATTTGTCTCACTCTTCACGGGGTCGCCTTTACTGTCTCCATAGCTGCCTTGACCTTACTTGATTGACGGAACCAATAGTTATGACCACTTGGCAATCTCGCATTAAGGCAAGGCGCAAGACTTTATTTTCTCTTTGTAGCGACTTGGTTACGGTACGCAACATTGTCACAAAGGAAAAGACTATTCCCCTACAGGCGAGAACCGTATCAACGAATACTGCAGGGGGAGGGACGGTGGAGAAGTTCCAGTTCCAAAGCGTTATGTTTTGGAAAAGCTGTTTTTGTTTGGTAGATTTGTTTGCAAAAAATCTGCAAGCATATGGATCCTTATGAGGCAGTGCACGGCGTGATAGCCCCCCTTACTGTGCAACACCCGCAGTGGCCCAGAAGCTGTTAAGCTGGGGAGCTTGGCAAACTCTCAAGCAGAAAGCAACTAGCCAGCCCCGTTTCAAACGGACTTGTATAAAGAAAAGATGATGTTGACAAAACGAAAAGTGATTCAGCACAAATAAAAATTGAAAATATTGGAAGGAGGTTTGTACAAATGCAAACATTAAGAGAAACCGCCACTGGTATCCAATATATTGCAGCTATTTTCCTAATACATAACTGAAAACTCACAGAGTCCTTAGTACGGCGTTCTAATCTGTTTGTCTTCATTATATCAATCAACAAGCAAAAAGACACCATACCATCCGAAATCAATATCAATTCCTTGTCACAGCAACAAGTATATTACAGAAGTCAACATAAAAACTTGAAATAACCAACATAAATAAATATTAATCAGTACATTTTGAACTTTTTTTCCTTGTCTTCTGGTTAATGCAACATTTAGAAGCACTTTTTGCCCTAAAGATTATAGTATATAATCGCACATAAGCGTTATCCTTACAATCTACACGCTGAAAAGTTCTAGAATACGGACCAATAATTGTTTTACAATTTGAATTCGAACCAACTCTTTGAACTCTCTCATAACTCTATCTGCCCTATTACCATCTAACCAATTATTTTCAACTAGTTCAACTAAAGGAGATCTCACGTAATTCACTCCAACATCAGATCCCGCAGAAACATTCAGATCCAAATATGAAAGAGCTCTAGTCAATTTATAATTTAAAGGTGACTTCTCCAATGTCAGCGGGAAGTGAAGTCGTTCAACCCGTTATTGGTTGGCATTTAAAAGCACTACGTGTAGCACAAAACAATGTCAACGATTTTCACAGGAAGAAGATATTCTTCATTTTACACAGCAATTCGTATACATGAATTCAGAAAATAAAATAAAAAAAAAATTTTCGTTTTATCAACCTTTGCGTTATACTTTTTTTTTTTATTACATGCTAAAGAAACGAACTGAGAGGAGCGTTACTTTGAAGTTCAGTAAGAAGCAAGTGCTTTAAAATATAAGTTAAGGAGTAAGCATTTTATCTTCTTTCAGTTCATCTTTCAATATATGTGACACGAGCTGAAAGCCGGAAGAGCTGGGAACTTGCTTATCTTTCAACGACTTCAATACTGTAATATCCCGATCATATATTGGGTATAAACAATAGCAGATGACACCTCAACCATCAACAAGCAATCATATGATCTCGAAGTAGAGATATCAACGACACCAGCACCAACACGGATGGACGAAGATTCCCAAATACCCATAATAAAAACGAGTGCAACCAAACACCTCGAAGTCAATCTGTTTGGGGTTGACCATTCCTCTCCTAGTTGCTTGCACTTTAAAAAAGTTCCCTCGTCTTTATCACCAACTGCTTGAGATGCGAGAATCCTATTCCAACTGCTTGGGTCGAAGAGTTAACCTATCCACAAATTTCAAATTGCCTGGGTCTAGAGTTTTAGAACACAAACGCTTTTTGTACTCCTGTCTTGCTGCTGTCTAGTAGGAGGAAGACCTACAGAAAGGGACGTTACTACGTCACTGGACTTAGCTTCGTAAAGAAAAGATCTGTATTATAATAATTTATAATAAAAGATGAAGAGTCTAAAACAAATCCCGTGTACATTACTCTACCAAAGAAAGTATTCCAATATACAGGGTGGCGAAGGGAAATTTTGAACGTTAGAGATGACAACACTGTAGTACCGGCAGTTGTTTGGAACCGATGGGTGCTTGCCATTTAGTAATCATTCAGTATTGGACTGATCTGGTACGTGCTATCGCTCTGAGAGTCACTCCTGCACACAGGGTATTTCGACAGCATTAAAATTAGGACGTCATGGACGTGTCCCATCTGCTCATGCGATTACAACAGGGGTGCGTACTTTTGAAGAATCTGGTCCAGCCTTGAAAAAGAAGCCTGCACGTGGCGTTCGAACAGTACGTATTCCGGAGAACATTGCAGCTGTTCCAGTTTCCATCGAAAGGAGCCCTAGCCGCTCCGTTTGACAACATACACCTACGATAGCGACTGGATGACAAAGCGTACTGGACGAATTAAAGTTCCACCCCTTTAAGTTACAGACTGTGCAGAAATAACATCCAAGAGACCCTGTGCTGCATAGTGAGTTTAGTGAAAGGGTGTTTGCTAAAATCAATGGGGACGTCAATTTCTTTACCATATGGATGTCTGACGAAGCCCACTTCCACCCCGGCTACGTTAACAAACATAATTTCCGTTATTGGGCATAGGAAAATCCTTATAAGCTTCACGAGCATCCATTACATAGCGTTAGGGTTACAGGATGGTGTGCTGTATCATGTTACAGTATTATTGCCCCTTCCTTTTAACGTGAGGATGGCATTGCAATAGTAACATCCGCTTGGTATGTTGATATTCTTTACACCGAGACTCCACGATATTCATCTTAATATCGAAAACATGTGGTCTTACATATTGGTAGACAATCGATGGAAGCCGTTCAATTGTTTCGAAGGCGTGTTATTTCACGTTAGTGAGATATTTCATGGCCTGCAAGATCCCCTGATCTTACTGTGTGCGATTTCTTCCTGTGAAAACATGTTAAAGGTAAGGCGAACCGCACACGTCCTGCAACTATCCATGAACAGAATACTGAAAATAAAATCACTGACGTTCTCCGAGATATGCTACACCGAGCATTCCGGAGTTTCCATAACAGGGTATTGGAATGTAAACGCCAAAAGGAAGTGCATCTTTCCGACGTCATCTTTAAGAAGTAAAGAGACAGTTTGAGACATTTTGTAATGAAAATATAAATAGCATACTATATACATGCACTTTGGTCAATAAAAGATGTTTTTCCTGTTTATTCGTGCAAATTACGTTACCTCAAAATTTCCCTTTTCTTGCCACTCTGTACATCAGAAGAAAGGGATAAATGCCAATGCCTCGCTGAGCAAGACGACTATTTTTAAGTTAATATAGAACAAAATTTCACTGTAAATTTTTCTGACCCTCTCTATAGATGTACTCGGCACGATGTGCTGGAATATACTTAAGTAAGGCAGAGCTCTTAGAAGTTACACTATTCTCTAGTTCGTTGCCATAAATACTCACTGCACAGTAAGTAACCCAGAAATTTTTATGTTAAGAATTACAGGGTCGTTTCGCGACATCTTGATACTTGACTTGAAGGTAAGCAGAAAGTTTAAATTGGGCCATCCATTGAAATTTAAATTATCTTTTTGAAGTCCAATGACGAATGTATGTCTGAAAGCGATTGAAAGATTTAAAAGTGTAGAATTCTCTTAAAACGCCGATGTGAAAAAATGACACTTATGTCCTCTTCAATAACGGGATTAATTCACTTCTATGGTATGAAAGTATGATCGTAACTCATAATCGAAAGTGTCACGTTGAAGCTGCAGTTTTCCGGCAATCTTATTACATGAAACTTAACTTCGAATACTTGGAAATCTCTAGCAGCACTCAGCATTGATATAGCTCATTTTACTATGAATAGCAGCAAGCAAGAAAGCAAGAACGAACGAAAGAAAGAAAGCAAGAAAGGAAGAAACCAAGAAAGCAAGAAAGCTAGAAAGTAACTAACTAAGTAAGTAAGAAAGAATAAATACCGATTGAGTCGAATGGTAGAAACTTCCCTACGCTCGCATTAACTAAAAATATGTCAAACAAAAAAAAGAAAATTTATGCCAAATAACAGCTCCCACGGACTATCTACAAGGGTACAACAATGTTACACACAACGTAAACCAGTTTCTAGCACATACCACGAAACTAGTTACTGATACCAAACCATATATCAACCAAATAAAATACTACAATACAATAAATACAAAATATACTGGGACAAGGAAATCAGAGCGGACCTAACAGTACCTGTGAAGAGACCGGACACTACCACCAGCAATAAACTAGACCACAAAATAACTCTCGCAGATGTCTCAGATCCACTTATTCTTAACATATACACAATATTTAGTACAAAAGTCAGTAAAAATAAAGTCCTGACAGACGAAAAGAGACGGAAATGTCTTTATAGTCAGTAAAGACGAATTATTACCGAAGCTTCAGCTATTGTCTCTGCAAGCACTGTGATATGTTTGGAACACACAAACGCAAAATAACATCTAACAACCGTACAAGAAACAATAACTCTGAACACCCGTCATATGGGCCGAAAGTCCATTGGGAAGAACAATTACAATAATCTGCACTTGGTATAGACGCTCATCGGATTAACTTACTCTCGATTTAAAGAGATTATGATAATCGAAAAAGAAGTAATAATACAGTCATCATCATCAAGTGGCTTAAAAACTACGTGCGAAACAGTTCGAAATCTAAAAACTACGTATGTAACAATATACAAGATGTGTATAAATTTGATTAATCAGGGACAAGAACTCTTTAGGCTTAGAATGAATTTGAGCGAGGTCAATTCAATTATATTAAGACTAATTAATGAGTCACTTGCCTAAATGTTTACCCTAAGACTAATTATAACTAATTTACGTAACATCGCAAGCACACACAAATACTGAGTTGCACTAACCAAGGATTAATCTGTGGATAGGGATAAAACTAATCATCGAACTGAGGATAATCTGTTGCACGAAAACTGATCAGAAGATTTTGACAAATCATCAGATTAAAATAAATCGTCGAAAACTGGCGATTAATCCGCGATTAGCGTTTTGTAGGAAATCACAGCCGAGAGTTAGTTGTTACTGTGGTTATTTCAGTCGTCCCTAACGCAAAATTGGTGTTTGTACTAATAATCTATCATTAACCACAATAAAACGATTAAAGTACCAAATTTGCACTACTTTATTATAATATTTATTTTATTAATTACCTTTTACCTTTACTGTGTAGTTTATGAATTGAAGAAATTAGGTTTAGGTGGGGACCTAGTACAGATGGACACATCAGTTTGTGTTATATTCAAGGTAATTATATTTATGAGATTCTACTCTACTGCATGCCACTCCCTTGGGTTCAACTATATTTTATGGCATACACGGCTCGATTCATTCATTTAACATAACTGTAAACATTTTAAATCTCTATAATTTTGTTTTATTGGAGTTGAATATGCCCTTGTATAGTAAATACAACAGTAGTATGCACGAAAATAGATAAATGATCCAGAGCAGTAAATCAGAACAGTTAACTGTGTATGCTATAATATAGAATTGCTACCATCCTTGCACTAAATTTGCAGCAACGCTCTATAAATTTTACCCAGATTTACAACAGAAACTATTGCTTGCTGGAGTACTAACAATCAAAAACAGAAAACTGAATACTACAATGCTTCTAACAAGGAGAAAGCAGTAACTTTTTAAAAAAACACTACCATACGTAATTACCTGATGTGTATAAGTTAACATTTAAAAAATGGGTGCAAAATTTACAGAATAAATTTATAATAGTATTTTAATGAACTAATGCATAAACCCAATAGTAAATTACTACTTTGTTTACTTATTGTTAGTTACAAGGGCCATATTTACGTAGACCAGTGCTACTTGCTGGAGTAGAGTAAAACAAACTGGCTAAACGAATGTAAACTTAAGCCAAAATTTAGGTTTTAAAAAAGTTTACGAACTAGGATTGCGGGCGAGATTTCTTGTTGCATAACTATTAAATGAAGTGCCATGGTGTGACGCAGTCATGCGATGAGCTAACGTAACTTCTACTCTACTCTACATTTGAAAATAATGGCTAACATTGAATGTAAAGTGAGCTAATGTAAGTAACGTGCTCTACCCTACCTTACAGAGAAGGGTTCAGATAAGTGTGACCCGTTAACTTTTTCCTTCAACATCCGAACCCCTGATATAATACATTATCCATAAGATTCAACAGAGCACCCCTAATATTCTGAAATATCAAAAATGGAATTTCTTTTCAGTATTTGATATGACTTTTTTTTTTTCCAAAGAATATGTTTGTATTTGTCCACCAGCATTAGGACATATTCGTCTTCTTGAGGATTAAAGTTCTTCGTTTGCTTTCTTTCCATATCTAGTAACAAAGAGTTACCACGTGCTACGCGAATCAGTTTTCAGTTGTTACGCGTTTTAGCCAATCAAGACGATACTACATGACGTCCTGTCGTAAACGTCATAGTTTTATGCAACTTCCGATTATTCGTGGATAAGTTAATCCTTTCTCACAAACTGTTGATGAACCGATGTAAGATTCTTATCCAAAGATGAAAATAATCAACGGATTGTCTTATCTGATCTTAATCCTCGATTGCTGCAACTGAGCATCAATGTCTTATTATGATCTTATTATGTCTTATCATGATCTATGAAGTAAGTAGCTGTACCTTTATTAACACTTCTTCCAGAAATTATTGTGTCATTTTGTCTTGTTTCTCTATTCTGAAATAAATGAAGGCCGGAGTTTCCACCGAAGTCATTTCTCTCTCCTTGTGCACCCAGAGAATAGCAACTTGTGGAATCACTCGTATCCGACTGATCGTCACCTAAATGAAAAACAACGATCAAAAGTAACAAATTCCACTTAATTTGTATAAATACGGCCTACATGCTAGATCTCAATGTTCTATGTTGTTGACAAAGATTCATACACAACAGGAATTAAGTTGAAACTGTGTAATCTTTAGTAGTTACGATAAAACAAGAAAAAGAAACTCCAAGAGATATCTCTCGCAAATTAAATCTTATGTTCGCTGCTGCTACAAAACATGGCCGGCCCTAAGCAATTTGCCGCTGCGTGCAATGGCATTATTTGCCGGCCCTCTTTCTACAGAAAGAAGAAATCTTAAAAGCCATGATTTTAAGTATGCTAATCCATCATGAACAACAAAGGGAAGAAAAAGTGCACTAACACTCAGAAAGGCCTAAACACTACAAATACAATCTCGCTGTCTTTTTTTTTTTTTTTTTTTTTTTTTTTAATAATAATCATCTATTATGTTAGTGAAACAAACACACCTGCAGAGAAAAGATTCTAATCTTTCTGTATAGAATTCAACATCGAGCATCAATCTCAATATATCAGTTTGTAATTTCAGTGCAACTAGCTCTTTTATCTTTATTTCTTGACTTTTCTTCTACATCTGTTAAAAAGTTAAAAAAAAAAAAAAAAAAAAAAAACTTGTTCCCACCTTCAATGATAAGGAACTTGTTTGCGTCAAAGACAAGACTAGTTCTTATATCAAAACTGTGATAACTAACAAATGGAACAGATGTTCGCTACTGTTCGAGAATTGAATTCCTGTATTTGACAACAATTAAGCAATTCATGCTGGGATTTGCTTGATCATTTGCTTTAGCACTGTCCATGTGACCTTAAATTAATGCGACCTAAACATAATTTATGAATGTAGTATTCAAATAGAAAGTCATCTTAGTAAATTTAACTACCATGATCATGAAGTCTTTTTCCAACAAGAAATATTTATTTTAAATAATATAATTATGACAAATTTTGCCGCCCCGTGCAAATGCACGTGTCGCACATATGGTAGAGCCGGCCCTGGCTACAATAACGAAGAAAAAGTTCTTATCTTGTTAGCAAAAACGTTAACATAGCTTAGGTTCCCATATTTAGATATATTTATTGAAAAGCTACTTATCATCTTGGAAATCTCACTACTGCAGTCTCTCTAAGCACTATCGGAAACGATCTCTGCGATACGCAGGGGAGTATGGATGCTCAATCTTGGGGCGCTCGCCCTGGGTGCAAGTGCCCAGTGGCTCGACTACATGCAGTGTGAATTTGTGGTGGAACGTGGTGAATGTCTGGTCCGTGGGTTTCATTTCTTCCCACATTACCATTCCACCCGAATTTTCACAATCATTTGCTTTCATTAATCATCCGTCTTCTTTAGTGAGCATAACCTGGTTGTAAAACTACAGATTTCATTTCTCTCGGCGACGAGTAAATGTTAGGAGCGATTTATAAAAGATATGCGAAAACTTACGAAGCAGAACATTTGGGCGCAAAGGTGTATAATTTCTAAATAGGTTACTCTACTTAAACGGGTTACAATGCATTTCGTAACTAGAAGCTGGATGTTTACGCACTAAAAAGCCTTGAAAATAGGCACTAATATCACAAAAAACTAACTGCACAATTTAAAAAATTCAGAATGATGGAAGATGTTTCAATAATTTATCATACAAAAAGAAACCTTGTACAGTATTATAAAATTTATGCCTGACAAAAAAATCAAGTACACAGTGCAGTATGAATATATAGTCACATCGTTAAAATAACTAAACATTAACGAAATTTTTTTTTTTTTGCACAAATTACATGTCTTTATTATATGTCTTTTATTTTAATAAAAAGATACATTCTTTTAAAAACGAAGCCGCATAGTACGGAGACCGGATACTCACGACCCAGATAGTCGAGAGTCTGCAGCAGCATTATGTGCACAACTTTACTGTGTTCAAGATGTTAATTTTAGTTTATGCAAAATTATTTGTGCAAGTTTTTCGAAACTTTCAGTGCCTCTTTTCATATTTGTGTCTAAACACTCGGGCTCTAGTTATGAAATACACTGTAACATATGTAGGTAGATAAATCTATTTGGATAAAAGGTTTTGCGCCCAAATGTCATGGATCCAAAATTTAAACCTGCATCTAACAATCGATTGTGCGCTCATACAGGGGCCACGTTGGCTCCGACTGCACTGCTAGTCATCATCTTGTCCATGAGGATGGCCTAAACCCCGTAACGTTGCGAAGGCATTCTGAGAGTATGACTACTGTGCAATCTTCTCGCCTCGCACCGAGCACATCACCGATGGACTACAGACACGTCACGACCTATGCGACAATTCTCCAGAACGATCGACCATCCAGCCTCTCGCAGACCCATTCTATGACGACACTCAAAGCCACGTAACTTCAAAATAAGTTTCCGTTGGTATCCCATTGTGATTCACACGTACAACCACACAGGCTACGTTGTCTGACAACTTTTACAACTACCAGCTAGCAGCATACACTCTACAGGCATCAAGATCAGCTTGCCTTCTATGGACACATTTTGTAATAAGAATTTTGTTCGAAACGTTGTGTTCTTAAACATTTCTACCAGTATATATTACATCGGCCCGCACCTCAAAACAGCGAGGACTAAAGTCTGAGGAATCATGTGAATTTAAAAATGATCACTACTGAAGTAGGTATGCTCTTTAAGAAAAACCTGACACTGGATTCTACCAGTTAGTTCTAAGTCACTTAGAAAGCATTTTCTTATGGAAGTATTGGAAACCAACTATAAACTAGAGGACACTTTAATGTGTATGACGTTAAGTATGTTGTGGAACGAGAAAAATACCCCCCCCCCCTTTGATTTACACAAATCATTCTAACCCTTTGTTCACTTCGAATGCTCGACAGGGAAATACAAGGAGGGCAGAAAAATAAAACCTACCGCATCTGGTTATTGGAATCTAGTAAAACTTTATCTGTATTATGAACAAATGACTGCAAAACTCTCGTGTCTTTATGATTAGCACATGCGCCTTTGGCGCAGGTAACCCGAGCTCATGTGATTCGGGCCCCAAGGGAAGCAGTATAATCACGTCTCATAATAGCATAAGTTATGAAAGAATCGTTCAATTCCAGTCAACCATGCGAATGGTTGCAGATGCTCCTGGGTGCTTTCTCCTAACCTACAAAGGTGTATCAAAAAAGTGAATTTTCGATTTACTGAAAAATGTGCAGAGATAAATATTGAAAACTATCATATTTGATGCATGGTTATCACACTGACTATGCGTCATTTCGATATCGGAACCATCTGCTGTCCAAACATGCATTTCAACCTAACACCAAATAATCTATGCCCTTTGCAAAGGACTATTCCTTCAGATTTCCTAACCAGGTAACCGTAGCCTGTTGTGATTCTTCCAGTGTATCGAAACGCCGTCCACGGAGGTGTTTCTTAAGGGCTCAAACAAATGGTAGTCCAAAGGAGCTTAATGAGGGCTATACGGAGGATGGTCAAGAATTTCTCAGTTGAAACTCAGATGCGTGTACAGGTCTGTTGGGCTCCATGTGATCGTGCGTTATCGTTGAGTGACAACACCTACTTTCGGAATGCCCCTTTTCGTTTCTGACATATGGCTGCTTTGGCCCTGTCCATAGTCTGGCAGTACGTACCCACAGTAATGCTCGTACCCTTTGCCAGAAATTCAACATGAATAACACCCTGACTATCCGAAAACACAGTAGTTATTGTTTTCTCCGCAAATATTATGGTCTTGAATTTTTTGGCTGGCGGTGGTGACAGATGTTTCTATGTCGTGCTCTGGCGTTTTGATTTAGGTTTTCATAGGGATATTGGCGTTTCATCGCCCGTTATGATGCGGTGAAAAAATGCAGTTTCTTCGTGGGCATATCGTGAGGTGGTTGAGAAAAATATCCATTCGAAGGTGTTTTTGGTCCTCACTCAAATGTTTTGGCATCCCGCGCGCACACACTTTCTTGACGCCAAGTTGGTCATGGAGAATACTCCTCACTGAACCATACGAGATTTGTAATACATCTGCAATGTCATGCAACCTCATTCTTTTGTCTTCATGAATCATCGCATCAACTCGACACATTCTTGTCGGTGATGGACGATTCGGGTCTACCACATGTATCATCTGTCACAGTCCCACTACTACTTGCGAATGTGTTCCACAACACATACACCTGTTTCTGACACATAACACTCTCTCCATAAACCTCCACCGATTCTCGATGAATGTCAGATGTTTTCTGTCTCTTTCCCCATAAAAAGCGAATAACACCGAGCACCTCCGCCTTGGAGTAATGTTCAAGTTGATGAGCCATCTTTAAATTGCTGTAAGTACGAGGAGAGCTGACGTAGAGGACTGTAATTACCATTAGACTTCCCTCACCTTTGGTATATGCAACATAAAAAAGTTAATTACCTACAAACAAAACTTGGATTTTAGAGAGAAATTAAAGCTTATTTTTTTGATACATCTTTGTATGATGCAGTTGCTATGGGATTAGATATGGCAACTAGACTGAAGTGTCAGTCAAGACGTGCATCAATATGCACTTTTCATTCCGAATCGGGCTGATTGTGTGTGTCTTTCTTGGACCAAAACTGCCAATATGGATGCGAAATGAATACTCCTCGTGTAAGATCTTGCTCGATTCATTTTGCAATAACAATGGTATTCAAACATATTTATTTCGTATGTTTGTATTTTCATTTGTTTTTGATGTATCTTTTTTTTTTTATTTGTTGAACATATCAGAAAGGGACATGACTTTTCTCTTGCAAAATGGTAATAACATTATTCCATTAAGTACATAATTCATATGTGGGTGGTCAAAATGCGGTACCAATAACTACAACAAACAGTGCAAAGAAATAATCAAAAGTGCTATGGTGCGACTACTTTTAATTACAATTACGGAAATATTTAAGCATCGCAATGGAAAATGTCAGTCGGATATTTGCAGGGTAATCTGCCTAACTGAGGCTTTCTTTCTCCGTTTTCTTCAACCATAACTCCTATTACGTCCCTCGGGGAGCAATTTCTTCTCAAAGAATACCCTCCTAACCAGTTTGTTTCCCTCCTCTTAACCAATTCGTCACTGCACTGTCTCCTTCACTACTTCTAACGCTTTCTCCTTTTATCACTGCGCGTTGTCCAGTCTTTTCCTCGTAAAATACAATGATCAGCAAGAAAAATCTCAATCATTATCTTGACTTTCTTATCGATACAATATTCCTCTTGCCGGATGCTTCTTCTGAGTACCTTCGCCTTAACATCAGGATTGCAGTTCCTATCTCTATTAATAATATTACCTTGCTTTTAAAAAAAGAAAGAAAAGAATCACCTGTTCTACTTTCTTTTCTCGAAGCTTATAACTGGCACAAGTCGCTTTGTTCCAATCACCACTGTAGGTTTCCTTTTATTTTCATCCCATATTCTTCACAGATTTTTCTTAAGTTCTGTCAATTATCGCTTCGGATTTCGCAAGAAGAGAGTTTATGAACCGTACACATCTAGTCCTTCCAGCTTCGAGCTAAATACTGCTTTTAAATTTAATTTCTAAATAATTCTTTTAATACCGTTCAAATCATGTTGGTGACATGCAACACATTCGTTGAACTGCTATGCTCACTACCCTTTCCTCTTATCTTTATTCACCTTACTAGCTGAAATACCCTGATAATGACGCATGGCTTTACATGAACTAACGTACTGTTATGATTATTATTTTAAAGTTATTAGAACTAAATCTCTTTAAATACACTGTTGTTCAAAACTTAAGGATGAGATAAGGTAACATACGAGTATTATATTGCGTAATATATTGCACATTCTACAAAAATGAATGAACGCCAAGCAGCATTTTGCTAAAGGTCTCCCACACGTGCAGCGAGAACGAGGTTGCCTGCCGTGACGTCAGCGTGATTGTAGCACCAAAAGGGCCTGCTTCCCAACAACACGAAGCAGCTGAATGAAAGGGTTGAGAATGTGTGTATCATAAGAAATTTATTTTACTGATGTTATTGAACAAAACATAAATAGAATATATAGCATGTTCCGTAAGACATGAATGAGGGCGTTACGAAAAAAGACAAAATGAAAAGTGCCTATACTCATGCACGAAGTTAAACAAAATTATTTTGATTAAACAAGTCACAAGTATTTGAAACGGAAATTCATTCCTCCTCCTTTTCAAGTTGCGAATTTTGCTATTTTGCTATTACATTCTAATTGGAATGCTGTTTATCAAGTTTTTTTGAATAGAGAGGATCGCTACCGAAGATATTTTCCACTTTATTTTCTTTAAGGTAGAGAAACACCTCTCTACTCAAACGATCGGCATTTTGTTAGCATTTTTTATATTAATATAGAGGACAGAAATTCAATTTTCAGTGACCAAATATTTCTGTCTGTTGCTCTACTATAAAGAAGAGTAATCTATTTCCCTTCGAAATTGAAAATATACGAAATGGAACTATTAGTTGAACGTCCTACGTTTATGCCTTTTAGGCTAAAGAAGACAGATGATCAAGGAAAAAGAATGATTCAGAGGTTAAATTTTTGGGCTCTCCCACCAGAAATCGAACCCGGGACCGTGCGCACCAAAAATTGCTCCCCCCCCCCTTTTGGTCTCCGCTGCGGGTGTCACTGTTTAGGACTATACTATAAAACCAAAGTAATCCATAGTAATCCAGCGTCTCTCAATTAGAAAAGAACGGAGTCTGTGTGCCATTAAGCAATAACGAGCCCGCCTGCATTGCTGGTTACGACGATGTTTTTTTTTTCACATCCCAAGCTTCCTTCCAGAAAATTTTGTCCGGGGGGCAGAATCAAAATGCGAAGAGGTTGGACCGGATAGCAATTAAATTTTTCTTAGTTCCGAGGGTAATTGTCCAACTCGACAAGGGCAAAATCCCCCAAAATTATGACCAGAAGAAACACCACTACTACCAGACGCGTATTTGTTCTTTGCAAGTTTGTTTTTTGTGAATCGGTCTCATTTTCTTCCAAGCTGCCGTGACTTACTTCTCTTACCAATTGAGTCGAGTGCCAACTGGAAGAATTCGTAACTATTCCAAAAGCTAACTATTTAGTGGTTGTCACAGTGGAAAATGCGGGAAGTTACTACCGATGTACTATAAATACGTCTCCTCATGGTAAGAAATAGGAGCTCCCTGCCATATGCTCAATGTTACTAGATCCAGTGGCAACAATCGTTGCAACTGAGAATGTGAACCTCTTTCTTTCAGGTTTCTTAAATCAACTGTTTAGAGATATATTTATAGTGTTCTGCGCTGAAGAGCAAAAATTTATTTTTACTGAACCACTTTAATACTTAAAAAAAATAGTGTTAAAAAAAAGTATGTGCCTGCACAGCCATGCAACATATAGTACCAGCCACCCCTGATAGAAACGGTACCATATCAGTATGATGGAGAACATATTTCGGTTTCTTCCAACAGTAAATGTATGAAAATATCAACATGAAACTAAGAACTGCATATTAGGAAACTTTCTTACTTCCACAGTATAATGAATATTATATATTTTACGATAATCTAAATTGCAAATTCCAACCGTTCCTTTTTTCTCTTCTTTCATTTACCTACAAATTGATAACTAAAAAAGTCTAGTCTTTGTTACTTTTTTTCTGAGAGGATTGTTAGCATTGTGTCCTCATAGGGCCACGCCCTTAAACACCCAGAAGTTTTGTGGCTACTTTTGCCTGGCCCCATCTCCCCCCTCCCCCCCCCCCCCACACACACACACAAAAAAAAAGGTGCATTCCGGTAACAAAATAGTTTTACACAGCTTGTCTGAAAGAATATTGTTCCATTGAAACTTTGAACACTTCGTATTGGCACTAGAAAAGCATACAAAAAATTGGTTCAAAAATTATTAAAAAGACAGATCGTGTAGCATAAATATTGTTGGGAAACTGCTACATTCCTTTTAAGGACTATAAAAGCCCCGCTGATCAGGAACCATAGTTACTCGATATAAAATGAAATCTGAGTTTTACGTTCCACGGTTATGCCGGTTTGGCTAAAGAAGACGGTGATAATGAGAAATGAATGAAATGGTGGAATGAGGAAAGTGGGAGGAAACGGGAGAACCCCGAGGAAACCCACGCACACGGTGTTTGTCCACCACAACGTTCACTTGGCGGGAGCATGGTTTGAACCCGGGACCCCATGCACCAGAGGCGAACGCTCTACCAGTGAGCCACCGCGGCCCCTACTCGATATAAGCAAGGAACTGCATAATCTTTAAAGGAACTTGACAGAAAAAAAGTTTTCATTTAGTCTATATAGTATTTTTAAATATAACAAATTAACCTTTTCCTTTTAGTTTCAAAAACCACCTTATATAAAATAACATACAATCACAAACACAAAGTATCGTTATTCTGTAAGACTTAACCCAGCAAGATGTGAACTCATTTCTAACAACAAACATACTACACATATCAGGGCTCATAGTGGTCTGGTCTCTTGTAAATAGTTGAAAAGTGCCCAAAAGTACACGAAAAAGTGACCAAAATCTCATCGTGCCCCTTTTTTCCTTTGTCAATTACTCCATCCTCTCTCTCTTTGTTGTCTTGTTTCATCTTTTCTTTACTTCTTCTTTTTGAACTTTCTCCATTCTTAGGTTTTCTAAGTATGCTTTGTATTTACGGTAACCAGACTTAGCATATGTAAGAAGCTTCTGAGTAAGTGGAACCAGTTCTGGCCTATTTCCGAATTTCTTCATGCCAGACATTATATTTAACTTACCATTGAGAGTTCTCAAAGCCAAACACATACAAGAAGCATAATACAAGACGAACATGATGAACCACACAAACACACACACACACACACACACACACACACAACATTGAACGGAGCGTTAACTATTAAGAGAGAAAACAAAGTCGATTATGACAGAAGAAAGAATAGACACAGAAGAGTTCTCAACCCCATCTTCAGAGCTTAAGCATCCACCAACCATCTACTGTGCTTTAGAAAGAATAAAAGCTGAAGTGAGAACAAAGCTGACTGTTTCACATGTGGCAGCAAGTACTGAAGTTTTCAGAAGAGTAGTGAGTAACATGTTTCTGCCTTTTCCCATTTATTTTTATAATATTTTTCTTCGAAAACTGCCAATGCAATACATAAATCACACGAAAAAGTCACTTTACCTACCAAAAAAGTAACTTTTAGTGACAAATTTGAAAAAAAAAAAAGTAACTTTTAGTGACCAACTTGAAAAAAAGTAACTTTTAGTTTTTTAAAAAAAAGTGACTCGCTATGACCCCTGACATATGCACTTCCCCTGGTTAGTCTTGCTTTGAACATAGTTTTTAATGTACTATTTTGAAGTCTGAATAGATATCTGGTTACAGCATATGAACTAGCGTATACAACCTCATTTTCTAACATAAGTAAACTATCATACTATAAATATGAATACCGCTTTCTTCAGAAGGATTCAGTGCTAAGCGACTCACCATACTAAAACATAAAAAAATTACCTTTTTTTTTTTTTTTTTTTTGCTTGTTTTCCACAAATGAAAGGAGATAATGAAATGTAACTCACCACAATTGCAGATGTTATTCTACAACAGAGAATATCAACCTGACAAATTTTCAGTGCTGCCATCCATAGAAATTAACCCTTTGGGGATTCCATGGTACAATTTGTACCATACGGGTGTTTCGTGGAACATTGCGTTATAACTCTCCTATTTGAGCTTTTTCGTCCGTTTTTCTTCTTTTAAATCAAGAGGCATTGCAGAAGACATTACGTATGGTTTCACACCTTCCTGCGTCGAGACATAGGAGGTAATGACGTCATAATTCTAAAATATATATTTTCGTGTAATATTTTGGGGGGGGGGTATGTAAAGTATTTTTGGTGGCCTTATTTTTGCACGTAGAAGATTGAAATTTTGCACAAACATTCAGTCCACCGAGTAGTATTTACCAATTTTTTTTTCAGATTTCTGCGTTAAAACAGGGGGGGATCCAGAGGGTCAAAAAGTTGAAAAAAGGGATATTTTTACCCAAAAATCCCGTTTTTCCTCATTTTCCCGCCTTAGATATACGATGGAGACAAGTGAATGGTACCGCCTGAAAGGCAGTTCTATTCTGAAGAGAATGATGTGCGACACATGGTCCTAGGGTAATTAGGGAAGTGTCAGGGAATTTTTATCAAAATATACTTCTGTATAGGGGAATTTTGGACATTTTCGGTATTATTTTTTTGCGGGCTTATTTTTACACCTAGAAGATTGAAATTGTGCATAAACATTCAGTCCACCGAGTGGTATTTACCAGATTTTTTTCAGATTTCTGCGTTAAAACAGGGGGGTACAGAGGGGCTAAACGATGAAAAAGGGAAATTTTTACCAAAAAATCACTTTCACGGGATTTTCCCGCCTTAGATACATGATGGGGACAAGTGAATGGTACCGCCTGAAAGGCACTTTTATTCTGAAGAGAATGATGGGCGAAACACAACCCTAGGGTAATCAGGGATGTCACAGGGAATGTTTAAAAATTTCCCTCTGTATACGGGAATATGGGACATTGTCGGTATATATATATATATTTTTTTTTTTGGCGGGCTTACTTTTGCACCTGGAAAATTGGAATTGTGCATAAATATTCAGCCCACCGAGTAGTATTTACCAGATTTTTTTTCAGATCCCTGCGTTAAAACAGGGGGGTCCCCGGGGGGCTAAAAGTTGAAATAAAGGATATTTAGACCCAAAAAATCCCTTTTTTTCGGGATTTTCCCGCCTTAGATACATGATGGAGACACGTGAGTCATACCGCCTGAAAGGCAGTTCTATTCTGAAGAGAATGATGGGCGAAACATGACCCTAGGGTAATTAGAGATGTCTCAGGAAATTTTTTACCTGAGATCATGGTGTTTTACGGTAATTTGGGGCATGGTAGGAATTCCTGATAAAATTTATCCCG
This sequence comes from Thermobia domestica, assembly GCF_964235325.1. Taxonomy (NCBI): domain Eukaryota; kingdom Metazoa; phylum Arthropoda; class Insecta; order Zygentoma; family Lepismatidae; genus Thermobia; species Thermobia domestica. Next base: position 73,447,406 of record NC_137470.1, on the reverse strand, counting down.
CCCTTGGTATTCAAGATAAAAACTTGAAATTTGGCACACACATTTAGTATACCAAGTACTATTTATCAGATTTTTTTAGATGGCTACGTTCACACAGGGCCGCTCCAGAGGGGCCCAAATTGCGAGAAAAAAATTTCCCTCCAAAATTTTCCTTTGACATCATTTTTCCCGCTCCTGGTATATGGTATGAGCATGCAAGTGGTACCATTTGAAAGCCAGCTCCATTCTGAAAAGAATGAGGTATGAACCATGATCCTAGGATAAATAGTGACGATGCAGTAACTGCTTGACTGAAAGTCTAAAAAAATAGCCCAAAAAGCTGGAATCCGGAAAGGGTTAATGTTGCCAAAATAGCATTTCCCCCAAAATCTAAGTTACGACAGCGAGTACAAGAAAAAACTTAATCTCATGTGATTATGTATCATGTTGTTTTGGTATCCTGTGAACTACTTTTTAAATAATAGTTATATTTAGTTTGTTTTAGTAGTTTTAACATACAGTTATTAAAATTAAATAATAATGTTATTTAAAAAGTAGTTCACAGGATACCACAACAACACGATACGTAATCAAAATGCAGTTGAGTTCGTTCCTCTAGTGGCTATTAACTTAGATTTTTGGGGAAATTTTATTCTGGCAACACTAATTTCTATGCATGGCAATACTGAAAATTCATCATCATCATCATCATTTCTGTTGTAGAATAACATTATCTATGCCTGTGGTAAGTTGTATTACATTATCTTCTTTCACTTATGAAAAACAAGCAAACGAAAAATGGTAAATTTTGTATTATTTTTAGTATGTCAGGCTGTTAAGCTCTTGGCCAACGTCTCATACAGTCTCAGCGCGGAAAGGGACGCCTAACTCCAATCCAACAGACCTTGCTTGCTTCAAAACTTCACGTTAATAACGGTAAAGAAATCACATGCTTACCATTAACTTCCTCAGTTATATTACTGATCTCAAATAACAGATTCCGTCTCACAGCAGGAGTTGAAGACACAGGATAATCTGTATTGGAATTCGGAACTGAGATATCCGGGAAATCATAACTCAGATAGGACTCGTCCTGTATTCTTCTACGTGTGGCCACTGAAATTGTATTTTTGGTAGTATTATTTTACTAAAAATGCACCACATACACAAAGATAAGATTAACAAGATGTATTACAGATTATTCGTATATTCCCTTAAGAAATAAGGCTCGACTTGTTCTCAACTTATAAAAGAAAAAATCCCGACCCAAAACTCTTTAACAACAATACATTACAAAAGCATAGTCACTACCCGCATTAGTAACTTGCTTCTCATCCTATGAACGTAACAGTCAAATCGAGATTCGAATTTCAATCAATTTGAACAATGTTGGCATTATGCTCACGCATTGATTTCGAAATAAAAAAATCCAATCCAAGTTACTGAGCTCTGGAAATAGCTTACGAAGCGAAAGTTCTTGTGCCAATGAAGTCAACAGATATCGATTCTTTCCTACGACATTAGATCCGCTACAGTATATCAACATGTATCTCGTATTTGCCATACCTGTAGCACCTAAAAGAATCACTTATCGACCAGATTTGTACAAAATTTAACACTACTATCCATTTCATAAAGATAGGCCCCTGACTTCGCGGTGCTGCCCTGACGTTCACTCAAAACTTATATTGCATTGTCGTATTTTGTTAGAATTGTTGGAATGTTGTCTTTTCAATACTTAAGACATAAAAATTTTCTTTGTACTGTGTAGTGAAAAACAAATAGGAATTAATGAAAAAGTGCCTGTTTTATCGTACTTTTTTGCTAGAGTAATGTTTATAGGACTATATCTCGGAAAGGAGATCACACGAAATAATTCCCTGTGCACGATGTGTAGGTGCATCTATTACCTGTAAGTTCTAAAAATTTCATTACTCAACACCCAGTAATTTTCTTGTTATTTAGTAAAAGGTGAGACATCATTATCTCTGAATTGCTGCGGTGTATTATCAAACTGAAAAAACTTTTAGAAAGATCTTAAAGTAACTTTTTCAACCAAGCTGTTTCGATTTGTTTTAAAAAGATAAACAGTAACAAATATGACATTATGATTTTCTCAGCTCTGCGCCTTTCGCTATCGCAGATTATTCGGAGTACCACGTGGCCACATTTTCCTGGCGCGTATATACTCTCAGCCCGACGGGTATTTAAACTTGTCACTCACACTGTTCAGCACTTTGCAGAGGTATTTTTAAAATTTCATATCTCCAAAGATTTTAAACTAATTTCTGAGAAATTAACAGGGTATACAGTAAACATACCTATTGTTTAAAAAGAGAGAAACGAACTGTTTACCTTGTTTAGATTTGGATGTGATGATCCTCGAAAATTTGTTGCTTTTTGTCAGTTCTTTTCACTTACTGCACGCAGTACAAAATACATTTGCACCGAAACAAATACACACACGAAGTTTTTATGATATGATATAATCTTAGTTGATATGTAATATTGAGTTTACACTTCACAGAAAATCTGTTTTCAGATCTAGGAGTCCCAGTATTTTAGTGTTGTACATTTCGAAGCATTTCCCCACACAGAGTTCAACTTCATATATCAGACAATAAACGCTAATATTTTATTAAAAACTTCTTTCGCCGTGCGGATGCTACACACTTAGCATCTCCTTTGTCCTACTCTATTAGGATTTGCGAATATTAGGGGAACTTTGTATGGGTAATCGCCCCCTTGCTACCAGTCTTCCACGGGTGAAGACTGGGATAGTCCCTGTAGTTCAGTGCCTGCTGAGTGCAGCAGTTTTTCTGCTACGTTCACATAAAAAGTTCAAAGTGCGATTTGTTTCCCTGATTTCTTCCTGTACAGTATGTGAGCACTGAGTGATAAGTCAAACAGCAGAAAAATCAAAAAACATCTTCTTCCATCATTTGATAGACATACTAATAGCTCTTACGTAGTTGACTTGTAAAAATCGCGTAAAGCTGGCTACAAAGCACATGTGAATAATCAATGTAAAAGATTCCTTGTTTTCAATTGAAGTAACACGCTTTTACTTAGCGGTATTTTTTCTTTTTCTCAATCTGGTGTTTTGCGTATTGATTCATTTCTTTTTGTACTATTCCCGGCGAGAGCTTATGTGGTTTGGATTCCACGTTAATCAGTAGGTCCATGTCTCATATCGCCTCTGCTGAATGGCACGTTAAACTCAAAATCAACTTTTTTTTACTATAAAACTTCATCGGTAAAAATAGCTGCAACACTTTATATGGGGAATACTCTGTACATAACCCAGCATTTTGATTAATTCCCGGGACACCATTAAACAGGGATTTTGCATACACTTGAGTTTTATCGCTCCAAATTAAATCAGAATCTGCCTTCAAATAGGAAAGACGCGATTCTTTTTCCTTCTTTCAGGGCGCAACCTTAGGTTCACTTGAAACAGAGTTACTATCTTCTTCACTCCCGGATAATCCGCCACTGAGCACAGAATAATCAATGTTATTACTATCTAACTCATAACCATCTGTATCGGAATCATTCATTAGTTCTGCAATTTCATTATCGCTCAAAATTATGCCACTTCCTTCTGTAATGCCACCGCTCGTAGAAGGAATATTCAGATTTTTTTTTTCAATAAAAAAGCACGAGAAATACTTAGGAAAAATATAAATGCACGTTCGCCTGTCTCACTCCAATGAGCACATATGATGTGAGTGTGTAAGTTTTTTACGCTTACGAGCTGAAGGGAAGTGTTGAAAACGTAATCAGTGCGACGTGATTAGACGCAAAAACAGCTCTCGTTACCTAAATAAAACAAAGGACCCATGTTTCTCTATTACATTCAGCAGGGGAATTGATCACAGAACCACCTGGCTGAACATGTGATTGAAAGGCCACATTTCTTTTTTACCCTTTAACATGTTCGTAAGCTGGTATGTGTGTATACTGATAGATCTTGAGGTAGAAATGGAGCCATTGTTAATAAGTGTCCAGGAAGATAGCAGGAGCTATGATGAGTCAACGACTGACGAAAGTGAATGAGATAAGTAGATTAAGAAGAGATGAGTTTTTGGATGTGTTACTTCAACTTTTTTTTTTTCCGATTACATTGAGATAGGTACATGCATTGTTATTATTTGTAAGATGTTGTGAAAGGCTATGAGATCTTAAATGCTTTATTCCTATTACGTTCTTATGAAGTAGGCTTCGCGCTGGAAGCTTCCTGAACGCGACAACACAGCATAACGGCGTTGCCGCACTTCCAGTTACTGTATGCTGTTTCTTCATATAAGCGCGGGGAATTTAAAGGCTGGACTGCAACATGGCTCTCCGCTTGACGCATAGAATATGTTCGAATAAACATTTTTATTTAAAAAATAAATACTCTACCAACTAAACCCTTTTCATTAAAAGTTTCAAATATTTGGGACACTAGAGTTCCAAATTTTCGAACTGTGATTTGTACGTTTCTCTACCTACCACGGTAAAGGAGATCATACTGTCATACATTTATTTCAATTACACAAAAAGTATCAAGTGATGAAAATTGAACTTCTCACAACTTACAGTTAATGGATTCCTCTACATATTGTACACAGCAAATTATTTCACGTGATCTCCTTTCCGAGATATAGTCCTATAAACATTGATTTACCAAAAAAGTACTATAAAATACGCACTTTTTCATTAATTTCTATTTTTTTTTTTTCTCATTACACAGTACAAAGAAAATTTTTGTATCTTAAGTATTGAAAAGACAACATTCCAACAATTCTAACGAGGTACGACAATGCAATATAATTCTTGAGTGAACGTCAGGGCAGCACCGCGAAGTCAGGGGCCTATCTTTATGAAATGGATAGTAGATGTTTTGAGAGAAGTATTTTAGAACTTCTACAGTGTTTCCTGATCAATATCTGTAATTTTTACGTGAATTTCTATTTGATGTCTCATAATATGAGAATCAAATCTATACACGTATCATTTTTACTATCTCTATTTAAGTGAAGCTAACAAATTTTCGAAGGTGCAAATCGAAATAAAATCCATACATTTACTCCCTCTATTTTTGCACTTCACACAAGCCACCATAACATAAGAGAAAATAAACTATTTAATAGTAATTTCTGTACTTTCAAGAAACAAAGCAATAAGGTGATTACTTCAATATTAACAATGTACGGTTCACGTTGAGTATTCCGTCGTACAATGGATTTCGCACGTCGCTGTAACTTAGAAGAACTCTTTCACTTTTCTCAGATTTTTTTTTTTTTAATTGGTCAGGTAGAAAAGTTAGAAAAACATTACAGCTTCATATCTAGTTATAGGCAGCACCCTTTTAAAAAGGTATGCAAAAGAAGTGAGATTCAAGAAAAATAATAGTTGCGTTTTGTACAACACTGACAACGTTTGGGAGGTGATTTCTGACACCAAGATGTCAAAAGGTACAGACCAAACTGGGTGCTGAAATGCATCCTTTCGGAGTTATAAGTTCCCCTAAAACAAATGAAATTTAAAGGTCCGTAGCTCCAAAACTATGGGATCTACTGTAGTCGGGTCAAGACTTCAATTCGGAACTTAAATGTGCGCTATCCAAAAATATGTGTTTCAGAATCCTAAGGTACTCACACAACAATTTTTATAGAGTCAGTTTGGCTACGGGTATATAATTTGAAGTACTCACCAACTACCTCTATAAAAATTGTTGTGAAAGTACCACAGGATTTTGAAGCATGTATTTTTGGATAGCAAACATATTAGTTCCTCACTGAAGTCTTGACCCGACTATGGTGGGTTCCATAGTTTTGGAGCTATGGACTATTAAATTTTATTTTTTCATGTTTTGGGCAGCCCGTAACTCCGAAAGGAAGCATTTTTGCACCCAGGTTGGTCTGTACTTTTTGTCTTATGTTAGGAATCACCTCCTAAATGATGTCAGTTTTGTTTTGAAACAGCCTGTATATATAGATTGAAACGCTTCACGACAAACTACGTAACTGAGATTTGGACATTTATCATGAGAGGAATATGTACACAGAGTTATATGTTTATAGGTCAGCCTTTAATTGCTTTGATTTTAAAAATTAAATAATTGGTTCTGCCTTGTACGGGAAGTAAAACTATCTTCAACAAGAAGAGGGGTGAGGACAACTATCCTCTGTCCTTGATTCCAGCACTAGTTTTCTTTCTTTCTTTTATCGTCATATTAAGTAGTGCTCAGAACCTTACGGAAACAGGGACATTCGGTACTTACATTTAAATGCTAAGTTCTTCAAGAGACTTTGAACTAAACTTTCTAACGTTTACAAAGCGACCTAACAAGCTCCTGACAAGGGTAGAAGCTTCTTCATGCACTAGGTAAGTTAGTGGCTTCGTTGTTTGAAACAGCTGTAAACATTTCTGGAATGGTAATGACACATGCACTAGAAAATGCAACTGGCTAAGAGTTGTCAAACTAGGATCTTCTACATACTACAGGTTCATTTACATCAATCGTTTTGTTTTAACCCTAGAACGCAGAACATGGGTCAAAAATGACCCAGCAGTAATTTATGTATAGATTTTTGTCTGCAATATTTGTTGCACAGTAGTTTTTCTCCGTGACATCTTCTATTGGTTTGTTTACTACATAAAAATAATGTATTTAAGTTTTTGGTTTTGTATTTATTTTTTACATTTTATTATATATATTTCTATACGTAGTATACATAACATGGGTCATTTCTGACCCGCGGTATATTTTAGTATTAGATTACTATTATATATTAGTATTAGTATATAATACTAATACTAATCTTTATAGTAGTATTAGATTAGTTCTTTACTATAACAAATTAGTATTTGTTTTACTAAAATGTTATTATATTTGTAGTAGTATTATTACTACTAGTCTTGTACTTTGAATTGGATTTTTTTTAAAATATGTACTCTGAACAGACTAATCTTATGGACCATGTTATGGACCCATGGACCCATCATAAAGAGCCATGTTATGGAAACTAAGGTACAATTTATGTCATGCGTTTAAGGGTTAACTCTGCTCTCGTCTAGAAAGCTCTCAGATAAATTATTTTACTGCCGCTGATTAATAGGCCTTTCAGCAGCTGAAATCAAAGTTAACCACAGTCTTCCAACCAAGGGGCAGCTTTAAGATCCACGAAAATGTTAACTGCATACATTTATTTTTGATTGCACACTACGACTTATTTTTGAAAGTATGACCTTCCTCACTAAAACGTAGGAAAAGGACAACCTGAATCTTTGTAATAACCACACAATTTGGAATAAGTCACTTCTCGAATATTTCAGATAAAGTAGTTCATTGTTAATTATTTTCCGCTTCATTTTAAACTAAGTCGTCCTTTCCCTCAATCTAAATGTGGCCATCATATTGAAATAACTTAAGAAAATGTTAGTTAACATAACCAAGATTGTGTTACATTTGGAAAAAATAAAGAAAAAAAAACAATGGAAAGTGATTGTCTTGCCTGTCTTCCTCGGTAGTATAGTGGTGTCTTGCCAATCAAAAACACAGAAGAATTAAATTTCTTTTCTGCGTAATTTTCTAGTACGCACAAACTACTGCTCAGTAAATTCAACAAGTAACATTTTAAGTAATTATGGAGAATCATCTTAGGATTATTCTTTGATTTTTGCAATATTTTACACAGTGTCTGAAATAAAGATTGGGTTGAAAGCATTCTTATTTAACTTTTAAATTATATTCTGTAACGACTTTCAATGGTTACGTTGAACCCAAAACTCATTTTTAATCATTATGAATTTCATTTTCAGCAACTCATTCGAATCAACTAAATCTCATACTTGATTTATAGGTAAATAAACTGCATATGACATTTATTTCACTCCAGTTCATTATATTATATCCAGTATTAAAAACAGTAAATTATAAAACAATACAACATGTTTCAATAGTTCCTTACCACTGCTTTTAAAATCCGCACGGATGTACCTAGGTATTCATATTGAACTTGCTGCGAAAAATATACAATAGGGATAAGGGCATAACTTTTGGATGATGGTTCGCGGACGCCCTCCATCTTGAATTTCAACTTTTCATTTCAAGCGATAGGTGGGTGATATCATACATGACCTTAGGCTAGAATTTGCTCAGGATGTCAAATCTGAAATCAGATTTAATGTACAGTAAAACCTGTCAACTTGGCCACCTCTCTAAATTGGCCATCTACTTATCTTGGCCTGGTTTGTCTTGAACCTGCATTTTTCCATAAGACATTCTTTACTTATTACTCTGTAAGTTGGCCACCTGTCTATCTTGGAAGTTGGCCGCATTGAAGCAATATTATTATTATTATTATTATTATTATTATTATTATTACATGAGGATGTTTCTTTTTTTTTTATTTTAGAATTTTGCCTGGAAATGTTTCTTCCACTTTGGTCCATCTTCAGCTTCCTCTTTTAACTTCCAATATTTTCTCCCATCTTTCAAATCATCGATCAGCTGTGTTGTTGTTCTTCCTATTCCTCGCTTCCATCTTTCCTTCTATGGCGTTGTGAAGAAGACAATTTCTTCGCAAGATGTGTCCAATCCAATTGGCCTTTCTACGAAGGATGGTGGCTAGAAGTGTCCTCTTTTCTTCTATCCGTTTTAGAACATCTTCGTTTGTTGCTCTCTCTGTCCATTCTATCTTCTCCATCTTCCTCCAACACCACATTTCGAAGCTTTCCAAATATTTCTTCTCTAACTTGCGTAATGTCCAAGTCTCTGAACCATACAGTCCAATGCTCCATACATAGCACTTGACCAACTTCTTCGTAAGTCCAATATTAAACCTGCTAGTAATGATAAATTTACCTGGGTATCTTGGCCACGCAAGTTGTTATTTTTCTTAACTCTTTCGTATTCCCATATGAGAGCCAAATGTTCGGTCCCACGATTTGTTCTTGGAGGTCAATGGCCAGAACACTATCCTGTCAAAGGGGTGGTGAAGGAAGATGTGAATAAGAAAAAGCACGTACAGAAATTCAGGAAATGGTTGTACGTATTTGTTTACCCTGTCTATTTTGGTAAAACCATTAGGTATATCGGCTCCTTTCATCAGTGGAGAGCTTTAGTAATTCCGGAAAATTCTGAAGGTTAAAGCTAACCATTTCAATTGTCAACTATTGCCACCTGGCAGTTTGTCAAAAGGTAGCGGAGGTCTTGAGATATGAATTCCCTTATTATTTCCCTTAATTCTCAAAACATCCGCTCCAAGGGAAATACTTGTAGATCATTAACAAGAGATGGTAACTACAAAATTAGAATGTGCATGTGTGCCAAAAAGAATAAAAGACATACGTCTAGAATGAACCACCATGAGTAAATTTGTTATTAATAACTGATTTGCTATTTTTCAAAAGGTACCTATGGAAAATATTTGTCACTGCCGAAAAACAATCATATAAACTACATACAAATTATTCAATTTATAATATTGCTTTTCTTGTTTTCAGTCTGAATGACTCAGTGTGCTATAATATCAATTTCAATAAACTGCGTACATATGTTTTGATTTTATGGTTGGTTGGTTTGTGTTTTCAATCCGAATAATTCAGTGTACCAGACTAGTTTTCAGGAAGAGAAAGGTACATATATTAAATATACTGAAATAATATTTTCTAGTACTGGTATTGTTATGATTACTCTATATACATTATTTAAAAGTAGCTGTCGTGCCATTGCTTATTAAAATTTTATAATCAAGTAATACTAGAATCCCTATTCTAAAAACACAACAACCACACTTATTTTCTGTAAGTTGGCCGCCTGTCTTAAGTTGACCGCTTTTCAATGGAACCGATGGTGGCCAACATAGACAGGTTTCACTGTATCTTTATTTGCTGAGAAGTTATTCCTCTTTATTTGGTGATTATTCCTCTTTCTGCAGGTAGTGAACCATACGTTAACAACTGAGGAACACATCCAGATAGTGAAACTGTGGGGTGGGAGAAGTACCCGTGCAGTAGCAGCCGATTTCAATCAGTGTCATCCAGAACGTCACCCTGTGTTACATATGGAGCACATTGTCTAACAGGTAAACATCCATTGTCGCTGTCCATAACTTCTCACTAAATAAAGATACTTGAAATCCGATTTCAGATTAGACATCCTAAGCAAATTCTAGCCTAAGGTAATATATCACATGACCCACCTACAGTTTGAAATATGAAATTCAAGATGGCACCCGTGCGCGAACCATCATCCAAAAAGTGTACCTCTAGCCCTACTGTATATTAGGTACATCAAGTTCAATATAAATACATCCGTACGGACTTTAAAAAGGGTGGTAAAGGACTTTTGAAACACCCTGTATTACCTTAAAATTAAGTTTATCTCTTGCATAAATTTTACCGTTATCCATATTTCAAAATTCGAATCAATGCTGAGATAAAGGATACTTACGCCTCAATGGAATCGTAGGTCGACTTGGGACGGGCAAGACCTGTACACTGTGATCCCTATTGATCTCATCTTCATCAAAATTCAAATCATCTCTGTTGATACGGTCACTTCCATTATCTTCTACTCTTTCCTCACTGGACGGCCGAAGCCACCTTGTCAATGCATGCGGCAAAAGGTTGGAAACTTTTGATGCCACTCGTTTCACGAAAGACTGAAAATTTTGAAAAAAGAAAAATTAATACCATGAACACGGTGATAGACACCGTTAAATATCAATTCATTATTAACAAATCAACCGAATTAAGATATGCTTCGGTTAGTTGGTTTTCATGTTCTTAACACTGAGATTATTGAAACAAAATCAAGATAATTAAAAAAAATTGAGAATGCTCCAAGAGCACTGCCAGCACGAATGTAAAAAGAATTGTTTGTTGTCTACGGGAAATTACTTCTATAAACCAAAGATGGTAGGCTATTAATCATTTATAACTAGAGGAAGAATAATTGCATATGGAAGCTGGAATGCCTAAAAAACAAGTTGCTTGAGCCATGAGCCTAGATATTAAAACAGTAAGATACTGAATTCAACGATTCGAAGCAGACGGCGAATAGGAATTAGAAATTAAAGCGAAACTGAGTAGACCGCAAGTGACAACAGAAGACGAAAATATTTCGATTATTGAAGCTAACGCAGCAAACCCGTTCGCTGCTGCAACAAACCTGAAAACAACTTTAGGTCTGGAATGCAGTGCAGAGACATATAACTGTATTTATATTCTTTGTTTTGCTTTGAAGGTCAAACTGACAGATGCATATATTCATGCTCGCTTAGAATTCGCGAGGGCACACATCAACAAGCCACAGGATTTTTGTAACCGTGTAATTGGGAGTAATGAGAAAGTGTTTAGTTTATAAGGAGGAGGAAGCCTGTCAAAACGTTATATTGTTTTACGAAGATATGGTCAGAATGGAGGGTTCAAATTTAGAAATTCGCAAAGTATCTTCTCTGTATGACTTACGAATCCCGAGCTCTTTAAATTTCCCGAAAAAATTCCATCACTTGCTCAGATATTTTTTCATGCTCTATCGAATGGTGGGTTCAAAATCGCAAATAACTAACTAACTAACTAACTAACAGACCGACAGACAGACACAGACACACACACACACGCGCGCGCGCGCACGAAGACAGAATTCGGTAACGAACTTTTTAAGTTTTCAGACTAGAAGGAAGGTACATAAGCAGCTGAAAGAACTCACGATCATACTACTAGAAAAAAGCACCCATGCCTTGATTAACTTAAACTGCACATTTCATACTAATTTAAGGATGGTGGATCCAATTACCATATCGCCTATGGAGTCACAAGAAAAAAGACCCCAAACTTGGAATATAGAATATACCGCTTATGCCAATACTAAAAGTGCTCACGTTACAATTCTAATTGCTCTTTTCATACTAATTTGAGGATACTGAATCCAATGAAACTATTTTAAAACACATCCGTCCATGGAGTCATAAGAAAACTTACCTGAAAGTTGGGATATTTATTTATACCCCAAACATGAGGTGACTTTTCTAGGCATCCCACGTACCCGTATGCTTAAAAATAGTTTCAATGGATTCAGTATAAAACTGCAATACTCAAATTAATATAAAAATTGGAATTTAAAATGTATACAATCGTCGGCACTTCTTTACGATTAGCATAAACGGTGTTAAGATATAAATTTGACGTCATTTTTCTCGTGATCTCATGGAAGCATATATTTAAAAAATAGTTCCATTGTTCCAATTAACATATCCATAGAACCATAATAGTTTTAAAAATTGATTCAGCATCCTCAAATTATTATAAAAACGCAATTAAGAAATGTATCCAAGGATGGGCACTTTTTACTGGTGACATGATCTTTACTTCTTTCGGACGTTTTTGTTTTATGTTGAAAAGAGTTTATGATACAAAGATACTTACTAATTTAATGGATGTACATTTTAAAAAAAAAATGTGCTGCTTATCAGATTAATTTGGCATTGGACCACTTTCGCATTCAGAACAGACCTGATGCAACGTGCAATGGAAAAATGAAATTTTTGAGTTTAACGTCTCACGGGGATGTCCTGTAGGCTAAGGGAGACGATGATTAAAGCAAGTGAATGATGATGGAAGAATTGGTGGAATGAGAATATGCGAGGAAACGGGAGCACCCGAGAAAACCCACGAGCACGGTGTTGCCCACCGCCAACGTACTTCGCCGGGGATCGAACCAGGGACCCCACGTGCCAGAGGTAAGCGCTCTACCACTGAGCCAACGTGTCCGCGCAACGTGCAATGGAATCACACACGTGAAAAATTACACCAAGTAAATGATAGCAAGTGAAAAATTACACCATTCCACGTACAGTACATTACTCCATTGCATGAGAAAGAATGGGTTTGGAAATGTGCGCCGAATTTGTGCCCCAAAACAGACCACACACGTTCAATTATGGTCAAGTCCGAGGATTGTGGACAGGGCGTGGGATATGATCAACTCTATCCCAATGTCCCTCAAACCACGCGGCCACAGCTCCAATTGTATCAATGAGCGCCTTATCAGGTTGGAATATCGCGTCTAGTGTTGTAAAATTTCCGGAAATTATGAAACGGCTGGTAAAAACCGTTTTTTCCGGTTTCTTTCCGGAAAATTGGGAAAAAACAAAAATCTTTGTATTAGGTTAGTTTTGTGGAACCGATTTTTTTTCCCCCGAAGACGTGAAAAATGTAAATTGAGAAATTTCAATATTGTGAATATTTAAAAAAGAAGCATTCGAAAATAAAACAGTTGTAATTATTCTTGAAAATTAATAGTCTGCGGTTATTTCCTTTATCTGCCTTCTAGTCGTTTATTCCTGGTTGTGAAATTTTACAACTGCATACACATCTACCATCATGAAACATTTCTGTTGCAACAAATAGGGATCTTGAATGAAACTGAGTTCTTAATGTGCTCTTTGATTTTAATTTTCCATTACCCATTTTTTTTTTTTTTCGGGAGTTTACAACACTAATCGCGTCATTACCTGGAAACAACATCTGGGCCTAAGAATGCACATGGTCCCCTAAAATGACAGCATAATCACGGGCAGTGACGCGACTGGTAGGAGTCAGCACAGAACCCATTGAAAACCCGCATCATCACAGAGCCGCTGCCATGTTTCACAGTTGGGGGGAGACACTGCGGACCGTACACTTTTTTGGGCATCCGCCACATGACCTTGTTTTGAAATAAGATGAGTGATGTCCGTTTCCAGTGATCAGCGGTCCATGTTGTATGTTTGCAGCACCATCCGCGTCGTGCTAAAGCCTGATATTCTACTGTATTATCAGCGGTTTCGCCCGTGCAACCCGGAACCGTATGTCCTTATTGTGTAACTCACCCCGAACTGTGATTTTCGACACAGGGTGTGATAGTTACTGCTTGAGTTCCGCTATAATCTGCACCGTAGTCACATCACGGTTCTGAGTGATAATCAGCTTTAATGCTAGACAGGACTAGTAAGCGTTCTCTTCCGATCTGTGTTCCTCCGTCGATCTGGTTTTGAAATGAGTTTTTCTTAGGTCGTATCCGTCTTCGACACTGTTCTTCGCAACATAACCATACACTTATCACTTTCGTCACGCTCACACCATATAACAGAGCACTAACAGTTTACCCTCTTTGGAAATCAGCGAGATCGTCCAATTTACAGTATCAGAGTCTGCTCAGTTCACTGCATCCTACCGTTTTGCTGTTTCTAACGTACTGCAGAGCTGACTCTAAAACACCACTACAAGCAGCTTTGCGTTGCAGTTGACGCTTGGATGTTGCCAACCCAAACACAAGACGTTTCCATTACATTAACGAGGTTCTATATATTGTATGAGTGAATATTTTTTCTTTAAAATCACAAACACTAAGTCCCATTTCCCACCTCACTATGAAAACTGACAACAGAAAAACAGCAAACTTATTAATAAATACGTCCGCCACGAAAGGGACGAGACAGACAGTGATAGGTGACAAAATCGCTAAGAGTATGATTTTTGCACTATTACTATATGAAAGAATTCAATGTGGCAAGAATCCCATATATCACCGTCTGAGATTCAGCACCGCGAGAGTAACATTTCACCAATTTTACAGGAGAGAAAAAAACTGTTTAAAAAGTAACTTCGCCTCAGTATGCGCGGTATATGCTGGTGAAGAAAACGTCATTTCCGCCTCCTGTTTAGCTAGCTGGTTATAAACAAACCAGCTTTGAGCGGGTTATATAAAGAAGTTTACATTGTACTCGCCTCTAAAAATGATTTGTTTCGCTTTCGATATAACCATAACAGCTTAAGAGATATATCATTTTTTCTCCAAGTATAAAATTAGAAATATTGTACTATATAATATATTAAAGAGAAGCAATAATAATCCATATAATGATTAATTATTTATTGGGCGAACAGATATGTCTCCATCTTTTTGAAGGACACTTTCTGTCATTGCATATTCTGCCAGAAGGAAATTAAAATACTCATACTTTTACCAAATCTCCCTTGCTCTGTCTTTCTTTGTTTGTTTGTTTGTCGCATTTTTAGGCTAATTTCGCTAACTGTTTAATATATATAACTAAAATCTTTGAGCAGTGCCTGCCCCAGCATGGAGTGTGATACTCGCCTGCCTCCGCTCTTTCCAAGCCTCATCAGCGCAAGTTCGATAATAATTTTACCCTTGTGGTAACATATGTGTGTAAAAAATGTGAATCTCTTAATATAATTGCGATTTGCAGCCAATGGACGATTTTCTAGCTGGCGTTACACATATACCGCATTTAAGTAAGCACAAGGTAATCTAACCGTAGCTTACCGCATATGGATGTTGGTAAGAGTATAGTACAGGCAATGTAGTAAAGCTTAAACCGGACTTGTTAATTTGACAAACTATAATTGCACCATCCTATCCATCCTATCGATCTATGCTAAGTGCGCACGAAAAATACGGGATCATTTTATTGAAAATTTACGTCTAATCTACGAAAATAGTTCTGTGCAAGAAAATTATTTATGTAGAGGGAGAACATAGAAACAGCGTTAAAAAAAAGGTCATGGTACTGAGAAATTGAAATGCAGATCCACTTGTAGTGACTACTAGTCCAGGTTGGTGTGTGATTTTCGTACTTGTCTTTTTTTCCCCACTCATACCAAACTTCACTGATCCACCTGCTCCCTACAGATGCATCCTTACATGCGCTCGAGCTTCAAGATGCCCTGAATCATCATAGATGTAATGTTAAGTGAAGTGACCACCCAGCGTAAGTTGGTACGTGGTTTCCTTATGAGTTTTAATACATGTATATGCTGGCATGTTCCAAATCTGTATGCGATTCGTGGCAGATGCAAAGAAAATAATTCGGATAACATTACATAGGATAGTTAGAGAATTATACCTTGGCGTCCTTCAACTTTACCAGTGTCACGGAGGGAACAGGCACCCACTAACAAAAGAACGAAGAATAAAGTAGGAAATTATTTCCACGAAGAGATGCTAAGTTTCTGAGATCAAGTATTCGTGATTGTATGTTCTTAAATGCATTCGCTATTCTAGTGTTGTACTCCTTTGCTCCGAATATCTGATCACTAAATTTAAAAAAATCAAGTTTTTTTTTCATATTAAACATTTTCATTGAAGCTAAACAAACACTATGACAAAAGTATATAGCATAATAATTTTCGATAATTTTAATTAACTCAATCTAAAATTATTATTAAGGGGCGCTCATGGACGTACATGCATGGGATTCTCGTTCAGCTGTTGTCCAGCAAATTATTGTCGATTGCAGTAATTAAAATGTAGAATAATTTTGTTTCATATTATGATAAATATGCTTCCTATATACATAGGGTAAATATAGTCACTGCTATTCGTGAATAATCTCGTCTTTTTTTTTCCCCCCTCATAATTTTGTCTTTCGCAAGACTCAGAGGTGGTACATATAACGCCATTGAAACTCCCTTAGCAACCACCCTAGCAAAGGTTTGTTTGTAACCAATATGGCTGCGCCCAGTAAAATTCACAGCAGACGACTTTAGCAGCGTATTACTTTGAGAGAACAACAGAGCCATCTGTCGTGATATAAGTGTACTACTGGACCAGATTGTGCGCCATCCTCTATTGATTCTAATGGTATCAAAAACCCATATTTGCCAAAATTAGAGACATCCGGTGTTTAATCTCAGACGACGATATGCTTCGAAGCGAAAAAGTAAAACTCTAAGACCTTGAACAGACATTGTTTCCAACCTAATCGTGTGATATATCATTGGAAAATACATTTTTATTATCTTTCAAACAAGATGTATCCGCTCTACGTAAGGAGTAGTGATGCATGAAAGTTTGCGGTACATGCCAAAAGTTAACGCTTTTTCTCACTTTCAAGTTTTCATAATTCTACAAACTAAGTCAGACGAAAAGCATCCACCCCAGTTACTTCCACCTACTAGCTCACAATATTGGCTGAGTCAACACCAATTCTGTGCCATTACCAAAAACTGATCCCAGGACCAAGTATGTCGAAGACATGTGTCCAAACCACTCCGAACTAGAAATCTTTAACCTAATTCCTCACTCTAACAAGGTCCTATTGACAATAATTTGCTCTATTCTAAAACTGCAAGTAGTGTGCAATACACAGTCAGCTCTACAAAAACGCTAGCATCAATACTTTCTCACTCCCCTCACAGTCTATCAAAAATTAAAAACACGTAAATAACACTTTTAAATTCACCTAATTAAGGAAAATTAGGTACGTTCTGTTAACTCGACTTTATTTTTAGTTTAATTATCGTACGATTTAAAGAGATACGCCTAATTTTACTTAGTTCCCGTTGTAATAATAATAAAAAAAAAAAAAAATTAAAACCAACAAATCCGACCTTCAGTAATTCCATGTTGAATGTGGACTGCTTTTTTTGTTATATTGAGGGCAAGAATGAAGTTAATTCCTTTTCCAGTTGTAGTATATAAGGAACTATTACGTTTTCTCCTGAGTGTAGCTCAATAAGCTAATGTTGCAAACGAGTTCAAAGACTAAAATACGTTGAACGGGTTTGCTTTGGCTGGCTATATAGCAAAAAAGGACACATTACTAGCTGCTAGTTTGGGTAGTCTTATATATCATGTTATATGGTACGCCAAACACACAGAATTATCTGGATGATTCCAGAATGTACTGTTATATTCTGGAATAATCTGGATCGTTCTACATTGTGCAAGAAGATCTTTCATGATTTGGAAAGTTCTATATAAAGAAAATTCAAAAGAATGGAAACATTTCACCAGTTGCAACTTTGTTTAGTTTATGGCTTTTAATTCCATCATATTGAGCATATCTGTCCGAGAGTGGACTTTTACAAAATCATTATGAAAAATTCCAGAACCAAAGTGGCGTGTTCTTCTCTCCAGAATATGTAGTACCCTTAAAGATACTACTTCTATAAAATTATATGAATTTTTGTGGTTGCTATTTCTGAGTCGTATGAAAACGTAACGTAATGTAAAAAAAGAGCAATCAAAGCATTAGCCACGAAAGTTAAAATAAACACCATGTTTGTAAAGCCTGTTATACTCTAAAGTAGAAGTTTTCCCTTTGAGAGAAAGTAGTACTGTATGGTACTGATCAACAGTCACAAAATCAAAGTTCTTGGGACTGGTGTTTTTGGATTATTTCGTTTATACTTAAAAAAAGCTATAGTAAGCGAAATTCAACATACACATTCAGAGAGATTAAAATTTTAATCAGTAAACTATTATCTTTCAAATAAAACGAAAATAAACGGAATATCTTGAACCGTTCCAAAGATCTACGTTGTTAACGAGATCGGTTATGCCTGATTTCTCCCAAAAGTCAGAGTCTAAACTTGTTCTTACTGGAAAGAACAAGTAGAAGTAACAGTAAGTACTGAATCCATTAGTCAATTTCTTGTAAATACAGGTAAAATATAATGCAACTAACAAACCTCTACTCTGAACGCTTGGTTAGGTAAAGCATGGACGAAGTTTGAAGTACAGCCACTTTTTCGTGGTGAGTTCTGGGTCATTCTCCTCTTACAAAACGGGCGAAGAGCAGAGTGAAGCACAGCCGTTTTCCGAACACATTGCGTAACCGGTAAACATTAAAATACTAATTATGTTTTAATATATTTAACATTATTGAACCATAAAATAAATATGAAAAACTATAGTGTGTCGATCATAGAATTTTCAGTAATACCTAATAAATAAATAAAATACGAAAAATATTAACTTTCGCCAATTTCTGAGAGTTTTAAGTGCGATGCGCTACCGGAAGACATCAATCGATTTTATTTATACGTCTTTTTTCCTATTACAGAAAACAACTTTACCGCACTATTACAGCAGTTCCATTAATTCTTTTCGACCCACACTAATACAGATAATTGGTTCTCGAGCTACAGGACACTAAAATGGAGTTTGAACTTAGTAAAATGAAAAAACATCACTACATGACGATCGACATAACACACCCGATCTTAATCAAACCTGATATTGTGGTAAAAGTTAACGAGCTTTGCAAACATTCGAGCATAGTGTGGAATATTATTGTGTACATGTCTTTAGTTTCCAAGTTATTGGTCATCAAAAATCAAGAAATTTCACTCAAAGCGAGTGGTGATACAGCTTCACAAGCTTACTACGCATATAAAATATTATGCTGTGCAGATTTTTGGTCCTCTAGTTATTAGCCATTGAAGTAGGGAGCCCAAAACCCCAAGTTGAACACCCAATAACTGACGAACATGCATATTAAGGTTGCTAACTTCTACCAATATTTCAAATTTGGTCACGCGGGGCCCTTCAGTTCCAGAGTTATTGGGCACCAGAATTCGAGCTTGCACATAAACTTGATACGGGAAGTACATGTATTTTTTTAATTACGATGAAGATGTCCTAACAGTCAGTGAAGGACTTTTTTCCGATAGAGGAAAGTATATAGAGAATAATCATTCTTCTAAGAAAAGTGTATTATTTAACGCGACTACAAATTTTGTTCCTACATTTCAACATCACCTCAATTTTGCTATATACATAATCTAAATGAATACAGTGAACACTTCAAGAATTTACGTGAGGGAATTTGTGATATATTACAGTCACTAGTCCTTTTTGTATCTTTAACTACGAAATTACTGAACTGAATTGGCTGACTAAATAGTCTTCGCTTTCGTTGCATTCAACGCTGCATAGCGGAAGCTCATCCAATTCTCCACGAACTCTTAGACCAGACTCCAGCTCTAACACGTTACGCATATTCACAATCAGATCACCTTCTTACTATCTATGAACATGATCAGGCCACCGACATTATAACCCCTGTAGTTGTACATATTTTCGCCATCCATTCGTTCATCCTTTGCACATAATTTCATGAATTTCCTATGTTTTCTAAGGGCTCCAAGTGTCTAAACCAGCTCTGAGTAGCAGCAAAGCAGAAGATTGACAACATCGTCGAAAATGAACATGATAACACCCTTGTGTTCTGTTATCTGCACATTATTTCATCATACACTGTATATTATATATCATGCCTGACCAGATTAATATATCAATAAATAAATCTTGATACCCATATCCCAATAAATGAATGTTCAAGACCCAACAGAAGGCATTAGGCTTCAGATGGGAATGAAATTGCACTTTAAAAAAACAAATAAAAAAATTAGTAGTTTTCCGCAGGTATGTACATTGTGGACTATTTTCTAATTATGTATAATCTAGATTGATATACTTCTTAAGTTATAACGATACATTTGCTAAACCTATACATGCACTTTACACTTTCTTATATCTAACTGTTTATAGTACAAATAAGTAATTTCAGCAGAATGCAATGCTTTTTCAAAATATTCTTATACACATGGTTCAACTATTGACAGTATTCAATTGAATGACTAAGTTCACCTATTTGCCTGTTTGGAAAGGATTTCGTTAGTGTAATTTACACACAATAAGTAATAATATTACAGTAATGAACTGTTTAAGGACAAAATCTATGGTTAATATTATTTTTGGGAAAAACAGGTCAATCCTTTTGTGCCTGTTACTCTAATAACAAGTGGTTAACACTACGTAACTGTAGCGACATTTGAGTTAGCGATAGATCAGACGTGGCCCTAGCGCCTTTTTACGATTTTGGTGCTGCTAAGAAAAGCTAGTTTTGTTTGTAAATCTAGTATGGCTTCCTTCCAAATAGAACCAAAGGTGTGCTTTCAAATTTTTCAACTTATTTTGTAAGCGTATTAATGCGAAGATCGTAAGATGCTCCCTGGTGAAGATACCTATCAAGATACAAATGCAAATGTCAAGAATATCAGAGAAAATCTCGAAAAAGGTATCACACTTAAGATTTATGTGGTTGTTCCAACACTTCCTGCACTAACTTTAAGACCTGAAATGAATGGAGAATAGACATCGAATTTCGAGCACCAAATAGACTGCAAAGTAATAGAAATTTTGCTTACAAACACAAATGCATTCCCATGGGGGAAAACGTGTATCAAAATCAAACTTCGGCATGTTAGAATTAACATAAATCTATTTATATGGACTTGTTACGATTAGCTTAATTACAAAGAATGTAGAGCACAAAAAGATATAATCACTAATACAAAACAGACTTTTGTGGTACTTATGAGATAGTATATCCTTTTGCTGTTAAGAAATTGATGCTTGCTTCAATCGATGTTGTTCCTTCAAAATTCGGCACAGTGTCTAGTTCACTACGTGCGTAACGGCCAGCGTGTGCTTGAACACACAGCGTTCTGGTTAAAAATCGTACTCTCAATTACCTCAAATGTCAGTTTTTATACTTGCTTTGTCTGCAAACGGGTTCTCAATGCCTAATAAAGTTCGACTATTCTCAACAGGCTGACAGATTCACTACCAGAACCATCCCACGATTTCAGAGATAACTAAGAACAATGCATTATCGCATAATACGAATAAAGAAATGAGAACAGCTTTCCACTGCACAGCAGATTATCCCAATAATTCAACTTCACTAAACACAATTACGCTGACAATTCGAATCTGATGAGAACTCCTTTGTGGCCTATATGGTTAGTGCACACGTCTTTAGGGTGGGTGAACCGGGTTCGATTTCCGCTGGGAGCTAACGAGGTCGGATTTCACGTTAACCTACAGGTCCACGTCTCTCATAACCTCGGTGCTGAACGGAACACTGAACTCCAAATCAACCAACTGAATCTGATGATTCAACTTCCTGCAATTCCTGACTTTCGCTATATCATTATAACAATCAAGTCTGACATTCCTGATCTTCAACAAGCATTTCAACACTAATTTGAGAATGATAACCCTCAATATTTCAGAAGTACTCCACGTAAATGTTAATTATAATTCACACAAACGCGATTGTACTTTACTTCTTTGGACTCTAGAGCAAGGGGTCCAATGGAAAATAAGAAAGTATTGCAAACATTGGTTCAAAGGGAGGGAGAGACCCTCCAAAACAACTCTTGCTACGCTACGCTCAATTATAGCCAATGACAACCTGCACTGAACTCCATTACACGAGAGGGAACATGTACAGATAATCCAATTTCATTCCTCCAATTAATAACCAAAGAATGTGTAAGAGGTAAACATATACAGAAAAGCAAACATCGCCGTCTAGTATTATTATTTTCAGCGATGTGTCCAGGAAATGATTCTCTGTATCGGAAGCCAATGCCAAACAATGATAATACAGCTCCGATTATTCAACAATTTTCTTCATAAGTTCTCACAGTGGGTGTTCACTAAAACGATTAAAATAGCTTCAGTTTATTAGTAACATTACCATAAGCCACAGCATGCTGGTTGGGCGACCAAATTAATACGCAAGAGGCTGGTAATTTCAAATATAATAAATTTCTTATATATATAAATACACTAATTTCAAATACAAGCATATTCTTTCTCTTTCTCACCTATTTGAGATAACTGTAAGCAACGAAAGTAGAATTTGCAATAAGCAAACAAAAAAAAAAAAAAAAAAAAGTCATGCATTACCGTATTTTCTAAATAATAATTATTACTAGCTGAACCTGCGCTGTGTATACAGTGCATCATTCACATATTTCTCACATCTGTACATGTCCTTCTATAGACACAGGTACAGAACGTCTTGCTAAAAGTCGGTAAGGGGTACCATAAAAGAAAGATTTTTTTTCAATTATTTCTTCAATATCTCAGTATGCAAGACTTGAGCCTACTTCCGGCTGGAGTTTCTAATTCATGTATGATCACTGTTTTCTTTCTTCTTGATGCAGTATGTAATCAGCAAATACATTACACATACATTAATTATAATGTCAGTGATACACGGTGTTCATTGGACAAAACACTACAAACAAGAAAGATTCAGCTTAGACTGGAGAAATGGTTATCCTTCGTTTTCCATTATCATTTGGCAATGAAACAACACCGGAGAGATATAATAACCCCGTATAAAAATGTGTGGTGCTGGAATGTATAACTCGAAGGGTATGATGCTTTTTAAAATTTTAATACTTCCAGTGTACCCCTAAAAAGTGTAATGAAGAAATAACGACATTTTTAAAAAAAGAAAAATACTCAATTAGAACCGAAAAATTTACACAAAATTTGTAATCGATTAGTGAAAACGGCATCTTTCTAGAGCTTGTGGTTTTCGAGATATCATTATCAAAAGATTTGGCCACACACATTCAAACTTCCACAAACATATAAACTTTTCTTGACCACAAAACATATAAACCTAGCATTTTAATATGTAGATAGGTCTTGTTTTAATTACAGAAATCAGAAAGTGAAAGAGATGAGAACAGCAGAATATGTATGCGCGTTCATGTATGAACTTGTTATGAATACACTCTCTACTTAACTCCTAACTCCCAATTTAATACAATGAACACAGGTCACAAACTCTTCACACGAAGAGTAATCAATGATAATGATTAAAATCTATAAACTAACAATTACCTATACTAAGATAAACTTAAAAACATTTTATTGAGTATTAACAGTCTTTCAAATACAAGTTTTCACAAAACTACCCTCTAAATGACTGTGATTTTTTTATTACTCGCTTTCATAAAATGACATGTAGTTTTTTACTACTAATATGCTCACGTAAGCCTGCCCAAAGTCATAGCTTAATGTGATAATCACACACAGTGAGCTTATTCATTTTCGAATCCAGCTGAGAAACACACTGAATGGAGCCAAGTAAAATCAGTATTTTATTTCTTTCAACTATTTTACATATTATCGATATATGGACCTAACTAATTGTATGGCCTATGGAACCTGGAGGTTCAATGTCGCGTTCACAAAAGCTCTAAATTGACTACTATCCTTAGCCAACTGGATCCAGTTTCTACTTTATATTCCTATTTGAGAGATCCATCTTTACATTGTGCTCCCATCGGCGAAAAGATCTTCCTAATGGTGTTTTCCGATTGGTGTTCCAGTTAAGACTCTGAAAGCGTTCCTACTTTCTTCCATTCTGGCTACATGACCTGCCCACCTAAGCCTCCTAGATTTGACGACCCTAACAATGTTTGATAAACCGTATAAATTATGTAGTTCCTCGATTTGAAGTTTCCGCCATTCCAATTCCCGTTCCTCTTGGATTCGAATATTCGTCTCAGGATCTTGTTCTCAAATACTTTCTAGGGGGGACGAGTCTCTAATTAGCAATATTACGACTAACCGCCCTGCAGCCAGTGATTTTCCGTTTGAGGAGATTGGCACAACTAATATGTTGACTCACATCCAGATAAGTGGACAATTTACTGGTTACAAAGGAAACAGGAAATTTCTGAAAATGGCTTTATGTCAGAAATATGGTAGTCAATACAACAATTTCAAGCCTACTTCTGAGGATAAATTAGTCTGAACATGTCATTCAAATTTGTAAGAAGAATTTGATGAAAGTTAAGGAAATGATTCATCGTCATGTTGTAAGATTTTTTTAAAAAAGTATGTGCCTGTAATTCTTATTTAGTAAATATATATATGGGAATTTATTGATTGTCTACTTATTCAGTTATTATACAACCCTATAAGTTCTCTGTATATTTCTCCATAAATAGAAAACCTACAAGTTAAAAAAAATAGAAAAACAGAATTGTAAAAACTTTTTTGCTTTTATACGCTTGAAAATTTCATGTTGTAATTTTACTACGCCATTACTAAAACGCTTGGCTTTTTTGTAATTCGACGCAGAAAGCTGAAAAATGTTCTGCTTTGGGACTTAAAACCATCTATGTGATTAGTTGTAGTACTTATCAAAGCACTTTTTCGAAATAAAGCCTCTTGGAAAAAAAGCCAAATTTTCAATCCCTTGGAATTTTGTCCCGGTTTGAAATGTTATATTATGATCCTAGTGTTAGACATCTACCTTAGATATATATTGCTAGGTCTGTCTGACTTGCGTTATTACTGTTGTGGACACTTCTACAATTTGGATTTTTGACACTTTATCATCCTTAGTTTGCAATACCGAATAAGGCAAGGTTCTAGAGGTACAGACCCACCATCCAGAGGCCAAGTTAGGTGAACTACGACAAAGTTAACTATTTCAAACTATTAACTAACCAAAATACCACTTGCATAAAATGATTTCTTCCAATAGTTCATATTATAAAATAACAGTGGAAGTGCAGAGCCACCCCACAATCCCCAGATGTATACCGGTATAATTTTAGAATATATGCTATTAGAAAAAATCTTTGAATGCAAGTGGAATTTTAGTAAATAACTTTGAATCATTTATTTTGTCGTAATTCACCCAATTTACCTTAAACAACAAAACAATCAAGAAACATAACTAACATCAGACAATGCAAAAGAATAAACCCATTGCGAACAAATGAATCTCAAAGAACAGCAAACAGTATACCACAAAAACGTTTTGTAAACCCGTAAAACTCAAACACACGTGAAACAAGAAATAGAAAACTAAATGAAACTATAAAGTGTACAGTCCGCAGCAAAAAACCTGCAACATAAGCATGTAAGTTTATTGTGAAACCACGCCTAACAGCGTAGGGAATCAACATAACGTCTAAGTGGCACGTATCACGCTAGGAGAAACCTCGGCGTCCTCCCCTGCACACTTATTTTGGAGCAAAAAACTTCGTCGTTTCACAATAAACTTACATGCTCATGTTGCAGGTTTCTTGCTGAGGACTGTACACAGAACACAGAAGGTGTAAAGCAACATATTGCAATGTATAAATACTTCGACACATTCACACAATACAATCACATAGAACGTCTACCGCCAATGAAGAATTCGACATCGACTCCAAATACGGAAACAAAACTGAATCGAATTTCGAATAAAATAAAAAGCAAACTAAAATAAAATTTATGCACATAAAATCAAGGAAATAAGCTTCATTTATCTAAAACTAGCAGCGTTCACCCCGCTTCGCTGCGGTCACCCCGGAACGCAATAAACTTTGTTACTTAGATAATTTTTACTTTTTCGCTTTCAAGTGATATGATAAAAACCATAGAAGATTGCAGTAAATGTTAACATTATATCGCCTGTCATTTATGTTAACCCGCCCCGCTTCGCTGCGGTCACCCCGGAACGCAATAAACGTTGTTACTTAGATAATTTTTACTTTTTCGCTTTCAAGTGATATGATAAAAACCATAGTAGATTGCAGTAAATGTTAACATTATATCGCCTGTCATTTATGTTAACCCGCCGAGTGACACGGTCATGCGGGTTGCATATAAATACGTTTATTTTTACCTATGATGAACTAACAAAGGATTTGTACGTTATGGACACTTGAATGGTCAATTATCTCAAGACACTGGTAATTAAAAATTAAAGTGATATGATAAAAACCATCTAGGGTCCAAATCCTAATAACCCCCCAAAAATGAAAGAAATTGGTTCAGCCGTATTAGCGTGATGAGGGAACAAAGGATTTGTACGTTCTCTTTTATATATAAGATTATAATTAATGAAAACATTATTATTAATCTATGTATAAAACAATAGACCTACATAGACTAGTGAGGTTAAGGAAGCAAATATTGCAGTGGACTCTTCAAAGATTGAAGTTCATTGTTCCTAGTTTCGGTAATAATATAATTCAACGATTAAAAAGGAAAAAAAAAAAAACTAGAAGAATAGAATGAGAAACGAAAAGGAACCAAAATTAAGTACGTGAAATATATTTCATTAGTTTTATAAAGGGAGACCTGTGTTCTAGAACCTACCATTGAAAAATAAATGTGATATTGTTAGATCTTGTTTAACAAGTAGATCTGAAATATCTAACGAACTGACGTAGTGCCATTTGAAAAAATAGACCTTCATGCTGGCTTGGCAATACTATTTATGTAATTAACATTACTAGAAAATGCCCTAAAGAAGGAACACAAAATTAAATAGGAAGATTGCTTCAGGAGCAAATAAATTGAATGCAAATGCCACAATAACAGAAGAGATGCGTTGGAATAGCTTTGAGAAAAGAGAACTAAAATGAAACACTTAGGAAGACTATAGTTTATGGAACAAACCAGAATAACGTAAACAGTAAATGAGGATACAAAACATCAGGAAAAGCGAAAGTGGCTTACAAGAGTAAGGAAATTAGAGAAGAGAAATGATCAAACTCCTCGCTAGCAGAAAGAGAACTACAGAAAATGGGGGAAAACGGCAGAAAAAAATAATTACAGAAAAAGCATAAAAAAGACTAGTATGAAGAAGCAGTTAAAAAAGGAGCAATCTGAAACAAATATACATAAAAAATCGCTAAGAAAATATTCGCAGCAATTTAGTGTTCAACGCCTGAACAGCGAGCCTTGGAACAGGGGGGAAAGACTCAGAAAATGTAAGTAAATGAAACATGTTATTTCTGTTCAAGAGAGATGAAAAATGTAACACTTCATCTTGGAATGGAAAGAAGCTAAAGCTAGGGAAAGCGTCGAAGAGGAACCGAAAACGGGAAGGAATTATATGAAAAGTAAATAGGGAAACAAAGGAGTAACTGAGATTTTGGTCAAGAGTAGAAGTGGATAAAAACAGCTAGCGATATATTTATTTTATAATCCCATGATAAGCAACACTTCCGAAGAGAAAAAAGTATTTTAAAAAACTATTCTTAAATGTGGAGGAAGTCGTACAACGTGCCTCTGTCGATATTTGCATGCTACAAAATTTCAGCGTTCTTTATACAGGGTTTGGCCGGAAAGTAGTAGGACTTTTTCTTTTTTTAATTTATTCACAATTTTGACACACAGATTTCAAAATATGTCCCTTCTGCATCAACACAGCGTTTCCAGTGACCCTACCAATGACTGAAGGTTCCCTGGGACGCAGAAAGTGGAATGTTCTGCAGCTCCCTTGTAACGAACTCTTGAATGACCTGGACCGAGCCGTGGTGCCGTCTTTTCATGACTCTTTTCAGTTGGGAGAAGAGGAAGAAGTCTACAGGAGCGACATCTGGGCTATAGGGAAGCTGGGGAAGCTTTGTGATGCCTTGTTGTCTGGAAGTCCAGGACAGCAAAGGCAGTGTGGCTCGGTGAATGGTCGTAAGGAAGCTTCCATGATGCAGCGATTGCTGGACGGACGCGGGCGACACGTTTTCTGAGTCTTCCAAGTACTTCCACATAGAACGGACCATTCACAGTCTGACCAGGTGGCGCAAATTCTCTGTGAACCACTTCTCTGTAGTTAAAAAGATGACCAACTCAACTCAAAAACATTTGATCGACCTATGGCATCACTCCCACAAGCAGTCTTGATCATGTCCCCGGCGGGAGCTCATGTGGTTCGGATTCCACGTTAATCAGTAGGTCCACGTCTCATATAGCCTCGCTGCTGAAAAAGGACGTTAAACTCAAAATCAACTCAACTCAACTCTTGATCATGTCATGGGTCTTACTCGCAGTATTACCGAATTTGACGCAAAACTGCACCGCGAAACGCTGCTCTAATAAACGATTCATTGTGAAGAAGACTAGGTACTTTGAAAGGGGTTCACCTTAAACTCGATCTACACTCCGTGAAGGCTTGGAGGCTGGTAGCTAAGACCCCCACCACCCAACCAGGGCAGTAATATCTCCCTCCTTCATCACGTTTTGGTGGGGAAAAAATCTGCCCTGCTACTTCCCGGACAAAACGTGTATATTAAAGTTAGAAGGGCGTACGAGAGAGAGTCAAACTTCGGCGAGGGAGGGTTCGCATTGAAGAGATCTAAAATCCACCCTGGATAAGCTCACATGCACTTATATTAATATTAGAACGAGAGCAGAAAGAGTTACCCTAAAAAATAGAGAATCACAATTGAAGTGCATTATCATCACGTAAAATCGCCTTAACCGATTTGCTTTTGTCCCCATCGGAAACTTACAAGAAATGTACGACAAAATGAAGATGAGGTTAATGTTGCAAAATGGAAAAATCAAGTACGATCGCATCCCTCGGTTGTCACAACCTAGTATAGAATGAATTAGTTTTTGAATCCACAACTGAACTACTAGAGCAGAAACGGCATGATGGATTTTTTCTTACTGGAACTGGTGAATTGTCACAGGTGGAAGTAACAAAAGAGTAAAAAATGTACTGCACTGTTTTGTGGGTAGGCATGTTAAAATTCAACATTTGATCATACGTATAGCAACCTCAGATATAAGTTATGTTCTTTATTGCGGAAGTAATTCTTACTATGTGTTACTTAGCCTCACTATACAGTACGAGATTCGGTTCAAAATCTCTTGTCGTCGCGAATTCTGTCGAGGAATTTGAAGCTTAAAATATATAAAACGATAATCATGCCTGTTGTTCTGTATGGTTGCGAAAGATGTTCGCTTACTCTGAGGGAAGAACATAGACTGAAAGTATTTGAGAATAAGATTCTCAGACGAATATTCGGACCCAAGAGGAACGAGAATGGGGAATGGCGGAAGCTTCATAACGAGGAACTACATAGTTTATACGGTTTACCCAACATTGTTAGGGTCGTCAAGTCTAGGAGGCTTAGGTGGGCAGGTCATGTAGCTAGAATGGAAGAAAGTAGAAACGCTTTCAAAGTCTTGACTGGTAGACCCATAGGAAAACGACCATTAGGAAGACCTAGGCGCAGATGGGAGGATAATATTAAGATGGATCTCGCAGAGATAGGAATACAAAGTAGAAACTGGATCCAATTAGCTAAGGATAGAAGTCAGTGGAGAGCTTTTGTGAACGCAGCACTAAACCTCCGGGTTCCATAGGCCATAGAGTTAGTTAGTTTATACAGTACGAGATAAATCCTAGGAAATATCTTAGGATTTATCTTCGGAAAAATGTTATGACATATCTCGTAGGAAAACCCACCGTTTTGTGCCATACACGTGAAGAGTTTTCCTGTCTCACTGAATGACGTTTCTCAATATTATGAAATAGTCCTATTTAATAAAAGTACAAAAATTGATTAATTTCCATGCTCACTACGATATACTGATATTAATACCAAGCGCTATATCGTTAAATTGGATACCTCCTTAGAAACAAAAAATAAATAAATAAATAAATAAAATACATAAATAAATAAATAAAATAAAAGTCAGAAAGGTGCTGGTGTATTTCTGGCGCACCAGTCTTACAGGCAAAATTTATTCTTACAGGAATTCTTACAGGCAAAATTCTTACAGGCAAAGATTTACAGGCAAAATTCAATACTTTGCATGAAAAGAGATTTATAAAGAAGAAACACCTACAAGCAATAGAGTTGAGTTGATTTTGAGTTTAACGTCCCGTTCAGCAGCGAGGCTATATGAGACGTGGACCTACTGATTAACGTGGAATCCGAACCACATGAGCTCCCGCCGGGAATCGAACCCGGGCCTCCCACGCCAAAGGCGCGTACGCTAACCGCTTAGCCACGGAGGAGCTCATATGGAAAATACAAATTGGCACGCAGGTAATAAGTGATTATTGCATTTAAAAAATGCGTAAGATACCATGAACATTAGTTGCTGCTTCAAAATACCTTATTTTCTGTAAGTTTTAATGGAATCAATGACCAACATAAATACTGTATCATCAAAAGAAAACTATTTTCCTTTGGTATGGTTTCTGAACACGGTGTGGTCTTTGGCATGGAAAGTTTAAGTGATATGAGCTAGGACCAAGTCGACAAGATCTGGAACCTTTTTATTATTATTTATTTAACAATAAAATGGATTTCCCATGTGGCCAAAACGCTGAACTAGTCTTTTCCGTAGGATACTAGTGGAAAGCGCGATTTTGATGCATGTGGTCACAGACAGGGTAGAAAAAGTAACGATTTTTTTTTAAACAATCATTTCCTGTTGATTTTCATGATTTAAACTACTTGTATTCAATAATAATAATAATAATAAAATGATTCCTCTTCTTAATTAGTAATCTGCGAGGGTTTCAGATTTCATTATTAAGCCATGTCAGAATAGATGGGAAATTAGAAATTTACCGCTATATATGTTATTTTTTGCAAAGTGTTTATCACCCTCGAGTTACTGAGCAGCAGTATAATATTGTTCACCCAATATCTAAGAGCGGCCGTGATCATCATGATCTTGCGAATTCAATTCACAGCGACTGCAAGAAAGAAAGATAATGTAGGGTAAGGTTAATTGTTCTTTTTAAGTACCTTAATCAGCAAATCAAAGTGAAACATTCACTGTAGAATATGTTACCATTTTGCGAACTCCAAAAACTTTTTACTGCGCTACGAAGAGAGTTGAACGGTTTTGTTTTTGAAATTAGTGAAATTTTTGATCCTCCTATCAAGTTTCTAATCACGATTATCAGTATCTTCTGATTTAAAATTGTAAAACTATTTAAGGTAAACATGTGTACCAGCATGAATTCTACATGCATACAAGTATTTCACTTCAAGCCCTATCCACTTAGTATGACAAAGGTAATATAGCATAAAAGGGAAGGTATCTTAGCAGTAACCTGTTTCTTACCGAAAACTTTTTTTTTTTTAAATATTTTTCTCTCTATTTAATAAGATCTCAAATGTCGTTTAGTATGGAAAGAAAATGTTTATGGCAAATATCTAAAAAGTACATTTTGAACCCGCCTTCTCTCCCATGGGACAGGTATTTGAATCGAGCCTTACCCTCCCCCTCCGTCCTGGCACCCCCACATACATAAGCACATCGTCGGAATCCTCTAGGAATATATTGATATCAAAATTATCTTCCTAGTTTAATTAGGGGCTAAGCGATTGAGGTGTAAACCTTAACGCAGCAGTTGCGTTAATGGGCGTTTAATAGGTTAATATTTATTAGTTCCACTACCATTAACAACCCTGCTTTAAACATTAGTTTTGAAAGGCACAATTAAAGGAAACTAAAATAAATCAGTAAATAAGGCTGACCTAAACCATTAAAAATACCTAGTTCAAGCCTTACTTCAAGTATTTTTTCTCTCCTGCTGTCTTGTTTTCCACTATTTTCATTAAACTGAAGTCAACCTGTGTAGTGAGACGAGCTGTCTCTCTAATATCCAAAACTATTCGCGATGATTGTGGCTACAGAAGGCAATCATTTCTGAATGCTCCATGGATACTGCCCATATTCGCTGAATATTCTTTCAATATCGTAACTGAAGAACTCCAAATACATTCTGAACACTTGATCTTAATATACACCTTAACATTCGGAGAATATTACAGCGCTGCCTGCAAGTTACCTTTAGCAATTTGAAAAATATATAGCACAAGGATAGGTCATAAATCTTGTAGTATTTCAATAATCTACACAGTAGGCGCGTGTATACGCCGTGGTTGATAGTAAGTACATGGTCAAACTGACTCATAATGTAGCGTGGAAAGCGGACTATTTAACACGAAGGCCGCCGCTCCGTCAGTATCTTTAGTCTGCTTTCAGCGGCAGAGACGATGAATGCTCAGCAACGTCTGATACGCCAACCGTTAGTGTCGAACTCGGGAATAACACTGCGGCAGATTCAAAACATTCGTCAAGCGAAAGGGGAGGGCAGTGATACACAGCTCAGCAACTTGGTCCCAGAAATTTCGTGCAAGTTGTAAACATGAGGAAGTTCAGCCGAGATCTGGATGTCTAAGGACGACACGCCATTGAAGAAATCTATTCACAAAGACACGATGATTATCAAACTCGGTATGTCCCAGTCCACCGTGGTGTGTCACTTTCACGTCCCCGGGAAAACAATCAGGAGCTGTCGCATTGTGCTATACAAGTTAATTCCCGCTCAGGCCAGAGGAGAGTGAACGGGTGCCAAGAACTGTTTCGAAATCCGTGCGATGTCAGCTTCCTGAAACGGATTGCCACATTCAAGAGTAACCGTGTATTTTTCCGAAATCCGAGTGTGCAAATACATTGGTTGAACAAGAGCTAGCTTCCAGAACCGGTTATCACACTGCTTGAAAAATGCAATAATAATAATTTGGATATTAACTTTCTGCCCCAAACCTCTCAGTACTAATTACGGTTCGCTATTTGTGTGATGAGTATAATGTGGATATATGGCACAAAAAACACAGTGAATAAAACATGAACCAACTTATGCTAGGTGGTCACTAAAAACACGAATGCTATCCAACCGAATCTGAGCAGAAGCGCAGCATGCGCGTTCGCAATGGTGAGTATACGCATAAACGAGGTCGTTGACAGCGGCTCACTACGTTACAGCACCGGCCGCGGAGTCGTCGATGGATTTGAGGGAGACATCCAATAAGTTGATGACATTGAACTATTACCACACCCATTGCCAGTTCTGACTTTGCCCCCTTCGGATTATTGCCTCGGTTCAGGGCGCACTTACTGAGGTCAGGATGCTCCACCAAACAAAAGGTTGATTGTGAGTTTAACGTCCCTCTTCAGCAGCGAGGCTATATGAGACGTAGACCTACTGGTTAACGTGGAAACCGAACCACATGAGCTCCCGCCGGGAATCGAAACCGGGTCTCCCGCGCCAGAGGCGCGTATGCTAACCGCTTAGCCACGGAGGAGCTTTCACCAACGAAAAGGAGGTTATAACAGAAGTGAAAATTTTTTGCTTATGGGAGACGTGGTATGGACAGGAATCGAGAAGGTGGCTACAGACAGTGCAACGCAAGGGGCCGGCTTACAGGCATGTTGCGTACTTGTGACTCATTCTTGTGGATTACAAATCTTAAGGCGTGGCAAAAATGCTGTATATGATAACTATTGCTTGATATTGGCGATACTGGTGATTATCAATATTCGTTAATCACCAATCATAAAATTAATGTCCATAGTTACTACAATAAAATATAGGCTTACTTTTTCCTTATTTTCCAATACTTGTATTCTGTGGAGAAGTTACAGTCACAATGCTGATCGTAAGTATGGTCACGAACTACGGCAATTTCTCGAGACGGGCAATATTGTCGTGATGCCCTCTTATCAGTAGCCCTGTTTCTCACCTGTCTAGGGGCTAGCGCGTACGCCCTTGATGCACGTGGTCCTATGTTCAATCCCTAGTTAGAAAGCAGTGAAATATTATGCGGACTCAGATCGAATTCCACCTTAAACCGCAGATTCACATCTTACACTTCCTTCGTGGTGAAAAAGGGCACTAAATTTGAACAAACAGAAACTTCAGATTTTTTAAAATGATTTCGCAACAAAAGTAGGTCCAAATGTGGCTTTGATTCTCGGTTCTGTGAACAAAATCGAACGTCAAATGTATTTCGGTTCTCTTTCCGAGACATTCTTCCTTATGGTTATGGCCAGCTTTTTTTTTTTTAATTATTATTATTATTTTACTAGGAAAGCGACTACAACCAATTTTTTTTTGACAGGTTCCCGGAGCAGTTGAGGAGTCACTTCCCAAGAATGATTCAATTCATCAGAGCAGTCCAGGAATCAGTTCCTCGAAACAGACAACCTGTTATGAGGAACTCACTCCCACACTACTCTAGAGAACAGAATCATATTTGGCAACCGTTTCCCAAAATGCTGCTGCAACTGGTTCAGACAAATCAGTTCTTAAAAACAGTCACTTACAAGTTGTGCAAAACGTTCATTAAAAAACAACCACAGATAAATCTAACATACTTTAAATGAAGTGAAAACCAGCTTCTAAACTAACCTAACTCAAAGTATTCAAAATCATCAATTATGATACTTAATTCTCAGCTAAAAAATTCAAAAAGAAAATAAATATAAATGTAGACATTCGAAAGTACATGGAGGGGGAAAATCTTTGAGTTTTACGTCCCACAGTTATGCCGGTTAGGCTAAAGGAGACGGTGATGATGAGTAATGAATGAAAATGGTGGGATGAAGAAAGTGGGAGGAAACGGGAGAACCCCGAGAAAACCCACGCACACGGTGTTTGTCCACCACAAAGTTCACTTGGCGGGGGCTGGGATCGAACCCGGGACCCCTAGCACCAGAGGTGAACGCTCTACCACTGAGCCACCGCGGCCCCTACATGGAGGGGGCTAGCCAAATAAAATAAGCCCTATCAAAACACATTTCGTAATTTTTAAAAAAAATGCCCGAATGCAAAACAAATCAAGAATAAAAAATAATATCAATTAAGAAATAAACACTCACCGCTAATGATATACAGATCCTGCATGGCGTAAAAATTAAAAACATTGCTCTCCAACTGACAAACAAATCAGCAGACAGTTTTAGTATTTAACGTGTTGGCCACACCAGAAAACTCATGAATAATAAACTCGTAATTACTGATTCCACACACACACACAAAACATGAACACTTGTCCAATACTCAAGTTTACATTAGTCAAAAATGGTCCTTTTCGCACAGAAATTGATTTATTGAAGCAAGCTCAATTCCTGTTATAACAAACGAGCTAAACCATTAACCGTCCACTTTTACCGTACGTCGGAAATAGCTTCGGCCTTCGACCACAACCACCACAAGGTTTCTCAAACTGAATTAAACCAGAGAATGCTGTGTGAAGTGATAACAATGTTCGAATATACTACTAACTTTTTTTAAAAAACCTAATACACACCGACAAGTAAATAGGAACAGCTGACATCACAGTAGCAAACTACCATATCACTGTACATAATAGACAGACACCTAGTAAAAAAAATGGGGTATGTTTAGTACAAGGGGTCCAGCAGCACGTAAAAACACAAAATTTACAGGAGAAATGAGTGATGCAAGTACTTAGACGTAACATAACGTAACCAAATCTTACCTAACTTAACATAAACTAACGTAAGCTAACCTGAACTAAACTAAATTAACGTAATATTAGTAGAAATAAGCGAAATTCTATCATTTTTTGGAAAATTATGCGGGACTCCTATACTAATATAACATAAACTAAACTAACCTAACGTAACCTAAATTAGCCTAACCTAACTTAAACTAACCAACCCTACCCTACACTAAGCGAATGTGAACAGAAATTACCAAAATTGTAACATTTTTTAGAGAAAAGAGCTGGACCCCTTCTGCTAAACATAGGCCAAAAAAATACGAGCTACCACAAATCTATCTTACAACCATGGATGTCGCACCAAAGGCACAAACAGATCCCACAAACGACTCAACCTATAAGAACCGGTTGAAAGTGACTCACTGACCGACTCAACGTAAAAACATGCCACGGCTATTTGTTCTGTAAACAGAAGTCGACAAATTTTCATTTCGGACATTTCGTCCAATGAATCTATTCGTTGAGAACTAGTTCGTCGCTACAATTTATTAAATATCACTAGGAAACATTTCCTATCCTAACCATCAACACTAGATAATCACGTGACTCGATACCAGTAACGAATCCACAACAGATATATTCTCAAACCTGAACCAAAAGATCCAAATACTGAATCAAATAAAATGAATGAAATGACCAAAGCAAAAACTTGCCCAAAAGTCTATGAAGTTAACTTTGGAAAACCGGCTCAGTTGATATCCCTAAGCAGACACGAACAATGATACTACATTCAATCACGAGAACGAACAATCGTCTTTGCACAAGTTAAACAAATCTTCCATTATGCCATCCCCACTTAGGGTTAAGTTGCAAAGTTGGGCGTCCGTTACCAGCAAAATGTTTAAAATTCACAGGAAAGGTATGGATAATTTGATTGTTTGTGTGCTTGATAATATATAAGAGTCTCGAAAAATCTGTTTATTTGTTATATATAAGCGGTTATAAACATGGGTCTATACGGCGAGCGGAGGGAACTACTTGGCGCAAGGTAACCGAACAGCTGCATTGTGGGAAAGATACGAGCATTTATGTTATCAACATGGCGAATGTACAAGGGCAATGAACTAACAGTTTTAACATTTGTGAAGCAATACGTTGATAACGAGCAAAATGTTTTGAAAGTTTATGAAGAGCACTGATTAATGAACATAATAACAAACTGTAGAAAGTGTGCAAAGGAGATAACAGCGAAAAAACGTGGGGAAAGCGGACGCCCAACTTCGGAATAAATGCCCCCACTTTTACTAATGCTCGAGTTCTCTACAGAAGTTTGCGCCACTGCGCTGCCCTGACGCGGATTATAGAAGATACAAAACTTCTACGTACTCATGTTGATTTCCAATCATAGAAGCAACACTGTGCAAGAAAAAAGTACAAGGGTACACAGTTCCTGCACGTCCACTCGCATTAGTGCAGAAGTTCTAGATCTTAAATTTGTTAACACTACAATGATAGGTGCAATATTTAGCCTATCGAATAATTTTGTGAAGCTTACATACAAATACCGAAAATATGAAAAATTACTTCTGCGCCATGTAACAAACACTTATTGTTCATGACCTCATGAAATCCTACTGAAAACACTTATTTTGTTGCTACTGTCTGTTACCATACTCAGCAAGAACGTTTCTATAAATCCGTAGCTCTACTATAATAGTTGTAATATATAGAATAAATTGAAACCCATTCTCGTAACTGAAATTACGTAAAATTCAAAAAAATTTAAAATGTTACAAACTTAGCGCATTTGAACAACAAAACAGCACATAATCATAACAAACTCTACTTACGTTTGATACATCGTACGGGGCAATAGCATTTTGCCTTTTAACTTTTGCATTTAATCTGTCTCTATTCATCATCTGCTGCTAAGACCGAAATTTTTACTTGGTTTTAAACTAAGCTCATGCACACTTCTCCCTACTCTACCAATATGGCGACGTTACAGCCGTAGATCATCAAAGATTCTAGATGGTGCATTGTTAATATCACGTGACTCAAGATTCAATATTTCTGATCTATCAACTAAATATCGTTAATAATCATTTTGTTAAAAATTTAGGAAAGTTGAATCAACATTTTAAAAATCTGTAGAAAAGATGAGTTGTATTGAACGTAAAGAGTAGTATATATATTTCAGAAATTTTTCCACAGTTATTTCTACTTGTATGCCAAAAGTAACCATTTATGGTGCAGGTTACTTTTGGCATACCACTAGAAATAACTGTGGAAAAATTATAATTCTTTTGATTCTTTTGATTTGATTACTGATTTCCTTCTTATTGTTCTCCAAAAGATTTGGACTGGGTGGGATAACATTATCATGTTTAGCATAGATAAAATTCAAGGGGACCAACAGAAGTAAGTTTTAAAAAACTAGAATTCTTTACGATTTGCGAATAAATACGGATGTATGGCATAAAAACTAGTATAGAAAACACAAACAAACCTGTGCTACCTACCTACTAAAAAGCATGAATGCTATATAACCAAGTCAGCGAGGCGAAGCTGGTAGACCCAAGCGATAGCATGGGGGTTCATCTGAAGGAAACAGGC
This sequence comes from Thermobia domestica, assembly GCF_964235325.1. NCBI lineage: Eukaryota > Metazoa > Arthropoda > Insecta > Zygentoma > Lepismatidae > Thermobia > Thermobia domestica. Next base: position 73,409,129 of record NC_137470.1, on the reverse strand, counting down.
GCGTCAGCGACGTTTAGTATATATGTAAGCGAAGATAATGAAAAAAAAATTTTGGGGGGGGGGGAATGATACGAGTTTCAATAGCATTGTCACGGATTCACACTACTAATGGTTCACGTTTAAACATAAAATCCTGTTTCTGTAGACTGTGTAGAAAAACATCGCCGGTGGAAAATAGTATCCAATACTAGCCGCGGATCCAGGATACGATTAAGAGAGGGTCTAAACCATAGTTTGCCGCATTATCTAGTGTAAAGAAGCTAGGATTGAGGCCCATTTTATCCTGTGTATACCTGAGAGTCAATGGAAGGGGTTCTATAGCCCTCCCCTTGGTTCCACGCATGTCTAATTCAGTCATCTTTCATATGGACCCACATATTTTATCCGTAGTAAACCACTTGTAACGAATTTACACTACTAAGAATAACCTAGAACTATTACTTTCTATTCATTTCTATCGTGAAGTTACTTGTAAAAATGTAACGCGTTACAAGTTACTTTACTTTTTCTTAAAATGTAACGCGTTACTTGCCTCAAAAAAGTAACTGTTACTTTGCTTCGAAAGTAACGCGTTTCTTTTAGGTCCGAAACTTTGAATATGTGAAAAAAATCTTATTACTTCAGTTTTCCGTACTACTATTACTACCGCTTTATTATTATTATTATTATTATTATTATTATTATTATTATTATTATTATTATTATTATTATTATTATTATTATTGCACGTTCTGAATCGATTTATGTAAATGCAAGTACAAATTTTAACTTGATAGCTATACGAACATTTTAATGTAATGTAACATTGACTAAAATGCCATACTGGGTTACTCGTAGAGATAGGCAGGAGTGAGTTCGAGCAAGTTTTCTTTGAAACTCGATTCAACTAGAAACAGACATCTTTGAGCTCGACAAGAGAACTCGGCTTGAAAAATTTCCTCCAACTCGACTCGAATTCGGGTCGACTTTCGAGTCGAGTAGAACCAAATCTGGTGTATAGTTTCGAGTACTCTCTTCAAGTATCTTACATAGACAATATAATTATTATCAATGGTACTACTACTACTACAACTTATTATTGCTATTATTATTATTATTATTATTATTATTATTATTATTATTATTATTATTATTATTATTATTATAACAACACTATGTATAAACATGAAAGATAGGCGGTTTATATCTGAATACTAAAAAAGTAGTTGATTACCAACCCCGGTAGTTGTGAAGTCTAGGAGTCAAGGACATTGTCAAGAGCTTCTGAATTTGGGTTGAGGGTCTAGGTTGAGTATTCGGGCTCGAGCCAAACATTGTTAAAAGTTATAGGGCACTGGCCAAATAACTTCTCGGCCCGGGTTTAGAATTTTCAACGACTTGAGCAGATCGGCTCACAACTCATTCACTATCGACCCAAACCGAGAAGTAAGCCGAGCCAACAGCTCACCCAACCGAATCGGCTAGAGCCCTTCACTCAATTGAGTCGAACCGAGCATATGGCTCATCCCAACCAAGCCAGTTCGAGCTGATGGTTCACCCCAAGCGAGCCGGCTCAAGCCATCGGCTCAGTTAGGCGGAGTCGAGCTAAGCTTTTATAAAAAATCTCTTGTAATCTCGCTATCGAGACGAGACGAGATGCGAGCAGTATCCCGTCTCGTGTGCAACACTAAAAGTATTCCATATTACTGCTTAGCTTACATTGCTCATGACTTTCGCTTTCCAGTGTAATCAGGCCATGATTTCAAAATGAGTTAAGACGAGCGAGCCATTTATCCAACTCGACTCGAGAATATTACTTTTGACTCGACTCGAAACTCAACTTGATTCGAGTCGAGTTTTAGCTTGACTCGTGCCCATCCCTATGCGTTAGAAAAATCGGTTGCTTACTGTTATTCTGCTAAACTAATTATATAATAATAATAATGTTGCTATGTAAAATTAAAAATACAGAATATAGAGAAGCATTACTCTACAACCAACAAAATGAGAACACATGAACTGGGGGTGAATCAAAACTTGCCAATAACTCTAAAATCGATACATGCTTTTTAAAGCTAGTTGTTCCAAACTCTATAATCAACGGGACTTTAGGATATGCAGACTGATCTAAAAGAACTCTAATATTACATACCATCAGCATTTCATCAATAAAGTAGGCCTGCTCATGAGAACACAGTTTATTCATATTAACCCCTTACTGTATGTCATTCATTATGGCATCCTAGTTGTTGATAAATATTTCCCACCGGGGCACCACTTACTTTTAAATTTTGTTCACCATCATCTTCAGCTTTTAAGAAAAAGTATTCTTTCAAATGTTCGAACGATAAAATATTTTCGTTCTCCATCTTTATAAAAACAACACCAATCAAAGTAAAACAGATTACCAGTACCATTGCACTCGTAGTTCACTTACTGAATGTATTGATTTGGAGCTGTCAAAATCTAAGACAAAATCTTGCAATCAGTACACGTGATTTCCCTGAGGCTGCCCTCATCTTACAAAAACAGCAAGTGGCACTATATTTTGTTATATAAATAAACAAATCAAATTGAATCTATGAATGTATTTGCAAGAATACCAAAATAAAGTTCGTAAGGCGAAACGGGAAAATGCACATCGAGATTTCCCGTTCCGCCTTACATTAAGATGAAGAATGATAACAGGTTTTACATGCAAATTTCATTGCTAGAGGTCATAAGGCGAAACGGAAAAAGGCGGACAGTGGAGGAATCGTCGATCACTGACATTGTTCATGTTCCATTCTGAGAAATTCACTTACAGGAAAGAAACATTTGTTTCCGAAAAAATATACATATAGAGTTACTCATCCGAAATGTAACGCGAAAAAACTAACGCAAACTAGGTACGTCACTTAAAAATTAGTAACGCGTTACCGTTACAGTTACTTTGGAAAAAATGTAACGCGTTACAAGGAAACGTTACTTAAAAAGTAATGCGTTACTTGCGTTACGTTACTTCCCAAGACTGCTATCGTCTGTAGAAATGTAGAAATGTGTTCCCTATAAATATGTTTTCATGCAAAGTATTGAATTTTTCCTCTAAATTTTCCAAAACATGCTGTGCCAAAACTAAACCAGCACCATATATATATATCACTTCTTTAACAGGATATAAGCTTCCACGTTGGTCATTGCCAGTTGATTCTGAATTACCCGAATTTAGAACAGAGCAAAGCAATCCACATGGGAAAAATCTATTTTCAAATAACACTTCCATTTGTTACTACAGTCTTCAGACAGCCTAGACAGGGGCTGATTAAAGGGGGGGCGAGGGGGCGATTGTCCTCCCCCCCAAGAGCCTACCAAAATATTAAAATTACACCCACTGCTGCTTGTAGCTTACCGCCACACGAACGAAAGTTTGGGATCGTTCTTGCGTTATTTCAAAAGAGGGTTAATTCTTTAAATTCTATTTAAAAATTGTCTCTGTCCAGTATGCCGCGTTTCCGCTAACGATAACTCGAGTCATAATATCAGATAAATTTCAGGAAGAAGGACGATGTTACTTGAGGCCATAACATTATTCATTTTTTGCAACGGGTTTGGTTGGGGACTATCGAATAAACATGCCTCTCCAAACTCTTGTGACTAAACCTTTGAAGAAATTCGCTACTTTCTACGGTATTTTAGAAACTCAGAAGGCATAATAGTACATTAACGCTGTTGAGATCGGAAAAGCGTTTCTGAAAAACTACTGGGAACCAGTGAAACCAGTCGAGAATCAAATCAACTCATCAAGAATACAAGTAATCCTAAATCGCGACAAACTGAAATTAATGTTGTAGAATGTGATATTCCTTGGAAGGCAAGGCATTGCTTTTCAAGGCCACAGGGAAGATGCTTGTGCAGATAATTGGACCTCAGATGGTAACGGTGTAGAAACTAAGTTCAACGAGGGCAATTTTCGAGAATTGGGCAAATTTAGAATGACTTGTGGTAACGATATCTTAACGGATCACTGGAAGAAAGCATCGAAAAGGACAATTTTTGCCAATGAAACCACACAATTTTTGCTCTCATTGAGGGTTGTGGATGAGAAATCACGTCTGTAATATTCAGGGGTATAGCCAAGGGGGGCCCATCGGGGCCGGGCCCCCCAAATGGTTTCCTGCTCCCCCCCCCCAAATGACCAGCTTTTAAAACATCATAGTAAAATTATCTCGCTTCATTCATTTAAAAGTATCAAATTTTATTGACAATTAATAATTTATGGTAAAACAGTAAGGAGAAATGTTTTTTTTCCATACCGATCGAAAAATAGTATGGTATCTCTTCCTTATACCGATCGAAAAATAGGGTACTTTATTTGTGACAGCAATTTACTGCGATTTATATGCTTTAACAAGTGTTTTAAAAGATATAGAGGATGGAAAATTTGGTGAGAAACAATGCTTTTATTCAATTTGGATTTCATTCGCTCTCTCTTTTATTTCTAGTCAGTGTAATAAAATAATTGTTTTTTTTTCTTTTTTTTAAGTCACGAATAACAAATATTTTTGTCAGGAAACCGTAAAGAAATTAAGTGAAATTTCAAAGAAAATCAATCTTGTGTAGATAGGTTCTGTATACAAGGTCTTAAATTTAAAGGTAACCAAGGTTTTGTTGCTTTTTCTCCCATCACCTTCGAACATTGGCATGTCACTTAACCTGGAAGATCAAAAATAGTCCCCATCAGCATCGACGACCTTCTGAAAACGTTCTGGAAGGCCATGGAATCCATCGCGGTAGAACTTGGTGGGCCGTGAAACGAAGAAAGTATCAGGTGCATTTTGGACTTTTACTAGGGATTTGAACTGGCGTCCTCTAAGGTGATTGTTCAAAGAATGGAGCAGGTGATAATCGGACGGTGCAATACCCGGGGAATATAGTGGTTGCAATATTGTTTCCCATCCAAGGCGGAAAATGGTGTCCTGAGTCATCTTAATTACGTGGGACTTAGCGTTGTCTCGTAAACGAGGACCCATTTGCAATTCAGAAGCGATGCCTCCAGAGTTTTGAGTTTTTGTTGAGCACAGCTCAACTACTGACACTACACAGTTGCATTGATACTCTGACCAGCTGGTAGCAGTTCCGGATGCACGATGCACCAAACACACAGAAGGAACTTATTCTGGTACAGTGCCGGTTTCGGCTGTTTTGAAATCGGTTCATGGGATGCTAACCAATGATGACGGCGCGGTGAAGCTTCGTATAGGACACTTTTTATCACATGTCAACGCCCTGTCCAGAAATGGCTCCGAAACAGTAAATAAACACAGGCGACTACCGCGTTTCCTTCTGGCCCGGAGTCAAAATATGTGAGACCCATTGACCCAACTTGTAGTGCTTCCCAAGTTGATGGATGTGCTGCCGAATGGTTTCTCCACACACTGAATTGTAGTCCCAGTTCCTCTTTGTACATGTGTTGGTCTTCCGGCACGTGATGTTTTCGGGTGTTTCGTCATCGTCTTTAAACTTGTTAAACCATCGCTGCAATGTTCGCGTCGTCACAATACCCTCACCAAAGGCCTGGCATATCTTCTGTCCCGCTACAGCGGCGTTTGACCTCCATTTGAACTCGTTCAGCATACATGCTCTTATGACACTCTGTGGATGTCCCATGTTCCCTCTGTCTTTACGCAAGTTCACGGTGTGTCTGAATTGCCACAACCAGGTAGTATGTTGGATATACCCACACCAACAACTGACGTTCGCCTTATCTCCACTCGCATTCAACTCACGGTGTGAGGTCCAATTGAACACAGACTTCCACGAAAAGGGACAGAACTTTCTTGGTTACCTTTATAGTTATGCACAAAAGTATAGGGTTTGGTCCCGGGCAGTAGTTCTTAATTAAGCATAATAAAAACTATCTTGAATATAATTTATGAATAATAATAATAATAATAATAATAATAATAATAATAATAATAATAATAATAATAATAATAATAATAATAATAATAATAATAATAATAAGCTAAAATAGTGTTTTTAGTTTTCCAGAAGAAAACCAAAATTTTCCTTTCTTTCAGGCCGCAAAAACACTAGCAGCAACACTTTTTTTGGCTTTGTACATTGTAGCTGCCCCCCTCAAAAACGACGCCCCCCTACACAAACCTTCTGGCTACACCCCTGGTAATATTGTCAATCGAGCGCAGGAGGGCCGGTTTTATTCTACAGGGTGCGGCAGCGTTCATAGCGTAATTTGACTTGCGCAGTACAATGACGTACTGCATGAATGCGCGCCAGCTCGTGCCGCATTCGTGTACTAATGAGCTTCCATTTCGAGTGTGACAGTGATATAGAGCGGTGGAGTGCACAGCATCGTGCCTTTGCTGTTGAAAGTTATTTCAAGAATAACGACCCTATTATTGCTACCCAGCGTCTATTTCGGCAACATTTCAACTTGGGACGTCATAGAAAAGTTTCTTGATGGACGGACCATTGTAAGATGGGTACGTGCATTTTGAACAACAGGTTCTGTTTGCAATGGCAAACCGGGAGGACGTGAAAGAACTGTGCGGACAACAGAAGTCGTGGAAAATGTTCGTGCTGCAATATTCCGTAGCCCAAAAAGATCTGTTCGAAGTCATTCGCAAACTGTGCATATGTCCTAGAATATTGCACGAAGATGTCCATTTTCACTCATATAAGCTGCAGATTGTTCAGGAAATTAGGCCTCGCGATTGGGTTTCACGAGAAGCATTCTGCTTAACCATGCGTGATCTCCTTCCAAAATCCACAAATATTGCACACCATCCTAATGTCAGATGAAGCTCATTTTGAGTTATGTGGCTCAGTGAATAAACAGAATATGCGTTATTGCACTGATGTAAACCCGCATGAACTGGACGTCAAGCCCTTGCACAGTTCTCGTGTCACAGTGTGTTGTGTAGTTGCTTCCTTTGAGATTATTGGCCCTTACTTCTTCGAGGATGACAGCAGTGTGGATGTAACTGTCACCAGTGAACGCTACCTACAGATGCTGCAAGACTTCGTTCTTCCAAAATTAGGTAAAGTCGATGTGGATGTGGAACAATTGTAGTTTCAACAAGACGGAGCGACCTCGCATACAGCCAGAATTTGCACGGATTTCTTGCGACAGACATTTCCAGGTAGAGTAGTTTCCCAGTTTGATGACATTTCCTGGCCGCCTCGCTCACCTGATCTTACATGTGCAGACTTTTCCTTTGGGGATATCTGAAGCAAGAAGTGTTCCGAACACGTTGTGCCACCATTTCTGAGTTGAAGGATCGCATCAAAACTGCCGTCGGCAATGTTCCAGGGAATACGTTACGCCGAGTTATGGAAAGCTTCTAACGCCGCCTAGATGAATGTGTTATGCAGAGGGGGTATCATTTGACAGGAGTCATATTCAAAAAGTAATCCAAACAATGGACAATGACTTACACATTAGTAAATGGCATTCCTTTAACTATTAATTGACATAAGAGGTAATAAATAAATTACAGTTACTGCCTGATGGTGTGTTTTTAATATCCTACTATGAACGCTGCCGCACCCTGTATTATGTTTGATGAGACGTTTCGCACACATCTCAGCTGTCTTTGATTCTAAGGTACGAACACAAAGGTGAAATAAGAGAAGACTGTTTCAGTTTCATTGATCCTCGATCAGCAGAGCTGAAACGTGAGGACAGTGGTTCGAACTCGGAATCCGAAGACGCAGAACCGCCCGAACTCTCACTGACTGGAGGGAAATTTGGAGAAATTGTTCTATCTTTGCTACGAGACTTCTCACTCGACCCGAAAAACTGCATTACTATTGGTACAGATGGTTTCACCGTCATGGTCTCTCAAAGGCGCGGGGCAGTGCAGGAGATTCAGAAGCATCTGGTGTTCAAACGCGCTGCACTGTTCATATTGGAATCACAGCCTCAACTTATCCATCTTCAGGTCATCGTCAGTATAGTGCGTGAGGAAATGTCTGGGAACAATGAAAGAGATCATTGCGTTTTTCACCGCATCGTCAAAACGTAATACTGTCCTTAAGCTTACGGCTGGTGCCAAGTTAGAGACATTTTGTGAAACGAGATGGGTTGAACGGAACGACGTGGCGTTACAATTTCACGTGAAATTTCAAGAAATTAGTGATGCTCTACAATGTGTTCCAAGTGATCCAAGTTAGATACAGCAGCCAAAGCACGGGCACTTTCTTCTGCCAAGGCACGTAAAGGAAATGAGTGTAGACTATTAATTTTCAAGAATATTTACAACAGTTTTATTTCCGAATACTTCTTTTTCAAATGTTCACAATATTGAAATTTCCCAATTTACATTTTTCACGCCTTCGAAAAAAAAAACGGTTTCATTACTAGCAAAATTAACCTAATACAAAGATTTTTGTCTTTTTTCAATATTTCCGGAAAGAAACCGGAGAAACGGTTTTTTACCAGCAGGTTCAAAATTTCCGGAAATTTTACAACGCTAGTCAGGACATGAGTCTGGTAGCATGCGGCACTGATTTTCACGTTTCACTCCATCTTTCGGAGACGCAATTTGCCCCTGTGCGAGAAACCGGCCACAATCATGAACCCTTTTCGGAAACTCTCTGCGCACTGACGGTAAAAAGTGTTTCGGCCCTTGCTGTCAACAAGCCTTCATGTAATGGCACGAACTTTACCACAATCTGTAAGGTATACCCAAGCCTCATCAAGGATAGCAACAAATTTCCCCCAACCACCAGCGAAATAACCTTCATACAGTGTCCTAGAATTTCATTTTCGGTCAGCCACATGACACAGTTTCAGGGCGTGCACACAGCTCTTGCGAACGACCTAAGGTGTGCATCTTTGTGAATGGCCCAGTAGATTGTAGCGTGCAATGTGCGGCATTTGGTAGCCATCACACGCCATTTGTGAGGATTTTCGGAGGTTGCCATGCTGCATGCAATAACGGCGTGGTCTTCGTATAATAGGATTCAAGCTGGCACGACCTACACGAAAATTACGCACTTGACACATTTTTATGATGCGCGACGCCGTGAAATTAGCGTCAGAAAGGGCTACAATGAAGCCCACAAGAATCTGTTCAGTTGAGTTGATTTTGAGTTTAAAGTCCCTTTCAGCAGCGAGGTTATATGAGACGAGACCTACTGATTAACGTGGAATCTGAACCACATGAGCTCCCCAGGAATCGATCCCGATCTTCCACGCCAAAGGCTCGTACGCTAACCGCTTAGCTACGAAGGAGCTCAGAATCTGTCCAGTTTCGCCGGCATCAGATTACGCTTGACCACACTACTTTATTCCGTGACCAATGAGATATTGTTGCTTGTCTCGTGGCAATCTCATGGTGATGAGTTGCGCATTCGCGGTACAATTACACATTGATTTTGGCTTTATATAAATAAATCAACTTCTCCATTACAAGATTTTATTTGATTTTGATTTAATTTAGTTTAGCGTCTTTTTCAGCAGCGAGATTATATTAGACGTGGACCCACTGATTACCATGAAATTCGAACGACATGAGCTCCCACCAGGAATCGAACCCGGGTATCCCACGTCAAAGGCGCGTACGCTAAAGGCTTAGCCACGAGGGAGCTCTCTGTGTTACAAGAATTAAGCGAAGTAAGCTGGGTACCACTTTACTACCTCCAGTTTTTTTCACTCCTATGATCCCCAGTCAAATTTTAAAAATTTTGAATACTACAAAAGTCAATAAAAAAAAAGCTGGGGCTCAGTTTCCTCTCTTCTTGAATTTTCACCTTTAAGTGCAAAATTACCGTACCCCCCCCTAAGCCAAATTTCAAGAAGTATGATACTATCGTATTAATCTAGTTTTGTACTACAAAAATCAAGAGATAACCAGTTGGCCTCCCTCCTATCCATTTTTTTTTTTTTTTGGTACGTATTCTGTCAATTTGCGTGCAATTACATAATTTAAGTGGTAGAGCTTGTTTGTTTAAAGACAATGAGAAATTTTATTATGTTTTACTCCAATACTTATACAATTTTCGAATAAGAAATCCAAGAGTATACCTGCAAGTCTTTCATTGACGTTTTAAAATCATATGTGGAAAAAATTCATTTATAATTTCTAATGATTTCGTGTAAAGCTCATCGTCGTTATTATTCTGAAGTCTTTCCAATTTGTCGAATCCACCACAATGTTCTATCATCAAAAGCACTATGTCCAAGTTATTAGACATTTGAGCTGTTAACAAAATATTTTCAATGGCGTCCAAAGCATAAGAAACAGTTTTGCAATGTTTTTCCGTTAAGATGTTGCACAATAATTTCATACCATTGTAGTCACATAAGGAAGTAATTTGAGGTACAGAGCCATTAAATGTAATGTTATTGATGGCACATACAGCTTCAAACTTTGCACTGGTGTTGTCACTTTCCAGAATGTTGAATATCAAAGGCATAATACCTCCTGCTATCATTGCCTGTATATGATTCTCTGTTCCAGTTGATAAGTTTCTGATTGCCATGGTAGCATAGTGAGAAATATTTTTGTAGGGATGTGTCACTAACGCAGGGAGATAACTCATGAAGCCAGCATTTATTATGGCACTTTTATGATCATCCCTTCCACATAAAATAGCAGCTACAGCACACAATGCTTTTGCTATGACATTGTTATCCTTGGAGCCCAGAAGTTCCACTAGACGCGCTTGTGATATAAAATTCATAATATCCTGTATATTCTGCGAGCTATCACTTGGGTGACAAGCAAGTCTGTATATGGCCCAACATACATTAGAAAGCACTGTGTTATCTATCGCATGCATTAATCTTGCTAATGAAGGTAGACATTGTTTTACTCTTTCGTAGGTCGCAGATGAATCGTAACTTCGGCAGAGAATAGAAATAGTCCAAGCTGTAGTTCTCAGGAGATTAATTGGCATGACTGGATTGTTTTTGTTTGGTCTAATTACATTCAAAATTTTTGTCATTCCATCGGCTTCTAGAACTAAATCTTGTTGTGTTTTCCCCTGCTTTGCGATGTTTCCTAGTGTCCATACTACATTTCTAACTAAATTTTTATCTGGATGATCAGTCAATTCAACAAGAGGAGGTATTACTCCCAGACGAATTAAGGTATTTGTTGGTTCTTCGGTGCCAGACGTTATTACAACTAACATCATCGCTGCCTCTAATTGCAGATCAGAGCTCATTCCAGGTGTTAAGAGTTTAATACATAGTTCATTAATTCCATATCGTATAATGTTTTCTGTTGAAATCTTCTTTTGTTGAATCAATTTTCTGACTCCTTTGACGGCTTCGAGGTCACTACAATCATTTATCATTTTATATAGAAGTTCGCCTTTAAAACTATTATGCAGCTCAGAACTCATTCTGTGAAAAGTTCGTTACCTTTTGTAATTAAAGACAAGCTCCGCGTTTATACGTTTTATTTCAACGATAACAATCACTTCTCTAATTTAAATATTGCTTAGAAACCATTATTGTGGCTTTTTAATTGTTTACTTTAAAATATGATTAATTATTTCTTGATTTAGAAACATCAAGGTTTATACGAATACAATGGACATTCAAAATTCTATAGACACTTACCCAGGGACAGTGGCGTATTTACGATTTTGTTTCGGGAGGGGCTTTGCTAACTTTCGGGGGGGCTTTGCCTGGAAATGTGAAAATTCTGCAAGATATTTCATTTACTTTACTATACTAAGTAAGATTTCGGGAGGGGCTTAAGCCCGGAAGCCACCCCCCTAAATACGCCACTGCCCAGGGATGTACCCACGTGAGGGGGGGAATTTGGGCCCGGTCCTCCAAATAACTTCTTGCCCCAAAATGGATTCAACTATTAGGTGTTTGTTTAAACATGCTTACTAAGGTAGATGACGAATGCTTATAATCAGGGACGTAAGGTCCATGCTGGCGACTATAAGGCTGAGTCTATCCAAACATTTATACATCAGTTTCAAATAATGTTTTAGACATTGATGCAATAAATTTTATTAAAATGGATTTATTTTATAATGCACTGTTTAAACTTCAAGCTAGTAATAATAGATTTGCAGTAGAGTTCCTGAAACAACGCATTAAACGCTATTTTCCGTAGCCTTCGGCCCTTGTCATGGAATCACGAGAATTGAAACTGACAATCACTCATACACCGCTCTAAGCAAACGAAAACTATTTAACCCTTTGGAGATCCAATGGTACAGCGGCGGGCACTTCTAAATGGTACACCTTAGCCGTAAATCTCCATATGGCTGTACCATTTAGAAGTGTCCGCCGCTGTACAATTTGTACTATATGGGTGTTTCATGGTACTTTGCGTTACAACTCTCCTATTTGAGTTTTTTCGTACGTTTTTTTTTGTTTGTTTTTCAAGTCCAGAGGCATTGTAGAATACCTTACGTATGGTTTCACACCTTCCTGCGTCGAGACATAGGAGGTGATGACGTCATAATTCTAAAATATATATTTTCTTTTATATGTTTTCTTTTTCGCCTATGCTCATTATTTTTAGGCGGGCTTATTTTTGCACGTAGAAGATTGAAATTTTGCACAAATATTCAGTCCGCCGAGTAGTATTTAACAGATTTTTTTTCGGATTTCTGCGTTAAACAGGGGGGGGATCCAGAAGGGGCAAAAAGTTGAAAAAGGGATATTTTTCCAAAAACTCCCTTTCTTTGGGATTTTCCCGCCTTAGATACATGATGGAGACATGTGAATGGTACCGCCTGAAAGGCAGTTATATTCTTAAGAGAATGATGGGCGAAACATGACCCTAGGTTAATTAGGGAAGTGTCAGGGAATTTTTATCAAAATATACTTCTGTATAGAGGAATTTTTGACATTTTCAGTATTTTTTGCGGGCTTATTTTTGCACCTAGAAGATTGAAATTGTGCACAAACATTCAGTCCACCGAGTAGTATTTAACGGATTTTTTTTTCATATTTTTGTGCTAAAACAGGGGGGTACAGAGGGGATAAAAGTTAAAAAAGGGATATTTTTACCAAGAAATGCCTTTCACGGAATTTTCCCGCCTTAGATACATGATGGAGACATGTGAATGGTACCGCCTGAAAGGCAGTTTTATTCTGAAGAGAATGATGTGCAAACCATGATCCTAGGGTAATTAGGGATGTCTCAGGGAATGTTTACAAAATATCCCTTTGTATACGGGAATATGGGACATTGTCGGCATATATATTTTTTGGCAGGCTTATTTTTGCACCTAAAAGATTGAAATTGTGCACAAACATTCAGTCCACCGAGTAGTATTTAACAGATTTTTTTTTCGGATTTCTGCGTTAAAACAGGGGGGTACAGAGGGGCTAAAAGTTGAAAAAGGGATATTTTTACCAAAAAATCCCTTTCACGGGATTTTCCCGCCTTAGATACATGATGGAGACATGTGAATGGTACCGCCTGAAAGGCAGTTTTACTCTGAAGAGAATGATGTGCAAACCACGATCCTAGGGTAATTAGGGATGTCTCAGGGAATGTTTACAAAATATCCCTTTGTATACGGGAATATGGGACATTGTCGGTATATATTTTTTTGGCAGGCTTACTTTTGCACCTGGAAAATTGGAATTGTGCATAAACATTCAGCCCACTTAGTAGTATTTATCAGATTTTTACAGATCTCTGCGTTAAAACAGGGGGTCCAGGGGGGCTAAAAGTTGAAAAAAGGGATATCTAGACCCCAAAAATCCCTTTTTTCGGTATTTTCTCGCCTTAGATACACGATGGAGACACGTAAATGGTACCACCTGAAAGGCAGTTCTATTCTGAAGAGAATGATTGGCGGATTATAGTCCTAGGGTAAATAGAGATGTCTCAGGAATTTTTTTTTTTTTTTTTTTACCTGAGATCATGGTGTTTTGCGGTAATTTGGGGCATTGTGGGGATTCTTGATAAAATATCTCCCACCCTTAGTATTCAAGATAGAAACTTGAAATTTGGCACACACATTCAGTATACCAAGTAATATTTATCAGATCTTTTTCAGATCTCTACGTTTACACAGGGCCGTTCCAGAGGGGCCCAAATTGTGAAAAAAAAATCCCTCGAAATTTTCTTTTACATCACTTTTCCCTCTCCTGGTATGAGCATGCAACTGATACCATTTGAAAGCCAGCTCCATTCTGAAGAGAATGAGGTATGAACCATGATCTTAGGATAAATAGTGACGATGCAGTAGCTGCTTGACTGAAAATCTAAAAAATACCCCCAAAACCCCGGATCCCGTAAGGGTTAATCAATTCACAAATTCAACACGATGGAACGAAAGTGGACGAATGTTGACGAAGCACGACCCGCTTTGGAGAGTAATGCTCCCGGAAGTACGTTTTTTCGCGCGCTACTCTAGCCAGCTGTTTTACGCACTATCCTAGCCAGTTGGTTTAAGTTGGTCACAAAATTTATATCATGGAGTACAAGGGGAACAAAACGAGCCCTATAACATGGAGTACAAGGGGAAGAAAACGAGCCCTGCGGGGCTTCTAACCTGTTGCTGCTACTACTACCACTTATCTGCACAAAAGTAAGTAAATCACTTTTTTGAATTTTATTTTCATATTATTTTAATTTAAAAAGTGTTATAAAAATGTAGAAAAAACTTTCCTCGGGCCGGGTTTGAACTCACGCCAAAAGAGATTTCTGTTATTAGCATATAGCGCTAGCCCACTCGACCCCGAAGACTGACAGCAATAATGGTTTGATTTCTGCTATTTGAATGCAACGTGGCAAGAAATGGATAACGCCAACCAATCAGAACGGTGTTTTTCGTTCCTACTTCCGGGAGCATTACTCTCCTGAGCTAGTCCTGACGAAGCTGACTAAAGCTAGCCTTTTGGGTATTCGGGAGACAAAAGCGACAAACGCGGTCTTATAAGAAAACACAACAGAGAAACTATGCAAAAATTAGCAGCTCGCATTCAGAAAAAAAAAATTAAGTTTTACGTCCTACGATATGCCGGCTAGGCTAAAGGAGAAGTGGTGATGAAAAATGACGAAAATGGTGGAATGAAGAAAGTGGGGGGGGGAACAGGAATACCCCGAGGAATATACTGAATAAGCAGTCGCGGACAGACGACTAGGAGTGGTCCTCCAGCTTGGGGTTTTGGGTAAGGCTAACAACCTCATCCTGTAAAAAAAAAAAAAAAAAAAGGACACTTGTTCAGAAATGTTCACAAAAACCTCGGACAAGGACTGATAACTTGGCACGACCTCAGCAAAAGATAATGGACATGAGATTTGGAACATAGAATATTAGAAGTCTTTATAGGGAGGCGCGTTAAAATCCGTAACGAGTGAGTTAAGGAAATACAGGATGCACCTAGTAGGAGTTCAGGAAGTTAGGTGGGAAGGAAATGGATCTGAGAATTCTGGAAATTTTACGTTCTTTTATGAGGAAGGAAATAAAAATCACCAGTTAGGAACAAGGTTTCTCGTTCACAAACGAATATGACCAGCAATTAAACGGGTTGAATTTGATACTGACATAATTTCTTTTATTACTCTTAAGGGACGGTGGTGTGACAGTATTGTTTTAAATGTACACTCATGTACAAAATTATTGTCGCATGTCTATAAATATGTTATTGTAGAAATATAATTTGATAACGGAAAAATGAAATGAAATCTTTAAGTTTGACGTCCCACGGAAAGGCCGGTTAGGCTAAAGGAGACGGCGATAATGAGAAATGTGTGAAATGAAGAAAGTGGAAGGAAACTGCAGATCCCAAAGAAAACCTACGAGCACGGTGTTTGTCCACCACGAAGTACACACGGCGCAAGCTGGGATCGAACCGGGGACGCCAAGCACCGAAGGTGAACGCTCTACCACTGAGCCACCGCGCCCCCAATTTGATAAAGAATTCGCCCGGTATTTCTTATAATGTTAGTAAGTGTATAATCGGCAAAAACACGTATGTGGTAAATTTCATGTCAAAAGGGCAGTAAATAAAAACAATAAAACGAAAATAAAATTTTCTTGTCCATTTAGCATCGTTTTACTTTACTTATTATAATTTTCGTATTTATAATTCCTTTCCTATGAAATTTAACACAAATATGCATTTCCCGATTATACACATAGTATCATTATTAAAAGTACCCTGCAAAATCATTATCAAATTATATTGTTACAAGAAGACAGTTATAAATACGCGACAATCATTTTGAACATGAGTGTACCAAACTTCACAATAGTAAATCTCCACGTTAAGCGGGTTTGCATATCCAGGCTTCTAACTATGAAAACATTTACGATCACTCCAACCCCAATCATTTCACAGATTCAACCTGTTGCATATAAGTTATTAGGACGTAAAATTGAATGTAGTTTATACGAAAAAGACCTTTATGCATTGGAAGACCTGTAATGCCCAAATATTCGCCACAAACATATAGTGGTATCGATAAAAAAAAAAAAAAAAAAGTGGAGCAGGAAACTACTTTACACAAAAGTCTAAAGAAGCTCACGAGGAAACGGTCTCGAGTGTAAACACCCGATTTGGCTGAGGTCCGGATATGTGTTACGGGAGAATAAAGTAGGCGACACGTATTTTGGCGTTTGGGCCCATACGCAGAAATTTCCGAAATACGGGGTCCCAAAGTGCCCCTACGTGCTATAACTAGGAAGCGAATGACGTTACTTGTAGACAACCGATTTGGCTGGGGTCCTGATATCTGTTACGGGAGACCAAAGTAGGAGACACGTATTTTGGCGTTTGGGCCCATACGCAGAAATTTCCGAAATACGGGGCCCCAAAGTGCCCCTACGTGCTATAACTAGGAAGCGAATGACGTTACTTGTACACAACCGATTTGGCTGGGGTCCGGATATGTGTTACGGGAGATCAAAGTAGGAGACACGTAATTCGGCGTTTGGACCCATACGCAGAAATTTCCAAAATACGAGACCCCAAATTGTCCCTACATAGTATAACTTGGAAGCGAATGACGTTACTTGTACACAACCGATTTGGCTGGTGTCCGGATATGTGTTACAGGAGATCAAAATAGGAGAGACGTATTTTGGCGTTTGGGCCCATACGCAGAAATTTCCGAAATACGGTGCCCCAAAGTGCCCCTACATGCTATAAATAGAAAGCGAATTACGTTATTTGTACACAACCGATTTGGCTGGTGTCCGGATATGTGTTACAGGAGATCAAAATAGGAGAGACGTATTTTGGCGTTTGGGACCATACCCAGACATTTCTGAAAAACGGGGCCCCAAAGTGCCCCTCCATGCTATAACTAGGAAGCGAATGACGTTACTTGTAGACAACCGATTTGGCTGGGGTCCTGATATCTGTTACGGGAGACCAAAGTAGGAGACACGTATTTTGACGTTTGGGCCCATAAGCAGAAATTTAAAAAATACGAGGCCCCAAAGTGCCTCTCCATGCTATAACTAGGAAGCGAATGACGTTACTTGTGCACAACCGATTTGGCTGGGGTCCGGATATGTGTTACGGCAGACCAATTTTGGCGTTCGGGCCCATACGCAGAAATTTCCGAAATACGGGGCCCCAAAGTGCCCCTGCATGCTATAAATAGAAAGCGAACGGCGTTACTTATACACAACCGATTTGGCTGGGGTCCGGATATGTGTTACGAGAGACCAAATTAGGGGACACGTATTTTGGCGTTAGACGCCCATAAGCAGAAATTTAAAAAATACGAGGCCCAAAAGTGCCCCTACATGCTATAACTAGGAAGCGAATGACGTTAATTGTACACAATCGATTTGGCTGGTGTCCGGATATGTGTTACAGGAGATCAAAGTAGGAGACAAGTATTTTGGCGTTTGGGCCCATACGCAGAAATTTCCAAAATACGGGGCCCCAAATTTCCCCTGTATGCTATAACTAGGAAGCGAATGGCGTTACTTGTACACAACCGATTTGGCTGGTGTCCGGATATGTTTTACGAGAGACCAAATTAGGGGACACGTATTTTGGCGTTAGAGGCCCATACGCAGAAATTTAAAAAATACGAGGCCCAAAAGTGCCCCTACATTTTATAACTAGGAAGCGAATGACGTTACTTGTACACAACCGATTTGGCTGGTGTCCGGATATGTGTTACGGCAGACCAAATTAGGAGACACGTATTTTGGCGTTTGGGCCCATACGCAGAAATTTACGATATACGGGGCCCCAAAATTCCCCTGCATGCTATAATTAGGAAGCGAATGGCGTTACTTGTTCACAACCGATTTGGCTGGGGTCCGGATATGTGTTACGGGAGACCAAATTAGGGGACACGTATTTTGGCGTTAGAGGCCCATACGCAGAAATTTCCGAAATACTGGGCCCCAAAGTGCCCCTACATGCTATAAATAGAAAGCGAATGACGTTATTTGTACACAACCGATTTGGCTGGGATCCGGATATGTGTTACGGGTGACCAAAGTATGAAATATGTATTTTGGCGTTTTGGACCATACCCAGAAATTTCTGAAATATGGGGCCCCAAAGTGCTCCTCCATGCTATAACTAGGAAGCGAATGACGTTACTTGTACACAACCGATTTCGCTGGGGTCCGAATATGGCCATTATAAGCCCAAGTCGAAGATATGTAGTTTTATTTTTCGACCGAACCTGACAGGCCGGCAAACTTTTCTTCCGCCACACTGCCCGGTTTCGTGGCAACACACGCCGTATCGATTAAATATTAATGTTCACTCTCTTGCACTAAAGTGTTCCGCCCAGTTTCCACACATCCTAGCTACAGAAATACAGCCGAAAATCGCAAACATTCTTTTGCTCCGTTGACACCCTCGTGGTCAGCAGATCCACCTCGACGACTCGCGCCAGCTGAACATTTGTTCAGAATAGCATGGGTACCACATATGCCAACTTCATGGCTTTATTGAAAATCTAGCAATATGAAACATTGTATATTCGACATTCCTTTTTGTGGGACCTAACAACAAACACAAGTCACATACTTTTGCATATATATTAACATCTTATTCCAAGCCAAGTAGAGATGCAAGGGCTCGGAAAAAACCGGTTTTTTGAAAAAGAAACTCGGTTTTTCTGCTTCGCCTTTTTGCTTGGGAAATTTTGGGCTTTTTTGAAAATTTTGCTTTAAATTGAAAAAGCAGACTTTGTTTCGCTTCTCTACAACAAAAAACTCATTTAAATAGTGGTTGATGCAGATAATAATATGAAACCTCGAAAATAAACCATGAATTTCAAAAAGATTTTTTAAAATTCTTAACATATTTACATTATGAATTCCAAAGGATTAACCAATCTATGTAATAATATTTTATCGTCTTACATACAATAAGTATTTTAAAAAATGGTACACAAATAACGCAAAATTATATGTAGTATTTTTACTTCAAAATATCACACACCCTCTTTTCGAAGCAAAATAAAGAAAAACATGAGAGAAATCTGCACATCACGAGCTTCGTTTCGGGTGGTTCTGTACATTCTTGAAATTTTTCAGTTAAATTTTAACTTTTATATACATTGTGTGAATATTTCGAACAACTTTTTCACTGATTGATTACATACGTAATAATATGTTACCACCTATCAGGTGCTTTGGATCTGCAAAATCGGTAAAGCTCCAAATTCTGTTATGCACTGACTAATACTTAAGCTTGTTCAGAATCGGAAAAGTATCGAATTTTCTGTTCATGAATCATATATGTAATAGACGGTTCATCTGAGCGTATGGTTTTCTAGGCTGTAGAATATATAACCACCATCACGGTTTACCCAATGCTGAAGGTTTCTGAATTTTTAACAAGAAAATTCAATATATAGTTACGAAACGTTTTTTATAAAAAAGAAAAACTATGGAATACATTTAAAAAGACTGGAAGAATCAATCACTGTTCCAATTCACAAGAAAGACAAAATTGATTGTAATACTTATCGAGACATTTCTCTTAACATTCTATTAATAAGATTGACCCCATACGCAGACGAAATTATTGGAGATTATCAGTGTGAATTTATTCGAAATCGACCAGATATTTACCATTCGACAAATACTCGAAAAGAAATGGGCATATATTACCCAGTACATCAACTGTTTATTGATTTTAGAAAGGCTTACAACTCGGTAAGGAGGGAAACATTGTACAGTCAGCGACAGTAAAAGTGGAGGTTGGATACATAAGAAATGATAGCTTTTTCCAGTAGCAGAAAAGTTTCACTGTATGCCTGATAGTTGGACAACCAACATGACAGCAAATACATGCCCGAAAATATAACATGCCAGGATATTCCTTCATTTGGAGGAAAAAGTATTACTACCTGAGAGCATCACTTAGAGAAACAACCACCAGATAAATCTGCAGAAATTCCATTCGCGTTAAGTTCAAAGATATAGGAATTAATGCAAAGGAAACGAAAAGAATAATACGTATCATGTAGAGACCGAAAAAGTATGTAAAGCTAAACAAAATGAGAAAAGAAGGAAAGAGGGAAAGGAAAGAGCAAAAGACATGGGAATAAATTAAATTTTAACACTTAAGGATAAACAGTCTCCGTCTTTCCCCCTGCCCCCTGTATTGCCTTGGTTTTTCTCCCTTCATAGGATAAATCTCTTTCAGTATCAAACGCGAACATCATTTATAGTTTTTAATTCCTTGAAAAAAATGTAACTCAGTCCAGGCTCAGACTCGAACACAGAATCCTTAGAACGACAGTCACACACGGCACCCACTTATCTACACAGGCTCTATCAACTGCGTTTATAAATAACCCATTACACGCGCTGTTATCAAACGTCTAAAATCAGCCATTGTCGGTGAGTTACTCCAGTTACACTTGAAGTTGGAATTTTATTTACGGCCTTTAGCCATCTACGGCAACAGGCCCCATGTTTTCATTAAAAGCATTTGTTCTGTAGATTAAAATCAAGAATAAATTAATCTATTATGAATTAATCTCTTGGGTGCACCAACACACACACACATACATTGTATATATATATATACAGTAAAACCTGCCTTCAACGGACCCTTTATTAAACGGAAAACTGTCTTAAAGGGAAATATTTCATGGTCCCACGGATTTTGGAGTAAAAGATATGTAAAAGTCCCTTCATTAAGCGGAAACTGTGTTATGCGGACAACGGAAAGCAAAATAAACCTTTAACGGAAAATTCTGAGTTTCAGACTACATCGTTTAGGAAATTTTTAAACATCCTGTAAGAGGGTAAACATATACTGTCTGCGATAAATACTTCGTTCTTTTGTTAAATCTTTATGGGCAGTGTTGACCTTCGTCAATCACTACTCATATTCAGCTCCCACAATTTTTCGCTAGTCCTACGTAGCATGTCAGCTGTCAGTCTTCTTTGTAGGCGTACTTCTGTTCCGCTTGTGTAGCAACTAGCGACAGCGAATAAAAATGAGAAGAAAACTGACAAAACAAAGTTCTGGAAAAAAGGAATTGAGGTAAAGCAGAAGTTAT
Source organism: Thermobia domestica (assembly GCF_964235325.1). Taxonomy (NCBI): domain Eukaryota; kingdom Metazoa; phylum Arthropoda; class Insecta; order Zygentoma; family Lepismatidae; genus Thermobia; species Thermobia domestica. The sequence continues at coordinate 73,387,707 of NC_137470.1, read as the reverse complement.
ATATCTCCATCACGTGTCGTGAAAACAAGGAGGAAAGAGTTCAGAGGATTTTCAAAATTCCAGAGAAAGCTTTTCTGTGTCCTGAAGTATACCGCACCCAAGTAGTAGCAATGTATGCAAAAAATCCTGCTTGACTGTTGGGAAAAATAAAGGAAAGTGTGCACAGCATATTTTGTGTTTATTTTAAGTTTTTTGGGGTATTAATCCGTAGAAGGAAAAAGTACTGTAATTGAACAAGTTGCGTGCATCAATATATTTTCTCATTATGTCCGTTATAAGCATATATATTTTTTTAACGGAAAGGTCTATCTCCATTAAGCGGAAACCTGTCTTTAACGGAAATTTTTGCGAGTCCCGCTCGATTCCGCTGAAGACAGGTTTCACTGTATATATATATATATATATATATATATATATATATATATATATATATATATATATATAATGTTATTGATTAAGGATTAAATGAGTTATTTCGTAAATTTACGAAACGGGTCTTGAAGGAGGTCGTCGCAACAGTAATGGCACCTCGTAGCATTGTTACGTAACACGCAATATAAATAAAGCTTCAAAACCAGAAGTTACAAGTTCTGCCGTGGCTAAGTCGGAAGGATGTCTGCTTCTTGAGTGGAGCAACGCGGGTTCAAATCTCGGCTGGTGCGCTTTAAATTTTCTTTCTCTCAAAATACATTCCTGTATGTTTGTATTTGTCACTAATATTTGCTTTATTGCATTTTTTGTAAATTAACTTAAATTATTGGAGGTTAAGTAAAGTCAGGAAGGTTAAGATAAATATATGAGTACTTTATACGTGTGTGCACTCCAGAGATGGAGTGAGTCAGTGAGTCAATTTGTCAAGATTTGTAAGTGGGTCGTGGGTCAATAGGATGTGATTCACTGCGACTCACTGTGACTAACTCTAAGCCAAAAACCCATTCTGACCCACGCTGACCCACTGATCCACTCTGACTCACCAACCCATTCTGCTCAGTGCATTTAAGATAGCTTCTTCTGAGCACTGGTGAATTTCTCTACCTTTTACTTTCAAGGCCTCCCTTTTTGTTGTTTTTTCATTTGTTTCTATTTAAGAAAGAACTTCAGGCACTCTTGCAGAACTTCAGGCAATTGACCATATTTGGATTTGTAATAATAGCAATAGGACTTTCTTCTTGACTTTTCAAACACATCCTGTGAGCTTTTAGAAGAGCTAACTACTGGAAAAATTTGTGAATCACCTGTAATGTATGAATTATTATATAAAAAATTGAATATAACTATGTGTGTGCGATCATCATGATCATATTGCAAAGTCAACTGAAATGACATTTGGCATATACATAGTTTGGCCCTGATCTCAATATCATTTTTAAAACTCTTTTATTTGGAGGGGGGGCATTTTCTATATATAGGGTTGATTTCTAAAAATAATCGAAAACGATCGATATTAGTTCAGATACAAATTGGAAAGCAATTATTGAGAAATAAAAACTACAGTTTTACGCATTTTACATCTACTGGTTTTTATTATAACAACTGCTGAAACTTGTCTTTATATATGGAGCGTTCACAGCATAAGGGTATCACGTCATAAAGTTGTGAGGAAAATGGACATAAAATTTGTACTGTAAGCTTAATTACGTGAGAATTTTAAATTTGTACGGGATGCTTAATTATATGGCCAATTTTAGACTTCTCTTTACTTTGGTCTACTTTACCTTGATTTGAGACTTTCAATTTTCATCCTATTTTCCACTGAAAATGTCTGTAAGTCAACAAAGAAATTGTTATATATGATAATTAAATTTAAATTCATCGCAATTTGGCCCATGACAAACACTTTATCATTGTATATCGTAAAGATCAAATCCACCGGTATTGTAACAGAGCGGTGCTTGAGCGTTGAACCGTAGATATTCAAACTCCGATTATTGATAATTTCACAACCTTGTTTTATTACAATTGTAAATTTTATTTTGTTTTGAAGAGAGTGTGGATCATGGGTCAGAGTTTATGACGATGGGTTTTGGTGGGTCGGAGTTGGTCACAAAGGTTCAGAGTGGGTCATAGTGGGTGGTGGGTCGCAGTGGGTCACATACTGTTGAACCACTGACCCACTCCAACTCTGATTAACGCTTCGACATTTGGGGCTAACAAGTTCTGCCAGGGGACCTTTTTTCTTTCAAAATGTATTTTATATGCTCATATTTATTATTATTAATTACTTTCTTGCATTTTTTTTACATTAGCCTATCTTAGATTAGTGACCGCGGTTTAGGATAGATTATATAAAGTCAAATACGGTTATGTATGTTTACACTTTCGTTTCTTTCTTTCAAAATACATTCCTATCTGTTCACGTAGTCCAAAAATAGGCATACACTTTTGTATTGATCAACTATAACATTCTAGTTTATGAGTTTATTTGCTGCGGCTCTTCTAAGCATAAGAAGTAAGTAAAAACATATTAAGAACAAATAATAAAGAAACTAAGTCTACCTGATGGATAAAAATAAGAAATTTTATAAAATGGAATGAGCTGATCAGTACGGTACTGTATATTTATTTTTGGGCCACCTTGTATATTACTAATAATTTATTTCTTGCATTTATTAATAACAAGTTGAAATACCCACTTTTCGCATGGGACAGATAAAATATCTATGTAAACAAACTGAACAACGAAACGAGAAGATATCGGTTATTTTCTACTACTTTTACATATCCCGATAAATGCCCCCTGAGACCCCCTGGTTCGAAATTCAAAAGAACGCCTCTCGCCCGCAGGCGATTGGGCTGTATTTAGAAGTCAGCGCCTCTGGAAGAATCACCTTTCGTCTCAGCTACCGTGAAAACTAAGGATTTACACTAATATTGACCAAGGGCTCCTTCGTGGCTAAGCGGTTAGCGTAAGCGCCTTTGGCGTGGGAGGCCCGGGTTCAATTTCCAGCGGGAGCTCATGTGATTCGGATTCCACGTTAATCAGGAGGTCCACGTCTCATATAGCCTCGCTGCTGAAAAGGGACGTTAAACTCAAAATCAACTCAACTAATATTGGCCATTTTGAAATATTTTTATATATTTCGGTACCCCATCCCCGGGTGACACCGACCCGCATACAATGGTAGCCGATTTTCAAATTCATCGCTAATGGAAGTGTCACCATTGATCTCAGCGACCGCGATAACTATGAATTCAACACAAATATCGTTCATTTTCTAATATTTTTACATGTCCCGGTAAACGCTCCCTTCCCCTGAGAAACTGGTTCGAATTAAAAAAAAACGCTTTGTCCTGGTCTGGAGCCTGGATAAAGGTATCCGTGACCAAAATTTAGTAACTTTCCGTCAACTCGTCTGATTCCCAGGCCGCACACAGACAGACACACAAACAAACTCGTATTTCATACATACAACTGACAGAACAACCTAGAGCATTTTTTTTTTACACAGCACAGCGTTCTTTGCCATAGAACGTTACTATGTTGCTTCCACCCAGTTAAGCCTTCAACTAAGTGCCTGAGGCGTTAGTCTTTTATACGTAAACACGTCTGTTGTATTTTCCTCTTCTATCGAAGTAATGGGTCATCTATTTTGTTTATGTATTGACCTTGAAGAACCAACAAATGGATTTTCATGAAGTCACAAGTCGCTTTGGTCCGTGAAGTTGATATACAGTAGAAATGACCTATGCATTACTCACCCGTTGTGAAATAGAAAGATTATGTTGATTTTATTTGAACACCCACAAATCTGTTATAGCAAGAGGCCTTTCCACAACTACTTCCAATCTGGATTAAATTTCACGGCTAACTTTTTGAATTATACACAAGAGCATCATTGATATGTTAGTGTTAATAATATTTATGGAACTAGTCAGGTTTTAAACTTCCAAACTATGCCGTGCATAAAAGTCGGAAGTCTTATAGAGTGGTTTCATCCGTGTGTGTGACAGATACCAGAGCAAAGAAAGTAAGTGATATCGGAAAGTGATTTTCTGCCATTGATTCTGCATCCAAAGAATAGGTTCCATCTCATCCGTTAACTCCATATTCAAGCCAGAAGTGGTTCAAATTAGCTATTTCCAGTGTTGCCACTAGACGAGACAGAACTCTTTAGGATGAGACGCGAGACGAGACAGTCTACTTGTCTCGTCTCGTTTTCGAGATGGGACACGAGACGAGACGAGACGTCCCATGAAATGTCTCGTCTCGTCTCGTGTCTCGAAATTGCAAACACAGTTTTTGAATTTAAAACACACACAGCAAACGTAACATTTTCGATGTTACTCGGATGACACATTAAGATGTTAGAACATTGAAACCGTTGCGTTTGCTCTGCGTTTTTTTTCTTTTTTTAAAATAAAGTTAAGTGTAATAGCCTTGTTAGCTTGTTTTTATTAAATTATTTCTTCATGTTTAATTTTTCGGCTCTTTCTAGTATATACTACTTAATTTCCTACAGTAATATGAGTCCGGCATTTATAATTGAAATTTAATTTTGGTTCCATTGCACTTTATTGTCAATAGTAAAGATGCCTTACAACACATTTAATTTTGACTGAGGAAATGAAATTTCTTCCCGTTTTTGTGAATTCAAACCCCTGCCCTGGATGACTTTTGTATGTGTCCTTAACCTTACTGTTTACAACGCATGTCCTGCACAGTAAAAAATAGCTGTGTTGATTCAACACCATGGGCGGAGCTATGGGGGGCATTGTCCCCCAACTTTTTGACAAAAAATGAGTTATTCATATTAATTCCACACTCTAGGAAGTATTCCACAGGTCCGAGACCGAGCAAAAGGTCTGCCTCCCAGCAGACAATTCCTAACTCCGCCTATGTTCAACACAATGCGATGACCCAGCATGACTACCACTTTTTGTTTTAAATCAACACAGCACACAGTGTTGATTTCGGTAGTGGGAGAAAAAGTTAGCTGCAGGGAGATTTGAACATGGATTACCCAGTTAGAAGTCGAGCAGCTTACCTACTTGGCTAATTCATCAGACAGAAAAAAAGAACACTTGAAACAGTATAGAGATAAAAAAAAATGTTGCTGAACAATAAACACAAAATTACTCCCACGACTTATTATTTGATTACTTTTTCAATGGTCAACTAAGAAGCACATTTCCCTATCCCTTTCAGGACCCTTTCTGTAGTTTTATTTTTTTAAACCCACTACACGACCTGGCGACGCGACGGCCAAAACATTTTCTTTCATCACGCTTTTGTTATTGTCTCTGGAGCCAATCATAGCATCGCTATTACTAGGTCGAATCATAATAGTAAATACGATCGTAATTTAAAAATGCCAAGTTCCATTTTGTTCTACACTTTCCCTGTCAAAAACATTCTTAAAGGGCTATTTTGGAACGATTAGTGAAAATTAGGAAAATCACGCCGCCATTTTAAACCTGTCTTAAGATCGTATTTACTATTATAATTGTTGTGTACTATTAATAACTCTAGTATCGCAGTAGACATGCCTATCTGACTTGACTCGCGGTTTTAGAGAGTAAGGTAGGTTGTACGGAATACTATTTTTTTTTAAAAAAAAAAGTCTTAGTGTGTCGGTATTGAAATCTTGAACACGTTCAGGAAGGCCTATTTCAATTCAGTTTGGGATTTTACTTCGTAGGAGCTTTTATTTTCAGTTGTTTGCCACCCTCTAAACGTGCCGCCTTACTCGCTCCGCACAACAGTCAGTACTCTCTGGGGCCAGTGCAGTCACATTGAACTTTACTTGTCGCGTTAACATTACTTGACATTAATGTCTTCGTTTTCGACGTATCTATGAGCAATTTGTATTCGTGTATTTGTGCTGGTATAACAAATTTCAATGTTTCAGAATGTTAAGAAAAAAAAAAGTTTAGGGTCTAGGAGCCTTACACCAGCGGCGCAAATCTGTCTTCACCATTGGGACGAGTAAGACCGTTCCCGTATTTTTTTAAGAGATGTTCAAAATATTTTTCAGTTGAAAAGCAACACTGTGGAGGATCAAGGAGCAGAATTGTCTTCAGGTGGGCAGATTTGAGGCTTATTCTGAAGGGAAGGAGATGGACTCATATTACGGTAAATGAATTTGATTTCTGGGGTGAACCTGTTGTATATTATATGGTGATGTAACTGAAGTGGCAGTCGGACACAAATCATCACATTTCTTAAAAAAAAAATTCAAATCGTGTTACTGACCTTCGTTTACTCCACATACCGTATCATCTGACATATCATTACAGGTTAAAAGTAGGATCAATCGGCAAGAAGAACTGCAAGTTGTGGTCTTAGTCTGTTTTTGAAAAAAATGAAATTAAATCTTTAAGTTTTACGTCCCACGATTATGGCGGTTAGGCTAAAGGAGGCGGTGATGATGGGAAATGAGTGAAATATTGGAACGAAGTGGAAGGAAACGGGAGAACCCCGAGAAAACCCACGAGCACGGTGTTTGTCCACCACAAAATTCACACGGCGCGAACTGGGATCGAACCGGAGACCCCAAGCACTAGAGGTGAACGCTCTACCACGGAGCCACCACACCCCCTTAGTCTGTTTTTGATGCTCTGGACTCTATCGCCTAGTACGCCCGTCTACACGATGACTCATACGTCTATCATTCAGTGCAGGCACGTATGCAGGTTTTCTTTTCAGAATGGGACCAACATGAATCCTCGTAAGCACGTAATTCTAATGTTTCAAAATTATCTATAATAATAATAATAATAATAATAATAATAATAATAATAATAATAATAATAATGCAACAGTTCTGTATTTCTCTTAAACCTTTTTTTTACTTTTCACTTATGAACCAATTTACTTCAAACAAACTGCATTGTAGCACAAACGAAGTCAAAAAATATTTTTGAGACACATGTAAGGAAAACTGTCTGCTACGTATATCAAATGGCAAATGGCTATCATAACAAAAATAGCAAATGGCAATGAGTGTATCGTTCTAATACATTAATGTTATAAACAGACCGGAATCGAAATTGTAATCCCATTTAAAAGTGGAGGCGCGGTGGCTCAGTGGTAGAGCGTTCATCTCCTGTGCTTGGGGTCCCTGGTTCAATCCCAGCTCGCGCCGTGTGGACTTTGTGGTGGACAATCACCTTGCTTGTGGGTTTTCTCGGGGTTCTCCCACTTTTTTCATTCCACTATTTCACCCATCTCTCCTCATCACCGTCTTCTTTAACCTAATCGGCATAATCGTGGGACGTAAAACTTAGAGATTTCTTTTCCCATTATAAGCGTTCTTTAATTCCACCTAGTTACAATGGCATTACAGTATGTTCTTAGAATCATAACAACAATGTATTGCCCACAGTTTGGACACTGCCTCAAAGTACTCTGATATAAAAGAACCTCAAAAGGGAAAAAGGTTCAACAAGTGCTTGAGTTTTGGAAGGGGACAGCTTCCAGGACCTCACGCTCGATACGTCCCTGATTCAATGAATTATATTTATTTCTTACAAAACATGATTATCAGATGCGCAATATGTAAAATTATATCATAGTTTGACTTTTAATAGGTCTTTTCTTAACACATCCATAAATTCCGGCGTTCTGCCTGCCTGTTTTATGACGGATAAGCGAAACTCTACTGTATTTCCCAAGATAGCTTATACACAGGGGCTAGAAGTCTGCACGGATCGGAATTTTTAGCTCGGACAGGCCCGGTCCCTTGAATCTATCAGCATTAACGCATTAAGGGCGCAGTCAATGGATCCCAGGCTCCGATACTCCAAACTCAGGGGGCCCCTTAAAATCCCTTTGTTTAATACTAAAATATAGCATTAAACTTATATTATAGACAGACCTATGCTAAATTTCTTTCGGCTCGTTACGCTCGCGGTATCGCTAGAATTAAGTCTATCCATCAGCAGTATTTAACTGTTAATAATGAATATAATTATTTAACTGTTAATAATTAATGTAACTAAACCAATTGTTGTAAACTCGGAGCACATTAAAATATTACAGCATAGTTCTCGGTGGTTCGATAAGCCTATGAGGCAGTGGAAGGCAGCAAAGAAAATTTATGAGCTGAAACTATTCTTAACATAGAGCCCCCTTAAAATAGTCGGCTCCAGGTCCCCAAAAGCCTTAATCCGCCCCTGCCTATAAGCAATATTTCACGAAAAGCTGATATTTTTTAACAAATGTGTTCGTCATCAAGTTTTCATAAAGTAGTGCCTTTCTCCTTTAAATAATTTCAGATTCCGCAGTGTTTCAGTAGTAGAGAGTTCACCTCTGGTGCATGGAGTCCTTGGTTCGATCCCTGCTCGCGTCAAGTGAACCTTGTGCTGGACAAACACCGTGTGCGTGCGTTTTCTCGGGGTTCTCCCGTTTTCTCCCACTTTCCTCACTCGACCATTTCATTTATTTCTCATCATCATTGTTTCTTTTAACCTAGCCGGCATCAACGTGGAACGTGAAAACTAAAGATTTCCTTTCAAATAATTTCAATCAAAAAACAGTTGCAGGACATATTAATTTCGAATAAAACAAACTACTATATAAAATTCTGAGTATATTATTTTTTTAATGAAATTCTCACCGACATTATTTCTGAGTCGAAGGGTAAAAAGATTAAATTCACTCTCTTATTATTATAGATCCGTTTCAATTGAAGCAGTTGAAATAGTTCGGAAAAATTAAAAAGCCATACCCTATATTCCTGTGTGCCACAATCGGTATAACGCGGCACACTGGTGTGTCCAGCAAAGTGAACAGTGTGACGCAAACTTGTTCCTATTATTTGGAAGAATATTTGTCGAGTTTCTGTTATTTATTATTATTATTATTATTATTATTATTATTATTATTATTATTATTATTATTATTATTATTTATACATTTTTCAACACGATTGCCATGTGTATGGTATTCCATACACACTGCTCTCCCATGCAGCGCCGCGTGATGATTTTCTATACACAAATAATATATTCCAAGTTTGTTGTGTTCGTTCTATAGGTGTGTATGTAATTAGATACATATGGCGTAGAAATCAAAATTTAATGTCCACGCCACGTATATGCAAAACCACACACAAAGCAACTTATGAACAAAGACATTGAGTTTGAGTTTAACATCTCGTTCAGCAACGAAGCTATATGAGACGTCGACCTAATGATTAACGTGGACTCCGAACCACATGAGCTCTCTCCGAGACTCCCACGCCAAAGGCGCGTCCGCTAACCGCTTAGCCACGAAGAAGCTCATGAACAAAACACTTATGGGCTAAAACAAATGCGAAAACAAAGATGTGTGATGTGATTTTGAGTTTATCGTCTCTTTCAGCAGCGAGGCTATATGAGACGTGGACCTACTGATTAACGTGGAATCCGAACCACATGAGCTCCAGCCGGGCGGAAACAAAGAATTACTGGCGGATTGCTGTCCGTGATGCACAGGTGATAACGGTCAACAGTTTTAAATTTAAACAAATATAGTTTTAATTAAGCACGAATTTAACTTACAGTGTACAGTGGGGAAGGCACAGTCGTTTACAAGGATCGTTTTCTTTACAATATCAAACCCCGTCAAATACCCTGCAAACCTGTCAGCAAGTCCCGATCAATATTAAACAGGTATTGTGTTGCAATGTTCATTTCAATGTTAACCTATGTAGGCCTACGGACTTCAATACTCGCCCTCAAACGAAGGTGCAGACTATCCATGATTTGCAGTATTAAACTCTCTCTCGCCCTCTGTGTTCTTTTAACATGTCTCCTAGCGATTACAACATTTTTTGGTATCTCAATCACTTCTTCGTAGGATAGTGAGTGGCCATTGATTAACCTGGCATTGAATTTTTCACTTTTTTACCTTTGAAATTGACAATAATCGTTTGGACATTTCAGTTGCACCTACCTAATATTATCAACGTTTCTTCAATAATTTCGTAACATTGTATTATTTCTTTGTATTATTGATTAGCTTGGTCAGGCTTATTTAAACACTTTTTTTCTCTGCACCGACGTGTCACATCTCTTGGACAAAAATACACTAGCTCTCACTGGAAATCAAATCCAGAATCAATGCACTTGAACCATTTGACCACAAGGTACATTTAAAAGGAATTTTCGATTTTGTTCGGAAAATTGTGACTAGGAAACATTTAAAAATATATTCAAGAAATGGTACGGAGCAAACGCACTGTACTTTCTCGCTCGAATTTCTTACACTGACTCATGTTAGGCTGCAGCTATTATTGAAACATTTATTTGGGAAATTGCCAATAAAATAACGTGTTTTGGAAAACTTGTTAGAAGAAACTTTAGGCCCAAAAGTAAAGTACCCATTGGTCATATTTCCGTTAGAAATAACTTAAGCCATATATTACAATTATTAAGGATATAATTGTATGTGGACTATAAGCAAAAGCGTCTGAGTAATTTCTGAGAAAATCATGAAAAACGTCACCCCAAGAATAAATGTCCCTTGTGGATCTTTTCAGGACAAACGAGCTATGCTATATTGTTAGTGTTTTCATAAAACATTTATTTATGAAATACGAACACAATCGCCTGAGTCGTCCTTGAGAAAATCGCAGGGTAAAACTTAATGTCAAAAGTAATATACCACCTCTAGATTTTCAGGATGAGGGAATTATACCATATAGCTAGGTTATTTATGTAACATTTATTTATGAAATATGAACAACAAACATCTCTTGAGTATTTTTTGGGAAGGTCATCGGGAAAAACTTACCGTCAAAGGTAAACTTTTCTATCTGTAATTTTGATGATAAACGATTTATGCCATATTGTAAATTATTTATAATCTGGACCAAGTATATCGAGTAATTTTTAAGCAAATCGTCAGGAAAAATTTCACTGTCAAAGTAAACTCTCTCTTTTCGATTTTTCTTTTCGGGGCAAGTGAGTGAGATTATTACAGAATATATTTTAACTGAAATTACAACAAATTTGTCTCAGTTATTACTGAGAAAATTGTAAAAAAAAGTCAATTCTTGAGAAAACGTCTCCTTCTGTATGTTATCGGGATAAATGATTGATGCTGTATGTTAGTTTATTAATGAAACATTTCTTTACGAAATATGAACACAATTGCCTGAGGCGTCAATGGTAAAATCATCAGGAGAAAGCTACTACTTTTGAATGTTTACATGACGAACGAGTTGTCATATTGTTAGGTTATTAATGATACGTTTATTTATGAAATTTGGTTGAGAAAGTTGTGCAAAAAGATCGCATACTACACAATAAATTACACCATATGTATTTTTTCAGAAAAAATGATTGATACTACGGTGAAGAGTTGCTAATAAAATATATATTTATAAAAATGTATATAATCGTCACAGCTGCTTTTTTTGAGAAAACTGAATTATTTTAAATGTTCATCCTTCAGTAAACTATCCTTATTTTTAGGTGTCGAAGGATATAAAATTAGAAACGATAGTATGTTATTAAAACGTTATATCTAGAATTCGTTCCAGATACATTGAACAGTATGGCCTCTAATTCAGTGCATGTAAAACTGTGACGAACCGACAGACGAATAGATGGGCAGACATGGAAAAATAATTTTTTCGGTATGTAGGGGCCATGTAACTTGAATCCATTGAAATCTCGTATTCGATTTTTATAACTATCACCACACTTTCTTCTTTCGTCGCTCGAATGTGAAAACGAATAGGCCTACACCGACACGCAAAGTGATAATTTGTAATCCCCAAAATTTAATTTGTTATGTTTAACGTACTGTCACGCTAGAAAAAAACTTATGCCTGTTACATCATTTTATTATCTGTTTTTCACGCTACTGTATAATTCAGAAGAACGTTATGATTATAGTTAATATCAATGGCATATTTTGGAAGCATTCGTGTTCCTCACAAATAGAGCTGTATAATTTAGTTTTGTTTAAAGAAAGCATTCTTTATTCCTTACACAGACTTATGATTGCATTTCTTGCACTTGTGGATATGAAAAAAAGGAGAGACAGAGAGAGTCAATACTCTAAAAAGAAACACACACATACACACACACACAAACACTAGAACAATAATTTAACATAAGCTTCTTTTTATGACAACGAGCTATTGTTCTTCTTTCGCTGTGACTGTCAGGCTGCAGGTAGGGTATTTTTTTCTGTTCCTGACTCGAAGTGAGTTGAAGTTTCTTCTGCTATGCAAAAACGGAGAGGGGAGGAACAGGCATACCATACCATAAACTGAAAACAATAGCTATTACTAATAGTACCCTAATTCTGAATAAATATGCCATTAGAGGAAACAAAGTTATTTCCTTATTATATTCTTTTTGTTCCTATTAACATAAAAATTATACACTTTCTATAATGTTTTGTAAAAAAAAGTAAAATGGATGGCATGGGATGGGATTCGATCTGGTGTCAAAACAGTATAAGAACCAGTAGTCCGCCACTCTATCCACTTGACCACAGACACTACGTTTTTTGCCTGTCTTTTAACAAATAAATCTCATGGATATAGAGCATGTCACTTCCAAACTTAAGAAAAAAGTTTTCCTATTTGTTTCTATATTTCCGTTCAACATCTTGATTACAGAAGCTAATTTATACTTGGTAGACAATTTACACTCTAGGTTTAAACCAATAAATGCAACATTTTACTCCACTTTCTAGTTCCTTGATTCAACTTCTGGATACTACGATACTACCAATCGTGAAATTCGCTCTGTAGTCGTGCTCTGCTGCTGCAAAATTCTCTCGAAAGCATTATTGCCAGTATACACAAAACCGAGCATAATTTTGTTTTTTGTTATATTTTTATTATTTTATTATCTTTTTTGGAAATATCTTTTTGTATGGATTGCTTTCTATTATCTCCACTTACTAATAACTGAATTTTACCCATAAACGTAAAGAAAATGGAATAATTGCGAAAAATCGTTTGTTACAGTATACGCGCATTTTTTTCATGAGGGTACGTCTGTATTATGCAAATGAAAAACACATTGTTTAACGTAAAGGAAATGGTTGAACTGTTCGGTGTGAAGTTTTTAACATAGTTAACACCTACCTCAAACTGGGTTGTTGTCACGTCATATTTATTAAAGTGCGTATCCTAATAGAGGAGAGAGGGTTAAAAATACATAACAAATAGAGTACTTCGCGTTAGTGAGATGAAACTTAGTACCGTAAGACTTTGTGTACTTTGCACAAGATTTAAGCCATTTTAAAGAAAATTGCATTTAACTTACAAACGTAATGATTTAGAACACTGTATTTTAAACATATAATAGCTAGATATATAAGGAAAACATTAGTGCAAGTTCATTAGTAAACATTCAGTATAACCATAGCTATTGAAATATAAACTTTGGTGCAAAGTAACCCCATACTGGGGTTACTTTGCACAACGTGCAAAAAAGTATGTTCGACATACGAACATAACGTTTCCGTGCAATGTTTTCCCTTCAACATTTATACATTTTACTTTCTACACAAAACTGCATGCAGTCTACAAATATTGACATTAGAATGATGCTACTGGTATTAGTACTTAGTTTGAATTATCGATATTTGTAAAGAAAATTATGTATTTTCTGCTACCGGCACAGGAACCGCATTCTAATAGTTTAGCATATGTCCCACAAAAATGCCAATTCAGGGACAGAAAAAAATCCCCGTGAACTGATTTTCCTTGGTTGTTCCTTATGTCCAAGAATATCACCCCAACCGTAATTAGTGGGACATTTACGGGATTTGGGACTTTCAGGATGAAAACTACCCAAATTGCATGATTTCCTTTTCAAAATCTAATGTTAGTCATTCCTATGCGTATAAGCTGAAGCCCCCCCCCCCGAAAAAAAGTATAGTCATTTCTATAAAAAAAAAGAAGTATTTGTGGTTGAAGCCTCTCTCAAACTACTTTTCTGAATCTGCCACCTTTCATAATTTATCAACAAGAAATTCATTCCAACATCTTCCTAAATAGGAAATTTACCTAAATTTAGAATGCAGTAGGTTCTAGTAGTAATTATTTCCTATCTAAGCGGTATTTTTGGACCGGTGCAAAGGAACCCCGAGTAGAGACTGAAACTGCCTTCTCGCAGTTTTACTTTTTTATGACTTTAAAACGTTTCACATTTCAATTTCAACTAATGCATCCAGGGACGTACACAGAGGGTGGGTCCTGGGGGTCCGGACCCCCCCCCGAAATCCGGACTTTTTGTAAATTTAGTCTAATTTTAGGGGCAATTTTACAATTTTTAATATAATTTAGCCTGAAATTGTGTTTGGACCTCCCCCGGAAAGGTTTGGACCCCTCCCGAAATAAATTCCTGCGTACGTCCCTGATTGCATCGAAGTTCCATTATCCACAGTAGTATTCTACGAAACTGACTTAACTTTGACGGAAAATCTCGTACGTGATATCTTTCAAATTTTGGCGGCCTTTACAGTGAGTGCTTTCCATACCTCTACAACAATGAACCCTCTCGGTAATTAGAACTGATGTTAACCGCCAACATTATAGCCAAAATACAGTTAGATGTTCTATCTTACGGTGCCAGTTGAAACTTCCTCTTTTCTGTTCATGGTTTTGCCGACAGAGGACTGTGAAACTCTTTTCATATTTTGTGCAAAGTAACCCCTGATGTGCAAAGTACGGTATATACATTCGGTACGGTACGGTTCAAACATTTTTTTATTCAGTAGTTAGCTCCTCTAAAAAGTCACAGGCTGCGTCTCAAAGCTAACTAATAAGTCCTATTGCTATTATTATAATTGCAAATATCAATATCTAAGATTGCCTGAAGTTCTTTTCTCAATAGAAACAAATGAAAAAAAAAGAAAAAGAATGCCTTGAGAGTAAAACGTAGACAAATTCACCAGTGTTCAGAAGCTGTCTACAATACACTGAGCAGAATGGGTCAGTGGGTTGTAATGCGTTTCTATACACAAGAAATGTTAATGTTTTATTTCTAAAAACAAAGGAGTTATTTATAATCAAAGCTTAAGTGTTCGTGAATACCCCGGTCTCCCCTACATACATCCCTGTAACTCCCGTAGAGCTGACTGGGGTGTCTTACCCCCACAGTGTTTGGGTATAATATATATATATATATATATATATATATATATATATATATATATAGAGAGAGAGAGAGAGAGAAAATATGCTTTACGAATCCCCCCCTTCACGAGTTTCTGGCTACGCCTCTGGACCTTTCATGCATTTCGGTCCTTCGCTATTCTTGTCATCTTGACGTAAGTATTGCACTAGGGATGCACACGAGACGAACCGAGACAGGATTTTCCTGACAAAATTCGAGTCGAGACACGGCTCTTCTAATAGAGAAATATACATTTTTCGAGTGGAGACATCACTTTTACATCACATTTTCAAGACGATACAGCCACAAATCTTGTCTCGTGCGCATACTTATATTGCACATTTAGGCAGTAGCGGCGTAAGGGCAGGGCGAGCGGTGCCCTCGCCCCGGGCCCCACTTTGTTGGGGCCCCCGACGGTAGGTAAAAAATAATTACTAAGGAACCTTGTTAGCATGAGCCGTACAAGGGCCGTCAAGGTTTATAATCCATACCTTCCCTAAAAGTAAACGCAATTAATTGTCAATCAATATTACACCAAATAACGGATAAAACAACAAATATCTGTCTAATAAAGCTAAAGAGTGCTGGATTTCCGTATAAGCTAAACAAGCTATGAGATTCGGGTCTCACTCCCTTGGATATGGGTGAAAAATAAAGTAAACACTTCATACTCTTTAGGGACCTAAGAAAAAGACTGAATGCAGGTAATATATAATTAAAGAAAAATTTAAATATAGGTGAAAAATAAGTAAAATAAAAGTTTTACTCTCTTGGGGCTCCAAAGAAATTTAAAGGAAAAATGTACTCGTATGTGGATTAAAATATGAATAAAATAAAAGTTTCACTCTATTCAATAACCTAAGAGAAATTTATAGGAAAAAGCTGAGTGTAGATTAAAATAAATATATAAAAAAGTCAAAGTATATTGTGTTGTTTACATTCTACGGTCTTATGATGCAAGTAATGGGGATCCGTCTGCTAACCTGCTTCCTAAAATATCTCTGTTTATTTATTCCTTTTTTTATTTATTCATATATCAGTTCAATAGAAGGGTAGAAAGAAGGGATCAACGTACATAATGCTTTATTAGGGTACTAGCATTCTTTGCTAGCTAAAAGCTCTTTAGTGCAGACGCTATAGTCGCTGATTCACTTGTTTTCCTTTTTTTTTTTGTCCTTTACAAGTCGAATTTTCGATGTTTATCAAACACTATGCATCGGAGAAAGACTTTTATAATGGAAAAGAATTCTGAAGTCACCACCATTCTCTGAACAGGACACAGCATGCTGGCCTCACTCACTCTCCTCCTCGTTAGGGCGGTGGCACAGGAACTTTACAAGAGTCATAAGTTTGTAACAATTCGCATGCTATTCGTATACTTTTACCGCACACAGTCTTCATATTCTTCACCACATGTTTTGAAACCAGAAACCGGTTCCGGTTCTCCTTCCCAACAACGGGAGAGGGAGTGGGAAAACAAATTACTTTGAAATAGATGTTGTTTCAGAAATCCGCATGTGTTATTGATCAACACTCGACCGTGTTGGTGCAAAGATGTCAAGATTGCAACGCTTAACTTTTCACTCCTAAGACATTTTGAAAAACTTTTCAAAAACGCCACAGAGTGCGCGGTCAGTCCGCGATGGCATTGCCCTCTTTAGAGAGCGCCACAAAGTTCGTGTTCCTGGAAAAACTTTAAGTCAGAATGGATCGGTGGACCAGAGTAGGTCCCGGTGGTTCGCCGTGGGTCACGTTCTGTTGACCCGTGGCCCACTGACCCACTCCATCTCTAGACTGCATATACGGATAAAGCAATCATATATATGTGTCTTAACCTTCCTGACTTTATTTAAACTCCTCTAATTTAAGATAATTTACAAAAAATGCAAGAAACCTATTATTAATAACATATATAAAAATATAGAAATGTATTTTGAAAGAAAAAAGTTATCGGTGTACTCGAGACTCGAACCCGCGCTGCCCATTCCAGAAGCAGACACCTTACCGAATTAGCCACGCCACAACGTATGACTTCTGTTTTTGAAGCTTTATTTATATTGCGTGTGTTACGTAACAATGCTACGAGATGTCATTACTGTTGCGACGACTGTTTCTAACACTTTGACGAAAGGTTGTATAACTAATAGGATACTATATTTTTTCAGTTAAAGCACGATATATCGTATTTCATATTTTATTAAGTAAATTGACAAGGCTAGCGCAAATAGGTACTAGACCTTTGTACTCTTAAATAACGAATGTGTAAGAAGAGATTTGATTCCTTGTTCATGAACATCTTAAAATTCTGTCTGGAAAATTGTGTAATCAGATTATTAAATAACAAATTTGCAAACCAAATAAATAGAAAGGATAATATTAATCATAGTAATGAATAACGAGTCTTGTTTTGTAGATGTTATACTGAAACTGGCGGTAATTGAACAACTTAATTTTTAATTCCAGACATGCTATTAAACGTATGTTATTACTCTTAGAAAATGAAAGACAGTAAATACTACTACCATATGCTACGACATTTAAAGCAGTATTTGCTTTTGCAGCTTCCCGAAACATGTTCGTTGCCATTAGGTGCAGTTTCAACTTTCTTGGAACACATCAAAACACAGTACTTAGAATCACTCCACACTCCTGCTATACAAAATAATCCTAAAACCTAGAATTATGTTGAATTCGCTAAAGTTAATTGTATATACATTTACACCCCTAAACACACACCACTTCACTCTTATATTACATTACAAAATAATGAAAAAGGTAGTTGTTGTTTCTTATTACGCTCTTTTTAATCAATATTCCTTACTTTAGAAAGAAGAGAAGCCATTTTAGGAATTGTCAATTTTTGTTCAATTAAAGAATAACTTGTGAAATACTTTTGTGTTTGCGAAATGTTCTCTCAATTAGTTTCAAAGCGGCTGACTAACATATCGAGCCCTTATAAGAAGGGGATATAGAAGCAAAACCTGCTAAATCCAGTTTTGAATTTTGTCTGAGAACGAAGAAAAAGTGACGCCTCATGTTTTCAATTGTTGAACAGCTTTTTTTTGTTTAGTGGTTGATTTCATTAATTTGTATTAAGTAGGGACCACTAAACTAGAAAATTGTTCAACAATTCTGAAACATAAGGGCATCACTTCTTCATTTCCTGACAAAACTGAAAATGAATTTAACAGATTTGACTTCTATATCTCTGGATTGAAAATATGCTCGAATTTTTGGATTGTTTTCCGTCGCACTTAAAACGAAATTCCTCTAGCTTTCTTAACTTCACGGGAAAACAACCAATACGTACTCATGCAACGGCAAATATTATATAGCACCATTTTTCTATGAAACAGTAATGCATACAAAAACTTTATATTTCCAAATAAAACTACGATACATACATTAATGGGTTACTTCAAAAAAGTGGGGGGCAACTGCCCCCTTTTGCACCCCCTAATCGCCGCCCATGTATATATATAATGTAAGTATGTGTGTGTGTGTGTGTCTGTTGTGCGTTGTTTGTGTGTGTGCACCCAAACACCCAAGAGATTAATTCATAATAGGTTAATTTATTCTTGATTTAATCTGCAGAACAAACGCTTTTAATGAAAACATGGGGGCTGTTGCTGTAGATAGCTAAAGGCCGTAAATAAAATTCCAACTTCAAGTGTAACTGGGGTAACTCACCGACAATGGCTGATTTAACACATTTGATAACAGCGCGTGTAATGGGTTATTTATAAACGCAGTTGATAGAGCCTGTGTAGATAAGTGGGTGCCGTGTGTGACTGTCGTTCTAAGGATTCTGTGTTCGAGTCTGAGCCTAGACTGAGTTACATTTTTTTTCAAGGAACTAAAAACTATAAATGATGTTCGCGTTTGATACTGAAAGAGATTTATCCTATGAAGGGAGAAAAACCAAGGCAATACAGGGGGCAGGGGGAAAGACGGAGACTGTTTATCCTTAAGTGTTAAAATTTAATTTATTCCCATGTCTTTTGCTCTTTCCTTTCCCTCTTTCCTTCTTTTCTCATTTTGTTTAGCTTTACATACTTTTTCGGTCTCTACATGATGCGTATTATTCTTTTCGTTTCCTTTGCATTAATTCTTATATCTTTGAACTTAACGCGAATGGAATTTCTGCAGATTTATCTGGTGGTTGTTTCTCTAAGTGATGCTCTCAGGTAGTAATACTTTTTCCTCCAAATGGAGGAATATCCTGGCATGTTATGTTTTCGGGCATGTATTTGCTGTCATGTTGGTTGTCCAACTATCAGGCATACAGTGAAACTTTTCTGCTACTGGAAAAAGCTATCATTTCTTATGTATCCAACCTCCACTTTTTACTGTCGCTGACTGTACAACATTCTTACAGAATTTGGAATAGCGGAAAAGCTAGATTTATTAAATGAATTCCAGTGTAAAGTCCGAGTAGAGAAATGCGAGCTTTCACGTCGAGATTGGCCTGAAACAAGGATATGCGTTATCGCCATTATTATTCAGCTTTGTTCCGGAGTACGCTATAAGAAATATCAAAGATAGGAACCAGGGCCTAGAGCTGAATGGTATTCACCAGGTTATGGTGTATGTTGATGATGTAAATCTGATAGGAGAACAATCAAAAGAAATGCAGAGGCCTTATTAAACGCTTGGAGGGACATGAGTATGCAGAGAAATCTAAATACAAGGAAGTTCACAAGGATCGTAATACGGCAAATTATGAATGCGTCAAAATATCAATTAATACTTTCGACACAGTGGATACTTTCAAATATCTTGGATCAGCATTACCAGACCAAAATCATACCCACAAAGAAATTAAATGTCGACTAAAAAAGGAAATTCTTGTTATTATTGAGTTAAACATACTTTGTCGTCGCGAATTCTGTCAAGGAATTTAAAGCTTAAAATATATAAAATGATAATCATGCCTGTTATGCTTTAGGTTGTGAAACATGGTCGCTTACGCTGAGAGAAGAACGCAGACTGAAATTATTTGAGAATAAAATTCTGAGACAAATATTTGGACCCAAGAGGAACGGGAATGGGGAATGGCGGAAACTTCATAAGGAGGAACTACATAATTTATACGGTTTACCAAACATCGTTAGAGTCATCAAGTCTAGGAGGCTCAGGTGAGCAGGTCATGTAGCCAGAATGGAAGAAAGTGGGAACACTTTCAAAGTTTTAACTGGAAATCCAATCGGAAAACGTCCATTAGGAAAACCTAGGCTAAGATTGGAGGACAATATTAACAGTAAGATGGATCTAGCAGAAATAGGAATACAGAGTAGAAACTGGATTGAATTGGGTAAGGACAGAAGTCAATGGAGAGCTTTTGTGGCCACAGAGAAAGAGAGAGAGAGAATACATTTAAGTTAAGCACAACTGCACAACAAACATGGGTGAGTGCTTAGCTTTCGCGCTTCTATCGTGAAGTCCGGGATTCAACCCCGCATTCGACCATTTTGACAAAAGTTTTTCTTAATTCCATCTGTGAATGTAGAGATAGTGCGTGTACTGTGAGTCGTGGCCGACTAACTTTCTAATCGTTTTTAAAATTTTTGTTATTATTAATTACCAGCAGTGATGGGTTTGCGAAGAGGGTTAGGGTGGGGATGTCTTTCGGATTGAAGCCTCTACCCCGAAATTATGGAATTTCTATAACAAACTAAATATTAGTTTTGCCTTTATTCATAAACTTCAAGCTGTCCTCAAATAAAAAATTAGGAATTTTTAGAAAAAATAAGCATTAATAAGAAAAGCCCCTCCCAAAATACTTTTCTAAATCCGCCACTGATTATCAGTATAAAATGGTCTTCAAGGTTGTTTCTGGAAGATTGTAGCTGAATATACAAACGAAACGAAATATTTGTTATGCCCGTACTCATAAACTTAAGCTCCTCTTAAATCAAAGTTAGAAATTTTTAGAAAAACCAAACGTTATTCAGAAAAAAACCCTCCCAAATATTTTTCTAAATCCGATACTGATTATTTCTATCAAATGGTATTCAAGGTTGTGTCCGGAAGATTATTGTTAAATCATTGCACAGCTACAGTATAACGGAAATGTGGAAGTACGCTCTGACAGACATATTGAAAAACGTACGCTCTGATGGATATATCGAAAAATATAAGTTTAATTATGTGCTAGAAGCTAGAGTACTAAGCTATAAGAAGTGAAACACGGATGACTAAAAAGAAATGATCTAGAGAAGAAAAATGTCGATAATTCAGAAGTTAAAATAAAGTTAAATAGCTTCTACAATTGCCCTCAAATACTACGTACTTTATGTTTACTTTAATTCATAAACCATGTGCTCCATCCAACATGATGGTGACTTCCAGAGCGAAATATGGCATTCAGGTCATGGAATCTTATTTAACTTTAGAGTATACTACAAGAAAGCTATTCAAACAGAAAAATCATGAAAATGAAAAAAGCCAAAATTTCCAAAATTCTCGCTCTTTTCCCCAATAGCCGGCTTTTTATGTGCAAAAAACCATCGATTCAAAAAAGCCGGCTTTTTTGCATCTCTAAAGCCAAGCCAACATTCCGTACCAGTAACGTCATTCGCTTCCTACTTATAGCATGAAGGGCAACTTTGGGACCCCGTATTTCGGAAATTTCTGCGTATGGACAAAAAAGCCAAAATATGTGTCTCCTAATTTGATCTCCCGTAACACATATACAGACCTCAGTAAAATCGCTTATGTACAAGTAACGTCATTCGCTTCCTAGTTATAGCATGGAGGGGCACTTTGAGGACCCGTATTTCGGAAATTTCTGCGTATGGGCCCAAACGCCAAACTACATGTTTCCAACTTTGGTCTCCCCTAACACATATCCGGACCCCAGCCAAATCGGTTGTGTACAAGTAACGTCATTCGCTTTCTATTTATAGCATGTAGGGGCACTTTTGCCCCCGTATTTCGGAAATTTCTGCGTATGGGCCCAAACGCCAAAATACGTGTATCCTACTTTGATCTCCCTTAACACATATCCGGACCCCAGCCAAATCGGTTGTGTACAAATAACGTCATTCGCTTCCTAGTTATAGCATGTAGGGGCACTTTGGGGCCCCGTATTTAAGAAATTTCTGGGTATGGTCCCAAACGCCAACATACATGTTTCCTACTTTGGTCTCCCGTAACACATATCTGGACCCCAGCCAAATCGGTTGTGTACAAATAACGTCATTCGCTTTCTATTTATAGCATGTAGGGGCACTTTGGGGTCCCGTATTTCAAAAATTTCTGGGTATGGTCCCAAACGCCAAAATACATGTTTCCTACTTTGGTCTCCCCTAACACATATCCGGACTCCAGCCAAATCGGTTGTGTACAATTAACGTCATTCGCTTTCTATTTATAGCATGTGGGGCACTTTGGGGCCCCGTATTTCGGAAATTTCTGCGTATGGGCCCAAACGCCAAAATACGCGTCTCCTACTTTGATCTCCCGTAACACATATCCGGACACCAGCAAAATCGGTTGTGTACAAATAACGTCATTCGCTTCCTAGTTATAGCATGTAGGGGCAATTTGGGGCACCGTATTTTGGAAATTTCTTCGTATGGGCCCAAACGCAAAAATACGTGTCTCCTACTCCCGTAACACATATCCGGACCCCAGCCAAATCGGTTGTGTACAAGTAACGCCATTCGCTTCCTAGTTATAGCATGCAGGGGAACTTTGGGGCCCCGTATTTCGGAAATTTCTGCATATGGGCCCAAACGCCAAAATACGTGTCTCCTACTTTGATCTCCCGTAACCCATATCCGGACCTCAGCCAAATCGGTTGTTTACACTTGAGACCGTTTCCTCGTCAGTGAAGACGTACGAACTGGTCGAGCGTTTTGCTTCAATACTCTATCAATCATAAGTTTATGTGTTCAAACCCTGTATGAAGTATTGGTTTCGTTTTTTCTCCTTAAAAGTGTGTTCCTTATTTTCATCAGAGGATTGAAAACATTTCTTTGAATAAATCTTTGGCAACTACTTTTCTCTCAAATTCGATTAGAAGGGAGCATTATATGAATTGCAAATCTAAAATCCAAAACTGAAAACAAAATATTAAGTATGTTCAATATTTCATTATTATCCTTTGATTTGTAATGAAAAACTAATTATAAGCATTGATTATTTCAGAAGATTGTCCCCGGGTAATGGTCAATATGTGAATGAGAGGAAATTGATAGAACATTATTAGTCCACTTTTAGCATGATCGAAGATATGGCCACGAATTTATGTCGACAGGGTCCCAAATTCTCCCACAGGTCATGCCCTGAAATCATCACTGTTTCAAAGGTTTCGTTAACAAATACGTAGGTAGAATATTACATTTATTTCTTGTTCTACGTTTTGAAATGACAAAATCATAATTTTAAAGATAATTATAATACGATAAGCATAAAGGTTTATAGAACTAATGAAGTAAATATTATTGTGTAAGTTAGGGATGCGCACGAGTCGAGACATGTCTCGAATCTCGACTCGACTCGAATTCGAGTCGAGATTCGAGTCGAGTCACACTTTGTAAAATTCGAGACGAGTCGAGACAAACGTATTTCTCGACTCGAATTTTCGAGTCGGAACACGAGTCGAATCGAGACAGCTCGTAAAAATCTCGACTCGACTCGAATGTCTCGAAAATCTGTCTATAATTTTTAATACTATTTTGAAAAAAGTACTCATTCAGAAACACTCAGCACGAGAATTTCGGAAACTGCAGGACTTGTCAGGTGTTCGAGGAGTGCTGTGGTGAGTGTCTTCAACAATTGGCGAAAGCAAGGGGAAACGACGTCCAAACCTTGAGGTGTTTTGCGCCCCCTCACGTTGTAGGCTGAGCAGACTGGTAAAACAGGACAGGCAGCGAACTGCGTCGGAACTAACATCAGAGTTTAATGCCGGGCCAAATACAAGTGTGTCTGACCTAGTGTTGTAAAATTTCCGGATATTTTGAACCTGTTGGTAAAAAAAAAACGTTTTTTTTCGATTTCTTTTCGAAAAAATTGGAAACAGTGAAAAAAATTAAAAGAATGTTTGTATTAGGTTAATTTTACTAGTAACGATATTATTTTTCTTGAAACACGTGAAAAATATAAGTTCAAAAATTTCAATATTGCAAATATTAAAATATAGCACTCAAAAATAAAACTATTCCAATTATTATCTGTATTAAAATACTAGATATACGCGTATATGTTTGTCCCCACAGAAAAGTTTATATGTTTGTCTCCAGTCCTTTCGACAATAAGATATTGGACCCACAAGCGCTAGAAACGTGCCGTTTTCATTGGTCGATTCCAAATTTTGTGTAAATTGTCCAGTTATAATTAATATTTTTAAAAACATGGCCATTAATTCTTTATTAAATTTTTAGGGTTACACTAGAAGTAATGAATTTTTTTAAAAGTAAAGCTTCATTCCCTACGAGTTACATATTCCAACATCACATAGTTGTATATAGAGGTTGTATATCTCTCAGGTGTTTGTTTCATGATAATGGACAAATGATAAGAAAACGAAGGATAACCATTTCTCCAGTCTAAGATGAATCTTCATTGTTTGGAGAGTTTTTTTTAAAATGAACTCCGTATATAACTGACATAATTAATTGTGTGTGTGTAATTTATTTACTTATTACATAATGCAAGCAGAAAGAAAGAAAACACTGGTCATATATGAATTAGAAATTCCAACCACAAGTTGGCTCAAATCTTTCAAACGGTGCGAGATATTGAAAAAATAGTCGAAAAAAATGTCCCCTTTATGATACCCTTGCCGATTTTTATGAAGACGTTGTTCACTTGTATCTGTAAAGGGACATGTACAGATATGAGGAATGACAAGGAGATTCATGTTCATATGTGAATGATGCGCTGTGTAGAGAGCGCAGGTTAAGCTAGTTAAAAAATTAATAGTCTGCACTTATTTCTGTTATGTCCTTTATTTGTGGATGTGCATTAATTACAGAAGTTACAGTTACATACAGTGACATGCATTAATTACAGTTACATACAAGCCTACCAACATGAAGTGTTCTGTTGCAACAAATAGGTCTCTTGAATAATACTGAATTCTCAATATGCTCTTTGGCCTGGTGAAGTTTTGTAATTTTAACCAAATTACTTCTTAAGAGAAAGAGCAGTAGGAAAATTTCACTAATACTCATGCAAAAAAAAACATATAATTACTATTATTTAATATTTTAATATAGACATGAAAACTTTATGTACAAAATCCTGTATGTAAACAAATACATGTTTTCTAGTGCGACAAAATATCTATTACAATCAAAATGAAAGTGACTATGTTTCTAATTTAATAACTCTTGAATCATCAGGCCGACCTCGATAAAATTTTCAACATAGATGAGGTCCGGGATGGGTTTTATCATTTTACTTTGAATGTGCAACTTGAGGGAAGCGGAGAGGGGAAAATGACCGATATTAGTATTGAATCCACAATTTTCGGGGTCGCTGAAATGAACAATGACGCTTCCGTTTCCGTTTAAATCAAAATTCAGCCCCACAACTTGAAGGAGGGAGGAGATATATAAAAAATATTGAAAATGACCGATATTAGTGTCGAATCGATAGTTCTCGGGGTCGCTAAGATGAACAGTGACACTTCCGGCCGTTTAAATCCAAATTCAGCCCCGCAACTTAGCGGAAGGGAGAATATATATATATATATATGTGTGTGTGTGTGTGTGTGTGTATAGAGAGAGAGAGAGAGATGTGTGTGTGTTGATTTTTCTGTCGGCACGCAACGGTACGGCATACTGGCACCTTTTTAATGGTAGCGGAATATTTCCTTTTCTCTCTTAAAAATGGGTTGACAAGAAACTTTAAAAAATACCAAATAGTAAATGTATAGGTTTACTGAAAATCAGTTTTTTGTTTGTTTGTTTGTTTGTTTGTTTGTTTGTTTGTTTGTTTGTTTTCGTTTTCTTTTTTCTTTCAGGAGAAAGAGCTGCGAATCTTTGTTCCTTCTTGAACCCAGTTAATAATATTCAGGGATCTTCCCCTCGCTGGTACGTGTTCGAGCTTCCCTTTGTTAATTCCTTTTTCGCACAGTAATATAAACCATAAAGGCTCTGAACCGACCAGATTTTTTCTGAAAAGACTGATGTCTCCCAACAATTTTGTCTGTCGCTAATTCAATGGCCATTAGAGATGGAAAAGTAAGGGTTGAATTCCTGAGATAAATAAAGCAATAAGGCAAAAGTGGACGGTGAGCAAAAGTCAGAATCTCTCCCTCTTTCACAAATGAGCATTCAGTAAATGGAAATGTGCGTTTAAGATGCAGCATTCAATTATCTATACAAGCCGGCTACGAGTTTTTTGGTTTGGCCACGGGTGCCGTCCAAACTACCCTTTCTTCCTACCGATTTTACAATTTAGGATTTAGCTTCTTACGGGATATGTAGTCTACCGAAGGACCACACAGGTGTTATCGAAACTATTATGGTATTCTTTCTTTGTATGCTTTGGCAGAAACTTCTTTGGATATCGAAGCCCACTCACTTTTGTTACTTGCGGACACCTTGAGAAAAGCAATTTAGTTAACCAAGCTTTCTGTCTAAAATCTTAGTCTTTTTTCTTTTTTTCGCATTGAGAAGCAACTTCAGCTCGTCACGCTCTCGAGTTTGTGCTCAATTACAGGTGGAAAAGATTGAAGTTCCGACCACAGCGGCTCAAGAGATCCTGTGAATCTGAATATTTTGCAAGCGGCTTCGGTTTCGGGGACACTAAAAGGTCGTGGGATGAATTTTCAGCAATGAAGTATCTTTCATTTAGTTGGTCGTGTGATTTGTTGCGTGGTGTGGTAGACAAGAAAGCTGTAAACATGTTCGAATTATGAAAATTTTAATTGAATCTTAAACGTACGTATAAGTGTGCAGTGTGTAGAGAAACGTCGAGTAGTTATCTCCAGATATGACAAAAAATATAGTCGCTTTTCTAAAATTGCCAAGGACCATGTGACTACATTTCTTATCCTATGAACCATGTTTTAAAATATTATGCTGTCTTTTCGTAATGTATGTTGCTGTCTGGAATAGGCTATAAAACGTAGATATTTCAACACGGACGAACACAGGGGGTGGAATTTGGGGGTTCGTACCTTCCGAAATCCTGATTTTTGTGCAAATTTATTCTAATTCTAGGGGCAGGTTTACAAATTTTAATATAATTTATCCTCAAATTGAAGTTGAATCCCCCGAATACCTTGGACCCTTCCGAAATAAATAGGGTCGCGGTGTCTCAGTGGTTGAGAGTTCACCTCCGGTGCTTGGGGTCCCTGGTTCGATCCCAGGTAGCGCCGTGTGGACTTTGTAGTGGACAAACGCCGTGGTCGTGGGTTTTCTCTGGATTCTCCCTTTCCTTCCACTTTCTTCATTCCACCATTTCATTAATTTCTCATCACCGTCTCCTTTAGCCTAACCAGCATAAATGTAGGACGTAAAACTTAGAGATTTCGTTTCATTTTTCTTCCGAAAAAATTGCTGCGTACGTGCTTATATTTCAATTATCTTTTATAAAAAGTCTGTTCTCAAAAGTGTAGGGTTTGACGTCTGAACATTGAGAGATAATTGTGCTATATATTGTGCTCAGTATTATTATTATTATTATTATTATTATTATTATTATTATTATTATTACCCTGAAAGGTATGCAACCAATTTTCCAACTTTTAACCATTGTGAACGTGAGGTCCAGCGTACCGCCACCTTTATTATTAAAAAACACTATATATATATATATATATATATATATATATATATATATATATATATAGAGAGAGAGAGAGAGAGAGAGAGAGAGAGGAAGATACATATAGATAAATACAGATAAATACATAATCGAAAATGGCGGTCGAATCCATACTTTTCGGGGTCCGTGAGATGAACAGAAGATGCCGTTTAAATCCTCAAATTCAGTCCCATTAGTAGAGGAAGTTCGGGTATTATTGAATACCATATTTCTTTCGCTTGTAACTCAGTTAATAATTGCACATTGAAACAAAAAGGAAAACTAGTATACACCTTATATATATTTGGCTTTATTTATGCGTATGTTGATAAAGAAGTTTCGTCACAGGGCTGGGCAAAATTTATAACTTGTAAAGAAACCACTTTCGAGGATAATATCAAATAGGCGGGTAATATGGAATACAAATGCTATATAGAAAAGAAATGAGTTTTCTGTTGAACACACAAAATATACAATGACAATATATGAAAATTCTGAATGCCAAGCCATAACTGAATGTGATTATTTGCAAAAAAATATAATATTCTCTTTCAGGATCGGCACAGTCATTGTGCGCTCACATTAAACATGATAAACGCTGGACCCAAGCTCACCCCTTTTACCATCAAAAAATTTGCTGTGAAAAATTAAAAAATACACTTAGCATTGTCATCATAAAGGTATGTTCAATTGCCCAATACCGATAGATATTTATGTAATCGGAATACCATACGGAATAAGGAATACCATGCTTTTCTTGGGGTATTCCATATTGCCCTCCACGCCAAATTGAAAACAAAAGACCTGTTAAACGCATTTGAAAACGTATAGGATAATGGCGCTTATCAAAGTACGACTCTGTATATCCAACGTCAAAGAATTGTTGTTCAAAATTTTCAACATAGATGGGGTTCGGGATGGTTTTTATTATTTCACTTTGAAGGTGCAACTTGCGGGAAGGAGAGAGGAAAAATGACAGATATTAGTGTCGAATCGATAGTTTTCGGGGTCGCTGAGATGAACAGTGACACTTCCGGCGGTTTAAATCCAAATTCAGTCCCATTAGTACTCTATAAGGGGGAATGGTGACATGAAAGATAATTGAAAATTAGGGATATTAATGTCAAATTCATAGTTTTGGGGCTCTATAAATTCATTGGTAACAGTTTTAGTGCCCTTTGTGTCCAAAATGAAACGTATTCTCTCCGTGCGAAAAACGGGTATTCTGCTAGTCTGTAATAATAACGAACGGAAGTTTCATATACTCAAACCTTTAATATATTTCTCGCTGCTCAAATTTACTCACTTGTGAGGTATATGTGTGTATATGTAAATAAGATCATCTCTCTTTTCGAGTTATTCGATTGATTGATTGATTTTGAGTTTAACGTCCCGTTCAGCAGCGAGGCTATATGAGACGTGGACCTACTGATTAACGTGGAATCCGAACCACATGAGCTCCCGCCGGGAATTGAACCCGGGACTCCCACGCCAAATCGAGTTATTCGAAAAATATACAAAAAATAAAGAGGGATTTTACCAATATAGGAGGCACACATATAGCTATGTTTTATTTTTAAGATTTTTATAGTAATTCCACCCGAAATTTCTGCATAATATTAGAATTATAATATTATCTATATGTTAATTAAGAATATATAAGTTGGCTTAGGATAGAAGTATTTTGTCTTCACTTATTTCTGAAATTATGCATAGGATTAGCTTGATAACACACACACACACACACACACATATATATATATATATATATATATATATATATATATATATATATGTAATGTTAGGTTAATTAGTAGGTGAATTAAACATTTTCATTTGGAATATAATAATAAATGTAGGGAAGAAAACTGAACTTGGAAAAGCACCACTGAGTATTTAGTAAAAAAAAAAAAAAAAAAAAAGGCGAGAGAAAATGTTCCGTAGCAGTTAAAAGCTGCGTACGTGCACACAGGATTGCTATCTACGGTTAAAAAAGAATTGTGGTATCAGAGAAATTTTATCTAGTTCATATATTTAAGTCATACTTCTAACTTAGGTAGAAGTGAGCAGAGTTGCTAACGTTGCTGCAGATAGAGCTCTGGCGACACATATCCTATTCCACTACCTTTGTGTATTTCTGCTCAGATATTTTAGCAAGTGGGTTTGAATTCTTGAGAACGATAAGGTGTTAGATTTTCGTCAAGTGACCATTTTTGACAGTAGAAACTTCGAAAGCGTGGGTTGGTTCCCGCCAGCAAATCCAGTCTATATTTTTTCTCTTCAAAGCGCGGTTTCGACAAGGAAGAGCCGCCGCTCTTCCCGGGAGTGGGTTTCTACCCATTGAAAATTATGAATGCAGTCATATCCTAGCGTGATTACATATTTAGAATTGTAGAAATGTAAGATAAGATGTAATTTTGGTCAGAAAAGAAGTTTTCCTTGTTACCTTAACAATAAAACAAAAGCTTATTACTTTACTGTGCTTGGTGTTGACATTGCTGTAATTGAGACAACAGCGATACGCAGTACCGTGAATGTCATAGCAGCCGACATGTGTATATTTACTGATTATTAATTCTAAATTGAATGTCACTGCTGGAATTTTATGTAAATATAATCAGAGGAATATTTGGTACAATGTAATATAGAATATAATGTTGATTCATGATAATTATTTTGAAAAAAATGAAAAAACAAGAGCAAGTGTGTGTACGGAGGTTGCGAGAGATCACCACTAGAGTACTCTGACGAGGTAAACAAACGCACATGGACTGGATTCGGCAAGAAAGGTTGTTTACAAAGAAAATGTACAGTAACGCCGGGGAAAACAATACGACAACAAGGATTTAACATTTGAATAACAAAGTGTATGATACACCGTTTTAAAGCTTAGTATTTCCTCTATTCGGTGGTCAAACTCAATACAGATGACAAGCAATAATAATTTAAGAATAAATGAAAGTTTACATGAAAGTGTACTACCCAGACATTTTGGCGACAAAACCATTAGGGTCCGCGAAAAGGGACTATACATTGAATTTTGGGTAGGTCAGGAGAGAGCCTTTGAAAATCGTGTTCTTTCCTCTGAAAGAAAACTGTTTGACAAGGAAGGAGCGAGTTAGTTGGTGTTAAGACGCGATACACAGAGGTCATCCTCTGTAATATTTAGTGCAAGACTCATCGTGACAATGGTCAGTTTAGTGAGATAGGCACATTTAAATAGCAGTATCGCGACGTTACTCGAGATTGAATTTATTTTCTTCGTCTCGATCTGAAATATCAACTGTCTTAAGTCTGTCTCAGAACTTAACGTCATCTCGGTGTATGCTTTATGGGCAGCACATGTTGCGAGGCGAGATGTTAAAAAGAGGAGAGTTAGAATTTTTTATGCAGACTGAGTTTTGAATCTGCAGCTAGGACAATGACTACTAGCGTATAACTCTCATATGTAGTCCGCAGTGTTAAAAAATCCAAATAGTGGAATTTAACGTGCATCATATTTGACCAGTGTAGTGTGAACTTTGAAACTGGACCGTAGAGACAGAACATTTCCAGAGACTTTGAGGCAATGCAGATGAGAATCATCCAGAGATGCTAAGAAAGAGGCAGTGCAGCGAAGAAACAACAAGAGCAGCGGCCAGTAGCAGCAATTGATATCATCTAGGAGGTTCCAGGATTCCGAGCGAACTTCAGCGAGAAGAGAGAGGATTGAAGGAAGAAGACAGTGACGAACACATCAAAACAACACGTGCACGAACTATGTACAAAAAAATATAAAGGCCAAATTTTCATTAAAAGAAATTAATAATTCATTATATTTTTATCGACCGATCGCTTCATTTTAATATTCGTGTGAATATAAAATATTTGTGTGTGTGTGTGTGTGAGAATATCAGTGTATAAAATCTGTATGATATATGTGTGGGAGTGGAGTGTCTATTTTATCACCATTAAAAATTCAACAAAATAGCATGGAAGTCTTTCTTCTACGGATTCCAGACATCAATTAAGGTACGTGGAAAATTTCGCAAATGTTTTTCTTTTACAGCAAGAACATGAACAGACAAGGGTGTATGGTTGCAATCTGACCATTTCAATGGAGCATCTGTGTTGAAGTAAAGCAACTGATTACCTGAGTTAAAGAGTATTTTGTATATTTACAGATCACATAATTCTTTTAAAAAAGGCTCTACCGAATATTTCTTTTATCTCTCTAAAATTTTAAGTAATCAAAAGTAATTAATGTAATCCTTTTACATAACTCTTGTTAATCACTTTATTTAAATACTTCTTGGGACTGTCCATTAAGGATACTCCACCATTGTACTGCGAATATTTAAGTATGTCATTGTTCAAATATATATGAATCTAGCTATGCCCAACACGTTCACTTTAGCCCACCACAAAATCAGGCTTTCCCTGCGTGAGGCAAGATCACTTCAGTGTCACGGGTTGTAATATTAAAAAAAGTGGATGCTGTCAATGAAATGTTCAGGGCCATACACCAACAATGAAGTAATAAGCTTTGTGTCCGGCAACATTTTATTTACTAATTTTGTTTCTTTGTTTCCTTGTGTATTTCGAAAAAAAATAGCAGAAATTACATGTTTTATTTGTTAGAATTTAGAGTTATTTTCATTTAGAGTTTTTCCATTTGTGCCTGTCGGAAAATTTAAGAGGGGGATAACACTTATTTTGCGTGCTATTTTTATAAGATACAGAAATTAGCATATCTTAGAAAAGTTAGAGAGAGTAATTTTATTTTAAGTTGATGGTGGTCACTGGACTACAGAAAAAGAAAATGGAAGAAGACCTGGTTAACTTTCCGCAGAATCAGCTCGGCGAGTTAGAGTTAGAGGAGAGAATGGCAAATATAAAAAGTCAGGGAGAAGTTAGTAACGGAAGCGGAAATCAGGGAAGTCAGGAAAACGAAAAGGAATCGACCCCTGGACCATCCAGTGTTGTGAACATGGAGACAATGGATCCATCTATGAATCCACTGTTTGTAATGTTACAACAGCTGGTAAAGAGCACTGTAAAAGAACTGGTTGACAAACAGGAAAGGTCAGTGAAGGAACTAGTTGATAACCAGGAAAAAATCGCACAACAGCAGGAAAAGTCAGTGCAGGAATTAGTGAAAAGGCAGGAAGTAAATAGCAGTAGATTAATGAACAGTATAGCTTAACTGAGTACTCGGCTGGATGCAACAGCTGAATCGTTCAATGAGCGATTAGCAGGAGCATGCAACGAGTTACGAGGTTCAATTAGAGCGAAATATGAGAGGGTACAGCAGCTCGAGGAGAGTAACAATAGAAAATTAGATGAAATACAGTTAACTTTAGGACAAGACATTGTGAGAGTAGACAACCAGGTAGAAAGCGTCAGGACTTGTGTAGAACAGGTGACAAGTTGGTTGGAAAGCGTTGAGGGTTCAATTGCTCAAGCGGAGAACAATATGCAGCCTGTAGAATTACAGTGGAGAGAAGAAATGGGTCGATTACGCGAAGAAATTGGTCACGAAAACCAGCTTGAAGAGGTGCGGAGCGAATACCGGGATGGTATGCAAGAGATACAACAGAATATTTCTTTTGTTTGCACCAAATTAGAGAAAGAAATGGCTTCTTTAAAGAAATCAGTTCGAGAAATTGATGACAGAGATGAAAGAGTAAATAATAACCAACCCGGTACCTCTCGAGACGCTCCTTGTTTTGTCTTTCGAGACGAGACAGAATCCCGCACATCGTCAAACGCTCAGCCGCCTGTCTCTACGTGCCAGCTAGCATCAGCCGTAGGACTGATGCATCGTGATCTGTGGCTTCCTACATTCACTGGTTTAGAAAGTGAAGTGCAGGCTCATAATTTTCTTGTCGAGCTCGATAATTATTTTGATCTCACGGGAGTAGTGGTAGATCGAAAGCTACAGTTTGTCTCGAAATGCTTTAGAAATACATCACTGCAATGGGCTCAAGTAACTAATTAAGTGCAAGACGTATCAGGATTTTGTCGTGCATTTCAAACGAACCTATCTGAGTGAAGAGATGTTGGCGAACTTACGTGCGACCATTCTAACGGGTCGATTTGATAACCGCTAAAGTAGGCTTCCCACCGAGTACCTTTTAGACTTGCTGCATAAGAATAGTATTTTATCGCCGCCATTAGAACCGCAAGTACTTTTGAAGATACTGCGAAGACAACTGCCATCTTGGATTTACAGGTCTCTGTTATCCTCCAAACCTAAACCAATCGAAGAATTGGTTGGTCTTGTGGCAGAATTGCAAGTGGCGTATCAAAATAATAGCGGAAACAATAATATTAGAAGGGGGATTAATATGATGTCAATAGAAGAAAGCGATAATGAAAGGTCTAGCGGTACATCGTATAGACACCGCCCATATTCCCCACGAAAGAATCGCAATACTCAAGATCATGGTGGAAATACACAGAGAAGTGAGGAGGGAACACGAGTAGGCAATTTGGCAACCATGGAACGACATGGCCACCAAGGGATAGAAATGGTGAGAATAATAACAATGAAAGGTCTCAGGGTCGTTCAAACAACCGAGGTTCCTTCAGGGGCAGAAATAATCCCAGAGGTTTGAGGAGATCATACTCTGGTGAAGAACAGGTTAACAATCTGGAATTCAGTAGGGGTAACGGTTCTTCTAATGAAAGTGAAAACCAAAGATCTAGTCACAGAGCCCCAGAAATATGAGACAAATATGAGACAGTGAGAAACGTACGCACGCTTTCTAGGAGCTACAGATGACTGTTCTCTATCTGATAGTGCTAAATTTTCACCTAGTAGTGTGCGTAATGAGGATAGTTCTTATCATGCAGAACATAATGAGGGAGAATGTGAAACGCTTGTCAAACAGTTAGAAATCATGGGGTTAGAGCGTAATAACCGAGATTGCGTACAATGTGACAAAATTATTAATAAACGATATTTTTCGGATAATAAGAGTGCGAAAGGTAACAATAAAGAATTATGTTTCTTTTGAGAAGTGGAAAAGAGATTAAACTAAATAAACGTCTTTAGAGCCGCCTGTGTTAGCGGAATGGCCGCTGAAGTAGAAGGCGGTCCGTCATCGACGGCGGCAAATTGTCAATGGGGGAGGCATGTACGAGTATTAACTGCCGCAGTCGTTTCGTCCACCGTTTTCCGACCCTTTTCCGACTCGTTTTAAAAGGATAATCAGCTTACTGTATTAGCTGTGAAACTTACTTTCCATAATCTGTTCCGCTTGCTGGTCTTATAGTACGGTCACCCACAAAAGTACCTGGACATCAAGTAATGGAATTATAATGGTCAGGGGTCCAGTTACTTATGTGGGTGACTGTACAAGAGTTACTTTACTAGTCGGCGAACCGCCAGCGTTTCGGCGCCTGTCCGAGCATCTTTGTCGAGGTCGGTCCATCCGCTGTTTGCCGACCTTCTTTCGGCTCCTTTATTTGACGCCACTTCGCCAGCGTTTCAGCGTCTATCCGACAACATTTGTCGCGGTCGGCCCGTCCGCAGTTTGCTGTCTTCTTCCAAAATGTTAGTCAAGGCTCCTCTTGTACTTGTAATTTAATTTTAAATATTTAGTTCTCATATACCCTTTACGTGCAATCCTTTACTACATTTTTTTCATACACTTACCTTTATAATAGTCGGCACGCCGTCAGCGGAGGTCTTTACAATTGCGGAGATCGTTCCGTCTGCTGTATGCCGACTTTCTACCGACTCCGTTTTCACAAGGCATATTTAATGGGATTAGTGTCCACCCACAAGTAAAACATTTGGACAGTTTGAATTTTTACTTCATCATTTAAGAAGATACAGGTTCTATTCATTTTCCAATTTTCGACTCCTTGCCGCTGGTTCGCGATATTCGGACTTTCGCCGACGTCGTTTTTCAAGAAATTGCCGGCAGTATCTTTTTGCAGTCGTCATCCGACTGTCTGTAGACTGTTTCGAGAAAGCTTTATATGAAAGAAATATAAGCAGTAATTCGTATTTTAAAGCAACAAATTACCTTCTAACTCTTTTTGTTTTCTTTTGGTGAACAACTCTGTTTTTGCTCGTCGGGCTCGAAAATCGCATGGGAAGACGCCGGTCTCCAGCGCCGGCAATCCGAACGCGGCATCTGGTCGGCATGGACAAATTGTCCGACTGTAGGCGGCAGGATCCTGATGGGGTTATTCCATATATAACTTTTTTAGGTTGGTCCCATCGGGCTTTTGGTAGCTTTTAGAAACTTATAACCTACATACTTTTGGTTAGTGCCAAAGGCATAAAAACGATGCAAAGAACACCACCAAGCAGTGTTAAAAGAAAGCCCACTAGGGATCTTTCACCGGTAAATCCATAGGTGAGAGCACAAAGGTTGGAGGACACCGAAACGAGAAAAAGAGAAAGGGAAGAAACATTTCCCCTAGATAAATCTCGAAAAAGACAACAGTGCACGAAGAAAATTCAGAAACTTTTGATTCCATGGAACAATATGACAAACAAATAGCCTTTCTTGAAGAATTACTTGACTGGAAAAAGATTGGAAGAGTACATCTGAATAAACTGAAAAAAAAAATTGTATTACGGGTTAAAGATAAGTTAATCCTTATAGGAAATATTGAGCATCTTGAAAAGATTATTGAAAGATTGCAAACCAAAAACCAAGAAATTCTGCAAGAGAAACTTCAGTTGGAGATGGATATGATGCAAGGAAAAAGAGGCTCGAAGGAAGATGATCAAAGAATAATAGAAGGACAGATGGAATACACCAAGAAACTGGAAAAAGAAGTAGAAAACTTCAATGAGGAAAAACGAGATCAGAAAACGTCTAGGAATAATCAAATTAAGCATAAGGAAGAGGAAATAATGAAATTGCCAGAAAACAAAAACGAGCTAAAAAGGAATTACAAGAAAAGGCAAAGGTACAAAGGAAACTAGAAGATGAGTATAGGCAGTTGGAAAAAATACGAGAAGATTAAAGAGGAACTAACTTAAAACCAACAATTGTCAGAAAGAACAGAAATTGCGAAACAAATCGAAAATGTATTGTTGAAAGAGAAAATTAGAGAACTTCAAACTTAAGAAGAGACCCAAAAAGAAATTATGATACAAGAGATTCATACACTAGGGAGAAAGATCGAGAAAATCACAATGGAGATAATTGATACAGAAGATAAGACGATATCATGAACGGATGTTGTAAGAAGAAATTCAACTGAGACAGAATTTAAGATCCAAGAAGTGACAGCAAAAACAAAACCTGCCACATTCATTAAACCAAACCAAGGTGAAACATCGAAGCAAACCATAGAAAGGTTTACAGAAGTCACCGACCCGCGGAAGGAGAAATTAAAGATAACTGGATTGGGAACCACAAGGGATATGGTAGCTTTAGAAACAGCTACGAAAGATGATACCAGGAAGATAATGGCAAAACAAGAGATAAAAAGAACTTTAACTGCGAAGAAACACGAGTAAGAAATCCATTAATGATCATCCCCAGACAGCACAATGCACGTATAGTACCCATATAGTACATGTATACACGTCACCAAAAGTGCATTACCACCTGCAATTCTCCCTTTCCTGCAATAGCAGGCAACCCAAAAAGCTCAGCGCTTGGGTTGGTTGCACATTCGAAAGGCGTTGGACCAAACCCCAATTTTGTTACAAATATATCAGCGTGGCAAACTGCAAATAAGAGAATAAAATAAATTGTTAAGACTTACCATTTTATTATCGTGATGGCAATGGATGACATAAAAGTTACAAAATCATCTTACCTAAGAAGTTCAAACAAGGTGAATGGTGAGAAACACACATAAGAGGAAAGCAGTTTCTTTCCTTTTCCAAAAGAAAATCTCGTAAAAAAGAAAAAGATTATATAATGTAAAGGTTTAATATAAAAGCCTAACACCCCAAAACAAACGTCCACACGACACAGAAAGAGAGAGAAACACAGAATAAGGAACACCAATGGCTTAGCTGACTAGCGGGCCTCTCATACAAGATAAAGAGATGGGACCCTAGTTGTAAACCTAATTGTTATAATAATAATAATAATAATAATTATTATTATTATTATTATTATTATTATTATTATTATTATTATTAAAAATCGTCTACTTTCCCAATCTCTGACCTACCTAAGAGCATGTCTGTATATAGCGGTCATGTGAGTACCTTCTGTCAATGAGTGGCCCTAAAGGTAAAAGGGATGCAAATCTCTGAGAGAGAGGAACAAAAAAACTTTCTTATGATAAATTCTAGGGGAAAGTTCGAGGAATTGCTTTTGACGGGTGCTTTCTTGTGTTTCGGGGACAGAAAATTGCATCGGCTAAGAAATTACAGTATATAATATTGCAAATTTGCAAGTGCATTTATTTACAATGCAATTTGAGGTAATAAAGAAATTGAGGACTTCGGGACAAACGACTTGTCAAGTCCAAAAAGTGAAACTATAAAGGAGATAGCTTCACAAGGATTATTATTCATCTGATTTTCTTCAAACTTGGCACATATATACTAGACCGAAAATAAATGCACACATGTTTTGTTTTTTTGTTTCTTTTGGAGAACAGGTTAAAGGAGGCAAAGGGTCCCTTTTAAAAAAATGTACCTTTGATTTAAAAGGACCAAATTAAAGAAACGATACTCTGCCGATGCAAAGATGACTTCAAAGTACAAAATACGGGTTTTGAAGTTTTTCACAGAGAAGTTTTGCAGAGGCAATGCTCCTTCGAAATGAGAAAGGACCCCGAACAATCTTTATGGAAATTGGATTTCGGTGGAATTGCTTGGAACCGTGTTATGTTGTAGATATTATGTTCCTGAGAAAAAGTCTCAATGGACACAACCAAAAATCGTTGGCCGTTTGGCCACCATGAGGCCACTTTCTTAAAAAAAAGCCAAAGAAAACGACATTCGAGATTTTGGACAAAAATACTAAAACCGTGATGTTGTAGATATTGTGATTCCGAAAAGGTCCTAATGGCCATAACCACCAAACACTGATATTTGGCCACTACAGGGCTACTTTTTTGAAAACAGCCAAACATAGTGATATTCTGGATTTCAATGAAAATCAGTAAAACTGTGATGTGTCGTAGATGTTGTGATCCTGAGAAAAAGTCTCAATAAGCACAACCACCAATCACTGACCGTTTGGTAACTACAGAGCCACATTTTTGCCAACAGCAGAACTTAACGTTATTTTGGATTTCATAGCAATTGCTTGAAACGGTGATATGTTGTAGATATTTTGATTCTGGGAAAAGGTCTTAATGAGCACAACCACTAATCACTGATCGTTTGGCCACTACGAGGCCACTGTTTTGAAAGTAACCGAAGATGGCGATGTTC
Source organism: Thermobia domestica (assembly GCF_964235325.1). Taxonomy (NCBI): domain Eukaryota; kingdom Metazoa; phylum Arthropoda; class Insecta; order Zygentoma; family Lepismatidae; genus Thermobia; species Thermobia domestica. The sequence goes on along the minus strand of NC_137470.1, from coordinate 73,348,514 downwards.
TTGATTTCGGTAAAAATGACTAAAACTGTGATATGTTATAGATATTGAGATTCTAAGAAAAGGTCTTAATGGGCACAAACACTAATCAATGACTGTTTGGCCACAACGAGGCCGCTTTCTTGAAAGTAACCGAAGATGGCTATGTTCTGGATTTCGGCAAAATCACTGAAAATGTGATATTTTGTAGATATTGTGATTCTGAGAAAAGGTCTTAATGAGCACAACCACTAATCACTGATCGTTTGGCCACCACGAGGCCACTATTTTGAAAGTAACCGAAGATGGCGATGATCTTGATTTCGGTAAAAATGACTAAAACTGTGATATGTTGTAGATATTGTGATTCTGAGAAAAGGTCTTAATGGGCACAAACACTAATCAATTAACCTTTGGCCACAACCAGGCCACTTTCTTGAAAGTAACCGAAGATAGCCACTTTCTGGATTTCGGTAAAATGACTGAAACTGTGATATGTTGTAGATGTGGTAATTCTGAGAAAAGGTCTTAATGGGCACAAACACTAATCAATGACCGTTTGGCCACCACGAGGCCACTATTTTGAAAGTAACCGAAGATGGCGATGTTCTTGATTTCGGTAAAAATGACTAAAACTGTGATATGTTGTAGATATTGTGATTCTGAGAAAATGTCCTAATGGGCACAACCAATAATTACTGACCGTTAGGCCACTTTTTTGAAAGTAACGGAACATGGTGATGTTCTGGATTTTGGTAAAAATGACTGAAACTGTGATATGTTGTAGATGTGGTGATTCTAAGTAAAGATACAACCATTAGTCACTGACCTTTGGCCACAACCAGGCCACTTTCTTGAAAGTAACCGAAAATATTGATGGTCTGGATTTCGGTAAAATTGACTGAAATTGCGATATGTTGTAGCCATTGTGATTGTGAGAAAAAGTCTTAATGGGCACAGCCAATAATCACTGGCCGTTTGGACACTACGAGGGCACTTTTTTGAAAGTAACGGAACATGGTGATGTTCTGGATTTCGTTAAAAATGACTGAAACTGTGATATGTTGTAGATGTGGTGATTCTGAGAAAATGTCCTAATGGGCACAACCAATAATTACTGAGCGTTTTGGCCACTACAGGGCCACGGTGATGTTCTGGATTTCGGTAAAAATGACTGAAACTGCGATATGTTGTAGATCTTCAGATTCCGAGAAAAGGTCTCAATGGACACACCCACTAATCACTGACCGTTTGGCAACAACCAGGCCACTTTCTTGAAAGTAACCGAAGATGGTGATGTTCTGGATTTCGGTAAAAATTAGTGAAACTGTGATATATTGTAGATCTTGTGATTCTAAGAAAATGTCCTAATGGGCACACCCACTAATCACTGACCATTTGGCCATTACCGGGCCACTTTCTTGAAAGTAACGGAACATGGTGATGTTCTTGATTTCGATAGAAATGACTGAAACTGTGATATATTGTAGATATTGTGATTCTGAGAAAATGTCCTAATGGGCACAACCAATAAATACTGAGCGTTTGGCCATTACAGCGCCACTTTTTTTAAAAGTAACGGAACATGGTGATGTTCTGGATATAGGTAAAAAGACTGAAACTTTGATATGTTATAGATCTTGTGATTCCACGAAAAGGTCTCCATGGACACACAAAATAATCACTGACCTTTGGCCAGAACCAGGCCACTTTCTTGAAAGTAGCCGAAGATGGTGATGTTCTGGATTTCGGAAAAAATGACTGAAACTGTGATATGTTGTAGATATTGTGATTCTGAGAAAAGGACACAACCACTAATCACTGACCGTTTGGCCACTACAGGATCACTTTTTGGAAAGTAATCCAAAATATTGATTTTCTGGGTTTCATTAAAAATGACTGAAACTGAGATATGTTGTAGATATTGTGATTCTGAGAAAATGTCCTAATGGGCACAACCAATAATTACTGACCGTTTGGCCACTACCGGGCCACTTTCTTGAAAGTAACGGAAGATAGTGATGTTCTGGATTTCGATAGAAATGACTGAAACTGTGATATGTTGTAGATCTTGTGATTCCGAGAAAACGTCTCAATGGTCGCACATACTACTCAGTTTCCGTTTGGCCATTACAGGCCACTATCTTGAAAGTAACCGAAAATGTTGATATCCTGGATTTCGGTAAAAATGACTGAAACTGTGATATGTTGTAGATTGCTGATTCTGAGGGAAGGTCTTAATAGGCACAACCACTAATCGCTGACCATTGGCCAGAAGCAGGCCGCTTTCTTGAAAGAACCGAAAATATTGATGGCCTGGATTTCGGTAAAAATGACTGAAACTGAGATACGTTGTAGATATTGTGATTCTGAGAAAAAGTCTTAATCGGTACAGCCAATAATCACTGGCCGTTTGGACACTACGAGACCACATTTTTGAAAGTAAGCTAAAATGGTGATGTTCTGGAATTAGGTAAAATGACTAAAACTGTGAGATGTTGTAGATATTGTGATTATGAGAAAATGTCCTAATGGGAACAACCAAAAAATTACTGACCGTTTAGCCACAACCAGGCCAATTGAAAGTAACCAAAGATGGTGACATTCTAGATTTCGGTAAAAATGACTGAAACTGTGATATGTCGTAGATATTGTGATTCTGAGAAAAGGATTTAATAGGCACAACCGCTACTCACTGACCGTTTCGCCACTACAGGGCCAATTTTGGAAAGTAATTGAAAATGTTGATTTTCTGGATTTCGGTAAAAATGACAAACTGTGATATGTTGTAGATATTGTGATCCTGAGAAAAGGATTTAATAGGCACAACCACTAATCACTGATCGTTTCGATACTACAGCGCCACTTTTTTTTTTTAAAGTAACGGAACATGGTGATGTTCTGGATTTCTTAAAAAAAATAACTGAAACGGTGATATGTTGTAGATATTTTGATTCTGGGAAAAGGTCTTAATGAGCACAACCACTAATCACTGACCGTTTGGCCACAACCAGGCCACTTTCTTGAAAGTAAGCGAGGATGGTGATGTTCTGGATTTCGGTAAAAATGACTGAAACTGTGATATGTTGTAGATCCTGTTATTCTGAGAAAATGGTACAACACCTAATCAGTAACCGTTTGGCCACTACAGGGCCACTTTTTGGATAGTAATCGAAAATGTTGATGTTCTGGATTTCGGTAAAAATGACTGGAACTGTGATATGTTGTAGATCTTGTGATTCCGAGAAAAGGTCTGAATGGGCATACCCACTAATCACTGACAGTTTGGCCATTACAGGGCTACTTTTTTAAAGTAACGGAGCATTGTGATGTTCAGGATTTAGGTACAAATGACTGAAAAGTGATATGTTGTAGATCTTGTAAGGTCTCCATGGGCACATAAACTAATCACTGACCTTTGGCCACAACCAGGCCACTTTCTTGAAAGTAATCGAAGATGATGTTCTGGATTTCGAAAAAATAAAACTGTGATATGTTGTACATCTAGTGATTCTGAGAAAAGGGCACAACCACTAATCACTCAACGTTTGGCCACTACAGGGCCACTTTCTTGAAAGTAATCGAATATGTTGATTTTCTGAATTTCGGTAAAAATGACTGAAACTGTGATATGTTGTAGATATTGTGATTCTGAGAAAATGTCCTAATGGGCACAGCTAATAATTACTGACCGTTTGGCCACTACCGGGCCACTTTCTTGAAAGTAACGGAACATGGTGATGTTCTGGATTTCGACAGAAGTGACTGAAACTGTGATATGTTGTAAATCTTGTGATTCCGAGAAAAGGTCTTAATGGGCACACAGACTAATCAATTTCCCTTTGGCCATTACAGGCCACTTTCTTGAAAGTAACCGAAAATGTTGATATCCTGGATTTCAGTAAAAATGACTGAAACTGAGATATGTTGTAGATATTGTGATTCTGAGAGAAAGTCTTAATGGGCACAGCCAATAATCACTGGCCGTTTGGACACTACGAGATGACTTTTTTGAAAGTAAGCTAAAATGGTGATGTTCTGCATTTAGGTAAAAATGACTGAAACTGTGATATGTTGTAGATATTGTGATTCTGAGAAAAGGATTTAATAGGCACAACCACTACTCACTGACCGTTTCGCCACTACAGGGCCAATTTTGGAAAGTAATCGAAAATGTTGATGTTCTGGATTTCGGTAAAAATGACTGAAATAATGGAGTGTCAGTGGGTCAATTGGATTAAGATTTTTAAGTGGGTTGTGGGTCAACAGGATATGACTCACTGCGGCACACAACCCACCGTGACCCACTTTGACCAAACAATCCATTCTGACCCACGCTGACATACCGAACTACTGTGACTCACCAACCCATTCTGCTCAGTGCATTGTAGACAGCTTCTTCTGAGCACTGGTGAATTTGTCTACGTTTTACTTTCAAGACCTTCTTTTCTCTTCTTTTTCATTTGTTTCTATTGAAGAAAGAACTTCAGGCACTCTTGCAGAACTTTAGGAAATTGATCATATTTGCAATTGTAATAATAGCAATAGGACTTACTTCTTGACTTTTCAGACACAGCCTAAGAGTTTTTAGAGGAGCAAACTACTGGTTTTATTTTGAATCACCCATAATGTATGAATTATTATATAAAAATTTAATATAACTATGTATGTGTGATCATCAATATCAAAGTCAACTGAAATGACATTTGGCATATACATAGTTAGGCCATAATCTCAATATCATTTTTTAAAACTCCCTTTTGTTGGGGGGGGCATTTTCTATATATAGGATTGATTTCTAAAAATAATCGAAAACGATCGACATTAGTTGACTGCCTAATATTGATATTAGGCAGTCCTTGATATGAACCACCGTGACTGCCATGATATAAATTTAACTTCAACTGCTTCTTCAATGTTCTTCTTCTTTTTAGTTTTTACTTTCTATGGCTAGAATCGAGGGTGAAAAAAATATGCTGTTCAGAAAATGCTGTTTACAATGCAGTGAGCAGAGTGGGTCATGGTGGGTGATGGGTCGCAGTGGGTCACGGTGGGTGGTGGGTCACATGCTGTTGACCCACGTCCCACTCAGAAAACTCGACCCACCGACCCACTCACCCACTCCAACTCTGGTTAACGTTTCGGCGTCTGGAGTAAACAAGTTCTGCCAGGGGAACTTTTTTCTTTCAAAATATATTTTTATATGTTCATATTTATTATTATTATTAATTACTTTCTTGTATTTTTTCCTACATTATCTTAGATTAGTGACCGCGGTTTAGGATAGATTATGTAAAGTCAAATACGGTTATGTATGTTTACATTTTCGTTTCTTTCTTTCAAAATGCACTCCTATCTGTTCACGTAGTCCAAACGTAGGCATACGCCTCTGTATTGATCAACTATAACATTCTAGTGTATGAGTTTATTTGCTTCGGCTCTTCTGAGCTTAAGATGTAAGTAAAAACATATTAAGAACAAATAATAAAGAATCTAAGTCTACCTGATGGATAAAAATAAGAAATTATATAAAATGGAATGAGCTGATCAGTACGGTACTGTATACGTACTTTTTGGCCACCCTGTATATTATTAATAATTTATTTCATGCATTTAATAATAACTAGCTGAAAATAACCACTTTTCGCATGGGTCAGATAAAATATCTATGTAAACAAACTGAACAACGAAACGAAAATATATCGGTAATTTTCTACTACTTTTACATATCGCGCGAAACGCCCCTTGAGACCCCCTGGTTCAAAATTTAAAAAGAACATCTCTGGCTCCCAAGCGATGGGAGCTGTATTTAGAATTCAACGCCTCTGGAAGAATCACCATTCATCTCAGCGACCGTGAAAACTAAGGATTTGATACTAATATAGGTCATTTTGGATTATTTTTACGTGTTTCTGTACATCTCCCCCCTCCCGGTGACCCCGGCCCGCACGCAATGGTAGCTGATTTTGAAAGTCATCGCTAATTCAAGTGTCACCATTGATCTCAGTGACCGTGAAAACTATGAATTCGACACAAATATCGGCAATTTTCTAATATTATTACATGTCTCGGTAAACGTCCCCCTCCCCTGAGACCCCTGGTTCGATTTTTTTAAAATAAAAACCACTTGGTCCTGGTCTGGGGCCTGGACAAAAGTATCCGTTGTTAAAATTTAGTTACTTTTTGTCAACTCGTCTGATCTCCAGACCGCCACACAGACAGACACACAAGCAAACTCGAACAGATAGAACAAACAGCGTTCTTTCGCATAGAATGTTGTTGCTTCCACCCAGCCTAAGTGCCGGAGGGCTTCTTTTATACGTAAACACGTCTATTGAATCTACCTCTTCTATCGAAGTAATGGGTCGCGTGTAGTGCTAGTATTAGCTATTTTGTTGTTATTGACCTTGAAGAACTAACAAATGGTTTCACATCAAGTCACAAGTCGCTTTGGTCCGTGAAGTTGATATACAGTAGAAATGACCTACGCATTACTCACCCGTAGTGAAATAGAACTATTATGTTGGTTTTATCTGAACACCCACAAATCTGTTATAGCAAGAGGCCTTTCCACAACTACTTCCAATCTAGATTAAATTTCACGGCTAACTTTTTGAATCATACACAAGAGTATCATTGATATGTTAGTGTTAATAATATTTATGGAACCAAAGACAGGTTTTAAACTACCAAACTGTGCTGTGCATAAAGTCGCAAATCTTATAGAGTGGTTTCATCCGTGTGTCTGTTGACATACCAAAGCAAAGACAGAAAGTGATATAGAGAAATGGTTTTCTGCTATTGATTCTTCATCCAATGAATAGAATAGGTTCCATCTCATCCGTTAACTTTATATTGAACCCAGAAGTGGTTCAAATTAGCAATTTCCGGTTGTAACATTTAACCCATAGATGAAAACGGTAACATACATGAAAACGGTTTTTTTTCTTTTTGTAAACGATTGCACGTGTATAGGCAACATATCATGGTCATTCACAATCTCTACTAAAATTGAAAATGGTTTAAATTTATTATTACTTCTGGTTTCAACAACAGTTTCAACTTTTATCGTCATAGCATAAAACGGTAACATAGCGAGAACTGATTTTTGAAAACGAGTTACCATCTAGAGTCAACATCATGGGTACACAAAATATTCTACCGAAATTATAAATGGTTGAAATTTACTATTACTTCCGGTTTCAATTTCCAATTTCCGCCTAACAGAAATAGTAAATGCTTCAAGATGTGGTCTTTTGCAATTAATTCAGTATCCAAAGAATATATTTTATTTCCTCCGTTAACCTTCTACTCAAACCGGAATTGCTTGAAATTAGCCATTTCCGATTTCAACGTTTGTCGATATATAAAGAAAATGATAACGGATAGTGAGAAGTGGTTTCTGCAAACGATTTAGAGTCTAAAGACAAATATCTACAATACTAAATTCGGCTGTAGTTAGAATTTATTATAACTTCTGGTTTCAATAACGGTTTCAACGTTTATCGCTATAGAATGAAAACGGCAGCAGATAGCTAAAAACAGTTTTAAGCAAACGATTCAGCCTCTCAACAAACATATCGTTACTCTCCATATAACTCTACTAAAACTGGAAATTGTTCAAATTTACTAGTACTTCCTGTTCCAATACTGATTTCCGTAGAGCAAAAATGGTAAAAGATATTAAAAAGTGGCTTTTTGCAATCGATTCAGCGTCTCAAGAATAGCCTCCTCCATTTCCGTGGCTGCTTTGATCAAAGCAGAATTTGTTAAAATTAGCCACATTCTGTTTGAACGTTTCTCGCCATAAAGCAAAAACAGTAACAGATAGAACATTTTTGTCCAAACGATTTACCGTCTCTAGGCAACACCATAATTATTGTCAACACCCTACCGGAACAGGAAGTGGTTCAAATTAACTATTACTTCCTATTTCAATTCTTTTTTCCATAGATCAAAACAATAGGAGATATCAGGATACGGCTTTTTTTACGATCAACAGGAAGTGGTTCAAATTAACTATCATTTCCTATTTCAATTCTTGTTTCCAGGAATCAAAACAATAGGAGATATCAAGATACGGCTTTTTTAAATATATCAGAGTCGTAAGGAAATGTTCCTCCAAGAACTCAGCATCCCAAGAATATTTTCCACCAATTCCTATTCAAAAAAGAAGTAGCTGAAGTTAGCCAAGCTCGGTTTCAACGTGTATTGCTACATTTTTAATCCATGACTAAGAGTTTCCACTTGTTGCATATATTAGAGGAGTTACCAGTACCAATACCAAACTAAAAGAAGTGAGTATCGTTTCACAGTATGAAACGAAGATTTCCAAACAATATGAATTCAATAGTGAAACTTGAAGTAGTGTTATCATCTGTCACAAAAGAAAATGTACGTTTTTCGCGGGATAGTATGTTTCTATCACCTCTCGATTTAATTAAATGTTTTAGAGGACCAATCCCTAACCATAAATCGATAAATGTATTACTTCTCGTTTTGCAGCTCAGACAAGATACGATAGAAATATCGTAAACCTTAATAGAAAGACAAAACAGCTACGTTCTTTTACAAGTTTGAAACTTACGAATATTAGCAGTATATATTTACAGAGTAGGGAGTTTCTGCTACGTTATTCCGTAGTTCATTGGATCCGTACAGAACTACCACCCAGATGCTATGTGAGCTTTGTGGTGGACAAATACCGTGTGCGTGGGAGTTTCCGGGGTGGTCCCGCTTCCTCCCACTGTTTTTATTCCACCAATTCATCCCATCATCATCCATACAGCCTGAGCCATAGTTACCTAAAGAACGTATGACAAAGTCAAGTACTTGACCTACTAAGTAGAATTTGGTACGCTACCTTTAGACCACGGAGACCAAAACCGTGAACTGGCGTGCTCATAAGATCAGTGCAATTTGTAGTTATGTTCAATTAGCAAGCCAAATGCCAAATGATGTTACATGTTCCTGTATTCTTTATATCATAGTATGATACTACAAATATAGCAAAATATTATGATAAAATAAATCACCAAGACGCCAGGGCGGATTAAGTGTTCCTGGAACGGTGGCTCAGTGATTGAGCGTTCACCACTGGTGGATGGGGTCCCTGGTTCGATCCCAGGTCTCGCCAAATGAAATTTGTGGTGGACAAACACCATGTGTGGGGGTTCTCGACGTTCTCCCGTTTCCTCCCACTTTATTAATTCCACCATTTCATTTCATTTATTCCACCATCATCACCGTCTCCTTTAGCCTAGCCGGAATAACTGTGGGACGTAAAACTCAAAGATTTCATTTGCATTGTTTTGTTTTCGTATTACTAGTAATAGCAGTAGTGGTATTCGCTGTCGTATTAGTATAGTAATAAGTAGTAGCAGTAGTTGTAATAGTAACAGTAGTAGCAGTGGCGGCAATAGTGGAATTAGCACTAGCATTCGTAATCGCAATAGTAATAATAGTATTAGCAGTAGTAGTTGTAATATTAGTATCACATACGGTGTAGAAGTTTTACATATCTTCTGTTACTTGTAATGCATTAATGAGTGTAGTATAAGACTTTTACGTCCATGAGCTGTATTATTGTATAATAAACATGGCTGGACAGAGCAAGCACAAATAACAAATAGACAGACAGTATAGGGATATAGAAAACAAACCTTGGGTAACTTTTCACACGATTTTCCTATTTGAGAAGGACAAATAGACAGTGCAATATTATGACGACATATTTCTCATTTTCCATTACATATTGAAGGATTGACTTGATTTATCAACTTGGTTGTTCTCAGGCCGGTTACGCCCGGCCCGTTTAGAGCCCGGCTCCTTTGTGCCCGGCCAGTTTAGAGTCCGGCCCGTTTGTGCCCGGCCAGTTTAGAGTCCGGCCCGTTTGTGCCCGGCCCGGTTACAGCCCGGCCCATTCTCTGCCCGGCTCGAGATTCGGGCCGAGACGGACACAGAATACAGATCCATCCGGGCCGTCTTCGGGCCTGGCTTTGCAGGGCTCTGGTCTACAGACACACGGATAAAACCGTTTTATAAGACTTCCAGCATTTATGCACAGCATAGGTTTGAAGGTCATTTCTATATTAACTTCATGAATTAAAGGGAACTTGTATTCCTCGAAAGGAATTTGTTGGTCCTTCAGGGTCAATCGAACAATGAAAAAACTGATACTAGGAGTATTTTAACACGCCACTCACTACAACGATATAACAGAATGCTGCCTCCGGCTGTTAATAAAAGGCTTAACTAGCTGGAACTCGCTAGTACAGGAGCAATGTTATATGCCAAACAACGTTGTACTGTGTAAGAAATGCTAGGGGTTGTTCTGTCTATGTGCGCCGCCTCCTTGGTGTTCCCTGGTTAAAGCACTCACACAAATAATCTTGTCAGGGCGCTGCAGGCAAGATTTTTAGTTTCGAAACATAATAAACATAATAAAATAAATATTTCTCGCTTGACACTATCAAAAAATAAACAATTAAAACATAAATATGGGAGTTAAAATTTCTAACCTCTAAAACATAATTGATTGCTTCAAATGTGTTTTTGCAAAGGCAACCAAGGAACAAACTAAGTTAGTCACTTTATACTTTATGTCCACAACAAAATCCTTGCAGGGGGCGCGGTGGCTCAGTGGTAGAGCATTCACCTCTGGTGCTTGGGGTCCCGGGTTCGATCACAGTCTCCGCCAAGTGAACCTTGTGGTGGACAAACACCGTGCTCGTGGGTTTTCTCGGGGCACTCCCGTTTCCTACCACTTTCTTCATTCCACCATTCCATTCATCTCTCATCATCACCGTCTCCTTTAGCCTAACCGGCATAACCGTGGGACGCAAGACTCAAAGATTTCATTTTCAAAATCCTTGCAAGTTCTTTTTGCAATACCATTAAAATTATTTTCTTTTATGATGATATTTTCATTTTAATTTGTATGAATGTAGTATTTTCTTTTCGTAACGTTTGATAATATCACTGCCTCTTGCACTCATTGTGCATCATGTAAGTTGTTGAAAATATACACTAAATACCACGATTATATATGTTGGGAATATGCATTACAGGAATTAAACTTGAACCCGGGTTTCAACCTGTTTCTTTACGTTTAAGTCAGCCGTGTTATTGACTGACCTAGGACAGTCCCAACTTATCCTTATATTACCGGTATATTTTACTTTATCACAGCACAGCCCTTTATGACAGTGTTCATAAAAGATTTTAACTAAAAAGAAATCAATCAAAAAAAATCGAGAATCCCCTGAAAACATATAACACGTCCCGCCATTTATATGCACCCACATATATTTTGGAAAGTCGGCGCCGTTGGTTCTATCTGTTGTGTTTGAAATCAGTGTTTCTTTCAGAAACATTGTTCCGGGGGGGGGGGCACACTTCGTATTCCAGGGGCACTATCGATAACTTTCTATTTTTTATTATATTATAGACGTATTATTTTGGTCTCTTCCGGGGGGCACTCTCAGAGCTCCGGGCGGGCAGTACCCCTAAAAACACTTCTGGAAGAAGCACTGTTTGAAATACACCTAATCTAATATAAATAAAATAAAAAGTTTGTGTGTCTGTCTGTCTGTATGTATGTATCTGTGTGCTGCCTGGAGACCAGACAAGAAGACCGAGAGTTACCAAATTTTGATCTTGGGTACCTTGGCCCAGGTTCCGGATCAAGACGAAGCGTTTTTTTAAAATCGAACCAGGAAGTCTCAGGAGACGTTTACAGGGACATGTAAAAGTAGTAGAAGATAACCGATATTAGTGTCGAATTCAAAGTTTTGGCGGTCGCTGAGATCAATGGTGAAACTCCGATTGCATTAACTTCCAAATTAACCCCACTTAGTTGCGGGTCGGGGTACCGGAGAGAATAACTGACATGTAAAAATAATCCAAAATGGCCGATATTAATGTCAAATCCAAAGTTTTCACACTCGCTGAAATCAACGGTGATACTATAGAGGCGTTGACTTCCAAATACAGCCACCATGCGAATAATGGGTTTTTCTGATAGTTATTAATAAATGCAAGAAATAAATTATTAATAATAAATGGGAACAGATAGGAATGCATTTTGAAAGAAAGAAACGAAAGTGTAAACATACACAACCATGTCTGACTTTACATAATCTATCCTAAACCACGATCACTAATCTAACAAGAAGAAAGTAGACTTTGGTAAATTAACTTCGGGGTCATTTTTCGCGAGGTAGTATTGCACATTTAAAATATGAATATTTAGGGATGCGCACGAGTCGAGACATGTCTCGAATCTGGACTGAAATTCGAGTTGACACACTTTGTAAAATTCGAGACGAGTCAAGACAAATTTATTTCTCGACTCTAATTTTCGAGCCGAGACACGAGTCAAATCGAGACTTTTCGTAAAAATCTCGACTTGACTCGAATGTGTCGAAAATCTTTCTATAATTTTTAATATTATTTTGAAGAAAGTATTCAGTCAGAAACAGCCTTGAAACCAATTCCAGTATTTATTACTTTAGAAAGGTACCGAACGCATAAAGTTAATGTTTAATCTTTCGAAATCAAGATTTAATTTTCAGCTCAATTCCGTTAATTAAAACTAATAATTAATGTCGTGATATTTGATTGTACTTCAAATATAATAATAATAATAATAATAATAATAATAATAATGCTCTGGGGGACATACACGTGAGCATGTATCTAGTATAGCTCGAGCAAGGCACAATGACGGCCGACGCGTATCGCACACTGCTTGCAGACTACGTATACCCCTTGATGACGACCATGTTTCCCAACGGTAGTGGCATTTTTCGACAAAATAATGCACCATGTCACAAGGCCAGGAGTGTGATGAAGTGGTTCAAGAAATGTTCAACAATGTTCTATATCTGTTGACGATGTGCGAATTACAAGGGGGATGAGGGAAATCCCCATTGGTGATACTATATTCTCCTATAACCAAAGGAGATTTCCCTCCATGTCAAAGAACTATGTGCTGTGTAATTAAAATGTATGAGTTGTTTTATCTGTTGTGTGTATGAAATAAATTATTAAAAAATGCAACAAATAAATTATTAACAATACATGTGATCAGATAGGAATGTATTTTGAAAAAAAGAAAAGAAACGGTAAACATACGTAACCGTATTTAACTATACATAATGTGACTAAACTAACCGATGGTAACTAATCTAGAATAATGTAGGAAAGATGCAAGAAAGCAATTAATAATAATAAATATCAATATATAGAAATATATTTTGAAAGAACAATGTTTCCCAGAAGTAACTTTGTAAATTTAGGATTTAGGATTTAGATTTCTGGGCTTTCGGCATCTGAGACCATTTAACCTGTCACGTTCGAGGGATGACGTCTCTAGGCGAACACACTTTCCAGGGAAAGGGAAGGAAGAAAGGATTGGGGAAGAAAGGAAGTGATCTGAAACCTAAGGTATCACCCTGGCATCTTCCTGATGTGAATGTGGAAAACCAAGGAAAATCTCATTCAAGGTGACTGGCCTGAAAAACTTTTAAATTTTTCGACCGAGTGCCCTCACCAGGAATCGAACACGGGACCGCCTTCATGTAACCATATAAACGTATGTTTGTCTTTTCCATTACATTGCGAATAGGCGAAATTGGAACAATGTTGTATCGGAGTCAGTCAATTAGTTCAAATAAAATCTGTTATTCATAGCACAATCCCTTCGAGGACATTTCCAAGATCGGGGCAGTAATCCACATGGTCGAAAGTAGTGTTTCCACGAGATGAGACGAGAGAAAACTTGAAGCTGTCTAGTCTCGTGAGACGAGACACGAGAAATGTCTCGTCTCGTGGCAACACTAGAGCGGATGAGGCCCACAAAAAGGAGCTGTTATACAAAGTGGTTAAAATTACAGCTTTTAACCACTTTTGTTTGGTTATCAGCACAACACACAACACGACTACAATCTTCCAATCAGTGTTTCTTTCAGAAAAAATGTTCCTGGGAGTGTATATTTAGGATTCCGGGGGTACTGCTGGTATTATTCTATTATAGATGTATTATTTTGGTCTCACCGTGGGGGTACTCTTACAGGAAGTTCCAGGGGAGTTCCAGGGGGCAGCACCCCAAAAACATGTCTGGAAGAAACACTGCTTAAAACAACGACTACTTAGTTTCGACCACGGGCGCCCGAAGGGAGGGGGAAGGGGCCCGGCCGCCCTTGCTCACGAAAATATATGTGTAATATAGCAAACTACGTATATTAAATATCAGGCGTAATATAGCAATCAAGGAGATGACCCCCTTAAAAATTCTTCGGGCGCCAATGGTTTCCAGTAATGAATTATTACGACAGGAATATTTTTCAATATCGTCGGCACAGTCGAAAGGCAAGCCTTCCCCACTTATTCTGAAATTCTTTTTTCAAAACCTCTGGCGCCACTTCAAAATATAAGAAGGCCCATGTGACTTTCTGATTTCAAAAATGACTTTGGTTCGAATAACATCATAAAACAATAAAACGAAACTAAATTTTATTGTCAAACCAGCATCCTTTCAAACTCAGTACAGGAAAAGGCCTACGCGTTTCTGTCTTTGTTCGGAACGAGAAAACCCATGAACAATGGTTAGTTGCTGATGAAACTGGCATTAAGAGAACTTGTATTTCTATAAAGGATTTTTATACATAGATATAACCACCAGCCCTCGGAATGAAATATTCTGAAACACTGATCTCAAAGAATGGTTTAACATTTTATTTGAATCTGGAACAGTATCACTAAATATTTAAACTTGAATCGGTTGAAAAATAGAAATGAAAGCTGTTTGTAAGAATCATTTAAAAAATAACTTTAGGTCTTCCTTGTTCTTTTAGGATAGTCCTCATTTGAAATAATAAACGCTGGTATACTTTCGAAGGCAATAATTTATTCCGAGTTAATAAATTTTTAAACCATTTCAAAAACTGTCTTTTCATTTTTGAGATATGAGACGATACGAGGCATTTCAAGAGACGTCTCGTCTCGTCTCGGAAACGAGACGGGACAAGTAGTCTGTTCGTCTCGTGTCTCGTATCAAAGGTTTCTGTCTGGTCTCGTGGCAACACTAGTTGAAAGAAAGAAACAAATGAAATCTTTGGTTTTACGTCCCACGATTATGCCGGTTAGGCTAAAGGAGACGGTGATGATGAGTAATGAATGAAATGGTGGAATGAACAAAGCGGGAGAACCCCGAGAAAACCCACGCACACGGTGTTTGTCCACCACAAAGTTCACTTGTCGGGGACTGGGATCGAACCCGGACCCCAAGCACCAAAGTTGAACGCTCTACCACTGAGCCGCCGCGGCCCCAAGAAAGAAACAAATATATAAAGATACATATATGAGTACACACACACGGATAAAGTAGTCATACATGTATTTTAATCTTCTGACTACTTAACCCCGACTAATTTAAGATTGCAAGAAAGTAATTATTAAGAAGAAATATAAACATATAGAAACGTATTTTGAAAGGGAAAAAAAGCAAACCGTACCAGCCGTGATATGAATCTGGGTTGCCCACTCAACAAGCAGACACCTTACCGAATTATCTGCGGCAGAACTTGCAATTTGTGGTTTTGAAGCTTTATTTATACTGTGTGTGTTACGTAACGACGCTACGGGATGTCATTACTAGTGCGACCACCTCATTCAAGACCCTTTTTGTAAATTGTTTGAGGAAAAAGAGTGATTTCGTAAATCAACAAAACGGATCTTGTATATAGAGGGTGTAACTAAAAGGTACGACAAAACTTCATGGGTGGATTCCTTATTGGTAGACAAGCAAAAACGTTCCGATGACCATATGTCGGGAAATGCATCGTTCCAGAATTACGGCCTTTGAGCCGACTACTGGTGTGAAATAATCACATTCTGGTCGCTCCTTAATGTGTCTCAATTTAAACCTCAATATATCAAACTCTGATTAAGATAGGAAGGTAATTTTAGTAGCAACGTGTTCTGCAAAAATTAAGCTATCCGTTGATATGCATTTTATGAGTGTATCTCCAAGGAATGCCATCTCCAAAATGCTGATGCAAAAATCAAACAAAAAACAAGTAATTACCCTCCCATGTCCACCGTGGTACTCCCACACATACATAAAATATACAGGGTAAGTCCTTGGACATCTGCATAAGTGAAAATCGACGGGAAAAGTAAAAAGTAATGATGGGAACAGAGGTTTGATGAGGGGCCGCAACTTTTGAAGTGTATGTCATTCATGGCCGCCATCTTGAAGTCTGCCATTTTGGATTCACGTCATTTTTTTTAAATGGGAAGGGGGTGTATGACCCATCAAATAACACTAGCTTGAGCTCAGGAATTTAGTGGTGTAATTTGTTTTTCCTATCTAGTACAGTTTAGAAGTTATTAATGTTCAAAGGTGGGAAATTACCTTGATACTGAATGCTACAACACATGTTCTACGTGTTGTCCATTTCGTGCAATGCACAACTATAGTCCCTGCAACCACTCTGACTGGAGTCTCACACGGAGGAGATTTAATTTTGACACCAAATTTTCGAGAATGTACGGAAGAAATTTATATAAGTCCACAAAACGTAACTCAATAGGTCTACCGTTAAAATTAAAATGTTTGAAGAATGTGATGTACTTCTCAGTGCTTTCAGCAATTACAGATATATTGCCAGGTGTGCAACCTAGTTCTTTCACGAATAAATGTGAATCATATGCAGATAAGTTATGAAAGAATACAGGGATAAAATTACTCTGACGTGAATTTGCAAATTACAATTATTGCACACCGTGGCAATATGTTTTCCAGTTAAATGATTATGGTGTTTAACTTTTCTATTGTTACTCATATATTTACTATCGCAAACAGAGCATTCAGTGGATAGATTATACTCCTGTAACTGAGAGCTATTTAATGATATTATTGGTTTTTGTTGATCTAATATATTTATTATTTTTTTAATTCCTTCTCCATAGCAGACATAAAATTAATCGATACATTTTCACCACGATAAATAACTAGGTCTGATTTTATATATTGGTTACTCCAACACACAATATAACTAAAACTGCATGGTATATGTTCCTGAATTTGTTTTGTATTGGATTCAATTTGTTTATTAATCGGTTTTAATAAACTTTCGAAATCTGCAACAATTATGACATCATTTTGTAATAATAATTTTAGTTTACGAAATTTTAAAACATCTCCTTGTTTCGGCATGTTAATTTTGGTTGGAGTGTGTTCTTTACATAATTTCTCATGTTCATCTAATTTTGATTTGTTATAAAAAAGATACTAAACATCGTCTACAAATAAATGCTTGATGAGTACCTAATTGATGTCTAACTAAACCATTTAAATTTGTAATTAAACAATAATGAGAGTTTAAATACAATAAATCAATATGTTTACATACAGATGTGTTTTCGCTTATACGTAACGGAAAAATTGTTTCATTATCATAATTAATACCATATATATTAATAAAAATTAGTTTCTTAGTTAATACGGAATTATACATATTTTCAAATTTGCTTATGTTTGCTACTTCAACGGGGAATTTTATATTCGTTTTTTCAAATAACGGTAATAAAGTATTAATATATTGTATGCAATTATTTACACGCAGTGGATTATCTTTTGCAGGATGCAATGCAGCTAGAATGCAATACATAAAACATCTATTATCGTTATTTTGAATGTTTAAAACACATTTTTAGATGAAATGCATTGAGGCAATTTTATATAAGATGATGCGGTCAATGGATCATATTTACTGATTTTAATTTCTAAGAGATGGTTATGTTGAGAAAATAGAAACCACCCTGATTTCTTAATTGCTCTGCTTTCTTGTTCAACTAAAATTTTATTAAATAGTTTTTCAATTGTAGCATTCACATCTGTACTCGGTAAAATGATTTCGTTACCACTACTTACAAAGAATCTACATGTTTCTAAATCTACTGGTTTTACAAAAGTTGTAGCCAAAGAAAAATTTACTTTAAAAGATGTATTGTTCCTGTTTTTATATATCTAAACAGTCTTTTCTTTTATTATTTAAAAAGCAACCACTATCCTCATGTAAAACAGCATCACATTTTAAAATGAATTTTTAAAACTATTATTAAATAGAGTATCAGTTGGTAAATTGGTAGTATTCGGTTTAACCTTTTTCATACCTAATGTTGCCATGACTATAATACGTCCAAAAGTGTTTTTAATAGCACAACGTTACTATAATACGTTCAGAAGTGAGTTTTTAAAATGTGATATTATCGTTATAGAGAACTGAGATAGCACAATGTTACTATAATACGTTCAGAAGTGAGTTTTTATAATATGATATTATCGTTATAAGATGTCTTACCTATAGACAACTAAGGAAAGCACACTGACACACAGTTAACGAAATTTAAGGAAAAAAATCAAATTCTAAATCAGAGCTTCACCGATAAGAAGTTTACTCTTTAAACACAAACAAGCAACTGATTAAAAAAGAACTTCTCGGTCAGTCTTTTATACCTTTGTAATTGCATTGCGCAATATTGCGCAATAGGGATGATGTCATCGAGTCACGGTCGGGGTTTCCCCTTTTTTAAATCCTATCGTTGAATGACAGGACAGATCGCGAGCCATCAACACAAACCGTTGTGATTGCATTGCGTAATATTGCGCAATAGGGATGATGTCATCGAGTCACGGTCGGGTTTTCCCCTTTTTTTAAATCCTATCGTTGAATGACAAGACAGATCGCGAGCGATCAACACAAACCTTTGTGATTGCATTGTGTAATATTGCGCAATAGGGATGATGTCATCGATCACGTAAATCCTATAAAACAACTAGCAGCTTTGCGTCTCCAATTCCTAATTCATACCGCGAGCGATCAACACATACTATTAAATCAGTATTGTCTGTTGTGAAATTATGTCAGCACTTTTTCATCGAAAAAAAATACACGAGGCTGTACTCACTAGCACAATGTTTTTAAAATCCGGATGAATGACGCAATGAGAATTATCCACATATGGCGGAAGTTATTATGTAACTGATAACAAACCACGGAAGTCTGCATTCCTTTGCAATCTTTAAACAGTTGATTAAAAGCTAATAAATATTGTCTCCCCGTAAAAGAAAATAATCTCTGCTATGTTCAATTAGGTGTGAAAAAAGTGGTCATCAATGAGAATGAATACACCACCTGTAGACCGTGGGTGGATGATGTGGAACGAGTACACCCCTGCTTATGTTATGGTAAAATAAGTCATACTCTTTTATTAGTTCTGCTAAGTTTAAATAGGGGTGGAAACGTAGTCTTATGTAATCTATGCTATGTTCAATTAGGGGTGTAAACGAATACATCCCTGCTAAAATAGGGGTTGAAAACAAGTACACCCCTGCTATGGTAAAATAAGGGGTGGAAAAAGGGAACGAGTCCACCCTAAAAGGAAACGAATACATCCCTGCTATGTTACGTAGTCTTATGTGTTCGTAGTCTCTGCTAAGGGGTGGAAAAGTGATCATAAAAGGGAACGAATACATCCCTGCTATGTATTATCTGCTCTGCTATGTACTCGTAATTTCTGCTATGGTAAAATAAGGGGTTGGAAAATAAGCCATACTCTTTTACTAGTTCTGCTATGTTTAAATAGGGGTGGAACGAATACAGCCCTACTATGTTAAATAGTTGTGTGTTCGTATTCTCTGCTATGGTAAAATAAGGGGTGGAAAAAGTGATCATAAAAGAGAACGAATACACCACTAAAAGAATACACCCCCTTTGCTATGTTCAATAGGTATTCATTGTCTGTTATGCTTATAGTTAAAATAGGGGTTCAAAAATGCTGATAAAAGGGAATGAATACACCCCCGCTATGTTACGTAGTCTTATGTATTATCTGCTATGTTCAAATAGGGGTTGAAAAAGTGATCATAAAAGGGAACGAGTCCACCCCTTAAAATGTACTCATAAAATATTATCTGCTCTGCTATGTGTTCGTAGTCTCTGCTATGGGATTGAAAAAGTGATCATAAAAGGGAACGAGTCTTATGTATTATCTGCTTTGCTATGTGTTCATAGTCTCTGCTATGATAAAATGTTCAAATAGGGGTTGAAAAAGTGATCATAAAAGAGAACGAATACACCCCTAAAATGAATCTTATGTATTCTCTGCTCTTCTATGTGTTTGTAGTCTTTGCTATGTTAAAATAGGGGTTGGAAAGTATCCCAATAAAAAAACGAGTACACCCCTAAAATTGGCTCATAAAAGGGAACGAGTACACCTCCTAAAAAGTGCTCATAAAAGGGAACAAATACACCCCTAAAATGGAAGTCGTAAAAGACCGTGGGTGGACGGTTCAAGGTGCTCGCTTTTCCAGGGGCTCCTGAGTTGAGCAAGTATGGCCCAGATCGATCCATTTTCTACTACTACTGCTGTTGTAAACCTTTTCTTGTTTTCAAAATTCCAAAATCCCTGTCACAATATAGGAAAGTACGACCAGGTAACATAAAATTGTGTTGTGCATCATTAAAAATCCACTACAATGTCGTTTGCATCAAGAGTGGGAAGAGTAGAATGCAGCATGAACATAGCCGGTTCTTGCACGCTAGAAGCGTTAATTCTAATTCCTGATACGATGTGCACTCCAGCTTTTAGTGTACTTGTAAACTTCCCACAACTGTGAATTTTTTACAGGAAGTCGAATGACCTCTGGAGCCTTCATGAATGGCGATAACTCACTTTTCACAAAAATGTCACATATCAGGTTCTTCATGCACCCACAGAATTGAAATTAATAGCCTACATGTTATTCATAATATTGTACCATTTAACTGTATTTTCATAGCTATTAAAGTGTTTGATTTTGGAAAGCAGCTGCACCTGTATCATGGGGTTTGGAAATGGATAGGTGCTGACTGCCATGGGTGCTGACTGCCACAGCCAATTATTGGTGCTGACTGCCACGACTGTCACTGATTGCAAATATGAAGGTGCTGACTGCCACGACGGCGTGCTGACTGCCACGAGCCTGGGAGAAACTGTATTTGGAAAGAGAGGAATTAATCCCTCATACTAAATTTATGATTATTAATTAATTTAGTAGGGATTCATTTAGTAATCATCACAGCAAATCTATGTGGCATCCTGTAAGTTACAAAGTTGCTCAGAAGTGGAACGACATACACTTGGATGTTTATAAAGGGATTGTCTTTTCTGTTATATGTACAATTTGCACATTGCATTGTTTATATTAATTGTTTTATTGTATTATTTAATGGATATGATGGTCTGAAGCCAGCTGACAAGGGAAGTTTGGGAGAAGCACTCGCCTGCAGAGAAATAAGCATGTCATTTGAAGGACCAATTCATGCTGATTACAACAGGTAATAAAACTCCTGTACGTTGAGAACTATTCGAGATATTCAGCTTGGAAATTTATATGAGAAAATGAGTGGATGCACGTTTCAATGCGTTAAGTATTCTCACCCATGGCGAAGCCTGATGGTTTGAACTTGCTATTGCTTGATCACTGAGGTCCATTCACAGACAAATTGTCCATTTTAAGTTGCATGACGGGTGGCAAAGACCTAACGGTTGAGAAGATACAAAGAATTGCACACGATTTGTGCAAACATTTGATGTGTTTTGATTCCGATCAATCAAAGATTATGGCAGGAGATTTGTATATACATAGTATGAATCTTCTTCATCTGGACGTTATAATGTACCAACGAAACAATCAAATAAAGTTCGTGTCCATACGAATCGCTTCTGATCACCGTGATACATTGGATTGTTTCAGTTTGCGTTCTGCAAGGCAGGTTGTGAACAAGGCCTATAACTTTTGAATCACTTGTCGAATTTGCATTTTGCTTTGCTTCTGCGAACTGTTCTCTTGACGGATGCAACACAATTGCACATATAAAATGTTCATGGTGCAAGGGAGTATTTTGCCTGCGTCATTTCTTCATAAAACAGAAGAACAACAGTGATCAATTTTCATCTCTAAACCTATGATTATTGAGAACAATGTAATGACTAATTGTATCTAACAAACCCGTTAGTTATTGCGAAACACTTTTTTCCTGTTACTTCCGACAGCTTTCAATTCGTATGTCAATATTCGTTACTAATTATGTTGTACTTAACGCGTATAAATGCGTATATTCTCAATTTCTCATATAAACTTCCAAGTTGAATATCTCGAACCGTTCTCAACCGTAAAGGAATTTTATTAGCTTGTTATAATCAGCATGAATTGGGACTTCAAATGGCATGGTTATTTTCTCTGCAGGCGAGTGCTTTCTCCTGAACTTCCCTTGTGAGGTACAGCCAGCAGTGCTTTTTTGATGGAACTTTCAAGAGCTGCTCGAAACAATTTGCACAGCTGTACACAGTTCATGCTGACATAGAGAATTCAAGTGAGAACACATAAATCGTACCAATTTTGTACGCACCGCTCCCTGACAAAACTGAAAGTACACTCATGTCCAAAATTATTGTCGCATATCTATAACTGTCTTCTTGTAAGAACATAATTTGATAATTTTGCAGAGTACTTTTAATACTTATATTATGTGTATAATCAGAAAATTTATATTTGTGATAAATTTCATAGGAAAAGAATTATAAATACGAAAATCATAATGAGTAAAATAAAATGTAACTAAATGGACAAGAAAATTTTATTTTCGTTTTATTGTTCTTATTTACTGCTCTTTTGACATGAAATTTACCACATACTTGTCTTTGCCGATTATACACATACTAACATTATAAGAAATACCGGGCGAATTCGTTATCAAATTATATTACTAGAACAATATATTTATAATCATGTGACAATAATTTTGGACATGAGTGTACATACAGAGACCTGTTTACCTTTGTTAGGTGTTGGTCTGAACAACACGATCGTAAGGATTATCTAGTTTCTTTCATGCTTCTTGGCGTCCGGTAATATTACGTCTAGCAACTTTCTCTCAGGCTCGTGGCAGTCAGCACGCCATCATGGCACTCAGCACCTTGATATTGGCAATCAGCGCCAGTCGTGGCAATCAGCACCAATAATTGGCTGTGGCAATCAGCACCCGTGGCAGTCAGCACCCCACCTTGGAAATTTCAATTAACTCACGACTGCATTTGAACCGCTTATTGCAGAAAGCAAACATGTCCAACACTTACACATTTCCTTTTTCTGTGACGATAATGATTTGTAATAGGTCAATCGTTCGTTTAGCACAGAAATTACACTTGTCCGCGGAATAACAATGGGCATCGCAACGCTTTCAATTTTCATGTTACGGTGGAAATATCGTAAAGATAATTTTCTTCAGTTTTTTTTTTTTTTTTTTTTTTTTTTTGCCTCTCCTGCAAACATTACGAAATGTGGACACGTGTGCTCTCTGCAGTAAAGGGTCCATTTAAAAATCCGTCATTATAAATTGTAAACTGTATTTTTTGTACATTTTATTGAATCGAATTGCAAAGTTTGTAATGTACCAATAAACCTAAAATAGATCAGTGTATAAATAATATTGAATTAAGTCAGAGTACTGTACAAAGGAAAACCCCAATAAGAAAGCCTAAATTAATTTCTTAGAGTAATAAATGTTAGAAAAGTGTGCGTAATCACATGCAAAAAAAGATGTACAAAATAACAGAGTACAAGTTTTAATAATTGTAGCCGTTAATAACAAGGAATTTGCGAATTTCAATTTATTTTTTAAGGCCTTTTAGCATGTTAAAAAATAGAGATACCTAAATTTCTTGTATTTGGGAGAATTAAACTTTCAATTGTATCCATATCAGATGGCGCAACACGTCGTTTGCAGACTACCTACTGAACTAGGTAGTCTTGACCCCTCTCGAAATAAAACCCTGGTTGCACCACTGGAGAAAGGTGACACTGACACAGACTTTGAAAGCAAATTGAGGTAAAAAAAAAAAAGATAATCGGGAACGCCCATAAAGTGATTGTAGAATATACATCTTGTATGTTTTTTTTTTAATTTAAAAATTAAAGTAATACCCTTACTTGGGATACCCACAAAACATTCGTTAGCACAAAAACTTAATGTTTTCTATGCCTTGAAATTTATTAAAAGTATTTTGCATATAAATAGCTGTAGAAGCATTTATTTTGGTATCTTTCAATCTTTGTTAATGTACGGCATTATCTTCTGGGGAAAGTAAATTAATCTTCCGTATTTAAAAGAAAGAAAAGAAAAGAAAAGAAAAAAAGAAAATGGTTAGAGTATTAGCCAATGCGAGAGTAAACGAACCATGTAAAAAACTTTTTATAAGACTACAAATATTACCACTGCCATGTCTTTATGTGCTACAGTTATTAATTTTTACGCGCCAGAATCTTAATACATTGTTTGCCAATAAAGGAAACTTTCACTGCCATAATACTAGATATAGGGCAAACTGCTGTCTTGAAAATAGACACGGGAATGTAACATAGATAAGATAATACAAATATATGTTCGTAATGTAACAATAATTTAATTTGGTTGGATAATAATAACTTGAAAATAACTTGAACATTATAAAACAGCTACATAATTAAGTAATAAATAAGAAATTATATCTTTTTCTACTTATTTGACTTCATACCAGAAATGAAAAGATGGAATTTTCACCAAAGACTTTATAAAATGTATGTAGAAAATTCAACTATACTAATTGTCCAGAGTTACATGTATTTTTTAACTATGCTATATTCAGTTTGTTATTACATTCACCTCTGTTCCTAATGTCATTATATTCACTTCACACCAATAAAGTACGACACAATTAATAAAGAATAATTAAAATTCATATTGAATTTTAAGTGCTATTTTGTAATATGAAAATACCTTATATAGCGCGTAACATTTTCATCTACTTGTTTCTAGATTTATTTCTTGTCAAAATTAACCAAAAGTGGCTTTCCTTTTGCTAGTCTTTGATGTGAATTCTGATGCAATGGTGTTTAAATCTAAGTCTGGTCGCTATACACATACAACAACAGCAAATGAGACATTTTTTCCTACATCATGGACGTCCACAAATGTCTTTAGACGACGCATAGAGCTGAATGATCTTTTGCTAATGCTCAAGGAACTGGCACAATGAAAACGAAAGTCCCTAGCTGAACAACTTGGTCTAGAAGGCTGCGAACAGTTGGGGTTTTAGCACTAATAATTTTTAATATTCTGGTGTTCGTTAGCGACTCATTCGTCATCAAAGTAGATGGAAGCAGCCTGAACTGAGCGCATAACCTATCCAGGTTAAAATCCGATAAATGAACTCCCAATTCCTGCTTCAAATAATCTCTTGAGAGAGGTTCACCACTACATACAACTCCTTCACAAAGTGTCTTCTCGAGTTTTGTGAGTTATTTGAGGCCTGGCTGATAGAAACGACGCATTCAACAAATAGTCAATGATTTCGAAGTACATTTTTAGAGATCTGATACAGGGTCTAGGGTAGCTGCTTTAGAAGGTTTATCAATCTGCTCCAACCTCATTGGTATTTTCTTTGATCTTGATGAAGTGGTCAGTTTTAAGTGTAGTCTGTCTGCATTTTCCTTTGCTTCCTTATAGGTGTTTTCAAATGCACAGTTTGTTCGTAGGTTTCTCATGACATCCTATAGAATTGCTGCTGCTCTTTTAGCTCCAGAAGCAGAAGCTTCAGAATTATGAAGCACTTTCGTCATTTGTTCGCAAGGTACAAAAACACGTATACTGACTATCAGAATAAAATATCATTCCGAATTTGTTCATTCACTCCAAAAACTCTTTTAGTATTACTTTTTGATCAACATTTGGACCACTTGTATTACTAATGACTTTTTCCAACGTGGTTTGAATTCGTTTGTAGTAGATTGAAATCTGATTAGAGATTTTCCCCTAACACACCAGCGAGTAGGACAAAGAGACAGCAAATGTTTAGGATGTCTTTCGTTGTTAGTTTTACAGGGTTAAAAAACAACAGCAAAAACAAAACGCTGTCTTTCGTTTTGCGGAATCCAGGTTGATGTTACAAACGTCTTTCACTATGGCCTGTACATCACACAAAGGTTCGCAGTTTCGTGTTACTTTCTGCAATGAAAGATCTAATGCATGATTACTGCAATGAATGTATTCAGCTTTCGGATATTGAGTCGAAATTATCTTCTGCACACCATTCACTAGTCCCGACATGTTAGTTGCACCAACATAACACTGGTTGTGTATATTTTCTGAATTCAGGTTAAGTTTCGTTAGAATATCTTTGAACGTGAATTCTAATGTTTCCGATTTTATGCCATGTGGGGTCATCATTCCCATAAATATTTCTTTGGGTTTGATTAATCAGAGTCAACACAGTGCACACAGTGACAACTGTTCTTTCTTTGAAATATCAGTCGTGGAGCCGGCTATGATTGCATAAAATGGAGACTCTTTGACTTCTGCTGCCAAGTCTCTCTGTATTGCACGTGCCATAATCTTCAAAATTTCATTCTTTCAATCAGCACTAAGCTAGTTATCCCGTCGATTAATCCATTGGCTGAGAACAGGCACATAATTTTTTCTTTCATCCAGGAGCGACATCAAATTACCCGTACTATGCAAATATCCACTGATTGCTTGACCACTGTGAGCTAAATATCTAAGACTACTAATTATTACAAGCAGCGACTGTCTTCCTTATTCTTGTTGTTCACAAACTTGGTCTGAAAGGAGAGCTGAAACAGGTGTTCTGTTTCTACCCTCGTATATCTTAAACGAACGGAACGACAATGGAGTTTGCATTTCTCATGTGCTGTGAATTATTAATCCTACCTCATACATTTTTCCTCCTTACTATAAAACTTACTGCATTCTGCATATTGTTTGTAAGAACATTAATTTACTTTATATAAAAAAGTATATTTAAAGTCCTGTTACGCATTTAAACTGTTGTATTTTTTAAACTTAAAATTCCGCCGGACGACTCGTTTCATATTGCAGATTTAAGATTACTTAACCCTTTTAACCCTCTTAGGATCCTGGCATTTTGGGCTATTTTTTAGACTTTCAGTCAAGCAGCTACTGCTTCGTCACTATTTGTCCTAAGATCATGGTCCATACCTCGTTCTCTTCAGAATAAAGCTGGCTTTCAAATGGTATCACTTGCATGCCCATACCATATACCAGAAGCGGGAAAAAAGGTCAAAGTGAAAATTTCGGAGGGAAAAATTTTTTTCTCGAACTTTGCCCCCCCACTGGATCCCCCCTGTGTGATCGTAGCCATCTAAAAAAAATCTGATAAATAGTACTTGGTATACTGAATGTGTGTGCCAAATTTCAAGTTTCTATCTTGAACAGTAAGGGCGAGAGAATTTGTACCAAAAATTCCCACAATGCCCCAAAGTACCATAAAACACTATGATCTCAGGGAAAAAAATCCTGAGACATCCCTAATTACCCTAGGACTATAATCCGCCAATCATTCTCTTCAGAATAGAACTGTCTTTCAGGTGGTACCATTCACATGTCTCCATCATGTATCTAAGGCGGGAAATTCCTGAAAAAAAGGATTTTTTTGGGCAAAATATCCCTTTTTTCAAATTTTGCCCCTCTGGACCCCCCTGTTTTTACGCAGAAATCGGAAAAAAACTTCTGGTAAATACTACTCGGTGGACTGAATGTTTGTGCAAAATTTCAATCTTCTACGTGAAAAAATAGGCCCGCCAGAAAAAATTTCCCTACCATGCCCCACTTCTACCCTATACAGAAGTATATTTGGATAAAAAGTTCACTGAGACGGCCCTAATTACCCTAGAATAATAATTCGACCGTCGTTCTCTTCAGAATGGAACTGCCTTTCAGACGGTATGACTCACGTGGTCCTATCATGTATATGAGGCGGGAAAATGACGAAATACGGGATTTTCGGGGTAAAAAATCCCTTTTTTTTAACTCTTTGCCCCTCTGGTTCCCCCCTGTTTTAACACTGACATCGGAACAAAAAATCTCGTAAATACTACTCGGTGGACTGAATGTTTGTGCAAAATTTCAATCTTCTACGTGAAAAAATAGGCCCGCCAGAAAAAATTTCCCTACCATGCCCCACTTCTACCCTATACAGAAGTATATTTGGATAAAAAGTTCACTGAGACGGCCCTAATTACCCTAGAATAATAATTCGACTGTCGTTCTCTTCAGAATGGAACTGCCTTTCAGACGATATGACTCACGTGGTCCTATCATGTATCTGAGGCGGGAAAATGACGAAATACGGGATTTTTGGGGTAAAAAATCCCTTTTTTAACCCCTTTGCCCCTCTGGTTCCCCCGTGTTTTAACACTGACATCGGAACAAAAAATCTGGTAAATACTACTCCGTGGACTGAATGTTTGTGCAAAATTTCAATCTTCTACGTAAAAAAATAAGCCCGCCAAAAAATATTGAACATAGGCTTAGAAAATGAGAAAATAAATTTTTGACTTATAACGTCATCACTTCTTATGTCTGGACGCAGGACGGTCTGAAACCATACGTAATGTCTTCTACAAGGCCTCTGGACTTGGAAAACAAACAAACAAACAAAAAAAAACCCGGACGAAAAAGCTCAAATACAAGAGAAATAACGCAATGTACCATGAAACACCCGTATGGTACAAATTGTAGCATGTGATCCTAAAGGGGTTAAAGTATGGCTTTTTGAAGTATTTTGTAGACTTTCACTCTATCATCTATTGCGTCAAGACTATTTATCGTAGGATCATTGTCCATACCCCGTTTTGTTTCTAGTAAAGCAGTGTTTCAAACTGCATTCGTAAAATTTCCCTAACATGTACCAAATGCGGGAAATTTCTGCTCAAAGTGGGAAAAAGGGATTTTCTTCTTTAAAAATCCCTTTTTTTATCGCGAATATCTTTCCTTTGGTATAGGATACGATCATGCGAATGCTACTCATAAAACTTTGCTTTTTGGTGAAGAAAATGAGATACAAAGAGTGGCCCTGGGATGAATACTTTTGATGCTACAGCCGATTTACGTATTTTCCCTTGATAATACCTTTTTAGTGAATTTCTATACTATCATCATCATCATCAAGACTGTTCATTGTGGAAACATGAATTGTACCTTCTTTTTCTTCATGAACCAGTCTTTCAAACGGTACCACTCGCATGCATCTAGCGTGTACCATAGTGGAGAAAATTCGCGCAAAATGGAAAATTTTTGTCAAAAAATCCCTTTTCTCCCGAATTTGGGCCCCTCTGGCCGGCCCCTATGTCTACCCACAGAGCCCCCCAAAATTTCAAACATACTACATACTATGTGTAATAACTGTACGAAGTTTCAATGTTACATCTTGAAAAATAAGGGAGGAGAAAATTTTGCCCCATGTGCAAACAGTATCAGCTTTCCCCTATGTGAGCAATAGATAACCCATTTTTATATAAAAATTTCCTGACTCATCCTTAATTATCGTAGAGACATGATTGATACACCGTTTTGTTTGGCCCAAACCAGTGCTTTAACGGTACTACTCGCATGTCTCTACCATGTACCACCATGTACCATAGTGGAGAAAATTTGCGAAAAAGGGAAATTTTTGTCAAAAAATCCCTTTTCCCCGATTTTGGGCCCCTCTGGCCGGCACCTTTTCAACCCAGAGAGCTCCACAAAAAAATCTCAAACATACTACATACTATGTGTAATAACTGTACGAATTTTCAATGTTATATTTTGAAAAATGAGAGAGGAAAAAAATATTGCCCCATGTGCAAACAGTATCAGCTTTCCCCTACGTGAGCAATGGATAACCCATTTTTAGATTTTTTCCCTCCCTTATTTTTCATGATATAACACTGAAACTTCGTACAGTTATTACACATAGTGTTTAGTATGTTTGAGATTTTTGGGGCTCTGTGGGTTGACACAGGGACCGGCCAGAGGGGCCCAAAATCGGAGGAAAAGGGATTTTTTGACAAAATTTCCCTTTTCTGCAAATTGTCTCCACTATGGTACATGCTAAAGACATGCGAGTGGTTCCGTTTGAAAGACTGGTTCATGCCAAAGAAAACGAGGTACGTATCATGACTTTAGAATAAATAGTGATAATACTGTAGATACTTTACTAAATAATTGACTAAAAATGTGTAAAAAATGAAAAAAAATAAAGAAATCGAGATTTTCTTGACACACGTCTGTTGACACTAGCAACATGAGTCATACCTCATTTTCTTCAGCGTAAAGCAGCCTTTCAAATGGTAGCACTCAAATTTCGCTATCGTGTACCTGTAAAGAGACAAATGGGGAAAAGAGAAATTTTTCTTAAAAAACACCCTCTTTTCCATTTTGGACGAGATTTTCCCACTTCTGGTACACGATAGGGAAATTTGAGTGGTACATCTCGAAAGCCTGTCTCATAACGAAACCAACGAGGTAACACTATGGTTCTAGGATAAATAGTGATGCGTCAGGGATTTTAAAAAAAAACTTCTCAAATATACCCTTTTTTAAACCCATCGTCCATGTTTGTGATGTCACAGCCCCCAGACAGAACACGCAAGGCTGCAAAATGCCCATAAAATATGTTCTATGATGCTTTCATATTTGAGTGAATGCAAAAAAAAAAAAAAAATCCGGTCTAAAAAGCTTTACTAGAGACTTATAAAGGAAATTCCGAAGGTCGACGCAATGGCACAGGTGTTGTACCATCATAATTTAAAAGGGTTAAACAACAATTTTTAAAGAATTTACAGTGTTTTGATCATTGCAGCAATGGAAATAAAGAGAATTTTCAATTCTATTTCCTAAATCTTTCTGTCTAACATGGGGTTAGGTAAAGAGCCTGGTCCCATGTCTCAAAAAGAAAGATGGATATGGAATAGAGATTTTTTCACATTAACATAAAAACCAAAATTTAGTTCATAATCACTGTTCTGTGATGTTTTTACAGTCTGAAAGTGAGGGGGCAAAATAAGTATCTTTCCCCTTCTGAAAATTTCAGGGCGGAGGCTGCCCTCATTGCTTCCCGTTTCCGGCCACCCTTTTCCCATATACTGAAGTCCAACATTATATAACCTCTCTAAAGATATTCGTAACATTGAGTCAATGAATGTATTTCAATCAGTTGAAAAGAATTAACTATTGGACAATTGTTTTTATTCAGTAAATGAATACCTGTTTGCTAAATGCAACTTGTAAATTATATAGTGTAATTTTGTCTCATATAACATCATAGCGTTATTGCTTTTTAGTGTATAATAACTATTTCTTTGTATCTTATATATTAATGTGCCCGATTCATATGCTCGCCTTCCTTCGAGCTTCATGTATCACTTAGGATGAAAATAAAATGAAATGAAAAATTATCTAATCCTTACGAACTTTTTAAAAACGTTTATCAATTAAAGAATAACATCTTAAAAACTTCCGATTAAATTTATCAATTGATTTTTGTTAATTTTTAAAATAATCGAGTCATTACCCTGAATAGAATTTTATCCGAAATCGGTCCGGAATGAGGCCCAGTTGAAAATGAGGTATATTCTGTGCGTCGTCTAACTACTGGGTTTATATTATGGCAATACTGATAATACATCTCAAATTGTTGGTTGTGTGTTATTTTATTTATACACATCAGATGTGGACGTAAATTAGAGCAATGGAATAGTAAACGAATGGAAGGTACTTGTATTATATTTTTTGTTGTGGTGTTATGAATGATACGTTCAAGTTTTATATATTTATATATGGTAAAGTTACATTATTTACTTCTTCGTGTTTAAACACTATGTAAGTTTTGTTTTATTGTACTTCTGTCCTTTCGAAAATTTTCTTACCTAGATAAAAATTGCGTTGTACACCTGGTCTTGACTTTGATCTCCAGTGGAAGAGGATTGAACTTATTATGGTGATTTGGATTCAACGTCTTATATAGTATCGGTTCTAAAAGTAACGTTAACCTATAACAAGCAACAATAAATGTTTCGACCTTCGGTGAAGTTTAGTATGTGGTGTTTTCGAACGTATTGATATTTTACGTACCAGGTGTTGTATTTCTGGAGTAGATAGGGATGTACTGTTTGTCTCATTTCATTAACACAGTAACCTTGCACTTTAGCATCATGTATTAAATTCTAGTGACTTTAGGTCCGCATCATACTAAGACTTAAGTGCTGTATCGCCGGACCAATTTTAGGAAATTTTCTGGGTGAATTGGAGAATTTATTTTGCATTTTGAGGAAAGTAAGTGAAAGTCAGGTAAGGGGAATAGTTAAAGTAAAGAAAATTGTTGTTGTGGTTGGTTATATGGAGGCAGAAGGTACTGTTTGGCGGAAAGGTACAGTTGTTATGCTTTATCCATAGGAAAAGCAATGTGAAAATGGTGCAAAATTACAAGATTGTGGCATATCGTGTTTGAGTTTTATCGAGTTATGCAAAAAATAACAATCGTCAGTTGTTGTAATTGTGTGAAAGACATTGTGGTAATAGTATACAAGAGGACCTCATTATGTCCAGTGCACGTGCATACTTCCTACTGTTGCACTACGTATGAAAATGATTTTATTACATGTAGAAGTGGTAATAGAACACGCAAGAGACCCAGATCATGTTGTATTCACACTCCAATATGAAGTGTGAATACAACATGATCTGGGTCTCTTCCGTGTTCTATTACTACTTCTACATGTAATAAAATCATTTTTATACATAGTGCAACAGTAAGAAGCATCCACGTGCACGTGACATGCGATATGTGTTTCAAATGCCCCACATATACTCATACAAAATGTACAAGGGCACATTATTATTCTTCGCATACCATATAAAAAAACACATTCTTAGAAGAACATCTGTAAGTACAAGGGCCATTTTAAGAATGCAATAAAAATTAGGGAGGGAGTACCAAGCGAAAAAGCGCACATATAGCCCGAAGTACAAGGGCTATATTATTGTTAATCACGAAATATAAAGGTGTGGAAAAGTTAATGCCTACAATGACCTACTCAGCAACATAGAAGTACTTACCGCCAACGTGCTGAAATTTTAATACATTAAACTATCAATCAACAGAAAAAAAAATAACTTATTATCTCCAATACAAGATTTTAAAGCACAAATATAAAAAAAGATTAAGATCGCACATTTACTTCACGATCCACGCACTTTACTTACTTAAACGTACAAATATCACCATTTTCATCTTCTTCCTACCGTACTGCCACCTGCAGAACACAAAGCACAAGCTCCGTCAATATACGCAGAACCAAAACAAAAAAAAATAAAATAAAAAAAATGGCACCCCCATGTAGGCGGAACCTCTATGTAGAACTGCAGGACGTTATACGGCCCGCAAGAAAATCCCGAAAATGCAAATTACCAATAACATAAGCGAAAGTAAAAAAAAAAAAAAAAAAAAAAAAAAAAAAAAAAAAAAAAAAAAAAAAAAAAACGCGAGCTCAGAAAAACCTCTACGGAATGAGCCCAAACCTTCACGAAACAACCCTTCAAAAATCGGTAATCAATCACGCTAGACCTGCTACTACTGCATACAACTCTCAAACAGTTGAAGAGAGTTCACCGAGCATCAAAATAAACAAGTTGTACGATCCCAAAAGTGAAATACATACGTTGTTCTTTATATTCGTACCACCACAAAAGTGTACGACACTCGCTTTTTTACCCCATTTTTAAGTTCCTAGATGTTCAGTGAATAATCTGTAAAAGACTGCACTTCGTGCGTCCTCGGGAAGTAACGAGGCACTGTCGTATACTATATCCGACATTGTTTACTCTGTCTGATCTGTCAGATTGTCAGAACTATAGAAACGAATTGAAACTACACAAAAGAAGAGGAACATCTAGCCTAACGTAATTTAGTACATTTTAGTACTTTTTTTCATGGCATTTAGTATCTCCCCCAAAGCTGTGCAACGCATAAGCCGTGCATTTTATTCCATATATAGTGTTTCTCCACTATCCTCGTTTATGCTTTACCCACCACGTCGACGCGCCTGTCTACTGCTTACGTGTTCCCTTGTTACCACACGAGTCCCGTGGCTGCACTCCTGCTCTGACTCGGTTAAATAGCATTCCTGCTTTGTAGTGGCCACCTACCACAAGATAGTTCGTGTCTTATGGGCTGTAGTTTCTATGCCATACGCGCACACTGCATTTCGAGCACTGATAACTACCATGTGAGGTATGGCCACTACCTAGTGGTTTGAGGGGGCAAATTTAATAATACTTCTTTTTCGATTTTCGTGTGGTCCAGCGATATAGCATTAATGCCCATACTAAGAGTGAAAGTCGTGGATCCAGCCATAACAAGTTGTTGCCAGTGCTCAAAACGAAATATTCAGTGTGTGGTCGTCATGTTTGAATAGATAGCTACACATTAGTAAAGCTACCCAGATTAATCTCGAACTTGACCAGTCGCGGTTTTGCACATGAATTCTTTAGTTTATGTGCCAAACGTGGTTCTGTTCTCAAACGGGAATTAATTAACAACTCCTCGTGAAATTGAAACCATTCAATACAGTTCGCATGTGTACGATTAGGACTGTCTTATATTCAAACATCAGTTAGCGTCACCTAATAAGTTGTGTCACTCACCTAAAACGCTTATGTTTACGTAAACACTATTTTTCAGGCAGATTTTTACTTGGTCATTTCATTCATTTTATGCAATTCTTCGATTCAGTGATTTGTTCTTTTAGTCCGGTTCCAGTGTACGTACCAATAGGTTCATTGCTGTTATCGAGTCACGTAAGATATGGTGTACTGTTGGTGCCTTTTTGTTTGAGCGGGTAATTGTGGATATGATTTGATGCCATCTTCGTTAGTGTTTTCCAGTAGTTCATGTGGTTTGTTCACGGATTCATTGCTCACGTGTTCGTTTGAATTGTGTTACGGTGACACAAGCCTAATGGGGTGGAAGTTCTTTCGATGAAGAACAAATGAGAGATTTACTTTTATATCGCTTATCATTAATATATGTCAGTGCTGTTAATAGTTACAGTTTCTTTTTTTTTAACACCGGATTATTACAGCTCAAGAGAAATTGCAATGTGTGTGGAAAAAGGTGTAAGTTATTATGAACAATACCAGTTTATCAGCTGAAAGTGAACTATATATGTTACACTCGTATTTGCTATGGTTGCAATGTTGAACAAAAATATTTTTCATTCATGAACCATGCAGCAGAACTATATTCACCAATTTAAAATCTCAGGTATTTATTTCTGATGTTTTCTGTAATTGTAAGATATTTAGTAGG
This sequence comes from Thermobia domestica, assembly GCF_964235325.1. Classification (NCBI taxonomy): domain Eukaryota; kingdom Metazoa; phylum Arthropoda; class Insecta; order Zygentoma; family Lepismatidae; genus Thermobia; species Thermobia domestica. Next base: position 73,313,282 of record NC_137470.1, on the reverse strand, counting down.
TTTGCGTCGGGGACTCTTTTCCTTTCAAATATATAGTTTTGTGCAGTTTGCAGACTACATTAGTTTTGTATTGTAATAGGGGGGGGGGGTGCATCCGCTCATGCATACAGTTTGTTCCCTTTGAAGCAGTCTGAAAGTGTGGTGTTTCTTACTGTGGTTTCTTTCTGTTACTATTGTATACATTGCATATTTCAAGTTTTGACAAATTTAGAAGTACAATGGGAAGTTAGCGTTGTTCTAAATCTGTCAGCATTTGAATCTGGCCATGTTTGAAACAATTATAGAAAAATTACAGGCTGAACCAGCATGATTTCTAGCCGATTCGGTTCGTAAGGAACTGGTTCCTGCTGATATTGAAGGAAATGTTCCGAGGAATCAGTCCCAATGAATCGATTCATTAGATGAGATGACCAAAGTAAAACCTTGTCATTTTTCTTACTAAACCACTAACCTATTTATTAGCCCTTGCCGATTAACGCAAGCTAAGTTCAAATTTTGTGTTTCATTGACGCAAACAGCTACGGAATATGTCCCGATGGCTTACATTGAATTATATATTGAGATCTTACGATGAGTATTTACACTTACGAGTATTGTTGCTCACGAAACGTCACGACACGAAAAATAGGGTATTCTCATCTCATCTCATAAATTTTGAAGAATGTCCGAAGGTATCAGCCATTCGTAATACTTGCAGCAGATAAGGGATTTTGACTTTTATTGGCGCTGCTCTTTGACCTGTCTTGGGAGGGTGTCATTTGAGATATTTATATTTTATGAGATGAATGAAATAAATTAGTTATGGTTTGGCAAGATTTTACTTCGACTAAGACAGTGACTGCAACCAGTTTTTATACGTTCAGTCACTTGCTGGAACTGTTTGTTCCTTTGGTGTGGTGTCTGTTGTGAGATGGGTTGGTGGTAGTTCATATTTTTTCCACTAGGTGTCTGTCTATTATGTACAGTGATATAGTAGTTTGCTACTGCGATCTCCGCTATTCCTATCTACTTGTGATGTGTGTGTCATTTTTATTGACTGGTCAAATCTGTGGAAGCATGTACTTCAATTTTCGTTTCATGATGTGTGTAGAGTAAGGAAACGCGATAGTCGTTTAACAAATTTGATACGAAGAATTTGAATGTGTCTTTTTTTAATAAGTTTCTATTAGATTCGGACATTGTTCGCTTTGTAGTTTGAGAAAACTTGTAGCGTTGACTGTTTTTCTCTTTTTTAAAATTTTTTAATTGATATTATTTTTATTGTTGATTTGTTATAACATTTGTGCATTTTTTAAATTACGAAATGTTTTGATAGGGTCTATTTTATCCAGCTATTTTTAGGGGGTTTGGGTGGCGGCAGCCCTCGTACACTTTCGAATAACGTCTACATTTTATATTTTTTCTTTTAGAACTTTTTAGCTGAGAATTAAATATCGTAGTTCATGATTATGGATAGTTTGTATTAGGTTTGTTTAGAAACTGATTTTCACTTCACTTAAGGTATCTTAGTTTCATCTGTGGGTCTTTTTTATTGCACGTTTTGGAGAACTTGTGAGTTACGGTTGTTTATGAACTGGTTTTCAGAGATGTTGCCAAAGGTGTTTCTATTCCCGGGAATAGTCTTGGAATGAGTGCTTCGTAACACGTTGTTTGTTTCGAGGAACTGATTCCTATTATGCGCTGATGAATTGAATTGTTGTTGGAAGATTATTCCTAAACTGCTCCGGGAACCGGGCCTGATGAATCGTTTGCAGTCACTGTCCGAGTCAAAGTAAATACTCCCCTATAATTTTATGGAATCTAGAAGGATGTGAGAATGTTTGGAATTTAGCCGTTACAAATTTTGTTCTATTTCGGCCTTTTCAGTTCTATTTCAGTCTTTCTGTTTCTATTTCAGTCATGTTTCGAACTTGGACCTGTGAATGGTAACTGTTCTCCTTCAAATTCAAATCATATCAAACCTACAAGATGGGTTGAGTTATCAGTTGCTATTTTCTGGAAGCTAGAAGGGGTTCACTCGAGCAGACTGTTCTACGAAATAGAGAATTTATGTGAAAAATTCGATGTGAACCATTTTTCATGAGTGTGAATATTAGTAATTACTGTCAGTGTAGAACATATTGTAAGACTTTTGAGTGATAGTGAAAATATTGTATGTGTAAGTGTGCTCTTCCACTATTCTTGTTTATGCGTATACAGCCAGTCGCTTACGCGCCTGCTCCGTGCAGTCGCGCCGACTCGCTGGCGCTCGGGCCCCTGCTGCGCTCCTGCCCTGACTCGGTTGGATAGCATTCGTGCTTTTTAGTGGCCGCCTAGCCCAGGTTGGTTATTGTTTTGTGCACCGTAAATTTTATGCCTTACGTACGCGCTGTTTTTATACTGAGCCCTCTTGAAGTCATTTTTCAAGTAGTATTGGAGATCCTCGTTTAGTGCATGCTCTGCTAACAGATATACAAAGCTCTGACCTATCCTGAAAATGTAAGAAATGTGTCAAAATTTGGTAGAACCGACTGCTGGAGTTATGCCGTTAGAAGGATGTAAGGATGTCCGAAGGTATCAGCCACGAATAATTTTCCATTCATTCTGTTTTGTTCATGTTCTTGATTTCGACCTGATATTGCACCGGACATGTTTCGAAATTAAAGCAGTTTGTTGGCGCCACTCGGTCCTCAGTACCAGCAGGTATGTTTGATAGTGTTGCTTTTGTGATATGGGTGAAATAAGCTATGGATGGTTAAGTTTTCTGAACTTTTGAAGTGTACAGTTTCCGGTAAGAGTTGACTTTGAGCAGGAAAAGTGATTTTTGTCACAGGATGTGGCTTTGGAGAAAGGTAATCACTGTTATTTGTACGTCATAGGTTAGTTTGCGTTAGGTTAGATGTCGGTTTCTATGAATATTCTGCTCGGAGTGCACTTTTGCCCAATTACTAATATATAATTTGCTTTTAATGTTTTTGATGAATTCGTTCTAAAAGTATTCCGAAAATGAGTAATGTTTATTATAATTCGTTAGTCGAAATTACATTATTAAATATAATTTCGTCACTGCACTGTACGTACTTTTATGTTATTACTTACGATTATTGCTTGGTTTTATTTTCTTCTATTGAGGCATGTTATGTTGTTGTTTTTATAAAACTCTCTTATGTTGCCTTCTGCTAACACTTTTGGACATCCATGCGCAAAAGACCTGGCGAGCCACGTTCGAGATTAATCGGATGACTTCACTAACGTCTTTGACATCAGTGATGGTAGACGCGGTTTCTCTCGAACGTCACCTCAGGTGCGTGGTGTCTCAGGTTCGATCCCAGCTCTCGCGAAGTGGGCTTTGTTGTGTACAAACACTGTGTACATTGGTTTTCTCGGGGTTCTCCCACATTCTTCATTCCACCATTTATTTAATTTCTCATCATCAGCGTCTCCTTTAGCCTGCACGGCATAACTGTGGAACATAAAACTTAAAGTTTCATTTTATTTTCACCTTGAACATGGCCAGCCACGACGTTTCCGCAGGGGTGTCCAAAGATGTTGACATAGCCCAACGTGATTGAACTAATTTTCTATAAGAATAACATAATATACAATTTCAATAGAAGCAAACCAAAGCGATAGTCGTAAGTAATAAGCTAAATTTAATAGGGTGCAATAGTGAAATACCATCATTTTAACTAAAAAAGTGTAATGAAAAAAATCTTTATTTTACGGAATAACTTAGAACAGTTTGTTCAGAATGTTGAGTTGAGTTTGAATTTAGCGTCCCTTTCAGCAGCAAAGCTATATGAGACATTGACATACTAATTAACGTGGAGGCTCTCGTCGAGAATCGAACCCGGGTCACCCTCGCCAAAGACGCGTACGCTCACTCTTAGCCACTTCAGAATATTTAATTGAAAATTACTATTGGTAATCGTTCACTCTTTGAGAAATCAGAAAGCTGTTGCCTCTAGTTTGTTTCACTAATATGACTTAAGTAACACAATTACAAGTAGTACCTACAGTCGCTGGAGATTAGAGTGGCGCCATGAGCAGCTTAAATTTCGTAACATGTTTCGGCGCAATGAAAATTCAAGATTAAGAGTACGCTTCAAGTGGATCGAATGAAAATTTCTTCTGTGGCTTACCTAGGGATGTTCAGACGTCCTTACGGATTGTAGAAAACTATGATTCATAATTCATTCAGTTTCTAATAGATATATAACGATTTGAATATATTGTTAGCGTCTGTCTCGATCCTAAATCGGGAGTGTGCCATTTGATATGTCATGGCTACTAGATGAGTGAGATAAGTTATGATGTACAGGATATAACAGCTCGTTGTTTACAACACTTGGGAGGTGATTCTAAAAATGAAATGAAATGGAATCTTTTAGTTTTACGTTTCACGGTTACGCCGGCTAGGCGAAAGGAGACGGTAATGATGAGAAATGAATGAAATGGTAGAATTGAAGAAAGTGGGAGGAGACGGAACAACCCCGAGAAAACACACACATGGTGTTTGTCCACCATAAGTTCACTTGGAGCGAGATGGAATCTAACCAAAGACCCCATGCACCAGAGGTAAACATTCTACCACTGAGCCACTGGGGTCCCGGAGATGATCCTAGATAGGAAAACAAGGAAAGGTATCTGTGTAACACGAAGTCGAATATCACATCTATCCGGAGTTAAGGGACATCCGATAGTGGGAAAAATTGAACGTCCACTTGGAATTGTGGCAAAAGGACGAGTCATAGAACTGCGGCGGCAGGCAATTCACAAAGAAACAGTACGCGGAGAATCCAAAGGCGCAGTGATTGGTTGTGTACACTGAAAGAGCAAGGAATTCCCCAAAGGAAAAGGATTCCCAACAATTTTCTGAAGGATACATGGACCAAAATAGGCGAAATGTAACACCTTGTTCCAGTTCATACGAGAGGCTTTGATGGATATTGATAGCGTAAGCCAATTCAAGATGGCGGGCGAAACATGTTGTGCGTGGTTGCTTCTCACATGCAGGAAGAAGCATGCATTTAACCACATTCGCATTGATTGCATTACAAATATTGCACACTATGGTATCTTGATTGCAATAACAAGAATATTATCAGTTGGGCAAAACGTTTTCCCAGTCGATACGCCGGCGTTCTATATCTTGCACCGGCCACTCTGACCGAGTTTAGCAGTGTTTCTCATCAATCACACTAGGCAGTGCCAGGACGACACCTTTCCTGCGTTCCTGTCCCCTTCCCTACCATGGCATCTTTAAAGGTGCTACAATGCTTACGTGTTAGTAACTATGGATCACTTAATAGTGATTACGGTTTACTTGTAATGTGATGAGTATAAATACAATGTGGACGTATGACAAAAAGTACAGTGCATTAAATACGAACCAACTTTTGCTAGGTGGCCACTAAAAAGCACGAATGGTATCTAACCGAAACATTGCAGGAGCGCAGCAGGGGCCTTAGCGATAGCGAGGGGGTGCGTCCGCAGGATGGAGGCGCGTCAGTGACGGTAGGAGTGTGCATAAACGAGGTCGTTCACAATTGCTCACTATAAGTCACAGTACTGGCTCCGAAGCCGTCAGTGTATTTGGGGGAGATTCTAAAAGCCATCACGTTCTGCTAACATGTTTGGATCACCGTGCGGAAAAATCATGCGTGCCATTCAAAATAAATCGTGTCTAAGATTCACTGACGTTGTAACTTATCTATAAGTAACTACCGTATAAATTTAATTTAAGTGTCAATGAAAACTTTGCGTAATAAAGTTTGACGGTTGGGCTCTATGTTGATTGTTTATATTTTTCTCTAGCGGGTGATTTGTGAATGGGAAATATTTTCATTGTGGCAAAATATTTAAAGTGATAACTAGCTCCTTACGACATAAAGTGAAATCATTGAAAAAAAGTATGAATGTGAAACGGTTATCCGTGTTGTCAGATGTAATAATGTAGCTTCATTAAATTTAATTTTTAATTTGTGATTGCACTAATTGCTTGCAGTGGTCTTTGGTGTATATCTGTAGCCACTGAATCAGCTTGGCAATGCATTAATGCTAATTGTGTTGATAAGAACAGAATTTTCCCAAAGACTATTTATATATTATCTGTCATAAAAGGTAATGCATGATTTTCTCGGGATAGTATCTTTTGCTTTTTACTATGAGAATGAAATCGGTATGCATACATTTCTACCACCTCGCGATTTAACCAAAGATTTTATAGGGCCAATCGGTAACAAAATCAATAAATGCAGTATCTTACTCTTTGTAGTTCACACAAGACACTATAGAAATATCGTAAACCGTAATGAAAAGAGGAAAATGAAGCTACGTTCTTCACGGTTTGAAACTTAGGCTGTTAGCCACATATTTACAGAGCACATGAGTTCTGATTCATGTTATTCCGTGGCTTGTTGGATCCGTACATAACTACTACTCACACGACTGGTGTTCGAATCTTCATCGCGTTTTGCATATGTGTTTTCATTGATCAGGTGGGGCAACATCAGAGAGATAAATGTGATTACAATTTTAGGTGTGATTCATCATTGTGCAATTCATTTTTCAAATGATGAGGATGAAGTAGGATTTTACATGCATAAAAACCTTGCTGGATTTTTCTTTTAATAAAAACTATGTGTAGGTTTAACCTTGAGGAATTTAACACAAGTTTGACGTTCCATTGCTGTAATATTGTCATTACAAATTGGCTAAACTAGCAGTAAATCCATGGAGAGGCTCACTGAGCCATCTCCTGTTTCCGAGTTTATGTATAAATCAACATAACTAATTACATTGTTACTACATGCCGGATTTTGAGGGAGAAGGTATTTTTTCCTTTGCATATGTTTCAGGAAGAATAAGTAATGTGAGATTTTCATTAGCAAATGCAGCAACTGATAAAATTTAATAATGTCAAAATTTTACTTCGCTTGTTGTAACCTATTTTTAATAGAACCCCCATACATTTGGTTGGAGATCCCACGGTCCATGTCTTATATAGTCTCAGCTGAAGGGGGCGACAAACTCTCAACTAACCAGCCCATCAACCTTAGAGCTCATAAGATTGAGGGGAAATATGATAATTATGAAAGTAAAAGTTCAGTGATTTCCCGTCAGGAATTTCATTCAGGAGTATGTGCACCAAATATGCACACATTAGCCACTAGACTAGTGTTTCTGAAAGTGTGGGTCGCGGGGCGTTTTTGGTGGGTCACGAGAAGTTTTTCTTTAATTATGAAACTGTTATTTTGTTGCAAAAACACATGTTGTACAGTACTGTTCAGAAAATGAAAATTTGAAGTGTTTGTTAATGAGGTGAAGAGTAAGTGGTTACTCAGAGCCCTGCCTTGTACCGTCAGTAGAGATGCTAGGTTAGGATGGAAAGACAGTGGGTGAGTCAAAATCTGTCACGGGTGAGGACATTGCGTCGGGAGTAGTTCCCTTTCTATGGAAACATTTTAACCCTCTCTGCGTATGCGTACAATTTCATATGGTGAGTTACTGGGAAAGAAATTTACATTACACTTGCTGGATTGTCACCGACCGATATTCTCGTGCCGATGGACCACTATATTCATAAATTTACATTACAATTTAGTTTCAAAGATATATTTACGATATACATAAAAGAAACCAACTAAATTTTGATCTATTAAAATTTAAGCTTTGAGCTCTACTTTGTAACATTCGTGATCGCTCGGGATGTTCAGAACATCCCAAAATACATTTCATGTTAATCACTGTTACGGACTTTTATTGAACAAACTGGAATTAGAGATATGGTTTGCAAAATTGAATTGCTTTGAGATACATCACCATTACGTAGAATACCAATATGTATTTGAATAGAAGTTGTTGGACCTCAAAATGCTTTTTATTATCTAATGTGGGTCGCAGTGACAACAAGTTTGAGAACCACTGCGCTAGACTATACAAATTCTTCATGCCTATGACGTTGTTTAGTCGTTTCCGGATCTGCTTCAGTCGTACCGGGTCATAGGTCAGACTACTTCCAGAAAGTTCGTAACTAGGTTCATTACTGGTTCCCAATGCCAAGTATAATACAACATTGATTCCAACTGCAACGAGTAACAACTGATTGTGGTCTGATACTTTTTTTTTTTTCTAAAAACGGGCTTCAATTACTGATGGGAGCTCATGTGGTTCGGAACCCACCTTAATCTGTAGGTCCACGCCTCATATAGTTTTGCTGCTGAACGAGACGCTAAACTACTACAGCAACTTAAAAGGGATATTCTAGAAGGTGCTTTGCAGATAATTTTCTTTATAATGGAATTTTATTCGTATCAAAGAGAACTAACAACTGTGTATAAGGACAAAGATTCTGTAAAAAGGCTTGATGTAGGGGTATTCTATCAAAAATAGGTTTTAACAAGCTAAGTAGGCTGTTTTAGGCATTATTAAATTTGATCTGTTGCTACATTTGCTTACGAGGTATTGACATTGTTTATTCTTTCTGAAATATATGCCAAGAGAAAGTAGGTTTTGACCTCTCACCGACGTGTAGTAATAATGTAATTAGTAAGTTATGTTGATTTATGAACAAATCAGGAAATAGAAGCTTGTTCAGTGAGCCACTCTTGGATTTATCGTTACTTTAGTCAGTTTGTAGAGACAATATAGCCACGGGACGTTAAACTTCCTCAAGGCTTAAAGTTCTTGACATATTTCAGATTCTGTCGATAATCGAATTCAGGATGTATATTTCAAGGTAAAATATCACGTATCTAGAGAGGTTCCAGTAAGAGATGGTCTTTGACATTTCTACCACGTGCAAAGGGAAACAGCAGCCCCTAGTTTGACACTAGCGTTGCCAACCACGGTCAGTCTGTCTCACTCCATTAAAAAAAGCTGCTACTGTAGATGAAACGAAAAGGAAGACTTTTCTTCCCTTGTTTATTTATTATTTCTTTATATGTCCTTTGTTTCTGTTTTAACAATTTTTTCCTTTTCACATTGTCCGAATTTTTTTTTTCATTCGAAGTGAACCGGCGGGTGCTCATGTGATTCGGATTCCACGTTAATCAGTAGGTCCTGTCTCATATAGCCTCGCTGCTGAAAAGGGCGTTAAACTCAAATTCAACTCAACTCAATACATAGATAGATCTATCATGTAATAATGAATGTGAGTTTTGTGCTTGGGGTCCCGGTTCGATCCAAGCCCCCGCCAAGTGAACTTTGTAGTGGACAAACACCGTGTGCGTGGGTTTTCTCGGGGTTCTCCCACTTTCTTCATTCCACCATTTCATTCGTTACTCATCATCACTGTCTCCTTTAGCCTCACAGGCATAACCGTGGAACGTAAAACTTAAAGATTTCATTTCATTTTTGAATGTGAGTTTGTCTCATCCATCACACAACAACTATTGAAACCATTAAAATGATGTTTTGCATGATTGTCAATCTTCGGATCTTTCGATATTAAATAGATTAAAATGCATATCCTAAGTGAACAGTGGGATGCCATTAGATATAAATATATATACTGTGAAAAATGAAGTGGTAACATAAAAGAAATGACCGATATTAATGTCGAATCCATTCTAGGCATCGTACCCCTCATCCACCCTGGGATTTGCTCCAGTGTGCACGACAGTACTGAAACTCAATTTCACATTTTCCAAAGATGAAGAACCAATGCATCAATCTGCTTCCTTGGCTGCCATTATCATTTGCTTGGAAACAGACTTTCCTTAAAATAAGCTTTCCTTTAAAAGGGGGGAAGAGAAATAATCCAGCAGCGGGGCTTTGAAAACAATACTAAGCCGCCCTTCCGGACCATCCCTCAAATTCGCTGTTTTTGTTCAACTGGCCATCCTGCTACTTCTTCTTTCCACATCCTTTCTCTTCTTGACACGACCTCAACACAGGAAAAAAAAAAAAGCGAAACTCATCAAAATAGACTTTTTTTTTAAATATTGCTGTAATAAGTGCACAACGATAATTTAGACAACGGCTACAATTTGCTATTTGCTGATTTCAGTAATAAAACGTATTCATCTTCAGTTTAGTACGAAGTCGTGTGCCATCTGATTCTAGAATTAGTATGTTTATTGTGTCTATGGCAACATTTTGGTAAGAGCTGGTTTTTATGAAAAACACCAAAACATGTGTTACAACGTTGCTGGTTTTGAGATCTGTCTTTCTCGCTGTCATTTACGTGTAAGTCTTCAAGTTGATAGGTTCTGAAAGTGAAGTGAAAAAGATACAGCTGTCTACCTTCTGTTGTTAAATGAAATACTCAAATATTTGTACAATATTATTTTAAATGGCTATGTTACTGTGTGATTATCTACCAGTGTTTCGTGTGAAACTAATTCTCTCCCACTGGCGTGTTTTTGTATGTATTTCCATTTTCAGTGTCTTATCGGTTTTGTGTTAGTTTTGCTTTCGCTTATCTATTTTCCAGTATTCTATAATAATAATAATAAAGTAAATTTAGCAGAGATACTACCTAGAACAGCAAATGTCGAACGGTTAGTTTAACGGTGAGTCTCTATAAGAATGCATTTTGTTTAGATTCTATATGAAAAGTATAAATATTCAGAATCTTTAAGAAGTTAATATGAAATGCATATTCTGATGAGCAAGTCGGGTCACGGTTTAGACATTATAGGTGTCACCTTTTCACATTACATGTGAAACTGAGGCAGAAGGTGGAAAATGCTCCTAAAGGAGCGAAGGCCCAGTTTCTCTGATATTGAAATTTCCCTTTATTTATGTCCAAAGTGCCGAATGTGGGGATTTGCTTAAGTTGGTAATGAAACTCTGTTTATAAACGCTTACATAAAGGGTTCGCTTGTTCCGGCGTTTTCGAAAATCCTAGTGCCGAGAGGAAAAACGGGTCGATTCTATAAAATCTAAATTTCTTTTTTTCTTCTTCTTTTGTTTTTTTTTATAAGAATGTGTCCAATGTAATGGATCGTTTAATTTGGAGATTTGATACTCATATAAAAATCAGCGAATATTTCAGCGTTTGGAAATTTCCGTTCCTAAGGGGCAAAAGTGGGGACAGGTCGGGTCGATTCTATAACATGTAAAATTCCCTTTTTTATTGAGAAAGTGTCCATGGTAAGGATTTACATAAGTATGAGATGTGAAAATCGATATATATAAACTCTTAAATAAAAATTAAATACGTATTTCAGCGTCAACGACAATTTCACTTCTGAAAAGGGTAATGGGCTGATTTCTATAACAATAAGATATCCCATTATTTATTCAGAAAATGCTTTAATGCAATAATTCGCTTAAGTCTGAGGTGTGAAATTCGTTGCATAAACTCTTAAATTATGGGAATACGTCTTTCAACGTTTTCGAAAATTACGCCTGCTGAAGGGAAAGGGGACACAATATCTTGGAACTTCGATTGTATAGAATAATAAAAGCAATTCACTGAAAATTCAGGTCATGTTGATATATGTAGAAATGTGAGACTTGGACATAAAACTCCTTTTATTACGAGAGCAGTGAATAAGAATTTTTTTTTATTTTGTTTTTTAATGTGTATGCTAAGGAAGGTAAAGGTGGGAAGATGATTCAGATGTCTTTCCCAGAACAGAGTATCACACAAATCACTGAAGTTTGGAAGGTGAAACCCGTCATAAAACTCCTCATTAAAAATAAGCTGACACATGTCCCAGCCTTTTCTAAAATTCCGTTTTAAGAAGAAAGATACATCGTCTATTATTTTTTTCCCTCCGTATTCAAAGCAATGTTGTTTGTTATTTGTGATCGCATCACGAGAAAATGGCTGAAAACTTTGAAAATAATTTTGGAACGTACATAGTATCAACTTCGAGCTAGGTTCAGTCACTACTGTGATATGGCTAATGGTTTTACTAAAACAGACAAGGAAAACAAATACGTACAACCATTTCCTGAATTCATGTACGTGCTTTTTCTTATTCACATCTTCCTTCACCACCCCTTTATCAGGGTAGTGTTCTGGCCATTGACCTCCATGAACAAATCGTGGGAATCCATGCTGCTTTGTCTCCAGTCACAAATATAGAACATATGTCTCTCATATGGGAATACGAAAGAGTTAAGAAAGATAACAAAACGGTATTTTGCGTGGCGAAGATATGCAGGTAAATTTATCATTATCATCATAGGGTAAACATTGCTTCAATGCGGCCAACTTCCAAAATATACAGGTGGCCATCTTACAGAGTAATAAGTAACGAATGTTGTGTTGTGTGGGGAAAATGCAGGTTCAAGACGAACCAGGCCAAGTTGACAAGTTTTATTGTATACATTTGAATGTGTATATTTATGTAAGAATTCAGAATGTTAAAATAAGCAAAAGTATATCTCAATCATAAAGCAAATATAGCTACAACTTCAACAATTGAAAGTATCCATAAAGAACATTTTTCCATCTTTGGTAGTTGCGGGGGGCACGGTAGCTCAGTAGTAGAGCACTTACCGCTGGTGCGTGGGGTCTCTGGTTCGATCCCGTCCAGGTAAGCTTGTGGTGGGCAACATCGTGTCCGTGGTTTTCTCAGAGTATTCCCGTTTTATCCCACATTTTGTTCCACTAATTCTTCCATCATCATTCACTTGCCTAAATCAATGTCTCCTTTGGCCAAAACGTGGGTCGTTAAGCTGAAAAATTTCATGTTTCATTTGATCTTTTGCAGTCATTCTTTTTGATTTAGCGTGCTTTTTCACTCTTCAGTTAATAACACTATCTACAAACCTTGCTATTACTTCACTAGTTACAAGTTACACAGAAATGAAGCGACTGGGAGGTGAAAATCTAAAACACAATGTATAGCGTTGGCTAGGGTTCAGCGAACTATATACGAAATGGAAAGAAATTTGTGTAGAATTAAAATGGATTGTGAGGAAAAAAAGGCGGAGTGTCTATTCGTGAAAAAAGTAGACCAAAGCAAGAGTTATGGTTACTGTACTGGTTGTGTGGCCGACAGTAGGCTCCGGAGTATGGGGTCCCACCGTCGGCTCCCATTAATTTTTGTTCGTTGAAACAGCATGCTTGGAAAACTGGTTTGGCACTGTCGTCAAACAGTCAACTGATCGTGTGCAATAGAGTTCGACAGAACTTTAGTAGTGTTCTTTGTAATGCATGCTTTTACTTCCATCATTTTGTTGTCCTTCGGCATGTCCATTATTGTACATATTTTTTGTCTTATTTGTTTCCATAGTTTTGCATTCTACATGATTTCTATGTACAATTACACGTACCTAGAACATATCTTTTGTACCCTTGTTTACACACCGGTGTACGTCAACGCATTTTCGCCCTTCTTACAATAATTACCGATTTTCAGTACGATGGATGCTCAGTGACATTTCATCACTGATTTTTCCATAGAAAAAAAAATGATAGTCGGCGGTGAGATTTGAACCGACGACCCCACGCTGCGAGGTTGACTGCTTTTACCACACTGCCAATACGGAAATCGTTATTCTTGCATTCGTCTACTTTTTCACGAGTACGCACTTTGCCTTTTTTTTTCTCGGAATTCATATTAATTCTGCACAAATTACTTTCCATTCCGTATACAGCTCGCTGAACCCTCTCCAACGTTACAAGTTGTGTTCTAGATTTCCACCTCCCTGTTGGTTCGTTCCCGTGTTGGATCACTGAAATCCAAAAAGTATTTAAGTTTGTTTGTTCGTGCTGTAGACGATTTTTTGCATGAAGCAGGTGTTTCTTGATGTAGGTTACGTCATTATGAAATGTTTTGTTTTTCTGACAATATCAACCCTTAATACCCTCTTGCTGTAGCATGCTCTTTCTGAAGAAAAAAAAAAAAAGCATATTATTGGGAGGGCTCGAACCCCGATCGTGGGTTCTGTCATTTTTTGTATTTTCCTGGCAGATTATCATTTGACTATTATATCACAGATTTCTTCCCTGCTTGCTAGTTCATGCAGAAGAACCATTGTGAAGTGTGCAGTTCGCGTTTTTAAATGCTATTTGCAGAAATTTGCTCCACATATATGCAAACCCATGGTATAATATTATTACAATACTGCATTACGTGCCTAAGACAATTTCATGGCATAAAAATAATGTTAAAGAATTTATAAAAGATTGATAAAATATTTACTTCGGATGATCCCTAGCTAACTCTATGAGCAATGGAACCCGACAGCTCAACGCCGCATTCACAAAAGCTCCCCACTGACTTCTATCCTTAGTCAACTAGGTCCAGTTTCTACTTTGTATTCCTATTTCTGCGAGGTCCATCTTAATATTGTCCTCCCATCTGCGCCTAAGTCTTCCTAATGGTTGTTTTCCGATTAGTCTTCCAATTAAGACTTTTAAAGCGTTCCTACTTTTATCCATACTGGCTACATGACCTGCCCACATGAGGCTCCTAGATTTGTCTCAACGTAAGACCGAAAACATATGATCCCGCTCTGGGAATCGAAACATAATCTTTCACTCCGAAGATGCGTTTGCTAACATGAGGAGGGAGTCTCAGAACTGAAATGATGAATCACACTTGATTTTGCATAACAAAGGATATTCACACAGAAACCGAATTTATTCCCTAGGTTTTATTTTATTAAAGCTTTAGACTGGGTAGCACAAACTAACGGACCGTGGATGGAGTTAACCCACGCCCTTTTTGTAGCCAAGTAGCTAAAGTTCTGATTTTTATACATGTGATCCCTAATTTAAACTCGAATGCGTTCTTGCCTCGCGTACATATTCCAGTAGTGTTCGGATTCAACTTTAAGCAGTTCTCGGGGCCACAGTGGCTCAGTGGTAGAGCATTCACTTCTGATGCATGGGGTCTTTGGTTCGATCCCAACTCGCACCAAGTGAACCTTGTGGTGAACAAACGTCCTGTGCGTGGGTTTTCTTGGGTTCTCCTGTTTTCTCCCATTCTCTTCACTCCACTATTTCATTCGTTTTGCATCATCCTCCTCCTTTAGCCTAGCTGGCCTAATCGTTGGATGTAAAGCTTAAAGATTTCTTTTTTTAATCAGTGCTCAGTTTTCTGTAGTCGGTATTGAAAACAGACATGGAATTCAAATTAATCAATTAATCTCTAAGTCTCCCCCCCCCCCTCGTTCATTACAATTGTTTTCATTGTCGTGACATTTGTGGTTATCATCCTCTTAGCCTATGAAACATAATCTTTGGTTATAAAACTCTGTAAAGGAAACAATAAAGATATTGGTCAATCAGGTGATTTTATTTTCTGGCAACTCTGCAAAGAATATCGAAGACTGGTTGTGTGTAGTCAGGCTTTGTCTCTTCTTTATATGTGACTATGACTCTGAAAGCGAAAATTCTATCCTAAGTTGAACTTCGACGTACATGGTGTAGAACGTAATTTCTGCTTGTAGCCTGAATTTTTCCTCGTAGAGATCTATGCATTCTTTGCGTCTATTATCACACTTCTGCTATCGTTAATTCAGAAATACGCCTCTTTGCCACTTAGCTAAAGAGGAGCGCTATTTATGATTTTATGTGACATCCAGACTTCGCAATACTGGATGAATCTTCGTAGGGTAGTATTTACTGAAAATGTCATTGGGAAATCTGGTTTTGTAAATGCTGAAGTATATACAGAAATATACAGGGCTCTCCAGAAAGTACCAGACGTTTGGCCTGTCGCGGCAGTGGACGGGACTCTAGTCGCCATCGTGATGTCAAAGCGTTGCTACACTCAGTACGCATCCAGCTGTGGAGGCGTGAGGACTGTGACGATCTTACTGTGCTTTCTGTGACGCATATCAATGTGCGCTGCAATAGAAAATCCCGCCTCTTGTGAGGTGCGTTCTGTGATTAGTTTTTCTTTCTTTTCTTTTTTTTTTTTTTTTTTCAAAAAAAAAAAAAGCTAATTGAAATCCATCGCGATAAAGCGTCGGGAAAGTGTTGTTTATTCACGACACCGCACGTCCACACACCCGAGAGCTCTTTAACGGTTTTGGATGGGAAATTCGATCAGCCATCATACAGCCCGGATTTGGCGCCGAGCGACGACTACCACCTCGTCCCAGCTATGAAGACATGGCTCGCTACGCAACGCTTTAATACTGACGCCGAACTGGGCATTTATTCCGAAGTTGGGCGTCCGCTTTCGCCACGTTTTTTCGCTGTTATCTCCTTTGCACACTTTGTGCAATTTGTTATTAGGTTCATTAATCCGTGCTCTTCACAAACTTTTAAAAGAGTTTGCTCGTTATGAACGTATTTCTTCACAAATATTAAAACTGTTAGTTCATTGCCCTTGTACATTCGCCATGTTGATAACATAAATGCTCGTTTCTTTCCCACAATGCAACTGTTCGGTTATCTTGCGCCAAGTAGTTCTCTCCGCTCGCCGTATAGTCCCATGATTGTAACCTCTTATATATAACAAATAAACAAATTTTTCGAGACTCTTGTATATTATCAAGGACACAAACGATCAAATTATCCGTATCTTTCCTGTAAATTTTAAAAATTTTCCTGGAAACGGACGCCCAACTTTGGAACTTAACCCCCGAACTGCATGCCTTTGTAAGCCAGTGGTTGAAATCGCAGGCGACAGATTTCTAGCGCGACGATATTGAAAAACTTGTGCCACGGTATAAGTGTCTTAATATGCTTGGCGATTATGTGGGAAAATAACTTAAGAGTGTACCTTTGAAATGTATATAATACAATTTGGTTTGTTTATTTTGTTACTTTTTTATTTCAAAATGTGTGTTACTTTCGGTCATGTAAAAACACACAATCACCTAACAGTTTCAATACAATAACTGTCTTCATCAGACTTCCACTCGTTGTGGCTACTTGGGCGTAGATCACCTCTTATATACTTCCTGGAGATCAACTTTAAATTAGGCTCCGCCCCTTCGTTAAGAAGTAACACTTGTGTTATTGACTTTGACTTGTACAGCTGCGCACTTGTCCAATTAAAAATATACGTTTTTGCTGGATGCAATCTTGTCCTCTTAATTATCCTTGCTCCCTTGTTAATCTATTTTCTTTCTTTCTTCTTCTTTAAGTAGAATCTTCTCCCATTCTTTATTTATCGCGAATCCTGCATTTAATTCATCACCTTGTCTTGTGCCTTCATCATTTCCCTGGCTTCTTTTCATTTTCTCACCAATGTCCTGTTCTCTGCTTCTTTCCATGTTATCCTGTGGTTTGTCTCTTTCTGATGCTTATATATAGCGTTCGGGAAGTATATAAGAGGTGACCAACTCGCAAGTAGCCACAAGGAATGGAAGTTTGATGAAGACACAGTTATTGTGTTGAAACTGTGATTGTGTGTTTTATATATACTATCACAGGGCCTTGCTCAGTGTGTTGTGTTTAGTTTGGCAATAAAGAAACAAGCCTTGATAGAATAGTTACATTTTCTAATGTATAGTTTTTGAATGTGTAAGTACATTATAATTTTTCATGTACCCATATTGAAATTCTATAGTTCTAAGTAAATATAGTTACTTTATTCACATATTATTGGTGCTACGCCGAAGTTATTAATGTTCACATTTACTAGTTTTCACTTAAGTTCATTTTCAGAATTGATTTTCACTATTCTACTGTACGGCAAAGATATGCTTCTTTTACATCGAAATAGGTAAATGAATAATAAACTTCCATTTAAGAGCCTGACATACCAAATACAAAATTTACCATTTTTCTTTTACTTGTTTTTCATAAGTGAAAGGAGGTAATGAAATGCAACTTATCACAATCATAGATAATGTTATTCTACAACAGAAAGTATGAACCTGAAGAATTTTCAGTGTTGCCATCGATAGAAATTATAGTGTTGCTAGAATAACATTTCCCCAAAATCTGTCAAAGCAGCGACTAGAGGAACGAACGTAACTGCATTTGATTACGCATCATGTTGTCTTGAAATCCTGTGAAATGCTTTTTAAATAATAGTTGTATTTAGTTTGTAATAAACAAAATAGTTTCAACATACAGTTATTAAAATTAAATAATAATGCTATTTAAAAAATACTTCACAGGATACCAAAACAACACGATACGTAATCAAATGCAGTTGAGTTCGTTCCTCTAGTCGCTGCCTTAACTTAGATTTTGGGGGAATTGCTATTCTGGCAACACTGTAATTTCTATCGATAGCAACGCTGAAAATTCTTCAGGTTCATATTTTCTGTTGTAGAATAACATTTATCTATGATTGTGGTAAGTTACAATTTCATTATCTCCTTTCACTTCCGAATAAACAAGCAAAGGAAAAATGATAAATTCTATATTATTTTTAGTATGTCAGGCTCTTAACTAAAAAAAAAAAAAAAAATTATAGGGCTGCAAAACCTCTGTATTCTCAACACATTCATTTTGCAGTTTGGCAACTTGGGCGTAGCTCGGTTATATATAGTTCGCATATATAGCTCGATTATATATAGTTCACATATTAATGCTGTATACGTTTATTTATTTATTTATTTTTTGTTTATTTTTTAATTTAGACTTCGGAATGCCTTATTGAGACAATATTTCTCACGTAATGATGGAAACCGGAATTGATGCTTGTGTATCCGAGCTGACGACCGCCTTAAGTCGACTTCATACTCACAGTTCCATGGTGTCGAACATGAGAGGAATTGAAACAGCAGAAGAACCAGTTTGTGTAGTGCACGAAAACTCGTGCGGTAGAACGTCAGCTGATTCCCCGTGCGATTCTCAGGATTATCAATCTTCTAATTTATTCAAGTAATATTATTGTAATTTTTATTTGTTGTAGTATTTTTAAGTAGTTTAATCCAATGATTTCCAACCTCTTTTAACCGGTAGCTACTACTACCTACCGTGTCAGGCTCAATTGCCTAAAAATTGACTTTCATTTACTGTAATTAAAGGCTTCATATTAAAAATAAAATGTGTCGGATACAGTATAAACTCTGTGGAGCATAAAATTTATTTTTATATTCTAAAATGTAGAGAGACACCTGTTGGGAATCGCTGGTTTAATCTATACCTAAAATAGAATTTTCATATAAATTTAAGTGATACTAAAGCAGTGTAATAGTATAGAGGAAAATTTGTTTATGCATAGATAGTGTTTACGTAAAAAAAAAATAGTTGGTAAATCGTTTTGAGAACGCTAGGTTAGCACATTGGAATCATAATGAGTGTGGCCGCACACGAAGTATTTAATCGTTTAAATAATATGACGAGCAGAACTCGTGAGGTGTAGCTAGTCAACGAAAGTAATAGATTTTCCTGCTCAGAGATGTCTCTTGGATTTGTCTTGTAGAAGAGACGTGAGGGTTGGGGATTTTCCTTCTAAATATGCTGTCACGTACTTACAGCAGGGCATTTAAATCTGATTCCATTGGTTTAATACCTTAGCCACATTTGAATATAATAGATTTTGTCTTTCACAAAAAAATAAGGAAAAGTAAATACAATATTAAATTCCAATATTTTGTCAGCAGATGGCCAAGTATGTAGTGAATTGTAAGCTATTTCGTTAAAAAAAATGTTTTTTTTAATTCAATTTTACAGAGAATAGGCACCAGCCGTACTTCAAGGTACTCAATGTTATTCAGACTTTTTCCATTCTAATTGGTAAAAGTACTTGTATTAAAAAATGCCAAAAGTACTTGCCTCAATAATTCTCAAGGGCTGCAACCACTCATGATAGTCTGCTCCGTTACCAAGTGTCAATTATGAACGTACATATTTTTCACGTGATCTACATACAATCGAAAGTGGGCAGGTTTTGGTGAATATTTGGGTGGTTTTAAATCTTTATCTTTAAAACAACTGTAATGATTAGTTTCTAGATCGTACTGGTAGACTCGTGATTCATATCCTGTACTGATACTAGCCAGAAATGTCCGATCGTTGGCGTGTTTGCTCCAGTTCCCTTCTGATGGTAATGCTTGTGCCTTCCTTCGCGTGAATTTTGCTCGCTTCTGCTTTGGCCCCTGCTACGTTTCTGCTCTGACTCGGTTAGATGGCATTGATGCTTTTTAGTTGCCACCCAGTACAACTTCGTGCATGATGATTCTTATCGCGTACGTGCACTCAAGTCCTCCTAAAGTGAATCTGCACAGAGGAATGCAAGTTCACACCCCTCATCGACGGCTCCGGAGCCGGTTCTTCTATTACCAAGTGATTTAGGGGAGAAATTAAATAATACTCGGCACTTTATTTCTCAATATGAAGCAATTTCTTTCGAATACACTCCTCCCTAGCTTAATGCGTCGATATTCACTTCTGCTAATTTCGTATTTTCAGCTTCATTCGTCGACTTTCGTGCTATGTTATTGAACATCTTTCTTCCTTTCCATATTACTTTCGGCCCGACTTCCTTGCTCTTGTTTTACGTCTTGCAGTTCTTATTTCTAAAGGGAACGATTTCATCAGCGATACTAAGATCAGTCGGATGTTCCCCGTTTATATTTATCCCATTGTTCTCCTAGTTCATAGATCGAAACACTTATTCAAGTACGTTTGTAAAATGCTTGGGAGACGTAGTATCACCCCATCGCACTCCGTTTTCTATTGTTACACTCTTCGTACAGCCAAACTGTTGAATATTTGCGCTGGTTTTGCTTCTTCGAGACCACCCGACTTACCAATCTTTTATATCCGCCGAGGTTCTTCACTGAATCGAAAGCTTCTTCGTAGTCAATGAACACAGTACATAAAGGGAATCGCAGTCAGAGGATTTATAAGCCCATAATTGTGTGTCTTCTTTGTGGTCTTTCTTATGCAGCAATATGATCATGGCACCTATTTACTTCTTGGAGACTCGACATCGTCGAATAGATCTGGCACTAACATTTTTTCCGCTTCTTCGCATGCTGCCTGTAGCATGTCTAATGTAACTCATTCTTTCAAGGTGGCGTTTCCAGAAATTCAGATTCATCACTTGAATGTATCACTTGCTCTAGAAGAGTTGAATGTTCTTGAGTATTCACGACTTTTAGTGGTCGTGAAATTTTCTTATTTTCAGAGCTATGATCTGCATCCGTCCATTCCATAGGCTCTGCTTTGCCTTTCGAAGGCATTTTTGTCTTCTATTTATTTTACGTGGTTATTGCTAAATTTGCTTATATTTTCTATTTCTGTAAGGCATTTCCGTATTGTGCAAAGTTTTACATATCCTATTTTGAATGTTGTATTTCTAATCGTCATTTCTCTTCTTTTCCTTATCAAACGGTAAGTTTCTTTCGAGATTTTCTTCCTTTTGGCCGTAGCACATCTTATTTTTAGAGCTGTATCCTTCAGAATATTTGTAATATTCCCTCAAGCCGTATCCCTGTTAGCTTCTGTAATATCCAGTGGCGTATTTAGGGGGCGACTATCGGGCTCAGTTCCCTCCCTCCCCTCCTCTTAGCATTTTCTAAGAATTTCATTGAATTACCATTTTCTTATGCTCTTTGTTCAGAAATAAGACAGTATTTGTCAAATTTTATTCCATGTAAGAAGTGCGGTTTTTTTTTCTTTCATCCATTCTACTCTTTTGTTTCATTTTCTTAGTTGTTACTTTCTTTCGTTTCTGCTATCATACTTTATACTGTTGTTAGTTGTGATTGAAGTCGGCCGTCGTCAGTAACACCAAAACTAAGAGGAGTTAATAAGCGAAACTCGTCCACACCACACACCATCTTGCAAGGATAACAACGTATCAAGACTTCAGTAATTATAGCAAAGAAATATTTATATCGTTTAGTTATAAAGAAAGATAAATGTTTGAATTAAAGAAAATCAAGAGGGGCGGGTAGGGGGGGATAAGTATCCCTGGAAATTGCCTAGGTAGGGCAAGAGGATGCTTTCTTTTTCTTCTATGAATAGACTAAAAGCTTAGATTCACTGCTAATAATTTTTGTGTGTATCATATCACATAAGATTCACCAGTCTGCAATTCTTGCTATTAAGACTTCAATTTAAGCATAAATTGAAATATATTTAATTCTGAAACTCAGGTGGGCAATTGACCCCCTGCTTCTCCGTGTTGTGCATAGCACTCCTCGTAACAACATCCTAAATACGCCACTGGTAATATATATATATTCTTCTGAAGTGCCGGAAGACAGTTTTTCAGTTTGTAATTACCACCTCTTGATGAGTATGGGTAGTGATATTTTCGATTTGTGGATTCAATGTGAAAGAATATAAGTGACAGTGTATCACTCTGAAAAAAGTGAAGAGAAAAACATCTACCAAAATTGAATTTACCAAATTAATGGGTGAACGAGAATAAAAAAATAAAAAATAAAAATAGATTTTAATTTCGTAATAAACTGTGTACAAGCTGATTACTGAAGGATAATTTCGAATTATTGGAGTAATTAGTATGAGTAAACCTTAGATTGGTCCAATATTACCCAGTGAATTTAGCTCTTTAGATTATACTCAACTGTTTTGAAGCATATATACTAATGAAAGAAGGAAACAACCGGTTTTTCTACACACCAAATCCTCTATAGGTGCCAATTCTATAACACACAAAAA
Organism: Thermobia domestica; assembly: GCF_964235325.1. Lineage (NCBI taxonomy): Eukaryota > Metazoa > Arthropoda > Insecta > Zygentoma > Lepismatidae > Thermobia > Thermobia domestica. The sequence continues at coordinate 73,290,841 of NC_137470.1, read as the reverse complement.
GTGAAAAAGTGTCAGACTCGACAGGGACTCGAACTTGGATCCTCCGACATTTCGTGCCGATGAGTTAAACACTACGCATCGGCACTGTATGTCGGAGGTCCTGGGTTCAAGTCCCGGTCCAGTCAGTCACTTTTTCACTCTTTGTGCGTTATTTTGAAGCAGTTCAAAATTATCAATATTCCAATCTACGATTAACTTTACGAAATAAAAATTAACAATCTTAAGCATCTTCTATATATTAAAATGTTTGTTTATATGTTTGTCCCCAATCCTTTGGACAATGAAATCTCGAAAACCACAACTGCTAGAAACGTGCCGTTTTCACTGGTCGATTCCAAATTTTGTGTACATTGTCCAGTTCTCATTCAAATTTTCAAAAACCGTGTCGTTATTGTTCTATTCAACATTTTATGGGCCGTTTTGAGCCCATAAGATTAACATTGTTGCAAACTGAAACTACGGTGTTAGGCAACCAGTAGAGAAGTTACGTATGGCGGATTGACGGATATTGCAGGCGCTTTGCTTAAATCTGAATGGCAAAAACTATTGTATGCTGGCAACTTCAAAGACCTCAAGAGACGCATTGAGGCGTACTCGGACGGATATGGATTTATTAGAAAATATTATTTCCACTTGATATCGTGTTCTTCTACAAATTTGCTGCAATCTCACTCCAACATCTATACATAGCAATTCACTTTCTTTGTGAGTCTCCTATTCTTTACTTGTGTGAGTAAGGAGACATGCACAGTGGGAAGGAGATTCATGGTCATAACAGACCAATGCGCTGAGTAAACAGCGCGGGTTCAACTAGTCTATATATTAAAATGCTAGGTTTATATGTTTGTCTCCAAAGAAAAGTTTATATGTTTGTCTCCAATCCTTTCGAGTTCTCGGAAACCGTAAGTGCTAGAAATGTGATGTTTTCACTGGTCGATTCCAAATGTTGTGCAGATTGTCCAATTCTAATTCAACAGTGTTGAACTTAAAAAAGAATCATATCCTACGAATTATATATTACAACAGGACATAGTTGTATACAGGGGTTGTATGTCTATCAGGCGTTTGTTTCATAGCCAATGAAAAGTGAAGGATAACCATTTCTCCAGTCTAAGATGGATCTTTATTGTTTGGAGTGTTTTGCCCAATCAACACCATAAATCACTGACCTTATAACTAATTGTGTATGTAATGTATTTGCTTATTACATACTGCACGCAAGAAGAAAGAAAACAGTGATCATAAATGAATTAAAAACATCAACCGGAAGTAGGCAAATGGTGCGAGATATTGAAAAATTAGTCGAGAAAATTCCCCCCTTTATGATATCCCTTGCCGATTTTTATCAAGATGTCTTTCACTCGTGTCTGTAAAGAGACATGCACAGATGTTGTGAGAAATGACAAGGAGATTCATCCTCATATGTGAATGATGCGCTGTGCAGAGAGCGCAGGTTCAGCTAGTTTTAAATTAAAACTTACATAATTACATTTAAAGTGTAGAGTGTAATGAAGTATAAAGAAAATTTACTATTAATGTAGCAGTTATTTCACCAGAAGGTGGAATATCTGTAAATTTAACAGACTTTACAACCAACTACATATGTCTATAGATGAAATTTAATATTCACCAAATTTTCTCCAGGAAATTATAAGAAGATAAAAGTATTACCAAATGACGCACAATGCAGCCAGGAGACCTTTCGTCCGATTCGACTTTTAATTCTACGGGTTAATATACTACGACCTTTCACACTTTTTATGTGGAATTTAACAGTAACGGGTAAGATCCCACAAATTAATTTCACAATTATTTAGCAAATCGGCAAGTTAAATTCACTTTAGAGTAGGAATTGCATTTACTATTTAAAACAAATGCACAATATACGGTTTATTGTAAGCACCAAACCTGCAACAACTTGTTATGTTCTGTTTCTCATTTCCATTAAAAACTACTATATATACCATCCCATAGCCAATCAGATTACTTTCAAAATATTTTATTAAATTTTAATTCACGCGATACACTAAATTTATGATCAATTTTGATTACCACTTATTTTTAGCTTCAATCTAATCAAAAGACCTTTTATGTCTAATTTCACAAATCACTTTCTTATTGAAATGCACTATTAGATTACACTTTCCGACAATTTACTTGTATCAAATTCTTCAAATATTTCACGGATTGATTCAATCACGATGCACTTCTTACTTAATGTAAAACACAATTTTAAACAATAACACTTCTTATTTAACACTACACGAAGGCATAAGATGTTCCCGCAGAACTATAAGCTTTTGATTTGCGGCACGTTTACCCAACTTGAATATATGTAAATCACCATGCTAGGCGTAGCTGCTGTCCATGATGCTCACTGCTCCTCATCGTGTTCCACACTGCTTACATCGAACACGGCAAGTAAACACGCCCTACGCTACAGCCATCTCTCGAACGGAAAAACACCGTTAACCGTTGACTGCCTATTGTACAAATTACTGAACCAGTCTTTCTCAAATTGAATTTATCAAGACAGATAAAAAAAATATTACGTTACATAATACAAACCATATACAGTTTTGTTCTTAATTTTCTTTCTTCCATTTCTATTCCTCTTCTATTTTTGAGCTCCTCCGTGGCTAAGCGGTTAGCGTACGCGCCTTTGGCGTGGGAGACCCGGGTTCGATTCCCGGCGGGAGCTCATGTGGTTCGGATTCCACGTTAATCAGTAGGTCCACGTCTCATATAGCCTCGCTGCTGAAAGGGACACTAAACTAAAATCAACTCAACTCCTCTTCTATTTTTCGTACAACAAAACAATTACTACAAATAATACACGATCAATATTTCAAACATTGAGCACAATTAATCGCAAATAGTGATTTTTTTCACTTTTTTCTAGTATTTTTGTGGTATACGTGCCACAAAACAACACCGCCCTGTTTAAAATTACAAATTTCATGACTTCACTATTTTAGAATTAATAAATATTTTGTTAACATCAATTAACAACTCGAAAATTGCTGTTGAATGTATCCACTCAATTTCTTTCCATTCCGAAATTAAACGCTTCCGTGGTGTCAAGAACGAACATTGTATCATGGGAAGAAGATGAACAGCTTCATTCCGTCAGTTTCCTCACAAGATTTAGCAGACAAATTTAGACTAGTAGGCTATTCCATGACTATTTTGTTTAGACTAGATTTTGACCAGATCAGACCCATGGGTCGTACATTCATATTAGGTACAACATCCAACATACAATATAAAGGTAACCAAAACAGTCCCTGCTATTGTTTACGTCCCATTAATCATGCACTCACAGAGAGGAAAGAAATGACATACGTGCCTGCCAAGCGATTGGAAGTTAGTTTGACCATCGACCTTCAGTAACACATTCACGTTGGGCACATACAGCAGTCATAGCTCGCCCAGTGACGAAGTATCGAAGCACCTTGTTTCGCGCGTGTTGTGTGAATTTAAAGCGAGCCTGTCAGCTGCCGTATCAAGTTGCCGCATATAGCAGGCAGTTGGGGAGAATGCCGTGGACGAATACACCGCCAGAAATTCCATTCCATTCGGGAGATGAGAGCCTTTCGGATGAATCTCGCAGTGGACAGCCACATGTGTTCGATGACGAGGCCCTGAAGGCAACCATCAAGGGAGACAGTGGTCTAACGTGTGATGAACTTGCAGAAAGATTCCGTATTTCCTCTGAAACAGTTAGATTGTACCTGCATGGGGTAGGGAAGTCATACAAGTTTAAGCAAGTGGGTACCCCACACATTGTTGGCAGCCTATATACTTTTGCTCACCCGGCACCTAAAAACACCCATCTTTGATCGCTTGCTGACTGGTGACGAAAAGTGGGTTCTCTATATGACACGCCCATGTGTACCAGACATTGGTTGTTGCTACGTAACTCTTTTCCTCACACCACCACCTCTGCACCCACGAAAGGCTATACTTTCTGTATGGTGGAATTGTCGGCAAGTGGTGCATTACGAGCTTCCTTCCACCTCGTCACACCATCACTGCTGATATCTACTCACCATACATTGCGGCAGAAGGAGCCAACATTGGTGAATTGCAACGGTGTGGAGTTCCTGCATGACAATGCCAAGTCACATTCAAAGAGGACCCGGAAGACCCTTCAGCAACTTGGCTGGGAGACATTGTGCCATATGCTATATTCACCGAACTTTGCACCAACAGATTACCACCTGTTTCATTCTCTTGACCACCTCCGTGGGAGATCTTTCGCAAGCGAGGGAGACCTACGGAATGCACTCACGGACTTCTTTGCATCCATGACCACCGAGTTTATCACCAGGGTATTGTGCAACTGCAGGAACGTTAGCGAAAGGCGTTGAATGTTGATGGAGATTCCAAAACCTACAGGTCGTACCGTCCACTGCATTGCTCTTTGTTTATGATTGCTCTAGAACGACAAGAACTTTCTTGGTTACCTTTTATGTACAGGGTGTTAATGAACTATACCGACGAACTGCAAAAGGTGGTTCCTTACATCAAAATAAGAAAAAAAGCTCATATTGACCTGTGGGAAAAAGTGCATTGTTTCAGAGCTAGGGCTGTTCAAAATAGCGGAAAACCTTAATTTCAACACGTTATTTTGAATTCGAGAAACCGCGGAGGGCCAGTTCATATGAGAGTAAAGGAAGTCATTCATACACAAAATGAATTCCGGTATTTGTTTGGTGCATCGAAGGAAGGTGGTGGCCTGGCCTTGGCCGAGTACGTGACCCTCTTCGAGCACTAGCCACCCACCTACGCTCGCTTCTGCTCTTCTGATACTCTGAATAGATTCGTAGAGTTTTTGGCTTTCGAAGGAAAAGTGGGCGGACAGGTAAGACATGCCATAATTCATTTGCTTTTCTTGTAATGGACTAACAAGTTCTAACATTAGCGTGAATGCTCACGTTATTGCAAGTACTTAATTAGAGTCTAGCCATGATAAGATCAGCTCTGACAACTCTCACGTGTGATCTAACGCAGTTCCCTTTGTAACAATACAATACAACAATATAATACAATACAGTACAACAAGGAGCATTTTTTGTGGGACAAGAATCACCTCCGTGTTACGAAAAAAATATTATTTAACAGCCTGACGAAAGTATCAGTCAAACAAACAGAAATTATTACGTTAAGTTTATAAAATCACAAAGAAAGCAATTGTTACTTCTAAACACATAATGTATTTTTTTTTTTTTTTTTTTAAATAATGAAAACTACTTACGGAATTACTTTCAATTGTAGACAGTTTAATACTGTTTACTGTTGAAATTCTACTTCGCAGTAGTCCATTAAAGCCTGTATATCAGAACCTCCGTATGTCTCTGAATTATCACTCATAGTTTCATCATCTGTTGCATCTTCTTCCCTGCTGTTATTACTGTCTTGCAACAGGATCACCAGTTCTTCTACAGTGTTTTCAAGTAAACGTTTCTCCTCCTAGGAGTTCAAAATTATTTCCCAAGTATGATCCACGAACTTTTTCCACTTTACTGGAGTAATTTCTTTAATCGCTTCCAATATTAAACCGCGAACATTTTGCGTGGTGAATGTCTTGTTGTTTTCCGCGACATAACTTTTCAGTTATGTCCTAAATGACTCAATTGCGTTGTAATGGCAATGATACGGGGACAATTTGATAACTTTTTGTCCTGCTGTCCTGGCTAATTCATCGATCTCAAAATGTTCTGTTATTTTTTTGTAGTGTCGAACTATCTGGAGTAATTCAGCTTTGTTCATTGAAGAATAAAATACAGGAATTCGATTTTCTTCAAGCCATTTTAACACCGTTTCTTTCCGTGTAGACGTGGTAGGCGCTTTATTTACCTTTGTATTACAGAGGTTGTTCAGCCTACGTTTGGCCGATTTCGTTCCTCCCCCCTCCCGGGTAGAATGGACTCACCCGACCTGGCTCGTGGCGTCCTGCATTGTTGTGCAGTGGCTTCCTGGGAACGGAGTTGTTTTTTCGCGCGGACGACAATAACGCACAAAACAGGACCATTGTCGTGAGTGTTGTGTTAAATTTGTTTCCAAATGTGTGGGTTTCCGCTCTCTGACCAAAATGCCGCCCAAACTAAGTCAGTTTTGGGAAGACTATGTTGCGACTCTTTATGACGCCCACTTTAGTGTTTCTGTCATTAGAAAACAGTGCAAGAAGAATGGTTGCAACATCTGTTTAAGTGGAATAAAAAATGTTATTAAAAAGTACAAGGGCAACGAAGTTGCCTAGGAAGCGGAAATGCACCAAGGCCACCACCACCATGCAGAGAAAACTTCGCAAAATGACATTGCAAGAAAATCTGCCAACACAAAGGTGTATGGTTAATCGTCTTGACGTGTCTTTGGGGACTGTGAGCCGGACGTTACACCATCAACTCAAGCTGGAAAAAGTCATGAAAGCTCGCGGCCATCTTCTCACGGATGCCCACCAAAAGAACGAAAGTGTAACGCCCGAAAGCTGTACGAACGACATCTGGCAAAACAAATGGGGATGTACGTCGTAACGCTCGATCAAGCATGGATTTTACCTTTCCGACTGCGGCAAACCGAGAGCCATCATGTACCGAGAGAAAGGCGCCAAGAACTTCAGAAGGTGGGTCTGTGTCTGTAAAAAATCCTTCCTAAAAGGGTTCATGATCGTTACTGGTTACTGTTACCGATGTAAACTGAAGATTTGTAGGGTGGCGAAGAACTGCAAAATAAATTCGCAGTATTTTCAGAAGCAGATCATGCGGCCGATCTACGAGCATGAGATTCCAACAATGTACCGAAATGACGCCAATCTAGTGCGCATTCACATGGACAAGGCCTCATCACATACCTCACGATCGTCCCTCGCATTCTACAGGGAGATGGAGGAGGCAAGTGGTATACAGGTGATATCTTTCAATGAGGTACCTGTTAAATCTCCAGATGCAAGTCCTATGGACTATTGTGGATTTGGATTGCTGAAGCGGGCTTTGGGAAAACGGCGTGTGACAACTATAGAAGGACTTTGGAAAGCTGTGCAAAGGGAATGGGACAAGATTCCCCTCCCAGTTCTTCAGAGAAGCCTATTACAGTGGAAATTACGCTGTCGGGCTATTGTTAGGAACCAAGGGAAACACATCGAGCACTTACGGACCTTGCGCCATGGATTCTTCTAAATTTTTAGGTAAGTCGAAATTGGCCAAATGTAGACTGAAAAACCTCTGCATTGTCCAAAACAATACTAGAGGAGGAATATTCGCGAGAAGGGAGTACTGAAACCATGACTTAATTTTTCGGATGTCATTTCCTCGTGATAGTCCACTGTGTTTCTCAACTGGAAAAGAATCATGTAATGTGGAACAAACCCATTTATTGACCCTGCATGTAAAAGAATGAGGCAATCACCTTTTCCTATTGAGGTTTTAGAAGTCTAACGAATTGAGTTGTCTGTCCAACCTCTAGACCTAGTGTGTTTTGCATTTACCCATGTTTCATCAACCCACATTATTTCCTCAACAGGAATACGAATTATTTCCCTTAGAAACCGAGCACGATGCGCCATTACGTCTTCCCTCTCAAGAAGAACAGTTCTTCCGGAAGATTTTTTTCCAAGTAAAGCCTAAGTTGTGCAAAATTTTGCTCAGACTACTTTTCCCTTTTTTGAACAACCCACTATCCTTCAAACTCACCAGAAGTTTTTTTCTTGTTGGGTATTCTTTCCTCATAATAATCGTGGATGTGACGCCAAATAGATTCTCTGTCAAAATCATTCAAATTTGTGACTGCACATGGCCTATTACGATTTTTTCGTGGGGTAGATAAAGTTTCCGTCAGTTCAGCGAGGTCTTTGGGACACTTCTCTTTTGTGATTCTTTTCACAGTTGCAGGGCTAATGTGTAAAGCTAATGCTACTCTTTCAATCACTTTATTCAATGGCAATAAAGGACTGTCGTTGTCACGTTCTTTTTCGAAATATTCCCTAAGATTAAACACAAATTCCCGTGCCTGACTTGTCATGGGCACCCCCTTTCCACACTTCTTACGCACTTCAGTCATTGTGTTCATAAACACAAACACACACACACATACATACACTAAGTTTATACGTTACGTCTTTATGAATAATACGAATACAAATTATGTTCCACAAGTAAATGGAAATAACGATTACACCACGATATTTACATCAATGCACTCAGATGATAGCAGAACTAAAAGTCAAAACAATCTGACAACAGAAAAACTTTCACAGTAATGAGTAGGCATAAATGCGACCACACTGTTCTGTTACCATGGAAACAACCTAGTGTTTCCATCTGTCTTTTTGTTGGTCTAAACCTTAAAATAAAAAAAATAAAAAGATAAAAATTAAAAAAAAAGATTCTACGAAAAGACAAACATAACTTTATGATATAGATATTAATGAAAGAGGAAACAATGGATTTTTAACACATCATATTTATAGATGTGTATTAATAATGTACAAAGTGAAAAAGTGACTGACTGGACAGGGACTCAAACCCGGAACCTTCGGCATGCCGTGCCGATGCGTTAACCACTACGCCACCCAGTCTGCTTCCCAGAACGCATCGGCACGGTATGCCGAAGGTCCCGGGTTCGAGTCCCTGTCCAGTCAGTCACTTTTTCACTCTTTGTACGTTATAGCTGGGCCATGTTCGTTGCTTTCCGACAGTCCTTATGAGAAGCTCATTATAACGGTCCCTGTAACATATCGACTATGTATATTTTTTTCGGATGTTAACAAATTTCCTACAAAGACCATTAGAAATTCTACAAATTTCAGCTTTACATTCCAAATCACGGTTCATTGCCCGTGAACTATAGAAGACCCATATACACACTCGCCTCTCTCCTCGCTTTCAATTCCACGAAAACCTAGTCCGTGCGACGACAGGGAGAAGGTGGACCGGTTGTTCCATGTATCCCTCCCCCCTTCTATTTCCGTAGCAATCTTGTCAAAAGGACAAAGTTGTATCAATAAGTGGAATATATATATATATATATGTATATATATTCATTACTATATATACATTCATTATGTATGTTTAACCAATATTTCCAGTACTTCTCACGGGTTCTCTTCGTCAGAGCTAAGGCTTAATATTATCCTCTATGCTCGTCTTAACATAATTTTGTTGTACCAATAGTGGTATAATTATACAGTATTGATACACAAAGTATATGCAAAATTTTTCATCATATTGTAATTTGTAAGTAAACTAACCCTAAATCAAATCTTATTCTAAAATTTTTAGTATCTAGTTGTGTAATATTCTGCATTGCATATGTTTTTATACACTATGGAAGTTGGAATCTTGAATGTAGAATGTTGCCTTATTAAACACTGTTGCCAATTGATGTATAAATTCAACCTTCAATTTTTATTCTCTGTATATCCTAAGTAATATAAAGGGTGTCTCAAAAAGAACGCCGCATTTAAAGCTACTATAAATCGAACTTATTTATTTGAAAGAAGCAAACACACCGTTCTTTTTAGGAGATGTTGAGGTTTAAACGTGAAACACAATATCGGGCATATTACCCCCCCCCCTTCCCCCTACTAGCCCTACATGCGATCACTTGGTCCATGAAATTAACCATCACCCGCTCACACATTTCCCCATCAACTTTGTCGAGGACACGTCGAATTTCTTGTTTAAGTTCCAACAGATTACGGGGTTTGTTCTGGTAGACTTGTGACGCGTACCCCCATAGGAAAAAGTTACAAGGTGTCAGGTCACAAGATCGAGGTGGGTAGGTTTGGTCTCCTCGTAACGAGATTAGTTTATCTGGGAACTTCTCACGCAGCAGAGCGATTGTGTCTCCTGAAGTGTGTCAACTTGCGCCGTCTTTTGGAACCATAAATTGTCGAAGTGTATTTGATCCAAACGGAGCCAAAGGAAAGCAGTGAGCATCGCACGATAACTAACTTCATTCACGGAGATAGCCCTTCCTTGTTCATCTTTAAAAAAGTAAGGACCGATTAAACCTTCATTCCAAGTTCCTTACCAAAGCGTAACTCACTGAGGATGCATGTCTTCTTCGTGAAGTACTTCTGGGTTCCTTGATCCGCATATTCAGCAATTATGCTTGTTCACAAAGCTGTTTAAGTGGAAGTGAGCTTCATCTGAGGAAATGATGCACTTTGTGAAACCATGGCGCTCTCGTTCCTTTTCCAGGATCTATTGCACAGATTGCTGTCGTTTTCCACGATCTGCCGGTTTAAGTTCCTGTGTTAACTGAATTCTGCATGGGTGTAAGTGCAGATCTTTTGTTAAGATTCTGTGCATTGTTGCTGGACACATGCACTTTTCTTGAGTACGACGGCGACATGATTTTCTCGGACTCACAGTAACAGAATCACGCACACATCAGTATTTGCCTCACTCCGGCCACTTCGAGGGCGTCCAGGGCTTTTGATGTCTACTGTTGAACCGGTTTGTTCAAATTTCTTGATCAACCTACGAACAGTGGATTCATTTGGTGCATTGTTGTGTCCCAAGTATCGTACGGAGCTTCCGAACAGTTTCCACGAAACTTTCACCATTCTTGTGAGTTTTCACAATCTGAGTTTCCTTACTGTATCTTTCCACAGACACTGACCTAGAAAAAAAAAGTAAGTATCAAAACGTAGCTTCAAAAAGATCACTGATAACAGAACATGCAGAACCAATGTTGCCAACAACAATAAGTGAAAACAACGGGGGTGCTAGGGGTCTCGGGTTCAAACCCTGCTCCCGCCAAGTGAACTTTGTGGTGGACAAACACCGTGTGCGTGGGTTTTTTCGGGGTTCTCCCACTTTCTTTATTCCACAATTTCATTCATCTCTCATCATCACCGTCTCCTTTAGCCTAACCGGCATAATCGTGGGACGTAAAACTCAAAAATTTCATTTCATTTGAAAACAACGGGCTTTTCAAATCCGGCGTTGTTTTTGAGGCACCCTTTATAATGAAATATTTACATTATTAATTTTTGTTTTTATGAATGTTGTTTGTAGTAATTGTATTACAGTCTTTTTCAAGATCTTCGTAGATGTTCAAAAGTAATGTTTTGTCCTAATATACGTTTAAATACGTTCCTTTCGATGTTATTAATGCCTTGATATATCACTCCTATGTTTTATACTGAAGGTTTTGTAGTTTGAAGATGTTCTGAAGCTGAAACTCCTTCAGGCTTATCAGAATAAGGTTTGATTTAGGGTTAACGCACTAGCAAATTATATTGAAAAAAATTGTATATATGTTTTTCACACCACTGTTTGTTACAACATAAATATGTGATACCAGCATAGATAGTCTTAAGCCCTTAGCCTTGATGAAGACTACATAAAAAGAAACATTATTTAGATTAGCTGTTATATTATTATAATTGTTCCGTACGCGCAATAATAAGATATAGATAAGTTTTCTCCCATTTATTCATTTGGCTGTAAAGTGAGTTTGCGGTACTCTCGACTATTACTGTGTCGTGACTTTGATACAACGTATGCATATGTCACGATACAATAAAATGCATGATGTTAACAAACATACGTCTTGATTAACGGGCATAATTTCGTAGCGGGGATATCACCCATTACATAATAGCGTCATTGGAATGAACAGCTTACGAAAGTACTCTTCTGACTGTTATATTGTGTCTCATTGTGCTGTGTATCATTAGATGGCAGCCGAATTGCATGTGAAACAAAATGGAGTTGGTCCCGTAGCAAGTAGCTTGTACGTTGTGGAAGTTGCAAAAGAAAATAATGTCGTGACAGTAAATGTTCTTTCAGACTGAAGTTTCATTTCAATCCATCAATCCAAATGTGAAGTATTACAATTAATTTCATTAGAGAGGATGCATGTGCAATCAGAGGAAATGACACTAAGATTGTTGGTCGTTTAAAGAGGAAGTAATGTAAATGTTACGCAAATTAGCCAGGATTTAAATATACGAAAATCTGCTATGTCTAATATCTTACTTATCGGTAAAAACTGTAACTAAGCCATAAATTGTGATGGATAGACCCTCGGAACGACTCTCTTTCTGTTGATATTTACTGACAGCTGAAGATGAGTAAACCTTGCTATTAAGAATAATTTTCAGTGAAGAGACGACATTCCATGTTGTCATAAGAGTGAAGTGATGGATTCTCAGAGTTTGAAGTAGCGAGAATTTACTGTCGCTATGGAGATAGGGTACTATCCAAATGTCAATAATCAGAATGCTCTGGGGGCCGCGGTGGCTCATTGCTAGTGCGTTTACCTGTGGTGCATGGGGTCCTTTGTTCGATCCCAGCTCGCGCCCAGTGAACTTTGTGGTGGACAAACACCGTGTGGTTTCGTTTTCTGAGGGTTCTTCCGTTTCCTCCCACTTCCTTTCTTTCACCATTTCATTCATTTCTCATCATCATCGTCTCCTTTAGCCTAGCTGGCATAGCCATGGTACGTAAAACTTAAAGATTTCATTACATGTCGTTTCTGAGTGCTCTGACTGTCCAAATGCCAATAGTTTCACTGCCATATTGAAATATTAAAAAATAAGAAAAAAAGATACAGCAAATGAGAACTTACAACGTACATGCTGTTATATGGCCTCTAAGATTTCAAACAAAATGTAAATTATTACTATATGAAACAGTATAAAATACCAAAATTTAAATTTGATTTAAATATATAATGCAATCCAAGAGACCAATTACATGAATATGAGAAAGATATATAAAAAAAGTTTCAGAATGTGAAAGGGGAAAAATGTAATTCATTAGTGAATAAAGAAATGGCAGAGGAAACAAATCAAATCCGGTTATATGAAATTAAAATATTTTATTATATTTGTTACACAAAGGGGCCGCAATGGCTCAGTGGTAGAGCGTTCAACTCTGGTGCATGGGATCCCTGGTTCGATTCTAGCTCGCGCCAAGTGAACTTTGTGGTGGACAAGCAGCGTAGGTTTCCTCGGGGTTCTCCCGTTTCCTCCCATTTTCTTCATTCCACCATTTCATTCATTTCTCATCATAACCGTCTCCTTTAGCCTAGCCGACATAATCGTGGGACGTAAAACTGAACGATTTTTTTCTTTGTCACATAAAAATGCACATCACGAATTGGTATTTAGTTGTGTCATGTTTTTGTTTCTGATGTAACACTATATTATGGCAAGATCTACGCCATTTCTGCTTTTGTAAAATTTTATGATCTATGAATATTAACGTAAGCGAAACTGTTCTTTTAAGCACTATACTAAAAAATACAACTGTATAAGTAAAGCTGCTATTTAATCTATTAATAATTTAGAATGAACTTTAACTCATAAGAACTATTACTTACTTCATATGCTCAGTAAATGCTCATTGTAGTGAATTTTTCAAGGTTCCATTTACTGTTTACTAAGCTGTTGAAGATGTTACCCCATTTTTTAAAGCAGTGTAAATAATTTTCAATAACGATTTTATCAAAAGTGAATTTGTAAAAGTATTCTTATTTGCTGTGCGATATATTATTTTATATATTTTCTATAGTAAAATATAAACAATGGAAGTCAATAAATAAAAATATTGTTAGCAGTGCAACAATACAATATTTCTTAACACTGGATTTATATTTGTAAATACATAGAAACTTAACTTTCTGCTAAAGAAACTACATTGCGTTGTCTAGAGCTTTTCATCAACATTATTGCTGTGCTTAAGAGTTTATAACAAAAATAAATATGTCTAACTTAGATCGTTTCCATCATGATATACTGCGTGGATTGCAAGAAATAGATTCGACCTACACCGAATGGAAAACTACATCGAACAGAGATAAGACTGTATCAAAGGCTTTGCCTCAGGAAATGCTTGAAGGATTTAAACATGCAAATGAACGTGTGTTTAACAAACTTAAAGAATTTCAGCAAGTACTAGATCTCTCAGATTTCGAAAAGTCAACAGATGACGAAAAGCTTAAAACCATAAATGAAGTTAGAGATCGTTGGCAAGACATTGGCAAGGATGTAGAAGAGGTAGACAAGAGATACAATGAGATGCTAAAATTGGGAGAACGTAATCAGAAGAAATCAAAAGATGTAAAAGAACAGAAAAAACTACGTCAACGGCAGAGAATTATTAAAGGGTCAGCTACACCGCTAGAAACAGTTGAAGAACTTAATTCAGGCGAAAGTAGCCAAGACGAGGAGAGCAAGGAATTTGATGAGATACTAGAACTGGAAAAGAAGAATCAAAAGATGTCAGAAAGCGAAAAAGAAGAAAATGAAACATATCAGAAGTTGAAAAGTCTAAAAGAAATACCTAAACAGGAGAAACTCGAGAAGCTTAATCCAGAAGAAAATTTTGAAGAGGGAGTTAGCAAGAAATTCGATGAGGTGCTAAAATTGAAAGATGGAGATCAAAAGATGTCAGAAGACGAAAAAGAACAAGAACTATGTCGGAAATGGAGGAAGGTCTGGAAGTTAGCTAAACAGCAGATAAAAGCCGAGAAGAAACCTAATCCAGATCAAACTAATGAAGATATTAAAAAGAGATTAGCTGAGGTGAAAGCGAGGTTTAACAGGGCACAGAAAACCCGTGGAAGTACAAGTGATTTAGAATCTTGAAATTGCAGATATTTCCAAGCATCGAGGCTGTATACAAACATCCACATTTGCAAATTTACTCATTTTAATTTTTCTTCGCTTATTAGGACAAATTTTAAAACATTGCCTATCAACATAATTCTCTAAAATGTCTAGTAAAAGAAAAGAAGATATTTAAAAAGGCCATTGGAGTATAATTGCTTTGCATAACATTTTTAAATAAGAATCGTAGCTACATAAATTTTCCTGTTCCTGTGGAGTCTGCTCTGTTATCTATGAACATTCAAAATACATTTTCTGCGGAATATTGATATGAAAAATTAACAAATGCCAATTTACGAGAGCAAATTAAATGTGTTTTTCTTGAATAAAAATGTATTTCTAATTACAGTCTCTTCGTAATTGTTCAGAAATATTTTAAAACTCAGTTTATATATATATATATATATATATATTTAAAAGGAGGTGTTAACAAAACGAAATGAAATCTTTGAGTTTTACGTCCCTCGGTTATGCCGGTTAGGCTAAAGGAGACGGTGATGATGAGAAATGAATGAAATGGTAGAATGAAGAAAGTGGGAGGGAACGGGAGAACCCGAGGAAACTCTCGCACACGGTGTTTGTCCACCACAAAGTTCGCTTGGCGGGATCTGGTATCGAACCCGGGACCCCACACACAGAGGTGAACGCTCTACCACTGAGCCACCGTGACCCGTAGATGTTAACAGGAGAATGCATATTTACACTAGAGCATCATAACCAGGGCCCGGATCTTGTTGACCTAAAATTTTCTAAAAAGTGACCTATAAAATGACACTAAAATTTCTCTAAAATGACCCTAAAATTCATAAAAATTGACCCTAAAATTTATTTTTTAAAATGTTTATTTCATTAAACTGCCATTTTTTGAATGTCTATTAGATTTTAATTACCATTTCTCACTCATTCTTAAAAGTTTTGTTTCAGTTAGTTGCAGTCTATTGATCAATCCATTGTACGGCATTGTACGTACTGAAAGCGTCAATTCACTCCCGAATTGAAACTATGAAGCATACTTAAAGAACAGATGTTCGCAAGTGTAGAATGTAAACATGAGAATAATAGATAAAAACCCCGTTTAAAATCTTTGTACGTCTTCTAATCCATTGTTACTTATTCACGTAATCACATCCTATGTGGTCAATGATCTAAAACCATCTGTTTGGCCATCGACCAACCCCTACCCCTAGTCAACCAGCTACAGCTTAGTGTTCATTAGCTTCTTAGGAATGCAGTTTTCCACCCCAATAATCAGGAACCAGGAAAAGAGATAACTTTGTATTTTTTAAATCCGTGAACAGTGCTCATTTTAAGATTTCCTTAAGTAGAAAAAAAAGACTAAAAAGACCATAAGTGACCTGAAAGTTACCTTAAAATATTAAAAAATGACCTGAAACTTCAAAACGGCAAAAAGTGACCAAAAGTTGACCCTAAAACAATATACTTTTAGAACCTTGAGTTGACGGATAACGTTTTTATTTGAAGTTGCCTTGTCCTATGCGTAACTTGACTTGTCAACAAGATCCGGGCCCTGATCATAACATTATTACCTTTCATTAGTTCAGTGAGCAGTCAGTGCATTAAACCATTTAAGCTTAATCATTCGAAGTTCGATATGATTTTATGTTTGAGAAAAAAGTAACTGAATATACTCTTTGTTCCTTTTGTGTTCTAGTTTACAGAAAGCATAATAATGCAGGAATAAATTCTTTTAATTTTATACAGAAGGTCAATCCGCGTATATGTGTCCAATTTTGAAACAGCAATAACCTTATGAAAATCCATGGGACCACCATTGATTGGCCTCAATGTGATAGTCATGTGTTCTGGCAATAGCCCTGCACCGTAACTTCCACTGTAGAAGACTACGACGAAGTACAGGAAGTGGAATCTTCTCCCATTCCTCCCGGTAGGCTTTCCACAGGCCCCCGAGAGTAGTGACACGACGAGAAGAAAGTGCCCTTTTCAGTAGACCAAACCCGCAGAAATCCATGGGACTGGCATCTGGTGATTTCACTGGTATATCATGAAATGGAATAGCACGAATATCGGTGTCTGTCTCCATCTGCTTCAGAAAGTTCTGGGTAGAACGAGATGTATGTAAGGAGGCCTTATCCATATGCACAGACACTTGCTTTATGGCATGCCCATACAAACGAGGCAGATCTTCTGTATAAATTGGGGTCAATATATGTTGCTGAAAGAATGCAGAGTTGATTTTACAGTTTTTTGGGACCTGACGAATTGTTAGCTTCCCCCTATAAGAGTAACCGGCGACAACCATAAATCCTTTCGAGAAAGTTGCTTTGCAATGACGGATGAACGCAGGACGGTTTTTTGCACCTCGCGAAGTGTAAGTTATCGAGCGAATTTTGCCACAATCTGATAGATACACCCATGCTTCATCTAGTGTGGCCACAAACTTCCACTTTTCCCCAGATAGATGGCGTTCATAGAGGCTCCTGCTGTTGGTCTTTCTCTCACGGCGATGGGCCGCACTTAGGTAATGTCCAGGACTTTTAAAGACCCTCCGGAGGTGTAATTTCCCACTCAGGGCGCGGTTAACAGTTGACTCTGGTATGGGGAGTCGAGCTGCCATCACACGTTGCGGAGGGGGATTTTCTTGTAAGGCCATTCGCCGCAACTTCTGAGCTACTTGTGGAGTCACTGTGGTACACGCTCGCTTCCTCGACCCCTTAGTGGATGAATGCTTACCTGGTATGTCTTCTTTTCTTATACTGCTTGATTATGTTCTTGATAGTCGTCGAACCCAATGCACAACCATTTTCTTTGCACTGCTTTTGAATTTTAGAAACCGAATATTTGGCGTGGAAAAGTCCAATTACGTAGCCCTTCCAAAAACGGTTCACCTTTGGAGCCAGCATGCACACGATACACAGTTTCGCTTGGCAGACGATAGAATGGACCTCCAGGTATAGCACACGCGTTTAACCACTTGGTTCGGTCGCTTCTGTGGTCAGGGTTACGGGTGTAAAATTGGACACATATACGCGGATCGACCTTCTGTATTCTTTAAAACTTTTAGGAGTTTCCTTGTCCTTATCTGATACTGTTGTATATAACTATCATGTGTAAAATGATGTAGTATTGTTCCTTACGCGCCGGATATAAAAGAAGTTGATGATGAAAGTTGGACAGTTAAAAAATAACGATTCATAAAATAATAAACTCTTTAAAAATAACCATTTAGTTACATGAACACGGTCGGTATGAGCTCCGAAATGACTGCAGATCAAGTACTGAACATTGGACCAAACGTATCCAAAAGTTATGAGTTTCCATTAAATAAAAAGGAGGGCAGAAGTGTTTTTTGTCTAAATTTGCCATATAAGCGTATTGGCAACTCTCTTCGATAAATCCTGATTAAACCCTAATTGCCACATCGTAATGTCATATCTCGTTCGGAAGGTGACTTTAGAAACATTGGATGCATATTTATTGCACAAACTTGTACTTCTATTTTATCTTCCGTATTACAGGAGCTCAAATTGCTACTCAAATTCACAGACCATGTACGACAGAAATAAAACAGTATTTTCAGTGCCGAACTGTACATGTCACGAGATACAAGAACATTAGTGAGGGCTTAGCGGACATTACATATATTCATCTTCAGAAGGTTAAACTAAAACTCATTCTGCGACACTTTCTCCGCGTGTTACATGAAAGGAATATGACTTAAGTCTGAAGGAAGCACAGTGTTTCAGCAGGGCAATACAACTTTGCTATACATAATGATGGTGCAATTTTTAAGTGATTCCAAGTACACGACAAATATTGACGGTTGAAATTCACGTTTATTTCTTATTAAAGTATATTCTTACAAATTAAGGGTTTAGGAATTAGATTTCTGGGCTTTCGGCATCTATGGCCATGTTAGCTCGTCACGTATGAAAGATGATGTCCCTTGGCGATCACACTATCCGAGGAAAGAGAAGGAAGCGACCTGAGACCTATATGTTACGTACCACCCCGGCATTTGCCTGGTGTGAACGAGGAAAACCTCTTTCAAGATGGCTGGCCTGAAAAAGCTTTTTACACTTTTTTGACCGAGTGTCCCCACTGGGAATAGAGCCCGAGACCGCTCGCAACAAAGACGAGAGCGTTAGCGACTACGCTACACGGGACCACTTACATTTTTGCAAATGTCACTAGACGTAATTGATTATCATTGTCGAAGAGAAATCTAATCTCTTAGTGTATTTGGAAGACATTGAGGTTATTGATCAGAGGAGCGGATGGCTCCCAAATGACCTTTCTTTCCCTTAGGTATATTTACAAATATCGTATACAAGAATTGAAAGTAGAAAGCATTCAAATTTCAGATATGTATGTAAGATAGATATATAGAATGAATGAGTGAGTGAGTTACTCAAAGAGAGAATGAGTGAATAAATGAGTGAGTGAGTGAGAGTGACTGGGTGAATGAGAGAGTGAATGACTGAGTGAATGAGAGAGAGAGAGACTAAGTAAGTGAGAGTGAATGAGAGTGTGTGAAAGAGTGAGTGAGAGAGAGAGAGAGAGAGCGACTGAGTGAATGGGAGAGAGTGAGAGAGTAAAAGAGTGTGATTGAATGAGTGGGTTAGTGTTTGTGTGTGTGTGTGAGAGAGAGAGAGAGAAAGAGAGCGTGAGTGAGTGAATGAGTATATATATACATATGTATATATATATATGTATGTGTATATGTTTGTTTTGGCACTGCTACACTTTCCCGGGGGTTTCGATTACTGTTTTCAATTACTTCCAAACTGTACTTGTGCTGTTGTTCTGGCATTACGTCCTTTCTGCTTTCAGATTTCTCGAAGTTTCAAGGAACCTCTCTCCTTTCAGCTATTTTGCTGGAGGTAACTACTCCACATAACTTCCTTTTTACATGTATTATGTATCTTCAGTTTCCATTCGTCGGTATAGTGTGGATTGCCATAATTTACCCTTGGGCTTTTGCCCCCCCCCCCCAAAAAAAAAACTTTTTCCGCAGAAAATAAGAAAAAAAAGTCTTATTGTACGCATAGTGGCTCTGTACGTAGTTTCGTCACAATTCTACATGTGCTTGAGGTACTTCTAAATTACCTTCATTACCGATTTTGAGATTTTGCGACCTTAAGTTTGGAGGAGCCTCCTCTGCCATGCCCAACTCTTTGTCAAGGAAAATGCGAAACAGATAGTATTTCTTTTACGCCTATTGTGTCTGTGCGCAATTTCATTCGCTTGTCTACTTCTTCCTTCGCTTTTGGCATCGACTTTCGATTTTTTTGGCGGGTGCTTTTGTTCGCAAGGACCATTTTTCAGCAGAAAATAAAAATAAAAATAACATACATTCGGTTATTTCATGTGTAGAATCTACGTGGCAAATTTGATCGCAATCGACCTGGATCACTAAGATAATCCTCTTTATAAGCTTATGTCTCTTCTATAGAAATTAAATTGCATCATATCCAATAAGGTACATTCGCAATGTGCGTAGCGAGTATTTATCTTACCTTTTGTAAATAAACATAAATTACTCACTAGATGTCAGGAATGCAAATTTTAAGTGCCCATACTGACTCTTTCGCTACTCGTAGGTAGTTCAAGGTGGTCCGCGCGTGCAGCAGAATATTGTTGCGGAGGTGCAATAGTTATTGTGTCTAACTTCATAATATTGGGTTACGTTTGTGAGTGTATAGTGTGATCTGTAATTAGTGATTCCTTTATTTTGCATCTAGTAAAAACAAGTTGACGTAAATAAGATGTTAGATGCATTTAGCCAGATTGAATTGCCGTCATCCTCACGTGAAGTAGTACATAAACGGGAAGAAAAATTGCAAATACTGTTTTCAATTTAAAACTTGCAGGCGCCACTAGTACTTAAATAAGCGGTTAGCATACGCGCCTTTGGCGTGGGAGATCCGGATTCGATTCCCAGAGGGAGCTTATGTGGTTTGAATTCCACGTTGATCATAGGCCCACTACTCATATAGCCTCGCTGCTGAACGGGACGATAAACTCAACTCAACAAGAACTATCACTTAAATCGTAGAGGATCAAAAACTTGTGCAGATCGCTTCCGGGGAAACTATTGACTTGAGAACATTGAAAATTGACCTTCAGAGCCGCAACGCTGTCATCAACCTTCTTGCGCTTACCCATAATTAGTTCAGTGCTCCCATATTCAGTAACATGATTAAGCATGCCTGGAAGAAAGCTTACTTTTCCAGTTGAATATGAAGTTACTTCTCCAGCTTCAGATGGTCCTGACAATGCTATCTGGAACACTAAAGATTTGAGTTGCTCAGCTCCCTACTGCCTCATTCAAATCCAATGTTCACATTGTCGTTTGAATGTGTGTTTAACTGATTTCTACATCAAGAATAACACACATGTTTAAATATATGTAAGAACAGCTAAAATTAGTAGAATAGACATTATTTATAGGTGAACTTCCTTTCCTATTTATTATTGTATGATTGTTTATCTACGCTCATAAATATGTACAGTCATTGCTCTGGCACCTATATTCATACAACAAGCATTGATTACAGTTGAACTTCCCATTGCATTCCTGACATAACCAGTCAGGCACTTTGCGAATGTTCCTTGTAAGAATATTTAGTTGTTTGAATATGTAATGGAGAAAGGAAGAACAAGAATTTTAGGAATGATCCAAAAAATGGATCAAAAGATTAAGATCTTGGCCAGTAATTAGTTTTTGGATCAGGGTCCACAAAATTTTTGAACGGCCCCTAAATCGAGTTTTCGCGTTTTCTACGGAATAAGAACATCATACTGAGTTAAGTGATAGTTTGAGTTTGGCTACACTATATGTAGTTCTCCAGATATAAGGCGTACAAGATAATTTTTGATTGAAATATATTGGATCTTTTGATCCAAAAATAGACTTAGTTAAAAGAGAACTTCACGTGAATACTTATAAGTGTGTGTATCTGTTGAGACAATTTTCGCTGCAGGTACGAAAGTGTAAACAAATGGTAACTGCTCATGAAGTGAACGAGAACACAAATGCAGAGTTTCAAATAAACTTCAAATTGTTAGTTAAATGTTATGTTATGATTAAGTTTATTACATATAGAAAATAAATACAACGAGGTCAATTTGGTGAAATAATAACGTATAATTACATAGTTAGTCTTAAGTTTTCGCAAAGGTAGTCTTGATAGTGTTTTGTTTGAGGAGGTTTCATGTAAAAGCAGTTTATCTTCCCGAATTATTCGATTGCAGCAGCTTCCTAATTTTCAGTATTCTTTTTAAGTAACGGAACGCCATCACAGTTACACTTCAGTGTGGTTCTTGGTTGGTTGATTAGAATTCAGCGTTCCATTCAGCAGCGAGGTTATACGAGACTTCGACCTACAGCTTGAGGACCGTGGGATCCCAACCACATGAGTTTCCACCGGGATCAAACGGATCTGCCGCGCCAAAGTTGCATACGCTAACCTCACAGCCACGACGGAGCTCTCACTGTAGTTTTGTAGCATCTATTAGCTCCATGTTTAGAATCAATCTAGAATATTTTCATCCCTACACGATTTGGTGTTATGCGTATATGTGCTGTATTTGCTTCACTTGATGAATATATTTTTGAGGCATAACAAACCGAATATGAAAATAAATTCAAATATGAAAAATTAATTGAGTAAGTGATTAATAAACTTACATATGATCATCGAGGAAGTCTACTATTGGTACAAGGGATGTTCCGAAAGTAAGTGTCTTCATTTTTTCACCCGAAAACTTTATTACCAAACACAAATACACCATGATATCATGAGCTATACAACTCGCGCTATTTTTCGAAATAGTTGCCACCGACATTGAGACATTTGTCGTAGCGCACAATTAGATTGAAGAAACTACTCTGGTAAAACTCGGTGATCTGCGCACAGCCTGCTTCACCTCAGCATTGTTTTGGAAGTGACGTCTCGAAAGTGCGGCTTTCAATGCAGGGAAGAGTCGGAAGTCCAATGGGGCAAGATGGGGCTGTAGGCAGGGTGATCCAATCTCTCCTATCCGAAGCGACGAATCTGATCTTGTGTTAGCCTTGCTGTGTGTGGTTTTGTGTTGTCATCCAAGAGCACAACACCTTCACTCAAGAGCCCTGGTCTTTTTCGTCGAATGGCGAACCTGAATTTGGCAAGGGTGTCGCAGTGGCGTGCTGCATTGATGGTCTCTTCATGGGCGAAATTAAGGAGAAGCACACCTTTCGCATCCAACACTGTGGCCATAACCTTTCCTGCGGAGGGTGACACTTTGAAATTTTTCCTCATTGGTGAACTGGGTTGCTTCCATGACCTTTAGGCAGCCTTGTTTTCTGGAGTAAAATAGTGCATCCATGTGTCATCACCTGCGATGATTCTGAACAGGAACTCATTTCCCTCTCGCGAGTACCGCATCAAGTGATCGAGGTTGATTCCCATTCTTGCATTCTTGTGATCCAGGGTGTTGAGACTTCCATCTTGCAGACACTTCTCGGTAACTCAACACATCATGGAGCATATAATGCGGCTGAACACAACCAATAGGCAGTGTGAACGCCACGTCTGACACCGTTATGTGCCTGTCCGCAACACCATGCCCTGTACTCTAGCAGTGTTGTTTCCATTCGTAAATATGGAGGGATTCCCACTTCGACCTTCATCCTCCACACTGCCTTCCTTCACTGAACATGCAACATCAGCGGCCAACCATTTCACGAGGCATGACCTCTTTACCATACACGGTCTGTAGGCGTTCGTGGATGCCAGACACACTAGTCCCACGTGCCCATTCATACCGGATAACAGCACGCACTTCCATTGGCTACCACGTTGTCAACACACATCTGTCTGCATCGTGATTTGTACTCGAATAACCTAGGGCACGCCGGTGTGCTGTTACTCTCTTCTTCAGCGCTCTGCGTATGTGTCATTCCACCTCCACCGACGCTCCTTGCGTCGTTGAGCAGCGACGGGTATGGTTTCTTATGGCGGTTGTTTGTTTCATTTGGTGTACCATCTTCTCATTCAAAACAAATGACGAAACATACTTTCGGAACGTTCCTCGTATTATCTGGTTTATAATGTAATGAATGAATGTTTATTATTTATTTATTAATGTGTGTGTTTTATGAATTATCATCTGTGGCTTACTTTTGTTTACTACTTCCTTTGTTTTATGTATTAGAGTGAGTGTGAATTTGCTATTCTGAGCATTCTTTCTGATGTGTCTACTTGCATATCATTTCAGGTTAAAAAGACTTAATTCATTTGTGCCTCGTTCTCCTAGTGCCTTAATTTATGAAGGAGTGCCATGCAGGTTTCGAATTCCAATTGTCGGGTACGAAGTGATGGAAGAAAGAGCAAGATTTACAGTAAGTTTACTGGCTTTTAGGGACATTGGTTCGTCCTTTTATTGTATTTATATTTCTTTCACATTGGAGAACGAGAAAGGCAAGGAAAGGGAAAAGGAAAGAAATGTTATTAACGGATGGAGACAATATAAATATAATGTTTAGTATTGCCATAAATGTTCGTGATGCCAACGGGACTATGTTTTGAGAAAATTGTGTGTAAACATTTTAAACAGATATATTTTTTATTTCACGTTTGTACATTTGTACCCTACAAGAAAAAGATACAAAGAAACTAACAGTTCGTTTCAATATAACATAAATATGAATGTTTTTAAAAAGGCTTTTATAGGCTCTTGTTAGGGAGAATAACTGTAGGATTCTTGTGTATATGTATCGCAGCAGTCGTATGATACACTTTGTGAAAATGAATAAAGAAACGTAATTACAAAGTAAGAAACACAGATAAAGTAAACAGAACACTATGCGTGTAACAGTAATGCATTATGTATTATGTGAGAACTGGACATATGACAATCCTGGGCACTGCAGTCTATGCATTATGTACAGCTGGTAAAATCTACTCATGAAGATCATCCTCTGCATCCCCGATGTTTGGCTTGACGGAACACTTTCTCGTACCAAGCAACAGCATCTGAATCTAGAAAACGGACTAACTCCGTACGTCTCGTTCTTTAGCTCGGTTCGGCTGTAGTGGTTGGCTTCCTAACATAGTAGCTACAAGATTTACGTCAAAGTGCGATCGAGTAAAGTACCTCACCGACATAACTGCAGCAGATATTCGCTTTCGTCTCACGACGACCTCTGTTCCTTCACTATAGCAACATTAAGACTTACGTTATCGGAATGAAATTTTGCAGATGTATAGAACTAATACCAAAGAATTTAAAAATGAAATCTCGTTAAAAAAGGCTTATGCCGGTATGGAACTCCTCATTATATAGAACTCCTCATTTAAGATTTTCTCTTTAATTCTTTCTTCAAATACTATCCTCAGCTTGGTGCTTATGTTAGGTTTTGTTAAAATATTGTTTTTTCTTTTTTTTTTTCCTTCAAAAGAATCGTAAATAATTAACTTGTTTTAATTAAATATCATACCTATACTAAATATATTTGAAGCCAACAAGATAGATTAGTAAAGGTTCTGGTGAAATTCACGTTCGATTCAGCTGTGAAATGGTGTCATGTGTAAAAACTAGTGCATTATCTGAGCTTCCTCATACTATATGGTTAGCGTACGAGCCTTGGATGCAGAAGGCACTGATTCAATTACTGTAGGAGCTCATGTGGTTCGGACTACACGTTAAGTTTATAGGTCCAAGTCTCTCAGCTTCGGTACTGAAAGGTACGCTAAATCCAAATTCAACCAACTAGAGCATTACCTCTATGACATTAGAAACTGCTTCGTTAACAGTACTGGAAATCTGTTTTCTAGCTTTTAACAAGTTTTTCTGGTATGACTATCATTAGAATATGTTGGCAATCGTATTGTCAGTGATGGATATCCAAATGTAAAAATGCTTATCTTTCTTCAGGTGTACAAGCTGCAAGTCCAAAACCAGTCCAATGGAAATTCATGGTTTGTGTTTCGACGCTACACTGACTTTGTACGACTTCAATCAAAGGTACTCACCAAGGGTTTTTTCTTTAAACTCATTATATATACATATAGAGTTGTTATAAAGTTTTGATTCATTTCTGTGAAAAATAGATATTACACTCAAACCGATAATGAAAATGTAACTCCTAATACATGCTAACATAAAATCCATCCAAACTACGCATAATTTAAACCCTAACGTAGAGTAGAGGGCCACGGGATTCTCTGATGCATGGGGCTTCAGGTTCGATCCCAGCTGTCAAGTGGACTTTGTGGTCGATAAACACCGTGTCCGTGAGTTTTGTCGGGGCTCGCCCATTTCATCCACTTTGTTCATTCCAACATTTTATTCATTCTCATCATCGTCGTCTCCTTTAGCTTACATGACGTAAACGTACAACCACCCAGCAGTCCCACACAGAATTACCAGTGATGCACCGCTGCACTATAATTGTAGATGTAATGTTGAGTACCGTATGCCTGATGTTTCTTTAGATGAGTAATGGAGTTGATTTTGATTTTATACACTTGTGAATTTACGTATTCCCATGAAAGAAAAAAAAAAAAAAAAAAAAAGAGAGAGAGAGAGAGTTAAATCAAGAGAACATGGTGTCTAAAGGGAGGTGTGAACGCCTATGGAAATGTGTTTTCGTGGTACTGAAGAGGCAGTGTGAAATGAGAGGTGAGGCCCATTCTTTTGGAATGCCACTGTTTCCAAGATGCCATTCTGCTCCAATTGTTGTTGAAAAAATATCTGCACATATCGCAGAACGAAATGCATGTCACTGTGGGTTCTTCGAAGAAGAATGGCCCATTGACTTTTGGAGTGTTTTGTACACGCGTGAACTTGTTCCCCGACTTTGAGCACTAACATTAGTACCATTGGTTAAAGCATCGTTTGTTCACGAAACCTCGTCGTTTGTCCTTTATTAGTTCCGGAGAAATAAGCTAAAGAAAAACTGTTAGCGGGGCCAAGTTGACGCTGGGCTCCCGACTTCAAGCACACTAACAATAAAAATAATGCCTTTCGTTAGTCCATCGTTTACGCGCAAAACCTCGTCGTTTCTGCTTCGATAGTTTTGGAGATACGATATAATCCGAATGCTGAAATTAAAGTTGGAAACTGGATACGATGGACTAACAACACTGATCCTATCTTGTTATTTCTTTTCAGATAAAAAGTTTTCATTACCCTCTCCACACGCTTACTTGAAGCAGTAACGATAGGTTTAGTGCATCATTTGTGCACGAAACCAAATCGTTTGTGCTTTATTAGTTTCGGAGATACAAACAAAAGTCTAGTAGAAGCAATGTTCAGCCGGGACCCTGACATCAAGAACTAATTATGAAAATAATGCATCGTTTTGTCCGAAATCCCATCGTTTGTGCCTCATTAGTTCCGGAGAAGTAGTATGGTGCCAAGTTCACTAGACTCCTGTTTTCAAACACTAACAATGGAATTAGTTTCTTCCCTTAGTACATCATGTGTGCTCAAAGCCTCATCGTTTCTGCTTCAGTAGTTCCGAAGATATAAGCCGAAAACTGAAAGCAGAGTTGAAAATTGGGTTTAAAAAAAAGTTATTTCTTCTTTCTAGATTAAAAAAAAAAAAAAAAAATTACATTAACCCACCCACTTGAAGCACTAATGATGACAATAGTGCCATTGGGTAAGTCGTCGTTTGTGGTTTATTAATTTTGAAAATATAAGCAAATAAATAAATATGCAGGGTGTTTTAAAACAACACCAAAACGTTTGGGAGGTGATTCCTTACACTAAGATAAGACAAAAAGTATAGACCAACCTGGTTGCACAAATGCTTCCTTTCGGAGTTATAGGCTACCGAAAACATGAAAAAAATGAACTTTAAACGTCTATAGCTCCAAAAATTTTGGGATCTACCGTAGGCGAGTCAACAGTTTACTAGGATATGCCCCATCCAAATATCCAAGTTTCAGAATCCTGCGGTATTTCCGCAACAATTTTTATAGAGGTAGTTGGTGAGTACTTCAGATTATATGCCCGCAGTCAAATTTCCTCTGTAAACATTGTTGCGCGAGTACCTTAGGATTGTGAAACATGTATGTTTGGATAGCGCACATATTAGTTCCTATCCTAGTTTGTTTCCAGTATTTTTGAAAGTGCTGGTTATTGAACTTTTAATGGTTTTATTCAGAAATTTAAGTTCATCAAATTTGAACTTGATTATGAATTTGCATTATGTGTGAGGCCAGAGGAGTTTAGGAGAGCAATTGGTCATAGGGTTATAAAATTGTAAAACCTACTTTGGTTACATTCTGTGATGTGATACTTTGACAGATGATAAACTACAAGTTTTGTGTTTCACGTGTGGGCCAAAACTGATTCATTTCCTTTAATTATCAGACTAATTGTGAACTTGCTAACGTTGAATATGAGATAGTACATGAAAATGAATATCAGTCAGAAAATATATAATTAATTCAGATAGAATCAGTCAAATTGTGTAATGAATTGCTTTGTGAAAGCAGCGTACAAGTTACACATGCGGCATTTGAACCTGAATTTGTTAGTGTAGTTTCAGAACCAGGAACAAATTGTAGATAAAAATAGTAATTAGAGATAGATAAAAATAGTAATCAGAAATAGATTTACGTAATTTACTATGCAAATGCTGATTGCGCTAGAGAAAGTAGGAAGGAAAATAAGCAGTTACTGACAGGGATTAGAACAGTTACAAAAGAGACCTTGTATGATTGAAGCTAGAGGAATAAGATAAGGCAATCCACAAATTTTTCTCATAAGACAGTATTTCTACTTGTCCTTGATGTTTGCTATTAAAATGCAAACGTGCTAGGCAAATTCTAGCCGGTTACATTGCTTGGGCTACGCCCGTTACGTCGTTATCATTTCCTGTTGCATATGCGGTATTAAATTGTAAACTTTATATATATATATATATATATATATATATATATATATATATATATATATATATATTAGGGATGGCCAATTCCGGAATTTTTACTTTCCGGAATCCGGAAAGTAAAATCGGAAAAATTCCGGAATTCGGAAAAATTCCGGATTTCGGAAAAAAATCCGGAATTCAGAAAAAATCCGGAATTCGGAAAAATTCCGAAATTCGGGAAAATTCCGTATTTCGGAAAAATCCGGAATTCGGAAAAAATCCGGAATTCGGAAAAATTATTTTTTCTTTTTGTAATCCTAAGAATTTTGTTCAAATGCAAACGAACAAATTTCCTTTTTGTAATCCTAAGAATGTATGATGCAAGTTAAGCTGAAACTTACATCCTAAAGTATACACTACTCAATCTTCCCATGGTTAATGAGATGTAGTCCAAAAGTACGATGTACTCCTAATATTTAATTTTTGTTTTACTGTGATATTGTCCAGAGGTAAGACATATATCACACTGAGATAAACAACTTGACATAATGAAGATGTTATCATACGTAGTTTTCCAGAAAATCGTGAGAAACGAATTTTTATGAAGTTAAAATATGCGTCGCTTGTTGCCAGTGTGATGCAATTGATAACTTTTATGCTGGAATAGTCTTATTATTATTATTATTATTATTATTAATAATAATAATAATAATAATAATCGTTTATGTACTGTAAAAGAAAAATATGAACCGTTAAGTAGTAGATTTTATCTGTTGTTTTTTGATATCTTCTAACAGTAATAACAAATTGCTTGTAAATACGCAATGATTATCAAGGACAATGGCATATTAATGTAAGGACTACTCTGCAGATTAGCAATAAACAGTAACAGATAAACAATAGTCCCCCCCCCCCAAAAAAAAAAGTAACTAACTTGGGCACGTCAGAATGTTCGCGAGAATATAGGGACGCATTGAGACTAGCAAAAAACGTGGTGTTATTATTACTCAAAGGGCCGTACGATGGAGGCATTAACGTTAATGTTAATGGCACCAATGAGCACTTACTTGCTCTAAAGGTTAACCTCATTTTTGAGATGATTCTTAGAAGTGGGCGTGTTGGCATGCAGTTGGAGTACTAACGATTTGCGTCACTATCGAACACTAACGTAGCACTAGCGACGTTTAAAGTCGAAATTGGAGTCTGACATAAGTGGCTTGTCAACTTCACGGACATTATATTTTCCTTGAATGCGAGAATTTTGCGCCCGGGAAATTTGCGCCCTACCACAAAAATAGGAAAAAATGCGCTCGCAATATATTTGCACTGGGATGTTTGCGCCCTACCCCAAAAAGAGGGGAAAATGCGCCGGCTATATATTTGCACTGGGATGTTAGCGCCCTACAATTCAACTTATTATTGTATTGTGTAAAGTAACTTCCACTCGCACTTGAACTAGGCTTGCCTCTCATCGTCTCAGTGAGTTACTCCATCCGTTATAATATTCCGAACAAATGAAAAAAAAATACAATTTTAGTTCACTAAAGGGCAATCCATACAAATACAATTTTTCATTATACTACAGAATTTACAATAAACGTATAAATGACTGATATATAATTATTTATTAATATAATCAAAGAGTATAATTTAATCTACAAAAGGCTGTTTGGCTCTACCCAGATATCTCTGTTCACAATCCTTGCGAGTTGTCTGGCTTTTCAGGACACAAAATATAGAAAAGAAAATGTAAAGTGAATGTAAAATCAGTTCAGTAATATTATCAAGAAAACTATGTACAGTGTGTTTACTTGCTGGAATTACACTTCAAACACATAATTGCGTTCAGTCGTTCTTTCAGGAAAAATGTTCCGGGGGGCACATTTAGTATTCCGGAGGGGGGTCACTGCTGGTACTATTCTATTTATTATTATATTATAGACGTATTATTTTGGTCTCCTCCGAGGGGGCACTCTGAGAGCTCTGGGGAGGCCAGTGTTCCCCCAAAATCATCTCTGGAAGAAGCAGTGATTGCGTTGATCCGTTGTGTTCTTTTGGCTTATATTGAAGTTTATTCTCCCCTTATATAGCCACAATGAAAATAAATCACAAATAGCATGGTTGTGGGGGGAGGATTGTTTATGTTGTAATGTCAGCCCCTCCGAGGAAATGCGTAAGCTCCAATAGGTTCTTTTATTTCGCAGGGCTCAAACTTCCCGGTGGAGGTACATCGCAGGCGCAATTTTCCCTGTTCTTGAGGTAGGGCGCAAATTTCCCAGACGCAAAATTCTCGACACCGTTCGAATGACCTCGGAAGACGATATCTTTTTCAATACTTTTTTTATATTGTTTTACTCGAGATTTCTTCATAGCTTCTTATTAAAATACTTACTAATATATCCTCATTTTATTGTCCTAACCAATCAATATGGGTATGTTGTCAGTAAAATATTTAGATTGATCGAGCCTCTGGTGTGTAAACACAGTATTTCATATCATGCCCCCATTAGAAATCTTGGCTAAACGAACCAATATATGTTGCCAATAAAATAGTTTAGAATGATTGAGCCCCTGGTAAATAACCACAGTATTTCGTGACAGACCCCCCTTCCTATTACCATATTCTAGCTACGTGCCTGACTCAGCTAATTCTCTACATTCTTTACCAAGCACACATTTTCTAAAGCGGAAAATGCTCTCTAAATACCTAAGCTCATTATTTTCAGCAGATGCACAAACTGGGTAGCATTCTATCTACATGAATGTTATATTTGTCGATTACTGGAAACCGCTTCTCGCTATCTATTACCATATTTACTATATAATGATTAACGTTAAAACCGGAAATGGTTGATTTGTACCGCTTCCGGTTTGAATATTACATTCATCAGGGAACTCGATTCTTAACTATTGACTCTGTACATCATGGCCAAAATTGATTGGTAATCCATCAGATAGTTCTTGAGACTGTTTGTTTCACTGACGGACAGAATGAATATATGGCTATAGAGTTTTGATAAACTAAATTCGTTAATGAGTGATGATGGAACAAATATAAGAAAGGGAACCAAGAGTACCACCGGGAAAATTTTCGAACACAAAATTAGCCATCGAAAACCCACATGTCCTGGGTTAGAATACCATAGATCAGCGTTTCCCAACCGGTGTGCCGTGAATGGGCCACTGGTGTGCCGCGAGGAATTGAAACAAAATTATTAATTTTATAGCAATAAAATTACAAAACGTAGGGAAAACTGTATATTTGTATTTCACATTACTATGAACCTCTACTATGAATCTACAATTTTAAGTTTCATACCGTGTTACTGTTCTGTACATTTCTAATGTTCAAAAAAGTATTTGTTATAGTTGTTATGACCATTATTGCTTCTTTATTGTTGCAGACTATTTCGTAACTTGAAAATTTAAAATATCATTCAATCCTTTCGACAAATTACCTACATTTGTGTTTTAAAAGTAAAAGAGATTTGTTTGTTTGTTCGTTATTTAGTGATCTTCCTTCTTAGTAAAAGGTTAGATATAATTTTTAAAAAGAAAGCGTATTTTTAGAAACCAGAGTCCAATATTTCATTGCAATTGTTTTCTATTTTTAAATTAGAATGAAAAATAAGCATAATGATTTACCAGGTTGGTAAAAACAGTGAAAGAGCTTTCTTCTCTGTGAGGAGATCAATAATCACAGAAAAATACCACTGTGTTTTAAATTTACAAATAATAATATCTATAAGTGTGCCGCGAGAATCCAAGTAACACCCGTAGTGTGCCGCAAGGTGAAATAGGTTGGGAAACGCTGCCATAGATGAAAACTCTACCACTGAGTCATCAATCACCCGCTTATTAGTTTTGTTAATTATTATATTAATATAAATTAATGAATGCCTGCTTATGTTAATTATTGAACAATTACATTGTATACTTCGTAAAGTCAAAAATTATAAATTTGTATTTACTGTACATACAGTGAGCGCAGAAAGTGTTCGCACACCTATGCTATTGAAACGAGAATGCCTGCGAAAAAGAAACAGAAAATTTAAGAAGTGTAATAACACACACAATATGAATAGTGAAAACTAAGCTTTATGAATATATCAATAAAGAACCACAAAGACAAGTTTAATGGTCAGAAAGTAAATAAATTCCGTAGAAAATGTATAGAGTAGACGCAAAAAGTGATCGTACACCTGACGTACGAATACGAAACAAAGATACCACAACTGGGGTTCACTAGTATTCACCTCTGTATAGCATGACGAGTAACAGAATGAGTTTAGTTGTGAATAGGAGTGAAAAAACTGCACGGTGGGCTGTCGAAATGGGAAGCAACCGAACAGAAACAAATGAGGAGACAAGAAAAGTAATTATTAAAGTGCATAAGAAGGGTAAGTCTTTGAGAAAGATAGCAAACCTCAGGGGCAGATCCAGAGGGGGGCGATCGGGGCCATCGGCTCCCCCCCCCACAAGAGGAAACTTTCTTAGTTTATATATAAATAAACCCATCCATAACAAGTTTGGAGCTCTTAAAAGTAGCAGTATTACTGCCGACCGCCCCTTCCCCAGAAGTCCGTCCTGGATCCGCCCCTGTATAGAGTAGCCACAATCGAGTATTTTCCGCTGTATGTTAGGAGTCGTTGTCTTGCTGAACAATAAATTGTTTTCAAGAACCATCTTCTGCGCACTAGTATGGAGATATTCCTTTAATATGTTAATATACACTTTGTGGATCATCACTCTATCGATAAGGTGGAGACGACCCACTCCTGAGGCACTCATACAACCCCAGACGAGCACGGACCCTCCTCCGTGTCTTACTTTAGGGACGAGATTTTGAGGATTCATCTCTGTATTCACCTTGCGCCATACCATACGCCTCCCATTGGACTCGATAAAATTAAATTTACTTTCGTCCAAAAATATGACCCTATTCCAGAAAGAAGCCTGATCCCTTATCTTTATACTCTTTTTCAAACTTTAGTCTCTTTATACGATTTGTCTTGTTCACCCAGAACATTTTCCTGGCTATCCGACCATGATACCCTGCAAATATTCCGCATTGTACTGGCTGATACTTTAACACCGCGTGTTTCCAGATCCGTTGCCAATTGCACAGCACTACTTTTTGTAACCTTTTTTCTTTCCCTAATAATGTAACGTTTAACTTGTTCACTCAACACTCTTGGTCTTCCAGTTCTTTTTTATTATTATTATTTTTTTATTATTTTTTTTATGGTTTCGCACAGTGATAGAAACATTATACATCGCAATTATTGTTTGTACTGTTGAACGAGGCCTGTCTGCAAGGTTTGCCAGGGGCGGATCCAGGACGGACTTCTGGGGGAAGGGGCGGTCGGCGGTAATACTGCTACTTTTAAGAGCTCCAAACTTGTTATGGATGGGTTTATTTATATATAAAATAAGAGTTTCCTGTTGTGGGGGGGCGATCGCCCCCTCTGGATCCGCCCCTGACTCTATAATACCTTGAAACAGCTTCGCACACCTCCCCAATCCCCAGACATGAACCCCATAGAACATCTATGATCTGTTCTGGAGACAAGAATCAGAAGGCACAGCTTGTCTACTAAAGAAGGCCTAAGAAAAGCTATTCAAGAAGAATGGGACATAATCAGTCCCGAAGCTACAGAACTACGAACTACTACAGGTGAAATCAATGCCACGAAGACTACAGACAATCATTAACGCACAGGGTAATCCCACAAAATATTAAATAACGTAATATACTTTATAAGCATTAATTCAAGCATAAGTGTACGGTGACTTTTTGCGTTTACAAAAACGGAATTCTCTCTTTTCTTCTGAACAAAACAGTGATTATGTTTGTTTGGCCTTTCTCTTGTATATAGAAATAAAATGTATGAATGTGTAGTCTTAATTCTGGTTATTCTTATATATATTCTGGTTATTCTAATTCTGGTTATATATATATATTCCACCTCCCGTTCTCATGCTAGCTGTTTTCAATATAAAGTATGCACGGTGTACGAACACTTTCTGCGCTCACTGTAGGTATGTTGACAATAAGCGAATGTTATTAGAATATTTGTTGAGATTTCTTTTCCTTCACTGCCTTTCGCCTGGTTAAAAAGTAGTTTGCAGTGCTTTGGAGCAGCTGCAGGTGGGAACGCGATAATGTTTGAGACATACCGGCGACTTTTTTGTGTGTGAAAATAAGACCTTTATCATTTACGTAGACAATTGCTACTGCAGTTATTTACTACTTTATGAGAAAGACATATCCAACTACAAGAAATTAATACAGTATATATAGCCTATTCATTATTGTGTTTCTCTTTTAACAGCTACTAGCTAAGGATGGCCAATTCCAGAATTTTTACTTTCCGGAATCCGGAAAGTAAAATCGGAAAAATTCCGGATCTCGGAAAAATTCCGATTTTTTCTAAATTCCGGATTTTTTCCGAATGTCGGAATTTTTCCGAAATCCGGATTTTTTCCGAATTCCGGATTTTTTCTGAATTCCGGAATTTTTCCGAAATCCGGAATTTTTCCGAATTCCGGATTTTTTCTGAATTCCGGAATTTTTCCGAAATCCGGAATTTTTCCGAATTCCGGATTTTTTCTGAATTCCGGAAATTTTCCGAAATCCGGAAAGTAAATTTTCCGATTCCGGAAAATTTTGGCCATCCCTAATATATATATATATATATATATATATATATATATATATATATAATTGTCTGTATGTCACAATGTTCAGTCTTCACCAGCACTCATTTGGGTGCCTGACATAACACATATATACAATGCTACTCTGATGCTGCACTCACATTATTAGCAGTGGTGGACGCTCAGGGGAGCATTCTTTTTCAATTTGGCGGGCCTGCGGCCATTACCTACTTTTGTCACAAAATTTTTAGCAGCTTTTGCTATTTTAATACATTATCCCAGACCCGTCCATTGATATGTGGATAATCAAGCTCTTCAACACTGTTTTATGAGAAAAATTTGTAGAGTGCCTTATCTTATTCCTCTAGCTCACATTGTATTCAATCTTCAACCATACAAGGTCTCTTTTGTAACAACTGAAAATAATAAAGTAGATGAGGCACCACGAGCGATGCACTCGATCCTCCGACTGCCCGAGAACAATCAGGAGCTACCACCTGGTTGTCAGGTCTACAAAACCTGGGAACCATGGGCAAGCAGCTTAGTTCGAGTTGAGAGAGGATAGTCGGCGGAGCTAGTGGAGTGCGCGTGGGGAACAGAGACAGAGAGGGAAAATACCTATGATGATGATGATGATGATGATAGAGATTAGAGAAGGTAATAAAGAAGTTGAGTTAATACATACAGAAATTAAAGAAACTAGTCAGGCATTGCCTGTACAAACTAAAGAGAACGAACAGTCATATACCAAAGACTGAAGATAATGATACTGAGTCACCAAATGTAGAAACTTTGCAATGCGTAGATGGCAAACGAGAAAACAAAGATAATGACGTCAGCAAAATAGGTGTTCATGTAGTTGAACGAGACAAAGAAGCATATGAGGTGTTTGCAGTAGGAAAATCACTTTTACATTTAGGTATGAAAAGAAAAGAAAATGTAGGGAATTTGGTTTGTCTGAAAAAGGCTGTTCTTTTGAAGACTCATGGCCAGTAAAGGAAAAAAAAATATCCAAAATATTTTCTGTACTTCATTAGCAAGAAATTGTCAGTGTCTCCACTCAATAAACATTGCCTGCAAATCAACTGATCGTAATCAGGTCATTACGAGGTGCGAAAAAAAAAAAAAAAAAGACTGGAGTAATAACTCAGGGTACTTATATTATTGGTTCCTGTCGGTGGTGTCACCTTCAAAGTAGTCCCCCTCTGGTTCAATACACTTCTTCATCTGCTGCCATTGTATGTAATATCCCTGGAAGCCATGTTCTGTAAGGGTCTTTAGTACGTTTTCCGTTTCTTTTCAATCTCATTAACGCAAGTGAAATGTGTTCCTTTCAGTTGAGATTTGATTTTCGGGAACAAAAAACAATTACAACGTGCCAAATCAGGCGAGTACGGCGGTTGTTCTAACACTGCAATGTTTTTCGAGCCAAAAATTGCTTGATATTATCCTTTGTTCTATTTTTACCTCGTCATTTTCCGCCAACGCACTGACATACGTGTTCACTGTTTGTCGCTTATCTCGTGAATGGCTGGGCCGGGTGAGTCCAGTTCATTATACTAGGTATGGGAGGTATGGTAGTTTATTTTTCCAAAAACAATGTGCATTATGTTAATTATTTTTAGTGATACAACTACAATCTTTTTCTTTGTGTGTGTGTGTCGCAACTCGTACATATGTGGTGTCAGGCACTCAAATTTAAATTTATCGGGGGCCGCGGTGTCTCTATGGTAGAGCGTTCACCCTTGGTGCATGGGGTCCTTGGTTCAATCCCAGCTCGTGTCATATGAGCCTTGTAGTGGACAAACACCGTGTGCTTGGGTTTTCTCGGGGGTTCTCCTGTTCCCCCCACTTCCTTCATTCCACGCATTCATTTCTCATCATCACCTTCTCCAAATGATTTTTTTTTATTTATTCGAAGAACATGTATTATATTATGTAAAAGTAAAATTTGTTCTCAGAGTACAAACAAGTATAAGAGCGTTAGAAGGAGAAAACGTAATAATAATAATAAAAAAGGATTGCTTGCGCACTGCAAATGTAAGAGCAAGAAGAAAATATTTGTCAGTGGTTGTCAACGACTCACTGTAAGATAAGCAGCATGCTTAGGGAGTGTTAAGAAGAAAAGTGAATTGATTCATCAGGATCAAGAACCTAGATGCATCGCAACAGCGAAAAACAGATCGTGTTGTTGAAAACACAGAAAGAAGAAAGAAAAACACACTTGGATTACAAATGGCTCAGTCATTTGATGCATGCCGAACGGTCATTACCACTGTATGTAATAACAATTTGTGATTTCGAGTCAGTAGATATGTTGGTTATAAAAGATGGAAAATACCTAATCAATGTTGGTTTTGTAACCTAAAACGTTAAGCAAATAAAAACGTAAATAATGTCGTAGGGCAGTCCCTAGTTATGATATACAATATTTTGTGGCATAAATAATAATATTTAAAAAGTTTTAGTAACTAACCTATTTCTTTCTAGGAAGCATATTTTTTTCTTTAGCTGAAATGGCGAGCTCCCATTATTGCATTTTAATTTACATTTCTTTTAACAGGTATAAATTAACTGTAATACTCAGTAACATTCGTGTATATTTCTTAAACATTTTAAAAACGTTTACTTGTTACCAGAACAAATGAATAAATATTAGGTGCGTAGCATAAAAGTGTGAATCAACCGAAGATTAACCCATGTTAATGTTAGGTGATAAAAAGTCAACTTCTGTTCATTCATTGGTCGTATTCATTTCCAGAAAATTACTGTTCATTGTTCACAGTGTTTCTAACTGTTAATAAGAATTGACATTTAAATAATAATAATAAATATATAAATAAAAAGAAAGGTGGAAGAGAATAGATTATATTCTAGTTTTCTTTTTAAGTAAAATAAGCTAATTAAAGAATTCAAAATCTTACAGAGAAGATAGTAGTGTTGCTTAGCAAGCCATTGACATTTATCCCCGTCTTCTGTTGTATATTCAAAGTATTAGGAAGGACAAGAAAATTCCCAGCTCTTCAATCTGTAAAATCAAGTACGTTGGAATAAGATAATACAAAACCTGTCCGCAAAGTAATTTCGTACATTTTATTGGGAAGCGACTGTACGTTGTAGCGCGCTCTATCCGCCAGAATCGACGGTAGTGTAAGTCAACTACTGAGCGAGTGCTTGTTCAGTTGTCTTCGAGCTTGCATAGGTGAAGGACGGGCGTTTTCGTAGACCTCTGTTTCATCTTTTGTACAAGTCGCGATGCAGCACTCACTGGAATAAAGATACGCGATCAAGTTTTCTGTGGAACTTAGCAAGTCTGCAGGGAAAATTTTCCCGATGTTTCTACAGGCCTTGGGGGATGAGTGTTTATTCCAAAGGTAAGTCTACAGATGGCAGAAGGCGATTTTGGAGGGCAGTGAAAGGGTCGATGACGAAGCCCGCGTTGGACACTGTCAACCATCTCTAATGACGAAAATGTGACTCGTGTGGAAGAACTTTTGCACACAGACCGTCGAATGGGTGTTCGTTTTAATGCCTACATGTTAAATATTCCAAAATCTCATCCACGAGATTGTGACCAAGGATTTACACATGAGGAAAGTGCGCGAAGAGTGTCCCAAGAATTTTTACTGACGACCAAACATGTCACCGAGTGGAAATTTGTCAAAACGTTTTGGAAATGTGTGAAAATGACCCTCTCCTTTTGGACAATGTTATCACGGGTGATGAAACGTGGATATTCTAGTATGACCTTGAAAAGAAGAGGCAAAGTGCCAAGTGGCACACCTCGGCTACCCCTGAAAGGACATCGTTACACAATTAACGACGTGAAGGCAGCTTGTGAAATGGCTTTAAGCTCACTTCCTGAACAGATCTTCCAGGATGCTCTCGCGGATTGGAATTCCCACTGACAAAAATGTATCGAAACAGGACGACAATATTTTGAAGAATTTTAATGTACAGTTATTCTTATGTAAATAAATGTCTTTTCTTTTCATACTTGTAGACTTGATGACAGTTTCCGAACAGACCTTGTATTCTTATTCCTAAGCTTACAACTTTTGGAGAAGTCACCTTTAAATTATAAATTGACTAGAGCTCTTTCGTGTGGATCCTAATGTTTCTGCATGATCTGATGCTGGAGTGAATCACCTGAAGTTTCTTTTAGCTGAAGTAGTTGAAAATAATTTATATGGCAATAGGGCAGATGAAATTGTGTTAAAGTTCAAAGAGTTTTGTTCGAATTCAAATTGTAAAACAATTATGAGTCAGTATCTCTACTATGTGTAGGCTCCTCTGTCTTCCACTTTCTAGCTGGAAATTGATGAAATCAGATGAAATTGACGTCTCGATTGGAATGCCATCAAAACTGCTGGGGCGACGAATGGAATTGCCAAATGGGTTTTCAAATTCTGGGAAATAGTTCGATCACTCTTCTTGGATTCCTTCTGTGGCGCTGAACTTCTTTGCCTATGATTCAAGAGCGTGGAGCAAAGTTGCCTCCAATTGAACCTGAAGTTGCTGTTCTCTTCTTCGATGTTACATCTCTAAGAAATTCATTACTACCACGTTGAGACGTGTCTCGTGTAGTTTTGTTGAAAGGGCACATTGATGCTAGCGTTCATTCAGCTAGGAAGCACTTGCAATGTGGAAAGGAATGTGATGTGGAAAGAAAGGACACAAGTCTTACCTTTATTGGTTAATTTTAATTTATAATGACAAAGTAAATATGAAAGCTTACACAAGTTCGTCTGATATTAAATGTACGAGATTAAATGTACACTTAAGATTAAATGCTTTGTATAGGCTAAATTAATAATTTAATGTAATCTGATTCTAAAATGATTCAAACAGTCCAATTGTTAAATTTTAGTTTTTAACACAATATAGGAGTAACATACATGATTTAAGGTTACTGCATAGTATTATACGAGGGGCATACTGGAAGTCGTGAGCAACATTTTTTCACAACCGTAATCTTTTGAAACCAAATATATCATCTCAATTTACAAACCTTTCTTTCCCTTTTCCACGTAGTCTCCACTTTTTTGCACACATTTTTCCCATCGGTCTGCAAGTTTGAAAATACCCTTGCGATAGAATTCCGTTCCAGCTGGCCGTAGACACTGACGCACTGCTTACCGAATATCCTCCAGTGTCTCGTAGCGATGGCTTCGCATCTGTTCCTTCACAAAACCGAAAAGATGGTAGTCGGAGGGTGCCATGTCGGGGCTGTAGGGAGGATGTGGAAGTGTTTCCCACCCAAAT
The DNA here is from genome assembly GCF_964235325.1 of Thermobia domestica. Taxonomy (NCBI): domain Eukaryota; kingdom Metazoa; phylum Arthropoda; class Insecta; order Zygentoma; family Lepismatidae; genus Thermobia; species Thermobia domestica. The sequence goes on along the minus strand of NC_137470.1, from coordinate 73,250,438 downwards.
CTCCTGATCTGCTCCATAATGGCACTTGCAGTATGCGAACGCGTATTATCCTGTTGAAGGATGATCTTTCCAGGATGTTTATCACGAAAAGCATGACGAGCTTCAACAGTTTCTGGATGTAGCGGGCAGAATTTGTGATTTGTCCAAACTCAAGAATGTCAACCAGAATGGAACCCTGTGCATCCCAGAGGACGCTCCTCATAACTTCCCTACAGATTGCACTGTCTTCGCTTTCTTCTTCGGTGGTGAATTCAAGTGGTGCCATTCCACACACTGTCGTTTAGTTTCAGGTACATAATGATGGAACCAGCTTTCATCTCCTGTCACAATACTAGTCAAAAAGTCATCACCTTAATGTTGAAATCTCTGAAGAAGGGTTTGGACAATGGTTAGTCTCTGATGTTTGTGGTCTCCTCGGTTAATAAACGTGGGACCCAACGGGCACAAGCCTTCCGATAACCTAAGCTGTGAATCATTTGTTGCACCGCACTATGTCCAACACTAAGTTTTGCAGCGATTTCATTCACAGTGATACGCCTATCTCCGCTAACCAGTTCATCAATCCTTACCTTGTTGCTTCCGTGGAGGCAGTTCGAGGGCGCCCACTGCGAGGCTCATTTTCGATACTCGTGTTTCCATCCTTAAAATGTTTTACCCACCTTCTAACACTGCTGGCACCCATGCATACATCTCCATAGGCATGCTGCTGTCTGCGGTGAATTTGAGAAGCAGATCGGTCCTCTTTAACAAGGAATTCAATCACAGCACGCTGTCGAAACGAAACATCGCTGCTCGTCATTTTGGAAATCCTTCCTGAGGTCACGTGCTAGCAACAAACAGCGTCAACGTCTGGAAGGAAAGAAAGAAAGGTCTGTAGATTGAGATGATATGCTTGGTTTCACTTACAAGTAAAGATTACGGTTGTGAAAACATATCGCTCACGACTTTCCGTATGCTGCTCGTAGAACTGTTCAGTATTTGGATGACTTTAAAATAAAGACTATAAAACTTCAGCGTGCAGTAATTTAGAGATATGTTAAAGTAGTCTTGATTTTTCTTTCATGGAAATTCAAATTTATAAAGAGAATTTTCAGTCAATGCGGAATGTTTAGCAGAAGGATTGAAGTAGTGCGTAGAATTTTGTACGATTCAGTAGCTACTTCTGATGGCCTTCAGGAATCATCCAGAAGAAAATTCATGATATATTATGGACGAAGTGCTCGTGAAATGAATGACGAGGGGATAAGGAAAAGAAAATAAACAAAAAGAAGATGAAGAAAAGAAATTAAAGAACATCATTCTAAATGAGCTTGAAGCTAAGATTAAAATATTAGAATATGTGCAATATTGACTAGAATATAAAGCATTTGAAGAGGGAAATGAATTGTATAACACTATTGATTTTTTGCCTAAAGATGGATCGTTAGTATAGAACTGCGAATTATATTAACCCTTATCACTACATTTTATCCACCCTTTTTCAGTGAGGGTCTTACTGTGAATTTTTCCTTCCATATGTGACGAAAGTTTCATCATATGACTAACGTTACAGGGAAAATGTTTAAGTTGTTGCTTCGTAGAGGAATTTTTACTAGGTAAGTGTTGTGTGTACGTGTCAGAGTAGAACAAAGAGAACTGGAAGAAGTCGATCATTTCAAATATCTGGGAAGTATTTTGACGAAAAACGCTTCCTGCACCAGAGAGCTCAGGTCGAGAATTGCCATAGCCAGAGAAGCATTCAACAAGAAAAGGTCACTCTTAACTAACAGGCTCAATATTGGACTAAAGAAGAAATTGGTCAAGTGCTATATAAAAGGAAATGTTTAGGAAGCTTCAAAATGTGGTGTTGGAGGAAGATGAAGATAAAATGGACAGAGGAACAAAGATGTTTTAAAATGGATAGGGGAGAAGGGGACGCTTCTAGCCACCATCCTTCGTAGAAAGACCAATTGGATTGGAAATATCTTGCGAAGAAATTGTCTTCTTTATCCCACCATAGAAGGGAAGGTGTAAGGAAAGCTAGGAATAGGGAGAAGAACATAAGTGGTCGATGATTTGAAAAATAGAAGAAAATATTGGGAGTTAAAAGAGGAAACTGAAGATCGAGAAACATTTGCAGTCCCAAACTGAAAATTAAGAAGAAAAAACTCATAGGACAGGACCTGCAGAATACTTAATAATAATAATTATAATAATAATAATGTGTTCTGTAATTTCATAATAAAATACATTTTATTTATGTATATTACAGGTGATTATTCTAGTTGGTTAGTCTTGGGGTCCCGGGTTCAATCCCAGCCCCTGCCAAGTGAACTTCGTGGTGGACAAACACCGTGTGCATGGGTTTCCTCGGGGTTCTCCCGTTTCCTCCCACTTTCTTCATTCCACCATTTCATTCATTACTCATCCTCACCTTTAGCGTAACCGGCATAATCGTGGGACGTAAAACTCAAAAGATTCCATTTCTAGTTGATTAGTGGAAAAATTATATATTACTTATGTACGATGTTTTCTTGGTCTTGTTTATCCATAAAGATGGGAAAGCCTGTGGGGCTAATTACATACCAGGGAAAATTTCAGAAAATGCTCTGGAAAACTGAAAAATGTCATGGAAGTCTTTCCTGCAGATTTTGTCTCCACCTTGTTACAAAACTTCCTAAAATAGTGTCACCTAAGATGTGAGCCAATGCATATCCCCTTTACAAATTTCTCCAGAAACTCTTATGTATCTTATTTTGATCAGTTCCTTTGTTCAGGGTTGTTATAAACATTTTAATTTCCTAAGATCGCTTCTAAGATGTGATCTAATACGTACTCCCTGTGAAATTTTAGTAGTACTTTCAAAACTGTTACTTACCCTACTTCGATCAACAGAAACTTCACATAAAAAATAGATTATGACCTTAACAAGTGTACTCCAGGTCAAAATTAAGTCCGTCAGTACACTCCTGGACCATGAACTTGAGGTTAAAGCATGAAGCTTTGAAAATGAAGATACGATCATCTCAGGAGATTAGATTACAAGGTATGGTCTAAAATCACACCTCCAAGACCTAATATTCGTCCGGAGGATAGATTGTGAACTATCGTCTTAGATGATAGAAGTTATTACCTTCATTCAAAGTTATTCATTCAGGTGTCTGCAAACACACCTGCAGAGGAAAATTTGTAATCCTTTTTATAGAATTCAATATCGAGCTTCAATCTTAATATATCAGTTTGCAATTCCAGTGTAACAGCTCTTTTGTCTTTATTTCTTGATTTTGTTGCTACATATCTTAAAAAAAATTTTTTTAAAGAAAACAATTGTTTCCATCTTCAATGGTGAGGAAGTTGTTTCTAACAAAGACGAGATTAGTTTTCAAATCAGAACTGTGATAAATAACTAAATGAAACAGGTGTTCGCTACTGTTCTTGTATTTGACAACAATCAAGCAATTCATGCTGGATTTTGTGTGACCATTTGCTTTAGTACAGTGTATGTGACAAACTAATGCGACCTAAACATGACTTATGAATCTAGAGCCTTTCCACTTGATCTGTGTCCCTTCTGGCGCTGCAGTCGATGTGTGCTTTCCCGTACCTCCCTCAAAAGAGGAGGGAGAAGTTGTTGCGGCCGAGATCTTTCAATTGTTAGATGCGGAAGCGTTGCCAAAATGAATTATTTAACGGACTTCGCTGTCCTCTATCTTATTAGCCATTCTAAGTAGCCTACGATCTTCACTCAAGACCAAACGATTGAATGACAAATTGGCAACGCAGCTGAGGTCATTCACTTCTTTTCCGTAAGCAAAGGGAGAATTTCCTCCGTCAGAGGGTGGCAGGGGTGGAGCCAAAGTATAGTTCGCATACTTTCCGAGGGCATAGATGAGATAGACAGGCTCTAGTACTCAAATAGGTCGTCAGCTTAGCTAGTAAATTTAACAACCAGCATCATGAATTCTCTTTCCAACAAGAAATATTTATTTTAAATGATATAGTTATGACAGATTTTGCGATATCTCAAAATTTACCACCCCGTGCAAATGCACGTGTTGCACATGTAATAGAGCCGACCCAGCCTTGGATTGCTTATTTGAATGCACTGTATTATTTTTTTTTTTTTTTTTTTATGTACAGTATATTGGTTCATAATTAACAAAGTAGTTAATTACTTTTGTTTATTTACAGTTGAAGAATGAATTTCCTACTGTTAAACTTTCCCTTCCTCGCAAGCGGTGGTTCGGAAATAATTTCGATCCGAATTTTTTAGAAGAACGAATCAAAGGGTTGCAAGGTTTTGTGGATGATATTCTTTCCTCACCAGACATGACCAACGCGAAATTTGTAAAGGAATTCTTCTGCCTTGATGAACCACCAACTTACAACGATAGCCTAGAGGAGTCACGAGTAAGTTTGCTTTTAATCATATTGGTGTTGGAATTTCATTAACTGTGTTAGTAGGGTACTATTGCTTAAACCACAAAAGGAGATAATTAAAAATCAGTTATTTGAAAGTTAAATAAGAATTCTACTTACAGTGAGACCTGTCTATGTTGGCCATCATCAGTTCCATTGAAAAGTGGCCAACTCACAGAAAATAAGTGTAATTGGTGTATTTTAGAATAGAATTTCTATCGACACATTTGCACATTTTGAAATGGTTAGCTTTAACCTTGAGAATTTTTAATAAGGAATGGCACGACAGCTACTTTTAAATAATGTATAGAATAATCATAAAAGCATACAGTACTAGAAAAAATTACTACAGTATGTTTAATATTATGTACATACTTTTCTCTTCCTGAAAACTAGTACATATGCACATTCTAATTTTGTAGTTAACTTACTCTTGTTAATGAGCTACAAGTGTTTCCCTCGAAGCAAATGATGTTTTGAAAAAATCTTAAGGGAATTCATATCTCAAAATCCCTTCTTCCTTTCGACAAGCCGTCAGGTCTAATAGTTGACAATTGAGATGGTTAGCTTTAACCTTGAGAATTTTCCGGAATTAGTAAAGCTCCTCACTGATGAAAGGAACCGATATAGCTAATGGTTATACCAAAACAGACAGGGTAAACAAATACGTACAACCATATCCTGAATTTATGTACGTGCTTTTTTTATTCACATCTTCCTTCACCACCCCTTTATGAGGATAGTGCTCTGGCCATTGACCTCCAAGATCAAGTTGTGGGAATCCATGCTTCTTTGTCTCCAGTCATAATTACAGTACATCTGCCTCTCATATAGGAATATGAAAGAGTTAAGATAAATAACAAAACGGCATTTTGCATGGCCAAGATACGCAGGTAAATTTATCATTGTAAACATTGTTTCAATGCATCCAGCTTCCCAGATAGACAGGTGGCGAACTTACAGAGTAATAAGTAACGGTATGTTTTATGGGAAAATGCAGGTTCAAGACGAACCAGGCCAAGATGAACAGGTGGCCAAGTTGACAGGTTTTACTGCATTTGTAACATAAAAACAATTGTCACCTTTACTTTATTGTAAACTTCGTCTTGTATTGTGTCTACTTTAATGTAAAGCTTTCATTAAATTGATTTGTCTTCGGTGAAATCGCGTAGTCAATTTTTCACATGGTTGTGATTGTTTCAGTCAATTTGAAACTTCGTACACTTTCTGACGACAAAATAAAAACACATATGACAATAATATACAAATGAAGGGTAAGGGGAAAAAACAAGGAATGTCCATGTATGTGCTTTTTCGGGTGCTTTGCCCTATCTGTTGGTGACTCTTGGTTCTATTTGACTGTATATGTCATGCATGCGTAGATGTAGAAATGTCCATATAAAATGGGCAAAAGATTTAACTAACTCTATTCTTCTTACGCGGTTTGCAATATTAAAACGCCGTTTTCTCAAAAATGCAGTTTTGTGACATTCCTTCTTTTTTCCCCTTACCCTTCAAATATAAATATTATATAATGGAAATAGTATAATAAAACGAATCACCATCGTATGTTAATAAAAGTGATCCAAAGGCGTAGACCTTCATAGGAAATTGAAATAGGATAAGAAATGCGAAAGCAAAAATTCTAGATATGCTATGGGACAAGGGAAGCCTTGATAGGCATATGACAACTTGACATCCATCTTAAAATGCACAGTCTTGGATTTGGATCAATTTCTTACAACTATAGATTGTGAAATCTTTTCGAAACGAAGTTGAAACCACTTTTTATGATGCTTATATCCAGTTGGTATGCCTGTTTGTCTTATATATGTAGAATCTTGAACTCAATTTTTCACATATTCCAATCAACATGAAGTTTTATACACTTTTGTATGCGTAACTACAATTAATAAATTAAATTTTTACCTACGTGTACATATAAATTCAGGGACAAATTGCGAAACCTAATTTTGGGCTGGTACATTTTGCCTCCTAAACGGAAATTAACAGTTGGTGGGAGATGTTACTGAGGCAAACGGTCTTTCATTGAGATGGCACATATTGTAAAAGAAAGAAAAAAATGTTGGTCGAAAGATAATCTGTGTTTATTGATGATGTATGTGAGGTTTTGTATTTGCAACTAAAAAAGAAGTGGTTCTGTGTAAGTCATATGTTTTCGGGGAATATACTATTTATGCTTTCGAAGATTGTACTTACGTATATAGATGTTTGTATTGAAACGAATGGCGTAGTGTAGTAGAGAGGAATCTACGCATGTCGCTTTTGCGAATGTGATTCACAATATAATACCGTAACTTGTGCAGGTATCAACATCAATTTTATAAATTGTGTTGATTAAATATATGGAAGAAATTAAGGACGAGGTGAAACCACAAAAGAGGAAATAAGTATTTTTATATAAGAGAACAGAAAACGGAGCGTAGTTCATTTAGACGGTGACGGTGACCATAAGAAAAAAGGATCCCGGGAAAGTATTCAAGAGAAAAAATGATGATATCCAAGTGGGATTGTTAAATGAAGATGTTAATGTCCAGAAGGGATAATAAATAAAGAGAAAATGTTTGTCATAGATGACGTATTTAGGGGAGGGGTGTTACGATGTAGAAGTAATCTCTTGATTAACAGGAGGTACGATGGAGTGACAACTCAAGTGTGCTGATTAATATGAGTAGCGATGGAGTAGCAATCTAATAGTGCTCAGAAGAGGAGTTTAGTTCTCAGAATTCAAGAATGCAAAGTGGTTAGATAAAAGATAAAAGGGGGAGAGTTGTTAATTAGGTAAATGGTGTTCCACATTGACCATTCATATAGACTATTATAATAAACGTATAAAAAAAACGATATAAACCTACCACTCGTAGGGTGTCAAGAAATCTGGGAAAATTAAGAATATAGTAACTCCCTTCTTTGCTACGCTTGTTCTTGTCCCTTATTGAAAACGTCTGTATCGTCTTTTGTTTTATTTTCAACTCTTGTGATTTCCGTTCAGCATTTCTCAGCCACATTACGTTTTCCTCCATTATTTTCATCTTTGTAAGCGAACATTCATTAACACACATCTCTTCAACTGCATCAACACTTCTACGTTTGGTCACGTGTTCTAGTGATGTATTAATGATTCGAATCTCCACGAAAAGTAGCCTCCTCTAGTCACTGAATCGTACAGTGCCTCAACCATTTCTGTAAAGTAATTTATTCGAATAGTAGATGGTACATACAAATATAAAAATCATTTTAACATACTATTATATTTTCTGTCAATATAAAATGCAGCACATAATATAGCAAGAAAAAATATTCTCTTAGTTTCACTACAGTAATATGTATTTCTGATACAGATATATCTATATTAATCTTAATTACAGTAAGGACATTGTTCTATAAAACGTAAGTATTTTAACTGGAGGTTGAACTAACTTCTGCGAACGTTTTTCATCATAACTGCAGACCGATTATAGATAATTCAATAGGTTCTGGGATATTCGTGGAGTTTGTAATAGCTACAGATATGGTGTTTGGTTTATAATTCTGTTGTTATTGGGATTTTTTTTTTTAATTGGAGATGTGTTTTGCTTGTGACTGTACAAGTGAAGATTAACTACAAATTGATGAAAGGGGGCACCTGGATCAAGTAAAGTGAGATGTTTAAGTTATTTTTAGTATCGCTTAAAAGAAAGTCTCCCTTCCTCGCTTTCTGTGTCCTTTGCTAGTGTTCTAGCTACTTCTTGCAAATCTTTGGCATCCCAGACGTCCCTCGTTTTCACCAAAACAGATCTTGTTCCCGACAAAAGTCCAGAAATTCAGACCCGGGTCGCATCAACTAGAGAACCTCCAAAAACTACACGTGTTCCGTTTGTGTTGGTCTTCGGTGAACTCCAGCTCTTCGTCCCTCACCTTATATCGCCAGCCTAAAGCTTAACCAGCATATACACCGGCTCAATGATACGGTTGTTTCCCCCTAAAAGAACAAACTCTACACTTGTCTGTAAGCCATCTGCAGTTTCTTTGAAATTTGACATGGTGGAAGACGAACTAATGGATACTGAGTGGAGGGTACTTGGCCCACGTGGACAGGTTCACCTCAAACGTTAATCTCTGAGGTTTTGGTTGCTTTTTCTTGTGTTTTACTCTTCGTGTAACTGTTGTATACTTTCTCTATTGTTACTATTAGTACTATTTATTATTATTATTTCTATTTATTGTTATTGTTGCTAATCTTACTATTTATTTTCATTGTCATTATATATTTGTTATTTCCATATGTTATTTTATCTTTTTTGTTTCATATATTTTGATTTGTTCGTTTCTAGAACTCAACCACACGCGTTGACGGGAATTTCCCGTTTTTAAAAAAGAAATATGACTGCTTGAGACTAGGTTTACGCTGGGAGCTGTGACGTCTCCTAGCCTCCTCTTTTGATTGTTTGTGCACATACATTTCGCTGTCTGTTTTCTGTGAGCTGTTATTGTGGAAATATTAGGTTTGCGTGGAAAAGCCGGAACCGCATGTGGATTTTTTCGTAGTTTTTTTATTAATGATCGTACTATACTTTTTCTACATGTAATTGTAATCGAAATGGAGTACGAGAAAGAACAAAGGCGAGTTTTAGAACTGTTTTAGAAAAGGTTGAAAAGTGGTGCTCGAGGTTATGAGCATAGGAAGATTGGAAAGTATGGGAAATTTCCGTCACTGCGTGTGGTTTCCTTCGAAGAACTTCATGTAGTTGTTACAATTTCGACTTTTTCAGGTAATAAGGTTTTCGCCGCACCCACAATAAAAATTAAGAAACCTTTTTATGTCCTTAAGAAGTAAATATATCAATATATCTGTAGCAAAAGTAACTAAATAAAATACGTTTAAACTAGAAAGTTATGGCCAGTTATTCTTAGATTGAGGGGATTTGGTACAAACAGGGCACGTGTGTCTGTGTGTTAACGTGAGCTTTTATTTACTGTCGTATTGATCGTGACGGGGTCAAATAGCCTCGTTGCTGACGTACCCATTAAACCTTATCCAATCATTCAATCAATTTCATGTGTCAATATTGTGGTGATATACATTACCGCTCAAAAGTTTTCGAACACCCCAGATTTTTGTAAACATCTACTGTGATCATATTAACTTGGCAAGGGAACTTTAACACCCTGCGTCAAAGGCACTCCTGCCTAAAGCATAGAATTTGGCAGCAGTTGAATCGAGGTCTGAGAGGTATTGTAGATGATATGTCAAATTATATTTCTTACAACTGAAACCAAAAAAGGACATTTTATATAGATGTTACATAGAATAAACTAAACTGTGAAAGGTAAAGCATCATATTAGTTTTTGGTAGGCGTGTACACGGAGGGTGAATGCAGTGACAGAAATTTTAAAGAATAATTAGTTTTCCAAATTTTGCAGTACTTTATAGCTTGTTGATATGCTAATGTTTAAAAAGCCACAAATACCATGCTTTGAAGTGTTTACGACGGTCAAAATACATCCTTTTTTGGTCAACTGTTGCTCAGTGGAAGCGTATATGTAATACTCATTGTTACTATTTCAACGAGCAACAATGGAGCATACGAATCCATCTGAAACATTTTACAGAATCAACAAGCTATAAAAACTGCAAAACTTGGAAAACTACTTTTTCTTTAAAATTTCTGTCATTGCATTCACCCTCTAAGTCCATATTTTCCAAGCAAAACTAATATCTTGCTTCACCTTCCACATTTTTGTTTCTACTATCCAAAATCTATGTCACAGTGTATTTTTTGATTTCAGCTTTAAGAAGTACAATTTGACATTTCATCTGCAATACCTCTCTCAGACCTCGATTCAATTGCCTTTTTTTTTCTTTCTTTTTTTTCTGTAGGCAGAAGTACCTCTGATACACAGCAGCTAGGTTCTCATGTCAAAGTAATATGGTCACAGTATATGCTTATAAAAATCCAGTGTGTTCGAAAACTTTTGAGCGGTAGTGTACGTTTGTCAGATTCAGAACCAGATGTGCGTAACTCGTTCACGTAGCTAGTTTGGTATTCAGTGTATAAATTAACGAATTAATGGGTAGCTTGAAAGTTTTTTTATCATTTCTATCAGTAAAGTTTTTGCAATACTTCGCTCTCAAAAACATTGAAGTGAATCTCTTGTTCTTAAATAAAGCTTTAATTTTTATCCATAAATGTAATTTTATTTTATTTATTTATTTTTCGTAGGCAATATTCGAAGCTTTGGAAGAAACGATTTACCACTTGCGTCAACAGATTAAGAATAGAGAATCGGAAATTCAGAAACTGAAAGCAGATCTTGACCGAGAGTACAAGAGAAACGAGCGGTTAACATACTTTATAAGGTATTTATTCATTTTTTAACACACATGAATGTTTTGCGTTTGTAACATTTATGTGGTAGTATGCCAAAATCATGGTAGTTATCCAAATTACGTAACAATGGTTAGATTTTCAACGAACTTAAAAAGTTTGTTACTGAATTTTCTACGTCTGTGTATATTTGCGAAATTTGTTTTTTTTTTTTTTTTTTTTTTTTTTTTTTTTTTTTTTTTTTTTTTGAGCCCTCCATTCGATATAGCATCGGAAACTATCTGAGAAAATGATGAAATTTTTCACGTTCCCTTATCGTTCCTGATATACTGGCCAAAAAAAGTTCAGATGTAAGGAGATTTATGGAGCCAGATCTCGGGAACCATAAGTCATAGAGAAATGATTTTGGTGTTCATAAATACCTAAAAGGATGGTAAACATTTTGGCACCAAATAGTAACCAGTGGTCACTGTCCATCTGGTCACCGTTCCCTAGATATTGGCCAGAAAACTTCGGATTTCAGGAGATTTAAGGAGCCCTATCTCGGGAAGCGTAAGCCATAGAGCAGTGGTTTTCAAACTTTCCGATAACGCGGACCCCTGTTCATTCGGGAAGCAATCTGCGGACCCCTTTGCAATGCTACCTAAAATTTCTCATGGTATTAAAGATATACTAATTAGAATTATCACTGACAAGCAACAGATAAAGAAAAATAATGCAATAAGTAATATACTCTAAAGATACATGACTGTTTCCTAGTGAACGAATTTCAGTTGAAAATACCGTAATTTTTATGACTAAAAATCACTTTAAAAAAAGGAAATTCACTTGATAAACAACGTTCTCAAATGTGGAGTCACTAATGTGAGGAATGAAATTCTTTGTGCTTTTTCACAATTGCATTGAAATCTGGTACAACATTTTTATGCACCGCGGACCCCCTGACTAGGTCCTATGGACCTCACTTTGAGAACTACTGCTATAGAGAGATGATATTGGTGTTAATCAATACCTAAGAGGATGATAAACATTTTGGTACCAAATACAGGGTGTAAACTTAATTTCTGACCTACCTAGGAATTTTATAAAATGCATGAATAAGTAAGAATACAATGAAGAAACGTTGCACATCTGATTTATTTGAAAAGAAAAATGTCCAATTTATCAGTAATCAGTACTGTTTCCCTGACGTTCCAAGCATTGTAAGATCCTAGTTCGGAAACTCTCCACTAGGTTGTGACAGTCCTCTTGTGTGATGACTGACCACTCTTCCTTGAGGAGTTGAATCAAAGTTTCTCTGTTGCGAGGCCTTGATTTCTGAAACACGCTGCCCTGCAGTCGAGACCATAAGTGCTCAATAACATTAAGGTCCGGACTAATACCTGGCCAATCATTCCTCACTCTGGGGAACTCCTTGGCGATCACATTCATCGTTGCCTTTGCAGTGTGACATTTGGCTCCATCCTGCATCAAAATCACGTGCTGCTGAACAGGAAACATGATGGGATTAGTAAAAGACACGCTCGGTAAACTGGAAGTATTTTATCTCGGTAGTATTGGGAGTCAATGTTTTTTCCTTTCTCAACAACAATAAGTTCCGTTTTCCCATAGCTTGAAATTCCTCCTGCCAACATAACCTTTAGAACGAACTTGGGCTTCCGTACAGGAGGGATAGTTTCAGGAGACGATGTTCGAATCCGATAATTTTTCCGGTTCGGTAGAGGAAAGAGCTCCATCAGACTCATCGGTAAATAGCACTTGAGTACGTTTCATCCGTCCCTCAAGAGAGTAATCAGCAAAGCCTTCATCTTGCAATCTCTCACAAAAGTTGTAGCGATCGGATATGTTTTTCTGCGAAAGCAGTTGTTTTCTAGGCTGCACATAACACTTTCTTCCCCAGTCGGTAGTCCGAAGATATTAAGACTGCCATGTGACTAATCTTCTTTCCCGAGATTGATATCTTTCTGAAAAGTTCAGTCTTTTAGCTACAGTTCTTGTTTCAACACCAGGTTTATCTTTAACCCATTTCCGTATTTGCCTCTTTGTTCTTGGTGTAAATTTAGTTGGCTGCCCTGTTCTTTGTGCATCCTTAACATCCCATCATTCTTACGCATCTACTTCCTTACAGTGTTTTGGCTGATTCTCAGTTTCTTAGTTGTTTCGGATACTTTCACCACCAGCACTAAGCACTTGAATTTTATGGCGAAGCATTTCCCCATCCGTTGACATTGTACTGTATTGCACTTGTACACTTGCACTTAAAAATATGAGTTTGCACTTTAAAAGAGTTATTTTAAAAAGAGTGCATTTTAAATATACACGTATGTGGTTTCAAAATCCATGTAAATTTACCCAATAAATTCACATTAAGAGGGAATCAAACTGATTTCTTTTTTGTGTAAACTTAATTTCTGACCCATTTGAGTAATTTTCCGGAACAGGTGGCGCCAAACAAATGCTCACAATTTTACACTGGTTGAAGCAGTATCACTGGAAGTTTTACAGTTGACTCACTAAATAATGTGATCATTTGTCCGATAATGAACAGTATTGCTTACAAAATAGACCTCGTCATGCGCAGTATATGTAAACAAGACGTTCGTGATAACAACCTACATAGATAAACACAAAAAATGGAAGTGACGTAGATATGACAAATTATTCGTTCAAAACTAACCTATGAGAGAGTGGTAATTAAGATATAGAACTTTATAGAGGTCAATTTGATGATCTGTGACAACTGTGTAACGCGAAAAATCAAGTAACAAAAAACAAGGTGGGTCAGAAATTAAGTTTACACACTGTAGTAACCAGTGGCCATTGGTCAACATTCCCCAGAAAGTTCGGATTTCTGGAGATTTAAGTAGTCATAGAGAGACGATATTTTATAAATTTTTCAACTTTGAGCATGTGTCTTCGTAAAACAACATATCGTTGAACTCTTAAACAAAACATGTGGAAAAAATTGGGTACTCAAGGAAATTATAAATGGATAGATATATTACAAGAATTGTTTAATGAGTATAATGAGTGCATAAAACAATTGGTAGAAGTTAATAAAAAAAAAATCTTTTAAAATTCGTTCTGGCAATGCTCTTGGAGCATTTTCAACTGCTTTTTCATGAAATGTCTTTGGCCAATAAGAAAATCAAATATTTCAGTCACACCTGTATTACTAATCACAGGCATAACAAAATTGCGTATTTCGTAGACCAAAGTAGCGCATCCTTATCATGTCTCATTCACTGATGGTCTTTAAGTAAAATTAACATATGACGAGAAAGAATATTGGTACCAAGAATCCACCATCAAAGCCCAAAAGCATACAAATTATCTACTGTTGACAGTTATCCGAAACAAGAAAAAAAAGTAATATAAAATGAGGACTTCTATTCTGTAGTGGGTGAGCGGTGGCTCAGTGGTACAGCATTCACCTCTGATGTATGGGATCCTTGGTTTCATCCCAGCTCCCGCTAAGTGAGCTTTGTTGTGGACAAACACCGTGCGTGTGGGTTTTCCGTTCTTTCCCACTTTCTTCATTCCATCATTTCCCCCCATTTCTCATCCTCACAGTCTTCTTTAGCCTATCCATGGGACGTAAAACAAAGCTTTCTGTCCCATCATCATAAAGGTCCAGGGTTCGATTCCAGAACTTGGATAATCAATCACTACAGCTTTGACTTGACTCAAATCCACACCACGGACACCAAGACGCTCAACTGTTCTTCATCCACCATCAAGGGTCCTTGATACGACCAAACCATCGTTAATTCGCAACTACCAGCAAAAGATGACGCCTTAATGACACACCAAATGCGTAGCTGTTCATTCATCACTAGGGTCCCAACTACGTATCAAGAAAAGAACCATCTACATGAACTGCCATAGGTTGCCCTGGTGTCAGTCACAGCTCTCAGACACTGCATTTACAGAGGCCAATTTGCAAATTACATCTCTCATTTCATCCAGTCTTCACTTCGGTTTCTGTTGGGTGATTAGGGATAGTCTTCGTTCATCGATGGCCAAGATCAGGACAATTTAAAGACCCCGCTTGTCACCTCCCAGTGTCTTCACAGTGCTTATTGTTTGTCAGTGCATTCAGTGTCTACATGAACTATGAATAAAACTTATTATTCACTTTTTACTTTTTTATTCTTAGTTCGTGTAATGACACACTAAAGGTATTGTTCAGGAATTTTTCTTCCAGTTGGTGGGGTAATGTAATGAAACCACGAACTAAGAATAATAATAATAAAAAAAAATCATCATTAGTTTTATTAAAAAGTCATAATTCTGTGGGTGAAACCAAACGAAGTTTTTTTGTAATATTTCAAATTTTGCATACGTGCATAACATAATTTTTTAAAAAATCACAAGGACAAACGGTTAGAAGCAGAAGCAAGGTGTTCGCAATAGTCAAGAATCACCTGTAGTCAAATAACATAGTGTTTCTTAGTAGTAATTAACATTTTGGGTAAAATCATGAAAAAAATTAAAGCAAACCTCAGGGTAAATTAAACTTCAATATACTTCTTAATTTTCCGCCATTAGATAAAATTATTTTTGTCATTTTCCTAAGATTGTGTAAATTTTAAAATCCAAAATGATGGTTTTGGCAAATTAGAAAGCAAAAATAATTAAGACAAACAAGTACAATTACTTCATATAAAATGACCAGGTTTGTAACCAAGAAAGCATTCTGCATCCTACATCGAAATGGAAAAGTCTTTAAGAAACTACAAATACAGAAAGAGAGACCACTGTCTGGTCTAAACTAAACAGAATCTGCAGTAAGGTGAACTATGACATCAGAGAACTTTAACTGTCTATTTGCATGTGATATATATTAGAAGGTCTCTAAAAGTGACAGGTAAAATTGGAATATTTAAATATTCAGCTTATTTCTGTTATAATTTGCTTAGCATTTTCTGTTAAGCAGTTAAGCTAACATACTATGTCTGGTTTCGAACGCAACACTCCTGAATGTTTAAAGTTGAATAATTTATATTGTTTATGACAAACATCCACTATACTACCGTTGTAAGTCAATTGTTTCTTTAATAAAATATTGTCATTTACGACAAGAAGAGATTGTAACCATTCGTTTAGTTTGACATTTTAATTTGAATTAATCGTCTGACTAAATTTATTCACGAATTAACCATTCTTTTTAGTTGATATAATTGGATCTTTATTTATTTTTTTTAACTTATGGTACAATATATATTTATTAAGTTTTAAAAAAAAACATCCTTCACTCTGTAGTCAAACTTATGAATATGTTCGCAGTCCTTGCTTAGTATGCCCTCACAAAGGAGGTATTTCTTAACATGGTGAGAAGTTCAAAAGTTCATTTAAAATAATTTACCATCAACTGGTTTGATAACGCCAATCTTTTCTATTTCATTCATGGTAGTGAGACTGCAACGTGTCTGTGCCTCTCTTTTCCTGTTTACCTGAGTTCGAAGTGTATCTGAATGCTGTTCAACGAAGTGAAAGGAGCAAGAGTACAAGAGCCGATAGTAGTCTGCTTCTGAGTAGATGAAAGAAAAAGCTTAACGGAAGTTTCTTCCTTATGTCGTTTCAGTTCTTATGAATACGAAAATCTTACAGGTATTCTACTGTTTTAAAAGAAATGCCAAAAGGATTCGATCCGATATCAAAATGCTTTAAGAGTTTGTAGTCTCACTCTACTCACTCATTCATGAGGACTCCTTTGAAAGAGTTTCTTACTTGGTACCATATATTAAGCTCTCCTAGTTGTAACGTGTCGCTTCGAACTTAGAGAAGAATTTTTCTGTTTCTGTGTTTGCGTATAAAATCTTGATTACAGAAGCTAACATATGTTTGGCAGGCAGTATAGACATAAGGTTTAAACCAAGAGATTCAATATTTTACTCTCTTCCGTACCTCACCCAGCTCATTTACTGAAAGTTCATGAATTTCCCTTCACTACTACAAAAATCCCTCGAAAGCAGGATTGTCAAGATTCACTCAGTCGAGCTTAATTTTGGTTTTTGCTTATAATTTTATTATGTTTAAATAAATTTAGGGAACATTTTAACACAAGGAATGTCTTTTATCACTTCCACTTACCAAACACACAAATTAACCAGAGGAAAGAGTAATGTAATAAAAGAGAAAAACCGGTAAGTACAGTGTACGCGCCAGATTTAATGAGCACAGGTGTACTTACCTTCTCACGAAGCGTTCCACCCATTTCAGACGTTTCGTTTTACTGTTACCCGAATGATATTTTTGACCTGTGACTATTTTGAAGTTTTGCATTAGGTAAACTTCTAAATTCATCCGTGTATTCGTCTCCTCTTGTATAATGAAGCATTGTTCGGATTACTCTGTAAGAAATTGCTGTGTATTCTTGGATTTACAATGTATTGACTTAATGGAGGCATGTTTTACTTCATATATGGCGTAGAAGTGATATTTTTAAATATTGTAATGAATGTTAGTTTCTTTTCTTTGTTTAATAATGTGTCCTCACGATCAAAAGTACCGTACCGCCCTTCGCCTTGCTGACTATTTGACCACTCTTACATATAGGAAGGCAGATTGCATAAGAGTTTTTGATAGAGTTGTTAATTTGACTAGAGAAGAAAGAAATAGGTCTATCTAGTTAAGGCTCACATTAGCAGCATCAGTACAATATCTTCTCTGAATAGATTCGGATTCTCATTTTCTTGTATGATACGTTAAGATAAGCACAACAATATGTATCAGTGAAAGCGCAGATATTTTTATTTTTGAAAATCGACTCTGCAGCCTATTTGTCAGAACATTCATTTCCAGAGATGAGGTAGAGAGAAACAGGGATATAAGGTCTCCAGCATATGTTTGATTCATTAAACAATTATCCTCGATTTACGAGGCAGATAAGAGAGGAGGAAGGACATCTGTAAGTCTGACCTTCTAAGAAACGTCATAGAGATGCGAAAATATGATTAAAATTGCCAGTATAATAATGTAATTTCTTTTTCTCTTTTCTTAATTTTAGTATTCTTGAGCATCCCGAAGTCTTCATCCAGGGTTACGGGATAAGTGGAACAATTCTGCTTCAAGATGTAAATTTAAACTCTGTCTTTCCTGACCATGATCCGAACCGACAACCTTATCAGTCTAACGCTCTACCGCAGAGCTAACTACGCCACGCCAACCCACATACGCCACTCCAGGAATTAATATTCCTCGAACGTGTAATGCTCGCTTGTCAGATTCCATGTGTTTACGAAGATATATACTACCGCTCAAAACATTTCGAACACCTCCAATTTTTGTAAGCATGTACTGTGATTCTATTATTTTGGCACAGAATTTGAGGTCTGAGAGGTACTGGAAATGATCTGTCAAATTACAATTCTTAAAATTGAAACCAAAAAGACTATTTGATGTAGATATTGCATAGTATAAACAAAAGTGTGGAAGGTGGGGCAAAATATTAGTTTTGTTTGGAAACTGGAGACATAGAGGGTCAATAGACTAACAAAAATTTGAAAAGAGAAAATAGTTTTTCAAATTTTGCAATTGTCTATACCTTATAGATATGCTAGAAAAAAAAAAAACGCCATTCTTTGAGAAATGTTTACTACGGTCAATGTACACTTCTCGAACATATAATTACACACCCGAATTTTTCTAAGTCCCATAAAATTGTAGGTTTGGCAACATTGCATTCGAAGTAATGGTAGGGGAAGTCATAGGGTAAAATAACAAGACTTCCGAACACAGCTCAGTTTGCTGTTTGAAATACTCAACTTCTCTATTGTTATTTAATGTAATGATATACTTAGAACATTATAGTACTTGGTAAATGCAGAAAACTTGGTTGTAGGTAAAGCGCACACTTTTCGACCACAAAATTCGTTAAAAAAAAAAAAAAAAAAGGAGGGTTCTTAAGAAGTTCGTTTTCTATCCATACAAGTGGAAAGAAACTTCATAGTTGTTCGATAGCCATGCGTGCTAAGTTCTTACTTTCTGTGGAGACTTAGTACTTTCGAACCTGTTCCGAATCCCATTCGATGCTTTTTATTTATTTAAAAATAATTTTTCAGTTATTCTTGTCATATACTTTTATAGCAAGTCTATTACACGGAAGTGATGGACAACTTTCTAATTTATCCATAAATAAGAAAGTGCATAGACGTAAATACTTTTCTATATTATATATATATATATATATATATATATATATATATATATATATATCCCAATGTCATTTCTCTTCAGTGCAAATCATTTCTTACATCGATCCATAAGATTTTCGTAAATCTGAAAAATAAATCCGGAGTTCTAGTGTTCAGGAAATCACTATCAGCCTTAATACTTCCTTCATCATTACCGAAACGCAGTTCACATTATTATATGCGTCTTTTGCGTGGGAGGCTCCCTTTCGATTCCCGGCGGGAGTGCATGTGGTTCGGGGCCTACGTTAAGCTATTGGTTCACGTCTCATATAGCCTCACTGCTGAAAGGGAGGCTAAACTTAAGTAGGGAATAGAAAAGAAAAAAAGGTTTGAGGGCACTAGATTTAGTGAGACATTTTATTTCCTCCCAATTTGTTACACCTATGAACTTCATGTTGTTGAAAGAATTTTAGATAAATTTTCACGATGATCTCTCATTTTTTCACTAAAACGTCTTAATAGCTTAAACGACTTAAGTATCAGCGTTTGCTCGAGTTCATCCCACAAGAATATCCTCAGTTTCATAAAACATTCGCCATTACCTTAACCCGAACAATCTCAGATGAGTATTTTGCGAGTGGAGATTAGGTGTGTCCTCTACTGCTTTGAAATCAGTTTTGTCTCAGCTTCAAAGTGCTGAATATAAGCCATATTTTGAATTATGATTTCTTTTCTAAAACCTGGTTATATTCTCCTCGTAAAGATAAATGACGTGCTCAAAAGTGAGCACACTCACGTTTTCCTATAGAAAAGTTTGTCTCAGGAGAAATCAA
Organism: Thermobia domestica; assembly: GCF_964235325.1. Lineage (NCBI taxonomy): Eukaryota > Metazoa > Arthropoda > Insecta > Zygentoma > Lepismatidae > Thermobia > Thermobia domestica. Next base: position 73,230,739 of record NC_137470.1, on the reverse strand, counting down.
AATGAGTTGAGGCCATATTGGGACACTATTTGATATATCTTAGATCCTGTGCAGGGCGATGTTTACATTTCGAGGGGAAAGTACATCTAGAAAGAACACTGAACACGCTGCCGACTGTGTTCAGCATTCAGATTTGGGAACCTGTCTCGTCAATATTTGTATCTTCAAGACTTCATCATAGGATGTTGTAACTTCTGAAACGAAATGCCTATAGTTTCTATACCACACCAAACGTTTTGAATTCGGTAATACTATGTCATGGATGATATTAATGTTTTCTGGGTCAGTATTATTGAAGGTGAACCGCAGCGAAGTTCATGAACAATGAACGTCTGACCTTTTAGAAATCTGCATCTCAAATGCTCACAGTAGCATTAAAAGTTGCACGGTTCCTCAACGATTGACACACATCAAGATGGATTTTTGAGGTGATATCCTTCTAGTAGAGATATCCAATAACAGCTTGGTTTCCCCTCCTGTTCCTTGGTCATTCTGTCTTAGGATTCGGAGCAAAATTAAATTGTAGATTCAATGATGTGTGAGAATTCTGTATCCATCTTGAATATTTTTTGTGCTTGTGAATATATAGGAAAGGTTTTACGCATGTGCACCTTTTTTTGGGGGGGTAAAGTAGAAAGTTGTCCATCACCTCTGTGTAATACATATACTATAAACGTGTACGGCAAGAATAACTGAAAAATTACAATATATATATATATATATATATATATATATATATATATATATATATACAGACTGTCCCATAATTCGTGTGTAAATTTTAATTTCATAGTACTCAGAACTGGTAAAAGCTAGAAGTGTGAAATTTGCAGGCAATTTAGAGGAAGGTCAGAAGATTTGTTTGATAGCAAAACGAGATCGCGGGTATTATTGTTTGCGGAGTTACAGGGTCAAAGGTCAAAATGCGATTTTTTCCTTATGGGATTTCAATGTTAAATAGTAGTCTCACATGCCATTTTTTTGAATATCCATCTCCGGTAGCAAAAATTGGTATATCGACATAAATTCTGATCCCAAACAATGTGATAACGAGAAATGTGGGCAATCGTGACCCGGTGACCTCTAGCAGGTCATCTGTGACCTTTGAAGAAAAAGCTCCCTTTTCAACAACTTATTGTACACAACTAATTCAGTTGAGGATAATATTAAAAACACATATGCACAAAGGATCTACTGAACATCCTTTTTAGCAAAACGAAGAGGTCAGCAATATCATCAGAGTTCAAAGGTCACGTAGTTAAATGTCATATTTGATGTGTTAACAAATAAGAAACTGTGACATTGGAAATAATGCTTTGAAGTGCCATAGAACACATGCATAAAGATCCTTCCAACGAGTGTGTATGGACATAGGGAAAAGGTCATCATAAGAGGTCAAAGGTCACGCAGTTAAAATTTCATGTTTGACGTGTTAGCAACTATGAAACTGTGACGTTTGAAAAATGATTTGAGCTACCATGGAACACATGCATAAAGGTCCTTCAAATTGGTGTATATGGGCATAGCAAAAAGGTCAACAATGTCATAAAAGGTCAAAGGTCACGCAGTTAAAATTTCATGTTTGAAGTGTTAACAAGTATGAAACTGCGATGTTGGAAATAAGGATTTGAGTTTCCACTGGACACATGCAGAGAGGATCTTCGAATTGGTGTGTGTGAGGTCAACAATATCGTAAAAGGTCAAAGGTCACGCAGGTAAAATTTCATGTTTGATGTGTTAGCAAGTATGAAACTGAGACGTTTGAAAAATGCTTTGAACTACTACAGAAAACATGCATAAAGGTCCTTCGAATTGGTGTGTATGGGCATAGCAAAAAGGTCAACAATGTCATAAAAGGTCAAAGGTCACACAGTTAAAATTTCATGTTTGATGTGTTAGCAAGTATAAAACTGACGTTTTAAATACGGATTTGAGGTTCCATGGAACACATGCAGAAAGGTCCTTCCAAGGGATGCACATGACCATAATGAAAAGGTCAATATTGTCATAAGGTGAAGAAGCCTAATTTTGTAATTCAGATGCTGCAGGCAATGGTAAATATGTTTCTGTGATGTTTAAAACAATGAATTGAACATAGTATGAGTCCCACCTTTTGTTAATTACTTAGCCTTGCAAAACTGCATTCGAAATGTTTCTTTTTTTTCTTATTGAAACATATTAATAGCTATTTATTGCACAGAAATATTTGAAATATTGTTTTACCTCTACAACACACACTGACGTCCTTGTAGATTGTAAATATTTTTAGTACTTTGCAATTTATTCCACATGATCTCCGTGATGTGCTAAACTTAAGTTCACTCTGTGTATAAGTGTCTTTGTGAAGATTTTTTTAAGAGTGTCTGGAGTTATCTGTTCAATGGCACGCTGTATCGATCGTCGAAGTTCTTCAATTGTTACTGAAGGAGTTTTATAAACTTGTTGCTTAAGAAAGCCCCATAGAAAGAAGTCGCATGGGGTTAGATCAGGACCTCCAGCTGGCCACTAAATATCAGAAATTATACTTATTAAACGGTTTCCAAACCTTCCTCTTAAAATTTGCAATGCTGCCCTAGTACGAAGTGCTGGAGCACCATCCTGTTGAAACCACATATCATTGTGTGGATCAAGATTTAAGGGATCAAGTTCATGGAAAAGAAATTCTCGCAACATATTTTGGTATGTAAGTTGATTAACGTTTTCTTCGAAGAAAAACGGTCCTATTACACCAGTTGCTGTTAGTCCCATCCACACCATAATACCCTTTTGATCTGCACAGCGTTCAATTCTTTTCGCCGGTGGACTGGGTCCCAAGAACCGTTCATGTGACGAAGACAGCGTTCCATTAAAAAAAAAAAAAAACTTCATCTGACATTATATGGGATTTTCATTTAATTTGTCTATCAACCAGTTACAAAATAAAATTCTGGCACTGAAGTCATGTTATTTATGTACAATCTTCATACTGTACGCCTTAACCTCAAGCACCCGCAATATCCTACTCAGCGAACTTCTTTTAACGTTGGGTGCAACACTCAAGCGATGGATTGATTTTCTTGGTGAACTAAGCACAGAACGAACCACTTTGCGTTTAGTATTCTCGGTAGAGATCCTTACAGGTGGTCCTGCCTTTCGTTGTCGCTGAGAAAGATGTTCCTTGCCAAAACAGTTATTCCGAAACTGTTTGTAAAGATGAAGAATTTGGGTATTGCTTATTTTCACACCCCACTGTCCAAACGTCACTCTCCGCGTTTTTGTAACCTACTTCCTACTAAGAACTGAGGCAAATCGGCACGTTGTTCCTTTGTTAGAGTATCCATTGTGACTTACACAATTACACACACACACACACACACTTTTAAGGACGTAGGCCTATGAGTATAGGGAAAATAAGAAATATAACAGTTTTTATTTTCTTACAAACTCACAAGATTCACAAACTCGTTTAATTTTAAGCTCAACTCCACACTCTACTGCCACACTGTCTCTGTCCAACCAGATTATCATTATAGTAACACCAAACCACCCTTGTGAACGAAGCAGACTGATTATTTGACGTGAGTCCAAAACATAAACAGATCGTGTTTATGCTTCAGTCACAAAAGGGTATAAATAAACGATAAGAGTGCGTCCCTTCCTACATATGGGGAAGCAATTTATTTCTAGTGGAATTATTTTTATTTTCTCAATTTCCTGGGTAAGCATCAAGGAAATATTTAGGCTGCCCTATTTATTTTTCATGAGAATACGGGACATCTTTGTTCTCCCCTCAAACTTCACAACACAATGCATTGCTTGCAATGCATTGTAGTAGTCTGTTCTCAGGATTTTTTAATTTTTATTTTTGGAGAACTCCTGAGTGATTTGCATTTACATGTGATATTTTCATTGAAAAATGCTACCCAAATAATATGTATTTTTAGAATCTAGACGAAAGAAAATCCTGCACCCACTATGCCCTAGAATGTCCTGCACACAATAGTGCGCATTCTATAATGACTTCCTAAAATTAAGTATTCTTGTTATTTAAAAGAAAAGATTTCCGAGAACCCAAATAAATATTCTTAATTTTATATGCCATACCAACTAAATAGTTCTCAAACATTGCCGTCTCATACTTGCCAATATACGTACTATAAACTTCTTATTTCGTGACCATTGACCTTTTATGACACTTTTGACCATTAATTATGCATGTATTCCATGGCCGCCTTTTTGCATGTATTCTATGGCAAGTCAAATCACTTTTCAAACGTTACACTTTCATATTTGCTAATACAAACTATCATATTTTAACTGCGTGACCTTTGACCTTTTATGACATTGTTGACCTTTTTCCTATGCCCATACACACCAATTGGAAAGACCTTTATGCATATTTTCTATGGCAGCTCAAATCCTTATTTCCAACATCACAGTTTCATACTTGCTAATACATCAAACATGAAATTTTAACTGTGTGACCTTTGACCTTTAAGGGCGTTCTTGATCTTTTTCCTGTGCCCATACACATCCGTTGGAAGGACCTTTCTGTATGTATTCTAGGGCACGTCAAATCATTTTTCAAACGTCACCGTTCCATATTTTCTAACACATCAAACGTGATATTTTAACTACGTGAACTTTGAACTTTTATTACATTGTTGACTTTTTCCTATCCTCATACACACCAATTGGAATGATTTGTGTCCTGTGCAGCATGCATGTGTCCTGTGAAACCTCAAATCATTCTTTCTAACGTCACAGTTTCATATTTGTTAACACATCAAACATGAAATTTTAACTGCGTGACCTTTGACCTTTTATGACATTGTTGACCTTTTTGTTATGCCCATATACACCAATTCGAAGGACCTTTATGCATGTGTTCCATGGTAGCTCAAATCATTTTTCAAACGTCACAGTTTCATCGTTGCTAACACATCAAACATGAAATTTTAACTGCGTGACCTTTGACCTCTTATGATGACCTTTTCCCTATGCCCAGACACACTCGTTGGAAGGATCTTTATGCATGTGTTCTATGGCACTTCAAAGCATTGTTTCCAATGTCACAGTTTCTTATTTGTTAACACATCAAATATGACATTTTAACTACGTGACCTTTGACCTCTGATGATATTGCTGACCTCTTCGTTTAGCTAAAAAGGGTGTTCAGTAGATCCTTTGTGCATGTGTGTTTTTAATATTATCCTCAACTGAATTAGTTGTGTACAATAAGTTGTTGAAAAGGGAGCTTTTTCTTCAAAGGTCACAGATGACCTGCTAGAGGTCACCGGGTCACGATTGCCCACATTTCTCGTTATCACATTGTTTGGGATCAGAATTTATGTCGATATACCAATTTTTGCTACCGGAGATGGATATTCAAAAAAATGGCATGTGAGACTACTATTTAACATTGAAATCCCATAAGGAAAAAATTGCATTTTGACCTTTGACCCTGTAACTCCGCAAAGAATAATATTCGCTATCTCGTTTTGCTATCAAACAAATCTTTTGACCTTCCTCTAAATTGCCTGCAGATTTCACAGTTCTAGCTTTTACCAGTTCAGAGTACTATGAAATTAAAGTTTACACACGAATTATGGGACAGTCTGTATATATATATATATATATATAAAAGCATCGAGTGGGATTAAACCTAGGTCCAAAAGTATTGCATCAACACAAAAGTAGACTACTTAACACGTATGGCTATTGCAACAACTAGAGCACGCTCCTTCAGCTGTATTGATAGATAACGAATTCCTTAACAACCCTTCTTTTTATCACGATCTTTTTTTTATTGTCAAGAAGCGTGTGCGTTTTCTTTACCAAAGGTTTCTGCATTAACGCTAAGGTACTGTTTTGATCTAAAGGTATCCTGAAGTAACAAAAGAGCAACTGAGAAGCAAACAGCGAACTGTGTTTGTAAGTCTTCGTTTTTTTTTTTTTTTTTCATTACTTCCCCGATTACTCCGAATGCGTTGTTGCCAAAGTGACAATTTTAAGGGACTTGGAAAAATTTACTCGCGCATTTATGAATTGGAGAAGTGCACATCTTTCTCTGCTCAATTGTCGCTCGGTGGAAGCGTATGTAAATGCTCATTGTTAGTATTTCAATGAACAACAATGGAGCATACGAAGCATCGTAAGCACTTCTCAAAGTATGGTATTTTTGGCGTTTTAAACGTTAACATATCAACAAGCTATAAAGAACTGCAAAATTTGGAAAACTACTTTCTCTTTCAAATTTTTGTCACTACAGTGACCCTACACTTTCCAAACAAAACTAATATCTTGCCTCATCTTCAAAACTTTTGTTTATACTATGCAATATCTATATCCAATTATAACCTGCAGTACCTTGATTCACCTTTCGTCACATTTGATGCTATAGGCAGGAGTACCTCTGATGTTCTCGTGTTGATTGCTTCAAGAATGTATGGAATTTATGATCTGGTGTTCATAAGAAAAAGCATTCACTTATATCTTGTATAATAATGATCTAATATCACCTCCTGTTAGATATGCGTCTAAAAACATACATGTTTTATCTTGAAATTTGAAAGTAATAAAACAATAAATAACCAACTTAATATTTCTTTATTTTTTGTGTTTTTAATATACAATTGTTTAAGTGTTACTTTTTGTAAAGTAAAATAGTTTTAGGCTTCAAAGTTAGAATAAGTTTTAGGTATGTTCGCTAATTGAAATATTCTAATTTTCTTAAATGTGTTATTTATTGCAGGACTACGAAGAAACAGTGCGTAGAATGTGCAAAGGAAATTTCTGTCATTTCTATGTCATCAAGTCATTTGTCCCTTCCTCTTACGACTTCAACTCCAGTGAAGCTTACTCGATCATCGTCGTTACAGAGTAATAGCGCACAGTTCATGAAAGAGTTTTCAGGTACAAAGATTTTCAAGAATGAAAACCACTCAGAGTTGTCACCTAGCCCTGAAGGAATTAGTAATGCTGAATCAACGTGATATTAAAGTTCAAAAAGCAAGAATTGATTTGAGTGCTGAAAACGTGTACATAGACTCTCCATACAGTGGAGTTTGTCTTCCATGTGTCTGGATATTTCACTCACGTTCCGCCTTGCTTCAATTTATTTTTCGACAAATCAGCATTTTTCGTAACCTCTTGAAGTTCTGTCTTCCGTCCTGTTTTTAATGCTTATTCACCATTTTTTTTATGTATATATTCGAAGAGGATGTTCTGCATGGCGCTTTAAGAATATTCCTCTGTGTCTTGTATATTTTTGTACTTATTTAAACCTGTAGATTTCATTTGCACTCTGTTTTCGAATTTCATTGTTGGGCGTAAATAGTCATAAGAACGAGTATGACTGAAATGAGAATTTAGTTTTAAAAATATTTATATATAGATGTACATTCTTGGCATAATGCAATATATTGTATAAAAGCATCTAATATTGTAAAAAGTGGCTAGTATATAATAATGCAGAGCTATGAAAGAGAAAGCAAGATTACATTTTGATTTTTTTTAATTTGTAAAATAATTTTTAGTATGTTTGTAATTCCTTTTTATGCTCATACTTATGGTCTACACTAGTGATAGATACCCTATAGTTCTACGGTCTTATCTAGGTATCTTAAGGTACGTAAAGAAATCATAATCCACCTAATTTTAGTTTTATTGAATTTACATTGTCTTTAATTGGGGCATATAGCATCTCATTGTTTTCCCTTGTACATAGATATGTGCGTAGTGAAGCCATATTAAAACTCAGTAAGATTTCTTGTATTTGATGAGAAGGACTTCCACCACTTACCACTATATCGGCATCTTAATTCTAATACCACGTTTGAGTTAACTACCAAAAAATTGTATTGAGGGTTAAAATGCTATTGGAAGTATAAAATCACCGAAACTTGATCCATGTTGTTGGGTAACGTAAAGTAGTTGCAAAGAAAACAGTTTGTGTTTTTGCTTCATTGGATTAAAACCCTTGGATTGGGTGCAAAAACTGCTACGGAAAAGCAAATACAATATTTCTTTAAAATTATCATACCTGGCATTAGAATGAAAATGTCCATATACTTATTCCATATTAACACATAATTGTCATGATTTATCATTAGTAATATGTTTTCCCCATCAGATAATGGCACAGGTTATAAATCTGTGCCATTAATGCATTCTAATATATATATGCGAGTGTAATTTACAGATTTATGTGCGGAACTTGCCAGTCATCTAAACTTTTAACACTTCAAATTGAGAACATATTTTGTTGGAACTAATGGAGAAAATAAAACAGAACATAACTACAGTACTCATCTGTTTGCATTCTTTAATTCAGAATAACTTTCCTATACAGTGTCTTCCGTGGAGCTTTGCAACACAGATGACAGTAAGCATGTCCACATACTGTTGAACGTGAACTTTGCAATTGTATACCGGATTCTTAAAATAATAAACAACTATCATAGAAAATTTATTTTCCAATCTTCAAAGTTGGTGAAAACCGAACCGGGTTTGAAGAAACCCGAAACCGGTTTGTTTTTTTTCTAAAAACCGGTTTTTGTGTCCACCACTAGTTGCTACTGGATTTCTAATCCTACCAGACGGCTTTCAGTTGAGTAATGTATGGTCAATACATCGACCACAACGCAACTGTTACTGGAGTTTCTAGGCCTATTAAACGACTTTTAGTTGAGTGATGTGTTGTAAGCACATTGCTATTTGATATCTGGTTTTAACAGACGCTTACAGTGAAGCAATATGTTGTCACCACATCGTCCACCAACGTGTTTGTCACTGGGCTTTCTAGACCTACCAGATTGCTTTCAGTTGAATGTTGTATGGTCAGCATATCTATCCCAACTGAAACAGAAATAGTTTTCTACGTCTACCACTTGACCTTTGAAATTAGAAAGGTTGCTTATTTTACACCATCATCGTCTCCTCACTGCACACTGACGTCCTACTCCTCCTTACGTAGTATGGGCTTTGCCCAAACATACTACTACGAACAGCCCTGTTCGTTGCCAACTCAGACTTTTAACGTGTTTCGACTCTAGAGGTTTCAATTTTATATTACAGGCGTGGGTCAAGGGAGGGGCTAAACCACAGTTTGCCGCTTTATGTAGTGTAAAGAAAGTAGGATTGAATCCCATTTTATCCAGTGTATACCTGAGCGTCAAGGGGGGGGGGGCTATAGGCCGCCCCTTGGATCCGCGCCTATATATAATGAGGGAGGGTACTAAGAGAATGACAAATGAAATATTTTAGTTTAGCTAAGGGAGACGGATGATTGAGGTAAGTGAATGACTATGGCATAATTGGTGGAATGAAATGTGAGAGGAAACGGGAGTACTCTACGAACACGATGTTGTCGGCCAAAAACTTTCTTGGCCGGCGATCGACCCAGGGACCTCACGCACCAAATTTACCACTGAGCCATCGTGCCTCCCTCCAAAAAAAGAAAGAATCAATGTAACTCTTCACTGTCTTCAGAACTGCACATGTTCTAAAATTTCGAATTATGTTCCTGTATTACTTTTATTACAGTTACCCCTAGCGAGCGCAAATAGACGATTGTTTACACATGAGATCTATGATCAGTTTTGCTGTTCTAAAAATACTTCTGTTTACATTGTGGACGTTGAGTTTTATTTTTTCTTGTTTTTCCCTTGCTACCATGAAATATGTCTGTTATACACAGAGTTAATCTTTCCAAATTAAATTTTAAGTTTAAAAACTTTCAGGCGATCAGATTCCGATGAATAGTGTTTGTTTGTTTAGCCCACAAAATAGTTACATTTCAATGACAATATGAGACATAGATCTGTGACGTTCGAACATGTGCAGTCGCCTTGCGTCCCAGATGAATCTTCTACTTCCAAAGCGAGAAGTCTTAGCCATTTATTTACGACCGAGGAAATGCAGTGGAAGATGCTAAGGATCGATTTTTTTCTGTGTATATGTTATGTTTTTTTGGAATAGTGAAAAGGAAACAACATACATTCTGGTTGATTAACTAATGGTCAATTAACTAACTTTGGTTAATATCATCATTTACCTAATAAGGAAGGAATACAATTTTGGGGAAAGTAAATAAGTTTTCAACTCGGATGCATCCATCTCTACAATCATACAAGAAAAGAGCACCCTTATTACTTCATATCATTCTTTAACTAGATATGTTTTCTCGTGTTAACATACGTAATAACCATTTCAAAAAGCTGGCTCGTTGATAATACAGTATGAAAAATTCAGTGCAAAACATGAAAAACAAAATATTTTCGCAAACACAGACAGGGGCCGAGAGGAAGGGATACAACAGACACACGCAGCTCAATGGAAAACAAACAAAGCCGCAACCAATACGTCGCCTATCTTACAGAATCTTCTGAAGCTTTTATTCTTGGGCGCGTGCAATGTTTCCATTCATACTTTGAGATGGAAAAGATATATTTCTTTGAGTGTACACGTCTTGTCCCAGAGATCTGGGCTGCTTTCTAGAGATTCTGTCCGAAAAATCGACCCTAGATCCTTACGAATTTCTTTAGGTCTGACTTATTTTCCCTGCATTTTTATCATGTACAGGGTTGAAAATTGAAAGATAATATTACTGTATACTGTAGTTTGGTTGACTGTATGGTGTACGATCAAAACATAGCTACTATAAAAAGAAATAATAATAATAAAACAAAATAAATAAATCGGAAATTTGATACTTTATCTGTATTTCAAATCTACAACGATTAAAAAAAAAAAGCTCGAAATAGGGGCAATCTACAAATAGAATATGCGAACTGACCATCTATTTTGCATATTTTGTTGCCAATTCAAGTATTATCAACATGTCCATCTCCAGTGAGCGTCTTTGGAACTAAAACCAAGAGTACTTTATTAAAATGGTATCGAATCAGCATGGTACAAGCAATACTATTTTAAACTATTCTGCTCTTTCGTGGAAACATGTGACTAATCTTGTTCACCTGTTGCATAATAGATAGAGAGGAAAACCTTTGTTTCTAAAAGAATTCAACATCTCAAGAAATAAAGTAAAATACCATTTACCATGTACTGTGAGGATTACAATATGTAATATGTTAGAAGATAATAGAACAAAGTAAATCAAAATTTCAAGAAGCCATGTAGGCTTACGTTAATACATTTTGCTGCGCCTAGTGCTATTTTTTTTTTAAATACCAGGTCCTTAAAACAATAATTCTTTCGGCAAAGTAGTTAAAGTCGTTCGTTACCTATTTTCTACTATATTGTATTTTTGTAAGTATTATCAACTAATACCTGAGAAATCCTATTAACTCACTAATTAGTAATGTAAATAAAAATGAATATACTGATATGAAGAAATATATAAAATAAAGAATTTATAAAAAAATATTCGCCATATTTATTTTTAAATCAGAACCCAATTTACTATTTTAAGGATACAGAATGACTCAATGCTAGAGTGCTCACCTTTGATGCGGATCCCTGGTTTCAGTAATGTTTTCAGGAGGTGGACCTGGTAATATTACCCAGGAAACTACGAAATTACCCACCGGACGAATCTCCGATCGTATTCAATAAGAGGTTACCAGTATTTTCGCAGTACTACTTTAAACCTGTGCGTATTGAAATCCTTCCGCCGGGAAAAATCGTCTGAAATCATCATTACCTGGTTCGATCCCAGCTTGCGTCAAATCGGCTTGATGGTGCACACACATTGTATGCGTGGGTCTTCTCGGGGTTCTTCCATTTCCTCCTACTTTCGTTACTTCATCATTAACACCCATCTCATCACTATTTCCATTAGCCTTGGTCCATAATCTGCCACGTTAAACTAAAAAAAAAAGTTATTATTCTTACTGTATGAACCTCTTTGCTCCAAGTCTTCCTACAGAACTGGTTCTTCTAAATCAATGAACAGAAAGCTTTCGTACAATGAATCGAGCAATTATAAAAACATTAACACGATATTTTATTCCCTTAACACCTATGGAACATGAGTTGAGACTATGTTGTCTCGAAAAAAAAAATAAATAAATAAAACAATGTCATGAATGATTTATTTCTCGTTTCTTGGACAACCTTAAGCCCCACACATTTTCCTCTCGCGTCGTCGCTTATTAGTAACAATGCTACGTACAGCATAAATCTTTTTGCATTAAGATTTCCGTAAAAGGTAGTTAACTCTTGGGGTGTTTTTTCATGAATTCCTGTGTCACTGGAAAACACAAAAGTGTCTCCTTTTAATTCATGGACTGGACAATAGAATGTAGGTATGAGGGAACATATTGTAATCGACCAGAGGTTATCGGGTCGCTGTTCGGACTACCAATAAGTATTCTTCTGGAGACCTGAACTTACCTGGGTAGGACGTTGAAGGACCTCTCCAAGAAAGGATTACCAATTGTTTCAAAATCGCTCGTCGGTCTCAATGATGAGAGGAGCATTAGGCGCCGAGAGGTTTGGGTGTCTCGTCCCGAAAACCTCACGGACGATCAGACGGTCATCCAGACCATAACGCACACAAACAACGGAAATACACTGGATTAAATACCACTATACTTATTTATTAGAATACTATTATAAAAAAAAAATAATAATAATAATAATAACAAAGAGAAATGAACACAACATTTAACACAGAATATGTATAATAATCTTCATTACTAAAATCACACGTTGCCTTTTTAATGCACTGTAGCCCTTTTTATAACTTTGATTATATATATATATATATATATATATATATATATATAGAGAGAGAGAGAGAGAGAGAGATTATGACTGAGATTACACTATAAATACTTTTCTCACACCATTGACGCACTTGGGGATTAGCACTGGAGGAAAAGTTGCCGGGATAATCCCACGTAGCAATCTAGTTGCTGCTCCAAACAATCCTGAAGAATTGAGATGAGTCTTCAGCAAAATAAGTGTCCAAAGTGGAATGCTAATGTTAGAGGGCGCGTTTATAACTTACATGCAGGCACAAGGTATGTGAACCTGGGACTTCACTAGTTGGGGCTAGCCGTAAGAAAACGTCCTTCGCCGGCTAATAGCTTGTGCTCCTTAACACACAATCATACTTAATTCCCGACGCAACGTGCGTGGTGGCTGCACACAATTCCGGAGTCAAACTCTTCGAGCGCAAAGATTCGAGATACGAACTGCAATGGTTGGCTGAAGAGTCTTGGCAGTTCATTCTAAAAACCACTCAGTTAAATCACCTGCATGCACATGCAAACAGAATACGGAAAAGCATTTATGTTAATTTTAGTCCACTGGCCATGATGCACAAGACATTGTGATAACTCGGGCGTGTGAAAATACAGATAAGGAACTGCAAAAGCAATGAGGCTGGTGCCATTCGGCCACTCGAACACATGCTCAGCTAGTATTTCCATAAATGATTGAAGAAAGCACTCAATTCAGTTCCAAATAACTGCAAAATATAACTGAAAAAGGTTCGTCACTCACTGAAATGTTCTCATCAAAAAGCAATGTTTTAAATATAAATATATGAAAAAACAATGAGAGACTTCTTTGTCCAATTGCGTGGGAAGGAAGCAATTCTCACCGAAGAAAGAACTTATTTGCGTCGCACAATAAAGTATAAATCGAAAAAATAATCACTGTCTTTACGAAATATACAGAGCGTCCACAAAAAATACTCCTATAACCTGGTGGCGGTTATAATATCCTACTATATATATATATTACACAAAAACTAGAAGTAAGAGATCTACTGCCACCATACAGCTATTAGATATGGGTTTTAATGCGATCTCAAATGTATTGAAGCGCATTCTAAGTTGCCATGAAAGAAATGCCATATAAAATGTATCAACATAAAAAGTTGTGACCTTGGCTCACATGGAGTAGTCGTCTTAGGGATGGTATCAAGATGATACTTAATGCAGTCTCGTCTCGGTTGACAAATAACTGTCTTGTCTAGAGTCGAAAATTGCATTTTTAGTCCGGTCAGAAACTAGAGGCCCGTGGATAATTATTGCTGAATTCTGGTCGCCATCTTGGAAAAATGGCTGCTACTTGGAAATTCTGTTAGTCCATTCAGAAACTGGACCCGTACGTAAATGGAAAGAGCTTTCTTCAGTTTATTACTAAAATTAAAAACTCTATTGGTTGATGGTAAACAACCTAGAAACTTTTGTTTCCTGAATTTTATCGGCCATTTGAAAAAAAAATTGCTACTATTTTATCTTTTTTCATTTTAATTAATAAATCTCATACAAATTTTCCTGTCGAACTGCAGTTTTTTCTTTAAATTTACCTTATTTTTGTTGATATTTTCTAAGAAATGATATCAGTGAATTTTGAATCTACCACTATATGCACTTTTATTAATTATATCATTTTCATGTAGCATATAACTTCAATAATAAACTTGTTTTTTTATAATTTATTTCATTTTTTAAACATTCCTTTTTTTGCGATTTCAGTTTATAAGGATGCTTACTTTGGTGGATAACCTTGCTTGTTCTCCTTAATTTTGTTCTTAAATTTTATTAGAAGTTAATGGAATAAAATAATATAAACGTCTAACATACTTTTGGACGTAAATACGAGATAAAAACAATCCGCCTTATGCAGAGACGTTTCGAGGTATGATTAGCGTCATACTAAAACACTGACTACTGCAGGAGACTTATGTTAGTCAACTCTTTAGTATTGCACTAATCGTGCTTCAAAACGACTCTGAATAAGGCCCAATAATTCTACCAGAAGCAGCTTCTAACAAAATTACAATGAAAATTCATCATCTGTCTCTTCTTCACCGGTTTCATCTCCTTTTTCTGAGTTGCCATCAACTTCTATCTCCTCTGACTCATCTTCATCCTTGTCTTCGGGAACCTGAAACGGTATATTGGGTAATTCTTCTCTCGTGTGAGTGATTGGGACAAGCATGCTTTCTTCAAATTTCCAACCATGATCAGTTGCTTTTAATTTTCTCCCTATTCTTACATTTTTGAAATCAAATGCTTGTAAACTCTTAAGCAAGGTTGTTTGAATGAGTCATCATCTGGTGGTAATTTCGCAGAATCACAGCAATTCTTCAGTCGCCATTTCCTAGCCCGAGCATAACGCAGCTCATTGCTTACTGGATCATCATAGATTACCCTGATGATAAAAAGTTCGAGTTTTTCATATAGTCTTGTCACTCAGAACATTTTCTTCATGTTGTCCTAACTCTGCCATTGTTTGCAAAAAAGGTTTATTCTGTACCTTGAGAATAGTTTTCATTGGCTTCACTTTACCACATCAAAAGAATCCTTCCACAGTATCTAACCCCGTAAATGTATACACACCAACGGCTGCAGATGCAATTTCTTTATTTGAAATGAACTTGCGGCATTCGAAAAAGCTTGGTGGCTCCTTTTATACATATACATCCTTTGGTCTGTTAAGAAACTTATGTATGAACTCAGAACCCATGCATCCGTATCTTGAAGTCGAAAACAAGATTTGGATCAGTGTCTATTGTGCCGCGTGATAGAAGGCTCTACTGTCAGCTTCCGTAAGTAAACGTGCCTTGAAATGTTGCTCTAGCACACCAGTTTTAATGTTAATGCAACTTTTATTCTTTGTAAGGTATCATATCACATGGAAATCATAATCACGCCATTCATTGGGAAAGAAAACTCGGTCTTTCTTTATTTTCAGCTTTGGAAAGAAACTGTCGCCACTGAACTCCTGAGGGCATAGAGTGGTTACCACATTGTTTGGAGCCAAACCATGATGACGAGCTCGTCTTTGTTCATATTGCTTTGGACTGTTGTCATGCAACATCGTTTATGAGATGAAGCCCTTTGGCTTCTGGATGGCGTGACTTAATGTAATCGAAGATTCTGATTGCATATTCCGACCAAGTATTAGCAGGAGGCACTTTGTTCCAAATCATACCCACATCAACAAGAACTTCGTAAGCTGGAGGACAAGGCTGTGCCTCAAGATTTAATATTGAAAGGAACTCTGACTTAATTGGCTTGTGAAATTCACCATCAGTTGTAAACAAAGATAGAGGTAGTGGTGTGACTTCTATAATCCAAAATTCTTCGTAGAGTCATATGTGGTGTTTCTCCTTCAGTAAGAACCTCAGTGATTTATTTCATGGCCTGATGATCTTGTACTTGGCGTTTCTCTTGCTTCCTGTTTACAGATTTCGCTTCATCTGATTTGAATGTGATATATTTTAATTTAGAAATGCGACTTGTTTCCTGTTGAAAGTCATTCTAGAAATTCTACAATCGCGTTTCCGTGCATATGAGCTTCATGGACGCTTTTTATTGTTTCAGGAGAGGCAGGCTTGCCTGCACTAAGAGAACGAAGTTGGGGCTGGTCAAGATCCCATGGATTTGAGTCCCATTCTTTCAGTGCTCTTTCTAACCTCTCAATTACGTCGAGATCTTTTCGTTTTCTTGACCAATTTCAGAAGGATAGTGATAATTTCTTTGTAGTTGAGTAGTTCTCAGCAACTGTTCTCGTAAATGCTTTACTGCTGGCCTACTGAGAATGTTTATTTCTACCACTGTGTGGTTCTTCGTAAAGGTTATCCAACCACCGCTTTTCCTGTTTTTTGATTGTTTATTCATCGTCATTTCGATAACTTGATCCGGAGCAAGTTTGCTGTAGCTTTTTCCACTTAATGAGATTAAACAAATGCTGGCCATATTAGCTTTTCAATCTTTTGGTAGTGTCAACATCTTCCAATAGTAAAGAGAAAGAAATCGGACGTAATTTATATTTCGATATGCTGCCAATAATGGGAGCATATTGTGACTTTATAGGTATTCAGAAAAACTAGCTCCGCTTCTAATGCAGTGATAATGTTGGAGGAGAATTTCAACATCGTGAATGTAGGACAGCCAAAACTTAGCCATATTAGAATCACTTTCTAATTCTTTCTTCAATAACTTGTCCACGAACGTCTTAAATGATTCAGATTGAACAACGTTTTCATGTTCTTGTTCTGATTTCAGTTCCAAAATTTGCCTGACATCGTTTAGAATGCTGTTGTCTTCTTTAATTACTCTTTCTAACAGCATTTGCAACAAGGCTTCTGCTGTTAATTTATGAAGCTCATAGCTCTGTTGTAATGTTCCCAGTCATTGCCTTTTGTATACTTCCTAGAGCTGAGAGACCGGATGCTACAACCAGTTCTTCAATCCCACTTCCGGCATACCTTTTCCCCAATGCATTCAAATATGACATCTCACAAGGGAACCTTCCGAAAATGATAGTTGCAGTGAAAGATGTGGCCTATGCCAATCGAAAGAGCTGTAACAGAGATAAGCATTCCCAAAAAATTAGCTGCCCATAGCAATAGGTTCAAAAAAATATAAGGGGTGGAAGTTCGGGAAACAGCAAGGTTGGACAAGGGGGAAGTGCAAATTCCGCAAGAAAGGAAGGGGGGGGCATGGCAAAATACAATGCTGACAAGTGATGTATAGAAAGAGACTTGCCACAGTAAGGAACAAATGAAGGCCACCAGTGGGGTTAACAGTGTTGCCAACTGCAATGTAAAGTACATGTTTTGCAAAGAACACTATATGAAATGAGTACAATATTCAGTGTCAACCTGTCATGTAGAACATAAAATATGGCGTGTATAATCAGTGGTACAATCTAACAAAAGAAAATGAAGAAACAGAAGTACGAAAAATACGGAAAAGACGAAGTTGGCCATAATGCGCCACATTTGATCACGAGCTGTGCATATTAGAATGCACAAAACAAGAAAGCACCAACTATGCAGGAAACCGATGTACCTAGAGTCGAAAAGAAAAACGAGTTCCAAAGTTGGCAACACTGGGCATGAACATGCAGGCAAGTCTAATATAGTTAGGCCACTCGCTTCACAAAAAGAAAATTTTGGGAACAGGCATTAGCCTTCGCATCATTTGTACATGCTCGTCCACATTGTACGTGCAATTGTTCGATGAGACAATGATCCAAACAGAAGATACCTTTGCAGTGAGCACAGCGGAATACTGCCAATCCGTCACACATGGTACAATGATCGCCTGTGAATGTCTCGAAACAGTACTCTAGAGGTGTCGGAACCTTTGATGGTCTTTCTATCACACATCCACACATGTAGAAAACAAACATAATCAAAGGCTTGATCTGCTGTGTGTTGCTGTCTGCAGTACTATCACCGCCTATATGATATATCCAGTGTCCCACCTAATTCTCCGACTAAAATAATTTCAAAGTGAAAAATGTGACACATCCAGTTGTGCAGGAATGAATCCATGTCAGCGGGCGACAAACCTCTGTGAGACGCAAGTGCCCTCAAGTCCTCCATCATAGGGTACAAGAGGCCAACTTCAAAATTTCAAATAGCACCATCGGTCGAGTTATATTTCTTTCGATAAATCTTGGAATATGCAACAACGCATATCAGAAATATTTACTATATGGGATTTCAAAATGGCCGCCAAAAATATCTGCTTGGTGACAAGAACAACGTGCATTTTTGGCGGCCATTTTGAAACCCGTGCTTCATATAGCAAATGTTTCTTATAGGCGATGTTGTATCTATCCAGAGAAATATCATCCGCTCCCTGTTCCCATTTGAAATGTTGCAGTTGACTCTCGACCCTTATGATGGGGGCCCTGGGGGACTTGTTCCTTACAGTTTTCTTGGCCCTCGACATGAGTACATTATTGTGCAATTGGATTTGCAACATCTCTTTTCTCTTCATAACAATTTGAGATCACAATGTTCGATGCCATGTTAAGACACAACATATATTTGTGGCGGCCATTTTGAAAAACATGCTTCATATAGCAAATGTTTCCTATAGGTGTTGTTGCACATTCCATGATCTATCGAGAGAGGTACCACTCGGTCCCTGTTGCCATTTGAAAGTTTGAAGTTGGCTCCTGGGGCCCTATGATGGGGATCCTGGGCCACTTGCTTCTCACAGACTTTTATCACCTCCTGACATTGGTACATTCCTGCACAACTGGATCCGTCGCATGTTTGTTCGTTTCGCAAATCTTTCAGGTCACAAAGTTTGGTGGGACACCCTGTATATTCCCACATACGACCCAACCATAACATAATGTTCACTACTTCTATTATCGGTTGTTGGCTCAACCCAACAATTTCATGTTCCCCGACTTGACATTGCTTTAATCACTCTAGCATTGATGCATTCCGAGTGATGCCTGTTGCCGGAATTTTGTTTTTGTGAAGCGAGTGGCCTAACTATATTGGACTTGCCTGCATGTTCATGGCCAGTGTTGCCAACTTTGGAACTCGTTTTTCTTTTCGACTCTAGATACGTCGGTTTCCTGCATAGTTGGTGCTTTCTTGTTTTGTGCATTCTAATATGCACAGCTCGTGATCAAATGTGGCGCATTATCGCAAACTTCGTCTTTTCCGTACTTTTGTTTTTTCTATTCTCTTTTCTTAGATTGTACCACTGATTATACACGCCATATCTTACGTTCTACATGACAGGTTGACACTGAATATTGCACTCACTTCCTATAATGCTCTTTGCAAAACATGTTCTTTTCATTGCAGTTGGCAACACTGTTAACCCCACTGGTTGCCTTCATTTGTTCCCTATTGTGGCAAGTCTCTTTCTATACATCACCTGTCAGCATTGTATTTTGCCGTGCCCACCTTTTTTGCGGAATTTGCACTTCCCCCTTGTCCAACCTTGCTAATTCCCGAACTTCCACCCCTTATATTTCTTGAACCTATTGCTATGGGCAGCTAATTTTTTGGGAATGCTCATCTCTGTTACAGCTCTTTCATTTGGCATAGGCCACATCTTTCACTGCAACTATCATTTTCGGAAGGTTCCCTTGTCAGTATGGAACCTAATACGGTAACAACTTTGGTCCATTTACAAGGTTGTGTAAATAGAAACTTTTCGATGATCCTGTATATTGCTTGGTCTGAAACTAACTGGATAAATGACATGTCCTTCACATCTGCAACTTTTTGACACCAATCTAGCACATCATTTACAGCTTCTTCCGTGGGTGGTTGAGGATAACACTTGGCGTTAAAAGTCTCCCATTTATCAATATTGCTATCAAGGGAACTATGAAATCCCGTAAATAAAACCACATGTATATCAGATAATTTACGAATAAGTGCATGAGCAGTGACCCGATATGATTTGACTTCTTGTTTGTTGTTTATCTTCTCAGGCTGTGGTTGAATTGGTGTTGATGTCTCCTTCCAGTTTCTGTTAGAGATACGCGTGTTGAATCCTTTCTTCTCATCCTTGTTTGGAATATTCAGACGTTCCCCTCGAAGAGCGGAGTGCTATAGGTTGAGCCATTATAACGTTTGTGAAATTACTTGTTTCCGAACCTGTTAAACCATCTTCTCTAAAATCGTCATTGTTGATAACCACAGTAGCTGGTACTCCCGATACAATTTGGAATGGACACAGTAATCCTTCATCAGATAATTGTTTTGAAATCTCTGCTTGCTTAAATTCTTCAAATGCCAAAATTTTTTATGCCTTTGAAGGATTCCTTTGCTTTCAGTAACGTCATGCACAGCCATGGATGTCGTTTGTTAGGTACGAGGTACATAATTGTTTGGCTCAGAAAACGAACCACAGGTTCAAGTTTATCAGCAACTACAGCTCTGCTTTCTCTATTTACTGCTTCCGGATTAGCCAGCAATGCTACAAAGACCAACTCATTGCAGTGTGGCTCTTGTGCTTATCATTGATTATTTTCGCAGTATTTTCAATCAAGTTTAGGCTGTCGGTACCCCAGCTATTTATGGCACTTTCTACATACGATCCTCCATGTGTTTTTAAAGAACACTATTGATGACTCATTTCTTCGGTATCTTGACTGAAATCCAATTTCCTCTCCAAAGTGCTTCAAGATTGACACGTAAAGCATGAAGGGCAGATCTGTCATCGCACGTCTCTCTTATTTCAGCAACAGTAAGCATTAACTCCCGCTGTAATTGTTCATACTCAGACAGTAGATCTCTCAGGGTATAAACTTCCTACTTTATATACATGTATTCAGTAACAGAACTACAAAGTTGAGAGAAAGACTCCTTTCTCATCTTACAAACCCATTTCTGCCTTTCTCTGATTCGTTCTGATTTTCTGTCGGTTGCTCGAACATTGTATACAGACCGACAATAAACTTTCCAGTTGTCTTATGTGGTATCCAATGTCTAATGCAGCTGCTTTAGATATCCCCCTTTATTGTTACAAAATGTCACTAATGCTTGCAGACGATCCTTTGTGTTTTGGTCTTCAACAAATTCTACTGCTTTTGAAAAGGTATTCCATGCACTCTCATTCTCTGTTCTGTGATATGGAACTTTTTCTCTACTCTTATCCTTATTTCTAGCCTTCTTACCTATCAGTGCCTCCAAACAAAATATACCAGTGTTTTCAGTAGAACAAAGCGCGATTACTTCTTTTGTTGATACGTTCTTCTTCAGGTTGTTGGATTATAGAGGAATCTTCTTTTGCAACTGTAGACTTTTGTTTCTTCGCAGTTTCTAGTCTTTCGCCTGTGAGGTTTAATGTGCATATCTTGTGAATTCTACGAGGGAAACTTCCATTTTCAAAATGTTCATGAACCTTTACACATGACGATCCAATGTTTTCCCACTCTGCCGCTGTTTCTTTCAGTTTTGTCCATGTTTCTTCATTCGGTTGTTGTCGAGGATTTTGTTTATATGTAGAGGAACTCTCACAAACAATGCAAGCTTAATCATGTCTCAGGTTTTTCTTTTTAGGCTTTGAGCCTCTTACTAACACTTTTCGTCTGGTTCTATGAGAGGTCTGTTGATCCGTTTCTATAGGTCAACTACTACTTGACATTCACTCTCACTTGTCCTGTAAAACGAGAAATCCTAAAATTAGTAAACAAGTCAATAAAACTGAACAAAAAAATAAAACAAAAAAATAACAATTATTAGTCGAGAGTTGTAATATAGTAAAATCCCCAGATGAAGAAAAAAAGTTGGTAGCAACACTGATTCGTATGGAGGTGGATAAAATAGCAATTAGCACAGAAACAATTTTAGTTTCTTTATTTAAACTTTTTTTCTTTGAAAACATTTTCGTGCCTCTTTCCGTTTATAAGTTGTAGCTATAACTAATATGGCGTCCATTATATTATATTATATATATATATATATATATATATATATATATATATATATATAACGTTGGTAACAGATTCGTACACAGGTGGATAAAAGACCAGACCATTTAGGAAAGAAACAACAATTTTAATTACTTTTTCAAACATTTTTTTTTCTTTGAAAATATTTCTCTGTCTGCTTGTTTTCACGTTATATCAATTACTTTAATATGGCCGCCATTTCCCGAAATGGCGTCCAAAAGCCACCATTAAAAAAAAAAAGGGGGCTCCCCCTCTAAATTTCCTTCTGAAGGGCATACAGATTAAATTTCAAAAATAAAAATGTCCCCCATTACCTATTCACGGGTCTCAAGTTTTTGACGACTATTTCGCTCTCGTCTCGATCTATAGATCGTAGTCTCGAAAACCAGGTCACGACGTCGGCTCGGTCTTGATATTCTCGAAATAAATTGTGTGAAATTGAAAATAGTATCACAGCTTGTTGTTTGCTATTTTTATATTTTCACTTCATTCTTGACTGGGAAATTATCGTAGGTTACGTACCCCTTTGCTGCTAATGCTTTGTGTGCGTGTGTTAACAGATTCAATCCTCAATGGGTGTATTAAACTTTGGATAAAACCTGAATGGTGATCTACAATAGTAGGGGTCGGCATATTATGTATATATATATATATATATATATATATATATATATATATATATATATATATATATATATATATATATATATATATATATATATATATATATATATCACCGATTCAGCAAGAATTTTGGGTGGCCTATGTCTAATGACCTAGGGGTAGACAGAACCACACCCACAACCATCTTTAAATTTAGGAAATGCCAAAAAATAAAATTTCTTAAATGTTCTCTAGAAATCGAATACACAACTGTAAATTTGGATGGTCCTGCTTATCCCCTTCTGTAGGTAATTTTAAAAAAAGCCAAATATTAGTATCGCCACGTGTTCGGTCATTGGTCTAATTCTTTGATGAATCTGTAACACGTTATATCATTATATGATAGAGTACAGGAGAGTCAATTCTCTCTTCATAGGACATGAGTATACTACTGTCCACTTCTCAAAATTTGGGAATTGTCAAAAAACAAAGTTTGTAAACGCTTTCTAGGAGCCAAATATTACTTTATAAATTTCGGTGGTCGTAGTTATCCCCTCTTATGAGTAAAAAATTGCCAAAATATTCATATTACCTTGTGATAGGTTATTGACCTAACGTATGACTATATGGTTGAGTACAGAATTAATTCTATTTTCGTAGGACAAATACATTAATCCAGTTACCTTAAAAAATGTGAGGGGTACATTGGCCAACCCCTTAAATTTGGGAATTGTGAAAAAACAATATATGATAAATGTTCACCAGGAGTCGAATGTTTATTTCCGTAAAGTTGGTTGGTACGGCTTGTTCCCTTTTATGAAAAAAGAAAAACGTTAAGGTTTTTGACCAATTATTTCCTCTTGGATGAAAATTTAATGTATTATATCCTTATATACGTAATGTCAGAAAAATAACGGGTTTTAAATTAAACAACGAATTAGGTATTTTACCAACTGTAGTTCTTTTTATTCAAAATACAGTACATCTCTTCCGCATCAATCACCGCTGGGCACGTTCAACCAATGCTAGCATCGAGTTTTTTAATGTAATGTTTCGGAATAGCCTCAATGACTCTGGTTACTGCAGACTGGACGTGTGAAAAATTGCCATACAATGTTCCGTTCATGGCCAATTTTAATTTTGGGAATACGAAATAGTCACACGGCGATAAAACAGGTGAATACGGAGGATATGGAAGCACACGGATTTGTTTTTTTTAGCAAAAAAGTCATGAAAGGTTGTGTGACATGGTGCATTGTCGTGCAATAAAGACCCAACTGCCTGGCGCTCGAAACTCGGGACTTATAACTCAATATTGTCTTCTCACATGACTTTTGAGAACACAATTTTTTTCACTTTCAGAGAACCTGGAGACTTGCACCTAGTACTTGGGCATTTTATTTGCCGGTCATATTTGAAGCACCAAGTCACATCACCAGTTACAATCAATTTCAAGAATGTTCTGTTCCGTCTGACTGTTTTAATCAGGTCCTTGTAAGTTTTTGGTCGTCGGTTAAGGTGTGGGGAACAAATCGAGCACAGACTTTCCGTTTCTTTATCAAAATTTCGCGAATTATGTCTTTTATCGCATTTAATTCCTCCGCCATCCATCTCACAGTCTAATTCGCATCGTGGACGATCATTTCACGCACTTGTTCCACGAACTCATCGCTATTTTTGTTTTTCGGTCTGCCTGGTTTTGGGTCGTCTTCCAACGACTCACGACCGTCGTCGTATACCACTTGAACACAAGTACGAGATAATCACTCATCACCACACACTTGTTTCATCATTTCCAATGTTTGTGTAAATGTTTTACGTAGCTTGAAACAAAATTTAATATTGGCTCTTTGGTCCATGGTGTTTTTGTGACGAGCTGAAACAGGATCAGGGTTGGCATAAAGTTATTTTTTTTTTTTAATTTAAACCCGGTAGTTTTGGTTTAAATCAGTTTTTTTTTTTTTTTTTGTTGTTGTTGTTGTTTAATAATTTGCTGTATGTATTTATATTACATATGGACAGAAATGAGTTTGTTTCGCCTTAATGTTATTATGCAACAACGGGGTTATGCTGGAAAGAGTCACATAAGCTTAAAGCGGAATCCAAACCGCTTCTCGGCTTACATCCGAGAGAAATTATCCTCCATTTGGACTTGGAAGAGCAGAATGGAAGTTCCACCCACTTCACTCCAACACCAATAGCATATTCATTTATTCGGAAATCGGGACTGTCCCGTTTCATTATCAGGTTGAGTGGTCCGTTCAGTAAATTTCTTAAATAGGGAAACTCCCACCTTAGCCACCGGGAAAATCCTGTTATTGCCTTCCATGTAAAATTTTATGGTCAACGTATCATAATCAGCACGCTAAATACAAATTTAGTATGCAGATATTATTCAATAAAATTAAAACTGGATGTCCAATCCAAGCTAATCTTGGAAGCTACGTAGGTAGTCGATAAATTTTGCCAATTTCTATCAATATATTTAAGCAACCTTGGCTTCTTTATAAAACAACAGGCATTCAGGCAAGTAGAAATATAGTTTGGTTTCATTTCGTCCGTTTAGGCTTAACATCCTTATGTAATACTGAGGTTATCAAGAAGACTCGTTTAAAGTGACATCCGAACCACTACTTGGTTTACATTTGAAAGGCTTGTAAGTTCGACCGAGAATTGAACATGGTACACCTTGATTAAAAGTTGTAAAGGAGGTGAAACTAATGGAGATGGCTTGATATGTGGAAACGTGACCATGAAGTTCACACGATTTAAACTATTATTAAAGAAAAAAGGAAACCCTGCACCAGATACACTCACTTTTCGTGCTGTAACTTGACACTTCGTTAATCGGTTCTCATGATTGTAGTCTCGTTTTGTTGAACAGATATCCAGCTTTCAAACACTGATCTTTTTCCTTTCTAGTAAAAGTATTATAAATAAAAGGTAGTCCAGATGAGCTTTACTGAAGTATAACCTCTTGAGTGTCGCTAGTAGAAAAAAATAATTTTGTCTTGTAAATTTCATATTTTCGTAAAGCTTTCGTTCCATACATGCAAAGAGCAAGAGAAATTACTTTTTTTTTTTTTTTTTTTTGTTTTGCACAGAGTAGTGACAATCATGTGTGTCATATAGAACACATTGGAAATCGACCAATACAAACTGAGAAACGATGTTCTGGTAGTGGTCTGTCCCCCTTGCCGCCACTCCTACGTACGCCTATGTGTATTACACACTTAAGACATCTATGCAGTGCAACAATATCCAATACCTAGAACACAGTCACATGCGTTCATAAACCCAAGTGAAGAGATTGAAAACATGAGATATTTCTAGATTATAGATAATCATATTTTGTAATGGCTGGTTTCATAGTGTTGCATACGACACAGGATAAAACAAAAGGTTTCCATTTTCCCCCCACACAATAGAAGAGCGAAATAATTAACCGCATTTTTATCCCCAAGGCTTTTGACAAGATAAATTAACATGCATTACAAAAAATAACGCGTTAAAGCAAGAGCAGTAGAATACTTAGATGTTCGTATCATTTTTGCGTTTCTGCGATATTTTTTCCCTCCAAAAACAGTACATAGGACCAACGGAAAGCGTTCTTCAATTGTCAAGCTATCAAATGCACCGCCTACTCTGGCGGCAAGAGAGAGAAGCAAAACATGCGTGTCGTATGTGCCATGTTGTCGCTCTACCAGGAGAAATAATGCTAATTTTGTATTTCATATACAACACTCGGCGTCCGAATGAGATCCCAATGGCAGCTTTTGAGGAAAGTCACACAGTTAAGAATTTAAATGTTATCGCTAAGAACCAAAGAAAGAAAGATCAGGAAATTACAAGAATTAATACATTAGATACGTTTTCTTCAGCTTGTACAAATAAAATTCAAACGGTTACGCATGTGGCTTTCACAAAAGCAGCCACTGGAAGCTCCATAAATTAGGAAAGAAAGGACAGAAAACACCAATAATTTCTGCATAATTTTTATTGTGAACTTTTGTGTACAGACAAAAATTCCTCTGTGAGCCCTCTTGCATGATATTTTCTCTCCTGTAAAAAGAATGGCTAAAAGGTACAGTTCATTTACTACTACTGAATGTACATTGACATATTTTGGAATGTCTTATCACTTTAAAAATGTATAATTAAATTTAATGGCACTTAAATAGAGCTGTAGCTGTAGATCAGATATTTTATTTCGTATGTACACAATTGATTTCTGGTCTCAAGGAACGAATTAAAAGTATCATTAGGCTTTCAAAATGAGTGGAATACGAAAAAAGAAATGCCCATAACAAAAACGCTAAATTTCAATAGATATGTGCTAATTACAAATATCACACACACACACACACACGCACGCACACAAGCACGCACAAATACATATATTCATGTTCTCTATGATCGTTAAATTTTATAAATGTAATAAAACCGTATATTTCATATATATCATAATTTGCGTCTGAAACAAAAATGACCAGAAGTTCAATATATTAATAACAACAACTGAAAACAACAACCGTACAGCAATTCGATTGAATTTTACACTTTAATTTATAAAACCACTTCAACAAATACTATGCATCAATGAAACGAGGAACGCATTAACTGTAATCCTGAGTACTGTGAGGTCTTCTTCCTGAAGTCTAGTAGCTATGCTACGTGATTTCTTTGTTTTTTCTCTTAAATACAAATCACTGGCATCACACAGGCGGTGCCTGAAAATGAAGAGAAACAATACAAACTCAGTATTTAGGTAATTTAACATTACACAGCATATTTCAAATTGGTTAAACACCTACATTTCAAAATAGGAAAATGGATTCTCCTTCCTTAATTTTCACTAGTTTCAGTTTCGAATATAAGCGGGCAACTACAATATCGTTAGAATTAACAATAAATCACTTTAGTTTATTAAATTATACATCAATAATAATAAGTCATGCCTATTCTGTATGATTGCGAAACATGGTCGCTTACTCTGAGGGAAGAACGTAGACGGAAACTATTTGGGAACAAGATCCTGAGACTAATATTCAGACCCAAGAGGAACGGGAATGGAGAATGGCGGAAACTTCATAACGAGGAACTACATAATTTATACCGTTTAGCAAACAATGTTAGGGTCATCAAATCTAGGTCAGGTCAGGTCATTTAGCCAGGATGGAAATAAAATCTAAGTGTTACGTCTCACGGATTATGCCGGCTAAGCTAAAGAGGACTGTGGTGATGAGAAATAAATGAAATGGTAGAATGAAGAAAGTGGAAGAACCGAGAAAAACCATGAACACGGTGTTTGAGTACCCAGGATGGAAGAAAATAGGAACACTTTCGAAGTTTTAACTGGAAATCCAATCGGAGAATGACCATTAAGAAGACATAGGCGCAGACGGAAGGACAATAGGATGGATCTCGCAAAAATAGGAATACAAAGTAGAAACTGGATCCTTTTGGCTAAGGATAGAAGTCGATGGAGAGCTTTTGTGAATGCGACATTGAACCTCCGGGTCCCATCGCTCACAGAGTGAGTTAGTTAATAATAGTTGTTCAGAAATCTTCAAGACGTAATTCATAGTTGTTCACGAACATGAAGCATAATCTTACTAGTATCTTAATTCTATACTGAGAAGATGAAATTTAGCATTATTGGATAATGTAGCATAGCTTGATATAGTTCAAACAATGTCATGTGCGCAAAACATTAAGTATTTTTAGATTATTAGAAATTAATTATGTTCGGTAACAGCACAATACAAAGTTACAGACAGTTTCAGTTTGTATTAGACAATCCATTTTGGCAATACCACTCTGCCAAAACGCAGGAAACTTCAGACGTTCCTCTGTCGGTTGCCTAACACTGCATCACAGAATGCTAGAACCTCACACCATCACTCACACGTTACAAGTAACAGTGACTCACGCCGTGAAGTGGGGTGGAAAAAAAAAAAAAAAAAGGTATGCGCAACCGATCTACCGAGATGTTGTGTTTCGTGGAAATCAATTATATCCACAAAAAGTCCCAGCAGAGATCTCGTCAGGTTTTAGGCCATGATGCGAATACTGTACATGATCTTCAGAGGTATATCGTCGAATCATAGTTCCTTAGATTGTGCTGTATACTGATGTAAGTTTTACATGTGATGTTTTTTAAATAGTAAAAACAGCCATGTATGACATTATGACAACAAACACGCCGTGTTCACGTTGCCTAAGGGAGGCTATCTGTTATTATTTGGGCTGGGATAACGTTCAACTATCATCTCGTATATCTTTATCTTTCACCAGCAAAAAGTTTAGTGTGTGAAACTCCAGGGTGCAGTGCTCAAAGAAGATTAACTAACTCGCTCTACGGCCTATGCAACCAGGAGATCCAATGCCGTATTCACAAAAGCTCTCCACTAATTTCCATCCTTCACCAACTGGATCCAGTTTCTACTTTGTATTCCTATTTGTGTGAGGTCACTCTTGTCTTCCCATCTGCGTCTAAGTCTTCCTAATCGTCGTTTTCCGATTGGATTTCCAGTTAAAACTTTGGAAGCGATTGGATTTCTATTCTGGCTACCTACATGACCTGCCCACCTAAGCCTCCTAAGTTTAATGACTAACAATGTTGGGTAAACCATATAAATTATGTAGTTTCTCGTTATGAAGTTTCGGCCATTCCCCATTCCCGTTCCTTTTGGGTCCGAATATTCGTCTCAGGATCTTATTCTCAAATACTTTCAGTCTGTGTTCTTCCCTCAGAGTAAGTGACCATATTTCGAAACCATATCAAACAACAGGCATGATTGTCGTTTTGTATATTTTAAGCTTCAAATTCCTCGACAGAATTCGCGACGACGAAACGTTTTGAACTGACAAGGGACATCACCCAATTGTCCGGCTCCGATTTCAATGAAATTTTTATTGCTCATAGAGGACATGTATTCCTTACTTGTGATGACAGAAATTTTTGCCATCGTGCATGTTTTCTATTTTTTAATAATTTTTAAAGGTTGTGATATGGTTAATAGAGATTACTGCAGAAGTCCCTTACTACCCTTTGTAAACGGAGTGTTAATGAAAGAACAACCATGCAGATACGTATAGGGCCTAGGGGGAAGTCGTATGGTACGTATGACCTTGACGGCAGCCATCTTGAAATCCGCCATTTTGAATTAAGGTCAAGTTCTTTAAATGGGAATAGGGTAATATGATACATAATTTCGGGCTATAATTTAATCAGAAAGACAATGGTGAAGTTAGTTTTAAGATGCGCTCATTTGGTGAAAAGTTACAGGCATATTAATTGTTTATACTTACTATGTGCGTAAGTCCCGTATCTCCGCTTCTAACCCGCGTATTAATGATAATAAGTGGATAAAGGTTTCGGTTATACATATTATGCCTAGAGAGAAGTGGTACGATAAGGGTATCATTGACGGCAGCCATCTTGAAATCCGCCATTTTGAATTAAAGTGAAGATTTGAAAACTGAAAACCATAGCATGTGGCACCAAATTTTAATAGTAAATTTTCCCCAAAAGCCAATGGTATGCTTATTTTTATTCTATAGTTAACAAATATGAATTTATGACTCTTCTAATGTACACGAAACGTCCATTATTCTATCTTTCAAATTGGCAATACTCCTAATTTTCACGCATGTTTTAAGATTCCAATTGGCATTTTGCAATTGTTTCCATGGCTCATGTTTTCTAAATTTATTACATTTTTTTAAAAGACTTTCGATTTGTCAATTCATGAATAGTGTTGGGATAAGCATCCAGCAATCTTTCTGAATTTTGAAGACTTGCCATGTAATTATTAATTTCCTAGGCGGTGTAATTATTTATTTTAACCCAGAGTACATGAAGAACCTATGGACCTATGTGATGTAAAGAAATACAAATGAAATTGTAAGAAATTGGTGTAACACGAACTCAAAATTATCATGAAATGTAGCCTACATGTTGCGCAAAGGACAAACATTATTATTATTATTATTATTATTAAATAAATACAACTTTAAAGGAACAGCAGCAATGATAGAAAATATCAAAGAGACATAATATGACTGTTCCCAACACACTGTTTGTACCGTGAACAAAATATGAAAACAGGTAACTTGTTTATAAAGAGGTGTAACTTAATTGAGTTCCCGATCAATACTGATTATAAATCTTACAAACATGAACCATCGACAACAATCGGTAGAAAACGATTGACTTTTTTGTCTGACGAGCTAAAATATTGCCATAGAAAATAAATAAATAAATAAATAAATATACAATAAACAAATAAATAAAACAAAACAAAAGACCATTGATTTACACAACAATTATATTTCGTTTCCTTTTTTGAAGTGAATTTTCAACTTATTTCTCGTCTCATCTACTACCCATTACAAACTACGTCTCCGGTATTACCTGAATGCAAAGTTGGAGTTCTTTCGTTCTGCGATGATTCATGTCAGTAAACGAGTTTTTGAAGGGCAGGTATAGGAAATAAATAATTACATTGCCTATTAAATTAATAATTACATGGCAAGTCTTCAAAATTCAGAAAGATTGGTGGATGCTTATCCCAAAACTATTCATGAACTGACAAATCGCAACTCTTAAAAAAATGTAATAAATTTAGAAAACATGAGCCATGGAAACAATTGCAAAGTGCCAGTTGGAATCTTAAAACATGCGGTGAAAATTAGGAGTGTTGCCAATTTGAAAGATCGAATAATGGACGTTTCGTGCACATTAGAAGAGTCATAAATTCATTCTGGTTAACTATAGAACAAAAATAAGCATACCATTGGCTTATGGGGAAAATTTACTATTAAAATTTGGTGCCACATGCTATGGTTTTAATTTTCAAAACTTCACTTTAATTCAAAATGGCGGATTTCAAGATGGCTGCCGTCAATGATACCCTTATCGTATCACTTCCCTCTAGACATAATATGTATTACCGAAACCTTTATCCACTTATTATCATTAATACACGGGTTAGAAGCGGAGATACGGGACTTACGCACATAGTAAGTATAAACAATTAATATGCCTGTAACTTTTCACCAAATGAGCGCATCTTAAAACTAACTTCACCATTGTCTTTCTGATTAAATTATAGCCCGAAATTATGTATCATATTACCCTATTCCCATTTAAAGAACTTGACCTTAATTCAAAATGGCGGATTTCAAGATGGCTACCGTCAAGGTCATACGTACCATACTACTTCCCCCTAGGCCCTATACGTATCTACATGGTTGTTCTTTCATTAACACTCCGTTTACAAAGGGTAGTAAGGGACTTCTGCAGTAATCTCTATTAACCACATCACAACCTTTAAAAATTATTAAAAAATAGAAAACATGCACGATGGCAAAAATTTCTGTCATCACAAGTAATGAATACATGTCCTCTATGAGCAATAAAAATTTCATTGAAATCGGAGCCGGACAATTGGGTGATGTCCCTTGTGAGTAATAACACGAATTCCCTGCTTTTAGTCGACACTTATTTTATTCGTGAATATGATTGTGGTCTGTAAATATCGATTCTAGATATTTGAAACTATCCACTTCATCGAAAGTATTATTTGATATTTTAACGCATCCATTATTTGCAGTATTACGTTCCGAATGAACTTCCATGTAATTTAGATTTCTCTGCATTTACCTCCAAGCGTTTAATAAGATCTCTGCATTTCTTTGTATTGTTCTTCTATCATCTGCTATTAAATTTACATCAGCATATGCCATAAGCCGGTGAATACCATTCAGCTCTAGGCCCTCGTTGTTATCTATTCGAAGACCGGGCACTTTTAAAGCGCGCTCTACTCAAATATGTGACAATACAATGCATCCAACGAGGCGCAGCTTTGAACACCACAGAAATTTAAACAGTGTACGCTGTACTTCACTGTTGCCAACAACATACTTATATTGTGCACACGAGTGGTATGTATTTATGCTCCGTGTACTTTGCTGATTTGATTTGATTTTCAATTTAGCGTCTCTTACAGCAGCAAAGCTATATGAGACGTGAACCTACAGCTTAAAGTGGGATCCGAACCACATGAGCTTTC
The DNA here is from genome assembly GCF_964235325.1 of Thermobia domestica. Classification (NCBI taxonomy): domain Eukaryota; kingdom Metazoa; phylum Arthropoda; class Insecta; order Zygentoma; family Lepismatidae; genus Thermobia; species Thermobia domestica. Next base: position 73,197,923 of record NC_137470.1, on the reverse strand, counting down.
GCCGGAAATCGAACCCAGGTCTCCCACGTCAACGGTGGGTATGCTATACGTGGTACGTTACCATATTTACTTCTGTTCTGCTAACATCAATAGAAGCGGCAAACTAATACAACAGCGAAATGCATCAATAAAAGTAAGTTGGTATAATCTACACATAAAACAAAGAAACCAGTAATTACATACTACAAGGAATCATATTGTTTATATGTATATAGGACGTTCATTAACAGAGCGATATTTTACAGGTCAAAATAAAGTGAAAATGATATTTAATGGAATACCCTCCAGGACCTACTTCAGCCGCTGTAGGGAATAAAAATTCTCTATGTGGCAACGTCGTAGATAAACTTGGAACCATCAAGCATTGTTCTACGAATCATCAAATAGTTACAACTGTTATGGTAGTGTCAACGTCTATCGACTTTAAGTGACACTTGGAAAGAATCGATGTAACTATTTTGTGGATTGATAGATATACTCTATGATTCTTGATTTGCGACACTGCCACAGAGTGTAACTCGCGTCTTCAGATGAGGACGGAAAGATATACAATTATATAAGCTTTTCGTTTTACTTTGACTTGTACAATAGGGATTTTCAGTCCGTGAGTGCTAATTTTAGAACACCGAATATATACTGAATGGACCATTTATCTTGATACGTCCTTCCAATTTTTTAAATTAATGGACAAAAAGGCTAAAATTTTGTACTATGCAAACATTTGCAGGGGGACGATGCCTGACATGTTCTTTGATATCACAGTTATCAGTGTTTACCAACTCAACAAAGTTTTATTTTTTCAAATAGAATATTACATATCAGAATATTACATATTTCAAATCTATACATAAAACTAAAGCATACAATATGAGGAGCAGCAGTGAAAAGTTCACGGGATGTTTTTAGTTTTGGCATTTGTGATGCAATCTCAATGAATCGTGTAGAGTAGAGTCTTTAGGTTGCCTAATTATGAAATTGACAGGTGTTAACAGGTTCATAACAGGCAGTGAACGAGTAGCTCATCGGAGGAATGTGTAGTGGTGCACTTGCATTGATCGAGCAATGCACAAATATCAAGTCCATGTGCGAATTGGGAAAAATCTGCTTCAGAGACTTTGATAGCCTTAAAAACAGTTTAGCACCATCGGATGTTTCGATCTTCCCAATTTTTCCGTTTCAGCAAACCAGAAATCAAAGCCAACGCCGCGGCTGAATTTCTGAAGATACCAAAATCCATCAATCGCAAGAGCGATGGAACAAGTGTGTTCTGTGGGTGCCAATTTTGAAGGCGATTAAGTAAATATGTACTTATATAGTGGTAATAAAGAGCTACAACAGAATTCCGGGAAGTTTTTGACTGCCCCTCGTATTACACTTGTTATGCAGTATTGTAAACTAAGGACGCTAAACTATCACAAACATCGAAAAACAAATTTTGGTGGGTTCCACAATAGGGCGGGTGTACCACATTCGAATTAGTAAGAATCAGCTATCACCATCCAGTCAGCAAAATGGACATAGATCAGTGTTATTATTGTATATCTTAGTGACTATATTATTGTTTAATTTACATTTTTTTTAAAGACAGTTACTTTTGCTGATTAACAGCAACAGTGTAGAAAATACGAAAGTGGTTTTATAGTAATCTAGTTTCTCTAACAATATTAATATATAGTTACTGACGGAATGGTGGCCAAACGTTAATATTTTATTTTAATAGCATAAAAATATAAACGGTGAAAATTATTATTGTGTCGCGCACATTCTCCTGTTTACTACTGTAAGAAAATGCCAACTGAAGTGCGCTATTTTTTCTGCTATCTCATTTGAAAATTACAATGTGGCAACTGCACTACTTTACATTCGTATGTGGCAACGTTGTGGCGAACACCAATCCATTTATTATTGAAGAAGGATCTTTCCAGTCCCCAAAAGAGTGCATACACTGTAACGTTATTTAGAGAGCCTCGTTGTAGATATTATTTGAACGTGACTGCATAGTATATCCATGCAGTATCTCCCCAGTTCCACTAACCTCATGCCATCTGAAGGAAATGTTATAACAATAGGCGAAGACGGGAATTACACTTCATTAAATAAGACACTCATTTTCACATGACACTTTATATCACATCATCTGTCACATGTCAAGAAAAAACATTAATTAATAATTTTGACTTAAAGAATGAGCTTACAAAGTAGTTGGTGATCTGTCCATAATTGTCGTAGAATGAAATGCATCATTTTTTAAATAGTTGTTTATAATGATGAAAGACCTGAAAAGTAGTTTTAATTTTTACTTTCCAAAATTTGATCTTATACACTTACCATTTCTGCTGCGATTGCAGTATATTCGTCTTTTGGCAAGGCAAAAAACCGGACGTCCCTGTCACGATCGTTGCGCAGTCTATTTAAGGTTTCCATCAAAACTTCGTAGTGAGGACTTTGTTCTCTTGAATAAAATTCTAAAAATAAATAAATAAATTAATTATAATACGCTATAATACTGAAATATGTGGCTAATAGAAAGGACAGTCATTGCACAAATAAATAAATATATATACACATTTTTTTTTTTTTTTTTTTTTACCCTAATAGTGCTTTATACGCACATCACTATTATTCAAAAGTCATTCGGTTAGTCAGCTGAAGAGTATTTAATTCTTTTTTGCTAAAACAGTGCTAGGTAAGAAAATAAAAGAATAAATAAATTACGCTCAAAACTTTAAGAGCCTGACTTTTCCATAATTGGAAGGAGATAATGAAATGCATCTTGCCACAACCATAGATAATGTTTATTCTAAAACAGACAATATGAACCTGAAGAATTTTCAGTGTTGCCAGAATATATTTCCCAAAATCTAAATTAAGGCAGCGACTAGAGGAACGAGCTCATTAGGGGCACAAGTTTTTCGCACTAAGAATCAGAAAATTTCGCGTTTCGTTTTTCATATTTTAGCGCATTGTCGCAATTTCCAAAAAAAGTTTCGCATTTTGTAGCTCTCGTGTAAAAGATATTCGCTGACATTTTAAAAATTGTTCCTTTTATTCATAGGTTACTACAGCAATAGACCATTGATTACCTAAAAACAAAATACGCCCTCCGACTCACCTAAAATGCACCGTTCATGCCACGTTCTACCGTTCCGTTAGCGGAAAACTGGCATTTTTAAATTAATGAAAACGTATTTTTAAAATTTCGCATATTGTAAGAAATTTTGCGCAAAACTGCCAATTTCGCGTTTTATCGCGCAACAGAAACCAATGAAAATATACATAGAATATCATAAAACATTAAGAAACGGAAAATTACTTAATTTTGACGCATTTCGTTTTATCAAACATTGCAAAAAACTCTTGTTTCTGCTGATTATGTATCTTGTAGTCTTGGTATCCCGTAACTACTTTTTAAATAATAGTTGTATTTATTTTGTAATAAACAAAATAGTTTTAACATACAGTTATTAGAATTAAGTAACAATGCCCATTGTTTGACCAGAAGTGTATCGGAATAGGAGAGTTAGCATTAGCACCAAGCAGGGATGTGAATACCATACTGGCTAGAGGTGCCCTGATAATAGGGAGGCATAATATTTTAGAACATTCCAAATTTTCTACAGTTATTCCCAGCTCCAATAAACTATTCCAGCCTGAAATTAATGAGTTTTTAAGCCACGATCACGTCTTTGGTGTAACCGATCCCGATTTCGATTTCCGGTGGGGACACCCTGTATAACTTCCATCACTTCTCGATACTTGCAGCTGGACGGTATCCCCTTTTTATCCAGTTGAAGGAGTTTGAATACACCTATGGGTAACTTTACCTGTCTTTCAATAAATTATTGAGAAATGTTAAAACAAAAAACAAAAACCGAAGTCAAAATTTGGAACTCTGATCGAGTTAGTTTGGGAGGGAGTGGGGTATATTATTTTTCAATTTCTGTACTTGATTTCATCCTATCAGAAAATTAAGAAATTTTGAAGTAATTGTAAAATCCAGAAGTGAGAGGTTTTTTTTTCGGCCCTGAATTTAGAAAATTTCAATTTAGCAAATTTTTTTCTTATGTATTTCGGTACCTAAGAGATTTAGAATAACCTTACAACACACAAATTTTTGCAGCAAATTTAAATCTCTACAGAGAAGGTAACCATGAGTTTTCTAGCAAAATTCGATTAAGCGCAAAAACTAACTTATGTCAGAAAATGTATAGTTTTCCAAACCTCCCGGAGTTAGTACAGCGTCTGAGAGACTGAAAACTTACGTTTTTAACTAATGCCTAGGTATATACAACATACCCAAAAAGCAAGTTTTTATGACCTTTTTCAAGGTAAAATGTACAGCTATCGACTAGACTATTTCATGTGTCATACGTTTCATAGTACTTCATCGTTGATTTCGTGGTATGGCTGGACCCACTATTCTGGTGAACCACAACGCGATATGCGTTGCTGCCATACAGGCATGGAATATCACAGAGGTACAGTGATTACAAAATGTTTGTTTGTTGATAAGCTGTATTGATTTTAGCCTTTTTGTCCACTCTGCGTAGCGTAAGCCTGGCATTATAGCAGTAACCACCAACAATGGTAAGCAATATGAAAACCTTTTCCTACGTTCACGTACTCACTCAAAACGACCTCGGGAGTCGCAGGGACGACAGAAGATGGCTCTCTTTCTATCATATTCTCACAAATACTCACAAACATCGACCAGACTTACTACAAATTTCCACTTGGCCTGTGTAACATGCGTTCGTAAAGCTTTCGACTGTTCGTTTTCTCCTTCAGGATATATGAGGGACGAAGCATATGAACTCCAGTCTTAACCTTCTTTACCAGGTGCAGATTTTGTGCAATTACCAGCTATTTTCGTTATTTAAAACCATGTATTTTCACGTTATACTAGAAAAGCAATTTCTGCACCACAATGTGGATACCTGGGTCACGAATATCTACTATGCTCAATATTGGAGGGCTTAGCAACAGCAGAGAACCAAGTTCGTTGCAATTCAACACAGTGTTGGCTTCTTTCTTTGACGCATGGAACTCTTTTTTCATATACTATTTACTTTCTTCGCTATAACCACAATCAATGTTCGAAAAGGTACAAATGAACAGCCCTCCCAAAAGACCATAATTTTTGGAGCCATATGATCACACATCACAGTAATCGTCCCTGCTATCAATAGACAGCACTTTCAAACAATCTGCAATAAGTTGTCGGGCGTGTTCGTGTCCTTTTAACTACCGATCGAATTAGTTACCATAAACCTCAAAAGGTCATGCATTTTTTCGAATTAGACGATATACACAAATCTACGTTCCCTTTTAAAAGTGTTGGAAGTACTAATATAGCAGATAGGTTCTACAGTAGCAGTTCATATGACGATCATTTTTCTTTACAGATTTTGTAAATTTTAGTGAAGTTAACTAAGACCAATTCAGAGTGGTAAACTTCCGAGATTTTAAAAAGCTGTGCAACATTTGCACTAAGTTGTGCAACACTGTGAAAGTTATGCAAAAAAAATGCTGTGAAACATTTCTAGAAAATTCATTCTTGTACTTACCTTGTGGTATTATTTTGTGAGAAAGCACCCTAGCAACTACAAGACGCACATTAGCAACTCGATCCCAGCTAAGATCTAACAAATGTGGAAGTACATCCCTTGCAAAATGAGCCTCGGGTAATGCTTGCTCTGAAATTATTTCTGAACATAAGGACGCAAACGTCTGCCTCTGATTCCATTTTGGACTATGAGCAAATTGTTCTGCTAGCTCCGCAAGAAGTCCACGGACCAAATTAGAATCACCAGATAGATGTTTTATCAACTGCGTTACCTGTGGAAATCAGATAAATACCTCTCACACATTTATCACTGAAAGGAATTTTTAACATAATTAGTAATCCCTACATTACTACTGTTGTATCCTATAAGAAAAAAAAAGTACATCCGTGCGCAAAATAAATTGCGCATATACTGTAGTTTATGATCTTAAGCATATATTATATTTTTTTCCGTGTTTGGCTACAGTTGAGTAATTAGTAAGTAGAGATGATAGAAAATATTCCCTGTATGAAAATGTTTTCAAGTATTACAAATAATAAAATTATAAGCAGAAAACAAAATGAAGCTCAATTCAATCTATCATCGCAACTTCGTACAAAACTCACGTTCAACACTCACAATAGACCAACTAACGTGAAATTGTAGCGCGAGAAATGCTTTATCTGCAACACAGGCAGCCATCTTCAACTTGTCATTCTGCCACCTAAAGACTGACTTTGCATCCTCATTTCGGAATATCACGCTACATACACAGACGTGTGCAAATTATTAGACTAAATGTCGATTTCTTTCAAATAGGATTTTCGATTAATTTTTCATTCCTCCCCATTTGTATTGTGGACAGTTGATACTTTTTAAAGCTAAATTATGTTCTAGACTTCATGTGTACCTTGACAATAGAAAGTAATGATTCTTTTTATTCCTTACTGATAACAGTGGTACGAAACTGGTAATAATGGTAAACAACTGCATCATTGTACACTTATATTTGCACATGAACTGGAGTTGGTCCTTTCTACTATATACGTCGTACTAAATTTGTTTTGTATGTTATTATGTTTTCAATATCCCAAATAATATTTTAATGTGCATTAGGTGCAAAACACATGAGACTTTGCTTTCTTAAGTGTTATTTTTAGCTGAAGCTCTGTGCAGAAAGTATTAACATGTCTTTTGTTCTGTATTCGGAGGTTTAGTGAAAGTGACAATTATGGGCAAGACCAAAGACTTATCGCCACGTAAAATTACATTAACTGAGTGTCTTGTGATATATATGGAAACTGAATATTTTTCAAGAAACACGTCAGTCGAATAAGTCAGGCCTTGAAGCTCGCTGAGTCATACATGCAAAACCGCTCAGGTAAATGTGGGTAAAATCAGCCCTCGTGTTTAAAGGAAACTACTACAGATGACTTAATCCTATAGAAGAGCTACTAGCAAGGATTTGTCAAATCAGTTAAAGGCGTACGGAAGTGACATATCTCCGTCTACAGTGAGAAGACAATTATGTGCAGCGGGCTTACCAGCACGAAGGCCCCACAAAAAGGCAAAGTTAACCCCATCAATGGCACAGAAGAGGTTGGAATGGGCAAAAGAAATAAAAAATGGATTCAAGGATGACTGGAGCAAGGTTTATCATGTATATTTTGTCAATTTGGGCATCTTTGGGGTTTTGTGTTACACTTGAATAATTTTTGAACTTCCTTCTACAAAGGTTTACGCGAGCAATTACTCCTCTCAATATAATGACAGCCATCACAAGTACCAACCAGAACATCAGTCTTTAATAAGTGATTAATACCCACCTTTCCTCGTAAGTTTAACGTGACTCAGGGTGTGAAAAAACACATGATTATTTTTATTCTTTAATTACGCCGTTCCCGTTATATGCCCTTTCAAATAATAGCAAGAGCGTTTGCAAATGTGTTTGCAGCTCAGTACGCACGGAGTGCTCGAGTGTGCAACAGCTCATTGCTGCAGTTGAGGCTTTATTAAGACGCAATCTGTCAGTTACCTAACGTGTGTTTTGACGCCAGTTCGGTCGACTGTCTCGAGTCGCAGGACTGTGATACTGTATGTTAAAGTAGCGTGCCGAAGCAAGTTTATGAAGCAGCAAGTCACCAGGACGTAACAGTTCCGTAAGTACGCCATTTTGTGGAATTCACAAACATCAGCACGGCAGCAAGCCATCGTACATCATCTATCGGTCAGTAGTGTTCGAGAATGTTACATTTAGATCCTTGTTACCAGCTACAAATTTCCAAATCGTCCAGCAAATTAGTGCAGAGGACATGATAAAAACGCAGCATTTTTGTAACGAGTTCCTGGAATTACTTAAGACATCCTGGACAACTTGTTCATTTATGTTACAAAACAGAACTTTCGAGTGAAAGCAGGGGACAACCCGCAAGAAATGAAACAACGACTTATGCATAGCACAAAAGTGACAGTATTTTCTGCAAAATCAACAACGTACTTATAACGATTAATTCTGTCCGGTACCCAACTATGTTACGAACATTTCTGCAATCAGAGAGGTCGCTATCACCATACAGCACAAAAGTCAATGAATATTATTGGAGAAATGTTTCCGAGCAGGCTAATTTTGCGATTTGGGAATGTCAACTGGCCTGCCAGTTTGTCTGATTTATTAGAACCGGGTTATTTTACGTGAGGTTTTGTGCAAAACAAAATGCATAAGAGGTAACGATAATAACATTAATAATTAAAACCTGAATAAATTTCGAAGTAAAGCATACTGGTAACAAATAAGAAGTCAATGAAGAAAAAGTACTTAACTGCGGATAATAGTCACTACCTTACTATCTTATATAAAACACTTTATCGTTGGGACTTTTTTAACAGAAGTTGTATTACTTAGGAATAGGGATGGCCGGAACCGGCTTTTGACTGAACGGATCCGGTTCCGGAATAGACTCTTCGCATTCAAGTCTGAAACCGGTTCTCCAAGAACCAGTTCCGCCGGAACCGGAACATTGTGGCCATCCCTACGCTAAACCCGAGCTGCTGACAGGCTGTGAACAGTGTGCTAGATGAAATGGTGAAACCGACAGGCAGGCTCCCAGGCGGCGGCCGCTTGTCTCATTTGCCTAACACTCACTGGTGGACCAAAAATTTTTTCTGGAGGGGGGAAGCGGGTCTGAGCAGGTAGGGCACAAGCGCGTGATCCTCTCTGGAGTGTTTTGAAGGCGAACTTTGTGCATCCTTTACGGGTTTTTCGGGGGCTTTTGGATCCAGGTTTGAACCGGTTCCTAAGATCCGGTTCTGGAACCGGGTTTTTCGGATCCAGGTCTGGTACCGGTTCCGCCAGAACCGGAACTTTGTGGCCATCCCTACTTAGGAAACCCTTCCTCATACCCTAATTACTTAGATCACCCGTCTTTAGAAGGAATGAGGCTTTCGAATAACAAATTTTGAAATCTTCGTGACAGACATGCAAACTCCTTTAAATCTGAAAATACTGACCAAACATTGAAAAAAATAACTATACATATATTAATAAATATAGAGGGTGACTGGTAATTCGATGCATTCCTTGCAAGGGGATATTCTACAAGTACTTTGGAACATTTTCATGTATATGAACCGGGGGACGCATATCAATAGTTTCTGAGTTATTTGCACATTTGTGTTTTCTTTGAAATTTGCCGGCTAGCGAGGGATGCGCGAAAAAGTTTTACCCTGACCCACTTCCACATATCGTAGAGCAATGAAATGTTACATGTGTAATCCTGCATACCTCTGTAGGTCATGTGGTAATATACAGCTCGTAACTCTGCACCGTATGCGGTGTTGTAGGTCCGAAAGTGAAATAAGGTGTACTGGTCCAAAATCCATTACTGCACCTCAGAAAGCAGCGTGACAACATCGCAGAAGTACTTGTACCAAGGAAATGACTGCATGATTGGGAAGAGGTAAAATGAGGATTATGTGCGGCCAAGAGAAAACGCGTGCTATGACGGATTTCATTTCCCGTGTCGTGCATCTGTCCGGCCAAGATTCGAGCAGTGCATCTTTTATAGGACACCTTTTATCAGCATGCCATGCTCTGGGATTTCACAGAATCACGCAACACACGCAGCAGCGAGGCATATTATATTCTCTTAATTGTGGTACTCTTTGCCTGGAAAGCAAGTAGTAATACCCCATTCTGACCCCAAGAAAAAACGTGATAATGACTTTGGTCGCTCAGAGTTGAACAGGACTTCCTTTGGTGGTGGTACGCCGGCACGCTATCATTGGTTTGACTACGATTTCCCTGGTTTTCTTCGCTCCCACCAGGCGAAAGCCGGGATGGTACCTTCTAGGAGGCCAGGGCCACTTCCTTCCCTAATCCTAGACTCACCTAAAAGACCGATGTGACCCCGGAGTTCAAGGTCCGAACCCTTTCCTGAGTCATTCACTTGCATAATACATGCATAAAAATCTAGTAAAACCAATGACACCTTGCCGGCGTACCACCACCAAAGAAAGTCTGTGTTTAATTCTGAGCGACCAAAGTGATGATCATGTTTTTTCTTAGGATCATATGAGGTATTACTACTAGCTTTCCAGGCTAAGGGTACCAGAATTACCAGGATATAATATGCCTCACTACTGCGTGCGTTGCGAGATTCTGTGAAATTCCAGAGCGTTGCAGACTGAAAAAAGGTGTCCGCCTCCTGGAAAACAAGGTACTCGTTCACTGCTCGAATGTTGGCCAGACTGATGCACGACCCTGGATATGAAATCTGTCATAGTTCGCATTTCCTCTTGACCGCACACCACCTTCATACCACCTCTTCCTAACCATGCAGTCATTTCCTAGGGGCAGGATTTTCTGCGATGTTGCCATGCTGCTTTCTAAGGTGCAGTAATAGATTTTTGACCAATACACCTTACTTCACATTCGGACCTATAACACAGCAACGGTGCAGAGTTACGAGCTGTACATTACCACATGACCTACAGAGGTATGCAGGATTACACCCGGCAAATTTCGAAGAAAGAAACACATGTGAAAATTACTCAGAAACTATTGATTTGCGACCCCCGGTTCATTTAGGTGAAAATGTTCCAAAGTACTTGTAGATTATCCCCTTGCAAGAAATGCATCGAATTACCAGTCACCCTGTATATATTAATATATTAAATTGGTCATCCTACTCCCCACTGAACAGCTGTAAGCATATGTTAACTCAGTTATTAACAAAAACTGCAATATAATAAGTATATTAAATTCAAGAAAAAAAATTGTCTTTGTAAAACTGTCTAAGCAATACCAAGTAAATAGGAAACTGAATTGTAATAAACTTATCTTCACAAGTTGAAAAAATAATTACAGCTGTTCAGGCCAATTTCCCTTGCTTCCTTTTACTCATACAAAACTTAACAACCTTATGATGTTCCCTCCTTTTTTGGTTCTTTCTTGAAAATGTAGTAATTAATGAACATTTTCGTGCTTCCACACTTTTCTGAATTTTAACAGCCTTTTGTTTCCTTTCATCAACTTCTTTCTTCATCTTTGTGGCACTGTCAAGCATTACTTGTGCTACATCGGCTCCAACAAAATCCTTGTTCTTAATGGTCTCTCTCAACCGTACATTTGCTTGCTTCAGTAACCTATCAGATGTTGGTCTCTTCATTCTTCTTCATCCTTTATACGTTTTACAGTACATTTTTTCTCTTCAATTGTTCCTCTCTCAAGCAAAAGATTTTTCCAATTCTTCTTCAGCTGCTGCTGTTTTTATTTTGCTTCTCTCCTGCTCACAGAACTCTCTGTAACTTTTGGGAGCAGTATTTGCCAGATCTAAAAGCTTTATGTATATTAGTATAAAGTGAGAAGGCTGCTTTCACAATTTTTAATTCCGTTGGAAATTTATGCCCTTCTAAAATGTCAGTCTTTTGGAAAAATTTGTTCCAATATACATCTATTCTTTTTCACTTGTGGTCTCATCGTCTTCCAACCTTAATAGTCTCCACTCATCCACAAGTGTGTCTTCTTCGTAAGGAATAGGCAAAGCTTGTTATTTTGACAATTTTCTTTCAGCTGTACTCTTTCAATTGGAGCACAGCATAATTTATCACCTTTTACAAATTTCTAAACTGCAGCACTTCCATCAATTATTAAGCCCTCTCAGCTGTGCTTCATTAATCATTTGAGGCATACACAAATCATTAACTAACTAACTCTATGGCCTATGGAACCCGGAGGTTCAGTGCCGCGTTCACAAAAGCTCTCCACCGACTTCTATCCTTAGCTAATTGGATCCAGTTTCTACTTTGTATTCCTATCTCTGCGAGATCCATCTTAATATTATCCTCCCATCTGCGCCTAGGTCTTCCTAATGGTCGTTTTCCTATGGGTCTACCAGTCAAAACTTTGAAAGCGTTTCTACTTTCTTCCATTCTAGCTACATGACCTGCCCACCTAAGCCTCCTAGACTTGACGACCCTAACAATGTTGGGTAAACCGTATAAACTATGTAGTTCCTCGTTATGAAGCTTTCACCATTCCCCATTCTCGTTCCTCTTGGGTCCGAATTCAGAAACATTCACATACACAAATCATTGCTTTTAAAATTTGAAAATATTTGTTTAACCAACCAAAGAGCCTAAAATACTGACTTTACTGACCAGTTTGCATCCCTGTGAAGATTTTTTTAAGGTAGGTGTGTGTGTGTGTGGGGGGGGGGGTCTTCCTAGCGGAGCCCAGGGTAAGTTGCCCAAACAAAAGGTACATACCCTTGCGTCGAGATAGAACAGTTGATTCAAATTATAAAAGTCGTGCAAAATTAGCAAAAATAGTTTGTACATCATTGTATTCAGCATGTGTCGGATTTCCAAATGGTATCACACATACCTCACGGATAAAAATTCGAAAAAAAGATTATCTTTCGGCGTCCTTAGTGGGACTCCAGATGTTCGTACCTGCCAGGGTTGGCAAAAACCATGGTTTTTATTGAAAAAACCAAAAAACCACGCTTTTTTTGGTTTAAACCCTTTTTTTTTTTTTTTTTTGGTTTAAATAATTTGGTCTATCTATTTATATCACGTATGGACACAAATAAGCTTGTTTCGCCTTGGTGTTAGTATGCAACAACCGGGTTATGCTGGAAGAGGTCACATAAGCTTAAAGCGGAATCCAAACCGCTTCTCGGCTTACATCCAAGAGAAATTGTTCTCCATTTGAACTAGAAACCGGGACTAATTGGCCACAAATGCGATACGTCTGCCGACTCACTCACGAAGGACTCCTGATAAAAATACGTTGACTGATCTTTACATATTTGTTAATATAATCGTCAAGAGTCATTAGGACAGGACAAAAAGATAAACAATTGCACAAGTGGAATCATTATACAGAATTACATATGGACTATTTCAAAGTACTACAGAGTACAGAAGAACTAATTTAGTCCAAGTCAGTTCACTACGACTTTTATTAGTCCAAGTTAAAGAAATATAACGACTTACTTTGCATATTAGTAAGAAAAGTGAATAAAGATACGAATTATTTGAGTCCACTTTGGCTCTAACCCATTTATACATACATACAAAGATTCCTGTTATTTCAATAATTACCTCTCGTGGGGCTTATATGACCCCCCTCCCCAAAAAAGTACGGCATTTCGATGTATTTTATCCATAGTAAACATTATTAAAACGAAACAATGTTTAGAATTTTCATTTGGTTGCATAAAAATAACAAACTATAAAAAAATCACAAAAGAAACATCCATAAAGTTACATAAAAAAAAAGTTGTTTTTGTACTATAATTTCTGAGTAAAGAATAGGGAATTTAGGTCTGAATATAGTACGAATAATATAGGAGAGTGAAACGCGATAACCCACAAATGTGTATTCATCAAGATTTTACGAATAGTTACACTTTTACGAACATTTATCGTTTTTTGGTTTAAACCTTTTTTTTTTTTTTTTTTTTAACCATTTGGTTTAAACCAGCCAACCCTGGTACCTGCACAAAAGGAATCTCAAAAATGTATGTCCTAGGATATATATATATACACTGCCAAGTTTCAATTATATACGGTTGCTAGTAAATGAAGATATGGATTGTACATCATTATCTTAAAAATGAAGCATGCTTTTACATGAGTCACGATTTATAAATTCGGGAAAATCACCTGAATTTTTTCTGAAAAATCTATTTTTATAAATTTAATACAGCTAATGGACCCCAGTTTCAAGTATCAGTGCGAAAAGTACATAGAAAAATATTACATGTACTAGAATATATCAGGGGTATAGAAGCAAAACATGTTAAATTCATTTTTACGCCTCTGTCTTACCGAGGTATGAACTAACAACCTTGATACGATCATCAAATATCCAACCTTCGTTACTTCGTCGATGAAATTCCTAAGTCCTAAGTCAATTTCCTAAGTCAAGTAGTTAAAAGGGAAATAAAATTTAACCATTTTCAGACTGGTTCATTAATGGAAGTGCTGATTTTACCACAAATGTCTCCAAGTGGAACAACAGTAGTTTCCGAAATCACTCCAGAAACCTCACGAACTTCGTTGCCTAAGTTTTGGTAAATGCAGTATTTGAAATAATATGAATTATGGTTGAAATGAATAAAAGCAGACCTTCGCCATATTCCACAAAGGTCTCGTAAACAAAATAAAATTGCCCATAGAATATAAACACATATATCCATCCACATATCCCAAAGAGCGTTCTTCAGATTGTTTATCTAGTCTCTCATTTGGCTAGACAAATTCTATAGTGTCCCATCCCGTTATAAACGACCTTGCCGTAAACTAACAGAATTGCAGCGTATTCACTGAAACTGACTAGTATCCTGAACATCCACTTCCTTTTCGCGTGCTGAAAATGTGCGATGGAAATCTACAAATAGATACGTATGGAAAATAGAGTGTGGAATGTAGTAAGAAAAAATAGTTTTAATTAATTTACCAGTTGTAAAGACATCTGGCGAACTGCAGCAACTTTGTCAGTTAACAATGCAACTGCCAGAGGTGTTAGGTGAGTTCGACTGTCAGCTGGACTGAAAAGTGGCACTACTTGAAGCAGCTGTTCTGCTAATTCTTCCCTGAAACGCCAATTCCACTCATTATCAGTTTGCAGGAATTCAGAGAGTCTTGGAAGGTATGATTGCCTTTCTGCTGGCCTTAATAACTGAAAAAGAGAAGGGAAGTAGATAAATAAATAAAGAATAAAGATGAAAATTAAATACAACACAGCACATACCATACGCTCATTAACAAATTAAGAACACTTTTCTTCACAACAGCCATTACAGAAAGCTTGTTGCTACAGGGTTCGCCATAAAGGAAAACTTAAAAAGGTACTTTCGTGTGTGTACGCCTTCAAAATCTATCTAATATTATATATATGTACCAGCTTAACTCTGGAACGCCTGGAGCAATTTTAACCGAACTTATCACACACATTACTTATACCCTGAAAAACAGTACTGTAGGGGTAAGACCACCACTAGCACACCTAGGAGAAGTGGGAGGGGATGACGTATAACAACACTACCTGAAAACTGTTTATATTAGTGTCGAATCCATAGTTTACCGGGTGGCTGAGATGAATAGCGACACTTTCGACGCCATTTAAGATCACGTTCAATCCCATTCACATCCAGGGGAGGGATGGAAGGTGGTGATATGTAAAACCAATCGAAAACGACCGATGTTAGAATCAAATCCATAGTTTTTCGTGTCGCTGAGATGAATACTCTCACTGTCAATACCGTTAAAATTCAAATTCAGGCCCGATCGGTATAGGGGTGAAAAAAGTGTACGATAATCTAACTTAATGTTGAATCTATCGGATTCATTGTCGATCACTGTGTTTTCGGTGTCGCTAAGCTGTTAGGTGCCTTCCCAATGACATTTAAACTAAAGTTTAGGCAAGGACGGACACTTGACCTGGCTCGGGAATTTACAGGGCCAAGGAGGCTTCTGCGTTGCTTGCCGGTGTTTATTCTAATTTATTCTACTCAGTTCCAATTACTGTATTTCGTGACAGGGGCAGGCGCCGGTGATGTTGCGGACGACAGCTGGACAAGAATTGACAGATGCAACGCCCATGACGTTGCTCGAAAATTTCTTTCTTTTTCTCTCTCCCTATTATACATATAAAAATAGGGAGAGAGAGAGAGAGAGAGAGATTTATTTTAACATAACTTCGTATACCGATGATTTACAATCTGGAAAAAATGCTATGAATTAAGACATTCTTAGCTACCAGAAATGGGAATAGAAAAGGATGACATGTAAAAATAATCGAAGACCATACATACTAGTGTCAAATCCATTGTCTTCGGGGTCATTGATATGAATGCTGGCACTCCCGACGCCATTAAGTCCAAGTTTAGCCACCAGTGTGGGTAAGACGCCTGTAGCATCCCCAAGATAGATTCGCAAGGGGGTGGCATGTAAAAAAATAATCGAAAACTGTCTATATTACGGTCGAATCCATAGTTTTCGGAATCGCTAAGACGAATACTGACAAACTCGATGATGTTTCAGTCCCTGTTCAGCCTCCATCGGCATGGTAAGGGAGAAGGGGTGAAAATTCAAATATCCAAACTGATCGAGAATAGTGTGGAATTCGTAATTTTCGGGGTCAAAACAACGGCTGATCCCTTTGAATTAACTTTTGGAACATAGTATCTACCTAAAGGCGAGCTTTTATTATGTCACTCCGATTCAAGTTCTTATTTTATGGGGGTACGCATATTATTTACGCCAGAAGTGGAGTACCTTACAGATTATCATTATAGTTTAAGTGACTGCGTATCCTAAGGGGGAAGGACATTCAAATAATTCCTAAACACGCATTCTCACCGGCGAAGAACGGAAATTTTAGCTAGTATTTACACGAAAGTTAAAAAACAAGGGTTATTAATATTAACACTTCTCCAACTAGAAAGTCTCAATCTTCACTGTCTGATTAATCTGTATATGTAAATCTGCGCAATACAGTAACATGGGTAGCAGTACGGCTAGAATATACCATGGTAGAACTAAGAGAAGGTAAACCCACGCGCAGCCTCTTCGTTCGCGTGACGTCACCTTCGACACCAAATCACTGACCCTCCGAACAAGATACTATTAGTTGACAGGTTGCTAGTTGTATTTTTGTTGATTTTCTACGTTTTCTTTGTTTTTAATGACATTTTCTATGTGTAAATATTATTGCATATTTTGTACTGTACATATTGTATAAATGAAACTCATCTGTATTTGTTACATTGAATTTGAAAGCTTTAACAATGCCCTCACACGTTGTGTATGGCTGTAAAATGAACACATGAAATAGAAAAGTTGGTGAAGAGAATGTCAAGTTCCATTCATTTCCAAAACAGGATTATAAATTGTTAATAGCAATTGTAAAATAATAAGGGCGTAATTTTGTTATCTGATTGACTGATTAATCAACGGTCAGGTCATACCGCTTAAGTTTGAAACTTGAAATTTAGACAGGGTATAGGAAAAGAGTGAAAATTATCATCTTGAAATCTCCATATCCTGAAGAAAAAAAACGAAGGGGAGAAAGAGGGGTGGAAATTATTATCTTAAAATCTCCATATCCTGGAATCTTTGAACGTTAAAGACATGAAATTTGGTATATGCACTTCTCATTTAAAATAATTATACACATCTTTTAGTGTTTTGTGATATTTGGTCTAGATGGGAAGAAAAGAAGTGGGAATGAGAAAGGGGTGGGAATTAGAATTATAATAAGGTGTCCACATGTTGGAATCTCTTAAGCTTAGAGACATGAAATTCAGTATTTGGACTTCTCATTTAAAATAATTAGATGTGTATGTAAGCGTTTTTTGCTGTTTGCCCTAGAAGGGAACAAACCAGGGTAAAGTTACAATTGTTATAATCGGAAAGCCATATCTCGAATTCCCTTAAAGTTATTGGCGTGAAAATTTGTGTTTATGTTTTTAATTTGAAATAATTAAATTTAAAACAATTAAATACATGTTTCTGCGGTTTTTAATGTTTCCTTAGAAAAAAGGGGTTCGAGTTGTAATTGGTAAAATAAAATGGCCATATCCCGAAATCCCTTAAGAGTAGAAACATCTTATTTAATTATATATTTCTGCATTTTTTTTTTGTTTGTTTATATTACCCTTAAAAGGGGAAAGAAAGGAGAAAAAAATTACTCGTTGCAATTGTTATAATAAGATAGCCATATCTCAAAATCCCTAAAGATTAGAGAACTTAGGGATATAAGAAGTGAAAGGCCGTGGGAAAAGCAAGTGCAGGGGTCTAAAGGCGAAGTTCCCGGCTAATCAAAGGCTAGTTATTCAATAAATAATCTGCATGAGCTAGACTTTACATACCGATTTCTGGGTATTGGTTTTTGAAGTCCTAAGTTAATGACGTAACTTTAATTCATATGTGTGTATTTTCTAATATTCAGTAATGATTTATAAGGGAGTATTTTGGAATGAAAATTTAGATTTATATGATTTTTCATCATTTATGTCAACTTCATTTTCTTTATCAGCGTAATAGAAGATAATTTATTCGAATATTTTCATAGCTGTGGCTTTTGTTATGCAATAATTTCATTCTTAAGCAACTCCCTTTAATATGCTACATGTTTCATCTTTTTTAATAATCTTAATTTCTAAAATTATTTTAAACCAAGCAGGGAAAAAGGAAGAAATATAGTCCATTATTTTCCGTTTATCTATCTCAGCTGCTATTTGTTCCTTTCATTTTGATGAAGAATCAAATTACAAAAGTATGCAGGAAAAATTGACAAGGAAATTAAATTAAGATAGTTTAGAAAGCATTTGCTCTTATATCAGAGGCATGGGCTCAAGCAACGACAATCCGGAGTTTCTAGGATTTAAGTACAGACTAAGGATATATAATGGGAAGAATTCTGCAGTTTTATTTACCCACGGTTAAAATATATATATATATATATATATATATATATACTTGAAAAAAATCCGTACTGCAAGTGCATGATGAATTATATACAATAGTGCAACTGTTGATGCATATTTTTAAGATGAAAATGAAAATTAAGGTCAAATGTGTTCATTAAATAAGCATGACCTTGAAGAACTGTGTCTTGAATTTGTAGCTGGGTGGGTAGGTTTCAAATTTAAAATCAAATATTCACAGCTCCCTGTCAAAGAACCTCTTCAGGGACTGCAATACAACTGGACACAATTAATTTCAAAAGGAGGACTGACATTTCTATCAAAGGAACGTCTAGACACAATCAACGTAGCTAACAAATATTGTCTTGAATATCATAGAGAATTTATCCGCAAAGGAAAGAGTACCATTAGAAAATTAACGGTATCATGAAAAATGAATTTGATAATAAGTGTGAACCGAAAGTTAACACATTTTATCCGGCTTAAAACATGCATAATAATAAATGAACTAACCAAGCAACTCAAAAGTTCTTCCTCCAAAAGAATATTTTACAAGAAAATGAAGAAAGTTGTGAAGTAAGAGAATTAAGAGGTCAGTAAAAAAGAATTCTGATTGCCAAATGCAAGTGGATTAGGCCTATTGAAAATACGATTTAAGAAAGAAGAAGAAAAAAAAACGGACAATACTCCAGAGGTTGTCGGGTAACTTGTCTATATAAAGAGGTGAAAATTTGATTCTTTATTGAAATACTTGATTTATCCTACCTTTCATTCTATGTGCATTTTTAAAAAATAAAATATATTCCCATGCCTGAATAAAATTCCATTAATATAATAGACATCTAAATTAGAAATAGCAAATAGACATCTTAAAGTCACGGCACCAAGCAGACGACAGCGCGACTCCTATCCCGAGCGTGTGTCGAAGGTGACGTCATTGCGTGAGTAGGACGCAAACGCGTTCGCTGATGAACTTAGCTTGTCTTATTTCTACCATGAAATATATTGTTTGACAACTGGAACTGCTGGAGTACCAAAATACTGGCTGACTCGTAACTTTTGGGATCATGATCAGGGTACATCAAATGACAAACATATGAGTAGAGGTATTAGTCTAGCTTTATAATCAAACACAGCTGTGTTTCTTCGCCATGCAAGAAAGTCAAGCAATGGTGGAGAGAGCACACTAAATGCAAGTTGGTGTGAATGCAGAAAATTCTGGTAACATTAGTAAAGTGTAGGGTCATTTCTTCTTACAATCCAAGATCTGGCAAAGGATCTTGTTCAATGATTGGGGTAGACCAGCGGAAGTCAGTGAGAAATCCAATAGAATCACGGGTTCAAAATCCATCTTTTCATAAAATATGATACTCTGAGCTAAATCTCATTACATTTAATAGAATAGACCTTCCACTATTTATAAATGTTCATTGATTTTGAACTGAGCTGATTTCAGTTCAGTGTCACTGTCAGCAGCGGGGGGCTATATGAGACGTGGACCTACAGCTTAACGTGAGATCCGATCCGAACCACATGAGGTCCTGCCGCGAATCTAACTCGGGTCTCCCGCGCCATAGCCCCAAGGGAGCTCGAAAGTTCATTCCATACGAATTCTGTCAGGAAAAAAGCCAATAACATTCATCAACTTAATGCGCTTCCTACAATGGAAGCTGTCAGACACCAATGTTTCTCAAGGTTGTCAAAATAATGCACAATTTGTTAGGCCTTTTCTTTAAAAGAATCGTATCACTGTTCAAATAAATTCGTTTTTCACATACTGTTAAACTCTTTTGACAGAATCGAATTGATAGAACTCAATCACGAGGATTATCTGATTTCACTGAGATATTTATCCAACTATATCTTCGAATATGGGTGCCTCCAAAATAAGTTCAAATGAGAAGATATAATATCATGAACTAGCTATACCGATGATAGAACTAATTTTCATTCTATTAATTTAGATGCTTCAAACTAATTTAAATGTTTGGGAACAAAGCCTTACCGTGCATCTCATACCGTTGTTCGTATTTAGACTGACTTCCACTATATACAGAGTGTTCTAAAACATCACCGACAACGTTTGGGAGGTGATTCCTGATACCAAGATAAGACAAAAAGAATAGACCAAACTAGGTGCAGAAGTCCGTCATTTCGGAGTTAAAGGGTCCGAAAACATGAAAAATGAACTTTTTACACATACTGCTAACAAAACTATGGGACCTATCGTGGAACTAATATGTGCTCTATCCAAATATCCGTGTTTCAGACTTCTGCGGTCCTTCCGCACCAATTTTTATAGAGGTAGCTGGTGAGTACTTCAAATTATATGCCTATAGTCAAACTTGCTCTAAAAAAATTATTAAGTGAGTACCTTAGGATTCTGAAACATGTATTTTTGAATAGCGCACATAGTTCCTAAGTGAAGTCTTTACGCGACTGTGGTAGGTCCCATAGTTTTGGAACTATGGACGTTTGAAGTTCATTTCTCCAGATTTTCGGCAGTCTATAACTCCGAAAGGTAGCATCTGTGAACCCAGGTTGGTCTATACTTTTTGTCTTATTTTGGTGTCAGGAATCACCTTCCAAACGTTGTCTGTGTTGTTTTGAAACACCCTGCATAGAATATTTGTATTGTTTTTATTTTTACGATTTATTGTTAAAAATATAACTTTTTCTATCCCACTACACAGTGCGAAATTTAGTTTAAGACGAAACAACTTTAATCTCTGTAGTAGATTTCAGTTGCAAACTTTTGCAATGTAGCTTTTTTTTTAAAAGAAAAGAACGCATAAAGAATAATTAATTACCTTTAAGAAATCAGCTAAATGCTTCAAAACACCTATTCTGACTTCATCTAAGTCCTTAATAAATCCATTAAATATAGGAACTAGATCTTTTGTAGCAATGTCCTCTCCCAGTATCACAGCCAATTCATGTACACTCGATGCTAGTGTTCTTCTGACTTTCCACTAGAATAAAATATTGACAAATATATCATTAGTAAGTGTAAAACGTACACATCTGAAAATGCAATGCTTAGTAATCTCATACTAGAAACTAAGTTTCATACCAGGTTATCATAAAATAAGTATCCCTGTTCAGAGAACTCTGGAGACATAACCACTTGACAGAATGCAACCAAACTTGGTAGGGGTATATTTGGGAACATGCAGAAGCGACTGGTGTAGAAAACAAGATTAGTTCCAATTTTCGCCACCAGAGGCAATTGTGGCGCTGTACAACGCCGAGTTAGCGCAGCGTGGAATGAAACCGACACTACGGATGCTAAATGATAAGAAAGATTGTAATTACCTCTCGAGGTGCTTAATTACATCTGCATGTGTTTTAGTGATACGGGTTTGGACGCCACTATGTGCCAGAAGTGAATTGATGGTGATCCGATGTTTGCTTCTTTTTTTCATACTTTTTTCCTTGTAATCACCACCGGGATTGATTTCCGGTGAAGACGCACGTGAGTCAGATCTCATGTTAACCTGTAGGTCCCGTCTTTCGAACGTCATCATCATCTCATACGGTACCATAGATTCCCTCCCTGCTTTTGGGCAGAACCCCACATCATCATCATCATCGCCCGTAACACATTACTACACCACGGGGTTATTAATAGGAGTACAAATCAATGCCACGCGTCGCACGGAGTCATAATTACTGCCTTTTTTCATTGAATATCAATAATATCATTTGTCTTCCATATAACACTTACCATACTTAACACTGAACAGAAACACAAAAACTTCTGGAGGCGAGATTTGACACTAATCTTTTCCTTCCTTTTAGGGGGAGCTTGTAGTCTCTGAGTGCGGGACAGACTAACATTTAACTTCGATTTTTATCCAAGAAATTTAAAGGGACGCCTCAGCTCAAAAGCCCCCTCCCCCGTAAACCCACCACTGACCACGAGGTATTAATAGCATTGGTAATCAATGCTACGAGACCTACAGGAGAGGTAATTACAGCCTTTCTCATCATTTAGCATCATTAGTATCGTGTTTCTTCCACGCTGCACTTACTTGGTGCTGTACAGCGCCATAATTGCCCCTGGTGGCGAAAATTGGAACTAATTTTATTTTCCACACCAATCACTTCTGCATGTTCCTAAATATACTCCTACGAAGTTTAGTTGCATTCTGCCAAGTGGTTGCGTCTCCAGAGTTCTCTCGTAGTTACAGACACGATGAAAAATGAATCGATAGTGCAGGATGTCCAATATACAATGCAACCCGGAGTTTGGGATAGTAGAACTTTTGAACCGGAAGCGGTACACAAATAATGGTTATACCAAAATGAAGTCTTATTCATGCATAGATTTTTAAACTAGGAAGCATCGATCGAAGTACACTAGAAACCACACAGTGTTGCCAGATGTAACCGAATGTGTAAATATATTTTTTTTTTTTTTTTAAACAAGTTACGTAAATTGACTCATACGTATAGATGTTCTGTTGTTAATTTTCAGTTTGTAGTTGGAGTAGCTTGGAAACTATGGAATAAAAAAAAAAAAGTTCTTTTCATTTCCACCGATAAGTAATCGGATGAGGCTTCTGTAAGAGCTTACTAGGAAAAACGTGGTTTTCATAAATCAACATTCCGAATTGGCAACAGTGCTGATGTTTCAGTGGATCAAAAAGTGTGTTAAGGATCTATCTACATTACGCAATTCCTGAACACAATGAAAAAGAAACTTTGAAATTATCATGATAAAACTTTTACTTACATGTATCCGCAACATTGCTATTCATAACGAACTGAATTGTCAGTTCTACGGCAGATTCTGGAAGTGCCCCCGTTTTGATTCAATGAATAGCAGTGTTGCCGGGTGCATGTAAGTAAAAGTTTGATCATGATAATTTCAACATTTCTTTTTCATTGTTTTCAGGAATTGCGTAATGTAGACAGATCCTTAACACACCTTTTGATGCACTGAAACATCAGCACTGCTGCCAATTCAGAATGTTAATTTATGAAAACCACGTTTTCCCTAGTAACCCCTTACAGAAGCCTCATCCGATTAGTTATCGGTGGAAATGAAAAATTCTTTCTTCCATTCCGTAGTTTCCAAGCTGCTACAACTATACAAACTGAAAATTAACAACAGAACATCTATACGTATGAGTTATGAGTCAATTTACGTGACTTGTAAACAAATTTATTTACACATTCGGTTACATCTGGAACACTGTGGTTTCTAGTGTACTTCAATCGTTGCTTCCTAGTTTAAAAAAATACATGTATGAACAAGGCTTCATTTTGGTATAACCATTATTTGTGTACCCTTCCCGGCTCAAAAGTTCTACTATCCCAAACTTCGGGTTGCATTGTATATTGGACACCCTGTATAACAGGGTTCATACAAAAATATTGAACTCAATTTCCCTGAGGTTTTCCAGGTATTAATTTTGCAATTTCCAGGTCTAGTGGAAGAAACTAACAGTAAGAGAATACACAAATTTTAAGAATAATTTATTTGTATATTTAAGAATGGCCACTCTTCTCCCCTATGAACGATTGCAATTAAATATTGAGTCACAACAAAAAGAATAATTAAAATAAATAAAATTTAAGTTGAGAGGCCCATTAAGGCCATTACTAAGTAAATACTTTTGTTCCATACTTGAATACATTCAAAATATACAAAAATATTGAACTCAATTTCCTTGATATTTCCAAGTTTTTTACTAGTTACGATCAATTTCCTTATTCAGGATTTTGTTTTCCAAATCAATTTCCCTGAGATTTCCAGGTTTTCCAGGTAGTGTATGAACCCTGTATAACGCTAGCGTACCAGCATATACACAGGTTGTCACATCGGCGGTAAGCCCTTAAAAGCTATATTTAGAAAGCATTAGTGAAATAATTAAATGATTTTAACATTTCTATATAAGCACGACAAAATGATAGCTATGTACATTAATGGACACATTCTAGTAGGTACCCGAAGTGGTTGTCAGATTTTGAGCTACAAAAAGACACGCAGTATGCTAAAATACCCATGTGAGTAAAGTAGCGTGTATTTTAAATGAGCCTTTACAGAAAATACCACCGAAATATTTTCTTTACATACTAAAATTTTTTGAAGGAATCAAGAGGAAGAAATGATTACTAACAAACACATCTACAATTTAGACTATTCTTAGTCAACGTTAGCGCAAAATAATGATCTCAGAAGCCACAAATATGATTCAAACATTCTTCTACTACTGACACTGTAAAACTAAATTATATGCAGAGTTCTACTTCAGCGCTGAACGCCGATATTTCAATCATAACAGTGATTCGGACTACTGTAGATTTAGATACGCCTATAAAATAATTTATTATCTTTCTCTATGATGAAATAACCATAAATATTACCTGCAATGTCTCTAAATATAACCTAAATATATATACTGCTTGCTGATGGTATTTTGAGGAGGTTCGAGAGAAATAAATATTTTACTTATAGAGAAAAAGCTTGCGAAGAATACATTCTTGAATTTTTTTTCTGTGTTCATAAATTTGGGAGATCTATTTTACTAAACACGAAACATTAAGCAATATTTCCCTGTTTCCAAATAATGGAAAATTATGCAAAATCATTTAAATGACAAACAATAACCTGTTGGTATATTCCATTATTTGAATTAAAAATAATAATAATTAGTGCCTAAGGCGTGTTCGAATCGCCAATCTCTGTTTATCGGGTGTTGCAAAATACGTGTTACAACTCTTGGGAGGTGACTCCTGCCACTCAGACAAGAAAAAAAGTTCTCTTGAACTTTCGGCTATCGGACATAGTTTCGGATCTACAAGGTGCCGAAAGCGTGGGAAAATGACTTTCGGACGCCAATAGTTCGGAAACTATCCAACGTAAAGAGAGCGGGTAAAAAATTCACTGAAGAAGTGATGCCTGCTGTATTGAATTTTGCATGTTTCACAATTCTACCATGCACGCGCAAGGGATTCCCCAAAGGAACGTAGAGTGTCCCGGATAATCTCCCAAATGAAAATTGGTCTAAATGCATATGAATTGATAGGGTTTCTACCAGGTAACAATAATTCGTTTGTATTAAGTCGATATCTGGAACAAATACAAAATGGCGGACACCTTCTTGCCCGTTGTGTGTGGTTGCATAATCGCCAGGTACGGATGCTGGCCAATTCCGGATGCTGGCTCTGAGTATTAAGTGTAGCGAATTTGTAATCAAATGCTCTAGAAAGACATCTGGAGTGTCGGTAGAACACAACAGATGAAGCAGGGTGAATAACATGTGTGGAAACACGTAACGAAAAATGCACACATACTAAGGAAACGTGAGTTCAAAGCGTCCGAAATGTAAGCAATAGCATCAAGAGCATGAAAGCCATTGCAAATTTACCAATAATATTCCATCAATCCGATGCAATATGATGTGCACGGTTGCATACCAATAAGGATGCAACAACTGACGCCAAGTTTAAATTGTGTAAGGGGACTCATTAAGAAACTCGGTAAACTAAATGAATGTCACTAGTGGGATCGCATGATCGATATTAAAATGTGGCCAATGTGTGTGTTGATATCGACATGTAGCTAATGGACAAATGTCAACATGTCCCACTACTGCTGGGACACCGTCCTACGTGCGGAATATAGGAAAATAACTACTTGGATCTTGAATCTGAGGCCGTGGGCTCCCAGTAGGATTGGAAACTGTTACCATGCGAGCGAAAGCGAATGCTCTAGTCCCGAGGCTTCGAGGAAGCCTCACTTTCTCTGTATTTATTTCTTTGAGGAGTACCCACTTTGTTTGGCAAGCGCTCTTGTACAGCCTCGCGACATGCTTGTGTGTTTCATTTTGTTACTCCTACTGCACAGTTATAAACAATCAGAGCTTTAAGATCTTTCTTCCTATTTCTCATGTCGTTTTATTTTCCATATGTATGGTGTTCTAGCAGTAGTGTTACATGTGCCAAATTGGTTCATTTTCGTCTTGGTCTTGGCATGTGCACTGTATGTAAGATACGAATTTCTGAAGGTATTTTCCTATATTTCTAGTACGTCTTATGTCCCAGAAGGCGTGAGACTGATACAAGTTTCTTATTTTCACGCTCTATCTGAATTTGTACCATGGATGAAGATATTTCTTTTCATATGTGTCGACTGTGGGACAAAGAGGGACATTGATACATCATGTTGTAGTTACGTTCTACCAAAAAGTACGCCAGATGTAATAGCAGAATGTACAACGTTATTTTCCTAGTTTTCGCACGTGAGACGGTGTCCCAGCAGTAGTGGGACATGTTGACATTTGTCCATTAGCTACATGTTGATATCAACACACACATTGGCCACGTTTCAATATCGATCATGCGATCCCACTAGTGACATTCATTTAGTTTACCGAGTTTCTTAATGAGTCCCCTTACACAATTTAAACTTGGCGTCAGTTGTTGCATCCTTATTGGTATGCAACCGTGCACATCATATTGCATCGGATTGATGGAATATTATTGGTGAATTTGCAATGGCTTTCATGTTCTTGATGCTATTCCTTACATTTCGGACGCTTTGAACTCACGTTTCCTTAGTATGTGTGCATTTTTCGTTACGCGTTTCCACACATGTTAATCACCCTGCTTCATCTGTTGTGTTCTACCGACACTCCAGATGTCTTTCTAGAGCATTTGATTACAAATTCGCTACACTTAATACTCAGAACGTCACTGTTGGCCAGCATCCGTACCTGGCGATTATGCAACCACACACAACGGGCAAGAAGGTGTCCGCCATTTTGTATTTGTTCCAGATATCGACTTAATACAAACGAATTATTGTTACCTGGTAGAAACCCTATCAATTCATATGCATTTAGACCAATTTTAATTTGGGAGATTATCCGGGACTCTCTACGTTCCTTTGGGGAATCCCTTGCGCGTGCATGGTAGAATTGTGAAACATGCAAAATTCAATACAGCAGGCATGACTTCAGTGATTTTTTTACCCGCCCTCTTTACGTTGGAAAGTTTCCGAACTATTGGAGTCCGAAAGTCATTTTCCCACGCTTTCGGCACCTTGCAGATCCGAAACTATGTCCGATAGCCGAAAGTTCAAGAGAACTTTTTTTCTTGTCTGAGTGGCAGGATTCACCTCCCAAGAGTTGTAACACTTATTTTGCAACACCCGATATATATATATATGGTGTTTTAAAACACCAACAACAACGTTTAGGATGTCATTTTTGATACCAAGATAAGACAAAAAAGTATAGACTAACTTGGGTGCAGAAGTCTGTCATTTCGAAGATATACGCCGCCGAAAACATGAAAAAATGAACTTTAGAAGGTCCGTAGCTGTAATACTACGGGACCTACCGTAGTCGGGTCAAGACTTCACTTAGGAACTAGTATATGCCCTATCCAAATATCCATGTTTCAGAATTGTAAGGTATTCACCAACAACCTCTATAAAAATTATTGCGAAAGTACCGCATGATTCTGAAACATGGATATTTGGATAGGGCACGTAGTAGTTCCTAATTGAAGTCTTAACTCGACTACGCTAGTTCCCATAATTTTGGATCTACGAACCTTTAAAGTTCATTTTTTCATCTTTTCTGCAGCCTATAACTGACGTGGGTGCATCCAGGTTGGTCTATACTTTTTGTCTTATGTTGGTGTCAAATCATTTTCCAAACGCTGTCGGTGTTGTTTTGAAACACAAGGCAGTCAAAAAGTTCCCGTAATGTTGTAGTTTTGACACTTGTGATGCAATCACAGTGACAGTTGTACAGCACAGTCCTTAGGATACCTAATTATGAATTTGACCATCTGAACAAGTCAT
Source organism: Thermobia domestica (assembly GCF_964235325.1). Classification (NCBI taxonomy): domain Eukaryota; kingdom Metazoa; phylum Arthropoda; class Insecta; order Zygentoma; family Lepismatidae; genus Thermobia; species Thermobia domestica. The sequence continues at coordinate 73,169,616 of NC_137470.1, read as the reverse complement.
AACAGACAGTAGACGAGTAGTGTAGCTTGACAGTGGCGTGCGTGGTGATCACTTGGCACAATGTCACAGTTCAAGCAAGCGCGAACATCAAGTTTATGAGCAAATTGGGGAAATCTGCTTCAGAGACTAATACCCTTAAAACAATTTACGGAGACGATGCTTTAAGGAAAATCTGGCCTCAAAGGTGGCTGTTTTATCACCGTAGAAGACTATCACAACAAACGTGACGGCTGAACTGCGAAAGATACCAATCCCATCAATGGCATTACCAGTTGAGCAAGTGTAGGTGTGTTTCAAAGAAGCCTACATGTACTTTGAATGTGTACTATTTGAATATACTGTGGCAATAAAGAACTGCAACAAACTTCCGGGAACTTTATATTATATTATTTTATATATATATATATACACACACCACGAACCTGCATATCTGATGCTAAAGCTTCATATGTTTCTTTAAGGAGAGGCCAATTCTTTCTGCCTAAGGTTAATGCCACCGCTGGTAGACTGAACGCACAATGATGGGCTATTTCATTGTCGACAATCTGTGCCTGAGATGGATCTGTCATTGACACAAAATGATCGATGAGCAACTGTGGTACAATGTCCTGATTGGTGAAAGCTGAAGGCAGTGAATTCCGACTGGTCGAAGCGGAAGAAACAGAATGGGACACAGACGGGGACGACGTAGGTGGTGGCGGTGGCTCCGTGGATGGTGGTGCTCTCCTGCTGAGGCCCACTGGAATAATAGAATCCCAGTATTCTTCGAAACTTGAGAATTCAGTAACTTCATCTCCGTCTGGGCTGTACAAATCCACTTTAGTCCTCTGAACATCTGAAAGAAATAAGTAACTGATTCTATGCATTTCGTCTTTAAACTTAATGAAAACAATATTCATAAAATGTGAAACCAAGATTATTTTTTGAAAAATAGGCAAAATGTTATATAGAATTACCGTTAATAGAGCACCAAAATGTGTCTAACATTTTTGATTACTGAATATTTTGATCTTCCATCTTCAGTGTTACTTTACTCTTGCCGTACTGCTTACTATTATACGTCAGGAATAGAACAAAGCGATATCGCAGACGGACATACGAATCTGTTCTCGGTAAGAACTGCACTGAACTGAACAAATTTAATTTATAGCTATCCTAACACCTGTATCTTCAGAACCCATCTTCCATGGATTAAAAAACTACGTTCAAATTACTAAATTTAATCGCATGCTTATTCGGTTCGAACATTCTTTACATTATATTGTGAATAAGCTACTAATTAAAGCAACAACTTACCTTCTGCTTCGTGTAACACTCTAGAAAAGAATTCAGAAGATGAAATATATCCGACTAACATACACTTCACTTTTTCACACTAGAAACGATTAGCGACAAACTCTCATGAAATTTCATTTAATATGAGGTTTGCACCATATTATCCGAATTCCAGTAATTTACATACCAGTATTTCTTTATATTATATTATACAGGTTGAGTTAAAAACGACTATACAACTTTGAAAGCATACAGAAATTTACTGCGATTACTTACACTAACAAGAGAGGTGTCAATTTGTAGCAAAGCACTTCAAGTTTAACATGAAATTCTTATTTTAGTTCGGTGTGATTGCCGTTGGTGATGCGGCAACATCCGACCGGAATTCAAATTCTTTCCACTCGTTCCAGGTGATCGGGCGTAACTTCAGCAATGGCAGCGTAGATGCGATTTCTCAGGTTTGCAAGATTGTCTGGTAAGGACGGAACATACACTGAATTTTAACAACACCCGACAGGAAGAAGACCATAGGTGCCAAGTCTGGGGTACAATGTGGCCATGCAATTGTACCTGCACGGCCAATCCACTGACGCGGAAAGCGAATATCAAGGAAATTTGGAACTTCCTTAAGGATATGAGGCGGTGCATCGTTTTGCTGGTAATAATAGGTCACTATTGTCGATGTTTGTCTTCATCTATCTGAGGAATTAAAAAAAAAAATCCAATATATCAAGATACATGATGCCAGTGATAGTGCTCTCCATGAAGAGAAAAGAACCGTATACTTTAAATTTACTAAGGGCACAAAACACATTTACCTTTGGACTATCACGGACGTGTTTAATGGGTTGATGTGGGTTTTCGCTGCCCTAGATTCTACAGTTGTGGGTGTTCACCATGTCAGTGATATGAAATCTACTCTCATCGCTGAAGATAATTGCGTTAAGTAATGTCTCGTCTTCCTCTATCTGATTAAAGATTTCCGCACAGAATTCTCCATGAGCAATTTTATCTACGTCAGTAATCTGTTGTACCATTGTAGATCTATGTAGTTTCAAGTGTAACGTTTACGTAGCGCTCGCCCAACTGTCTTTTGTGGAATGCCTATCTCGCGAGATGCACGCCGCATTGACTTTTTAAGAATACGGACAAAGCTTCCCCTAACCTTTCGACAACAGCAGTAACGGGTAGGTGTCCTGGTGATTTCGCATGACGAACAACACAACAATCAATCTCAACAAAGTTTTTGTGTCAATTCGAAATTGTAGGCCTATTTGGAGGTTTCTTATCTTGTTCCCTTACGAAATCTAAGCTGAACAAATGTTGAAGAGTTTGTTTCATGAAACAACACACCAAGAACACTCCGCATCAGTGAAAGTCGCCATTTTAAGAATGCACTACGGTGGCGCACGCGGTGATGAAATGTGGTACTGCGGCACTACGCGAGTCAAGCTTGAAGTGTTGTGCTACAAACTGACACTTATATTGATTATCTAAGTTATTCAATACATTTTATATGCTTTCGAAAGTAAATGTATAATACATTTTATATGCTTGTAAAGTTCTTTTTGACACTATACATATATATATATATATATATATATATATATATATATATATATATATATATATATATATATATATATATATATATATATACATATATATATATATATATATATATATATATATATATATATATATATATATTACTGTTAATGAATTGACAAATGAACTGGCAATACTGTTAATGAACGGAAGAGGTGATTCCCATATCAAATTGAGAAAAAGTTCATTTGAGCATGTGGGGAAAAAGAGCGTAATTTCGGAGCTAGGGCCGTCCAAAAGCGTGAAAAATTCATTCCATAACACCCTATTCCGAACACGTAAAGCTGGCGTAATTAACACTTCCGACTTCCCGCCGACCTATTTCGTGTTCACTTTTTGCATATTTTGGACCCACCTTAAGTTAAAGCATGTTTCGAAATTTCCTTGGGCGTGTATGTAAGAAGTATGCCGTGTGAGAAATCCCTTGCGCACTGCAAATTGTGGAAATATGCATTTTTGGATGGCATATGTGTAATTTTCTTTACGTGGATATGGATCGCCACTCTACGATTCTGTGTGTTCGAAATAACGCCTGTTGCAATTTATTCTTTTCACGCTTGGACGGCCCTAGCTCTGAAACTATGTACTATTCCCCACATGTCCACAAAATAAAGTATCAGTTATCGCTGCGTAATCATTAAAGGCACGATATTTTGTATAATTTTTAATTATAATATCAAATTCATTAAATTATTATTTTATTAAAAGTAACTGATATTCTAAAACAACCTGACTTACAAATATAACAGGCAATCATAAAGATTCGGAAACTCCAAATCTTTTCTATACCGGAAGAAGTAAGCGCCGTTGAAGAAATGAAAGCGACCAATCAAGAAACGAATTTTTTGGCCCGAAGAATAAATGTATGTAAGGTAAGTAATTAAACAATACTATAAGATAATGACGTCACGTGCATGATCAGACGCGAATAAATTAATTCTAGGAAATCGTCTTTGATTGAATAAATTAATAGGTGTTTGATTAAAGGGGTAAGTAAATTGATAGGAGTTTGTTATCAAAATTAATTAAATTACCTTACAATGTTGCCTAATTTTCGATATAAATAAGCGAAATATAGGGAATTTCAACCCTTTTAGGGCACCAAATGGCATCAGCGCAGTACTAACGAGGAAACCGATTCAAGTGTGACACGAAATTATAGACGAGTTTATGTGCAAACGATGTGTTTTTGCGTGCAATTAAACCCATTAGAGGGGAAAACCCTCGATCTTAATCGTTCCGGAGATATAGAGGAATAAAGGGAAGGCTGGTGCTCCGATATTTTGCGAATTTTTGAATATGTAGCGTTAGTACAAGTAAAAGAGTCTTTTAAAATGAATAAATCCCTTATCCAGGAAACTGTAGTAATACGTCGCCTTAGACATGATGGTTACAAAACCGAAGAGTCCATAAAAAAATTCTAGAGGAAAAATGTTTTGGACTGGGGAGACGAAAATACTGGAGTTCCATTGTTGCCTGAAATAGGCGTGTCAGGTACCTATGTTCAGGTTTCTTGGTACGCTGAATCGAATAAAAGTATTATCAGTCTAATAGGACGAAAAATGTAAAAAATGGTGCCCGTCCGAACTTTCCAAACATTTACAATGTCTACAATTATTAACCGATCGGAACTGTTTGTGATATACAGTATATTACCATCAATTACACGCTTTGTGGGGTTAAATTTTAAAAAAATAGTAATATGTTTCGTTAGTAAGTCACTTTTTACTATTACTAAAGCGCTCCTTGATATTGGTCATTTTCGTTGATTTTTATATATCCCCTCGCCTCCCCATGTTGCGGGCCACGGCATCGGAAGTGTCATTCTTCATCTCAGCGACCCCGAAAAGTATGAATTCGACACTGATACTGGTAATTTTGATTTTACATTAATTTATATATATTCCCGTCCCCTCCCACAATTTTTGCGGGGCTGAATTCGGATTTAAATGGCATCAGAAGTGTCATTGTTCATCTCAGCGATCTCAAAACTATAGATTCGACACTAATATCGGTCATTTGTAAATGTCTTTCCCCTCCTTTAAGTTACATCGTCAAAGTGATATGACAAAAATCATCTCATGTTCAAACTTCATCCAGGTTGAAAATTTGATCGAGATCCGGTGGTTCAAGAGTGATCAAGTTATATATATATATATATAATTTCCCCCTCCTACCCCATCCCCTAAGTTCTATCATCAAAGTGAATAGATAAATATTATCCCAGGCCCGAACGTCATCTACGTTGAAAATTTGATCGAGATCGGTCAGGTGGTTCAAGAGTAAAGTCATATAGACAGTCACTTTCATTTTTTTTTTTTTTTTTTTTTTACATTTATCTCCCCCTCCCCTTGGTTGCACCGTCGAAGTTAAATAATAAAAATTATCCCAAGCCAGAACGTCATCCATGTTGAAAATCTGATCGAGATCGCTTGTGTGGTTCAAGAGTTATTAAGTATTATTTATTTTTATATATCTGTCCCTTCTCCTCCCCCTCTCCTAAGGTCTACCGTCAGAGTGATATGATAAAAACCACCCCAGGTCCGAACTTCATCCATATTGAAAATTTGATTAAGATCGGTCCTGTGGTTAAAGCGTGAAGTCACAAAGACGGTCACTTTTATTTTTATTCTTTTTACATATATATATATCCCCTAGGTTCTAAGGAAAAAGTGAAATAACGAAAACATCTATGTTGATTTTTTTTTACAGATCGATCGGGTGCTTTAAGCGTGATAAGTCACGAATACAGTCACTTTTATTTTTATTTATTTATATATTTTGTTTTACATATATCTCCCTCCTCCTCCTCCTCCTCCCCTTCGTTGCACTGTAAAAATGAAATGAAGTACACATCCCACGCCCGAACCTTATCTATGTTGCAAGTTTGATCGAGATCGGGCGGGTAGTTCGCGAGGTATTACGTTTTATTCATTTTCATATATTTCCACTCCTCTCCTCCACTTCCCGTAAGATCTACTGTCAAAATGAGATAATAAAAACTTCCCAGGTTTGAACTTCATATATGTTGAAAATTTGATTGAGATCGATCGGGTGGTTCAAAAGTCATTAATTCACGAACATAGTCACTTTTATTTTTATATTTATTGATTTTTGTATATCTCCCCCTCCAAACCCTCCCCTACGTTGGCCCATGAAAGTGAAATGAGAAAAATTATCCCAGTCCCGAACTTCATCTACATAGATGATTTGATCAAGATCGGTTGGGTGGTTCAAGAATTAAGTTTTATTTATTTTTCCTTATGTCCCCCTCCTACCCCTTACGTAAGTTGTACCGTCAAAGTAAATAGCTAAAAACACTCCCAGGTCAGAACGGCATCTACGTTGAAAATTTGATCGAGATCGGTAGGTTGGTTCAAGAGATTAAGAGTCACAAAAATAATCACTTTCAATTTTATAATATAGACTAGCAGCGTTCACCCCGCTTCGCTGCGGTCACCCCGGAACGCAATAAACTTTGTTACTTAGATAATTTTTACTTTTTCGCTTTCAAGTGATATGATAAAAACCATAGAAGATTGCAGTAAATGTTAACATTATATCGCCTGTCATTTATGTTAACCCGCCCCGCTTCGCTGCGGTCACCCCGGAACGCAATAAACTTTGTTACTTAGATAATTTTTACTTTTTCGCTATTGCAGTAAATGTTAACATTATATCGCCCGTCATTTATGTTAACCCGCCGAGTGACACGGTCATGCGGGTTGCATATAAATACGTTTATTTTTACCTATGATGAATAACTAACAAAGGATTTGTACGTTATGGACACTTGAATGGTCAATTATCTCAAGACACTGGTAATTAAAAATTAAAGTGATATGATAAAAACCATCTAGGGTCCAAATCCTAATAACCCCCCAAAAATAAAAGAAATTGGTTCAGCCGTATTAGCGTGATGAGGGAACAAAGGATTTTGTACGTTCTCTTTTATATATAAGATAAGGCGTACCGGTTTTCGTTTTTTAAGTTGAAGATACTATTTTTGCTTATTGATCCATACACTGCGTTTTAATATGTCACACTACACACTGACGTACTTACGTTTGCAACAATGTGTGTTTATGTTTCATATTATTTGATTTGTTTTTCTATACCACTTTTGCACAGAATATAACATTGTATTTTTGTTCACACAATGACGTCTCTGTTCCTTTGGGAATCTAATTAATACGTTTTTATATCACCTTTTCTCATTTTCTACGTACTAATGACATGATATATTAGCATGTAATATCATACAATTTTGTTCTTCGTTTCAGTGGCATTTGTTATTCCTTAAGCTCTTTCTTTTTCCGGCCCCGAGTAAAAGCTATGCCACTCACCTCAACATTCAACACCAATTTTATTCCACCCTGGTGCATCTTTCTTAACGTTTCAATGCAATTTTCAAGCATATTCACTCGCAACATAACCAAAAATTCGCAAAATATCGGAGCACCAACCTTCCCCTTATTCCTCTATATCTCCGGAACGATTGAGATCGAGGGTTTTTCCCTCTAATGGGTTTAATTGTACACAAAAACACTTCGTTTGCGCATAAACTCATCCACAATTTCGTGTCACACTTGAATCGGTTTCCTCGTAAGAGCCCGTAACAGAGCGTGATTACAATTCAATTAAACGGCCGCCATCTTGAAAAGACGACAAGTGGTCCAATGGCTACTTATTTTTTATGCGAGGAATCATCTCTTACAAATCATTAACAGTTTGTATTGCGCACATGAGCACGCAGACCAACAAAACCAAAACCTATATTATACGCTATGAATTGGAGAGAAGGTTAACGCTTCAGGATACTTTTCTCTTATATTCGTGAAGTGCCTGACATCTAACATGCAGTACCCTGCAAATGGCAAGATACACTACACCAATGAATTTCCCAGAAAATTTTACATGAATTTGATATATCACTTGCACTTATTCCCATTTGAGAAACCGAAAGTTTAATCCAAGATGGCGGCCGGGGTGTGAGACATTTGTCAGAGAAGCAGAATTTGATTCATTTTGCGTATGTCCACATTTATGCTCAGCTACATCTAAAGGAACTGAAAGCAATTTTGTGTACGAGCGTTGTAGCAGTTTATGACTGAATTAAGGATATATATGAAGGCTCATAAATATGCAAATTACCGGGATGGGCCGCTAAATTAGTGCAATGTACATTGGACAGCGAACTTCGCATGTGAATCTATTTTACATTAATCCCAAGGGAACACTTCACGAATGTACCTTGTTAGTGCAAACTATAAATTGGTTATATGTTCACAGATTTAATCTCTTTTTCCGACATCAAGAGTATATGAAGAAAAAACCCATGTTTACAATGGGATACGAACATGTGATCAAATTTGTATACGAGGCAAGACTCCCACTATAAACTGAACCTCGGACAACACGCGCGTTGGCCACTTGTTGACTTCTGTATTCAGGCTACTGATTTTTTTTTTTAATTAAAATATTAGCCATAGTTAAAATTAAAACTTGTTTCCACCTGGTATACCGAAGATACGCCACTAAACCTAGACTAGTGTTTACAAGACAAATATTGGGTTTCTGAAAACGTACGTGAACTCCACGAATATTAATATCTGCTAATAAAACCGCCACTGAATTTTTCAATGAAACTGTGATAGAACTAATCGAGTATGATTTGAATTAACACAAATATAGTTTTAAAAACTAGATCCTCATTTCATTGTCTTCTTTTCCAAAAACTCATCTGCAATATAAACATATACATACAAAATCTGTTCCACCAACGAAACACTACTAACCTGTAACTTCACCTGGTCTTATCCACATGACTGCTTCGTGTAAGCTCGAATTGAGCATTTTTGTGTTCTCCACTCCTGTCTTTTCATTGTCTGTAACCATTGCTACACTGGCCGTGCAAATTTGCGCCTGACTAGCCTGTTGACTCATTTTTACCGTCTGCAGTTCATCTTCATCATCAGTGTTCTCGATTTGATGTGATTTTTCTTCATCTGAGGTTATGGAAGATTTTTCTAATCTTGTTGACAGACTATCAAGTGCTGTCTAGAAACGCAGAAAAATGTATTACGAAACTACAAAGGAAAAACAAAAAACAACAACAAAACATTGATCTATTTACATACTATCACACTTCACTTATAATATTACGTACGTATGTCCATAAAAACCTATATCATCACTAACGGTGAGATATTATAAAACACATCGTATCTTACAACATCCTCCCTTTAGTTTCAACTTGAAGTTAAAGATTACTTTAGATTCTCGTGTTCAACAGTGACACAAAATGACATCTTATTTTTTAACGCTAGTTAATTTAAATTGCATTTTATTATAATTTTCACATTTACGTGCCAGAGCTCAGCTTAGCATAGACTGTGAGAAATAGATGGTGACAGGAAAATAGATAACACTTCTACTAAGTGGCACACGCAACATAGAGGTTAGGTGTTTCAACGCAAACATGAACACTTATCATAGTAAGAAATGTATACGAACTCCTGAAAATATATGAACTTGCGAGCTGTAACTCCTCCATCTTGAATTTATACGTACGCCACTGCTCCTGCTTTAGACCACTCGAGCATGAGAGTCAGCTTGCTTACTTCGTGTATCAGAACGAATACAAAAAGGGGCCAACTCTTGTGTATTAAAAACTGCACAAAATCAATTACCCCAAAAGCTGCGTGAATACAAACGGTTTCAGGGTGTGCACACTACTCTTGCAAATGACAAGGGTCGTAAATCCCTGCGAATAACGCGGTTCATTGTCGCTTGCATTGTACGGCATTTGTTGGCCATCATATAGTGTAGGGGGATTTTCGGAGGTCACCATACGTCGAACCACACGCGGTAGCAGCGGGGTTCCCCTCACGGAGGGCCCGTTTCTAGCTGTTCGCGTCAGTGTGGTGGACCCTGGACTATGTGTCGCATATCTTAACTACATGAGCTGAAATAAATTACTGAGAACTTCCTGTAGGGCTACAATGATTAAATTTGACATGATTGTGGCTTTCCGAAACTAACCCACAGGAAAATTGCCAAAAGTGAATATTTTTAATTTTTAGGGGGTCTAAAGAGGGGGTTAAAAAATTTCCCGTGTTATTTAAATGGGCCTTTTTTTTTTTTTACCTATAATCTCATGTTTTAGGTACTTAGAATTGGAATAAAAACTTGAAATTCGGTATACTTGTACGTTTTTGTTAGCGTTACTTAAGCGAATCATCAGAAATAAAAAATTCTAACCGAAGAGTGGTTTTATGGGGAACTGAAAAATCTTCCCATCTTATTTATATGGAACACCTTTTACACCCCAAAATTATTGAGCACTTCCTGCTGGGCTACAATAATTAAATTTGACATGATTGTAGTTTTCTGAGATTAACCCACAGGAAAATTGCCAAAAATGAATATTTTTAACTTTTAGGAGGTCTAAAGAGAGGATGAAGAATTTCCCCCATGTTATTTAAATGGGCCTTTTTTGGACCTATAACCTCATGTTTTAGGTACTTAGAATTGGAATAAACCTTGAAATTCGGTATGCTTGTACGTTTTCGTTAGCGTTACCTGAGTGAATCATCAGAAATAAACATTTCCAACCATAGTGTGGTTTTATGGGGAACTGAAAAATCTTTCCCATGTTATTTATATGGGACGTCTTCTACACCCCAAAATGCTTAGACACTTCCGGCAGGATTAGAATCATGAAATTTGGTATGATTCTAGCCTTCCAGGACTAACGAACAGGAAAATTACCAAAAGTGAATATTTTTAATATTTTAGGGGTCTAAAGGGTGATGATGAAATTCCCATGCTATTTAAATGCACGTTTTCTTGGGATACAAAATCTTATCTTTTAGATAGTTGAAATAGGAAAAGAAACGATAGAATTATGGGTTGAAGAGGTGCGAGGCCATAGGCCGAGCAAAGACAGTGTGTGGGGGCGAAGCCTCCAGATGGGCAAATTCAGGAAATATGAAGAGTAAGTTCACGAAATTCACTGTTGATGCAAAGGTCGATAGATAAGAAATGAGAGGCCGTAGGCCGAGGAAACTCGGGAGTCTGGGGTGGAGCCCCCAGCTAGCCAAAGGCTAGTTTCCCTATAAAACTATTCACAATGGTATGACGTACAGGATAATTACACACTTGACACATTTCTGCGACGCTCGACGCGTAAGCTCAGCATCGGAAAGGGCCACAATCTGTTCAGTTTCGATTTCATCAGACTACGCTAGACCACATTGCTCCAGTGCGTGTCTAACAAGATACTTACTATTGCTTGCCTCGTGGTATATCCACACTTCTTCGATCGAAACGTAACTGGTGACATTTTTCTCCTCAGACATGATTTGCCATTTCTGTTTGAGAATGTGGACTTAGAGACACGACAAAGAATGTGGCTGCAGTTAGATGGAGCGCCGCCCCATTGTGCGCGGAGAGTGGTGCAGTATTTGAAAACGCGTTTCAATGGGAAATGGATTGGGAGGAACGGACCAGTGCTATGGCCTGCATGATTCCCAGATTTAACCTCACCAGATTTTATCTGTGGGGATATTTGAAGAACGTTGTGTATTAATGCCAACCAACAACCAGAGAAGATATGATAGAGCGAATTCGATTAGCTTGTGCACAAATCCCACGGAACGTTTTATTGGATATTGTAACACATTTTCGCAGAAGGATTACTTTATGTATTCAAGCACATGGAGATATCGTTGAACACAATTTAGTTCGTGCGTGAATGGTGTGTGGACTGACGAAGAAAACTACGCTGAACGTGAGAGGGGGACTCACGAAGAAAAAGCACCCCGGACGTCAGAGGCGTGGGAACTCACGAGCCTTGTATCCTATCCCTTTGTCCTTACTTGTACCTTCCTGTAACCCTTTAACATCATATTCTCTCCATAATGAAATTACCGAAGAACAGCAAAGTAGAGTGCATGACCAGACTTCCCGTGTTTTGTGCTGGTTAAAATGTAGAATGCACAGTTGGTGATTCACACATACTTTGGTTTTATGGTCGTTAGCGGGATCGATGATTACTTACCGGACTCACGAGGTTGTTGACCCCTCGAAACGTATTCATACTATGAACATTAGGCGCTTTCTTAGAAACAGTCACCATCTTGGCGGCCACTTTGAAAACTGTGTTCCATGGCGAAAACATTCCTACGAAAGCTGTTTAATATTCAGTTTTTAACGAACGTGGAATTACTCGCCCAAATTTGCTATCTAAATTTTCATTTTCGCCCCGGGTACTCTTGAGGGGGCTTCGGGAGTCAGGCCGACAACACCTCTCGATGTGCCTTACGTCAGTTACCTACTCCAGTTTTTCTTCGGTTGATTTATCTCCAATCGCTTTCATACTACGGGTACTAAACCAATTCTCTGACACGAATATTATGTTTCGGCGGCCTTTTGGGAACAGTACTATTTCACCTCAATCGTTTTCTCCTGCAAGGTGTTTGTTTTGCAAGATTTATCAAACGCGGTACCAATTGACTCATGTTACTATTTGAAATTTTGAAGTTAGCCCGCCAAGACCCTTTCAGGGAGGCCACTGGGATCAGAGGGACCACACCATTCGATATGCCCTATGATACTTACCTATTTCGTTTTTATTCTATTCATTTACCTTCCATACTACGGGTACTGGAGTTTCCGAACCATATCATGACGGCCATTTTGAAACTGTGCTCCATATGGAACATCTTTTGGTACAGCGTTACTTACTTTTCCAAGACTTTCGAACGAGGTATTACACGACCCATGTTACCATTTGACATTTCAAAGTTACCCTCCGTTACCCACATTTACAAGGGGCGGGGAGGGGTACTATTGGCGGAATTGGTTTTTCCCCTTAGCAGTATATAACATGTGTTGGGGGGCGCGGTGGCTGAGTGGTAGAGCGTTCACCTGTGGTGCTTGGGGTCCCGGGTTCGATCCCAGCCCCCGCCAAGTGAACTTTGTGGTGGACAAACACCGTGCTCGTGGGTTTTCTCGGGGATCTCCCGTTTCCTCCCACTTTATTCATTCCACCATTTCAGTCATCTCTCATCATCACCGTCTCCTTTAGTCTAACCGGCATAACTGTGGGACGTAAAACTTAAAGAATTCATTTCATTTTTATATAACATGTACTTCAAACCTTCAAACAATTCTTTTATGTTTTATCATTTTTCAGATATTTCCGTGGATTGATTAAAATGGCCCACCCTACATATTATACAAAACAATATTCCTGATTTATGTGACACTTATCTACGCAGTTTTTCAAAATAAAGCTCCTTTTCTAGTCATTCGAAATATGTCATACAGAGATCACAGTATTCGATACTAAGGTACTCTGGATGTGTATTGCCCCGTTAGTCTCACTTATGTTATTACTATTGCAGAGGCCTCCAAAATTCGTGATACTGCAACATCCTTAGTTTGTAACACTGAGTAGTAAATGTTTTATTATGAGTTTTAGTTTAATATGTAGATTTGAGATAAACAGAACAACAAGCACCACAATTAAAAAAAGAAAGAAAAAAAAAAAAAAAAACACTGTTGGGCTGAAAACACTGTCAATCTAGTCGTACCGCATAGTAAGTCAAATCATGTTACCCTGTTGATAAATTTTAGTGTTTTTTATGTATTACTTTACAAATTTAAAAGGTGTTCAAGAAAGTTATCCACCCTATGTATACATATAAATTGTGAAAATCATTCATAGAGAAATGTCAAATTAAAAATAAATAAATAAACATGCTACCAGAGATGTTCATCTATCTATTTTATATACTAATGTTATATATATATATATATATATATATATATATATATATATATATATATATATATATATATATATATATATATATATATATATATATATATATATATATATATATATATATATATATATCAGACCACCCGTCCCAGGCAATTTTCTCGGCTCGTAATGCATGTAAATACTTCAAACAAAAAATTGAATGACCAAATCGTATGTGGAAAATCAAATGGTGATACTTTCGTATCCAGCGGCGTAGCGGAAGTATTTCCACGGGGCGTCAACTTCAAAATTTCAAATTGAAAGTGGTATCAATTTTATTTTCTTTGGATGTATTATTGAAAAAGAAACAACTTTTATAGGAAACAATTTTCGCTAAAGTCTACGGTTTGGCATCTACGAGTGGTACGTGTTGTTGAATTGCTACTACCAAGACCACCCGTCCCAGGCATTTTTCTCGGCTCGTAGTGCACATACATATTTGGTGTGGTGTAGTGGGAGGCCAAATAATCGGTCCCTAATTTCTTCCAAGGTACTTTGACAGGGGTAGAGTACGCTAATTTTTTGTCACATGTTCTTTGTGAGTTCTTCGAAGATGTAACACTAGCAACTCGTGAAATGATGTGGCTACAACAAGACGGTTGCCCTGTTCATTTTGCAAGAGTTGCCAGACAACCTGTTGAACGTTTATTTCCAAACAGGTGGATCGGAAGAGAAGGCCCGGTTTCTTGCCCAGCTTGTTCTCCGGACTTGACTCCACTTGATTTCTTTCTTTTGGGGACGTGTCAAGGAGCTGTTTTATCAAGAGCGTCCTACTACAAGAAAGGACAGGACATAATGTCTGCCGTGCACAAAGTCCAAATGAAGTGTTAACAGCAGTCAACAATGTCCCGGTACGCATTCGCATGTGCATCGCAAGTGCTGGACGATCCTTTGAACATTTATTGAGAGTTTATTTTGTCCAAGTATGATATTTTGGGAAGAATGTACGGAATTTGCAGTTCATATCATTTATTCTACTTATTATCTTCACTTTATTTGTGCTATTCTTGAACAATTATTTGTACAATTATTGTGAAAAGTGATTTTTATTGAAACGTTTTCATAAGTTATGTAACCCGTTAAGAAGCCCGGGAGAGTGGTAATAATTTCATAACTTTTAAATTTTAATTTTTGTTTTATGTTTTATTGCTGATACTTTAGATCAAATTTGTTTTATACGCAGTTTACTTAATACCCATGAATGTTTTTCTTTGCTTTTCTATTTTGAATTGGTTCCGACCGCGCAATTTAAACTATATTGTCCTGCAATATTGTTTTCATTTGTTGATACGTACAACAGATATGTCATAACGTTTGACACTGAATGATACAAAGGGTTTTCAACAACAATGCTATTTGATAGAACATGTGTTATCTGGTCTTCTTTTAAAGTAACTGCCAATTACGAGGGACATACTGAAAGTCGTGAGCTACATCACTGATTACCCTAATGAACTACTTCCTATATAACTAATGGCAATTAACTTTTTCCCACATTGCAACGAAAGTGATTATACGAAACTATCGGCTAGAGTTGTAACTAACTGTATCGTCTGCTACTGGCAGTAGCTAAGTACATCATTGGCTAAGTATATTAGACTCAGGCACTCTGAATGATTTGATTCGTTCTTGTTTTTAATAGTTCGTAGTACCCAACTTCCTTGAGTGGTAGTGCAACGGTCTCAACAGTTTCAACGGAAGAGCAGCTGAAACCTCTTATACAATATAATTACTCAATGAGCAACTTTTTTTCACAATCGTAATCTTTAGTTGTAAGTAAAACCAAGTACATCGTCTCAATCTACAGACATTTCTTTCTTTCTTTCCAGAACGATGACACTGTTTTTTTGCTAGCACGTAACAGGCGGGATTTCCAAAATGGCCTGCAGCGATGTTTCCTTTAGACACCGCGCTGTGTTTGAATTCCTTGTTAAAGAGGAACAATCTGCTTCTGAAATTCACCGCAGACTACAGTGTGTCTATCGAGATGTGTGCATGGGTGCCAGCTGTGTTAGAAGATGGGTGAAACATTTTAAGGATGGGAACACGATTATCGAACATCAGCCACGCAGCGCGCACTCTCGAAGTGCCTAAACGAAACGCAACAAGGTAAAGGTTGATGAGCTGATTAGGGGAGATAGGGGTAAAACTTATCACTGTGAATGATATCGCTGCAAAACTTGAATATAGTCCGGTGCAAGAAATGATTCACAGGTGAGGTTATCGGAAGGTTTTACCGTTGGGTCCCACGGTTATTAACCAAGGACCACAGACGTAAGGGACTAACAATTGCCCAAACCCTTCTTCAGAGATTTTAATATGAAGGACGGGTATTGTGACTGGAGATAAAAGCTGATTCCATTATTATAAACCTGAAACAAAACGACGGAGTATGGAATGGCATCACTTGATTTCACCATCGAAGAGAGCCAAGAGAGTGCAATCGATAGGAAAAGTTATAGGGAGCGTCTTCTGGGATGCACAGGGTTGCAATCTGGTTCACTTTCTTGAGCCTGGACAAACCATAAATTCTGGCCGCTACATCCAGACACTTCTGAAGCTCCGTCGTGCCTTGCGTGATTAGCGCCCTGGAAAGAAGATCATCCTTAAACAGGATAATGCGCGTTCGCATATTTTACGTGCCACTATGGAGCACATCAGGAGATTTGGGTGGAAAACAATTCCACATCCTCCCTACAGCCCCGGCATGGCACCCTCCGACTACTATCTTTTCGTTTTAGTGAAGGAACAGATGCGAGGCTATCGATAAAGACATTGGAGGATATTCGTCAAGCAGTGCGTCAGTGTCTATGCGCAGCTGGAACGCAATTCTATCGCAAGGGTACTTTCAAACTTGGAGAATGATAGAAAAGGAAAGGAAAGATCTATAGATTGAGACGATATATTTGGTTTCACTTACAAATAAAGATCACGGTTGTGAAAAAATATTGCTCACGACTTTCAGTGCGCCCCTCGTAAAGCTTTTGTTCTGTAGTTGCAATTAAACAATAAATAAGACATAGATGCAAAATCGTAGAATTTAACGAAAATGTTTCCTGTAAAGTTCTTTCTTTTTCAATAATACTTCCAAAAAAATTGAAATTGATACCACTTTCCCTTTGAAACTTTGAAGTTGACACCCCGTGAAAATATTTCCGCTACGCCATTGGATATGAAAGTATCACATTTGATTCTCCACATACGATTTGGTCATTCAGTTTTTTGTCTGAAGTATCTACATACAGAGAGCGAGAGAGTTACAAAAAAATTGCCATTATTTTGGGAAAATATTTCTCACATCAAAATAAGAAAAAAAGCTCATATGGACTTGTGCTTAAAAGGGCATAGTTTCGTAGTTATAGGTTGCCGAAAACGTGAAAAAATGAACTTTAAACGTCATAGTTCCACTACTATAGGACCGATCGTAGTTGGGTCAAGGCATCACTGAGGAACCAGTATGTGAACTATCCAAATATCCATCCTTCAGAGCCTCTGGTACTTGCACAACTATTATTAGAGAAGCTACTTGGGAGTACTTGATCACTCTCCACCTACCTCTCTATAAATTGGTGTTTAAGAACTGGAGCATTCTTAAACATTGATATTTGGATAGTTCACATACCAGTTCCTCAGTGATGTCTTGACCCAAGTAAGATAGGTCTCATAGTAGTGGAAGTTATGAACTTTTACACAAGTTTACTTGTTCCAGATTTTCGGCACCCCGTAACTCCGAAACTATCCACTTTTGAGCACAGGTCAATGTGATTTTTTTTTTTTTTTTTTTTTTTTTTTTTTTTTTTTAATTTTGATGTGAGGAATCATTTCCCAAAGTATAGTGTCACATTTTTGTAAGACCCTATATTATATATACATATATACATTACAGGAAATAATGGAACAATTTCAACAAGTAATTTCAAACTATCATTTTTCAGCTTAGAACAATAACGTTACTAAGAAATATGTATTATTATGATAAAAATAAATAGAGTATGAAGAAAATAGGATAAAATACAATATATGAATTTTAAATTTTACAAATTGCAATCTCACAAAATTAATTAGAATATAATTTTTCAAAAAAAAAAAAAAAAAAAAAAAAAAAAACATACTCACCTCAATACTTGCTGCTCCTGATGCATCTACAAGATTATCCGTTGCTGGTGTGATGTTCATACTAACATTCAACTCAGACGCATATGTTTTCTTGCTTTCTTCATCGTGTACTTTTGCTTTTACATGGACACTAGTAGGTTTTCCCTCCACGATATCTATATCAAGTTCTATATCTGGGATGGGAACTCGCCAATACTGGAACGTATTGAATCGATTTTCGTTGTCCACGTGTATATGTAAGTGCCCTTGCGATTCCGTAACACTAAGCTGAGAATCAGTGGTTTCTCTGTAAGTTGTATCAATATTTGACATGCCTGCTGGCTTTAATTCTACCTGTTCCTCTATCCTGCTTGGTACTGTCACACTTCTATCACTTTCTTTGGTATCATCTACTACAATGTTTCTAAGTTCACTATCCTGTATTGTTTTACTCTGTTCTTCAGTACTACTAATATTTTTATTACTACTACTATCTTCACTTTGTTCTGAAGAAATTTCAGTACTCGAACTCTTTCTGCTACTTACATTTTTATTTACATCATCAGGTACTACATTTTTTAACTCTACACTTCCGTGTCCTTGATTTTTAATTGCACCTTCATCATCACATTCTTTATGTATCACAGACGACATAGTTTCTTCCTTAGGTGTTTCGCAATTTCGCTCAAATGATTCTACGAAATTGGCATACGGTTCCTCAGTCCCCGCCATATCACTCACATTATAGTTGTTATTTAATCTGTTGAGATGTAATAACACGTTATTGTTTCATAATCTTATGTATTATTAAAAATAAAATTATCTTACACATTAAATAGTTTAAATTATGTTTACTATAGATTTTTTTTAACAAAGCAAAGGAAGAAAACGTTGGATTGCTTCAAGTAGTATGTGCAGTAAATACAAGGACTCGATGATATGATGACATTATAGCACCACAAAAGATGGAGTATTTAGAGCACATGGTATAACAATGTACCAATTTCTTCTGAATTATATTATCACGCTGTCTAATTTGGCTGGTGTAGTCTAGTAACAACTTTTAATTTTATTTCAAAAATTCCCCTAAGAAATACGCAAAGAAGCGATTTTTACAACCAAAATTTTCTCTTACGATTGTATACATTATAATTAGCAAAGGAAGAAAAAAAAAAAACAGTGAATAATTATAAGTATAACAAATGAAGTGTTTCACATTTGGAAAGAATCTCCGATAAAACAAAGTGGGAATTAACTATTTCCTTGACAGTCACAGATATTTAATCAGAATACAACTAAAACTAACAAAGATAGTATAATGATCTAATCCCTATGTTACTACCCTCTCCCCTTAATCTGTAGACAGAATTTAGCGATTGTAAATGGGAAATTACAAATCTTACCTAATTTCCACCCCATGCGGATTAATAAGAACTAATTCTCCCTGGTTATTGTACGCAAGCCCGGTGATGCTAGGATCAGCGAAAGTAGATATGAACGGCCCTAAGGCCTGGAAGGCTGCCATTCTAACCCATCTTGATGAATCACGCAGAAGACTTACAAAGGCCGGGGCTAGAGCTTGTTTACGAATCTGCAGGCTACAAGCACACGACACAGACATAAATACTTCAGCACAGGCCTTTCGTACACCCCAGATGTCATCCTCGCAGAGGGCAAAAAACCTCGGTAGCTGAAAAAAAGAAAGAAATTAATCAACTACAGGATCAAGACAACAGTTAAATAATAACATACACATATCTCCCAATGAGAATTTACATCCAAGAAATACAAATGATTATCAAAATAGTGGAAAAACCTTAAGAAAATACAACTTATCTATCTAATGCTGAGAGGAAACATTGTTAGCCAGCCGAATACCTCTGATTATTCGTTGAAAGGCAGCATGTAAATCACGAATCTTTTCTACATAAATATTGTACCATTCTTTATGCAACGCGATTCTCAGTTCTATCAGCGAGGGACATACGGAATTAGCTCCAAAACTGAAATTCCATGTGTTCAATAATGTTGAGGTCTAGGGACTGAACGGGCTATTTAAAGTGTTGTTGTTTGTTACGATGCCCATAAACCACGCCCCTAAACAGATCCAGTAGTCTGAATTGGCACATTGATATATTGGAAAATTGCGTCATCCGCTGGAAACAGCTAAATAGAGTTTTTAAGAGGCAGAAAACTTGCACAGTTGGAAAGTTGAAATAAAACACAGAAAAGATATTTTTAATATCCATGAAATTAACTCTGACAGATCATTTTATGGCATTAATGTCTAAATATGATTTTGGGCATGTGGCCATTGCGGTTGACGCGTACATGGCGTAATCTGGAGGTCCAATCTTCACACTCTCTTCGTAGTAAATCAGGCTGTATTTCGGCAATAACGAGTCGAATGTTGGCTTCCAAGTGCTCAATTGTTTCTGGTTTCTAAACGTTAACATGAGACTTTACATATCCCTAGAGATAATCTCAAATCACACGAACGTGGCGTCAAATCACACGAACGACGTGGTCAATTTAACAGGTCCACTTCGCGAAATTAATCGTTCATCAAATGTTATTTTCAGTAAATTAATTGCGGCAAGCGCTGTGTGGCATGTGGCGCCGTCGTGCTGAAACCACATGTCTGCAACATTAATGTATTTCAATTGAGGCATGAAAACGAGTGTTGTTCTTTTTCTGTTAGTTAGAACGAAAGACTTTTTCGTTCTCCCGTCTGAGCATCTAATCTCCCCCTTCTTGACCTCCGAGGTCAACCGTCTGGTAGATAACCACATTCCCTCTGTAAAGGGAGATGTCTGGCTCTGTGTCTGACATATATGTAGTCTCGTATTAGTTATTATTATTATTATTATTATTATTAGTGGTAGAAGACTTTTAACGAAATCCATATAATCTGTATGTTTAAAAATCTTTTCATTTTTGCTTCTAAAAAGAAGATTATTTTTCTGTCCTCAAACTCCAGATGTTTATATATGTTATCCCAGAAGGGTCTAAAGAATAAATTATAGTAAGAAGATCCTTGGTTCAAACATATATAAAATCGTTGTTCGTTGGTATTTAAAACTATTTATGTTTTATATTTTAAGTGATTCAATGTATGAATTTTAAGTATATTTCGATGTATACCATTCTTCCAGAGTTTGGGGATAACACATCCAAGAACACGGAGTACATATACACGCATGCGCACCAACATAATCTTCTCTTTTCATTTAGCGCCGCCCAGGCATCCTATTGTAAACCAATCTTGGTGTTAGGAGCATCACGTGTTCCAATGGCTTTTCTCTCCGCCCCTAGGAGAAGCACTTTTCTCAGCTGACTTTGCCCTTAGTGTCGTGTGCATACCAATCAGTTTTCTTTTCAGGCTGCTGGCTACTCTTGGGTTCCTCCCCAGGGAACTTTTGGACTACCACGCATGTCCAACCTCTGACCTCACGGTCCGAGTGCAATGTCTGCACGCGTTACAAACATGCACACGAGACGTAAATTGGTGCCGTGTGCACAGCTGATCGAGCCTTTAAAAACTCATGTTTTTGGCTCGATCATCGGACAACGTCCCTCTCCTGAGGCCCCTCAGAGTCGTGCTATCTAGACGGAGTCCGCAATGTCTTAGACACGATTCAGCCCAGGATTTCCGAGTAAGTTCCTAGTTGTCCAAGCCGTCATTCTGCCTCTTACTCTCTCGGCTTCTCCGGAGGCCAACCTACACTCTTGGTTCCATCCATACCTTATCCTAGTGGCTAACTTGGCACTCTGTTTCTGAAAGCTTGACGACAGCCAGGGGTCTGCCCATAATTGCTGGTCGGCTTAGGAAACTGACGGCCAAAGTTACCTCCTTCGAACTTGGCAATCTACTTCTAAAAGCTAGCTCCAGCCGGCACCTGTGCGCCCAGAAACTGCTGGCGTGCTTAGGAAGTTGACGGTCGAAGTTCTGTCACTCCCCTATTTAATGTTTCTTTTGACAGACTCTAGGTTCATTGCCTAGCTGGCCCAAAACAGACGAAAATCAAATAGTTACACCTTTTGCACCTAACCTTCTACTAGGACTGACACGTGCCCTCCCAGTCTAGTGAAGTTTTATTTTATTTTGTGTTTCTCTGTGCAGTGAGTATCGATTGGAACCCGTCACGTAAGTTACACTTTTTATATCAACACATAACCACACTTAGCGCCCCAAGCTCGTGGACTTGTAAACATTAGGAACAATAAACTGCAGGCTTACTGCAAGGTACTTTACTTCTGAGTTTTGCTTTCAAGGATATCCCAAATAGGATTGGTAACTATCGAGTTTTTGTCGAGATAACGACTCCACCGTTCTCTAATTAGAAGTTAAGTCTTGGCCGAGGCCATCGCTACCTTGTAAGAGCTAAGATCTTCAGATTGGTTGTTAGCTGAGTTCCTGTTCCAGTATAACTTTGCCGCTCGAGTTATAATTGGTAATTTGCAGAAACTTTGGTGACCAATTAGGAGTATTTTGGTTAATTACTAAACTCTCTTGTGTGGGTGTCGGTCTACGCAAACGCATACCGCCGGCCCGCCACAGTTCATTCATTTACTTTATCTTTGTCGATCAAATTACTTGATCACATTCAAAATATATAAATTCAATTCTGTTGTCATTATTTTTGAATGAATTAACTAACAACAGAGAAACAAGCCAACCCACAGCATTTCATATAGTACTTGGTTTTCTACGTATTTGTCAGCTAAGCTGTAGATTTGATACGTGACTAAGGTAAACTGAGACCTGTTTAGAAGTTGGTCCCAGATTCCTACATAAGTCTATAACAGTGCTCTGAGAAGTAAAGTAGTGTAAGCCATAAAATATTAATTTCATAGGAGAAGCGAAAAAGTGTTTGCAAGACAATATTTTATTGAACTGTGTCGATTGTTTAGTAACGGAAATATTGTTCACTTCCTGCGTTCCCGTTGTCCATTACTCAAAACTTTCCTAGTGTCCCTCGTACCAATGTAAGTAAAGAAAAAAAGATTATAACTTTAGCCAAAAAGTGACTTGACATAGTTCTCCTCTCAGCACCAGAAATCAGAGTCTAAATTTAATTTCGAAGACTGCTCTTTTCAATACGGCACTTTCTCCATTCTTCTTTTAATAATATCTGATTTTTGTAACAATCGTTTGTTTTACACTATGTCGATTATTAGTTTGTAGCTATTGAGATTGTCCTAAGACGTGAAATTCTTTACTGCTGTCCCTATTGTATTTTCATTCTTGTACTGATATCCCCCTTAGTGCTGCCGATTTCAAATTCGTAACACATGCAGATGTTTTTGTATACTTCACTGCTTTGAAGAAAGCAAATCTCCAAAACAACTCTTGTATTGAATTATGCATTTTTGCGACATTTAAACGGATTACCCATTTCCGCTCCATTTCCATAATGATACTTATAAATATTTTCTCTTACGTTCTTGTTATCATAGCAAACACAAAGCTCAGCGGAGGAAGTTTTTATATATTTTGGGCTTTATTTAGATGGGCAGAAGGGAAGTAATGACTCGTACTTAACAGATTGTCTACCAGCAGTTGATTTCTTGTGTACGTCTGTGTGATATATATATATATATATATATATATATATATATATATATATATATATATATATATATATATATATATATATATATATATACATACCCTAAATGAATTTAAAAATTAAACTTCGTTGTTTTACTACTTTTTCACTGTTACCTTAATTTTTCAAGAACGTTATTAAATCTTTTTACTGCACCTGATAGTATCTACAAATCTTAGAAAAATGGTAAGAGGTGGAAAAAGAACTTCCCCACAAAACAATAAACATGAATTATCTAACCGAAATTACATATTCTAAATAAACATCTAAATAGGAACTTTTGGTAAACTAGTCGAACTACATATTTTATATATATATATAAAAGATTAATTCTCTCTTCACTCATTCAACTGCTAACTATAAACGAACTAATGTCCGACATGCATTGCATAATTTAACGTTTGCATATTTTCTTCGTACCACTTGGTACATAAAGAGGCACAGCAGTAAATATTTAAAAAGTGCTTTCCTAGATCATCATACAAGATCCTTCAAATACACATGTGTACCAGTGGTGTGGCAAAAATAGGTGTTAGAAATGCATACGACTGAATTAAATAAATGACGGAATACACTTGTAAGTGAAATTCTACACGTATCAATGGTAGCTGAAAATGGACCAAAATAAGAAACCTTAATCTTTCTCCGTGCAGTCTTCATATGTTTTCATGCAATAACCTGATAAGTAACTGCAGATTCTATGCTTCCACTTGAACCTACGGAAACAACTCAGACCAACATACATCTTTAAATAAGATACGATAATCTGATTAAATGTTTACGACGAATGAAAATTTGAATATCGAATTTCCGAACTTACCAGCACCTTCTCAGTAGCTTCCGTGCCTACTACAGCGCAGAGATCACCGAAATTAGCTGCACAAACTTTTCTAACGTAGAACACAGGATCCACACAAAGAGCAGCAAAGCGATCCAGGAAAAGGCGTTCTGTTGTTTCCCGTCCAACTAATGGGGCCATCTTGCTCATTAGCTACGGATTAGAAATAAAGTAGTGAAAACACTAATAGGACAATTGATGAAAGAGCTACGTGTAAGGAATAGTTTTACTACAATAAACTCATGATTAATTTGTTCCCTAACATACATAACCTAAAAATGGGGAAATAAAAATTTGCCACATTTTTCTGAGGGCTACGAGCTAACGCAATATTATAGAGTTACTTTCAAAGTACTATCTTAGTACAGTTGCATTATAGAAGCATTATTACCTGTATTTTAAAATTACCTCTATTATATGCGCTTTGAAAATTATGTAGCGCAGTTTTTAATTATCCAACTAACTTCCATGAAGATCTAAATTGAGTAATGGTGTATTCATTTCATATGAACACTTATAAACGTTCGGTATTATTGCATTTCACTTCAGTGACCAAAAATTATAAAGGAGTACACACTCAAGACTTTTTTGCTGCAAACTTATTATTTGTTCTTTATCAAGATTATTTAATACTCATGTTCTACCATGTCAATAATATGTTAAGTAATAAGATGTAAAGATTATGTATCAAATGATGAATGCAGTAATGCAAATAGCAAGTTGGTAATATAGTTTAATATTATTGTATGACCAATAAAAGAAAGTATTTCCTTCCTTTCCAAATTCTATCATTCCCGATTAGAGCTTATGTGGTTTGAGTTTCCAAATTGAGCTATAGATCCACGCCAGCTAACGTTGGTGCTGCAAAGGAATCTTCAACTCCAAACCAACAAACTAGCAACCAAAAAGATTGTTCAATACAGACAGTGTACAAATGCGGATCAGATGATATATCAAAATTCTCTGTCTAGCACTGGCAGCTACCCTCCACTGAATCACACAACTTTCAATTCAAAGAAGAGTATGTTTCAACGATCAAAGTAATCAGTAATTTGTAAATAATGCTATTTGTATTCCACAGAAAATAAAACTAAATTGTTTTCATATCTGGAAGAAAGCATATTTGTCCTGAAAAAAATAATAAAATCAAATCCCTAGCCTACATTGAACATATCTATGGATACAGTATGCGCAACTTCTGTTTATATTCCTTATATTTTGTCGGGAAATCCCACTTTACGTCTCTCAGACACAATAAATTTTATAGGTACATTCAAGTGACATAAAAAAACATGTTACGTGCCTCAGCATGTTGGTATGCTACTGGATCTGGTAAAGAATACATATCCCTAAACAGCACGATGAATATAACCGTTTATTAGTACACTTCAGCAATATAATATGCAAATCTGTCTGAAATATTTCATTACCTAGTTAGCACTCAAAAGCCTATTTTCAAATTAATAACAAAGCCACTAGATAATAGTCATTCCACTATACAACATAGTGCCAATAAAAAGGCTTGAGAGGTAAGAAAAATTATATAGAAACCAAAAGAGAACAAGAAAAACCTAAATGAGGTTACACCAAAATTGAGTAATATGTTGAAAAAGGCCTAAAAGGAGTTGTACCCTATGTAGCGTCCTTTGCATACACAGAAAATTTCTCACGAAGAAACTTAATCTGTGCCCCGAGATTGAAGAAAAAAAAATCGAAGATAAACAATTTTAGAATAATATCCTTTGGTCTGCCGAAATCAAATATTTTCAGGTCAGATGGTAACTATACGATACAACGAAAGGTTCATATGAATAACTACCGTATGTGGTTAATAAATATTGAATTGTACAACGTAATTACGAAGCATTATTATTGTTGAATCGAAATCATACACAAAAGAAGTTAAGAAATATTATCATTTCATTTAATCGATGATACAATGGACAAAGCGATGAATATATTATAGTGTAGGTCGATCAAAGAGTAATTTTAATTAATAAAATGAAACTAGTTTATACTCACCCACCTGAATTTATATTAAGTAGGTTAAAAACAAAATTACAACTTTCGCTGATAGCTAGTGAGTTGTCAAGACAATGGGTAAGGATGTATGTTATTAAATCCCCCTGGGAATTAATTACATAGTTTAAAAAAAAGTACAGGACGAGTCAAAACTATTTGTAGACTGTTTTGCTTCGAAACCAAAGAAGAAAATGTGAAATTTGTTAATGGGATATTGTAGTAGACGGGCGGCGCAATCTGAAGGGTACATGACCACAATCTTGAAATCCTTTATCTTGAATGTAAGTTAGAAATTTCAAAGAAGAAGAGTGGCATGTCGTATATAACCTAACACCAATGTGAATTCAGGAATCCAAAGGTTTAATTATTTCTTTCATATCTTACATGGTTTGCACGTTCGAACTTTTTGATATTTCAATATATTGACGTTTTTCATCTATTATATAAAGAAATGGAAGTGATCTTATATAGAATCGCATCATACGAAACCGGCCGAACCTTTCTATTGTTGGTTGGATTACGGATTCCTTTTACAGCATCGATGTTATATGAGACGTGGATTTACAGGTTAACGTGGGATCCTAGCCACATAAGCTACTGTCGAGAATATGGAACTATTAAAATGTACCTTGGAATATGATTACTACCTACCTCGAACTGTGTTATCACCATGTTGCATTGATTAAAATTTGTATCCTCACGGAGGTATAGGAGGTTCATTTATGCGAAAATAAAGTATCTCACGAAATCCCTCAGTTAAGATGGTGAAATTTACCATATACAAACCTCTCATTAAAAATAAGCTAACATCCCTGTATTTTTTTTTTTTTTCATTTTAAGGGCAAAGCAAGGCCCGTGTTCTATATTTTAGCGCCATACTGAAAGCAACGTTGACTGCTGTTTGTGATCGCATCATGGGGAAAAGGCTTATCAGCTGAAATTAGTCTTGGAACGCGGATAGATCTATATTCCTAAAGGTGAGTTTTTATCTCATCATTTTGATTGCAGGACGTAACATAAGAGTTGAGGAATTTCAAAGCTTACGCAAAAAGAGTTATTATTTAAGAATTCATTGATGTGCATATCCTAAGGGAAAGGAGCTTAGAAAACTTTCCATAAATATTTTCTACCCATATGAAGAGCGAACATTTAAGCTTTTCTTATAAAATTAAGTGATTTGCCCTATATAACACAAGGTTGAAAAAAAAGAACGTTTTTTATGATTAAAACGTGTTTTTTGTTTAAAACGTTTTTAACGTTTAAAATGTTTATTTTGTTTAAAACAATCATCTGAATAGGCATATTATATATATATATATATATATTCCATTTTTACACGCTCACAGGTATTGCGTGCCATCTATATTCAACCGTTAGATCAAATTTCGGGAACTTCCCTAATCTCGATCCGACCAAATGTTCAAGTCCGGAGTCCCGATTTCTGTTCACTGAATATGTAGTTTCTTTGTGTTACGCTCTACTGGTCGTCTGCATTCTTAATCTTTAAACGTCCATTGACGTTTAAAGACTAAGGCTGCAAGATGGTTTTGGAACCAATGTATTCCTGAAGGATGCAGCTTTCCGCTGGTGTGCAATTTATCAATGTGGGGGTAACACGTGGCGGTGAGAGGAGGGTAAATATAGTTTTCTTTTGTTTTTTTAAACGATTTTTTGGGAGCCACTCCCCCTCTTGGGTGATAGATTCATAAAAATTGGTACGTGAAGCAATGATGTAGGCCACTACATGGTAATATTGTGTATTTGTACTTCTTGCTTATATGGGGGAGCAGAGAGGGGGCAAAGTAGCCACTTTTTGGAGTTTCAGTTTTTGACGTAAATTACATTTATTCTTTACAACAAAGATCAATAGCTCAACCCCTAATTAAGCTAGAAACATGATTTGGTACCAAAGTATTCCTGAGGAATGAATCCTTCCGCTAGTATGCATTTTATTAGGGATGGACACGAGTCGAGCTAAAACTTGACTCGACTCGAAACTCGAAGCAAATTCGAGTCGAGTGTAAGGTGATTTTTTCGAGTCGAGTTTCGAGCCAAGTTACTGTATTGAGGTCGAGTTTGATAAACGGCTCTCTCGTTTTAACTCATTTTGAAATCATGGCCTGATTAAACTGGAAAGCGAAAGTCATAAGAAATGTAAGCAGTAATATGAACATTTTTAGTGTTGCTCAGAAGATGGGACACTACTTGCATCTCGTCTCGTCTCGATTAACAAGACGACTATGGATTTTTATAACGATACAGCCTCAAATCTGAGCACCAATGTAAACACTGGTATATACTGTAGTCCTTACCACCAAGGCTGAGACCTGCACGATCTAACTTTTGAGCCAAGCAGAAGCCCAACCCAGGTAGTGATGTTAACTTTCTCAGTTCGGTTAAATTGAGGAGCAGCTTGAGCCGGCTCGGTTGGGTGAGCTGTTGGCTCGGTTCGATAGTGAATGAGCTGTGAGCAAGCAGCTAGAGCCGTTGAGAACCTGAGCCGAGCAGGTTTAAACATATTTTGCCGACGCAGTCTAACTTTTAACGATTTTTGGTTCGACCCTGGATACTTACTCCTCCGGAACTGAAACCCAGAACCTCGTGAACGATGTCCTTGCCTCTTGACTTCACCTTTTCCGAAGTCAGCAGTCAACTAATTCAGATACAAACCGCCTATCATTCATGTTTATACACGCGGGTATAATAATAATAATAATAATAATAATGTAGTAATAGTAAGTATCATTGATGATAATTATATTGTCTACGTAGGATACTTGAAGAAAGTACTTGAAACTACACATAGCATTTGGCTCGACTCGACTGGAAACTGGAGTCGAGCTGGAGGAAATTTTTCGAGCCGAGTTCTCGAGTCGAGCTCAATGATGTTGGTTTCGAGTCGAGTCGAGTTTCAATGAAAACTCGCTCGTGCACATCCTTACATTTTATGTATGTACGGGGTATTTATGTACGGCCGAGAGAGGGAGGATGAAGTTCGTTTTTTTTTTTTAATTTTTCATCAGATTTTGGAGGCCATTCCTCCCCCTTTGTGGTACATCTACAAAAATTAGTATGTGAAGCAATGAAGTAGTCCCCTTCATGATAGTAAGCTGTATATGTACTTGTGTTTATAGAGGAAGAGGGGGTCAAATTTGGATAATTTACATTTAGTTTCAGAACGATTCCATATAAGGCAAGATTATTTTACTGAAGTGGTCTAGAAGCATAATACTTGTTCGTATACATGATGTGTGCAGCAAAAATGATTTGCATATGGACGTGGTACTGTCGTGGGGGGGAGGGGAGAGAATGTCTAATTCAATGTTTTTCTGCGCATTTTTAATACTTCCTACATAAACTGAATTCATTACGCAATGGCTACCATTTCTTATATTATTGTCACAAGTAGGTGGCCTACACATTAGCATCATTTTGTCAGCGCAGGTGACTGCAAGAGTTGCCAGGGCCCCGCAAAGTAAATATTTTCATATTTTTAAATGATTTTTATGTCTGTTCGTTTCTACAAATACGGCGGGAATTTCAAGAATGTTACCTCGTTGGAATATGTGGTTTATAAGTTTTCCAACTGTGTATAAATCATGACTCTGTGATGATTAGGAGGGTCACCAGAGTCCCGAACGTGAGAGTCTGCCATTTTGTTAAAATCCCTGGCGGGCGTCTAAAGATTAATTGTGTTGTTATGCCGAAGACACTAATCATTGTTAGTTATCTATGTTGCAGATAGAGATGTATCTTGAAAACGGTTTAGTTAGAAAATGTCATTTGCTCCTTGTACGCTAGTCACTGCTCTTTTGTATGAGTTGTATTGTATTTGTCAGAGTATTTCTTCTAGCTTATGATGTGAGAACTGTTCATTATTATGGAAATTATGCTGGAAAAAAATACTAAAGTTTTGAATTTGTGAATTTGGATCTTAAAATAGTGTATAGCATGTTTAACCTGTTATTCTTGGAAATTAAGAAATATTCAAATACTTCACTTGAATTTCTGTTGCTTTAATTAAACGCACATTGATGTACATAATTTCGTTCAGTAATTGCTGTTATAATAAGAATATAACTCTGCTTGTAATTTTCTTCATGCACAAATCCTGCGGAGGATTAGTTGTTTGTTAGAAACTTAAATTAGCTTCTTCAATCTTATATTTAGTTGTTTTAAACATGTCCAACCACAATAAAAAAACACGTTTAAAACAAACTGAATAAAACAACAGCCCTCGTTTAAAACATGTTTTAAACATATCAACTTTGATATAAGATCGAATAGTTCAAATTCTGAATTATTCTATAATTTGACAGTATATTTGTTAGTTGCCTAAATCGTCTTTACTATCGAGCGACAATAGGAGAGAAGAAAGCATGGTGATCGTTGAAAGAATATCATTCAAGATTTCAACACATTTACACGTCTTATGATCTCTACAAGGCAGAAAAGCAATTCTTCGTTGTCTCTTCCTCCGCCCATTTAACCGTTCTTCCTTGTGAGTTCGATCTGTCTAGAGACCGTACCATTCAACGCATATGGACGCCAAGTTTTAACTAAGCTTTGCAGAAGATACATGAAGTGCGACGGGACCGTAATACAGCAAATTATGGGTGCGTTAAAATATTAAATAATACTTTTGATAAAGTGGATAGTTTCAAATATCTAGGATCAATATTAACAGAGGAAAATCATATTCACGGAGAAATTAAATGTCGACTAAAACCAGGGAATTCGTGTTACTATTCGGTTCAAAATCTCTTGTTGTCGCGAATTCTGTCGAGGAATTTGAAGCTTAAAATATACAAAACGATAATCATGCCTGTTGTTCTGTATGGTTGCAAAACATGGTCACTTACTCTGAGGGAACATAGACAAAGTACTTGAGAACAAGATCCTGAGACGAATATTCGGACCCAAGAGGAACGGGAATGGGGAATGGCGGAAACTTCATAACGAGGAACTACATAATTTATACGGTTTACCCAACATTGTTACAGTCGTCAAGTCTAGGAGGCTTAGGTGGGCAGGTCATGTAGCTAGAATGGAAGAAAGTAGAAATGCTTTCAAAGTCTTGACTGGAAGACCAATCGGAAAACAACCATTAGGGAGACCTAGGCGCTGATGAGAGGACAATATTAAGATGGATCTCGCAGAGATAGGAATACAAATTAGAAACTGGATGCAGTTAGCTAAGGATAGAAGTCAGTGGAGAGCTTTTCTGAATGCGGCGTTGAACCTTCGGGTTCTATAGGCTATAGAGTGAGTGAGTTAGTTTGCAGAAGACTCTCCAGCGGTGGAGGGCGGATTTTGTTACTACTCTACAAATATTAATAGTTTACAGAAAGGTGAAAAAAAGCCAGTTTCTCACAATCAGAGTTTACATTTTATATTATATATATATATATATATATACACACGAGATGTGTTCAAAAGGAAACCGAACTTCTGCTATAACATGTTTGTTGCTCATTTGTACAACATTTTAAGCACTATCCTCCTCAAAGTAGTCTCCTCTTCTGTCAATACATCGTCACCAAAGTTTCTGTTATTTTTGGAAAGCCTCCTGGAACGCGTCTCATGTCGCATTGTCCGGAATCTCTTCTATTGTTTGGAAAGGACAGCCTTTCAAAGTGATTTTAAGTTTGAGAAACAGAAAAAAGCATATTGAGGCTAGGTATGGAGAACAGGGTGAATGGGGCACAACGGGAGTTTGGTCTTTTGCCAGATAACTAAGGATGAGGAGCGAAGTGTGAGTAGGTGCATTGGCACGGTGCACCATCCTAATCTGTTTTTACCACAATTCAGGCCTCTTCCTGCGCACAACATCCCTCAGCGGCGCTAAAATGTCCTGGTACAACTGTTTGTTTACCATCTGAGCACGTGATACAAATTCATTGATGCACAATGCCTTTCCAATCAAAAAACACAACAAACTTCACCTTGATCTTTGACCCACTCATGCTTAAAAAAAATAAAAATAAAAAATAAGACCCTGAATTAATTGAAAAGCAATTGATATGCCTCTGTAAATGTTTTTCCAAGTTTCTAGCAAAATTTCACACACACGCCTTATTCCTCAAGTTCTTTAACATTCACTGTATCATTAGTCTTGACTAAAAGCTTGTCCGCGTGCTCACTTCTGGGGCTACAGCTCACCAACTATCGGTCATAGCGAAACGCGGCAAATTGCAATTTGTTGGGTAGATCTGCTGCTACGTGCACTCAGAAGCCGCAGCGCTCTCTCTCTCTGCCGGTTGGTGTGCAATTTCGAAAGTTAGGAACTAGTATATGACCTTACCAAATATCCATGTTTCAGAATTCTGCGGTATTTCTGTAACAATTTTTATAAACGTAGTTAGTGAGTACTTTAAATTATATGCCCGTGGCCAAACTCCCTCTATAAAAATTGTCGCGTGAGTACCTTAGGGTTCTGAAATATTGATCTTTGGATAGGGCAGGCCCGGCCTTAGGTGATGCGGGGCCCCAGGTTTATAACTAACCTGAACCAAGATATGTAGAACATACTATTATATATATATGTCCGTAAAGTTGCGCAACCTGAAGTTTGATTGCATATATATTTTTTGATCTAAGAATGAGAAAGACCTGAGACTTAAAACAAGTGTAAGCATTGATAAATTTGAGATATCACAAATTTTCGAATAAAAATTCATTTTATCAATTATGTGCAAGTTCTCATTGCTTATCATGAATTAACCTAAAACACACCTGTTGTAGTAATTTTACGTCAACAGTTTTGTCAGGGGCCGAGTTTCTGTAATAAAAAAGCTCATTTTACGGACTTGCATTAAATAGCCTTTTTATATGGCAACACTGCATCAACATTGAAACATTTCCACACCAATGGATAAATGTTGATGCATACTGTACATGTACATAGGAATTCACCAACTGGAAATCAGTTTTCTGCAATTGAATATTGATTTTCTTTATTTTGCACATTTTTTTTCTTATTTTACGCTTACAGTAATTTATTTTGTTACTACACAAAAATGTTACAAGTTCCAGCATTGGTCATGATCTCGAAAATATCTACATAGATCATGCTTATATTTGTTTCAAGTCTCAGGTCTTTATCTTTCTTAGATCAAAAGATATATGCAATCAAATTTGGGTTGCGCAACTTGACGGACACACTGTATATGTACATTTAGCAGAAGCTACCAACAATCCTTATATTATGGAAAATGTATGAGAATAACGTCTTAAATGCGTCATAATAACTATAAATGTCATAGCTTCTTCGTCAATTTGCCCTTACACGATTTGACTTTCGAAAGTTATATTGCAATCTAAATTTATCTATTAAAATGCTACAAAAGTTACAAAAAAGCTTTTTCCCGTATGTCAGCAAAAGCCAGCAACCGTTAGAAGATTGCGCATCTGTGCGGTAAGAGATTATGCAGATAATTCATTGGAGCTCAGTTATCATTTGATGGGCCATGAGATGTTCGTAAAGTAACAGCAGGATGTTCTATTTTATTTTCATTAAATGGGATTTAATCATTTTATTCAGGTTCTATTTTATTTTATCATTATTTGAAAAAAAGAAAAAATGGGAGAAGTAAATGAAGAGAGGAACATGAAGTGCACTGTCACAACACAACACATACGTGATAGTGTAACAAATGAATGTTATCTTGTCTCCAACTCTGTACGTGATGGAGACAAACGGGTGCCCTGTTAAGACATGAGGTTCTTATTGTGTAGAAAATGAAGGTGCGATATGAGGAACGACGGATGATGAAAAAGCTGCAACTGCGTCTAAATCCGGATGATCAGGAGGTAGGGTATAGCGGTAAAGTGCAAAGAGTAGCGACAAAGGTGTATCCAGTAATTTGCGAGGTGGATTGAACGGGATGTCTGCTTGCATTGTGGTGAGGAGTAAGGGATGCCGGGACTCGAATCTGTTAGTAATATACTTCGTCCGTAAAGCTTCAAGATGAAACAGAAGATGTGGAAAAGGCATAATTTCGTTAAGATCTTGAGTAGGACTAGGACGTTTTATTCTGTAGGCTATTCGTATGGCATGTCGTTCTAGCATTTTCAGTTTTTCATAGTGACGCTGGAGTGCGGCTATCCATGCAGTGAATCCGTATAAAAAAAGCTTTAACTCAACCTTTAACTTTGGATTTCAAACCTTTGACTTACGGCTATTTGTGGCTTCACGTTTAAGAAAGACAATATTTTAAAGTATATGTACTTTAAATAAATTATTATTTAAATACATCTTTTTTATAAAGTTTATGTTTTAAAGCTATTATTCAAAGCCTTTGTATTTTAATAAGCCTTCTCCAAAATGGCAGCACAATTCATTTGCATTCATCTTTGGAGTTCTTTTAAACTATGTTTGTGGACGTTTATATGTTTGTGGCCAATTCTTTCGACAATGGGATCTCGGAAACTATAGGTTCTAGAAAGATGGCGCTTTCAGTGATCGACTGCAATTTTTGCATAAATCGTCCAGTTCTAATTGAATATTAAAAAAACATGGCCATTATTTCTTTATTACATTTTTACGGGTGCACTGGAAGTGTGCAAATAAATAATAATAATAAAAAAAAAACTAAAGCATCATATACTACGCATTATATATTCCAACATCACATTGTTGTGTATACGGGTTGAATATGTCTCAGGCGTTTGTTTCCTGACCAAATAATACTGAAAAAGGAAGGATAACCATTTCTCCACTCTAAGATGAATCTTTATTTTTGGAATGTTTTGCCTAATGAACACCATATATAACTGACATTATAATTAATTATGTATGTAATGTATTTACTTATTACATACTGCATGCAAGAGGAAAGAAAACACTGGTCATACATGACTTAGAAACTCCAACAGGAAGTAGGCTTAAATTTTGCAAACGGAAAAAGATAATGAGAAAAAATAATCGAAAAAATCTCCCCTTTGTGATACTCCTTGCCGATTTTGTTTATAATCAAGACGTCTTTCACTTGTGGCTGTAAAGAGACATGTTGTGAGGAATGAGAAGGAGATTTATGCTCATATGCGAATGATGCACTGTGTAGAGAGCGCAGGTTCAGCTAGTTTAAGTTAAAATGATAGGCTCTACTTGCACTGTGTGTTAATATGACTGAATAAAACATAAGACCTGCGTATAATTTCTTTTGAAAAGTCGTCCGTACTGAAGGCATATTTGAAAATGAATGAATGAGAAAATGAATTCATTTTCATTGTTTCAGTCACACTCAATGATACAAGATAATCTTTGACCTGATGTTATAATGACATTTCGTACTGCACTTTATGCTATTCTTTCAAAAATCAGTGACTTCATATTTCAGACACACTGTTTATATTTATTGGTCACTAGAACTCCTCAATTATAATTCAATGATAAAATAACTGTAAATCCCAATCTACTGTGTTCACGGCACGAAAACGCAAACGAGTCACGGATATAGGGATAATAACAGGGTAAAGGGAATGACCAATTCCAGTGATTACTTTTAATTAGCTTTCTCTCCGTGATTGTTTCCGACCAAAGTCGCAGAAAAACATTTTTCTTGTATTTTGATCCTGAACACATATGATAAATGTGTCAGTTTATCCCCGGAACACCCTGCATGTTCACTTATAAGCTTGATTAAGAAAAACGATTAACGGCAAAGACAGTTTCGAAACATTTTTCCGTTCTTATGTTATGGAGTGGTCTTTCAGGAGGAACTGATAGTAATCTCTCAGCATGGACGGGTCCCATTTTCCTTTATAACGTTTTTCCATCTGGAAAATGTTCTGGTGAAAAACGCTCCTGTTCATTGCTTATAGCAGTTAATTTTTCGGAGAAATAACTCAAATGGAAATGCACACAGTGAATGAATTTTAAAATACATGTTCCTCCCTTGTGCCTATAAATTTTTCAAGAAGGTTTGTACCAATATTTCATAATTTTCTTCTCTTACAAGTAAACTTATCGATGTCGAAATCTGGTTTCTTGTCCACATTTGGCAGAGAAGTGTGGAATATCAAGAAACGAGCGTAAGCAAAATTTAAAGTGCTTTCGTCCATAAAGACGGCCGCAGTGGCCAAAAACCTGATTGATCAAAATAAGCCATAACAATGTGTTTCAAGTTTGAAAATTTCATTTTATTTGTAAAACGGGTAATGTGATAAAGAACACACATTAACCGACACTGAGACGAAATAGAAATCTTTTTCAGTGTGTACATATAATGGCCCCACCTTGAAGTCGGCCATCTTCTATCTCGCTCGACTTTTTAAATAGGAAATGGGTCATGTAATTATATCGAATTGGGCTAGAATCTTGCGAGAAATACAACGATGAAGATTATGTTTCCATAAGTATATATTTGTAAGACGTAATGAAATGCACATTGATATGAATTCGTTGGTTCAAAGATTTCTTAACAGGTGTAGCTTTTTTGAAAATAAATAAATAAATAAATAAAGTCATGAGAACCTAATGTACACTAGTGAGAACATGGTAAGGTAGCTACTTGTGAAAGATATAATCGGCTTGAAACCGTTATTGGCTACAGACAAAATGAAATGAGTTTTAACGTAAAGTTATTAAAATTAAATAATAACGTTATTTAAAAAGTAGTTCACAAGATGCCAAAACAGCATGATACTTAATCAAATACAGTTGAGTTCGTTCCTCTAGTCGCTGCATTTTGGGGGAAATGTTATTCTGGCAACATTGTAATTTCTATGGATTGCAACACTGAAAATTCTTTAGGTTCATATTTTATGTTGCAGAATAACATTATCTACGACTGAAGTAAGTTGCATTTAATTATCTCCTTTCGGTTATGGATAAACAAGCAAAAGAAAAATCGTAAATTTTGTATTGTTTTTAGTAACTCAGGCTCTTAAGTATTATTATATTTCAGAAAGATATTACCAATCATTAATATTACAAATGAACGTAAAATCCTTACCGTACATGTTTCTATTCTATAAAATTGTTTAAACTGGCGAATGTAAGTATTAATTAACATTGTAATTTAACGTGAGAAATTTAGTCTTACGGGCCGACACCCAGAAACCGTTGTATTTTGGTCTACCTGACGTTGGAAGCCCTAGCGATGCCCCTAACTGTCAGACATAAGCCATACCTTGCTGGGAGAGTTATGGGACACATATTGTAACGAGATTGTGCCCCCAATGCGTACGACAAATAACAGTGTTGCCAGAGCCCCACAAACTTCAAATTTCGAAAAAGTGTATTTCCCCCGACTTTCTTGAATTACGTATTTTTCTTCTTTTACGGGTTGGACACGGGAGCAAAAGTTATCTTGTTGGAATCTGTGTCCCATAAGCTTTTCAACGAGTTACCGTTCATGTTTCTGTGATAGATGCGTTGCTAGGGCTGCGAATATTTTTCTCCCTTGCTATTTTATCTTCACATTTCATTTTTTTTTGTATGATTGTTCCGAATGTCCGATGTACATGTGACATATTTTCCGGCGTATGGCAAACAGTGATACCAGCGCCCCACAATTTTCAAGTAATATGTTTCTCTTTTATAAAAAATATACACTGAAAAAGGGCATATTCAATACTTCTTCCATTCACCCCTCGCAACTCCAATGGTCATACACAGGGTATCACAAGCTACTAAGTTTATCTGTATTGATGTCAATTTTCATGCATATAGCTCCTTAGGGGTAGAGTTTCCAACCCTCAAATTCTGAGGGGAACTAAAAACATCCAACTTTTTCCCTTACCCTTCCGCTGCGGGATCCCCGATATGGATGAAATGCACACCGTTGGAAAATTTCATCCTTTCTGGGGGAGAGAGCGAGAGCGAGAGAGCGCTAAATCATCTCTCTAGGTTAATTACAAGCCGAGCTTCGGAGGTTTAAACTGCTGGCTCAGCCCCTGAACCTTTGGTTCTAAAAAGGTTAATAAAACATCTATTGATGAAATACGAACAGTCGCGTTAGTAGTTTTTTTAGAAAATTATCTCAGAAAAACTCATCCTCAATAATAATTACTTCTTTCGGGCGTTTTCGAGACCAACGAGTTATGCCATATTATCAGGTTATTAATGAAATAGTTATGTACAAAATAAGAATAAAAGCGCCTGTGTAGTTCTTGAGAAAATAGTCTGCAAAATTCACCCGCAAGAACAAACTACCCCTTCTGGATATTTCCTAGAAAAACGGCTGGAACATTGGTTTATAAAATACGAACGAAATCGTTAGAGCAGTTTATGGGAAAATTGCCAAATTTAACTTTCACCTTTCAGTGAACTATCCTTATTTTTAGGGGTTGGAGCAAAATTGAAAAACATTCCTACGGAATTTTATTTTACGCTTTAAATTTGGTCTCGATACATTGAACGGTATAGCCTCTACGTATTTACATCGAGACAGACCCCCCAAAACCCGTGTTTCGACATGTAGAGGCCATGAAATGCGTGAAACAAATGAAATTTCGAATTCGATATTTTTCAAGATCAGTATACGTCCTTCTCTCTTATCATCGCTTGAAAGTAGAAATAATTTTTTTAAAAAAACGAAGAAAAAAATAAGATTACTCTCAGATAGTTATGCAACACTGTATTGGTCTATCGTAGGAAAGCAACAACTGTGTGCATCCAGTTAGGAAAATGAGAATAATAAAGTTTAGTCAATATCAACGGCTAGGCAGGGAGATGATTCCGTTTCAGTCTTCCCTCCTTTAGTACAGTGATACCGATATGCATTCTGCTTTCATTTAGTATGTTCCAATTGTGGCTCTTTTAAATATATATGTTAAGACTTCTATATAGATAATCTATCACGAAAAACGAACTTTACAAATACATGTTTAAAAACTTACTTCCCATAAGATCTATTCTTAACCCTACATAAAGAGTTTAGCAGATTAGACGTATCTTGATCTTTTTCATATCTTTTTCGTTACCATAAGCATCACAATTTACAATCTTCGGCTGCGAATAGAGAGAGATTGCATTATTATTTAGCTCCGGTTTAGTTGCATTGTTAGCGTGCGAAACTTCGGTGTGCATGGTTCCTGGTCTATCCTCGTCGGGAACATTACAATTTTCTAGGATTGACCCAGCATCATGAAACACTTGGAAGAGCTATGTGAATCAAGAAGTACTGAACTTCGATACAGAAAGTCAAAAATAATGGCGCCTGCGAACCGATGCACTGGCCACTCATCACCCAGTTGAACATGAGTTATGTGGTTGGTCATTGTCTTTCATGGTTTCGTCAGAAAGTTTAAATTATCATTATTACTTAGAAAATTTCACCAATATTTCAAATACCGTATAACTAGTCTCACCTGCACTTAACCTTACCTTTATACACTAAAATAAAATACTAAACTTCGTGTCACAAAAGCCCATCACGTACTCTGGCTGACAATGTTTCAGCCGGTGACACCACATAATGCTCGGTGTATGTGTAAAATTTTCGATTCTTTATTCAGGAAATGCTTAATGTGAGTATTCGCTTAAGTTGTAGGCGTGACATTTGATCAAATAATCAAATGAGAAACATGTATTGCAGAGTTTTCGAAAATTCTGCTTCTAAAAGGGAAGAAAAAGGGACAATTTTTTAGAGTAGTCAAAGTTCAGATTTTATATTCATTAAACCTTGTTCTCCTCGTGTGAAGAATGGGCACTTCTACTTGTTCTATTATAAGCATTATTAAATACTGATTGTACATTTAAGTTTTCGTCTATAAAAACTCTTTTTTGGCGTGTATTAAAATTAAATTGTTTAATTAACCATGCCATTTTATCTGAAGCATTTCATTTGTTTTTCACCATTATAAGTATCATATGAGTTTTCAATCAAAAAGAAAAAAACAATATTGTAGTAGTAAACATTTAACTACCACATATACGAGCTGCACATCAAAAACATGCGCCGTTTTTTCTGAAGTACACATTCTTTGTCTTTTCAAAAAAAGCAAGTGCGGCGTCGGAAACCTTAATCCTTCGTCTCTAAGTAGTGTAGGTTTTATTTTCTGCGTTGTAGCAGTTGAGTCACAGTGCCTGAATAAGAAAAGGTATATTCCTGAATCTGTCTGGGGAAATGGAATTTTCGGTCAAAGAGCAACAAGTAATTGTGAAATTCCTCACCGGTGCTAGATGTTGTGCAGCCCATATTCATCGCCAATAGGAGGATGTGTGCGTGGTTATAAGTGCTCTTTAAGAAAACATTGTTAGGAAGTGCGTGTGTGCGTGAGTTTAAAGCAGGGCGAACGAGTGTGAAAGATGAACAGAAGTCAGGACGTCCAAAAACAGCATCAACTGAGGCTAACATTGCCCGTGTTGAAAATTTCAACACGGAAAATAGGCGTGTCACCATGCAGATTTGTGATACACTGGGGCTAACAATGGGAACAAACGAATTAGACATAAGGAAAGTTTTTTCCCCGATGGGTTCGACGAATACTTAATGACGATCAAAAATAGGAAAGGATTCGATCAAGTGTTGTAAATTTAACATGCTTCAGAAGGAAGGGACCAACTTTCTCGAAAGTGTTGTAACAATGGATGAATTACAGACTCCAGACTCCATTATTCAACCCAGAAACAAAAAGGCAGTCAATTCAATGAAAAACACAGATTCACTTCCTCTCCACAATTTTCGTCAGGTGGCATCCAATGAGAAGGTGCTCTGCGCTATTTTCTGACATTTCCCAGGGAGAGATATTGTCCTGTTCCAAAAAGATATACAATTACGGGCGAGTATTTTCGTACACTTCTGGATAGAGAATTCTTTGCCAAAATTGAATGAGAGACGATCAGAAATGGTAAATGGCAATTTCATCTTCCATGTGGACAACGCAACGCCACACAATGCTAATGTTGTCACCTCATTCTTGGTCGACCACGGTATTTAACTTTTCACGCCTATCCTACTGACCAGATTTAGCCCTGAGTGACTTGATCATTGTTCCAAACATCAAGGACGATATTTCGCCTGTTGATCACCCTTTGGAAGTACTATTTTAAAATATCTCAAATATACACTTAAAGATGACTATATTACATGCTACACAAAATGGACGGAGCAATAACGACTGCGTATCAATAAAGAGGAAGAGTTTGTTGAGAAACAGACGCAGGTTACTTCGCTGTATTTTCTTGTCCTTAAAATTTAGAACATAAAGGCACGTAATTTTGGTGTGCATCTCGTAATAGAAAACGCCACTACTTTCCGAATGTTGTATATTACGAAGCTAAATTTACACTATATTGGTACTCTTAGAGGTGCAGTTAGCAACTAAATACAAACTACACTCTAGCTGATCTACGACTTCGCGCGCAGCCCCATAAATTGTACGTTACAGTGCTCAAACCGCGTTCAGTGGGATGTTCAAATCTGGTGATCCGTTACAGTTGAAGCTGAAATCGAACCATTGCATGACTTCAAATTTCAAAGCTCCCCACTGAGAAATAAACACAGGACTTTGTGCATTAGAGAAGAGCTATTACTATTATTAATAATAATAATAACAGTACTAATAAAAAAATCTAATTTTCTTGTATTACCAAACCAAGCTCTCGCGATGTAAGTGTGTCTGCTACATATGTGTGTAACATCTATCGTCTCGTTTAGGAGACAAAATGCAGTAAGTTATGAATATATATATATATAGTAATAATTCAAAATGTTAAACTAAAGCATACCTCAATCTTTTAAAGCTTAGTTTCCATTGTTATCTTTTATAGAACAACATTTTATTACATCTTCCACTTCATAATATCCCGTATATTTTCAGTCAAAAAAGTTCAAAAAAGATATTTTCATTAAGCAAATATAATTGTCAATTTTAATTTTGAAAGTAAAATTACTATTAAGCACGTGTTTTCGTATGTTGTGCAGTCACGCTTTGTGCTATTTGATCCATAGTTATAATTCCTCTCTTGCACCTAATCGAATTTTGCAGGTGGTAAATGATCTTGCTCGTGAGACTTTAGAAGTAACGCAAAACAGTTCGAACCCAGGAAACTGCTCAAGATGGTGGTATACAGTATTTCATTCAACTGTGTGTCACTGAAGAAATTTGTGTTTGAAACTTTTTACTTTGAAAACGAAATTTATTTAATTGTAGTACTGTAAGCCTATTTTAAAAAATCATTATGGAGATGTTATACGATTTTCTGTCTAAGAAATGATGATTTTAGTTTTAACCGGCTTTTCCGTTATGACCTGGTAACGAGATGATCTGTTAACAGTGAGTATACTCTATTTTTCATGCCTCTTATATTAAATAGAATTATCATTGAACCTAAGAAATTTATATTGCACTTCTTGATTTATATTAATGTATGTTTAAATGAAACTAGTTTTTCTTTCTTTTTTTTTCTTTTTTTTTCTTTTTTTTTTTTTGGAATTGGTGAATTCCCAGAATGTACCGTATTCTCATTTTCTAGTTGTATCAATAGATATGGGCTTTAATATAATGTCAATTTGAAACCTACTTACTAATGTGTGTGTATTCTTTTGAATTGTGTGCCATTATCCGCACGCGGGATCTTCCATCATCATTTTTGTCCTAATACAATTACAGGGTTTTTCTCACTCTTCGTACAAACAACAGGACCACAAAATATATGACGAAATTTTGAATTTCGTACGCACAAAACAATTTCACGACTTTGTAGCATTCTTAAAGATACGCCATTCCGCCGCTTTCTTCTATATTATTATTCATCTATAAGGTACAATGTTATTAAGAGTAACTGGTCACCCGCCTACAGGGTGGATTGATTTAAATCAGTCTT
Source organism: Thermobia domestica (assembly GCF_964235325.1). Taxonomy (NCBI): domain Eukaryota; kingdom Metazoa; phylum Arthropoda; class Insecta; order Zygentoma; family Lepismatidae; genus Thermobia; species Thermobia domestica. The sequence goes on along the minus strand of NC_137470.1, from coordinate 73,126,555 downwards.
AAATCAAGATTTGCTACCTGATTTTTTAAATAAAAATCGTACATTTAAATCAAATTACGATATACATTAATTTGAAGTGAAAATAAATGAAATTCCGTTACCGTTCTGGTGTCCCTGCCCTGAGATGCATAAAAAGTTTCATAAGTTAAGAAGGTGTGTGTATGTAGTAATGGTGTTCAAACTCTCCTTGAACCTTATTAAGTGCCCCAGTGACTATATGACTATAAAGTCTGGATTCAACATTGCTAGGGACCTATAGTTTAATATAGATTTCTAACCACTTTAGTACCCACCAGGGCTCGAACTCGGAACGATCTTGAGACAAGGCGATGAGTTTAACAATTGCTCCACCGGAGAAATCACTATTTCATATTTAAGACGAAAATTTTTACGTCTGCGCATCTATTTGCTTCTTCCCTGATAATAAGGGCATAGTTTGGGAGGTCCGATCTCCTCTTCGAAACTCCGATTCCCTGAAAAATTTTGTTCATTTATACAACTTTAAACGAAATTTACACATTTTATACGTATTTCTAGCCACAAGCTAGTTCTGGAGTCCCCGATTGTTTTAAAGTATGTCCCTGCCAAATATTAAAAACTTCTGAGAAAAAAGTGTTTTATTGATAAACGTTGCAGTAATTTTTCTTTAATGCTTTAAGAAACATTATTTGGGATTGAAATAGATTTCACTTATTGGCGTAATTAACATTTAATACTAATTCCTAATGTTTTTTCCTCAGTTCGCGACTTGTTGCATACAAGAACAAATTCTTGTTTTGTTTGTGCATGTTTGAAGACGGATGAGAAATTAGTCAATTCCATCGCTGACACCAGTAGATACCCAATAGAATAAAATAGGAAGAACATGGTAATGTTGTATAAAATTTACTACTCAAATTTAGTTTTGCAACAAATGTTTAACAAACAACTTATAAAATCAAAAGGCTCTTTTTCATGTTAAAATTTTCCTGGCCTAGGAAAAAAACTAAGAACTTTTTCACTTTTTACAATATTATTGAATACCATCAAATTCTTAAGATTTTCCTTCTGTGGCAATGACCCCTTGGGTTCCATTAACTATAGAGTGTGAGAGTGTAGTTACAGTGAAGTTGTCTCACTTGGAACGGATCTGTAATATAGTCATGTACCTTCCCAATTAATGCAAAAAATACTATTAAACAAAAATAATTATGGATATTTAATTCTATATTTATTAAAAAACATACTAACTTGCTCTCACATATTGTAGTGCTTAATCTATCTATATTAAAAACTACAGTACCACAGTTTATTTACTGTAGTTAATCAAGATATGTGCGTAAACAACTGTTCTTTTATATGTATTGTTACATGTGTGCATCAAAATGTCTATTTGCGACTGTACTCGTGTGTTGGTCTTTAGTTCCCCTGGAATCGGTGTCTCCTCTTATTAAAAAAAAAAACGCGCGTCTTTGGGTACTTCGTTGTCTAAAGTCACAAAACCATTCAGACTAATTGATTTCAAGCGTATTCTCGATAATAAGAATATATCTGCAGCAAATGCAATATTATAGTAGTAGTGACACAACTTACAAGTATACACAACTTACGAGGTACTCTTATAAATACAAGGAATATTTGGAACTCTTGAACATTTTTTGCAATCATAAATAATGTACTCAAACGAACGATTTTTAAGCTTATGTATCTTCCAGCAGTTTTTGTTAACTCTTGAAATAACATTCTAAAATTATTATAATTTACACGTTAAGGGACATTTAAATTTTAAAATACACAAATACACTAGCTTGATTGACTTATCTGAATTGATCTAAACTTTAGTAGTTACATTTACATACAGACTTCTGGCAAAGGATAATTAATAAGTCATTCGTACATTTCTCTTTCACTCCATCTATACTCGACTTAACTTACATCTACTCAATCACCCCTGCTGGGGAAGTGAGCTGAACCATTGTAGGATGAGGTGGGCAGAGCCCAGAAAATCGATACCCTGTAGCAAGGTAACACCTCCTGGCTTCTTACCCAATACAATATGCTTCCCTAGAAAACAAAACTGACGCCTTTCGGCTTACATCAACACAACACGTGCTTTTACGTACAAACACCAAAGTAGCTACCTACACACAGGCTTTGGCCTCAACCCACATTCCGTTTTCGTCATGCTGCTTACAGTTACAAACTTCGTCCTGGACCAGGAAGGTGTATTTACACGACTACCAGAAATGATTTATTTGTGATTTCACGAACAGCCCTGAACTGGAGCAACACACATTATTCCTAGTGAAGTGAAAATTGATGGACCTTCAAAACTAGATACCTATCTAAAAATTACACACACAAATGATAGTACAGAGTATCATCTTTTTATAAGAAGTTATTTTATTACAGTGTTTAGTGCAACCGTAATAAAATCTATAAATTTAATTCTCGTTCTCTCGCTATTAAACCTATTCAGAAAAATTACACAAAATAGTACGTACAAGATAGTATGTTGGGTGGTATCACATGAACTAAGGCTATCTGGGAACTTACCTTTGAAGAATCAAACTTACAATAGCAAATATTTTCAACTACGAAATTTACACGATATCAAACACGATTCCAATGCTATTTTGCACGGAAGTGAAATCTAATTACAATTTTTCTTTAAACGAAATACACTTTACACAATTCTTTAACATCAAGCAACTTGCTTAGAATGCGTGTACAATTTACATTATTTTACAATAGTAAATGTTTCAATTTACACATTGGTATCTACTGGGCATAATTACAACCTCAATTTTTTTTATATGATTTTGAGAAATAATCATAAAATAGCACAGCATTTGAATACGTAATAAATTATACATTTGTAAACCAAGGGGCAACGCTTCGATGGATAATGTACTGCAAAGCAACGCAGTAACCAATTTTACGTCTCTATGTTCACTGTTTAAGAAAGAAATTAATCTTGAATTGCTCACAACAATAAAAGATATTCTCTATACAATAGTTCAATAAATTAGAATTCGGCATTACATAGAATTAATCAGTTAGCTCCACCCCCCCGCCCCGAAATGTTGCAAGAAGACAGTCAGAACACAATTTATACGGAGACAGTACTTTCAAAAGAAAGTGCAAACATTTGTGAATGGCGCACAGGAAGAAATTTGCGATAAAAATCTAAAACTTTCAAGGTGTACCATGAGCACTTTTGTACTACTGCGGTCGAACGTTTTTTGCGGCTACTTTACATTGTTCAGAAAAATCGGACACATTGGTTGACTGTTTCGACTTAATCCTTCCTTGAGCCCAATACCGTTCGACTCGCTAAATCTCTGGACAGTTTGGTGGATTTGCACTCCAGGACACAACATTAATGTCATTCATCTCAAAGACTTGTAATGCCGCCTTTCTAGTGGTAACTATCTAATTCACGCTAAAACAGCACAAGAATATTGTGATTGAATGAGAAGCAGTAATTGTTTCCGAAAACATTCACATTGTAGTATAAATGTTACTATTGACACTGTTAGTTTTCATAAAGCAGTCTTATTTGAGTTCAAACGTACAAATGGTTTGCCATATTGAATATTTGGTTTGAAATTTGCTCACATAGTGAGTTTTAACTTTGGATAACTTTCTCTGCGATATGCCCGGATATTCCGTATAGTTGGAAATAATTAAATTTCGCCTTTCTTCTTATTCTATTTTACCTGCAACTACAGACAGATAACCATCTTTTGCTACTACATCACCATATTGTACATATTTGTTTGTGAGTTTAAAACTTTGAAGTAGGCTACGCATTGATTTTATCTGAGTTTCTGGGCGAGATGTACTAATACAATGCAAGACAATGGTGGTTCCAGGTGTGATTAAGTAGGTACCACTTACGCAGTGTGTACCCTGTTTTCTTTCATGGCAATTATGGGGAGGATATTTTTAATTCTTCGAATGTTTCCAATCCAGCAGTGTGATCTGCGAGTAGAATGCAATAAAAAAACGCAATTTTCTCCCATACATGTTAAGAGATGTGGCTGTGGCGTGGTTTTTGCATTCATTAGGACTGATGAATTTTTGAATTTGTTTTAAAACAAAGTATATTTGGTGGGCTTATGGTTAACAAATAAGTGAAAATATAATAGGGCTTGCGAGCAACAGATTGAGGAACACTGTCATATATTTACAAGAAGCTAGACTTACTTTTGAGTTTTGACAAAACGACGGCTGTTGAACAGCAATTAAACTTTCGGATTGAACCTTTATTGCCCCAATATTTTAAAGTTCTTTGTAATAAAACTTTCACATCAGTAGACGTATTATGTAATTATACCCTCCGAGATAGCAGAGTCAACTGTATGTTATAGGACTTCAATCAAAATTTAAACTACATCTGAGATAATGGAATTGAGTTGTCGAAAGGCGATATCAAATTTGGCTAAACTTTGGGGCCCATAGCGTACTCAAGATAACTTGTTGAGTTCTTACATCTCCTTATTCTGTTATAACGGGGAGCTAAACAAACAAATCTGCAGTTCAGAAGGTAAGAGATGAGTTATCGGAGGCGAATAAACACAGTGGTCACCGTTCTCTCCCAACTTTGTCTCAGGAAATGATTAATAAAGACAATGTCAAGAAGCAGTTTCTTTTTGCTTGGACATCCTTCCCTAGTGTTTCAAAGAAAAATAGAAAGCAGAACGCAAATGTAACCAAGTCTAAAGCTTCTATTTGCACTTCGCATACCAATAAGCGAGACTTAAACAGCGGTGGTCACAGAACGATGCAAAATAAAACTGTTATACAGAGTAGCCCAAAAGTAGGTATACAACCCACTATTGATCAGGTATGATATTCTAGCTTATGGGTTTATTTTGTCGGCTGTTCCAGGCTTAACATGTAAGTAAAAAGATCTTAAGAACAAATAAAAAGCTAGTCTACCTTATGGATAACAATAAGAAATTATATGAAATACAGTGAGCAGATCAGTACGGGACTATACACGTACTTTTGGGCCACCTTGTGCATTGCCATCCCAAAGCATTAGAATGAAACATGGTACAATCTAAGACAAAAGTAAATCCCCGACAGGTTTAATGTTGATAAACATTCTCAAAACTGTGGGAGATGTGCAACCAGGACTACTATAACAACGCCTATCATTCGAGACCGGATTCTTCCGTGTACTAAAATTCAAAAAGGTGAAAAGGATTTATAAAGCTGTGTTAGATTGTGGTAGTCGGATTTCAGTTTGTTCAAGGGAAGTACTTCCTCCTAAAGGGAAACTTATTTTTATAACTATTATTCGTGGCGCAACGGGTAATAGTATTGAAACTAATACCTTAATAACTAGATTAAAATTCAAAATTAAGGGATATTTTTTCATTCATCTTCCGAGTTGATCAAGAATGTGTCTCTTCCGCTCTCTTAGGAAACGATTAGATGTTGCCACAGCATGTTACTATCTACTTAGATATTTACGTTGTCAGGTTTGGGAAAAATACTGACAAGGAACGGACATGACCTGTCATCCGGACATCCGAATGAAACCTAGTCCCTTCGATAAACTTAATAAAGATATGTTCATGCACAAAAAAAATTAGGTGCCATGGGCAACGGAGTAAGTTCCTGGGGCCCATTAACCCTGTTAATATATATAGAAAATCGAAGACCCGCAGTGAAGTAGCTATTGCATCAACACTGTTCCTTGAAAAGTCATGGTTTATAGTTCATTCTCTTCAGCATGAAACAATCTATCCAGAGGTGCTGTATATTGGGGCCCATAGCGTACTTGAACAGGGAAAATTGGGAGAATGTCGTGGAAAATCCCTCAAAAAATCCGGGGCCGTACTGCAACCTAGGGGTCCACCGGAAGGTATTTTCTAGGGAGCCCATTCATATGTATGTACTGCCCCAACATCTACGTACTGTGTATTGGCAGTACGCACAACTCAAAGCAAATGCATGGTATACTATACCTATTTCGCACAAGCCAAGACATGGACCTACAAAGGACTTCTCTCACAATGAACCACGCAGTGCTTAGGAAAACCCATACGTAAGTAAATCCTTTTAAAGTACGAATGAATGAATTTTACTAATTTTCTTTAAGCATTTTTGGCTGAACGGAAAGAAATTTGACTTAAATTTGCATCTGCACAAGGCCCCTAATGATGCTTTTAACACGTGTTTTAAAATACATAATTTAAAAACCTACTTACATGTAACATAGTGATTGTTTCTGTGATTTACCTCTAAAGATATCAATATTTCCTCCAGGACTCCGTGACCAAGAGGGCCCCCAAAATTTAAAATTACTAAAAACATTTTCACCTTAAAAGTTGAAAGGCTGTTTTCGCAACATCATGGGCTAACTGCTGGTCTGGGATTAGCTGACTATATTAGCGTTACTCGGCGTGTCATCATTCCATTACTCCCATATTTGAGGAGTGCGTGACGTTTGCCTCTTTGTACATGTAAATCTACCGCTACTTACGATAAAAAGCTCAGGGCCCACTAAACAATTCACCGTCCAGGACCCACCGAGAAATTTCCCAGTTTCCCCTCCTGCTCAGTACGGCCCTGAACAAATCCCTCCCATCAACTTTGGATCCCTCTGGGGTGGCCCCGGATAAAAGTACACACTCCAAATATATATCAATAAAATACTATAGGCGATAAGAAATGTGTTTATTGAGTTTTGTGTTGACAGACGGAATAAATATGAGGGAAAACCTTGTATACTAATACACGCTTTCCTCTTATACCTATTCTGTCTATCGATACAAAACTTGGTACACGCATTTGTTATCACCTTATAGTATTTTTCGAGATACATCTGGATTGCGTGCTTTTAACCGGGGCCACTCCGGAGTGGTCCAAAGTTGATGGGAGGGATTTCTGGAGGGAATTTTCCCGACATTCTCCCAATTTTTCCTGTTAAGTACGTTATGAGCCCCAATGCATAGCACTTCTGGATAGCGTGTTTCATGCTCAAGACAATGAACTATAAATCATAGTGTTGATGCAATAGCTATTTCACTGCGACTCTACGATTTTGTATATATTAACAGGGTTGGTAGGCCCTAGGGACTTACTCCGTTGTCCATGGCACTTAATTTTTTATGCATGAACGTATCTTTGTTATGTTTATCGAATGGACTAGGTTTGATTTGGATGTCCGGATGACACGTTCATGGTCGTTCCTTGAGTTCTCGTTGCCTCAAAGTCGTGCAATTGGAATAGTGGCGAAAGAAACTGCGAATGTTATGCAAAAATATTACAGCAAAATCTGCAATCTTCGCGCCGAAGTCAAGCACTTCTGTCTCTCTAAATTTAATGATCATGTTTGTACCAAAAAGTTCTGCAGCTTAATGAAAATACATCTTCTAAAGCTGAAATCTTTGTTATTCAGTCTGAAATGGATTCCGCAAATCCAGTCATTAGAATTATAATCCTCTTGACAGTTTTTCTCTGGGAAGAAATTATCATCTTGGCACCAATTGTTCCTAGCCAAGGTATAGGCATAGACTGTACATTTGATACAGTTAAAAACAATGGTTTGGCCTATAATTTGGAAATTGGTGATTTCCCCGCAGTTTTAACAAAAGGCGCGTTGACAACCCACAGTTTCATGATAGAAAGAACAATTGTATTGTCATAGAAGAATTTAGAGATTATTTCTCATAGTATGAAGATTTTAATGTAGCTAAAGGGAACGAGCATTAGATCAGAATGACTGACAACATTTCCATTTCAGAGAGGCAATATTAGATCCCTTTTAACTTAAAGGTATGAGATAAAAGGTTGAAATTTTCTCGAAGCAAAAAGTAATTAGATTTATATCAGCGTACCTCCATTCTTCTCACGAAAAAACAATCGGAAGCTTAACGATTTGTATTGGATTAGAGATGGATAATCCAGAGGATAGCGCCGGTTTTCCTATGCCGCCTATTCACGAGATTCTTTCACGACAAAAGACAATATTATTTTCCGTGAGGTATTGTTATCACAAGTCACCTAGTGGCTTTCCGCTTTCAGCCGTTTAGAAACGCGAAAATAAATGCCGATTTTCAAAATGGCTCGAAATCGAAAGTAGATAAGTGAGTCGTGATAACGGTATCTCATGTAAAATGATATTGTCTAGGGCGCTCTTTGTTCCACATTTCGATTATCTTTTATCTATCTGAAGATATAACATAATTACTCTAAAATTTGCGGTATTTTAATTTCGCCGGGATGAAGACTCTTAAGCATCAAATGCATCTGATCTCATGAATTGGTACTTTCAGATAAACCTGTCTCAGAATTCTCAACACGCCATAGCATTTTCCATTCCTGGATTAGGTTCGTTGTTTCAAGTTTTACCTCAAGGATTACTAACTAGTTACGCAGGATTGAATAACTTGGTGAAAATGTCTTTAGATGCTTTAGAATCTGAGGTGTTTGGTAGGCGACATTTTAACCTAAAAACAGACTACAAGAGTCTTATCTATCTTAGGCAAATTCGCGAGATGGATTTCGGAACTGCAATAGTACCATTTTACTATACTAATTAGATAGCGTCGGCCTCTACATTTGACAGACATCTCCGGATTTTCTTGTTTACCCTGAACAGAAAAATGAAAAAGATCCGCTTGTATATGCTATCAATACACCCAAATGTAACATGTTAGATTACTAACTACCTCTTAGAAGAACTAAAGATACTGGGCCTTATGCAGAGTCGTTCTGAAGCGTGATTAGAGCCATACTACTGAGTCCGACTAACATATGTTTCCTGCGCTAGTCAGGCCTTTAGTACGATGTTAATCATACGTCAAAACGACTCGGCATAAGGCGGACTAAGTTTTACAGATATTTTTACCTTCTTAGAAAATGGCAAACGAACCCGAAAATTAAGCGCCAAGCTTTTTATTATTTGATTAAGGACGGAATCTTATTTAGAAAAAAAATCTCTGGTATTCTTAGTGTTGTTCCTATGTCATTAGATCAATGTTTTTCATGTTCTGGTATCCTGTAGATAGGCTACTTATAGACCTGTAATCGGATGATTAAGAATTTCTAAACTTCGTAATTGCACTGGATGACGCACTTGACCATATACGTTTTAAAAATTCAAAGAGCAGTCCTCTGAAGTGGGGAGCTCAGGCAGTTCCTTCGATCGCCCTATGTAAAGGCTGTCGCTGATAATCCCTGATCATTCGTACCTTTATGTTTTTAGTTTTCAGTAATTATATATCAATGTATGGAGGAACTGGCCGTTAATCAGAAAACACCGAGGTCACGTGACCTCGAGCATTGGCCGCGGTCACGTTGTGTCACAGGTCATTTACCTTGGTTCTGGAAGTGGTCTACAGGTCCTCAACATATACCTCTGAAATTTTTTGAGATCCTTGCTCCTTGCCTTGAATGGGTAAAGTATTACCAAAAACTGAAAACTTCAAGTGTTTTCACGATATTTGTCCTCTATTATGAGTGTTTCTGGTCATATTCAGGGATATATCATTCCTTCATGGGTGTCGAGGACCAGATGCCTACCAATGTGTTCCACGTTGTTTCCGAACCCTGCACCACTTATGCTGTACAATGGAGGCTTATGGTCATTTGGAAGGATGCCTAACTCTGGTCCTATGGAGGCGTACATTAACCCCTTTCATAGGTCTCGATGATCACATAATTGTTCATGTGGTACCTTTTTTTTAATGACAGGAGTTGGGCAATGATGTACCCTGTATGCTCTAAGATGGGCTCATAGTCCTATATTAATGTACACTTGCTTATGATCCTGTGGGGTAAGTTAGTTTCTTTCATATCTATTGAGGACCACTTACGTACACTTACAGTTCCTTTGAATGAGTGAAAGTCGTTCCCTCTACTGGGTAAAAATTATCAAAAATGAAAATTTTCAATACGTTATTTCCCTTTACGATGGGAATTTATGGTCCTCTGGATGAATACTTTACTTTTTCTAATGGGTATTTAGATCCAGATATGTACCCTTCTAATAAGTGAGTAGGTGAATCCTGGACCTATCATGCTTAAAAAAATGGATGCTTACGATCCTATAGGTGTAAGAGTGGGGTAAGGCATCTATGTCTTTTAAAAATGACCACCGTACTTTTATGAACATTCTTGACCAATCACAATTTGAGTACACACAAGCAAACGGTTGATTGGTTGTTCTGAATCAGATGACCCAGATGACATGAATACAAATGCAAATATCTATCTATCTATAACTTGACATGACTTCCCATTCGATACTTTTCTTCATCACACATTTTTATTATGTAACATGCTGAGTACCATATGGTTTATTATATATATATATATATATATACCACGTATTACTTTTTAGTAGGTAGCTAAATCATGTGAGAAGTTTAAACATGCACAATCTTTTTTTTCAAGTAAAATATAAGCAAATCAGAAAAAAAATCAAGTTTTCAGCGAACAATGTACTGAAACCAGTTTTTTACTACACAAAATTTTTAAAAATTGTAGTTTTTTCTTTTGCTGAGAAGATGGTTAAAAAGCGCTTTCTATTCTATGCAAACAAGGTTTTGTTAAATTGTTAACGAAAAAGTTAAAAATTCTGAAACTAATTCTTCAAAGCGGGAAAATTACTTGATTAGCAGGGGTACACGATTACCTGAAGAAAATGGAACCGTTTATCAAACCGACATAAGATTATCGGTTAACCGTTCAACTATTTAAATATAAATGTAACATGAAATCAGGTCTCACAAGGGAAGTACATGAAGTAATACGCGGGGATCTGCGTGTGTTATATATTGTTGGAAAGGCAACACTGAGTACACCTCACATGTGAAATACCTCGCTTGAATGGGCCTGTAGAGGGCGTGGTGACCATTTGAAGATCAGAACAAGCCACACTCTGAAACACCACAAAACATGGACAAAATTGAAAGCTATAATGTAATTGTTTCGACACACACACACACACACACACACACACACACACACACATATATATATATATATATATATATATATATATATATATATATATATATATATATATATATATATATATATATATATATATATCGACAGGGTGGTAGGTAACACCACCGACAAACTTTGGGAGGTGATTCCTTACATGAAATGAAAGAAAGAAGTTCTAATAAACATGGGGCGAAAAACGTCTCCTTTCAGAGTTATGAGCCGCCGAAAATTCGAAAATTCACGTTCCGAAATGCTCTGCCTTAGAAACTACAGGGCCGATCCCAAGCGGTTTAAGGAATTACAAAGGAACTAGTAGGCGCTCTATCTAAATATCCATGTTCTACCGTGGTCCGTTATCGGCGAAACGAACTGTAAAAAGTAAGTTGAGGTATAGGGATTCTTCTTTAAGTACTAGTGGCGTGTTCGTTTCGCCGATAACGGAAAATGTTAAAACGTGGATATTTAGATATATCGCATACTAGTTCCTGTATAATTCCTTAAACCGCTTGGGATAGGTCCTATTGTTTCTAAGGCAGGGCGTTTCGAAACATGATTTTTCAAGTATTCGGCGGTTCAAAACTCTGAAAGGATACGTTTTTCGACCCATGTTTATCAGAACTTTTTTCTTTCATTTCATATAAGGAATCACATCCCAAACTTTGTCGGTGGAGTTACCTACCACCCTGTATACTGTATAGACAGGGTGTATCAGACCACCCGTCCCAGGCATTTTTCTCGGCTCGTAGTGCACGCAGATACTTGAAACAAAAAATTGAATGACCAAATCGTATGTGGAAAATCAAATGGTGATACTTCCATATCCAGTGACGTAGCAGAAATAATTCCACGGGGTGTCAACTTCAAAATTTCAAATAGAAAGTGGTATCAATTTAAATTTCTTTCGAAGTATTATTGAAAAGGAAACAACCTTTATACGAAACAGTTTTCGCTAAAGTCTACGGTTTGGATTCTACGAACGTTATTTGTTGTTAAATTGCTACTATCAAGACCAGCCGTCCAAGGCATTTTTCTCGGCTCGCAGTGCACGTAAACACATCAAACAAAAAATATGGTGAACGGTTTCCCGATCGTGCTCGGCAGTCGAGAAAAGTATTTCGGTGCTTGGCACTTCGTGTGCAGAGGACTGGGCATGCTTAACCTCATCACAACAAATGTCAACAGATCAAACGACGTGTAAAGGATAATCGGTCTCCCGACATCCTTACTGCAGTCCATATGGATCCACAAATATCTACAAGACAATTAGCCACGGATGCTGCTATGAGCCACATGACTGGAAGATTCTGCACAATAACTCGTTGCATCCTTACCATGTTCACCTGCATCAGGAACTCCAAGAACAAGATTTCCATAACCGTCTGGAGCTTTGTCAGTGAATGAACGCGAAGAACCCCTGTTTTCACCAGAACATTTTGTGGACGGATGAGGTAACCTTCAAGAGTGATGGAGATGTCAACATACACAACGCTCACTACTGGTCCAGCGTGAATCCTCACTGGGTACGTGAAGTTGACAACCAACTTATCTGGATACTTAACGTTTCGAGTGGTGTAGTGAGAGGCCAAATAATCGGTCCTTATTTCTTCGAAGGTACTTTGACAGGGGTAGAGTACGCTAATTTTTGTCACATGTTCTTTGCGTGTTCTTGCAAGATATTCAACTAGCAACTCGTGAAATTATGTGGCTACAACAAGACGGTTGTCCTGTTCATTTTGCAAGAGTTGCCAGACAACCTGTTGAACGTTTATTTTCAAACAGGTGGATCGGAAGAGAAGGCCTGGTTCCCTGGCCAGCTCGTTCTCCGGACCTAACTCCTCTTGATTTTTTTCTTTTGGGGACTTGTCAAGGGGCTGGTTTACCAAGAGCGTCCTACTACAAGAGAGGACATGATGGAGAGGATCCATAATGTGTGCAAAGTCCAAATGAAGGGTTAACAACAGTCAACAACAATGTCCCGGTACGCATTCGCATGTGCATCGCAAGTGCTGGACGATCCTTTGAACATTTACTGAGTTTATTTTGTGCAAGTATGATATTTTGGGAAGAATGTACAGAACTTGCAGTTCATGTCATTTATTGTATTTATTATCTTCACTTTATTTGTACTATTCCCTAACAATTATTTGTGCAATTATTGTGAAAAGTGATTTTTATTGAAACGTTCTCAGAAGTTAGGTAACCCGTTAAGAAGCCCGGGAGAGTGGCAATAATTTCATAACTTTTAAATTTTAATTTTTCTTTTATGTTTTATTGCTGATACTTTAGATCAAATTTGTTTCATACGTAGTTTAACTTAAAACCCATGAGTGTTTTTCTTTGCTTTTCTATTTTGAATTGGTTCCGAAACCGCAATTTAAACTATACTGTCCTGCAATATTGTTTTGAGTTGTTGATACGGATAACAGATATGTCAACGTTTGGCACTGAATCATATAAAGAATTTTCAACAACAATGCTATTTGATAGAACATGTGTTATCTGCTGTTCTTTTAAAGTAACTGCCAATTACGAGGGACATACTGAAAGTCGTGAGCTACATCACTGATTACCCTAATGAAGTACTTTCTATATAACTAATGGAAATTAACTTTTTCCCACATTGCAACGAAAGTGATTATACGAAACTATCGGCTAGAGTTGTAACTGTCTGTATCGTCTGCTACTGGCAGTAGCTAAGTACATCATTGGCTAAGTATATTAGACTCAGGCACTCTGATTTGATTCGTTCTTGTTTTTAATAGTTCGTAGTACCCAACTTCCTTGAGTGGTAGTACAACGGTCTCAACAGTTTCAACGGAAGAGCAGCTGAAACCTCTTATACAATATAATTACTCAATGAGCAACTTTTTTTTCACAATCGTAATCTTTAGTTGTAAGTAAAACCAACTACATCATCTCAATCTACAGACATTTCTTTCTTTCTTTCCAGAACGATGACACTGTTTTTTTGCTAGCACGTAACAGGCGGGATTTCCAAAATGGCCTGCAGCGATGTTTCCTTTAGACACCGCGCTGTGTTTGAATTCCTTGTTAAAGAGGAACAATCTGCTTCTGAAATTCACCGCAGACTACAGTGTGTCTATCGAGATGTGTGCCAGCTGTGTTAGAAGATGGGTGAAACATTTTAAGGATGGGAACACGATTATCGAACATCAGCCACGCAGCGCGCACTCTCGAAGTGCCTAAACGAAACGCAACAAGGTAAAGGTTGATGAGCTGATTAGGGGAGATAGGGGTAAAACTTATCACTGTGAATGATATCGCTGCAAAACTTGAATATAGTCCGGTGCAAGAAATGATTCACAGGTTAGGTTATCGGAAGGTTTTATCGTTGGGTCCCACGGTTATTAACCGCGGACCACACACGTAAGGGACTAACCATTGCCCAAACCCTTCTTCAGAGATTTTGATATGAAGGACGGGTATTGTGACTGGAGATAAAAGCTGGTTCCATTATTATGAACCTGAAACAAAACGACGGAGTATGGAATGGCACCACTTGATTTCACCACCGAAGAAAGCCAAGAGAGTGCAATCGATACGAAAAGATACAGGGAGCGTCTTCTGGGATGCACAGGGTTGCAATCTGGTTCACTTTCTTGAGCCTGGACAAACCATAAATTCTGGCCGCTACATCCAGACACTTTTGAAGCTCTGTCGTGCCTTGCGTGATTAGCGCCCTGGAAAGATCATCCTTAAACAGGACAATGCGCGTTCGCATATTTTACGTGCCACTACGAAGCAGATCAGGAGATTTGGGTGGATAACACTTCCACATCCTCCCTACAGCTCCAGACATGGCGCCCTCCAAATACTATTTTTCGGTTTGGTGAAGGAACAGATGCGAGGCTGTCGATCAAGACACTGGAGGATATTCGTCAAGCAGTGCGTCAGTGTCTATGGGCAGCTGGAACGCAATTCTATCGCCAGGGGTACTTTCAAACTTGGAGAACGATGGGAAAAATGTGAGCAAAGGAATGGAGACTATGAAGAAAAGGAAAGGTCTAAAGATTGAGACGATATATTTGGTTTCACTTACAAATAAAGATCACGGTTGTGAAAAAATATTGCTCACGACTTTCAGTGCGCCCCTCGTAAAGCTTTTGTTCTG
The DNA here is from genome assembly GCF_964235325.1 of Thermobia domestica. NCBI lineage: Eukaryota > Metazoa > Arthropoda > Insecta > Zygentoma > Lepismatidae > Thermobia > Thermobia domestica. Next base: position 73,111,467 of record NC_137470.1, on the reverse strand, counting down.
TAGTTGCAATTAAACAATAAATAAGACATAGATGCAAAATCGTAGAATTTAACGAAAATGTTTCCTGTAAAGTTCTTTCTTTTTCAATAATACTTCCAAAAAAATTGAAATTGATACCACTTTCCCTTTGAAACTTTGAAGTTGACACCCCGTGAAAATATTTCCGCTACGCCATTGGATATGAAAGTATCACCATTTGATTTTCCACACACGTTTTGGTCTTTCATTTTTTTTGTTCGAAGTATCTACGTGCACTACGGGCCGAAAAAAATGCCTGGGACGGGTGGTCTGATACACCCTGTATATTATATGTATGTATAAAAGAGAGATGCATATGAATCTAACATCAAATGTTTACAAATCAAAATGACGGATGCAATATGTCGGACACAATTTACAGAAAACAAGCTATGGATCTGAAATTGGGTGTATAGAGATATTCGACGTCGCTATGTATCAATTGGATACTAAAAGTGTATAATTAAAAATGCCAAACACTGCTATGGTAGAGATGTTCGTAGTTGCTGAGTAGAAATCCAATGTTAAAAGTGCAAAATGTAATATGACTGATCCAACGTGGCGGACAAAAAGTGCAAACAAATATGTACAGAACGGACATATGTGATTCTTATATATGTAGTAGAAAAAAACACCTATAGGACATAACAGGGCAAGTAGGGGTAGGCAGGTGATGTTTAACAAACAGAAAGCGTGTTTGGTGTACAATCACGTCAAAATTAAGGCACGGAATGCAGGGCAGGTTTTGTAGCGCATATGAAAGTTACGAACAAGCTGCAATCATATACAATAATTATTTTACAACCAACTCCCTCCCACTGGCATAGTTAGCTTTTTTAAATCTGGGGGGTTGGATGACTCAAAATTAAAATAATCTTTCCAAAAATGTTACATACACAAAGTAGTATGGTTTCTTTTAAAATATTTGATTAAAATCTCGGGGGACGCGTCCCTCGAACCCCCTCTAACGACGCCCGTGACCTTACAGCGACCTCAAAGAGATAGCTGGAGATCAGCATATGTTATATATTGTTGAAAAGCTCCCACAAGTACACTTTACATCTGTAACATCTCGTTTGAATGGCGTCTGTAGCGTATGTTGCGATTATTTGTAGATACCATCTGAAGATCCGAACAATGACTGAGAAGTGCGCGTTGGAGTTTAAAACATCGTTATGCTTCCACAACTGTCCTTCCGGTTTCACATTATGGTATGTACACTTTTGAGCCATATGCATGACAAATGTCCACTCTCATGAGTAGAGACTGTTCCGATGCCGAGATTAGTGTCGATTTCGTCTCTAATTCAGGACCGAAATGTGCTTTTCGGAATCGAGCCGAAACCGAGACGAATCCCAGGCTTGTCTCGATACACACATGTCCATTCTGTACTTTTGTCCTCCACATTGGATTTTTTTATATTGTATTTTGCACTTTTAACATGGGATTCGTATTTCGCGGCTACGAAAACTTTACCTACCTGCTTTCAGTTCCATAGTGTGTTTTGCATTTTGTTCGTCATTTTGAATTGTACACTTTTGGTATCCGATTGATACACAGGGACATCGGACATCTCTATATACCGGTACCTAATTTCTGGCCCACAGCTTGTTTTGTAATTTGTGTCCGCCATGTTGATTTTTAAAACATTTAATGTCAGACTCGCATTTATCTACCGTTTAAACCTACACACACACAACACGTCTCAAAAGAATTACATCATTACTTTCCATTTTGTCCACATTTTCGTGTTTCGAAGCGTGCCATTTCCATCTTCAAATGGGCGCCCACAGGCCCCATTCAAGGAAGTTACCTCACATGTGAGAAGTACTCGGTATGACCTTTCCACCGATATATAACATATACAGATTCCTGCGTACCACTTCAAGTACTTCCCTTGTTAGTATTCATCATGGATACAATGTGTAAACATTCATTTACATGTATTCTCGACGGACCTACTGGATCCGTTATGGAAGTTATCCGATATTGACAATATACTGTAAAAATTCGTTTTGTTGTTTCAACGACATGCCTATGTGTTAACACGACTGTGTTAAAATATAACACAAACGGGTGGTTAGAACATCTCACTCTCCATTTGGAGTTGTATGCCAAATGCCGGTAGTTGAAATGACACACAGATTGTGTGTTAAATTAACACAAGTGTAGAATCTTCGGTGTTGTCTTCTGCGTGATTGCCAAATATATTGGACATCTAATTATAAAGGCTTATGTACTGAAGCTACAGACAAACCCAGTAGGAAGATATACTGAAACAAATCTAGGTATTCGGAGAATTTCAACGTGCAAAGCGCGCGATGTGTTCAATTGTTTTATGTTTCTGAAGAAATACGTTAACGAGAAACAACACCGTATTACTGTGTCATTTCTACACTGCACTAGAGCTCACTAATCAACAGCGGGGACTGTATTTAAAAAATGGCGGAAAACAAGTAGAAACACGATTGAGAGGCAAACATACTATAAGCATATAGGCAGGGCCGTACTGCAACCCAGGGGCTTACCGGGAAAGTACTTTCTAGGGGCCCACTCAAATGTACAGTACGTACTGCCCCCTCCCCCGACAATAAAAGTAGTCCGAGAGTGTGACTGAGACAAGTATACTGAAAAGTCTTAAAATATAGGTTTAAAACATTTTTAAGGTAGTAATTTCTTCCCTGACACTGCCGTAATGCAAAATCCCCCATTCTTCTCTTGCAACTGTGCAATCATCTGCACAAGCTCGATTACTTCATATCTCGCCCTAAAACAACAATGCCGCACTTGTGCTTTAAACCTTTCATAGGCACATACACAAATACATATCATATATGAAACATCAGAAGTAATTTATATTTTGTACAAGTGCAAAACTTCTCCATTGTCCTGTATTAACAGCAGAATCGTAGCTAGGGGGGTGGGAGAGCGAGGCCGTGGCCCCTGACGCTGATAGCAAGAGGGTGCCGAACGAGCAAGGACAAAGAAAAAGTGTCGGAAATGAGTAAAAGACGCATCGCCCTGTTTTTTTTTTTTAAATGAAAAAGATTATTAGCGCCCTATTAAATCAATATTGTTGTGGGATTGGAAAGGAATAGATTTGTTAAAAAAGAAAAAAAGAAAGAAATTTTTCCTCGCTTCGCTTGCAACCCAAACTTTCAATAAGACACGACAAGCTTTTACTTATTACCAGGGGTAAAAGTGGATTTGAAAAGGCAGGGGGACGCATGACGTCACGCCGTACCCCTTGCCTATCTTTGCCCATTATAATTTTCTTAGGAAGTGGGGAACGCCATAGATATTTTATGGAAGCAGGGTGACGACGTCCACCCACGTTCCCCTCACTTTTACCTCTGCTTATTACTTAAAGAAAGTTATTATACCGTAAGACGGGGTTACTTTGCACAAAATATGAAAAGAGTTTCACACTCCTCTGTCGGCAAAACCATGAACAGAAAAGAGGAAGTTTCAACTGGCACCCAAGGAAGCCGATTTCTCTCTAACTCTGGGGGGGGGGGGGGGGCATTCATAAGAACTACATATAACAATAAAAATACATGGGGCCCCACATGAGCTTTGGGGGGCCGGGCCCCTCGGTCCCCCAGGATCGGCGCCCTTGCTGGCACCGTAAGATAGAACATTTAACTGGATTTTGACTATAATGTTGGCGGTTAACTTCAGTTTTAATTACCGGGAGGGTTCAATGTTGTAGAGGTATGGAAAGCAGTCACTGTAAATGCCGCCAAATTTTGAAAGATATCACGTACAAGATTTTCTGTCAAAGTTAAGTCAGTTTCGTAGAATACTACTGTGTATAATGGGACTTTGATGCAATAGTTGAAATTGAAATATGAAACGTTTTAAAGTCATTAAACAAGTAAAACTGGGAGTAGGGAGTTCCAGCCTCGACTTGGAGTTACTTTGCATGGTCCAAAATACCGCTTAGATAGGAAATTATTACCACTGGAACCTCCTGTATTCTAAATTTAGGTAAGTATCCTATTTAGGAAGATACCGGAATGAATTTCTTGTTGGAAAATAAACTATGAATAGTGGCGGATCCAGAAAAGTAGTTTGAGAGAGGCTTCACTCACAGGATTTTTTGTTTTTTTTTTGTTTTTAGAAATCACTAGACTTTTTTCGGAGGGGGCCTTGCAGCTTATACGCATAGGAATGACTAACATTAGATTTTTTTTAAAAAAGAAATCATGCAATTTGGGTGGGTTTCAGCCTGAAAGTCCCAAATCCCGTAAATCTCCCACTAATTACGGTTGGACATAAACAGCGACCAAGGTAAATCAGTTCAGGGGGATTTTTTTTTCGTTCCTGAGTTGGCATTTTTATGGGACATATACTAAATTATTAGAATGCAATTCCTGTGCCGGTTCCAGAAAATACATAATTTTCTTCACAAATATCGCTAATTCAAACTAAGTACTGACACCCGTACGACCATTCTAATATCAATATTTGTAGACTGCATGCAGTTTTATGTAGAAAGTAAAGTGTATAAATACTGAAGGGAAAACATTGCACACAAACGTTATGTTCGTACGTTGAACATACTTTTTTGTATGTTGTACAAAGTAATCCCAGCTATGGGGTTACTTTGCACCAAAATTCATATTTCAATAACAATGGTTATACTGAATGTTTACTAATGAACTTGCACTAATGTTTTCCTTATATATATATATATATATATATATATATATATATATATATATATATATATATAGAGAGAGAGAGAGAGAGAGAGAGAGAGAGAGAGAGATAGCTATTATATGTTTAAAATACAGTGTTCTAAATCATTACGTTTGTAAGTTACATGCGATTTTCTTTAAAATGGCTTAAATCTTGTGCAAAGTAACTCCGTCTTACGGTATATGATTCCTTAAGAGGGAGAAGGAGTGCGCCACAGCGGTCGGAATATTGGTGTTCAATTTAACATGGGATCTCAACCATTTTTTAAGGCAAATCATGGTTTCATTTCGTTCTTTCGCAAAAATGTCTCAATAGCTCACTCAATATAATGCATATCATTTTAAAGGTGCAATTTGAACTCTGTGTGTGATATTTTCTTCTTATAAATACAGATAATTATAATCCAAATTCCCATAAGAAAATGATCAAAATTAGAGGGAAAAGTCTTCCGTTTTTTTACAGTAAAAAAAAGAGCTAAAAACTTCGGACCTCTTTGAGAATGGAGTACTGTCTTTGTATTTGTGCGCTACTGTGCTATTTTTTCGCTGTTTCCAAATACATCCATTACACAATCGATGAGATATAATATCCTTCATCATTGAATCTACAGAAATCAGATTTTTTCGTGTTCACGTACTTGGCCGTCTAACTGCTAGATGGCACTATAGTCATTCCTCATCCCACTTTCCTTCTCAGCGGGAGTCAGTCCTTTTGAAAACCTACTTTGAACTTCTTAACAAGGGCGGGAGAAAGGAAATTATTGTGAAGAACGGGAACTTCAAACACGAGGATTGGCAAAATTTATGACCTCTTTAGCTGATGGTTTCTGTCTCAGCAGTACAGTGTATATGTAGATGGTTTCTATGAGAAGAAGTAATTTGTTTGTAGCGAAAAAGTCAACCTTTCGTCAAAGATTTGTGAAGGAGAAGCCGAACCAAAGTCTTCGTTTACCTATTCCAAGAAAGAAATGAAAACTTCCTGCAGGACTGAGAATATACATGCAAGAGAAAAGATAAGATACATTATTATAATACTTAGGGTAGATTACTCCCCAAAATATTCTTTGTTTACCTGTCAAAAAATCAAGAACAATATAAAGCTCTTTCATCAGCTTCCATCGTACAACACACTAGACACACACATATATATATATATATATATATATATATATATATATATATATATATATATATATATATATATATATATATATATATATATATATATATAATATACAGTGGCGGTCCAGGACATGATCAAGGGAGAAGCTAAACCATAGTTTGCCTCTTTATCCAGAGTAAACAGGATTGAAGCCCATTTTATCCAGTGTATACTTGAGCGTGAAGGGGTAGGGACTATAGACTCTATAGCCACTCTTGGATCCGCGCCTGTATATGTATACTATTTACAGTGCCGGATTTACGTATAAGCTAAACAAGCTATAGATTAGGGCTCCAAAATCTAAAGAAAAACTGGATTTACATTTCTAAAATATAAAGAAAATTAAAAAATAAAATAAAATTTTATATACGTAGCAACAGTGCTTCCTGCTGTGTAGCCTACGTTCATGTAATTAATGGGACTCCTTCTGCTAGTCTGCTTCCTAAATTACTTCCTGGTTTCTTCATTTCTGTATCTAGGGTGCCTATGTTCAAATGGACACATAAAGGGCCCAACTACCTTCAACAACTTGGGGCCCCACTAAACCTAAACTCGACTCTGACTATCTATTTATCCATGGTTTCTCCCTCTCTTTTCGAACAGTCTTTCTTTGATATTGCTTCCAATTCCGGAAGGTTTTACCAAGGGGGGAAGAGTCCTTACTCATTCCAGGCATTCAAACAAGGGACTGGACTACTTGCTTCCAACATTCTGTCCCCCATGTATCCCGGTCTGAATCAATTGTCTAAAGCCGATAAAACATTCAAATTCAAATGTAGATGTTGCTCATCAGTGTCGACACCTAAATATTTCTCAATCAACGGTAGGGGTTTTTGGTACCCTCAATCTGTCTCCCTTTTATTAGCGGAGAAACACTCTATATTCGTAATTCTGTAGTAGTTCTTAAAAAGAAAGTACTGTTTAATGTATGTAGTAACGCATAGGAAACAATTTTAATATACCCTAGTAGTATAGAAACGCACCATACGGTACCTTACCAAAATAAGCACCCCATATCAAGGATGCAAACATTAACAATAATAATAAATATTTTAAAGACATTCTTTCATTAATCAAGTCGCACTTAAAAGTAAAAAACGTTTTTGTTTATGCATGACCAAAAAAAAAAAAAAAAAAAAAAAAGCGCTCTAATATAGGCTTACAGTTACTTTATAAATTCTTAAAATGACGCGCCCCATTCTTTTTATTTAGCCTTGCATAAACAAAATTATTTTTAACTTTTTAGTGCGAATTGATTAACAAAAGTATGTCTTTAAAAGGTGTTTTATCATTTTTTTTATTCGTTGGACACATTTTCCAAATCCTAAAGTGATATGCAATCAGGGAAACCAGGGCTGGTTAAAGGCTAGTATTTATTTTAGAAAAAAGAAGTTGAAAATAAAAACATATTAAAACTTGCTTTTAAAGAAAATAGATATATTGCAAAGTATGAAAGTAACAATGGGATATTGTATTGTCACCGGACTTACGTCGCTCTGCAACAGTTCTTAGTTCTATGACGTCAGGAAATAAGTTCAATTTATACGATCACTTATTTAATGTTTGAAACAAACACGTGTTACGTTCTTGTACACTCATGTCCAAAATGATTGTCGCATATCTATAACTGTCTTCTTGTAAGAACATAATGTAATAATGATTTTGCTGGGTACTTTTAATACTGATACTATGTGTACAATCTGGAAATGTATATGTGGTAAATTTCATAGGAAAATAATTATAAATACGAAAATTAGAATGAGTAAAACAAAATGTTGCTAAATGGAAACGAAAGTTTTATTTTCGTTTTATTGTTCTTATTTACTGCTCTTTTGACATGAAATTTGCCACATACATGTCTTTACCGATTGTACACATACTAATATTATAAAAAATACCTGGTGAATTCGTTATCAAATTATATTCCTACTACAACATATTTATAGACATGCGACAATAATTTTGGACATGAGTGACCTTCCTGAAGAGGTGACACATCTTTTAATTCTATTGTTAGTGAAGTGGTCTATTTCCCCAAATAAAAACCAACACCAATGCCCCCCTGTCCTTCTAAGCCGGTCCCCAAGACTGAATGTAACATTGGGGTCCTCTCCTGTTGTAATAGCAAAAACTCAGGATGGTCAGCCACTGGTATCGAACCCAGGACCATTCGAATGTGAAAGCGAGAGAGAGGGTAAATCTGGTGGTCATATTTTGAAAAAAAAATAAGAAAATGGATTCCACTAAAAAAGAGACACATTGTAAATTCATTTCAGATTTTTGCATGGGTTTTCTGCATTTCAATTCCAAGTTTCTTTTAACCACGAAGGCCCTAAATAAATTAGAATATCGGCTCTCCCGTGTTTATTTTTTAATATTGGCATGGTTCTTCATTTTATATCAGACTTTTCCCGCACTATTCTGTTATTTACCATAGGTAGAATCCTTTGAGAAAGAGACAGGCGACAAGTGCTTTAGTTCTCTATGATATGTTTATGACCGTTGTAGATATTTGAGTGGCTCTCTAGACACGGGGCTGATATCATGTTGATCCCTCTTATTTATTTTTTCTTTAGTTCCGTTTCTCTTTTAGACAAAAGAAAGGAATTTCACTCTTCTGTCCCATTTAAAAGCCGTAACCACCCCCCTCCTGCGCTGTCCAACTTTGACCACATGCAGGGGAAAACGAAGGAAAAGGAGGGGTGCCATTTGCTTTGACGGCATTTCAGCAACAACCCCATCTGTTGCCAAAATAAGGAAAAACTTTGTACTGAAAGGAGAAACTGAGAAAGGCTGATACCTTCGATTTGTCAAGGTCACTTGAGTCCCGCCGACTCTTAATGACGATCTGATACAGAAGGCCGCATGCTCCTGTTTACGTGAGAATATTAAAAATGAAGGTAAAAAGAAGGGGAGTAATAACATTTTCGAACATGAAGCAGCCGTAGAAGAGGTCAGAACTAATCTAACGAATTTCATCTTTTTCAAGGACTAGCCACTACCAATGATCTTTTTTATTCCACTGACATGAAATGCTTCTAATTGAAGGAATTTACTGGGATGATTTCACCATCAACTACTTGTATCGCCAGGATATTATATATATATATATATATATATATATATATATATATACAGGGTGAACGGTAACTACGTGGACAAACTTGGACGGGTGATAGTACATCTAAAAAAAAAGCAACAAAAAAAATTCTAGTGAACATGGGGGATTCCCCACAAAAATGGATGGATTTTCGGACATGCTGAATGTCACACGTTCTTAATCCCGTGCGCACACTTTCCTCGGATTTCAAACATGCATTTTTCAATAGAGTAGGTATGACTTTGTAAGTGACATTTTTAACCGCACTCTCTAGGATGTATTGTTTTTAAGCTGTTGGCCTCTGAAGTTTATGTTCCCACGCTTTCAACACACTGTCACTCCTAAACGGGACGGAATTTCCTCCATGTTCATTAGAATTTTTTTCCCTTCTTTTTAGATGTACTATCACCCGTCCATATATATATATATATATATATATATATATATATATATATATATATATATATATATATATATATATGTGTGTGTGTGTGTGTGTGTGTGTGTGTGTGTTAGTGTATTTTAAGTATGTTAATTAATAATAAGTAGCCTTAAATTCAGAACTTTCTTTCATTGAGAAATTAAGTAATTACTATTATTTCAAACACATGTAGTAGCCAAACTACATTTGGATTTTAAAGAGAAACATTAACCATATTCTTCATCTCCATCGATCAATATTGAGAAATTCGCGAAGATGGCTCCTAAATTTCCGTTACATTTCACAAAATATTTTCTAACGCAAAACAATCGAATTTAAAATGCATTTTTGTGTGGTCATATACAGAATAAAATTTGAAAAGTTTACAATTATTACTGGAAATTAATGCTGTAACCCATTTCGAACATGTTAAAAGCTCATAGTTTCTAATGCCTTGAAATTTCAATTATTATCGATAGTATCAAACGTTGTAAATTGTTGTAGACTTCTCCGTTTTCCAATTGGATCTGTTTGCAACCAAAGGTAGTTTTGTCAAGTTTAACAAAACTAATATAAGCCTCTTGAAAAAGCTCTTATTTGCAAAAGAATACTAATGATCGCTTTTGGCTGTTGCAATGTTCTGTCCAAACAGCTTGATAAAAATTTATCGCAGCATACCGACGAAAGCTGCTTCACTTACATGCATATAAAAAAGCTTGGTGAAGTAAGTGTAAGGGAGGGGAGCGCCGAATTCTACTTCTTCCCGGAAATTTTAAAAAGTACCGAAAACATTTTCACCATAAAAGTTTAAAAAACATGACACGGGTCACTCCTATATAACTCATGGACTCTTTTGAACACGTTGAGATAGGGCCCATCATAAAAGTTTTGGTGGAGTCCTCTTGTATTTCCCACTTCAGGGTCCTCAATGATCTTAATCCGGCTCTGTATACGGAAAACAACGGTGCTGTAACATGTAAATTATTATTTAATTTCAAGTTATGCCATTATTTGAGATTTCAATTTAGCTTAATACTTCAATATTAGCAAAAGTATAAAGCAGTGTGGGAAATCAGGAATCATTCAAGGGCTGAATTACGGAAAATGTGAAAGGCTGTTTCCGCAACATCCTGGGCTGGTAACGCTGGTCAGGGATTAGCTGATTGTATTGCCGGTACTCGACGTGTTATCGTCCTTCGTTCCCTTACTCCCGTATGCGAGGAGTGCGTGACATGTGCCGTTTTGTTCATATATCGATACACGACGGAAGGCCCACTAAAACATTCACCGTCCAGGGCCCACGGGAAATTTCCCGGTTTCCCGCCTGGCCAGTACGGCCCTGCAATATAGGTAAGTTTCTATCATTCTCGAACAAGATATTGGTGAAGGTTGAGTTTCGCACAGTTTAGAGCACAACGAATAGAGTCAATTACACTTGTGAGAAAACCAGAAAAAGTTTATAAGGAAAGTGTAATCGCAGGAAACAGTTTACACTGTTATTTTCTTCACCTCGTAAGAGTTCTTTACAATATCATGACATGAATATTTTACGCTCTGAAATGCAATTCAAGGATAGAAAGGTGAAATGACCAAAATACCAAACGTGAACTAAATTGCCTTGTGCACTGAATGTGCCAATTTTTAGTATAAGACACTTCTACCACCAATCGAAATTGAATAGGAAGCTCGTCTGTACTGAATGACACATTCCCGTGCGTCTAAAGACATGCACCTATGCTTGATTTGTGCGGTACACATGTAGGAAGGACAAATTCGCCTTATTGCACTACTGATTAAGACTACAGTGCTAAACAAGCTGCAGAACACATAGGCACAACATACAACCTAGAATTGGGTAGAAGGTGTCACGCAGATAACGCCTTAAAAGAAGAAACTGCTTGTAGTAGTAGTGGCAGACAGAGATAAAAGAAATAATTGTCGACTCCTTGAACAAGCCAGAGAAAAAACACAATCAAATTCGTGCCTATTGCAACAAATCACATGCAATTTGTATACACATAAAGGCACATAATGGTATAGCACGATCGCAACAACTTAACGCTAAAATCATTAGTAATTACAGACATGAAAAATAAAAAGGTCCACGATTATGCTACAAACAAGGGACATCACCCAATTGTCCGGCTCAGATTTCATTTTTTTTTTTTATGAAGACACGTATTCATTACTTGTGATGACAAATTTTTGCCATGGTGCATGTTTTCTATTTTTAAAAAATAATTTTTAAAGGTTGTGATGTGGTTAATAGAGATTACTGCATTAGTCCCTTACTACCCTTTGTAAACGGAGTGTTAATAAAAGAACAACCATGTAGAAACGTGTAAGGCCTAGGGGGAAGTCGTATAGTATGTATGACCTTGATCGCAGCCATCTTCAAATCCACCATTTTGAATAAAGGTCAAATTTCTTAAATGAGAATAGGGTAATATGATACATAATTTCGGGCTAGAATTTAATCAGGAAGACAATGGTGAAGTTAGTTTTAAGATACGCCCATTTGAAGAAAAATTACAAGCAAATCGTTTATTTTTACTATGTGCGTAAGTCCCTTACCTCCACTTCTATCCCGCGTATTAATGATAATAAGTGGATAAAGGTTTCGGTAATACATATTATGCCTAGAGGGAAGTGATACGATAAGGGTATTCTGGACGGCAGCCATCTTGAAATCGCCATTTTGAATTAAAGTGAAGTTTTGAAAAATGAAAATCATAGCATATGACACCTCATTTTAATAGCAAATTTTCTCCAAAAGCCAATGGCATGCTTATTTTTGTTCTATAGTTAACCAGTATGATTTTAGGACTTTTCTAATGTGCATTAAACGTCCATTATTCGATCTTTCGAATTGCTACCACGAATTTTCACCGCATGTTTTAAGATTCCGACTGGCACTTTGCAATTGTTGCCATGGTTCATGTTTTCTAAATTTAAACATTTTACATTTTTTTTAAGAGTTGCGATTCAAGAGTTCATGAATAGTGTTGGGATAAGCATCCAGCAATCTTTCTGAATTTTTAAGATTTGCCATGTAATTATTAATTTCCTAGGCAATGCAATTCTATATTTCCTATACCTACTCTTCAAAAACTCTTTTACTAACATGAATCAGCGCACAACGAAACCACTCCAACTTTGCATTCAGGTACTACCAAAGACGTAGCTTGTAATGGATAGTAGATGAAACGAGAAATCAAATGAAAATTCACTTCAAAAAAGAAAACGAAATATGATTGTTGTGTAAATCAATGGTCTTATGTTTTATATTTATTTGTTTATTGTATATTTATTTATGTTCTATGGCAATATTTTAGCTAGTCAGACAAAAAAGTCATTCGTTTTCTAGCGATTGTTGTCGATGGTTCGTGTTTGTAAGATTTATAATCAGTATTGATCGGGAACTCGATTAAGTTACACCTCTTTATAAACAAGTTACCTCTTTTCATATTTTGTTCATGGTACAGTCAGCGACTGTAAAAAGTGGAGGTTGGATACATAAGAAATGATAGCTTTTTCCAGTAGCAGGATAGTTTCACTCTATGTCTGATAGTTGGACAACCAACATGACAGCAAATACATGCCCGAAAACATAACATGCCAGGATATTCCTCCATTTGGAGGAAAAAGTATTACTATCTGAGAGCATCACTTAGAGAAACAACCACGAGATAAATCTACAGAAATTCCATTTACCTTAAGATCAAAGAGATAGGAATTAATGCAAAGGAAACGAAAACAATAATACGCATCATGCAGAGACCGAAAAAGTATGGAAAGCTAAACAAAATGAGAAAAGAAGGAAAGGAAAGAGCAAAAGACATGGGAATAAATTAAATTTTAACACTTAAGGATAAACAGTGTCCGTCTTTCCCCCTGCCCCCATCGTGGGTTTTCTCCCTTCATAGGATAAATCTCTTTCAGTATCAAACGCGAACATCATTTATAGTGTTGGAAAAAATTTAACTCAGTCTAGGCCGAGACTCGAACCCCACACCCTTAGAATGACAGTCTCACGCGTTATCCACTTACCTACACAGGCTCTATCTATAAGTCAGCTATTACCCGCGCTGTTATCAAACGTGTTAACTCAGCCATTGTCGGTGAGCCACCCCAGTTCCATTTGAGGTTTAAATTTTATTTACCTCACTTAGCCATCTATGGGTAGCAGTCCCCTTGCTTTCATAAAAAAACATTTGTTCTGTAGATTAAAATCAAGAATGAATTAATCTGTACTCTTGGGAGCTTACTGGTGCACCAACATATCTATCTATCTATATATATATGTCTATATATATATATATATATATATATATGTGTGTGTGTGTGTGTGTGTATGTGTGTGTGTGTCGAATTGATTTTGTATTAAAAGAGCGACTTCGTAAATTTACGGAACGCGTGTTAACACAACAGTAAGGACATCTCGTAACGTTGTTACGTAACACACGGAGTGTAAATAAACTTTCAAAACCAGAAGTCGGAAGATATGCCGTGGGTAAGTCGGTAAGACGTCTGCTTGCTGAGTGGAGAAATCCGGGTTCAAATCTGGGCTGTTACTTTTTTTTTTTGTTCCGTTGAAAATACATTTCTATATTTTTGCGTTTGAAATTGCTTTCTTTCATTTTTTGTAGATTATCTTAAATTAGTGAAGGCCAAGTAAGATCAGATTACATATATGTCTGCTTTATCTGTGTGTACAGTCCAGATATGGAGTGGGTCAATTGTGTCAAGATTTGTGAGTAGGTCAGTGGATCGTGGGTCAACAGGACGTGACTCATTGTGACACACCACCCACCGTGACCTCTCTGACTCACGCTGACCCTACGTTTTAAATTTTAAGGTGTCCCTCTTTATTCGGCCTCCCTCCTTCAAGGTCTCCCTCCTTATTATTAAATTCAATGTATAGATAATTATTGAGTTGAATTGATTTTGAGTTTAGCGCCCTTTTCAGCAGCGAGGCTATATGAGACGGGACCTACTGATTAACATGTAATCCGAAACACATGAGCTCCCGTTGGAATCAAACCACGGTCTCCCACGCCACAGGTATATAATTGTGTCTTATATAGCAGTTAATATTCTTGCTATAAAGTATAAAGTTAAAGAAACTTGTAGCTTCACGAAAGGCATTTGTTGGTCCTTCAAGGTCAACACAAAAACAAAAAAAAAAAAAAAAACTAATACTAGGTGTGTCTTTACAAGTGACTACTATGATAACAACAGAATGCTGCCTACGTTTAACATATTATGCCTCCGGGGGTTAGTAAAACGCTGAACTGTGTGAAAATCGCTGCACACAACAGGTCTTAGGAACACTCACAAATACGTAAAATTGAAAGAACAGAAAATAGTGCATTTTTGAAATAAGCATACAATTCACACTTCACGCAAAGTTCCAATATGGGAAATCAGTCAATATCTTCAGTTGGAATTACTGAAAAAGACAGAAACTGGCTATTTAAAATTCCAAGTGTAAACCTGCGCTTGGAGCGATTCTATTAGCTATATCACAACGCATTTTCGTGAGTTGCCTCTGTGGTCAAGCGTGCTTAATAGCGCTGTTAAATTTCTAGAACCGGAGGGCGGCGGTTCGAGCCTGAGTACAGTATTTTTTTTTTCAAAATAGGTTTGGCTTTTTAAAAGTATATATGAAGTTGTATTTTGAAGTGATTGTAAAACAAATTCAGATGAACTTTCACATTTCCAAGCTCACTCGTATTTATTCGCCATGTCCCAAATTTCACAGAAATAAATCCCTACGTTAAGCGGGTTTACATATCCAGACTCCTAACAAGGAAGGGTCACGCAGTGGCTCCGTTGAGATCCGAACGAGACAAATGTGTTTTCATTTGATATATTATAACTAGATAGATCCCAAAGTTATACGTGCCACCGAGCGGAATATCGTGAGTTACAATATATTTTGTAATGTAAGAACTACAAAGCTGGCAGAATATTTTGACCGAATCATTTGTTCGGAAACGGTTGGGTAAATGGAAAACTCGGATAATATGTATCCCGTCATTTTCAAGAACACACTTTTTCGGATAAAAAAGTTTGCCCAGGATCCTCGCAGGGTCCCACATGGGGTCCAACTCAAAATTTTCAAATGACAAGAGGGATTAAGTAGCACATCGTTTGAAAGATGTTGCAAAATGAAAGAAGATGCAGCAAGTCTCGACTCTCTACGACAACCCTGTGCAAAATGGCGGAGGGTCAAAATGTAAACAGAAACTTAATTGAAAAGTCAATGGTCACCCCTATAAATCGGAAACGGTGAAAAATGTGAAAATAGGAAAGGAAGTGTGGCATTATTTTCAAAGTACAACAATTTAAGGTAAAACGTCTTGTCCCAGGGTCCCCACATGGTCCCAGGTGGGGTCCAACTAAAAAGTTTCAAATAGCAAGAGGGGTTAAGTAGCTCATCGTTTGCAAGATCTTCTTAAATGAAAGTACCTAGGTAGATGGAGCAAGTCTCTACTCTCTACGACAACTCTGTCCAAAATTGCGGCGGGTCAAAAAGTAATCAAAAGCTTATTTGATAAACTATGGCCACCTCGAATCCAAGATGGCCGGTTAAAACTTATGTCGTTCATAACAGTACAAATTTAAATCTCTATTTTTCTCTATTATACATTTAGAAACAACAGGAAGATTAAAGAACAATTGAATTTCGATTCACCTCAACTATAATTTCATTCGGTAACAACACATATATGTTTTGTTTGGTTCCCTCGCCATCATTTACTTTAATATAACGAATATGCGATGAACACACAACTCTGACTTCCACTAATTTTGTCATACGTAGTTCATGCATAAAGGACTTGCTGCACCAGTAGGTGGGTGGCTCTATTGTAATTCGTAACTGCGTATTCGTGGCGGTTACATTTGTATGTCATTCGTTGGTTTGATCATAATACTCCAAGCAATACCAAATATACAAAAAAAAAAAAAAATCATTTGCAAGATTGGCGAGTAGTACCAAACCATGTGTAAGTCATTTCAGTACTTCGAGTTGCGCCAAACTTTGTTGGTTTAATTACAGTATTCCAAGAAATAACATATTTATATACAAACTCATTTTTCACGCTGGCAGCCATATTGGATTACCTCCAACACCAGTGGTTTGAGCTGGACATGCGTTCGATACATACTATGGCATTTTGAACTCAAGACGTTTCGTTTTTTGAACATTTCGCATCTTTTCGTCATCCACTGATCAACATTCATGCCAAATTTGGTTTTCCTAGCTTCAGCAGTTTGGTATGCCTATCCTTTCGATATAGGTTTTAAGCTGTCTCTTGGATTCAAGGTGGCCATAGATTTTCAATTAAGCTTTTGCTTATATTTTGACCCGCCGCAATTTTGGACAGGGTTGTCGAAGAAAGTCGAGACGTGCTCCATCTTCTTTCACTTAACAAGAGCTTTAAAACGATGTCCTACCTCTCTTGCCATTTGAAACTTTTTAGTTGAACTCCACCTGGGACCATGTGGGGACCCTGGAACAAGACATTTTCACGTTGTGCTTTGAAAATAATGCCACGCTTTCTTTCCTGTTTCCACATTTGTTTTACCGTTTCCGATTTATAGGGGTAGTCATGGACTTTCCAATTAAGATTTTATTTACACTTTGACCCGTCGCCCTTTTGCACACGGTTGTTGTAGAGAGTCGAGACTTGCTGCATTTTCTTTCATTTTACAACAGATTTCAAATGATGTGCCACTTAACCCCCCTTGCCATTTGAAAATTTTGAGTTGGACCCCATCTGGGACCCCGCGGGGGACCCTGGGGCATTTTTTCTTACCACAAAAAGTTTCTCGTTGAAAATGGTGGGATAAGTGTTGGCAGAGTTTTTCACTTACTCAACCATTTCCGAACAAATGACGGTTCAAACTATTCTGCATGGTAATTTTTTGTAGTTCTTACATTACAAAATATGTTGTAACTCACGATATTCCCCCGGTGGCACGTATAACTTTGGGATCCATCTAGTTATAACATATAAAATGCAAACACAATGGTCTCGTTCCGATCTCTGCGGAGCCACTGCGTGACCCTTCCTTGTAAGTATGAAAACATTTACGTTCACTCCAACCTCAATCATTTCATGAATTCAACCTGATTTACATATGTTATTAGGACGTAAAATTGAATGTGATTTATTCTACAAACACTTTTATACATTGCAAGAGCTGTGACGTCTAAATATTCACTGAGAACTCATAGTCGTATCGCAATAAACAAAAGCGAGTATGGAACAGTAAACTGCTTTCACAAAGGTTAAAAGAAAGCCTGCAAAAGCATGCAAAATGGTCGAGTGGTTTAGGTCGATACTCTATCAATCATATGTTTGTGTGTTAAAACCCGATAATAAGTTTTTCTAAGTGTCTTCCTATTTTCATTTGGAGGCGGAAAACATTTCTTTGAATAACCCATTGGAAACTTCTTTTGTTTCAAATTCGGCTAAGACGGAACAAAATATCAATTGCAAATCTAAAATCCATTGCTGAAAACAAAATATAAAGTATGTTTTCCCATTATTATCCTCAGATTTGTAACGAGACCCGGGTTCGATTCCCGGAGGGAGTTCATGTGGTTCGGATTCCACCTTAATCAGTAGGTCCACGTCTCATATAGCCTCGCTGCTGAACGGGACGTAAAACTCAAAATCAATCAATCAATCTCCAAGAGAGAGAAATAAAAAAAACTTTGTTATGGTAAATTCTAGTTCAAAGTTCGAAGCACTTGCTTTTGCACGTGATTTTTTGTTTCTTTTTTCAGGGAACAGAAAAGTTCTGGCGCCTAAGAGATTATACCATATAATATTGCAAATTTGCAAGTGGATGTATTTACATTGCAATTTGTGGTAATAAAGATATTATGATTAGAAAACAATACTGTAATAAGTAAGTTTAATTTCTTCATCCATCGCAAGTCTTAGGGGCCCCTTATACCTCGCCGCCCCCCGAATATCGATATCGAAAATTTCGAATGATATATTCATGTCCATATATTCGCGATATCGAATGTTGATATATGATAATATATATTTATATATCAACGATAGCGATTTATCGACATATCACAGGCCCAGGTCCGAGAAGTGATGCTTGAAATATACTGGAATCAACAATCAAATTCTAAATAAGTTCTCCATTTCCGTATTCAATGTTGAGGGGGAAGAATGTGAACCCGAATAGAAATTTTAAGAAAAACAAATGTTAAGATAAAAGTAGGTTTTCCGTGTCCCCTTGAATATAAAAATTAACAGAAAACTATTACTGCAATTTACCTTTTACTTCTGTTTCTGATTGTTATCACAAATCAGCGACAGTACACATACTTTACATAGTATACCAATACACTCTATAACTTTTCACAACCAAGCAAGCCGGAAGATGAATTTCCTGTAATATTAAAGTGGAATATTCTACAAAATAGTCATAATTCATTGGCTATATTTCTATCAGAACTTTGGTACGGACTAAGAGCTACAAGACTAACAGAACTAAAAATTAAAGATTTCATTCCTTTTTTCTCTCAGACTAAAAGACTTCTGCATTTTCCTAAGATTTTCATTTTCTTAATATAAGTCCCCTATCCTGGGCTAATTCTGGCTACCGCGGTTTCGAGGTAATCGGTAAACGAAAGAGCAAAGTTTTTCGACTCTCAACTCTCGACAGTTTGTAAGAAGATATTTCACAGTTCATGTTGTTATTTCTTCGTTACAAAAACACTTCTAGTTGACTCTATTCATGGTGAATTACTGAACTTATAAACATTGACAATTATTGAAAAATTAATAATTATTTTTAAACATAAAAGACATTACAGTTCAATGCAGTAGTAGAATGCAGAAGTGAAAGAAAATATTGTTGAGATGCGCAAACTGAATGTGAATAATAAGTGTTTCCCATTCTCTTGTCCAGAGGTGGATCTACGATGGACTTCTGGGGGCTCGGTGGTTGGTAATACTCCTATTTAGAGCTACTTTTAAGAGCTCCAAACTCTGGAATGGGTTTTATTTATATATAAAATAACAAATATTCCCTTTCTGGGAGGCTATCGCCATGATCGCCCACTGGATCCGCCCCCGCTCTTGTGTAGCAGACTTTGAAGATATTTAGCTCCTGCGATGGTGATTAAGGATTGTAACATCTGGATAATTTTTATACTGATATCGGATAGAAACTTATCCGGATTTGCAATATCCGGTTGACGGACAACAAAATGGATGACGGATAACGGATAATATCAGGATAATGGATGACTGATAATATCCGGATAGCGAATGACGGATAATATAGAGGTAACGGATACTATCCGCATGATGGATAACGGATGTCGGATAATATCCGGATAATGGATTTATCCGGATAATTTATAAAATTAAGATAACGGATAACATCTGGATAATAGAACATTCGGATAACTGATTACATCCGGATGACGAATAAAGGATAATATCCGGATAAAGTATGTGGTTTGAAAAAGACAATATAGGAGAGAGACTTATCAATGCTTTCTCCTCATGGAGTTATTAAAAGACGATCATTGGGCAGTGGTCTTTACCATTGAAAGATATTGCTTCTTAAAATGTTTCCTAGTAACTTCCAATTTTCTTGTTCTTGTTGAGCGCGGTGGCTAATGGTAGACCGCTTACTTTGGCGCGTGGGGTCCTTATTGTTTCGATCCCCGGCCAAATAAGTTTGCGGTGGACAAGATCGTATCCGTAGCTTCTCTCAGGGTACTCCCGCTTCTTGCCACTTTTCACTCCATCAATTCTTCTATTATCATTGACTTGCTTTAATCATTCGACACGGCAGCTCAATGGTAGAGCGCTTCCTCTTTTGCGTGGGGTCCTTATTGTTTTGATCACCACCCAAGGAAATTTGTAGTGGACAATATCATATCCGTGGTTTTTCTCAGGGTACTCCTACTTCTTCCCACTTTTCATTCCACAAATTCCTCTATTATTATTGACTGGCTTTAATCATTGCGCGCGGTGGCTCAGTAGTATAGCGCTTCCTCTGGTGGACCAATTAACATTGAGGTGGATGAGATCGTATCTGTGGGTTTTGTCAGGGTACTCCCGCTTCCTCCCACATTTCATTCCACTAATTCTTTATTATCATTGACTTGGTTCAATCATTGGGCGCAGTGGCTCAGTGGTAGAGCGCTTCCTCTGATGGGCCAAGTAAGTTTGTAATGGACAAGATCGTATCCGTGGGTTTTCTCAGGGTACTCCCGATTCTTCCTACTCTTCATTCCACCAACTCCTGTATTATCATTTACTTGCTTTAATCATTGGGAGCGGTGGCTCAGTGGTAGAGCGCTTCCTCTGGTGCGTGGGGTCCTTATTGTTTCGATCTCCAGTCAAGTAAGTTTGTTGTTGACAAGATCGTCTTCGTGGTTTTTCTCAGGGTACTCCCGCTTCTTCACACTTTCCATTCCAGCAACTTCTATATTAGCATTGACGCTTTAATCGTTGGGCGCGATAGCTCAGTGGTAGAGCTCTATCTCTGGTGCATGGGATCTTTGTTGTTTCGATTCCCGGTCTAGTAAGTTTGTGGTGGACAAGGTCGTATTCGTGAGTTTTTCCAGGTACTCTCGCTTCCTCCCACATTTCATTCAACCAATTCTTCTATCATCATTGACTTGCTTTAATCATTGGAGATGCCTTGGTCCCATGAGGATTGCGGTGATGTCAGAAATCAGATTCGATCCCAAGCATTTGGGTTGTGATGTAAACCTTTGCTGTGGTTCAGTCTCAGTATTTTATTACGCGAGATAAAGCCATCCATACAGCTATAAATGTTGTTCTAACTTGCGCAAGCAGGTATTGATTTTGAGCCAATTCGGAACCACATTTTTGGCGCTTTGAGGCCAGAAACCGATTTCGGACATTACGCTGTCCTCAAACTACTAGGATCTTTTCAATGTTACCATCCGCGTCCAACAACCCCATGTTTAAAAGGGAAATAGAAAGGACTCGTGTCTAAAACTTCCGGACCCAGTTTCTTGAGGTTCAAGAGTAGGGATCGATTTCTGATATCACCATTGTGCTCAACGGATCAAAACCTTTGAAATGTCGCCAACGCCGTCCAACAACTTCATCTTTAATAGGTGAATAGAAGGGACCTGAGCCCATAACGCCAGGACCCCATTCCTTGAGCTTCGTGGTCTGAGCCTGATTTCTGACATTACTACTGCACTCAGGGGCAGTGGTTAGGGATGGGCACGAGCGAGTTCGAGTGAGTTGTTTTAAACTTCAACTCGAAACAGACATCTTTTAGCTCGACTCGGGAACTCGACTCGAAAAATTTCTTCCGACTCGACTCGAATTTGGATCGAGTTTCGAGTCGAGTCGAGCCAAATCTTGTGTGTAGTTTCAAGTTCCTTTTTCACTTATTCTGCATAAACAATATAATTATTATCAATGTTGCTACTTCCACTACAACTTATTATTATTATTATTATTATTATTATTATTATTATTATTATTATTATTATTATTATTATTATTAAATTCTGTAATTAAGCTTGAAAGATAGACGGTTTCCATCTGAATAGTAAAAACTAGTTAACTGCCGATTTCGGTAGTCGTGAAATCTAGGACACAAGGACATCGTTCACGAGGTTCTAGGTTTGAGTTCCGGAGGATCAAGTATTCGTGCTTGGGCCAAAATTTGTTAAAAGTTATAGCGTGCCAGGCAAACATGTTTAAAACTGTTCTGCCTGGGTCTACGGTTGTCAACGACTTGTGCGGCTTGGCTCACAGCTTATTCAATATCGAACCGAACCGAGAACCGAACCGGATGTGCACGAGTCGAGACACAATTTGTAAAATTCGAGTCGAATCGAGACTGCTCGTAAAAATCTTGATTCGACTCGAATGTCTCAAAACTCTTCACATATTTTTAAAAATAGTTTTGAAGAAACTAATCACTCAGAAACAGTTATATATATATATATATATATATATATATATATATATATATATATATATATATATATATATATATATATATACAGGTGCGGATCCAAGGGGAGCTACAGCCCTCTTGACACTCAGGTATACACTGGATAAAATAGGCTTCAATCCTGCTTTACACTGGATAAAGCGGCAAACAGTGATTTAGTCGCTCCCTTGATCATATCCTGGATCCGGGGCTTTAAGGGTTCATAGCTGTAAAACTATGGGACCTATCGTTAGGGATGCGCACGAGACGAGTCGAGACAGAATTTTCCTGACAAATTTCGAGTCGAGACACAGCTCTTGCAATAAAAAAGAATACATTTTTCGAGTCGAGACATCACTTTTACAGTACATTTTCGAGACGAAAAAGCCTCAAATCTTGTCTCGTGCGCATCCCTACCTATCGTAGTCGGGTTAAGACTTCACTTAGAAACTAATATGTGCGCTATCCAAAAATACAATGTTTCAGAATCTAGAGTACACATGCGACAATTTTTATAGAGGAACTTTGGCTATGTGCATATAATTTGAAGTACTCACCAAATACCTGTATAAAAATTGTTGCAGAAGTATGTTAGAATTCTGAAACATGGATATTTGGATAGCGCACGTACTAGTTCCTAAATAAGGTCTTGACCCTACTACGGTAGGTCGCCTAGTTTTGTAGCTATGGACCTTTAAAGTTCATTTCTTCATGTTTTTGGCAGCCTATAACTCCGAAATTAAGCATTTGTGCGCCCAGGTTTGTTATTATCTTTTGTCTTATCTTGGTGTCAGGAACAGTATTTCTTCCAGATATGTTTTTGGGGCACTGCCCCCCTCCCGGAGCTCTGAGAGTGCCCCCCGGAGGAGACCCAAATATTACGTCTATAATACAATAATAAATAGAATAGTACCAGCAGTGCTCCCCTCACCCTGAACATTTTTTCTGAAAGAACAACTGGTCAGGAATCTCCTTGCATTTTTTAAATGGAGTATCGCATCGCAGTTTGCAGTGCAAATGGGAATGCAATGCAGCGCAAACATGGAAATGCAACATTGCATTTACATGTTTGCACTGCAAGTTGAAAAATGTATTGCAAATTGCGATACATCTTTGTGTCTTAAATTACTACATAAGCTAAAATAAGGAGCAAGTTAAAAATATATTACTATTATTTCAAGAAACTTCCCCCGACTTGAAGGGTCGGTTATTGCAAGAAAAAATGCCTCGACTTTGGATTACAATAGTTTTCCACTTTTGTATTTCCTTCCCTTTGTCAGTTTATTGTTACTGGGTCATTCTCCAGATCTTCTCAGGTTTCGGGTGATTATCCTTGTTTCTGAGCGTGTAATAATAATAATAAAAAAAATGTTCCTTGAAGAAAAGGCGCATTGGCAGCAGATTGGACCTAGCCGATATATGGTATATATAGCATGATTGTGGGTTGGTTAGTAAAACGCAGAAGTGCGTACAGTAGATCAATAAAACAGTAACGGTATTCTTCAATGCCAAAAATACAGTATAGGAAATTACTCGTCTTTATCTCTCTTTTCTTTTTGCTTTTCATTTGAAGTACTGATATACCTGATACCCATTTACGTTCCTTGTTAAAAACAACATATGTTTTAGCAAGATTTCTTCTTGGGAGACGCCGCGAACCTCAAAAAACATCCCGAACAAATGGACTCTCTCTTTCTGTGTGTGTTTGAACCAATGAGTTGTTTTTCCAAAACCTAATTGTTGAATTTGCCGCTGCTGTAAAACTATTTCGCTCAATTTGACAAATAATATAATAAAATATAATACTTATCCAGCAATGAGCGTGGATTGCAAGGAAAAGCAGTGAACTCTAAAGTACCCCTGTAGCAGGGGCGGATCCAGAACGGACTTCTGGGGGGGGGGGGGAAGTGGATTGTAGTACTGCTACTTAGCTAGTTTTAAGAGCTCCAAATTTTGGGATGGGTTTTATTTATATATAAAATAAGAAAGCTTCCTCTTCCGTGGGAGGGGGGCAATTGCCCCGATCGCTCCCTGGATCCGTGTCTGCCCTATAGCCTCTCCTCGAAATTAAATGCATTGATCTATTATTTCCAATTCGAAGTCATTTTCGCTTCCATGTTAATAGTGACGGAGTTCTTGTTCTTTGTATCTCTGTACTCAAGAAAATAATAATAATAATAATAATAATAATAATAATAATAATAATAATAATAATAATAATAATAATAATAATGAAGCATCTGAATAATAATGATATTTTTAACCCTCTTCTTTAAACTTTCTGTGTATTTCTCTGAATCTGGATATGTTGTTTTATAGTGTATAATGCAAAAAGGCTTCAAACAGCAATCAGGCAAAAATTATTTGTGTAAAAGACACAAACGCCTTATCAGTGGCTCTGCAACTGACGTTGTTTCTGCTTGCCTTTAAACATAATGTTACGATTTACAAGGCACAGACAAAAGTAGAGAGCAACGTGAAATTTCGCCTAAGGGCACCTTCGTTGCTAAACTGAAGACTAGCACTCTGTCAACATATTGCATAGCTATCAATAAGTCACACTCAAAGGTTCTTTCCAAACGTTTTGGTATAACAGGTTAATCAAACTACGCTGTTGTAGGTAAGGGATGAGACTCTGAATGACCGATAAGTGTTGGAGTTCAGAGCCGTAGCTAGAAATTTCGTTGCCCGGGGCGAAGTAGAATTCGGCGTCCCCCGACACTCACCTTACCAAACTTTGACTTTTTCTTTCTGTGCTTTTATTTTTAACATATAAGAGAAACACCTTTTTGTTGTTATGCTACGCTGTTTTTTCTTTTTTATCAAGCCGCTTAGACAGACCATTGCAACAGCCAAAAGCGATCGTTATGTATTCTTTAACAAATAAGAGCCACTCTGAAGAGGCTTATTTTAGACCTGCTGCTAAACTTGCCAAACTACCTTGTATACAAATCCATTTGGAGAATAATTATGAAAAAAGCATGGAGTCGATTCTCCTACGTCAGGACGACCATGTTAGACATGGAGTTGCTGGACGCGAGTGGTAGCGTTGGAAAGGTCCGGGTCCCCTGAGTGCAGTAGTAATGTCAGAAGTCTGGCCCAGGCCACGCAACTCAAGGAATGGCGTCCTGACGTTATGGATTCGGGTCCCTTCTATTCACCTATTAAAGATGAAGTTGTTGGACGGCGTTGGCGGCATTTGAAAGGTTTTGATCCGTTGAGCACAATTGTGATGTCAGAAGTCGATCCCTAAACTTGAACGTCAAGAAACTGGGTCCGGAAGTTTTAGACACGGGTTCTTTCTATTCCCCTTTTAAACATGGGGTTGTTGGACGCGGATGGTAACATTGGAAAGATCCTAGTCGTTTGAAAACAGCGTAATGTTCGAAGTCAGTTCCTGGCCTCAAAGCGCCAAAAATGTGGTTCCGCATTGGCTCAATATCAATACCTGGTTGCGTAAGATAAAACAACATTTATAGCTGTATGGATGGTTTTACCTCGCGTAATAAAATACTGAGACTGAACCATAGCAAAGGTTTACATCACAACCCAAATGCTTGGGATCGAATCTGATTTCTTACATCACCGCAATGCTCAAGGGACCAAGACCTCTCCAATGTTTAAAGGAAGTCAATGATGATAGAAGAATTGGTTGAATGAAAAGTGGCAAAAAGCGGGAGTACCCTGAGAAAACCTACGGATACGATCTTGTCCAACGCAAACTTACTTGGCCGGGGATCGAAACAATAAAGACCACACGCACCAGGGTAAGCGGTTTACCATTGAGCCCCACAACAAGAACAAGAAAATTGGAAGTTACTTGGAAATATTTTAGAAGCAATATCTTTCAATGGTAAAGACCACTGCCCGATGATCCTGTTTTAATAACTCCATGAGCAGAAAGGACTGATATGTCCCTCTCCTATATGGTATTTTTCAAACCATATACTTTATCGGGAATATTATCCTTTATTCTTCAATTCATGAATTGTTTGAGGTTGAAGTGAGCGTAAATGTTTTCATACTTAGGAGTCTGGATATGCAAACCTGCTTACCGTGGGGATTTACTTCTGTGAAATTTGGTCCATGAAGTTATACAAAAACCGGTAAAATAAGGAACGTTAACATTCTTACAATGAGAACAGATTTCAATTCCCGGTGGGAGTTAGCGTACGCACGACTTTATCGTGGGAGACCCGGGTTCGATTCCCGGTGGGAGCTCATGTGTTTCGTATTCCATTTTAATCAGTAGGTCCACGTCTCCTATAGCCACGCTGCTGACCGGGCAGTTAAACTCAAAATCACAATCACCACCACACGGCGGGAGTTTACATGGTTCGGGTTTTACGTTAATCAATATGTCCACGTCATATGGTCTTGCTGTTGAAAGAGACGTTAAACTCCAAATCAATTCAACTCATTAAGATCAGAGTTCTGAGTTTAATACCAGCTTGAAACCATACGTTCAAAACAAAAATTGAAATAAAATGAAATCTTTATGTTTAACGTCCCATGGTTATGCCGGTTATGCTAAAGGAGACGGTGATAATGAGAAAGGAGTGAAATGGTGGAATGAAGAAAGGGGGAGGAAACGGGAGAACCCCGAGAAAACCCACCAGCACGGCGTTTGTCCACCACAAAGTCCAAACGGCGCGAGCTGGGATCGAATTAGGGACCCGAAGCACCGGAGGTGAACGCTCTACCACTGAGCCACCGCACCCCCCAAAATGAAAATTATTCATGCTTCTGATACCTATATAAAAATGGAGAGAGAGAGAGAGAGAATAAATATGGTTGTATTTTTCATAGGGCCAAAGTGGCTTAGTGGTAGAGCGTTCACCTCTGGTGCATGGGGTCCTTGGTTCGATCCCAGCTTGCACAAAGTCAGATTTGTGGTGAAGAAACACCGTGTGCGTTCGTTTCCTCAGGATTCTCCTGTTTCCTCCTACCTACATCGTTGCACAATTTTCGTTCACTTCTCATCATCACCGTCTCCTTTACCTCGCCGACATAAGCATGGGACGTCAAACTTAATTTAATTTCATTTCATTGAAAAAATTACTATAATTCATAATCTGCATCTTTATAAAGCAACTTTAACAATCATATGGATGTATAATGCTTAAAATTGAATTAAATCGCAATTGCAGTAATCTGCAATATTTTAGGTTTCTCATTTATTTACATCAAATGTTTAGTTATTTGATACTTTATAGCAAAAATATTAACTGCTATATAAGACACTATTATATACCTGTGGCGTGGAAGACCCTGGTTTGATTCCCAACGGGAGCTCATGTTTTTCGGTTTCTATGTTAATCAGTAGGTCCCGTCTCATATAGACTCGCTGCTGAAAAGGGCGCTAAACTCAAAATCAACTCAACTGAATAATTATCTATACATTGAATTTAATAATAAGGAGGGAGGCCGAATAAAGAGGGAGACCTTAAAATTTAAAACGTAGGGTCAGTGTGAGTCAGAGAGGTCACGGTGGGTGGTGTGTCACAGTGAATCACGTCCTGTTGACCCACGATCCACTGACCTACTCACAAATCTTGACCCAATTGACTCACTCCATCTCTGGACTGTACACACAGATAAAGCAGACATATATGTAATCTGATCTTACTTGGCCTTCACTAATTTAAGATAATCTACAAAAAATGAAAGAAAGCAATTTCAAACGCAAAAATATAGAAATGTATTTTCAACGGAACAAAAAAAAAAAAAAACGTAACAGCCCAGATTTGAACCCGGCTTTCTCCACTCAGCAAGCAGACGTCTTACCGACTTACCCACGGCATATCTTCCGACTTCTGGTTTTGAAACTTTATTTACATTGCGTGTGTTACGTAACAACGACGTTACGAGATGTCCTTACTGTCGTGTTAACACGCGTTCCGTAAATTTACGAAGTCGCTCTTTTAATCCAAAATCAATTCGACACACACGCACACACACATAGATGGCTAAGTGAGGTAAATAAAATTTAAACTTCAAATGGAACTGGGGTGGCTCACCGACAATGGCTGAGTTAACACGTTTGATAACAGCGCGGGTAATAGCTGACTTATAGATAGAGCCTGTGTAGGTAAGTGGATACCGCGTGAGACTGTCATTCTAAGGGTGTGGGGTTCGAGTCTCGGCCTAGACTGAGTTAAATTTTTTCCAACACTATAAATGATGTTCGCGTTTGATACTGAAAGAGATTTATCCTATGAAGGGAGAAAACCCACGATGGGGGCAGGGGGAAAGACGGACACTGTTTATCCTTAAGTGTTAAAATTTAATTTATTCCCATGTCTTTTGCTTTTTCCTTTCCTTCTTTTCTTATTTTGTTTAGCTTTCCATACTTTTTCGGTCTCTGCATGATGCGTATTATTGTTTTCGTTTCCTTTGCATTAATTTCTATATGTTTGATCTTAAAGTGAATGGAATTTCTGCAGATTTATCTCGTGGTTGTTTCTCTAAGTGATGCTCTCAGATAGTAATACTTTTTCCTCCAAATGGAGGAATATCCTGGCATGTTATGTTTTTGGGCACGTATTTGCTGTCATGTTGGTTGTCCAACTATCAGACATAGAGTGAAACTATCCTGCTACTGGAAAAAGCTATCATTTCTTATGTATCCAACCTCCACTTTTTACAGTCGCTGACTGTACAAACAGCGTGCTGGGAACAGTCATATTGTCTCTCTGATATTTTCCATCATTGCTGCTGTTCCTTTAAAGTTGTATTTATTTTTTAAAAAAAAACACAGTTTGTCGTTTGCGCAACATGTAGGCTACATTT
The DNA here is from genome assembly GCF_964235325.1 of Thermobia domestica. Lineage (NCBI taxonomy): Eukaryota > Metazoa > Arthropoda > Insecta > Zygentoma > Lepismatidae > Thermobia > Thermobia domestica. The sequence continues at coordinate 73,082,287 of NC_137470.1, read as the reverse complement.
CATAATAATTTTGTGTTCGTATAACACCAATTTGTTATAATTTTATTTGTATTTCTTTACGTCACACAGGTCCATAGGTTCCTAATGTATTTTGGATTAAAATAAATAATTACACTGCAAGTCTTCAAAATTTAGAAAGATTGCTGGATGCTTATCCCAACACTATTCACTAACTAACAACAATTGCAAAGTGCCAGTTGGAATCTTAAAACATGCGGTGAAATTTAGGAATGTTGCCAATTTGAAAGATTGAATAATGGACGTATGGTGCACATTAAGAAGCAGTCTTAAATACATACTGGTTAACTATAGAACAAAAATAAGCACACCATTGGCTATTTGGGAAAATTTGCTATTAAAATGAGGTGTCACATACTATGTTCTTCATTTTTAAAAGTTCACTTTAATTCAAAATGGCGAATTTCAAGATGGCTGTCGTCAAGGATACCCTTACCGTATCACTTCTCCCTAAGCATAATGTGTATCACCGAAGCTTTTATCCACTTATTATCATTAATACGCGGGTTAGAAGAGGAGGTAAGGGACTTACGCACATACTGAAGGTGATCAGAAAAATGGAAACACCTGTAGTTGGAAACACGTCAGATGTATGGGTTGGCAGTGGTGTCGTGGCGCCCGCAGCGCGCAGACCTCTGGTGGTGGTGGTGGTGTGTTAGGTCGGTCTCCATATTACGTCAGGCACAGTGGAACAGCAGTGTACAGTGGCTGCAGCAGACGGAGGTAGTGTAAAATGGGAGACCTCTCAGATTTTCAAAGAGGGCAAATTGTTGGTGCGCGGCTATGTGGAGTGAGTGTGACGGCAGCGACTACTGTGTTAGGTGTGTCGCGTGGGACAGTGTCGAAGGTGATGACGGCCTACACAACACACCGGAAAACCACATCGGGGAAGCGGAACAGTGGGCGGAAGAAAATCATGAGTGACAGGTCACGCCGGGTATTAAAGCGCATTGTCACGCAGAACCGTCGTGCCACTGCGGAGCAAGTGACGGAGGAACTCAATCAGCACCTCCCCCACCCTGTTTCGACAATCACAGTCCGCCGCGAATTACATGACATGAACTTACGGGGTCGTGTTGCACGGGCCAAACCGCTCTTCAGGGACCATAACGCTTTCGCACGCCGCAAATGGTGCCGCGACCATGCAACTTGGACCGTTGAGGACTGGAAACGTGTGATATGGTCGGGTGAGTCATCCTTCACCCTATTCCCAACCACGGGCCGTGTTTATGTGTGGAGAACGCCCAAAGAAGCTTATGATCTGCAGTGTCTCCGCCCAACTGTGAAACATGGTGGCGGCTCGGTGATGCTGTGGGCCGCCATATCATGGTTTTCATTGGGTCCTGTGGTCACACTTAACGGATGAATCACTGCCAACGATAGTGACGCAATTTTAGGAGACCACTTGCATCCTATGGTCCGGATGTTGTTCCCGGACAATGACACCATCTTCCAGGATGATAATGCACCCATTCACACAGCTGGCGTTGTTGCAGTGTGGTTTGAGGAACATCGGGATGAAGTTCAACACCTCCCCTGGCCCGCCCAATCCCCAGATCTCAACATAATTGAACATCTGTGGTCCGTCTTGGAAACACGATTCCGGCGACGATTTCCACCATCATCTCTCACAGAACTGGCCGATGCCCTGCACGAGGAACGGTGTAAACTTGCACTTGCTACCATTTACGACCTCTATGCCTCCATCTCACGTCGCATCCATCAAGGCTGTTCTGAAGGCGAAAGATGGCCCGACACCATATTAATCTGGTAAGTTGCAATTTCGTTCAGGTGTTTCCATTTTTCTGATTACCATCTGTAGGAAGTATAAACAATTAATATGCCTGTAACCTTTCCCCAAATGGGCGTATCTTAAAACTGACTTCACCATTGTCTTCCTGATTAAATTCTAGCTCGAAATTATGTATCATATTACCCTATTCCCATTTTAAAAAAACTTGACCTTAATTCAAAATGGCGGATTTGAAGATGGCTGCCGTCAAGGCCATACGTACCATACGACTTCCCCTAAGCCTTATATATATATCTACATGGTTGTTCTTTTATTAATACTCCGTTAACAAAGGGTAGTAAGGGACTTCTGCAGTAGTCTATTAACCGCATCACAACCTTTAAAAATTATTTTAAAAAAAATTGAAAACATGCACCATGACAAAAATTTCTATCATCACAATTAATGAATACATGTCTTCTATCAGAAAAACAAATTTCATTGAAATCGGAGCCGGACAATTGGGTGATGTCCGTTGTAAGGTTAAAGGACACAGTTACAGTAAACGAAGAAATTGAATTTTTGTTCCCCTCACCGGGAATCAAACCTGAAACCCCATACACTAAAGGTGCCCTCGCTACTCACTAGAGCAACAGAAAGAGCTTTGACGTTAACAGTTTATCTGAGGGTATAATGCACATTTATTTGCCACAGTTTACTTGAGCAAATAATTTAACTCTCTTCATTGACCTACATAAAGGCTTGTAATAGTATGTTTTAACTCCAGCTTTGTGCTCAATTAGCTATCAAACCACGGTGATTGTATTACACATTTAAACGCATTTTATTTGATGTAATAGACTTAAAATGAAGTGAAAAGACTATTTTACACTGAAACATTAACAACAAAGGAATGAACTTTTAAAAAGAAGACTGCCAAGGCTTACGTACTAAAGTTATCCCACCATTCGCCTGGCGTAACTGGAAAATTACAATTCAGAATGCTTGGGACTCCCAATTACAAAGTGACAACGCTAAACACTTATCGATCGGTAAATATTACATTTCTGCTATTATTTTTGTAAAATGTTTATTATATCCATGAAGTAAAGGGTGAACTTTCTACTTGGTTTAACTACTATCCCTACTATACTTTTAACCTTTTCAATACCGACAGGGGTTTCAAGAATATAGTAGATCTTTGCGTTGGAGACCCTAGTACCCCTTCTAATTGTCACTTCTAATAGCACTCTCGTTGCAAAGCTTATAGAACGCAGAATTGAACGAGCTAACATTTGTACTTCCATGCCAAACCCGTAAGACTTTTTTAAGTGAGATTTTTTTTTTTGAAAATCTGTGCAAGGCTGCTAACAATTACTTCTCGTACGCAGAAAAAAATATTTTCACATGTACGCGAGACATTGAGTGCAATCATGTAAAAAAAATGATGGGCGAAATTTCAATACCAAGTGAGAAAAAAATTCCGAACGTATTTCCTAAGAGAATCATTCTGTACATACTTTTCGAAGACGTTGACAGCCCTAGCGACGCCCCTAATTGCCACAGAGATATAAGCTATACCTCATTGGAAACTTTATGGGAGACATTCCAACGAGGCAACTTTTGCATCCCCCGACGTTAGGCCGGTTGGACCGATTTCTCCCAATCGGTCCCCGCGCTAGTGCCGCCTACTCTACTGTTCAGTCTAATCTACTTTCCAGTGCCGTTTTAACAGCTCATTAGGCCCCAGAGCAAACATGTGTGTTGTGGTTCCTATGAATAAGTTTTGCTCCTAATATATGTAATTAATACATGCCATTCTGCTTCTCGGGGCCCCCAACCAACTGGCTATGGTACAGTTAAGATGGCTCTGCTATTCTTGGTTGTCAAGTATACACAATACATTCATGGATTCCACAAGGGAGGGTATGGCATCTCCCTAACGAATAAATGATAATTTGTATGAAGTTTCCGGGCACAAGCAAATATTTTCTGAATTTAATGCTGCACTAATTTATTTTTACGTTCTGTTCTAAAAAATATATATTATGTCCACGGAGTATTGTGCATATTCCCAACGCCCCTAAAGCTTCCCCAAATTTCGTTGAACACACCCCTAGCTTAAAAACATTGTTTTCTTTGAGTTTGTGTAAAAGTGTATATCATGATTCTGGGTGTACATCCTCTTTTATTTTGAACACCTAAGTAAAAATTTCTGGTGTTCTTACTGATTATGTTATGTGATACTACCGTGAATACCGAGATGGTACCAAATAAATCAACCTCAGTGCGACTTCTTTGCATACAATAGTTCTTTCTATTATTGTACAAAACAAGAGGACAAACTTTGCCCTCTCCTGCGAAAAATCCCGTGGATGTACTTTTTCTTTTAAAAAAAATAAATAAAAAAGTCAGGAAAACCGAATGTCGTACTAGTGCGTGCTGAATAGATGGCTGCTTATAAAGGCTCTAACACGAATAATGAAATGGAAAATATGAATGGTGTTAAGGCAAGAACATGGTAACCCATAATTCTGAAATTGCTGCGTTTTGTAGCACCCGATAGAGAGCAACGCATACCGCTTCGTTTAACCTTGTCCTTTTTTATTTAAAGAATTTAAACTTTGTCATAACATTATTTATATATATGTCTGTATTTTCATTTATTTTCGATAGTGTCTGAAGAAGGATATGCTAGATATCCGAAACAGTTACAAATTATAATTTAAAATAAAGTGGGTTTTAAGCTTTGGTCAGTGTCTCTTTTGTTAAAATAATCAATCTAAAGCCATGAACAGTCTTACTACCAATTTGGATATATTATATGACTCCCTTTTTATTTAAAAAGTCAAGCGAGACACAAGATGGCCGACTTCAAAATGGCGGCCATGATAAGCATATCCTCAAATAGATGTTTACTTCCTCTCAGTTTCGGTTAATGTGTTTTGTTTTTCATTCCTTTACCCGTTTTACAAATAAATTGAAATATTCAAACTTGAAACACATTGTTATGGCTTATTCTGATCAACCAGGTTTTTGGCCACTGGGGCCGTCTTTATGGACGGAATCATTTTAAGTAATGCTTACGCTCGTTTTTTGATATTCCGTACTTCTCTGCCACGTTTGGTCAAGAAACTACATTTCGACATCGATAGGTTTACGTGTAAGAGAAGAAAACTATGAAATACTGGTACAGATCCTTCTTGAAAAATTGCGAGGCACAAGGGTGAAATATGTATTTTAAAATTCATTCACTGCGTGCATTTTCATTTGAGCTGAAAGATTAGCTGCTAGAAGCAATGAACAGGGTGAGCGTTTACAAGAGAATATTTTGCAGATGGAAAAAACGTTATAGAGGAAAAGGGGATAGACCAGCAATAGATCAGCAGGGAGAACGCAGTATTTTAAATTGGTTCTACAGACCTTGGTGCAAGGTCGGCCCTGTATATATATATATATATATATATATATATATATATATATATATATATATATATATATATATATTAGGGTGTCTCAGAAGGCCCCTGACATAGGCTAACTTATTATCAGAGTTGCAACGAAATGTAAAAGAAGAAACAGTCTCCAAATACGATGATTTCAATCTGAAGTGAAGGAATTTCTTGAATCTGACGAGCCGTTTGGGCTGTACACTCTTTATGCTCCCAATGATAAATGAAAATGCAACCATTTACCTGGACCCACAACATAAGAGAAGGAAATTACTGTCTTTTACGCCAACGTGTCGATGGCCAGCCCCATTTCAAACAGTATACAGGATGATTCTCGTCGGTAAAATGTTCCAAATTTATTTCTCCCTTGCTACTGTATCTTCGCCTTCCATTTCTTCATGATTGTTCCCAATGTCTGATGTACATGTGACATTCTTTTTCGGTGTACGGCAATTTGTGTTACTAGTGTCTCATAATTTTAAAGTAACGATTTTGTTTTATAGAAGTATATACAGTGAAAAAAAGGTAAATTCAACACCCCTCGCAAGCCCGATGGCCATACATAGAGTATCACTAGTTAGTATGTTCACTTATCTTTATTGATACCACTTTTCATGCTTGTAGCTCGTTTGGGGGAGAGTTCCCCTTCCCAAAAATGCAGAGGGATAGGAGGAACTAAAAACATTCAACTTTTCGTCCTACCCTTCCGCTGTGGGACACCAATGTGTATGAAATGTACATCGTTGGAAAGTTTCGTTCTTCTTGAAGAGATAGACACTAAAATCACATCTCTATGTTAATTAGGAGCTGAGCTACGAAGGTTTAAACTGCTGGCTGAGCCCTTGAGCCGTTGGCCCTGAAAAGGTTAATCGACAGCCAATAGTTTGTGTGCATTATTTATATCCATTTACTACATAATACTTGCAAAACTATCCGGAGTAAATCTTTGTTTTAGTAATGTTTCACTGAACTTCAGTTATATATTAATTATGGTCATATGTTAAGTTTCAAACATTTATGTTTTCCTGTCCTGTTATAATAATAATTAAAAATGAAATTCTTTCTTTTTATAAAATTCTTCATAATTTTAACTATTTAAAAGATATAATTCTGAATTATTTGCAAATATTCAAATGAATTAGAATGAAACTGATAATACTAAGAAACATTTCTGGAACAAAAACTGACAAAACCATTAAAAAAAAAAAAAACGTTATGATACTTGAACTGATAATCATGAAAAAAGTGAAACACCTAGATATTACACACTAACCAACTACTCTACGAAGACTGTTAAAATTTGCCAACTTTGTAAACGTATGTAAGGAAATCAGTAACACGCAATGCCTGATCGCTTCTCATATTTTGTGGCTTATTTAGTTATTTGCTTACATGTAGACACGGTTAATACCTATGCATATTAGGACTGTGCCATATGTATAGTAACTAACATTAGAAATACAACGCAAATATCTCACGATGAAGCATAGAATTTCCTCCCTCTGTAAATTTTGCTGCGCTTTGCCATACTTACGAGAAAGGAACTTAGGATCTGGCGATGGTAATTTCGGAGAATTTTTTTAAATTGTAACTAATTTCTTTTCTTGAGATATCTTCTTGGAAATATGCGATTCCTTCTTTAGTAAATTTCCACGAAGACATAGGCAATTTTCTCTCGTGAGAGTTACTTGTATTTATCTAATTTCTAAAGACATGTGACAAATTTTGGACATCAGCGTACGATTAGACCCGGGATGATACATTATAGTATCTCTACGTGTTCGCGGTACCTCTAGCCGCTAGACGGTGGCCGTTGAAGGATAAGGATAGGCTGGGCCAGGAATGATCAAGCCGCCTCGGGTTCGTCAGACGCTCCACAATTTGGGTTGGACTGCGGGCTGTATTCATACTTTGGGATTCAACAAATGGTGCTTGCACTGGCGGGATGAAAGCTTGATTTATACACCTCGGGCACCATGCCTCCAGAGCATGGAAGGACCGGACTCGCTTGCAAGGCAGACTCAAGCAGTAAGATAAACTAGCAGGCACTAGGGAATTCGGTCTAACCGTGAAGTAGGCGTATCCCGCTCCACAGGCATATAAGACATGACGTTAAATGCAGGGTTGATAGACATACCTTGATAGCGCACTTAGTGTAAATGGACAAACGTCCAGGATAGCCGAACTACGACCCAGGTGTTCTACCAATACAGAACCATAAATCGGGGGCACAGACCGCAGCTCGTCATGGCTGGCGGGCAAAGCATGGCGGTAAACCATTTCCATGCAACTGATTATGTATTAGAGCTATAGATTGTTTCTTGAACGATAATGAAGACTTCCAGCTAACGTCCATTTCTACTTTTACTGGCAGATGGCTAACATTACGACATTCCTTCGACTGCATTATCAAACAGCTTATAAGATGTCGTTCTTGTCAAGTAAGTGCGTTATAAACTATGAGATTTAAATGTCATAAACCATACAAAGTTCCGTGGACCTCCCGTCATCTCTGTATTTTACGTTGTGGAAGCTATTCTCACACTCAAATTGTAACTTTCTACTTCTACAGTGTGTCACATTTTTGTTCGTACAGGCGAAAATTTTCAAATGTCAGCAAGAAATTTGAGGTTAAATTTAATTATTTGTTCAAAACGACTTGTATTTTGAAAAAAGCACATATCGATATTAACTAATAGTAGACAAAAAACAAAATATGTTTTCCTTCGTGCTAATATTGTTCACTAAACAAATACTTCGTCCATTTTATGTCACATTTTTGTTCGTACACTTGAGAATATAGTATCAAAAGGTATAAAACTAAACCCCAAAAACTGAAAATTTAATATTTTGTGGCATATCCTCTTGCTTTGATGACCATTTGACATCTTACACGCATAGAGTTAACAAGGTCTTTACATGTTTGAGTACTGATTGAGTCCCATTCTTGCATCATTACCCTCTTAAGCTCGTCTTTCGAAGAAACCCCGTGTTTACCCACATTACGTTTTAAAGTAGCCCATAAGTGTTCGATGGGGTTTAAGTCGGGGGACTGAGGAGGTGTTTTCAGCAACTTTGGTACATTCCATACTAACCACATTCTATTAATTTCAGTCGTATGTTTGCTGTCATTATCTTGCTGAAATATATAGTTGGCTCCCATGTGCATTTTTTGTGCACTTTGCTTTACATTTCGCTTCAAAACATTAAGGTACACGTGCTTGTCCATTATACCATCTATGAACTCTAATGTCCCTACTCCCTTGAATGACATGCACCTCCACATCATGACAGAACCACCCCCATACTTTACTGTGGGTGTTGTATTCTCAACCCTGTCAGCTGTGTTCACTTTTTTCCACACCCTGCTCGCCCCATATGACCCACATACGTTCACTTTTCTTTCATCGGACCGAATCACGCTGTCCCAGAACTCTTGGTCCTTGTCAAGGTGCTCTTTAGCAACTTCCTTCTCGCAGCACGGTTCTTTCTGCTAACGAACCGTTTCTTACGACACATTCTACCATGAAATCCATACTTGTGCAATACTCTTTGTACAGTTTCATTACAGATACGTTTGTTACACACACTTTCAACCATTGGGCGGAGCTTTGGGACACTTAATTTCGGATTACCTCTAATCTTATTCACCACAAAGCGTTCCTCGCGTTTACTTAGTTTCCTTTCTTTCTTCCTTCTCGGCAAATTCTTTGTAGACCCATTATGTTTAAACTTATTAATTATGTACTGAACTGTGGAATGTGATTTCTTTACCAACGTACCAATCTTTCTCATCGAATACCCCTTTAATGCCAAATTTATGATTAGTCCTTCAACTCACAACTAACCTCTCTTCTCTTACCCATTATGATCGCAATAGATAGACGATATGGGTGGGAATACGACCTTGATCACAGTATCACAGCACAAGTGAGCTGCTAACATCCCTATCTACTGCCTTCTTTTTCGCATCGACGCGATTTGTATAATCATTGTTTTGGTTGAGGTGTAGTGTACGAACAAAAAAGTGGCGTAAATAACGGGAGGTTCTGGAAGAATAATTATTTTATTTCTTTCTTACATACACAAAAGCTTTGCAATCCTGCCATTAGCTTGCTTTTATATACATTTTACGAACAGCATAATATTTTAATCATTTTACAAAAATAGATAGACAGGTTAATGTTCTAAACACAAAAATGTCATCCGTACGAACAAAATTGTGACTAACTGTATAATTAAGGTGTAACCATCCACTTCTACGTACACCTGTACTGTTTTGCACGCACTGGTAGTTATACACGAAAGGATCTAAAACAGACAGAGAGAACTCAATGGAAAGTTTACATATCATCCTACCTAGAAGCCATAATTCACCACCAAAATAGCCAGCACCTTGAACTCAATGTTATTTATGGTTTGCTTTAATGTCTAGACTGAGCTATGGACACGTAGTGAGATGTTTCAGGCTATCTGAGAGTTCCAATGAGCTCATTGGATCTCTGCTTACAGGCCTACCGCATTAAACCACACAGTCGTGCACGAAAGGCACTAGCGATAGTCTCTAGATTAGCAAGGCAGGCCTCGTTCTTATAGCTAACAAGTTCTGTAAATAACCAGATGACATCTTTTAAGAATAAATCTCACATCCATTAGAGAGCATAAACATTAATATAAAACCACTAAAACGTATTTCTCGACTTTAACTAGTATCCCATATTACTTGTCACGTTTAGTGCAATTTTGGTGTATTGTATTACCTTTGCAGAAAAATACCAATGTACTGTAATTTTGATGTTTATAACCTCTCCCATTTACAAATTGTTTACCAACATACTCAGGCTTACTGCTACTACACAAACAACAGTACTCATATTTCGCTTCAGACGTTTTCAAGTATGTGGCAGAATTCAATATTGAAAATATCGGAAGCGCGTAAAAAGGAACTAGTTCATTTCTAAAGGCTAATATTTTACATGATAGAACACAATATTAAAGATCTTACGTGTATGTATGAAGTTTAGGGTTAAGATTTGTTCGCTGTGTTCAAGGATTAAACATGGTAATATGGCTACCTTTAGTTCACTGTTTGGAGACTCATTAGTGCAATGTTTACAGTACTGCATTAAAAGACATCCTCATATCTGTACCATCATTTACTTTCATTACTAGATTTCATTTGACGATGCTACATTTTGATTAACTATTTACTAACAGTTTAATACTCAATATATTGGAAACAGCCATCACAACACAGGACGAAAACTATACATTTACCAAACTGCTGTCAACAAGAGATGCATACGAACATGTATATACAATACCAGATTTTCTTTAAACTGGCAAATCTTCTTGTGGAAACTGGATATTTTCCGGGAAATAATATTTTTTTTAAAAAAAATAATACTATAAATTGATTAAACACTGCTTCAAGGTTCACACCAATTTATAATATTACACAAACGAAACACACACTCCTAAAATACAAACTAATAAGTCTTAAAGCGTTCGAAACGACATGCAATGAAAAGATACAGTTTTATTAGTTAAAAATATGCGGGTACTCTTGACTGAATATATTTTTTTAGCACCTTGTATATATTGAATTGCTACATTCTTGCAAGTGTAAGAACCTATTCAGATAACACATACGTATTCACTTTCTATTTCAAAATAGCCGGTCAAGTCTTCTAAGAGGCTCAAGTCCGAAAATTAAGGCGAACGTCCATAAGCTGCTTTCACACATTCCTGGCCGCATTAATTTAGTTGTGTGAGATAGCACTATGCTGGTGAAATATAGTTTTGTACTTCCACTGAATTTAACACATTTTCTCAAATCCCTCAGAATATTATTGTACGTGCCTTTCCATGATCACTTGTATCAATTAGAGGGTACACACTTGCTTCTGACGATATGCACAATATCGAAGAAACAGTACGCTTCTGTATTTCCAAACTTCTGTTCCATGTTCATACCTTCACCTATACTTTTCTTTCCTCCAATCATACCATGTTGTTCCAGAATGCTTCTTTCTTGTCTAGATTTTCTATCTAAATGTCCTTTCTATCTCACAAGAAAGCAGCATCTGTGCAAGATCTTATGTTAAAATTAAACATTTTCTGAACGTACTTCCTACCTTTCTACTAGGTGGAAATTTGAAACGCAGACATAGATGGAATTTTATTCATTATGAGAAGTTTCTCATATTTTTCTTCCTTCCTTGTAAGTACCCACGGTATCTGAATTTGTCAAGTACAAATACATATCGAACACTAAAATTCATCTTATTGACAAAATTACCGGTATTTCGTTATCAAATTGCCTTCAAAACAAAGTTTACTATGATTATATCAGAACAGTCGTATTCTTCCTGTTGACCAGTAGTGGTCGATGATCTAATGAAACCAAGCAATTAGCCCATAAACAACCTGACGTAAAAGCACAAGTGCTCACGACACTTACTGAGGCGAGATTAATATGATACCGTGAAATGAGGTGTTCCAGTGTACACACCAAAATGCCGACACCAAGCAACGCGTACTTTTCAAATATTACTGGAACTAAAAACATGTTAACTCCACCAGTGTCCAAGTTAATTTGTATTATTCAGAAACCTATTTGGGATACTTCACGACAATTAAGGAGCAGGTAACCAATCCGTCAAAACGATGTGTACGAACAAATGTCATACAATGTAACATTAAGTTAATCAATCACCTGTCCTAATACTTTCTAAAGTATTTTTTTTCTTGCTTCAAGCATGAAATGTACCATACATGAAACTGTAGTACTGATAGTAACTTACTATGGGATGTCACGTTCAAAGATACGAAACCAACTATTACCGACTGTATGTCTGCTGATCCATTCAGCAAGCTTCCCTCCGTCGCGTAGGAGAAACATAGCTTGCTACGTGCGTTTACGCTCATCAAAGCTGGCTGTGATATGACGCATTCAACATATCAGGGCCACTTTGACGAGAGCAACCACACCCACATAACACTCCAGTCTGACACCACCATTCCAGCATATATTGTGCACTGTCTTCCACGGAAGTTCGCATTTATGAACATTTTACACAAAATCATTACTTGAATTTCTTCTCCCCCAAATTAGGAATATTCTTAATTAATCTATACAAAATTGCATAAGAACTGTGTTACGTGCAAGGAAATTTACCATACAGCGAGGTAATATTAAGAAAACTATTGTAATGGGAGAGAAATAAGATCAATGCACATACCTCTCAATACAAACTTTGATTACTCTTTCATGTACAGCCGTCAGCAACGCCTGCTAACCAACTTGTAAGATCAATGATTTCGAAATAGCAAGCCTTTTACCTCAAGATCTCTGTTAAATTTTATGATGCATGAAAACTTTAATTTCTGATGCTTCCCAAATTTCCAATGTCCAAACAATTATAAACCTGACGATGCGTATTTTCTTTTAGAGATTTTAACTAAAATTTCAAAAAATGTAGATAAACATCAAAACAGTAGTTAAAAATGTCTGATCAATTTTAAAAGTTTCTAAAGAAAAGAAATTTTCCATGGAATTTCTAGTTTTGCTGCCAACTGTACAATGCAACTTCAAGTCCTGCAAGGTAACTGAGTATAAAAGTACCAATAATAAACATTACTCCCACAAGTTAAGATCTAGAATATTTCCTTTTCTACATTTAGTTGCAGAAAACGTGCAAATCGGAATTTTACACATACAGTTGTGTCCAAAACGGGTAGCAAGTCTTTTGGAATTATATAAATGGAATCTACCCACATTCCTGTGAGAACGCATGTACCTGTTAGAAATGTGTTCAAGGAAGCATATACCAAAAAGAAAATATATAAATAATTGTTATAATAAAAAGTTCTAATTGAAAATAATCTCTCAATTTTTCACCGACAAATTTCAAGTTCTTTTCTTCGTAAACATAGTGAACACCCAGCGAAATCTGCAGAGAATTCCGTGCTTTGTGAAAAATACCTTTGACAGAACAGTATATTTGGCACAGTCCTCATACGCATAGATATTAAGTTTACAGGCAAACACGAAACTAGACAGAAGCAAAATACAAAATGAGAAGCGCTCAGATTCTCTTCATTTCTGTATACATGTTTACAAAGGATTACTGCTTACACCTGCCTTTGTATTTAACTCACTTATTAGATGATATCAGTTCAAACCGTAGCCAACATTATTTCTTAATCTAGTTTGTGCTGTTTCGTTGAACATCAACATTCCGCTGCAAAAAATTTCTGAATATCATTCGTTTCATGCTAGAAGCTATCATTGATGAAATTCTGCGTACGCGACTAATAGTTTAGCATTATCTATTATTTCTTTTTAAATAAGCGTATGTAGAACAATGAAGTATATAATGACGAATAATGGAAGCAAAGTTTAAAAAAAAAGAATCAGTAACACCAGGCACGCAGAAATTTATTTCGTGAGGGAATACAGACTTTTTGGGCGATCTAAATTCAATATGTCACATTAAATTAAAATCCGTAAAATTAGATTAAATTTACAGAAAACTCGGGATTTCCGGGGGATTCTGCACTCCCTGCGTATGTTCCTGAGCATCATAATCAGCGCGTTCATGATCAGACACATTATGAAACGTTTCATTGACGTTTGTTTTCTGAGCAAACAAGGATAAACTTTCACGGGGTCATAACCAGAGTACACATTCTTCAAACACAGGAAACTATGTACTACTGGAATTTGTTGATGATAACTTTAGAAATATTCCGCATCTATTAATGAAAAAAAAATAACAAAATCACCCTCACTCCCACTCGTATAACTGTTTTCCCAAGGCAAACACCACCTTCATAATACAAATTATGGAAGCTAGATTAGCTTATAATGGCTTTGCTGGTGTCAATGTCCTTTAAGAATATAGAAAATGAAATCTTTCAGTTTAACATCCCACAACTATCCCCTTTAGGCTAAGGGAGACGAATGATTAATGCAAGTGAATGACGGAAGAATTGGTGGAATGATAATGTGGGAGGAAACGGAAGTACTCCAAGGAAACCCACGGACACGATATTGTCCACCAATAACTTACTTGGCCAGGGATGGAACCAAGGACTCCACGCACCAGAGGTAAGCGCTCTACCACTGAACCACCGTGTTCCCTTAGGAGTTGAGTTGATTTTGAGTTTAACGTCCCGTTCAGCAGCGAAGCTATATGAGACGTGGACCTACTGATTCACGTGGAATCCGAACCACATGAGCTCCCGCCGGGAATCGAACCCGGGTCTCCCGTGTTCCCTTAGGAAAGAAAGTATAATCTACAAATGTTAGGTGTTGGATGAACAGGTCAGAATATATAGCTTGAGTACAGGATAACAAAACAATCAATAATGATTGCCTCAGAATTAGTTACATCATTACAGTATTATTTTAGGTTTCAAACGACCATGATGGTTTGATGGTTGTTTGCAGTTTAGCCTACTTTTTTCTTTTCTGATACATATATATGATAAACTTTATATGTATGTAATGCTGTTGAGTAAAAGCTATTAAGGACTTTTCCTTTATTGAAGGACTATACAGATGACATCAGAAGAATTGTAACGAAATTACGTCCACATAATTTATGTTCCGTAAGATCATACAAAACTAATTTCATTTTATAAACTAACATGTCAGTAGAGCTGAAATTATTCTTCGCCGAACTACACAACTATTGTTTACAAATATCTATTATCGCATATTTATATTAAATCAGATGTTTTGGTATTCGCAGAATTTTTCATGTCCAGTTTAGCATATATGATATAGTTACATCTTAATACAACATGCATAACCTATGTTATTTCCACCGGATTTTTACTGTTATTTTCCTGATATGATTCTTAGTACTACAATATCTTGCATATATGTAGGATGCGCTTAATGATATGTTTTTACTATTTAATTGTGTCTTGAATGTTATTTCTCTATGAACATAGCAAATTATATTCCAGACATTATATGTCATATTTCTAAATTTCTCGATATCTAATCAAACTACATATTAGAATGTGTACAAACGCATAGTATTTTATTCACAGGAAATCTATTTACAGCAAATAATATTAAGGTTATCTGAAGCAATATTACCTCACCCCGTTAAATAATTCAGCTAACATCCGAAAGCCCGAAATCATATAAAATAATATTTATATTTCACACATCACAGGCTTTAGTTTTTTGAAGATCAACAACTAGTAAATCGCTGAAATACGAAGTGCACACTAGAAGTACGTGCAGTTTTGTTCTGAACATTTTTAACTTGTCATTTCAGAAAAGCAACTGCAGCACCGAAGACCGATGCTTCGTTGCTGTTGATTTTGAGTTTAACGTCCCTTTTAGCAGCGAGGGTATATGAGGCGAGAACTACTGATTGACGTGGAATCCGAACCACATGAGCTCCCGCCGGGAACCGAAGGTCTCCCACGCCAAAGGCGCTTACGCTAACCACCTAGCTACGAATCCATGCTTTATCTTAAGGTTTTGTTTACTAAGTGTCAGCTGTTAGTCACAATAAGGGAACAAATAAGACTTATTCCTGACACTGTCCGAGGACATGAAATCTTCGGCCGAAGAGCAACGGAAAATTGCGGAATTTCTCACTGCAGCTGCACGATGTGCAGCCAATTTTCAACACCAATTGGAGATGAGTGCAGCAATAGCGATCTCCGTGAGTTCAAAACAGAGCGAATGTGTGTGAAGAGGTCAGGATGTCCAAAAACAGCATCAACTGACTAACATTGCCGGTGTAGAAAATTTTATCATGAAAAATAGGTGTGTCACCATACAGATTTGTGGTATACCGGGGTTAACAATTGGAACAGTAGAACGAATAATTACATACGAATTAGGCATAAGGAAAGTTTTTTTTTGGGGGGGATGGGTTCATGATTGCTTAATGACGATTTAAGAGAGGCAAGGATTGGATCACGTGTTGTCAATTTGACACGCTTGAGAAGAGAGGGACAATTTATTTGGAAGGTGTTGTGACAATGGATGAATCGCAGATTCCATTATTCAACCCACAAACAAAATAGCAGTCGATTTGGTGGAAACCGGTTTGGATACAGAATTATCGACAGAACTGATTCACACATGATTACAAATGGCAAACTTCAATTTGAGTCCCCACATGGACAATGAACTGCCACACTGTGCTAATGTTGTGATCTCATTCTTGGCTAAGCACAATATTGAACCTCCACCTCACCCACCCTACTCTCCAGATTTAGAGCGAAGTGACTTGCGGCTGTTCCTGAATCTCAGGAATTCTGTTCGTGTACGCCATCTTATCACGTCATCCCTGGGAAGTGTTATCATCCTGAAACAGAAACCGAAAGTTGACTACGCCACATGCTGCACAAAATGGACGGATCGATGATAACTGTGTATCAATAAAGTGGGATAGTTTGTTGAGGAATAGACACGTTTAGTTCCTTGTATTCCCTTGTTCTTGGAAATAAGAACAAAACTGCACGTATTCATGATGTACATATCATACACATACGCGTGTACTAAGTAGTAATTCTTTGATACTAATCTATTATTATTATTATTATTATTATTATTATTATTATGAAACTAACGTAACAGACGGCTGGATTTACAATTGTCATTGAATGAAGATATATATACACATTTGAACGTGCTTTATTAGAAATTTTGCAAGTGTACACAATTACAATGTATAAGTGAAATAATGTTATGTATTAACTTTACGCTTCCATATCTTTTATCAATCATAAAATATCACATAATACAATACCATTGGTTTTAAGAGTATCATAAAATAACCAACTTTAGAGCAGGAATTAGACACAAGACAGTAGATTAGGATAATTTTACGTTGATAACTCAAAAATGAAAGAATTCTTCAATGAAGAAACTGACATGAACGACATCCAAATCAAACCTAGTACATTCGATAAATATAAAGATATGTTCATGCACAAAAAATGAGGTGCCATAGACAACGGAGTAAGTAACTGAGTGTAAAGAACATCGTAGACTCACAGTGAAACAGCTATTGCATGAACACTGTTCATTGGAAAGTCATGGTTTATAATTCATTCTCTTCAGCATGAAACAAACTTTCCAGATATGTTATGTATTGAGGCCCAATAACGTACTTGAACAGGGAAAATTGCGAGAATGTTAGTAAGATTCTCTCCAGAAATCCCTCCCAAACTTTGGCCCCCCACTTCACTCGCCCCGAGTAAATGCCCACAATCCAAATGTACCTCGAAAAATACTACAGGGGATAAGAAATGAGGGTACCATGTTTTGTTTTGATAAACAGAATAGGTATGAGGGAAAAGTTGTATACCAATACGCTTTGTAGATACAAAACGGAACCTATGACCTGACCTACAAAGAGAACATAAATATAAAACATATAAACGCAATACTATTTATTCTGATATCAAGAATTATACCACATTCTGTGTAAAATGAAGCAAGCACTTCAATAGTTACCACGCATATTGTTCCGTGACATGTGCAGAAGGAAATTAGAGAAGTCGCAAAATCACCTTCCAAAATAGCTCTATTGTGAAGCTGTGCGTCCTCTAAAGCAACAGCGAAGCCGATACGAATTAAATGACACTTTAAAGGGGGATGAAATGCACATCCGAGAAATTTAACATGGGAAGCTCAAAACTTAAGGGATACATCCAATTCTTCAGGAAGTCACACACTGGTAGGAGTATACAATTAAAATATGCCTTAAAAATACTATGAGGTACAGTATATGGATAGGAGGTATATATCCTTAAAACAAGGGAGAAGATATAAACCGTAAGAACGGAATAGGGAAGAAAAGGGCATGGGTGCGGGGTGTTTGTGCATAACGTGGGTTTATCCCAGTGTTTGTGCATAACGTGGGTTTATCCCAATACTACTCTAGCACAGTTGCTGTTTAAAACGCTTGATTCAGTGAACAGAGATGTGGTACAAATCTTGATATCAAGACTAAATAGTTCTGCGTTTATATTTTTTTATAGTATGTTCTCTTTGTAGGTCAGGTCATAGGTTCCGTTTTGTATGTACAGAGCGTATTGGTACACAATCATTCCCCCTCATACCTATTCCGTTTATCAAAACAAAAAATGGCACTCTCATTTCTTATCCCCTATAGTATCTTTCGAGATGCATTTGGATTGTGGGCATTTAACCGGGGCCAGTGAAGAGGAGGGCCAAAGTTTGTGGGAGGGATTTCTGGAGGGAATCTCACTGACAATCTCGCAATTTTCCCTGATGAAGTACGTTATTGGGCCTCAATACATAACACCTTTGAAAAGCTTGTTTGAAGAGAACTATAACCATTACTTTCCAATAAACAGTGTTGCTGCAATAGCTATTTCACTGCGATTACGATTTTGTTTATACTAACAGGTTTAATACGCCCCAGGGACTTACTCCGTTGTCAATGGCACCTAATTTTTTGTGCATGAACATATCTTTGTCATGTTTATCGAATGGACTAGGTTTGATTTGGATGGCCGGATGACATGTCCGTTCCTTGTAAGTATTGTACTAAAAGGATGTAATTACACAAAATTAGTAAGTTCTTCGCCTAATCTTTTGTAAAATAATTTTAACATGATTGTTTTGCATTGTGGAATTGTATAGTTAAAAAATTAAAAATTTTACATAATGCATTACACTTACTTTGCCCTTCCACATTTTAAATTTACATTTGGCAGTACTCTTTCGCATTTAAGTTTCCAACATTGTGTTTTCTAGTTTTCAGGTTTACATTCACAGTTCAGCATTTTAAAAGCTGCATTTTCTGATTTCATTTTTCAATTTTACCTTCAGCTTTACATTTTCAGTTTTCAGTTTGCAATTTTGGATCTTGGTTTCCCAGTTTAGTTTCGTTTCCTATTTTTTATCTTCACAAACTGCATTTCTGTTTTACAATGTACGTATTCTCTAACCTGCATTATTAGCTTTAAAACTTAATATTTTATTTTTCAATTTTGTATTTTTTTAATTTCAGTTTAGTATTTTTCTTTTAAGTTTAGCATTTTAAGTTTTCGGGTTTACATGTAAGTTTTCTCTTATACATTTCTTTGCGTTTTTACATTTGCGTTCTGTTCTATATTTTCGCTTTTCAGTTTTTTCATGTTTAGTTTTAATTACATTTTTTTTTAATTTTCAGTTATGTGTTTTACCTTAAATTCATACAATTACTTCCAACGTTTACGTAATAGTTTACACTTTGGCATTTTTTCATTACTAACAATTCTCTTCACATCTACATTTTCCCAAGTTTTAAACTTTTACCACCTTAATTTCAATCAATTTCTAACAAATATTATCACAAAGGTGACCAAAGTAAAATATTAGGATAAACCTTATATATTATGTCATTAAATGAGTCACTTACTATTAGTTGGCTGTTCCTGAGTTTGGTGTTTTATTTCAGTATAGATGCTTTGTCAAACGTGAAAATACCGCTTAAACAACTGAATTACTTAAGTTTCTGGCGAGAATCGAATCTGTCTTTTCTGCACCGAAAGTGCATCTAAGCACTAAGCATCTAAAAAAATGTACATGGATTATCTGTTAACGTCAAATTTGGATAATCAATGGCACAGATATGAACACACAGTGTATCACACCTTGCGATTTGCAGGCGAAGGACAGAACACTCATTTAGAACAACCGTTCTCTTTTTAGCCACTATGCAGCCGAGACTGTAATTTGTGAGAGGCCGGGAGGCAACTGCTCCTCCATTTAAGCTTTCTACCTTCCGACGGAGCCCACTTCAAGATAAAAATTACTTACTCCAAACGATATTATTAGAACATTAATGTATAAATGAACCATAATATAGATTCACTACTTCTAAAGCAACACAGGTGATTTTGGCCTATTTCAGTAAAATGTGTACTATTAGGGGCTCCAAAAATAATTTCTTAAAGGTTTAAGTTGTGTCAAATATCTCCTCAATTTAGCTTGTACAGCATGGAATGGTTCCAACAGATTTAAAAAAATGCTGCTGCTTCCCCATACTCTCAACAAATACAGGGTGAGGTAAAAAAAAAGTTAACATTAAATGGGTGTTCTTTTTGTTTTTGTTTTGCAGATTAAACCATGGCGTGCAGATATTCCATTGAGGAACAGAGGAAAATAGCTGCCTGGATGGTGGTTTTTCAGTACCCAAGCATCGTATAAGAAAAATTCACACATCAGCGGTCATGTGAATAAACACAACTGGCAACCTAGCAACTTGGGCGACCTGAAGCACCGCATCACTCAAGTCATCGCTGCTATCCCTGCCCAAATGGCCCAGAGGACCATAAAATATACAATGAGAAGACTTTGTACGTGCATTGAGTGGGATGGGTGCCAAATCGAAACCTGTAAACAAATCCTTGCCCTGTAATTTAACGGAGTGAAAACCCATTTAATGTCAACATCTTTTGGCCTCATCCTGTTTATTTTCCTAAGATAAATCATAAATGTAATCTGGGACATACTTGAATACAACTACAAGGATTCTACAAATGATTATTAAAGTTTTAATGCCGGAAGAGAGAATACTTAACAGGGGTCCAACGTCAAATTCTTCTAAGGGGGCTCAAATATCAACGCTGATGTCCCCAGGAAAATTTACAAGTTATGGGGCTGCATGGAGTCTGTTAAACAAAACATACTTGCTGGATAAGTTTAGCGTCCCTTTTCGGCAACGAGGCTCTGAAAACTGGACTTATAGTTTAAGCGGAAATTCTAACCGCGTAAGACTTGAATGTTCTCATACTAAACAACGAAATGAAATCTGTGAGTTTTACGTCCCACGGTTATGCCGGTTAGGCTAAAGGAGACGGTGATGATGAGTAATGAATGAAATGGTGGAATGAAGAAAGTGGGAGGAAACGGGAGAACCCCGAGAAAACCCACGCACACGGTGTTTGTCCACCACAAAGATACTAAACAACGAATCTGGCATTCGTGCAACGAAGACGCATGTGCCAGCCAGTATTCCAGCGACAGGACACAAAACGTGTATATACTACACATTCTGTTTGTTGAACAAAATATTCATGTGTAACTTCCAAACTATAATAATAATAATAATAATAATAATAATAATAATAATAATAACAGTATTAGGCAGGTCTTCTAAGACTGACTAATACAGAAGGTGAACAACAGATTTCTATTCCTGAGTCGTCAATCTTCGGATTTTGTAATCTATGAAACTACTAATGAAAAATTGAAATAAAATCTTCCAGTTTAATATCCTACGATTATGCCGATTAGGCTAGGGGAGATGAATGATGATGGAATAATTGGTAGAATGGGAATGTGGGGCCGAAAGGGAGTACCCTGAAAAAACTTAGATTGAATTGATAAGGGAATCCACTTCAAACAAGGAGTACTTATCGTCTATTCAAGGGAAAATACTTTTGTAGTACTTTTCTGTATCCGAGTAGCACGCGTGACTTTGGAACACGTGATCTCTGATAGTAGCACATAATTACCAGCGTTGATCGAACATCGTGATGAACTTAAGGAATAACTTGAATAAAAATGTACAAACCACATTTTAGGGGAGCAGAACAGGCATTGATCAAGCTCGATACGCTGACTAAACATGATCTGGCCATAGTTTGTCATATGCTGTAGGTTATGACATGGTTGTTTCCTGATTCATACAAATCACTTTTTCTTTTAATATATATATATATATATATATATATATATATATATATATATCCTAAATTGCGAGCTCCCTCGTGATTATATGGATAACGTAAATATCTTTGGTTCGGTAGAACCGGGTTCAATTCCCAGCAGAAACTCACGTAGTTGGAATCCCACATTAAACAAATCCATCTACGACTCAGTCTTACTACAGAAAGGGCCGTTAAACACATCTTTCTAAACAATGTAATTTCCAAGTTGATATTACAGTTGATAACCCTGTAATATGCCGTTCGTTTCTTACGGAAAGGATAGTCTGCTCCTGATGAAGAGTTTTCTCAAAGGTGATTAAGGAAATCTTGCTCATACTTCATAAACAAATATGTCATTTACTCCTATCGAATATGCCATAAAGCATTGTTGCATACAATTTTTTGATTTGATCTTAAGCTGATTTTGTGGTGGAAGAGAGTATTCCTGAATATTCCTGAGGTTCTCCACTTTCCTTCTACATTCTCATCCCACCAATTCACTTTCGTTAAACACCCGCCTCCTTTAGCCTATAGGGCATAACCGTAAGATGTATCAATGAAATATTTCGTTTTTTAAACAACAGGATCCAGGAGAGAAGTTCCATTCAATTCTCTCAGTAATTGTTCAGCAGATTTTGATCATATTGTGTATTTCTCATTAACAATTCTATTAGTACGTGTAGGTTGTCCCAAAAGTTGTTTAACAACCGGAATCGAACCAGAGACCCTACTCAGCAGAGGTGAACGCTGTATCATTGAGCCACCACGGCCAACGACCTATAAAAACAACCACTTACCCTCTATTTGTAACACAAAATATTCGTGCTCTCTGTAACTCAGCACTAAGTGTACATATAAAATTTTTATGATTCCTTATAACTTATACCTTGATTTAACGAATGTTTTAGAGCTAGACCTTGAAACTTTGCAACAGTTGATAATATTAATACCGTGTGTATCTTTCGTGTAAATCCGTAACGCGTAGACTGAGTTTATATATCTTGGTCACGGATGTTGGGTAAGCCGAACAATTTCATAGAAGGTTAGTATCCTAACTTCATTTCGCCTAACAGCTTAAGCCATTGATTTCTCCAAGAATCTTCCGCACCCTAGGCCTAGGAATCTTGCCTAAACGGTTGTACGGAGGGGGGAATTTCTGGAGATTATTACGCACCTGCATTGCAATCATAATCATTTGTTGTTAATCTTAAGATACTGTATACTGATCGTAAGTAAATATTCCAAATGAAGGGCGTAACAGTTTTGGGAGCTAACGCATTAATTAGGAACAAGTAAACTTATTCAATTACAATATTAACTTTATCGATGTAATATTATAACCTACATAATATAACAGTTTGGTATAGACAAAAGAAACATAGTTCATTGTTCAAGATTTATTACAGTTACAGAATTGATAACAGCTGGCCATATTTACAAAAGTTTTTTTCTTAACTATATAATACCAAATTACACTATTAGAATCTCACAGGCTGCATCTAGATTCGGTTCCGAATAAGTGGGTACAGGAGGTAAGTTTCCCCAAATTTCGAAGTTGCCTAATGCTTGGGTTTAAAATCTCTCGACTCTACTTTAACAGAGTAAATTAACACCCCCTTGTGATGTAGGAAATAAGTTTGATAGTTTATATTATATATATTATTTGTGTTAGAACTGGTAAATATGCATTATGAAGCTTTCTCACAACTCCTGATGTTTGGAGTTGAAAACCATCAAAGAACGAGTGGAAGGTGACTAAACTCTCCACTAATAATTATAAGAAGAAAAACTATTGCTCGCCTTCACAGGGTGTCAAAGTACCTTACGACCCTGATAAAATGATATCGTGTGTGGATAGTTGAAATTGGTATTTGTAGGGACAAGTTACGCATATAAGGACCTTTATGGCGCATGTCAGGTGAACGGCCGCTATCTTGCGGTCCGCCTTTTCGAATCAACGGGAACTAGGATTACTTCGAAAAACAGTATCTGTTGTTCAGATAAGAACAATCCATTCGAAATACAGTAAAAAGTGTCAATTTGGCCACCTCTCTTAAGTCGGCCACCTACTCATCTTGGCCTGGTCGTCTTGAACCTGCATTTTCCCAGAAGACACTCATTACTTGGTACTCCTCTATATCTCGGAAGTTGGCTGCATTGAATCAATGTTTATCTTATGATGATAAATATACCTGCGTATCTTCGCCACGCAAAATATAGTTTTGTTATTTTTCTTAACTCTTTCGTATTCCCATATGAAAGGCAGATGTTCTGTATTTGTGACTGGAGACAAAGAAACTAATTCCAACAATTTGTTCTTGGAGGTCAATGGCCAGAATACTACCCTGATAAAGGGGTAGTGAAGGAAAATGTGAATAAGAAAAAGCACGTACAGGAATTCAGGATATGGTTGTACGTATTTGTTTTTCCTGTCTATTTTGGTAAAGCCATTAGCTACATTGGCTCTTTTCATTAGTGGGGAGCTTTAGTAACTACGGAAAATGCTTAAGGTTAAGTGAACGGCTTATCCATGAGTTTGCAACGCGTTTTTATGGCTCATGCGTATGCTTGGAATACGCTGAGTGAAAATGTGCTGCAAATGCGAAAGCAATACAAATGCACAGAAAACGTCAGCTCGAGCGTATTTGGTGCGTTTCAGAACAATAGACTGTCTGCTGTTTCGTAATCAGTAAATGATTCTAAAGGAAGGAAAATTGTGTTGCCAGACAAGTGGATTTTAGCAAGAAAAAGCTGCTTGGAAAATGCTTTTTGCAGAGTATTGGAACTCTGTTATTATAAAGTATGTGTGTGTGTACAACAAAAGAAAATCCACAAAAATACAAGGAAATTCCGAAAAATTAGCTAATTACAGATAAATCATGTAACACAATAGTTATTTGTCGTTATTCGTATGAATGAGAATAAGGGTGTGGTAGTAGGGCCTGGAAACCCTGACTGGCTCACAGTGTGCTTTATAACTCCGGTGAAAGTAAAATTAAAGAGTACCCAACAAGGTCACGTTCGCTGCGGGAGAAGGGGGAGTAACGCATCGGAAACGCATTATCATTTAGCCATACACTAAAGCTAAGATTCTCAAATGTCAACTATTGGCACCTAACGGCTTGTTTACGTCTAGAATGAAATAATTAAGTTTACTATACGCTCTCCAAATTTGCCGCCGCTCGATTTCTTATGGGACACAGTATAAAAGATGAGGTGTACCTTTGTAATCCACGTAACTTGGACATAAATCCTAATAAACGCTTTGGTGCGAAGTACGGAAGCACTCTTAACTAAGGAATATATCGATGCTGAAGGTCACCATTTTGAACATTTATTTTAACCACCAAATACAACATTTAGTTTGACCAGTAAGTAGACTTATTTATTGGAGTGTTACTTATGAAGGTTCTGTTTGGGTACAATACGAAGCAAAAAACCTGCAACATGAAAGTTTAAGTTCATTGTGAAACTACACCAACAACATAGGCAACCAACCTAACGCCTTTGTGGCACTGATCACGCCAGGATAACCTTCGGCTTCGTCCCCCTGCACACTTCGTTTGGAGCAAGAAATGCATAGACCATGTGACTACAAACCACAAATTTCTCACAAGATGGAGTAATAGATTGAGGTTCTTCTCATTTCTCTTCTCATTTTACATCCTCAGTTTTAAAGAGAGAGAAAAAGAAAAAGGTCAACGTGATAAAAACTAAATAAAGAGGAATATGCGAAATATAAAGAAAAAGAAAACGTGCGCATATATTGACAAATGACACATGCACTTCAAAGGAGACCACCTCAAATTTTGTTATGAACCATATATAATAACTGTGAGAATTAGCAAACCACAAAGACATAATTACACACAGTAAGTGTTATATAACACATATTTATTTAAACAAATAAAAATGCTCGCAGAAAGCTGAAAATGTCTTTAAAATCTCAACCATAACTGAAACAAGAGATTACTTCTCTATTGTTTTTCTTCGTAGCATCCATCTACATGGAGAAATGAGAAAGAGAGAACATCTTAAGAGATTCGCACGTATACAATATCGGAAACTGCTAAATGGAAAAAATTACAGTCTTTGGAAGGGATTCGAACCCAGAACCATAGTATTAGAAATCCCACACTCTACCGATGTAGCTAGTCTGACAGTAATACCCTGTTCCTCCATCATTACCTATGAAAGATGGAATGGAGTCTGCAGAAAACTACGTCTAACATGTCCACGACAGACCGCCTATAACCTATGTCTAATTGGTACTTAAAAAAGCTAGTTCTACACGTGCATAGAAAAGTAAAATCAAATGAGTAACTAGTACACATCACTTTGTCTGTCTCACTCTATCTCTGACTATAGAAGTCGAGGAAGAAGAAAAAAGTATAGAGGTGAGAACACAGGAAGAACAAGCAAAAATATAAGTTGCAGGAAACTGAATATCAAGGAGAGAGAGAAAGAGAGAGAGACATAGAGACAGAGAGAAAAATAGAGGAACGGAGCAAATGATTTAATATACATCGGAAAAGAAGGTTCACAACTGTGCTATACACTTAATGTATTGAATACTCTGCAGGCCCGTATCCACGGGGGGGGGGCTAGGGGGCCGGGTCCCCTAAACTTTGGCTGACCCCAATAAAGGTTTCATGATAGGCTTGCAAATGAACTATAATATGGTGATGAAGTATAATATGATTGGGTCGGGCTCCCCCTAACTTCGGCCGCCCCCCCCCTAAATTTTTGGGCTGGCTACGGGCCTGATACTCTGTTTCTTCTAAATTGCTTGCTAGATGACAAATATTAATTTGTAAAAACGTAGCAAATGCCCGCGTTGTCTTGTTTTCTTACTGTTTCAGTAATAGTGGAAAACGTGGTTTATGCAACATAATAAATTACTAATTTTCCCACAACAATCATTTAGATGTTGTTGATGATTTTGAGTTTAACGTCCGTTCAGCAGCGAGACTATATGAGACGTGGACCTACTTATTAACGTGGAATCCGAACCATATGAGCTGCTGCCGGGAATCGAAGCAACCATGTACTGTTGGTAATAAATTTCTAAGCAAAAAAAAAAAAAAAAAAAAAAAAAAAAAAAAAAAAAAAAACTGATCAGCAAAATACATAAAACGATAGTCCTGCAAACTATTACTTAAAGAGAATTTATTGTAAAATCAATACATCCATGTGGCGGTATATAGTCGTAAAGTGATTAGAAAACTTAATATCAAACTGTCGATCACATTGTTTTACTTATTTGAATTCAATGTCGTATAGATTCGGTTTTAGCTCTAGATTTCAGAGTTCTCACTTCGATTCTTAACTTGTTGGAAATATGCATTAATCGAAATTATAAAAGTATACGAAATTTAACTAGCTAAAAGAAGAGAATAACATAAAAATCCGGATTAGAGTACGTCGTCGCCAACATGTGCTTTTATTTCAGGGAGCATAAAGTCGAGAAGATCAACATTTTTTTTACCATTAAGTCGGCCTATAATTCGATGGATACCACCTCAACCTGCAGTCTCGCATATCCATCCCCAACAGTTAATCGTCACATGACCCATTCGCGCTGAACGGGCCATATATTGTGGATCAAACAGTCTTCCAGATGGTCGATACACACGTGTTGGCCCAAAGTTTCCAGTGGAAAATATTTTCTCATCTGTAAAGACAACAGTGTCCCAGTGACAAGTAATATTTAGCTCTGCAAACGCCAGTCTATCGACTTTGTGATCTTCTGTCAATCTCTCCTTAACAGCAGCCCGGAAGGACCTTAAGCCTGCGGCCCGAAGTCGCCGTCGGACTGTAGTTACATCACCTGGAAAGGCGGTAGACTGCTGCAGTTGTCGGGCACACATGAAAGGCTGTCGACAGCATTGATCAACTAATCGTTGGTCTTGTGTCGGTGAGGACACTCTTGGCCGACCACTTCCAGATTTTCGAGTTAGACTTCCAGTTTCCTCATATTTTTTCCACCATCTGAACGCTGTTGCACGATGCACGCCTAATCGAGCACCTGCTTCAGGAACACTCAATCCCGCATGTTCAATAAGAGCGATAACACTCTCACGTACAGAATGATCATATTGCGCCATTCTTACACAAAAGTAAAAGTGCTAAAAACGTCTTTGAATATAGGATAATGCACAATATTGTAATACATGACGTATTATGAAAGACATGCGCAGAAGAAGTAGATGTGCCTGTAATCAATTGTTGTTGCACGCAAAAATACTCACTCACTGTTAGTAACAAAATATTTTCCATTTTTTTAAAAATCCAATACATTAGAATATAGTAGCAGTTACTATCTTTCAAGAACATA
The DNA here is from genome assembly GCF_964235325.1 of Thermobia domestica. Taxonomy (NCBI): domain Eukaryota; kingdom Metazoa; phylum Arthropoda; class Insecta; order Zygentoma; family Lepismatidae; genus Thermobia; species Thermobia domestica. The sequence goes on along the minus strand of NC_137470.1, from coordinate 73,054,035 downwards.
ACTTCCATCGAGTGGTGGGCATAAACAAAAACTCGTAACTATGCAACAGTTAACTTCCATCAAAACCCCCGAAGCACTTTACAGATTTAATCCGATTTATTTGTGCAATTTAGATACATATAAGATTACAACTTGTTTGGGAAATTTGTTCATACTCGTCTAAAACAGTTCTATTCTATTATTCGCCACTCGTATACATTATATGACAAACAACAAAACAGAAACAAGTAAAGTGCAAATACTCTAGACAATATTTTTCAAAACGTACTAGAGAATTAAGATATAGCCGAGCGGTTTAGTAGAGTAGTCTACTACCTCCGCCTTCTCGTATTCAAACCCACCTGAGGTTTGTGTCTATTCTCTGCTTTTTTTTCTTGTGCTTTCACAACGAACGTTTTTTCTATAATTCCTATAAGCTATGACTTGCAAACCTTAACAAAATACACGTGTTTATTGTAATACTCTAATCCGGATTTTTATGTTATTCTCTTCTTTTAGCTAGTTAAATTTCGTATACTTTTATAATTTCGATTAATGCATATTTCCAACAAGTTAAGAATCGAAGTGAGAACGCTGAAATCTAGAGCTAAAACCGAATCTATACGACATTGAATTCAAATAAGTAAAACAATGTGATCGACAGTTTGATATTAAGTTTTCTAATCACTTTACGACTATATACCGCCACATGGATGTATTGATTTTACAATAAATTCTCTTTAAGTAATAGTTTGCAGGACTATCGTTTTATGTATTTTGCTGATCAGTTTTTTTTTTTTTTGCTTAGAAATTTATTACCAACAGTACATGGTTGCTTCGATTCCCGGCAGCAGCTCATATGGTTCGGATTCCACGTTAATAAGTAGGTCCACGTCTCATATAGTCTCGCTGCTGAACGGACGTTAAACTCAAAATCATCAACAACATCTAAATGATTGTTGTGGGAAAATTAGTAATTTATTATGTTGCATAAACCACGTTTTCCACTATTACTGAAACAGTAAGAAAACAAGACAACGCGGGCATTTGCTACGTTTTTACAAATTAATATTTGTCATCTAGCAAGCAATTTAGAAGAAACAGAGTATCAGGCCCGTAGCCAGCCCAAAAATTTAGGGGGGGGGGCGGCCGAAGTTAGGGGGAGCCCGACCCAATCATATTATACTTCATCACCATATTATAGTTCATTTGCAAGCCTATCATGAAACCTTTATTGGGGTCAGCCAAAGTTTAGGGGACCCGGCCCCCTAGCCCCCCCCCGTGGATACGGGCCTGCAGAGTATTCAATACATTAAGTGTATAGCACAGTTGTGAACCTTCTTTTCCGATGTATATTAAATCATTTGCTCCGTTCCTCTATTTTTCTCTCTGTCTCTATGTCTCTCTCTCTTTCTCTCTCTCCTTGATATTCAGTTTCCTGCAACTTATATTTTTGCTTGTTCTTCCTGTGTTCTCACCTCTATACTTTTTTCTTCTTCCTCGACTTCTATAGTCAGAGATAGAGTGAGACAGACAAAGTGATGTGTACTAGTTACTCATTTGATTTTACTTTTCTATGCACGTGTAGAACTAGCTTTTTTAAGTACCAATTAGACATAGGTTATAGGCGGTCTGTCGTGGACATGTTAGACGTAGTTTTCTGCAGACTCCATTCCATCTTTCATAGGTAATGATGGAGGAACAGGGTATTACTGTCAGACTAGCTACATCGGTAGAGTGTGGGATTTCTAATACTATGGTTCTGGGTTCGAATCCCATCCAAAGTCTGTAATTTTTTCCATTTAGCAGTTTCCGATATTGTATACGTGCGAATCTCTTAAGATGTTCTCTCTTTCTCATTTCTCCATGTAGATGGATGCTACGAAGAAAAACAATAGAGAAGTAATCTCTTGTTTCAGTTATGGTTGAGATTTTAAAGACATTTTCAGCTTTCTGCGAGCATTTTTATTTGTTTAAATAAATATGTGTTATATAACACTTACTGTGTGTAATTATGTCTTTGTGGTTTGCTAATTTTCACAGTTATTATATATGGTTCATAACAAAATTTGAGGTGGTCTCCTTTGAAGTGCATGTGTCATTTGTCAATATATGCGCACGTTTTCTTTTTCTTTATATTTCGCATATTCCTCTTTATTTAGTTTTTATCACGTTGACCTTTTTCTTTTTCTCTCTCTTTAAAACTGAGGATGTAAAATGAGAAGAGAAATGAGAAGAACCTCAATCTATTACTCCATCTTGTGAGAAATTTGTGGTTTGTAGTCACGTGGTCTATGCATTTCTTGCTCCAAACGAAGTGTGCAGGGGGACGAAGCCGAAGGTTATCCTGGCTTGATCAGTGCCACAAAGGTGTTAGGTTGGTTGCCTATGTTGTTGGCGTAGTTTCACAATGAACTTAAACTTTCATGTTGCAGGTTTTTTGCTTCGTATTGTACAAAAGGCCGCCGGTTGTGGACTACTAAACGTGACAAGTGTAACAATATTCGTAACACACTTCATTTTCAAAGCAGCGACTGAAATTACACTTCTAACACAGATAGATCTTTATGTCACTTCCTAGGTATGCGTGTCATGCGCTGCCTTCTCTGGATAAGCTGTTGTTCACTCTCAGAAATGCAATGCCGTCGATCGAAGGACATCCATCAAGTAATGGGGGCAACTCGAGTGAGTAAACTGGTAAGTATGCCCGTTAATGTCGTGCACTGCTGTTCACTAGGCTCTAATATTTCTGAAAAACTCTTTCATCTTGTTTGCCACAAAGGAATATGTACAAACGACTTATTTACAAGCCACCTATTATTGAGAATTTTTGCAGATAGGGCTTCTATTTGAACGAGTGGCAGGTCGTGTAGTGCTATTGAAAGCGCCAGAGCACATTGGAAAGAGGTCTACTAAAGCCACTGTCCGATTTAAAGAGTAGTTGATGGTGTATTCCTTTGAAAAGAGTACCAACTAAACCATACATAAAGGGTTTCACGGATCATTTTGAATGACTAGTAGAATCTTAGTTGAGTTCACTGTGTAAATAAGGCACGCTGCCTACAGTACGGTTCTTGCCTCAGCCAACAACGATTACCTTTTCTTTGGCTTGAGAGTCAGTTTGAAGGAGTATATCTACGTTAGGTAATTCCGCAAACACTCCGTACCTGCGGTTATACACATCCTTCTCTTGGAGGTTGTCTTCTGAAGGTGTAGACTAAGTTGGGAGCAATTCCTGTAACAGAACCTAGCTACACGAGTAACTCCCCTTAGTTGTATTTAACGAGCAGACTCCAGATTGGCAGCAATCCCTACAAACAAGGCTTAGCCGTGCCGCGAACAAGTACTTAGGTTGGAGCCTAAATAGAATGCACCTCGTTTTGTAAGCCATACAGAGAAATCCTACTACCAGTCGAAAGAAAGATGGCCCCCTTTACATTAATTTACATATTTTATTATCATACTGGAACGCAGGAACACGTCCCGGAAGCTTATTTTTATTACTTTACTGGAGACGATTGATATCATTATATGACTTCTCTATGTTCCAGAAGTAAGTTACCGGCGCATACTTTACACACAATTAGAAACATTTCTTATTTTTTTAAAAAAATAATCCACCCTGCCGTTACAACCTGTAACTGTTCTTGAGAATATAATAAAGTAAGATCTACTGCAGGAAGTTGTGAGTGTTCCCTTAAAATACTACGTGCTGAATCATAAAATTTCTTCTCTCGACTAACAAGGAATCTTTGCGAAGTGTTGCACCCCGATTTACAAATTTTGTACGTAGAAAGTGAACCTAAAACGTCTCGTCTTTTCTGCGGGAAAACTGTTCTGGGGGCAAAAGCCTCACTCTGAAAGTGTTTCTAACCAGTGCTGAAATTCATAGAAAGATATGAACATCTGAAATGGAACTTCATACACAAATAACAGACATAAAATGAGTGAACACTTATTTGTTCCTTCCTATGAGGAAACGATATAGGAGAGCAGAAACTCCTCTAGACATGTTGTTAGGCGAAAGTAATATTTTTCGTAAATTTTTAGCATAACCCCTGAAAGTGCACGCATGAATTCAACAAAACGTCACACATATACTAAACATAAGATAAGCGAACACGTAATTGTTCTTTTCTACGGAAAACCGATTTAAGGAGGCAAAGTCTCTTGTGCAATTTGTTTGAGCCAACGCTGAAATACAAAAAAAAGACACGAAAAATTTGAATTCAAATTCATACACAACTAGTTGACATAAAATAAGAAAAAAAAAACTTATTTGTTACTTTGTCTGCGGAGAAACGGAGGACAAAAGCCCTTCTCCGATTTGTTTCTAGCTCGCCCTGAAAGTTCCAGAAAGACACGAACAATTCAACACATTTGTTGCTCTCCAATGTACATCACAGAACTTTCTGTAGGATCGTCCAGTCTGTATATTGAAATGGAATATTGACGATTTTATGTTTCTCGTTAACAGTGTTCCTTGTAGGCAGTCAAGCTGCTTGTTTGTTGAACGAGATGTTATTACATTATTGTTACAAATTTTCAAACCACAGAATATTTGCTCGTTTTTCAGAACATTTCTTTGAAAAAATAACATGCGTTTGTGGAAGAATTTTGTTCGATGTTTTTTTTTTTGAATGCAGTTATTTTACAGCGACACGAGAATTACAATCACTGGTATGCAATCAGTTTCATCTCCAAGGTTTAGAGTCTTCTTCAAGTACCCGTAATATCAGATTGGGTTCCCAACAGAAAGTCCGGAACGATTTCAGACCGGAAGCCTGGGAAGTAATGCTTTGAGAAGACTGCAGCTCCGACACCTGATATTTGTAGAGAGAGAGAGCAATAATTCATTGTGTGTGGTGGAAAAAAACACACACTTAGTTTACAACACTTCTTGTAGATTGCCAACAAAATCTTTAATAGTAATGATAAAGCGCAAATTAAAGAAAAACTTTCTAACACAAATAATGGGCCTGTATTAATGACGTTCTCGTCTTTATTTTCACTAATTATGAATCAATCAATATGACGCACTTCGATACTTTAAAATAGTCTTGATTAATATAGGCGAGCTTGTGCCTTAAGTTCTACAAAAGGAAATGAACGTTAGAGTTTATATGACCTTTTACCCGAAATGTTCATTATTTGTTGATTTCTGAGGTAACTAGTGTTTCGCAAGGGCTACTTCAAGTTTTTTTTTCGTAAAAAACTAACGCATTCGCTTATTTTAAATCCACTATTTGTGCACAAATTTTCATTTCAACAGTTCAGGTCTTTCTGCGGAATTTAGCGAAAGTTCGAACAAATTTCAGAGGGTGGGGGGGGTGGCCCCTTAAACCGGGTTTCCGTATGTGTTCGCTAATCTTTTGTTTACTATATGACATTTCGTTAAATTCATGCATGTACTTTTAAGAGTTACGGTAAAATTTTACGAAACATATCATTTTCGCCTAATAACACGTTTGAAGGGGGCTTTTGCCCTCTTATACTCTTTCCTCACAGGAAAGAAAAAAATGTGCACTCATTTTATGTCTATTTGTGTATAGAGTTTCGTTTCAATTGTTCATGTCTTTCCGAGAATTTCAGCACAGCTTAGAAACAAGTTTAGGAGTTTTTACCCTCCTTTTTTGAGCGAAAGAAAATACACGTATTCGGGTATTTTAGGTATACATTTTACCTACAAAATTTCATGAAAATTGGAGTGCAACACTTTGCGACGGTTTCTTGTAAGTTGACTTCTTTGAAGGTAGAATTCAGTGTGGGTCATTATTACCCTGTAAGATCAATTATTTTTTCAGCTACGGTCGTGCTGTATAGTGCTGTTGCTCATTATTATTTATAGTTAAGCAGAGATGCTTTACAGATTCAAAACTTCCGTTTGTTTAGTGTTTATCTTAGCACCAGAATCCACATATTTCTCGGATAGCAATGACGGAAGTGAATTTCTCTCCTGCTAGCCTCTACACAATTAGTCTTCCCTCGTGACATTGTTTACAAGTTTTCATTACATCACTCTAACTGATATTATTTGTCCTAATGTCGGTGTGCAAAGACATGCACAAGTCAATATTTCAAATGCTGACACACCTAATTTTTGAAATTTCCATGATTTCTGCATTTACACTCTTAACATTCAACCAAGTTCTGGGAACAACTCAATTCAATATTTCAAACGCTACCTCAACCTTGTCCCAGCCTGTGAGTAGCAAGTACGAAGTTCAAAACTGTAAGCTATTATCCATACGGCACACGCCATCAGCAGTTTTATTTGAAAGTGTAAATGTCATATATTTTGAGTGGACGTTTTAAGTGTGAAAGGTCCTAAAAGTAACGTTCATAGAAATACACCCAACTATTATCAAGTGCTAGTTAGTTCGCAACAGGAAATGAATAATACATTTTCAGTATACTTCACAACGACTTCGACTTATTGAGATTTTGAAAAGCTAGAACTTGTCCATCGATGTCAATAAATAATGATAATAAAAAAAACAGTCTGTTCTCACTCGAATAAGAAAAAAAATAGATCACAATGAATAACAAATTCAATTTCTCCAGATGAGTTGTTCGTGACACCACCTCCCCGCTCATCAAAGCTGGCTGTGATATGATGGCAAAGGAGAACATACAACAACCACTTTGTGAGCAGCGAGGGGTGTTCGTTACCATGGCGACGTGGAAGGCTATGTTTGTTCTGGTATGCGATGTAGCATCTCTTACACTCCTCCACTGTCATCCCACCAATTTACTGCTTATGGCGCAACTTGGGACTCCAAGGAACATTGATCGGGAAATGGGGACGGAAGAATGTTACCAACTCTGAAATTTCCATTCGAAAGTGGAAGTATTGGGATTGCTCATAATACGCTACAGAATAAAATGGTCCTTACTGGGACTATAATGATATAACTAAATAAAACTAACATATACTTACATGAAATAATGAAACTCATATGTATTTTACAGCTGAAATATTTTATTCTGATCCTTGCGTAATGAAGTTGACATATACAGTCTGTAACAAAAACTGTAATATTGCTCAAAACCACAGAAATATTGACATGAAATAATGTATACCAAAGATTCGAACCGAGTCAGCGTTGCTTCCTTAGTGCAGCTTGATTTATATCAGGTTGTTCTTATGTCAGTGTGCAAATGTGTGGAGCTAATTACTTAGGTATAGTACGTTTACACATGAAATCGGCTACAACCTTGTGTTCTGCATTGTACTTTGTTAATACACAATGTTGCAGCGCTTTTCAACTGTGCTGAGTTATTGTGCACTATTGTCAATTACTGAAGTCCAGTAACTGTAACCAGTGTAAGTCACGGGTAAAATACTAAGCTATAACACATCACAACACAATCAAGGAAAGAAACGTTCTTGAAATCAGCTGAATTTTTGGAATGGCAGTACCTTCAGAGGGGATTGGGTACAAAACCTCACGCGCCACAATCTCGCCGCCCAAAAGCAAATGGGGCGAAAACTAAACATAGTGTTTTCTTCAGCGCAGAATGTTCCAAATATCGTTGTATGTAGCGCGTTAACGGACATTTTATCTCGGCAAAAATATATGTATTACGGGACAGTGCCCCCTATTTCAGGGCACCCACTGATAGTTACTTTCTCCCGGATACCTTAAAATCTTATTCACAATGTGCATGAATAATTCTCAATTTAAACGTAGTTTGGTACAGAAAACACTTTACGCAGTTTCAAAATAAAAAAGACATGCTAGTGAAAATAATTAATCGCCCTTTGACTCGAACTAAAAATTACGAAAAGTTCCGAACCGAGAACTAAGAAGTAGATGTGTAGTCGGAAGCCTTGCTCTTTTATCAGTCCACTAAGTTATTTCACAGTTTAACCATAGCTTATGTACACTCGAAGCAATAAGCTATCCAATTCAAAACACGTTGGCAACACGCGGTCAAGGATAAGAACTAAGATACTGCGCGAGAGGCGACGTATTGCTTCTAGCTGTATGTATTTGCTTTCCAGCTACGCTAAATGAACGAACTGTATGTGTCTTTTGTATTCTTTTCTCGCTAACCCTGGCTGGGCTTGCGATAACGTTGTTTTCCATGTTTTGCGTTGGATTTGTCATATTGAATTATCAAAAAAGCAGCTTCTTCAAGTTGTTCTAAAGTATGTTAACACGAGAAAACATATATAGTTAACGAATGATACGAACTAATAAAATGTGCTCTTTTCCTGTATGATTGAAGATGTGGGTGCGTTCGAGTTTCATACTTTGATAATTCTGGATGCAACCCTTGTTAAAAAGTTTGACGTGCTTTCCCGTAAAATGCTTATCTTTATTCGCTTTACGTAAGAAAGACATAAAAAAAAACAGACAGGAATGTATGTTGTTTCCTTTCACTGTGTCAAGGGCGGCCCGGTGGCTTAATGATAGAGCTCTTACCTCTGGTGCGTAGGGTCCCTGGTCCAATCCCACGCCAAATAAGTTTGTGGTGGACATAATCGCGCCCGTGGATTTTCTCAGGGCTCCCATTTCCCCCATACTTTATTTCACAAATTCTTCCATCATCATTCACTTGCATTAATATCCGTCATCCTTAGCCGAAAGAGCATAATTGTGGGACGTTACACTAAAAGATTTAAATTCATTGAAAGATTTCGATTCACTATGCCAACGCAACATACGCACCGAGAGAAAACCGACCCTTAGTAGCTTCGACTGCATTTGCCAGGAAGATCATATTCCTCGGTCATAAATAATTGACTACGCTTCTCGCGCTGGAAGTGGAAGACTCATCTTGGACTCAAGGTTTGGGAGCATAGTGGTAGAGCGCTTACCTCTGGTGTGTGGGGTTCCTGGTTCCATCTGTCGCCAAGTTTGTGAAGAACTTCATCATGTCCATGGGATTTCTCGGAGTTCTCCCGTTTCCTCCCACATTTCATTCCACGAATTATTCCATCATCCGTCACCTAAATCATGTTTCCCTTAACGTAAAAGCTATAATCGTGGGACATTAAACTGGAAATATTTCACTTGTCTTTTTCTCTGTGACACATCCACATATTATATATATATGAAATCTGAGTTTTACGTCCCACGATTATGCCGGTTAGGCTAAAGGAGACGGATGATGAGTAAATAATGAAATGGTGGAATGAAGAAAGTGGGAGGAAACGGGAGAACCCAGAGGAAACCCACGCACACGGTGTTTGTCCACCACAAAGTTCACTTGGTGGGGGCTGCGATCGAACCCAGGGCCCCAAGCACCAGAGGTGAACGCTCTACCACTGAGCCGCCGCGGCCCCTCAGAAGGTATAGTTAGGAGCTGTAATGTCTAGGGAATGTATTTTTATTATTATAGGCAAATGAAACAGAATGTGATGGTCTTACGAATTCGATACTGAAAAAGGACAGCCTATGAGTGTATCTACGGTCTAACAATGTCTCGTCGTAGAATTCGCCTATGATCTCAAAAGAAATATGAGAAATGGAACTGAGGATTATACCTCCTGACGAACACTGGCGTCTGAGTTGAATGAAACCATGCGTCTTCAGGTCAAGGAAGGATTCTAACAGCCACGTCATACAGCGACTGAGACTTGTGTAAATAGCCATAGAGGATCGAACAACTAAAAACAACGATGCTCAAATTCTGGGTTGCTGAGCGCAGTAACCAATGTCTTCACGAACACTTCCAACTAGTTTTGAGGTAGATCAATTACATGAGAATAAAGAAGAGTATTTAGAAAATAAATAAATAAATAAACACGCACTTGGTTATGCTTTGTTTACCTAGATGTCTTGGTAGGAAACCTAAAGTGACTTTTCGAATCATGTACTTTGGCTGACAGCATGAGTGACGAAACTAAACACATTCATTTACCCTCTTCACTGTGAATAATTTGAACTCCAAACAGTTATAGTAATTTCAAAAGAGAAAAAATATAATATTGTGATTTTTTTAAAAAAGAAAAGTACCGAATCAGTATTTAAATTAACTTCACCCGATTCAAATTCAAGCAGCCAAGATGATTGCGAACTCTGATAAAAACACGCAATATTCCACCAAAACTCGCCCTTCATTCTTGACTAATAACTCCAAGCAGAAGTGACCTAGATCGCACGAAAGACTCAAAAACATATAAAACTCTAAATTCAATAAATTTTAAGCAGGGGTGCGCACAAGTCGAGTCGAGATTTAAGTCTGTCACGACTAGTCTCGAGAAAATATCTCGAATCGAAAATATGCTTGTCACGACTCAACAGTTTTTGTCTCGTCTCGACTGGAATTCGAGACGAGATTTAGCGAAATTCGAGTTGAGACAAAATATACGAGTTAAAATATATATACACACACACATCAGCCAGAATATTATGATTACCTGCCTAATTGTGAGTATGTCCACCTTTGGCACGGACAACAACGGCGACACGTCTTGGCATGGACGCAATGACCCTTGGTAGGTCGCTGGAGAGAGTTGGCACCACATATGCGCAAACACAGGTCACATAATTCCCGTAAATTCCGGGGAGGGGGGCGATGTGCTCTTGCGTCACGTTCAATCACATCCCAGATGTGTTCGATTGGGTCCAGACCCGGCGAATTGGGGGGGCCCAGCACGTCACTTGGAACTCACCCGTGTTCCTCGAACCACCCCATCACACTCCTGGCCTTGTGACAGGGTGCATTATCTTGTCGAAAAATGCCACTACCGTTGGGAAACATGGTGGTCAAGAAGGGGTGTACGTAGTCTGCAAGCAGTGTGCGATACGTCTCGGTCGCCATAGTCTCTTGCTCGAGCTCCACTAGGCATATCAATACTCACGTGAATGTTCCCCAGAGCTTAGTTAAGACGCCGCCAGCTTTTCTCCGTCCCCGCAGTACAGGTGTCAATGAGATGTTCCTTTGGAACACGACGGATTCGCACCCTCCCATCGTCATGATGAAGAAGGTATCGGGATTCTTCAGACAATCCAACGCTCTGCCACTGCGCCAAGGTCCAGTGGCGATGGTCACGTGTTCATTTCAGTCGTTGTTGGCGATGTAGTGATGTTAACATTCGCACATGAATGGGTCGTTGGCTTCAAAGGCAAATCGTTACGAGAGCTCGGTGCACTGTGTGTTCAGAGACACTTGTACTTTACCCAGCAATTAAAGTCCGATGTTAGATCCGCCACAGTTGGCTGCCCGTCCTGTTTTACCGGTCTGCCAAGCCTACGACGTCTGATATACGTAATGAGGTGGAGACGCCCAACCCCTCGACGTTTAGACGCTGTTTCCCCTTGGTTTCGCCACTTGTTGAAGACATCACCGCACTCCTCGAACACCCGACAAGTCACGCAGTTTTTGAAATTCTCGTGACGAGTCTCCGGTCCATTACAACATGCCCTCGGTCAAACTCAAATAGATCGCGAGTCTACCTAATTCTACACACGACCAGCACTTCACTAATTAACTGAACTGAGCTGAAAATTAAATCTTAATCTCAAAAAGATTAACTATTAAGTTTGCGTGTTCCGAGTAATAAATGTTGGAATTGGTTTCAAGGCTGTTCCTGAGTAAATACTTTCTTCAAAATAATATTAAAAATTATACAAGATTTTCGAGACATTCGAGTCGAGATATGTCTCGACTCGTGCGCATAGCTAATTTTAAGATACTTATCGTATAACTTGAAATAAATGGGGAAAAAGTCCACTCACTCATTCTTAACTGATTTACAAACCTAGCAATGATCTGTTTATAAAGCTTTACAAATGACACATTGCTAATATTATATATATATATATATATATATATATATATATATATATATATATATAGGCCCGGATCCAGGATTTTCTGAGGAGGTGCACAAATAATTACCAAAATAACTATCCTTTTCCTTCAACCTTGAGTAAATCAACTTGGACTATTGCTTTTGCAAAACCCGGGTTTCTTTTGAGCCCTAAACGGAAACATGATGGCAGAAAGATTCAGAAAGCGATGCTACTTTCACGGCTAGCTTTTCATTTTAGATAGTGCATATTCACAATGAAGGGGGGTTATAACGTGTACAGGTGCAACCCCCTAAATCCGGTCTGTATATGTAACTATGTAACAAACATTTTAAATCGCAAGGGAGGTGTAACCATGTCCCTGATTGAGGTAAATGCATCACATTTTTGACAGCAACCCTATCGTTATATGATACATTAGACAGATGTTACTAAACTATATTTTTTAAAAAAGCTTTCAACTGCAGGTATTTAGAAGTCAATAACTAGTGTCAAAGAGAATTTTGTGAGCGCATTTTGATAAGATGTGAATACGGCCGTAAGGTTATCTTCTAAAAATCAACATTATTTCTTATTTAAAAATAATTTTATTTATACGTTGTTTTGTGGATTTTATTAATTGAGTCGTATGCGCTAACTTTACTATTTAATCTATTTTGTTTAGAAATATTTTTAACTCAAAACAATATAATTTTGAGGTTTTGAACATTTTCCATATTTGCGAAAGGATGTTAGTTTTTAAAAACCACTCTAACCTCAATGTATTTGCCTATACCAATGGATAAAAATTGACATACTGTGCAAATGTTGTTTAAGCAGGTCTTAAGTATCAATATTGTATGATGCTTGTTTAAAATTTCTGATTTATTTAAGGCGAGTACTACTTATGATTAACTACTTACAGTTTAGTTCTTTATTGTAGTTTTATGTACCGGAAGTAAAATAATACACTTTTTGAACAATTTGCACACCAACGTATATTTTACTTCGTGCACTAAGATTTACAAGAAAAAAGCTCGGACAATAGCTTTGATTGGCTGATTAACGGAGCAATGCCAAATTTTGTTTAATAAGAGGCTAGACTTGAACTCTCTGAGAGACGAAGGTGAAAATTACTTGTATATTGGTCGAACGGTAAGAATTGTTTTTATAATCCGTTATAAAAACTACTACTTTGTGTTATCAGTGGTGCCAACTTGGTTCATTTGTGCCAAACCGAGCAAAAATGATTTTGTGATTAAGTTGTATTTTCTGAGACAAGGCCATAACCTCGATCGCAAATACCGCTGCAGAAACTGGCGATATTGTTCTTAAATATAGTGGTAGAGAACAGACTGGGACACCTACAGAAAGGTGTATTTGAGAACGTCCTACATTTTTTTTTAAATGAAGTGCTAACAGACCATGCTATTGAAACACCTATTTAGATCTAGGAATGTTGTTCTATCACTATTTGAAGAAGTTTTAATTTCGAAAACACAAGTTGTCAAGTGCAACATATATTTAAAAAATCATATTCTTTTCTGAGGAATAGTTTAAGTTACTGGCTCTTCACTTTTGTTTAACTACAAAATTATGTTTTTATTTTAACCCTCGGATGCATGTGTGGGGTCATTTTGACCCCAACATGCTTTTATTTCCTAGTATTACAAGGAAATCTCACTGAAAAATCCTGATGTTCTGTGACATCTAAGCAGGATGCTTCAACTACAAAAGAATGTAAACACATTTGTTTTGCAAGTTATTATTATTTATTTTTTTTTACCATTTTTTATCATTACCCATCTATTACATATGTGGGGTCAATTTGACCCCAGTTTCAAAATAGTTTAGAAACGTTCAAAATAAAAAGTTTGGCCTGGATATAATGTTCAGCTTATTGCTTTTACGTGATTTTATAAAATCCTGTTTATTAGACTGAAAGTGCCATAGACAGTAATGACAAAAAGAGGATTGTCTCTAAATGAAATAAACGAACTGCTTACGGAGGAGGATGATAATGGTGTTGCCAGCAACTTGGACAGTTTTGACGAAGATGATGGAGTTTCAGAGGAGGAAAACATTCCGAGGGAAGACAGTGATTTTGAAATGGATAATGGTGGTGATGATGATGAAGAAGAAGAAGAAGATGCAAGGGATGAGCAAGCGTCTTTCGGTATGATTTCGAAGAATGGAATTGAGTGGAAAAGCAAACCACCCGGTGTTCACCAGACTGCTAGGCACAACATCGTAAGGAATGTACAAGGTCTCCCGCGGGGCTTTGTCTTGACGTCACCCAAAGATGCCTTTGATTTGTTCATTTCCCGTAACATTTTGGAGGAAATTGTGCAGTGCACGAATTTAGAAGGAAGAAGAGTGGCAGTGAAATCAGTGAAAAAGTGGACTGACCTAACATTAGAAGAGCTTCAGGCTTTTATTGGCATCCTTCTTATCGCAGGTACTGAGAGAAGTTGGGATGTTCCTATTCGCGAACTTTTTCTCAACAAATTCGCTAATCCGAAATACAAAGCAACTTTTGGCGTGAATCGTTTCGAAGATATCAGAAGACTGCTCCGGTTCGATGACAAGCGAACCCGCGCTTTGCGTCTGGAAACTGATCACATGGCTGCATTTCGATATATCTGGACACTTTTCATAGAAAATTGTCGAAAAGTTATGGTTCCCGGAGTTTTCCTCACGATTGATGAACAGTTAGTGCCTTTCCGTGGGAGATGCAAGTTTGTGCAGTATATGCCAAGTAAACCAGGTAAATACGGCATTAAGATCTTCTGGTTGTGTGATGCTGAGAACTTTTACGCAAAAGACGGTTTAGTGTACTTGGGACGACAGCCAGGGGAACCAGTTCAAACTAACCTCGCCAGCAACGTCGTGAAGACATTGTGCTACACGCTGCGGAACTCCGGCAGTAATATCACAACTGATCAGTTTTTCACAAGTTATGATTTAGCTAAGGAACTGTTGGTACAAAATGTAACTATTGTTGGTACAATAAAGAAAAACAGACGTGAAATTCCACCTGCGCTGGTCAATGTTAAGTCAAGACAGCCTAGCACATCACAATTCGTCTTCAATAAAGATGTTACCCTAGTAAGCTACGTACCGAAAAAGAATAAGAACGTCATTCTACTCAGCACCATGCATCATGACACAGGCGTGGATGAGGAAGATTCCAAGAAGAAGCCAGAAATCATAAAATTTTACAACCAAACAAAGAGTGGAGTTGACGCCATGTACAAATTGGTTCAAACATACACCTGTAGGAGACAGACGCGTCGCTGGCCAATGGCCCTCTTTTATAATGTAATCAACGTAGGCGCTCTCAATGCATACAGATGCTACTTATCACAACATCCGGATTATCATTCAGGGATCAGTCACAAGCGCCGTGTCTTTCTAACTGAGTTGGCGAACGAACTGATTCTTCCTCACATCAGGCTGAGGTGCCACAGTTTGAACCTAAAGAAACCAGTGATTGATGCGATGAAACTCTGCGGTGTAGAGAGGGAAACAAAGGCATTGGCTCCTACATCTTCGAACAAGAGAGTAAGATGTCAGATCTGTACAAGGGAAGAGGACAGGAAGACATCACAGCGTTGCAGCAGATGTGAGAAGTATGTGTGCAAATTTCACAGTAGTGTGTTAGTAGTGTGTTCTGAATGTCAGTGATGTGTATTGATGTGACAAAGCCAAAACATGGGTACTTTCTTCATATTTAGTGTTGTTTTCCTTGCTCAAGAAATCTTTTGTTTCAAGTAAGATTATGGTGCTGAATTGCAGCTCGGATAAGTGTAAGTGAACTGTTACTCATATTAATATGAAGAAGAGTGAACTATTTTTAACTATTCGGAAAGCGAGGAAGAGGAAAACAGTTAAAATATCTGAACAATATTTGTAATTGGTTTATTCCTTATATTAATGAATAAAACGCGATAACCTGAACTATATACCTTGCCTAATGTAACCTAATCTAAACAAACTTAACATACCTCCGCGTTACCTAACTTAACCAAACCTAACGTAATCTAATTAACCTAACATGCATACTATGTTATATTATTATCAACCAAATATTGCGTGGGGTCAAATTGACCCCACATATGTAAAAGTGTAGAAAAAAAGCGACATGCATCCGAGGGTTAATAATGGTAATTGAAATATCTCACACACACACACACATTTTGATTTACTTTGTGTGCTTTTCTTAAATACCACAAAAGTGAATTAAGTCTCATTACTTAATTTAACAATACACTTAAACTAACTTTATACAACTCATGATAATGAACATAGAACATTATTCTTAATCAACTGAAGGATAAGTTCGAAACAGTTTTTGAGGATAATGAATATGGAATGCTTGTCGATTTTTTGTTTCAATTGGAAACTGAATGGAATCTCGACAAATCTGTGCACTGCGGTTTGGCAATTACATACAATTTTACTTAAAAAATATGTATGTTTAAAACTAAATAAAAATATTTTAAAATCCATTTGACAAACAATATTACCAAACATAACTTAATATTGTCTAAATAATACGAGGTATTGATATTCGGTTAGATAACAGTAATAATTATTTTTATATTTACTGAAGAAGACTAGAATAAAAAACACATGGTTACTCTGAGACTAAGATTTTTCTAATTATTAAATATACTTTACAACGTATTATAGTATTCACGTAAGAGAAAATAATATTTATTTTACATTTTTTCTTACGTACTTCTTACACTCTTTACACTCATTCACTAAAGAACATAGAGGACTCAAGGTTTACTTCAGAATATTTTGCCTTCACAAAGACATTTATCAACTGCTTATCAAGCACTGTTCGGTTTATTAAACCGTGAACACCTTAAACAATCATAAATGTTAATCTTCCTGGACTTTACCGCTAGCGATGTTTGCACAGAACATATTTACGACTTATATGTGAGCATTGACTCTTTAAAAAATATATATATACTTACGTTGAATGAATGATTATTAAAGCACACTGATGAAAAACAACCATTTCCGACATACCTTGAGAATATTGACATCGAGGTTGTATGCATTTTAACCACAGCATAAAGGATGAATCGCGTGGATTTATCAACATGGCACTTTTTCATAAAAGTTATTGATTTTTGGCAAGGGCATATTTAAAAAAAAACCGAAACTAGCTTACGGCACGAAATGCATATAAAATACATAAATTTCGCCTAAAGTTATAAAAATCTTTTAAAAAAAAAAAAGTTTCGGAGAAGGAATCGGACCCCTCTAAATACGCACCTACTAACTGGGAACAAACAGACGCGCATCCAAGGAAACTTTTGTCTTAAAGTTCCTGATGATTTCTCCAGTGGAATAGTTAACGATTTAAAAACCATAATGCTACCAAGATAAGAAAGCAGGATTGCACCTTTACCCGTTAAAAAACGGGATTTTCCCTAATCATCCTCTTGTACGACAATGGTTTTCATATTATACTGTACACACATTTCAGTCTCATTGTCTTATGATTATTATTTTCCATAATCAAAATAACAGAAGAGAAAAGGGATTTTACTTATGTTATTAGTTCCGTAAAATGTTATATTTCTTTTGAATCTCACATGAGTATTCCCAAATGGAACCTGAAGATCCAGGATACATACTGTTTTTCCACTCTGTAAGAACATGAGTTTATTAATCATATTCTGATTAATCAGTGGGCATGATTTCTTTTCTCAACATACTGAAAGATCTAATAATGAGAACGCAGTACACTACCATTTTCCCCTTTCGATGTTTTCACACAGAGACCTATATTCCATTGATCAAAATGTTGTTACAAAAAGTTTCTTTATTTGATAGTGAACACAGATATAAGCCATGCATTTTAAAGAATGTCTGAGATAACATTGCTCTCTCGCCCTATAGCGTTCAGTGGTGACTCACTGAACAAGTGATCGTTTCCTAAACGTGAAAGAAATTCACGTGTTCTTCTCTTCAAAAAAGTAAAATATAATGGTGCGTGTGTGAACAGTTGCTTCTTTCGTTATGAAAATAAAACAGGATCGACAATAATGAAACAGGACTCAACAAATGAATCAAATTTCCTTTTGATCCTTAATACACGCCCTCACATTTATTCGCTCAGTGGGGTATTGTGTCTGTGGTTCAATTAGTGTCCGCAACGATACCTAAAAGTAGAAGCTCTTTTAAAGTGACCAGATTTTAACTCACGAAAACGGGACGCGTATGAATCCAGGGGATCAGTCACCCTTTGATTGTATTGGTCGCCTACAGTGTTCTCAATTCACAAAATACACAAGTAACGCATTACAAAGTTTAAAGCACTCAATAGCACTTAAAAGTTTCTGGCACGGCTTAAAATGAAATGAAACTTTTCAAAGTAATGTCCAACAGTTACGACCTTTAGGCTAGATGAGGTGGATGATTAATGAATTACCATCATATATTTTTTCCCCCAGTTAGCTGGAATCGGCTTTTCGGATCGCCGTTCAGCCCCTGTTTCTATCTTGTGTCTTATCAGCTATGACCAAACTGCACCATCTCGTCCTTAACATGAACACTCCACTTCTTGTTTGAACGGCCTTGGATTTGTTTCCCGGTCAGTCCTATAGCATACACACTATGTGCTATGTAAAGTTGTTCTCACATGTTCAAAGCATCTCAGTCTAATTTCTTGCTGTTTTTCTACTACTGGTCTCACCTTTACTGTTCTCCGGATCACTTCATTCTCAATTTTGTTCTTTTGCGTCACTTCACACATCCCCCAAGCATCTTCATCTCCGCAACATGCAACTTCTGTTCCTCTCTCTTCTTCGTCGTCGTCGTCCGACTTTCCGCTCCGTATAATATGGCAGGTCTCACTGTTTAGTAAACTTTTGCTTTAAGGCGTATTAGTACCCAACGCTCACACAATACTCCTCCCATTTCAATCTATTTTGTCCAAGAGCTGCTAATTCTGCTGTTTGCATCTTCTATACCAGAATTTCCGAGAAGTATTGATCCCAAGTACTTGAATTTCCTCGTCATTCTCAACTCCTCTTCGTCCAGTCGTATTTCTGTTTGGCCTGTTTCGTTCTAAAGTTGGTTGATGTAATTGATTAGAACGCTTACATACATTAATTATGGGTCTCATGAAATGATATATATGGATGGTCTCTGCACAAATATTGGTTTATAGTGGGAAGAAGTTACAGTAGTTAAATAGCTAAACTACAGTAAGTAAATAAAAGTTAGAATTTTCCTGGAGTTTTCTATGAAAAAAGTGTCAGGCAGTAAACCTTATCTGTGTTGCATTCTTGTTCGGTCTGCAAACGTATTTGGTGTGAAAGGAATGCAATTGTCACACACCCCTATTGGAACTGTTTCAGATTATTGGGTTCACGGTGATACTAGTGTCTTAGACATCCAATATATTCGATTCCTGGGGCTCAAAGTTTCGATCCTGGGGTATAAGCATGTGGAGAGTTATGCTCCAGAAGTTGATTGTGGACCTGATGTACAGTACTTTAGGAATGAGAGTTGGAAGTCTTCACGAATTTCATGTTGTCGCGTGGTGGTCCCAGCTGATCCGTTCTTGATGATTTGTAGTTTCTTGTGATGACACATTGGTACATACTACCTCACAGTCTGGACATAAGAGTAGAGGATAACTCTCTTCAATCTTTAACGATTTCATTGCAATTCTTTGCCAAGGTGCGTTTTGAAGTGTAGTTCGATACATAGGTATTTCGTAAATGGCACAATTGGGAGTAGTGTGCCTCTGGACTGGAGGTTGTATGTAGAGAATCTGAGTGAAACATTTGCAAGTTATCTCCTTACCTACTGAAGATGTTTGACTATAATTAACTTAAACATTGAAATTAATGTGATTCAAAACTCGCATTCTTTACGGTTCGAACTTGCAAACTGTCGTATTTTAAACGTAAGTCGTAACATTTTATCTGCGGCAACTCCTGAACAACTCTGGATCAACAAGTTGGAGAAGTGATTAAGAAATCAAAGGAAAGACAGAATATGTATAATTGTTTAAGTAAGAAATACATCTAGTAATTTCTATGTAAAATCCTTTCTTTTTTGAGAGTAAATTCTTGAACTTCATCCGAGCTTTATGTTCAGTGTGTAATCAATTTTTGTAATATAACATTCGTAGTTGATCGTATCAAGTTTGAGATTAAATTTAGAAGTACAAGTTTTCGTCTTAGATAAAGACTATGACATTTTTCGAACATGCATTATTTACACACGAACATTCCAGTATTATTTAAGTAAAGTTCCTACCAGTATAAACAGAATCGTAGCTATCAACAAAAAGAAAGGCAGTAAACATCAGCAAGCAAACCATTTGCCATTTGGAAATAATACTACGGCATACAAACTTTGTATGGTTTTAGATAGATAGAAGCAAAATGGTTCAAACTTTACAAACAGGAAAAAAGTCACCACAGTAAAACAAATCTGAAAAACTGGAAAATAGCCTTATAGATTTTAACGTTATTTTAAAATATTCAAGATGTTTTCTGATGACTGCCTTTCATGAACTCCAAGTTTTGAAAACTTGAACTACTGCTATAATTTTAGATCCTACAATCTTAAAATTAAGTCATGGAACACTTCGTTGCGCTGCACTGAAGTCCGAGCGGGAGGTGGTTCATATAGTACACACAGATACCATGTATTAATGTTCCAAGCCACCCATTTCTCACGATACTATCTTCGGTGAGTATTCTTCTCCAGAACTATCAAGCGCTGTGTTGATGAACGCCCGCATCCCAACTCGTCAAAAATGGCTGTGATATGATGCAGAATCTACACATCTCAGCCAAATTGACGGTTGGGCCACAGGCAACGCTGTCATCTCTTCACACAGTTTCCAATCCACATGTCTCGTGTAACGTCTTGTTGTTGGCGCATAGCTCCCAGCTCATCAAAGTGGCTGTGATATGAATGAAGAAAGCGCGACATTTCACTGCCAATTTGATGACTGCAAACTACGTTTAACACTTCTGTAAGATTATCTTGAATCAGGCTTCAAGTCACTACTAAATACAAACATATAAATCCCAACCAATCATTCCCAACTGATTAACTCAATATTATGCACGTAGCGCTTTTCGAAAATACGCTCAAATGTATACACAAATATTTTAGCCTTCCATTGGACCACACAAAGTGCCAACTAAATTAAGTCAAAATAACCGAAATAAACGCACTGTATCGAAATCATGAATGAGGAGGGGAAAAGGTTGGTAGAAGGCATACACTTTTCTTGGAGACTATAAAAGCTAAAAGAATAAACCAAATTAAATTATGTGTTGCTTGCATGCAATATACTCGTACACTAATATGAAAACAACAGGGTTACAATAAACACTGAAAAATATACTGCGGTTTCAACAAAATGTGCCCGTGTACACATACCAGAATGACGCACAAATTCAAAATGAGGATCTACGTATACGCAAAGTACTAAAACTGGAACATATTATTGAATATTACGTTATGTAGTCTCAAAATTTTAACCATCGCACCTAAATCAGCACATCAGTGACACCAATTCACGCATAAGAAACTTCAAACTCGGCACCCTATGTCTTGAGTCTAAATTGTGAACGGACACCAGCAAAACGTAGAATATTATGATATTTCGCACAACTGAACGTATATAAACAGGGTGGACCCTTTACATTCATACGTCCATGTAACACTAACACACAAAGAAAACTTAAAATTTTGTACATTTCTGATCAAAGAAACCTAGAAGAAAAGAAAATGGAAGTTCGAAACAAAATGCCCTACATCCTTAAGTCTATCAGGTTGTGCTAACAGCGAAATCTATATTCCCCCCCCCCACACACACACTCACTTTCTGCTACAGAGTAACATGACCATTTCGAGCAGGCATTTTTCTCGGCTCGTAGTGCACGTACATACTTCAAACAAAAAATTGAATGTCCAAATCGTATGTGGAGAATCAAAAGGTGATACTTTCATATCCAGTGGCGTAGCGGAAATATTTCCACGGGGTGTCAACTTCAAACTTCCAAATAGAAAGTGGTATCAATTTCAATTTCTCTAGAAGTATTACTGAAAAAGGAAACTTTTATAGGAAACAATCTTCGCTAAAGTCTACGGTTTGGCATCTACGAGTGCTTTTTTTTGTCGAATTGCCACTATCAAGACTAGGGATGGACAAAACAGTTTTTTTTTAAAATAAAAACTGGAAACCGGTTTCTAGAAAAACCGAAACTCGAAAAACAGATATTTCGATTTTCTTCAAAACCTGCTCTGTTTCCACTGAAACTTGTTTCGGTGAAAACTTTTGGAAGACATATAAATCTATTAATGTGGAAACAGATTTGGTTTCCGGAGAACACTATTCTGGTCACAAATAGAACAAATTAAAAAAAAAAACGGAACCGGTTTTGAAGAAACCCGAAACCGGATCCAGTGAAAAATCCAACCGGTTTTGGAAAAAACTGATAACCGGTTTCGGTGAAACCCAAACCAGCTTAAGAAAACCGAAAGGTTTTTTTTAGAAATTTTTCAAAAACCGGTTTTTGTGCCCAGCACTAATCAAGACCACCCGACCCAGGCATTTTTTTCGACTCGTAGTAGACGTAAACACATCAAACAAAAAATATGGTCAACGGTTTTCCGATCGTGCTCGGCAGTCGAGAAAAGTATTTCGGTGCTTGGCACTTCGTGTGCAGAGGACTGGGCATGTTCAAACTCATCACAAAAAACGTCAACAGATCAAAGCCCGTGTCCAGAATAATCGGTCTCTCGACATCCTTGCTGGAGTCCGTATGAATCCCCAAATACCCACAAGACAATTAGCCACGAATGCTGCTATGAGCCACATGATTGTTTGGAGGATTCTGCATAATAACTCGTTGCATCCTTACCATGTTAACCCGCATCAGGAACTCCGAGAACAAGATTTCCATAACCGTCTGGAGTTTTGTCAGTGGATGAATGCCAGGAACCCTGTTTTCACCAGAACATTATGTGGACGGATGAGGTAACCTTCAAGAGTAATGGAGATGTCAACATACACAACGCTCACTACTGATCCAGCGTGAATCCTCACTGGGTACATGAAGTTGACAACCAACATACCTGGATACTTCAACGTCTGGTGTGGTGTAGTGGGAGGCCAAATAATCGGTCCCTATTTCTTCGAAGGTACTTTGACAGGGGTAGAGTACGCTAATTTTTTGTCACATGTTCTTTGTCAGTTCTTGGAAGATGTCCCACTAGCAACTCGTGAAATGATGTGGCTACAACAAGACGGTTGCCCTGCTCATTTTGCAAGGGTTGCCAGACAAACTGTTGAATGTTTATTTCCAAACAGGTGGATCGGAAAAGGAGGCCCGGTTTCCTGGCCAGCTCGTTCTCCGGATCTGAATCCGCTTGATTTTTTTTTCTTTTGGGGATGTGTCAAGGAGCTGGTTTACCAAGAGCGTCCTACTACAAGAGAGGACAGGACATAATTTCTGGTGTGCACAAAGTCCAAATGAAGTGTTAACAACAGTGAACTATGTCCCAGTACGCATTCGCATGTGCATCGCAAGTGCTGGACGATCCTTTGAACATTTATTGTGTGTTTATTTTGTCCAAGTATGATATTTTGGGAAGAATGTACAGAACTTGCAGTTCATGTCATTTATTATATTTATTATCTCCACTTTATTTGTACTATTCTTGAACAATTATTTGTGCAATTATTCTGAAAAGTGATTTTTATTCAAACATATTCATAAGTTAGGTAACCTGTTAACAACCCCGGGAGAGAGACAATAATTTCATAACTTTTAAATTTTAATTTTTCTTTAATGTTTTATTGCTGATACTTTAGATCAAATTTGTTTCATACGTAGTTTAACTTAAAACCTATGAGTGTTTTTCTTTGCTTTTCTGTTTTGAATTGGTTCCGACCCCGCAATTTAAACTATACTGTCCTGCAATATTGTTTTCACTTGTTGATACGTACAACAGATATGTCATAACGTTTGATACTGAATTATATAAATAGTTTTCAACAACAATGCTATTTGATAAAACATGTGTTATCTGGTGTTCTTTTAAAGTAACTGCCAATTACGGGGAGCATACTGGAAGTCGTGAGCTACATCACTGATTACCCTAATGAACTACTTCCTACATAACTAATGGGAATTAACTTTTTCCCACATTGCAACGAAAGTGATTCTGCGAAACTATAGGCCAGAGTTGTAACTAACTGTATCCTCTGCTACTGGCAGTAGCTAAGTGCATCATTGGCTAAGTATATTAGCACTTTCAGCCCCATGTGTATCTTTTTGATACACAGTGAGGGTTTACTGATGGACCACGTGTATCAAATAGATACACATTGGCTGACAGTGTTCATAGCAAACTGTAGTCTGGTCCCGGGAGGGTTGGGGCTGAAAGTGTTAGACTCAGGCACTCTGAATGATTTGATTCGTTCTTGATTTTAATAGTTCGTGGTACCCAACTTCCTTGAGTGGTGGTGACACGGTCTCAACAGTTTCAATGGAAGAGCAGCTGAAACCTCTTATACTATATAATTACTCTATGAGCAACTTTTTTCACAATCGTAATCTTTAGTTGTAAGTAAAACCAAGTATATCATCTCAATCTACAGACATTTCTTTCTTTTTTTTTTTCAGACGTTGACGCTGTTTTTTGCTAGCACGTTAACAACAGGGAGGATTTCCAAAATGGCCTGCAGCGATGTTTCGTTTCGACACCGTGCGGTGTTTGAATTCTTTGTTAAAGAGAACCAATCTGCTTCCGAAATTCACCGCAGACTGCACCGTGCCTATGATGCACGGTGCATGGGTGCATGGGTTTCAGCAGTGTTAGGAGATGGGCGAAACATTTTAAGGATGGAAACACGATTATTGAACATCAGCCACGCAGCGCGCTCTCGAAGTGCCTACACGAAACGCAACAAGGTAAAAGTTCATGAGCTGATTAGGGGAGACAGGGGTAAAACTTATCATTGTGAATGATTCGCTGCAAAACTTCGTGTTGAACATAGTGCGGTGCAAGAAATGATTCACAGGTTAGGTTATCGGAAGGTTTTTTCCCCGTTGGGTCCCACAGTTATTAACCGAGGACTATTAACGCCAGGGACTAACCATTGCCCAAACCCTTCTTTAGAGATTTCGATATGAAGGTGATGACCTTTCGACGGGTATTGTGACTGGAGATAAAAGCTAGTTCCATTATTATGAACCTGAAACAAAACGACAGAGTATGGAATGGCACCACTTGATTTCACCACCGAAGAAAGCCAAGAGAGTGCAGTGGATAGAAAAAAGTTACAGGGAGCGTCTTCTGGGATGCACAGGTTCAAATCTAGTTCACTTTCTTGACCCTAGAGGGCCGCTACATCCAGACACTTTTGAAGCTCCGTCGTGCCTTGCGTGATAAGCGCCCTGGAAAGAAGATCATTCTTAAATGGGGTAATGCGCGTTCGCATATTTTACGTGCCACTTTGGAGCAGATAAGGAGATTTGGGTGGAAAACACTTCCAAATTCCCCCTACAGCCCCGACATGGCACCCTCCGACTACTGTGTTTCGGTTTTGTGAAGGAAGCGATGCGAGGCTATCGATAAAGACATTGGAGGGTATACGTCAAGCAGTGCGTCAGTGTCTATGGGCAGCTGGAACGGAATTCTATGGCAAGTGTACTTTCGAACTTGGAGAACGATGGGGGAAAATGTGCGCAAGAGAACTGAGACTATGTAGAAAAGGAAAGGAAAGGTCTATAGATTGAAACGATATATTTGGTTTCACTTACAAATAAAGATCACGGTTGTGAAAAAATATTGCTCACGACTTTCAGTGCGCCCCTCGTAAAGCTTTCTTTCTGTAATTGCAATTAAACAATAAATAAGACATAGATGCAAAATCGTAGAATTTAGCGAAAATGTTTCCTGTAAAGTTCTTTCTTTTTCAATAATACTTCCAAAAAAAATTTAAATTGATACCAGTTTATATTTGAAATTTTAAAGTTGACACCCAGTGAAAATATTTCCGCTACGCCGCTGGATATGGAAGCATCACCATTTGATTTTCCACATACGATTTGGTCATTCAATTTTTTGTTTAAAGTATCTACGTGCACTACGAGCTGAGAAAAATGCCTGGGACAAGTGGTCTGATACACCCTATATATATTATATTATATATATATATATATATATATATATATATATATATATATATATATATATATATATATATATATATATTCATAAAATCATTTCAGGATAGTAATTATTATGTTTAAAATGTAACACCTGGTATACGGTAGGTGTTGACAAACTTGGTATATTATTTGTCGGTATACAAATTAAGAAAATCACGTAGTAGCACTAAATAGTGTATTTATCTGCAGGTATGTTTATTTTCACACATAGGTGCTTCTCAAAGTTCTTATTGCAGTATGTGATTTATGTTCCTGAATTATAGTCAAAAGTGTACAGAGAACACACAGGTATAAACAGAGAATATACAAAATTGAAACATGATCCCCGACACAAAACCCACGACCCCAAAACCATTCACGGAAAGTTCTCGACCACCACAAGGTACTTCAACGAGCCGGAAGTGGTGCTTTAGTAAGAAAGGCACAAGGTAACTTTTCTTAGGTTTTCGTTTCAATAATCTGAAATGATTTCACATATGGAAATGGTAAGCCTTTGGTCACTTCTCTCTAGTGTTGTAAAAAAAAAATCTGCGGTTTTTTTCTCAATAAGAAAAATTGTTCTTTTTCAAATGTCTGTTTTTTTTCTGGCAACTATTATTTATTGATTTATGTTTCAGATTATTGATATAATCAACAGAACTTGAGTTGAAGCCCTCGTAACTTACAAATCGTTTGTTTCTTTTTTACCTATACGAGCAAAAATTGTCTGATTATTCCTTTCGGACCCAGGGCATTTTTGGCGTTTGGCGTGACTTATTGCTCAAAAACCAGTCATTCGATTGGTTTAGGCCTTGTTTTTGTTTAGAAAATGGATGTGGCTATTTTTTGGCGTACGTTGCATTGCAGTGTCTCCAACAGGTGGGAAATTATTGAGGGAAATGTAGGGGTGAAAATTTACAAAAAATTCCCTAACTGAATTTCTTTTTTTTCTTTTCTTTTTGTATCTAGCACCACTGCTGTTATATGGTTGAAGTCACCTAAAAAATTCTTTGGTGTGTTGACAAGGTACAGTGAAATCCTGAAGTCGCTGGCTTCCATTCAAAGAGGGGAAAAAAATTCTCTGTCATCATACACATGAAATTTTGACACTTTTTATGCCTCAGAATCAAAAGTCAATAGATAGGCCGGGGCTACAGCTTCTCTAATTATCCTATTGAAACTTTTTATGGTGGGTTCTGTAGGGCAAAGAGGAAGCTTTCAGGTAGTGGTACGTTTGTTTCAATGTAGCCTGCAAGAGGGTAAAATAGAGGAAAAAAGAGAAATTTTCCGAATTTTTCACATAAAATCGGGGATTAATTGTTTTGGCTGGAAACACTGCCATCAGACAGACAAAAACTATCTGAAAATAAACTTCCGTACTTCAATAATATATCCTACAATTATCATGGCGATATCTAACAAAATAAGCATGAAATTACAAAATATCTCATTCTACCTCAGAAATTCACCATTTTCTTACCATTTACAGAACATGGTATATTATAAACCTCAACTGTACTTAACCTAATTATTTCACTGAATCCTTTTATGATGCGCTATGTAGGCTAAGGACGAGGTTTTTAGACACTGGTACGTTTGTTCGAATGTAGCCAACAAGAGGGAAATAATACATAAAAAAGGGATTTTTTCCAAAATTTCCTCCTAAAATCTGGAATTAAAATTTTCTGTAGCTGGCAACACTGCTACCAGACAGACGAAAAGTATTTTAAATTAAACACTGGTATACCACTAATATATCCTACAAGTATTATGGCGATATTTAAGGAACAAAGCTTTTAATTACCAAAAAGATATTACAGTAAACAGGAAAGTAGGGAAAAACTAGAAAAATCAAGGGTTAGAACCTAAATATGAATTTTTCGTGCGCCCCCTAATTATCCCATCGTAACGATCTGTACTTGCCTTTGTTAAGTAAGGACAAGTGTTCGATTGGCGTAAGTTGACTTGCACTCGGACGTATAGGTACAGATTTATAAACAAAAATTTCAAATTTTTTGTCGAAATTTAGGGAAATTTTAATTTCCCTAATTGGCAACACTGCGCGCAGGCCATTCCAATTGATGTCAACAGTTAGGTATCCATCCAAGGAATCTACCTGGCAAGTCTTAAGAAGGTCTTTCTACAACGAAGGAAGCTACAGGGAAAAAAGAAGTAAAGGAAATTCGAGATTAGAAAATTCTCGAATTTTTGACTGGGGTGAAATTTGAGAACGAAATTCGACACCAGAAGAAAAAGAAATTAATATGTTAAACTATGGTCCAACCATATTTGGCAAGAATAATAACCCGATATCTTAATTAGTGTCCACACAGAAGCGGATTAAAAAAGTGGCACACCCGTGTTGCATATACGGTAGAGCCGGCTCTGCATATTATATATACCTACTCGACAAATTATTTATATATGATATTAGGAAAATACTATTAGGCAAATTAGTATTAGTTTTTACCTTTAGACAAGTTATTTGAATTTTATACTGTTCGTGACATTATTTTCGTAATTATTAAAGGCCTGTTTTCACGAAAAAACAAAATTTCATTTCTACTTTTATTTCTTAGTTGATATTGATGGGAACTGCTGAAACCCGAATTGTTAATAGGTATGGTATTCATGTAAATTGTAAAATATTTGTAGCGTATCAGTTTCTAGCGTTTAATTTATGTTGCATTTTACGGTGATTACACCTACATAAAAATATTTCATACTTAAATAGACGTAAGATGCATTACAAATGACTATTTAAAAAAAACGAAATTTAGAATAAAACGAGGCGCAATGTTTATTTGAAAAAAACGTACATTTCTGAAAAAACACGAACGGTTTTTTCTATTTACAACACTACTTCTCTCTCTCACACACACACACACACACTTATGTACAGGGTGTCCGTGACTCCTATAACAAGTTTTGGGAGGTGAAAGTAGACATCGAAACAAACAAAAAAACTATCATCTGGAGAAAATCTAGAAAGCAGAGTCCTATAAGACTTATGAGCGTAGGAAATATGTCGGTACGCAAATTTGACACGCTTGAGCACAAATATGAATGACCTTGACAGTCGGTGTGGAACTGCGCACGGGTTAGATGTGTAGTAGTATCGAATAATATCAAAACTCAATCCTCCAGAACAACTGCGCACGAAATTCCCCAGAGGACTTGGTGCATTATCGTTTGCAAATAAAGATCTGGAAAGAAAACAGTATTTAAAGTACAATTCGTCTATGCCATGCGCATAGTGGAAAAATCAGAAACAGTATGGGGAATTGTTGGGTGGCTATGAGTTATTGCATAACCACCACTAAACACATTCAACCCTACCTGAAACAGAGTATTATTCAAGGTTAGATTAATTTATAAATGCATGCGACGTTGCACTCTCCATTGATAGTACTACAAACAAATACAGAGACTTTTTTCGTAACACGGTTGCTGAATACACAAAATATTATGTACTACGTTTTGTATTAACGTGTTTTCAAACCTGTTGTGGACAAATGTAAGGGTGTCCTGTGCAACGACGCACCCTCCTCTGGAAATGACACACATTGTTTGAATGTTTGCATGGAGTGATAGGTGAACACAAACCTGCATGCAGTGATACGTAAAAGTAAATGAGGACGTCTGCAGGCCTACTCCCGTATGTTCGTGAGTACTACAGGAGTACGCTGTAGAGTTTTTCTCCTATATTTTGTTGTTTGGTGTCTAGTTTCACTTCCCAAACGCTGTCATAGGTATTACGGGACACTATATGATGATATTATATATAATACCGAAAAACTAAGAGATGATTCCTCACATCAAAATAAGAGAAAAATTTCAATGTATCTATGGCGAAAAGTGCATAGTTGCAGAGTTAGGGCTGTCCAAAATCGCGATAAAGGTAAATTTCAATAGGCCCTCGAATTCCAGAAACTGTGGATGGTGGTGGTTCTCAGCGTAAACGAAGCCAGGCGTACACAATCCAAAAGTGCATATTTCATCAATTGTCAATAGGTGAAGAGGGTATTCCCTACAGTGTATAATTCTTAAACATGTTTTCAATGGAGTTTTCAGATATACCCTAATTTCAAGAAGGGTCCAAAGTAGGCAGGAGATAAACCTTGACAACAACGGACATCCAATGCTTTGGAAGGAAGGCGGAAGTGTTAGGAACCGGCAGCTCCAGGTTTCTTTGTGTTCGGAATAACGTGTGATATGTATTTCGTGACGGTATATTTTACGTTTTCTTCACTTATAAGCGTGAAAGAAAACATCGCACCATGCGTCTTCACGAGTACGAGAAACTGCTGCTGACGATCCTTAACGCTTCCGACATAGCGCCAAAGGATTTCGTATTCACTGCTATCAAGGCTTATCGTTTGCGTACTTTAAACCAATCATAAAGTCAAAGCATATCTCAAAATTCGGTTGATGGCATGTCTGGGAATTTCAACCTGCAGGGAATAATCTGTACATCCATTGAACATTAACCCTTTCAGGGCGGGCAGGGATTTCAAGAAAATCGTAGACCTTTACATTGGCGGTCCTAGCACCCCTCCTAATTCTTCTATGGGTATGAATTATACCTTGTTAGAAAGCTTATAAAACAAAGATTCTAGTAAGATAACCTTTGGGGCTACCGTGCCCAGCCCGTAGAAGAAGAAAGAAAGAAAGAGAAAAAGTGAAAAAATATTTTTTTCGAAATTTGTGAGTCTGGCAACACTGTTTCTAGTCGTACGCTAGAAAAAATATTCTCACCTGTAGACCAGACATTGGTAATAATTATACCAAAAAATGAAGGGCAAAGGTACAATAGCTAGGTAAAAAAAAATCGGAAGATAGGAACAGGATGATTCACCTAGATTCTATTTTCCCGAGAAATTTTCGTCTACCCTTACGTTGGCAAGCTTGGCGACGCCCCTAAATGTCACACATAAACAAACCATACCTCGTTGGAAACCTTATAGAACAGACATTTCACCAAAGTAACTTTCGTCTCTCTCGGACCAAGCTAGTAAAAGAAGACGAAAATCATTTTTTTTTCAAAAATACATTTCTTCAGAATTTGTCAGACTGTGGCAACGCTGTTATATACCGTACGCAAGAAAAAAAAATCTCAGATTTACGCCATACACTGAGGGCAATGATATCAAAAAATGAAGGGTTTAGATTCAATAGAAATGGAGGGAAAAATTCTGAACACCGAACCTACGTGAATCATCCTGTTTTTTTTTTTTTTCGATAGATTGTGGTATACGCTAACATTGGCAAGTCTGGTGATGCCCCTAATTGGCACAAACATATCAGCTATACCTCGTTGGAAACCTTATGAGACACCCATTTCAACTGGGTAACTTTCGTGTCTCTCGGGCCAAACTAGTAAAAGAAGACGACGAAAGTCAAAATTCTTGCGAAAAAATCTATTTTTTCCAAATTTGTCCGACTATGGCGTAAATGTGAGAATTTTTTCCTTGCGTACGACAAATACCAGTGTTGCCATAGTCGGACAAATTTGGAAAAAATAATTTTGCAAAAATTTTGACTTTCGTCGTCTTCTTCTTTTACTAGTTTGGCCCGAGACACGAAAGTTACCCTGTTGAAATGGGTGTCTCATAAGGTTTCCAACGAGGTATAGCTGATATGTTTGTGTCAATTAGGGGCATCACCAGACTTGCCAATGTTAGCGTATACCACAATCTATTGAGAAAATACAGGATAATTCACGTAGGTTCGGTGTTCAGAAATTTTCCCTCCATTTCTATTGAATCTAAACCCTTCATTTTTTGATATCATTGCCCCCAGTGTATGGCGTAAATCTGAGATTTTTTTCCTTGCGTACGGTATATAACAGCGTTGCCATAGTCTGACAAAATCTGAAGAAATGTATTTTTGAAAAAAATGATTTTCGTCTTCTTCTTCTTTTACTAGTTTGGTCCGAGAGACACGAAAGTTACTCTGCTGAAATGTCTGTTCTATAAGGTTTCCAACGAGGTATGGTTTGTTTATGTGTGACATTTAGGGGCGTCGCCAAGCCTGCCAACGTAAGGGTAGACGAAAATTTCTCGGGAAAATAGGAACAGGATGATTCACCTAGATTCTATCTTCAGATCTTTTTTTTTTAACCTAGCTATTGTACCTTTGCCCTTCATTTTTTCGTATAATTATTACCAATGTATGGCCTACAGGTCAGAATATTTTTTCTAGCGTACGACTAGAAACAGTGTTGCCACACTCATAAATTTCGGAAAAAATATTTTTTTTATTTCTTCTTTCTTCTTCTACGGGTTGGGTACGGTAGCCTCAAAGGTTATCTTACTAGAATCTTTGTTTCATAAGCTTTACAACAAGGTATAATTCATACCCATGGAAGAATTAGGAGGGGTGCTAGGACCGCCAAAGTAAAGGTCTACGATTTTTTTGAAGGAGCTTCAATCGAAGTTAAACGATATAGCAGTGTCGCTATGTATCTAAGCGATATAAAAAACAATGCATTCAATATTGATTTCGATCGTTTTACATCGTTTCCCCCCCCCCTTTCCCATAGGTATAATAGGGGCTCTTACTCCGACACTATTCTATCCGGTCTGAAAGTATTATGAATAGGAAGTTTGGTTAAAATTGCTCCAGACGTTCCAGTTATGTTGGAACACACATATATATATATCAAATATTATATACATGGAAAAGAGAAGTAGCAACCAAACCCTCACCACTTCTATATACAAAAATATTTTAGATTATTGAAATGAAAACCTAAGGGAAGGTAGTTCTCCTCTGCCTTTCTTCCTAAAGCACCAATGGTTTGCGGGTTCTGGATTGGATTTTGGATACGCTATGTTTATATCTGTATATTCTCCTTACGTCTCTGACTATATTTCAAGAACATGTATCACACATTGGAATGAGAATACTGGGAAATACTTACCATATGACAACTGCAGACAAAAACATTGCATACTCATTTAATATTACATGATTTTCTTACTTCCAATTTAACGTTCAAATATTATACTCCAACGATGAATCAACACCTA
This sequence comes from Thermobia domestica, assembly GCF_964235325.1. Lineage (NCBI taxonomy): Eukaryota > Metazoa > Arthropoda > Insecta > Zygentoma > Lepismatidae > Thermobia > Thermobia domestica. The sequence continues at coordinate 73,021,053 of NC_137470.1, read as the reverse complement.
CCACATGTCAGATGCTGTTTTAAATGTAATAATTACTTATGTTCTGAAATGACGAATGGGCAATATCGGTTTTTATGAAGACAGGAAACCTGCTTCTAGAAAAACCGAAATCCGATAAACCGACATTTCGGTTTTCTCCGAAATCCCCGTTCGGTTTTAACCGAAAGAGTTTTCGGTTTTGTGGAAACGGAATCAGTTTCCGGAGAACAACAAAGCACTATTCTGGTCAGAAATAGAACCAGTTTTGGAAAAACTGAAACTTGGTTGGAAGAAAACCGAACTGGATCCGGTGAAAACACGAACCGGCTCTGGAGAAAATCGAAACCAGTTTCGGTGAAAACCGAAAAACCGGTTTTTGTACCCACTAAATATATATATATAGATAGATAGATATAGATATATATATATATTTCATATAATTTTATATAAACATTCATTCAGGAAAATAGCATTACAAAGAAAATTTTTATACACAAACGGGAATCGAACTCAAAACCTTACGATTAAAAGTCTCGCAGTTTATCACTAAGCTAACATGAATAGCTACCGGGCTCCTGAAGGAATAGAACGGAATTGCCAGGACAATGACATTCGTATCTATTTCAAATAGTATTTTAAGACTTTGTCTTTTATATTCTACTATGGATGCGAGACTATATTCTCTGATCTTCATTCCACTGGAAATATTCTCTTACATACGAAAACATAAATGGCAAAAATAACATGTGCCTACAGGTGTACAGTTTCGACATATTGCATCATGAAGTATTTCAATGTTACTACTTTCTACACAGTATTCAGCATGTCTTATACTTAACTCACATATGCACATTTTTCTCGATTGCAGAGGTTTGCTTGTGGACACCTTTGGTTTACTCTTTCCGGAGATACCCGAAGTTGGAGTCGATATAGTCATAACTAATACGCTCAACCTATTTGTAATAAGGTACACCATTTTTCTGGCATCTACACAAATTAAAGTTTACAAATACGATACATTTTATTGACTTGTGTCTAAACTACAGTTACAAAAATTATACATTGGATCTATTATCAATATATTACATAGTCATCAACTTAATTTGATTAGGACAATATCTGTAGAACCTGATAATGACCACAAGATCACATCTGCTATTTAGCTGTAATAGCAAGTTTCATTATGCAACTAGAAAAACTCCGTTCACTAGACAATATTTATCAACAAACACATGCAGTAAACGAAGAATATTTTCTATTAGAGTAGGAAAACTGTTGTCGGCATTGTTACTGTATAGATAAAACAGTTAATAGCAAGACAAAGCTGTTCAGTTTAAAACTAAAAGGAAAATGCATAAACTTTATAAGCAACTGATTTGTAAGACAGGAAGCTAAACACATGTTTTATTTCATGAAGTTTATAGCCAGTGGCAGATCTAACCCGGGGCCGGCGAAGTATAGGCCCACGTTTTTAACTGACAAATAATATAAACTATTATTTATAAATTTTTATAAATTCATAGTAAACCCATGATATAATCTGAGTTCTAGTTGCCCGACCAGTTTTTACATTCTAGATCCACCAATATCTATAACAGTACAAGATATAATTAAATTTGAAAAAGGAAGACGAATGTTACTTGGCGCTTTTTCCACGCAAACACAGAAAATCATTACATTAACATTTGTTTAGATTAGTTTAAGGTAGATGAGGATAGGTTAGTTTACATATTCCATTTCAAAGTAAAAGTCATATACTTTGGTTTATTTTGGTAACATCTACTTGAAAAAAAAAATACATTCTATAAAAATAACTACAACTTTCTTTTGTGCTTGGTACTATCAAACACAGAAACAGCCTCATTACAATTCTGCTAAATGTAGTCTTTTAAAAGTTTGGCTTTGGCGGCGGGACGGGAATCTGGTAGACTTAATCTAAAATGAATGAGACAGGAATGAATGGATTTAAAAGGAATACTTCAAGAAAGCCTAAATTATGTTCTTTGTTCCTGTGATAGACAAATGAACTTTTTACCACACAATGTTATGTTTATTGTTTTCCTTATTTTATGTACTCTACCTTCCTTGCATACCCTTTACATTTTGTATAGTTCATCAGATTTTCTTTTTTCTTGCCCTTATGAGTGTTAGTAGCACTGTTATATAGCAAGATTGCGAGGTAGCTAATTTTCTTATTTCTTGGAAAGTCCTCACTGCAAATGTTTCACATCCGAATTACAAAACACTGAGCGATTTTAAAACAACTCGTAACTCGTTGAACACACAAGACACTCAGGCAAAAAACCGAACCCAGATCTACGGTTTTGAAAGCAAGAATGCTAATTATTTATTCATGAGAAACAATGAACATGTGCCCTAAATAAATATTGTTCAGAAGTACGCACGAAGTTACAATTCTCAACTGAATTCAAGTTAGAGGAAAAATAGATGTAATTAGGCAGCTCTGAATATAGCATTTTATGTTTGTCTAGGAAATAATTCAAAGTTTTATTCAAAATTAGTATCCCGTGTAGTCCCTCTTAGCTTCTATGACAGCTCTTAACCCTTAACGCTTCACTACCTTTTCTGCCTGCTTCCGGCGCTGCTTACGAAACAACATATCCACAGACTACTTCCCGCGTAAAATTCACCAGACTTGTGTTCAGGGGGCAATAGCTGCTCTACCATCACGGAAAGAATGCACACAAAATAACCACAACGAACAATACCTGAAAATAATAATCTTCAAACGCAATAATCAATATCAAAAAATGTGTAGCCAAATGGTAAAGAAAACTCGTTAAGGGCTAATCTCCTTGGTAAGGAGTTAACTGAGCTGGCGGCATATCGATGTGTCTGTGCAACTTCTTTCCACTCATCAAGAACTAGCTCCCATAAATCGTCAGCTTCACTTGGTGAATTATCAGTCTAATTCTCTTGTAGTGGTCTCACTTCTGCCCATATTTTCCATCAAATTCAGGTCAGATGCTCTATGAACCCAGTCGACTAATTCAACATTGGACTTCTGTTGAACCAAATGCGAATCGTGAGCTAAGCTACGATCTTGAACTTCTACAATGCCGTCTTCAAATGTATTTCTTACAACTGGGAGCAACCCATATTGCAAAATACTCAGATACTTTGGGTTATCCAATCGACTCGATGCAGTGTAACTCACCTAATGCATTCTTGCATAATCACTAACAGGTATGCACTGTGACATGCTCCATTAAATGCGAAGCATGTACTACGGATCATATCGTTTTGACTACAGGTCTATAAACGAGTCTTGAGCCATCATTCGATTACGCAAATATCTTCTCGGCTGTATATATTAGTCTATCCCAATTACGATTAACATCCGTCCCAGCAAATTCAAGTCGATCGACTTTATGGATGTCTGTCAATTGGTCGTTACCTACAGCTCGATAGGCCTGGAGACCGCATCTCTGAGGCGTCATCAAGCAGTACAAAAGGAACCATGAAAACAAGATGCAACACTAGCTGTCGGGGAGTCATCAAACGGTTTTCACAGCTGACAATAATCAAGGTCTGATCTTATTCCTGGGTTGAGACCTTTTGAGGGCCTACTGTGCTGGCTTTGCGACCACCAAGTGCACCTCTCTCTCTCTCTACACTTCCTCCGTCAAGTGCATGCTATAGCACGGGAACATCAAGTAGCTCGTCAGCTTCAGTTACACTCTGCGTGTGAATTACACTCGTATCGTTTGCCAACGATGTTCCATCGCTTACGTTTGACAAGTAAAGTTGACACACATCCATAAGTCGGCCGACCTGAATTTGCAGGGACAAATATTAATCGTAACTGGGATAGTGATATTTACAGACGAGAAGATATTTGCGTAATCGAATGATGGCCCAAGACTCGCTTATAGACCTGTAGTCAAAACGATAGATCCGTAGTACATGCTTCGCATTTAATGGGTAGTCACGGTGCACCCATTAGAGCTCGAACTGATTATGCAAGAATACAGTAGGTGAGTTACACCACATAGTGAATAGATTGAAGAGCGCAACGTATCCCGATATTTCGCAATATGGGTTGCTCCCAGTTGTAAGAAATGCATTTGAAGACGGCATTGTAGAAGTTCAAGATCATAGCTCAGTTCAAGATTCTCATTAGGTTTAAACTTGATTCCAACAGGAGTCCAAAGCAGAATTAGTCGACTAGTTTCTTAGAGCATCTGATCTGAATTCGATGGAAAATTGAGCAGCAGTGAGATTACTACAAGACATTTTGCCTGATAATCCACCAAGGAGAGCTGACGATTTATAGGAGCTAGTCCTTGATATATGGAAAGAAGTTGCACACACACACACCGATATGTCGCCAACATAGTTAACTCTTTACCAAGGAGATTAAGAGCCATCGTAGAAGCTAATGGGAGCTAGACAGAATACTAATTTTGAATAAAACCTTGAATAATCTAGAAAAGATAAAAAGCTCTTTTCAGAGGTGCCTAATTACATCCATTTTTCCTCTAACTACAATTCAGACTTTTGACTTCCCGCTTACTTCTAAACAATATTTATTTAGCGGCAGATGTTCGCTGTTTCTCGTGGATAAGTAAATAGGCTTTCAAAACCGTAGATCTAGGTTCGAATATTCGCCTGTCTTTTCTCGTAGGTTCAACAAGCTACATATGTTTCAAAATCGTTCACTCGTTTGTAATTTGGATGTGAAATATTTGCAGTAAGGACTTTCCAAGAAAAAAAAATAGCAACCTAGCAATATTAGCATTAAAAGTGCCGGTAACATTCACGAGGGCAAGAAAAAAGACGCTGGTGAACTATACAAAATGTGGAGGGTATGCAAGGAAGGTAGAGTACATAAAATAAGGAAAACAAACATAAAATTGTGCGGAAAAAAAGTCAATTTGTGTATCACAGGAACAAAGAAGCTTTAATACATTTTTCTTACTGCCATGTTGTCAGTCACCTCAAATAATGTGTTTTCAAGGAATATTTTCCTCATGTAACCGTAACATTTCAACAAGTATTTAAACCGCCTCTACAGGGTACATCTTAATTGATTATACTTAATAATTTACCTTTAGTAAACAATATGTTCTTACACATGTGATTAGCAGCACTAGTGCATTTTGACTTGATATCACTGTTGGATTCGAACACTAACTGGCAGCAGAAGTGAAGCGCGAAATCAATGTGTGTATTGTTGTTGTGATGAATTGTATCTCCTGATCCGGCAGAATGGATTTTTCGAGAGCAAAAACGTATGCACTTTTCATATATATTTTTTTTAAAATTGTAGGTCAAGGAAGCACTTTTTAATAGATTTTATTGTGTACACAAGTTTAAGATAGGTGTACTGATTTTCATTATTCATTTTTTTGTTTCAAGGAGTACATTTTCTAGTTTCAGAATCTGTTTCCAGTCTTTGGAGCTACGCAGTGAATCTCTTTAATGAAAGTGTTTATATCGTCTTTATGTTCATGTGTAATTTGTAACCTTAAGACCGATTAATATGTCCTCGCAAGTTTTGCAGGCTGACAAATTTTATAGAAAGGTAATATGCCCCACCTTCAGATATCTTACCACTGGGATATATAAGAATTCAAAAAATACATGAACTTGAAATAATAAACTTCAACAAAAGCGCTAAGAAGCTTATAATAATAGAAATTAAAGGCCTAAATGCAGAAAATAAAATTATTATTATCTATACAAGCTTCAGAAGAACGTGCGAAGCCAAATAATAAATTAATGCCTAATATAAGTTTTCATGGTAATTTCATGAGACATTTATTTGTTTGGTCTCGCAGACTCTTCCAGAGAAGTCCAAGGACTGCCAAAATTACAGCTGCTCACTCCTGTGGTTAAAAATGGCCTCTGCTGATGTTTACGTTGAGAAATTTATCTTCTTATAATGAATTTTCGTAAGAAAATTCCTGTGATACTCATCAAGGGTAGGCGAAACAGTAAATATGCATAACGTGAATAGTTCTTTCCCTACATGTAAGATGAAACAGATAGTAATGTAAACAAATAGATAGGTCAATAGGCGAAACGGGAATAGGCCAAATGGGAAGACATTATTACTGGCAGTTTGGTCAAGTGTGTCGACTCGAGCTTTGAATTATAAAATAATATAGTATTGGAGTTAATTTTTAAGCTTCACTGCATTCACTACCATTATGCTATATTGGAAATATCAGCAAATTACCACTTCTTTCTCGAGCAATGTACGACACTGAAGTGACTAGTGCATTATTAGGAACAGGATCAGTAAACGCAGACATAAAAATATCGCTCTTTGTTTTCAGATCTTTTGGAATGTGCTTCCGGTTGCATTGCGTCGTTCAACTAGAGAAAGATTATAATTACTGTAGAATTCTTCGGCTAGATCTACAATGTATAGTACCTATCAGTTGTTACACTGCGTCATGTATTTGCAATTGCAGCGACAATTCATTCCACTATTTATTTAGGTGCTATTGTTTAGGGATCGATCCTGATACGGGTATTTTTTCTGCCATGAACTTTCATACTGAGGATGGAACGCTGTTTACAATCTAAAACTAACTGAACACTATGGATGGAGATTACCCGCTGAAAACGCAAGCATTTCAACAATATTTTGGTCAGATTTATAATACTTCGCAAACGTTTTATTTGTAAGCTGGAATATTTCATGTATAGCATCAAATTTTATCGTACTTGCTCTTTGATTCCTCGTACTTTCATCGTCAAATCTTGTAACACTTTGGATTTAATAGAAACTATCTTTACTCAGGCTTATTATATATGTAGGGCGAACATACGTCCCGTTTTGACCGAGATAGTCTCATTTCACTGGCATGTCCCGGCCGTCCCGTCAGTAGATGGAAAAAATTAGTATTTGTCCCGTTTTATGCAAGGGAAAAAGTAAATAATAAACCCAATATCTTTACTTTTTGTAAAGGTATCAATAACTAATAATAAAGAAGCAAGAATTAAAAAAAAAAACTGAAATTCCCTACATTAAACATGATCTAAAGTTCGCAGTATTGCTTGAAAGGCAGCCGAGGTTTTAGCAATTACTTGCTTGTTGAACAAGCTTCAACGTAATTTCCTTTTTCGTAAGTGCCAAGTTACTTGACTCCGCCCTGTGTGTTTGTGTGTGTGTGTGTGTGAGAGAGAGAGAGAGAGAGAGGGGGGGGGAAAGGGGGATATCAGGGCGCTGATGAAAACAAAGGCAGGCCTAAAAGTCTCATAAGTTCTTTTGAGAAATATTTCTGGAATTCTTCAGTTGAAGAATCAACTTCTCACTCAATGTAATATTAAGGATTCGAGCTAGGGCGAAGGAGCAAACACAGTCCACATCACGTACTACTATATTGTAAACAGGAACTAATTTACTCACTAACCCATTTCTCATTATATATATATATATATATATATATATATATATATATATATATATATATATTAAAGGGTGAAACCTGTACCGTTTTCAGCTGAAAATTTTATGGTCACTCTGTCTCTCTATATATGACGACCTAGCCTTTTCTGACCATAAAACTTTAAGGTCCTAGCCTTAGTAAAAATAATATAAAATTTACCATTTTCTTTTGATTGTTTATTCATAAGTGAAAGGAGATAATGAAATACAACTTACCACAATCATAGATAATTCTGCAACAGAAAATACGAATATGAATAATTTTTAGTGTTGCCATCCATAAAAGTTACAGTGTCCCCAGAATAACAATTTTCCTAAAATCTAAGTTAAGGCAGCGACTAGAGGAACAAACTCAACTGCATTTCATTACGTATCATGTTCGTCTTGGAATCCTGTGAACTACTTTTTAAATAATAGTTGTATTTAGTTTGTAAGAAACAAAAAAGTTATTAAAATTAAATAATAATGTTATTTAAAAAGTAATTCACAGGATACCTACACAACATGATACATAATCAAATGCAGTTGAGTTCGTTCCTCTAGTCGGTGCCTTGATTTGGAGTTTGGAGAATTGTTATCCTGGCAACACTGAAAATTCTTTAGGTTCATATTTTCTGTTGTAGAATAACGTTTTCTGAAATGATCTGCAAATTCACTTAGAATCACTGACCTAATTTTTTTCTTAGTTCGTGCTGTCATTTTGAGATAAAGAAAATACCATATTTGCTTTCAACACAAAACAAGACACAGGTGAATTTCAACTCATGGACTAAGAATTTAAGAATGATTATTCTCACTTGCTTCTAAAACATGAGTATATTTTATGGAAAATAAAGCAATTCAACTCAACCAGAATGAAAATAACCATCAAAATGAAAATAACTACGAAAAGTCAAAAAAGCAACAGGAATATTGAAGGTAACAATCATAACAGACACCGGCTTACCGCTCGGCCTAACAAGTACCATTCATTAAGACAGCACTGAAAGAAAAACTGATCAACACCTACCTACAAACTCAACCGATCAGAATGACACCACTCAATAACGCTGGCCGGAAGTGTGTGTCGACCAATCACATTCAGCCTCTTCCTTTGCAAGAACTTATATAAGGATCTCTTATGGTTGATTCTCCCATAATATATCATGAAGATAACAATGTAATCACATTTCGAAAGGTTGAACAATATTCAATCTACCTGCTGTTAGCCCGATAACTACTGCATTCATATAGTTTGCTGTTAAAATGAATAGTATTCCATATATTTTTGATTGCGTTCGATTCTTTGAGGTTACTATCACATTATGTAAAAGAGGTACAAATCTGTACCTCGGTTTCTGTTTCGTTTGTATTCTAAGTTATCAGAATTACAAAAATGATAATTTTACAATTACTTAGCAGTTATTGCTGAATTACATAGTTTTGGCACGGTGACAAGCGATGTAACAGGGTTTTGTGGACGATAACTTAGAGCGACATTTTCTATCAACTCATTATTATCTGGCCAACGAATCAAGAAAATTAAATTCTCTAGCCATGTGATATACAAAATGTATGTTTATAAACTTTTTTTATGTTCTTGTCTACTTTTGAATACTCAAACTACCGCTAATTAGTAAAATGATAACGAATTTCGTAAAACTTCTCTTGATTATATTAAGTAAATTTGCACTTTCTTCTCTAGTAAGTCACATCTATTAAAGGAGGAAATGTTATTCAAGGAGGTAACAAGACTTCCTAGTGATACAATGCCTACCATTATTCGTAACGCGTAAACTACAACTGTATCGATCAGTAGGAATAATGAAACAAAGTAAAGGAAATAATAATGAACACAATGTTTGATTATTACAGATGGTTATAAAAAAGAAATTAGTAACGGAGCGTAAAATATCAGGCTGTTGGAACTTGGAATAAGGAATGACTGCAGTTAAGGACTGGCGTCGAAACCAGAAACCGATTTGGATTTCTTACTCTAGGATGAAAGGAAGAGAGAGACACTTATCTGCTTTTGCCAAAAATTACATTTAAGAAGAAATATACTCAAAACTCACACTAACCTTTAGTAACTGACAACTTGGTAAGATACCAAAAAATGGAGAGGAAATTACTCTATTGGAACAATTATGTTTAATATAGTCATGCAGTCAGAAACAACGCATATTGGGTTGGAGGAAAATATACGTAAACAATATCAACAGAGATTCATATAAACACTAAATTTATTTAGTCTGAATCTATTAAGAGAACTGGAGCCAAAAAGCATTTCTATATATATTATCAATCAGTAGTGTACGCAGAATTTCATATAGCGCTGCCTACTAGACGAGACGAAAAGTAATGTCTTCTCGTCTTGCCTCGTAAACTTTCTAGTTTCATCTTGTCTTTATTACTGAAAAGTTTTTCTCGTTTCGTATTGTAATTTATGCTATTTTTTTTCGTAATTTCATCTAGAAGTTATCAGAATCCTTGTGTGTCACGATAATTCCACGAATGGTGTAAGACTAGATTATATTATAGGGGTATATTGTGTAATAACTTATGTATCTTTAAACCTTGATAACCGCTCTCCATTGTTGAGTTAATTTTGAGCTTAACGTCCATTCCAGCAGCGAGAATATATGAGAGGGTGAATACTGATTAATGTGGAATCGCATGAATTCGAACCGCATGTGTTCCCACCGGAAATCCAATCCGGGTCTCCCATGCTAAAGGCGTGTACGTTAACCGCTTAGCAACGAAGGAGCTCTGCTCTCCATTGTGGTCATATGACCACTATCAACTTATAGTTTTCATACTGTATATAATGAAACACTCAAAGTTTTTCAGATTACGAAGTGGGTGAACTACGTGCTACCCACGAGAATAGTAAAGCTACTTTTCTCAAATCGAAAACGCAACTGGATTTGCACGCTTCTTGCCTCGAATGCAAAAATTACTTCTCTTTGCTATCATGATTAAGTTTCTTGTCACATGCGGAACACTCAATTTCATCTGTTCGGACAAGAGTGATTTATATATAGTAAACGTTTATTTCTCCAGACTATCTTTATCAAGGGGGTACCTTAAAACCCGAAACTCCATTGCTTAAGCCACTGCTATCAATAATACATTGTCAGGAAATTACACAGAAATTTCATACTACAATAAAAGTAACATCCCAAAAATTACAGTACATACTGTTAAAAACTCAAGTTTGAATTATCAGTCAGTAATACAGAAAAAAAAAATCACTGTAAATCGAACAAAAGTCAAGTATTGATTGTAATCACAAAGAGCAACAATAAATTCTCTCTATATATAGAAGAAAACGTCCTCAGTGAGTGCTGAAAACATGAAATTTTAACAGTACTTAGAATTTGTGTCGTACGGTACCACTGACGAAGGGTTTTTCAAAATGACGGGAAAAAGAGAAAATAGGGATAATTATTATAGTAAAATGTCTCAGAATTCCTACACACCAGGGACATGGAATTTGATGCAAGAACCTCTCGTTTAAAGTAAATTAACATGTATTTAGCCGTTTTTTGATATTTCGCCTACAAGGGAAGGAAAGTGTATTGCTGCCACATCTCGGAATCTCTTAAGTTTGGAGATATTAATATCTAGCCTTTTAATTTAAAATTATTAAAGACGTGTTTTAGAGTATTTCGAAATTTCCTTCAGAAGTGAAGAAAATAGGGAGGTGTTACAATTGTTATAATGCCCATATCCCGAAGTCGCTTAAAACTGGAGATGTTACGGATATGGAACTTGGTACAATAAACGCTTGATTCAAAATAAGTGGGCATATGTCACGGATTCCGGAAGTTTCGCTTTTAACGGGAGAAGGAGGGCAATTTATTTATTTATTTATTCAATATATAAAGATGCTTTCGAGGTTGTCTCATCAGAAGAAGAGTGAATCATTTGAAATAACACAGCACTCAAAACATGGGTTTTTTATCATCTCAGTTTAACTGAAATGCGTATCCTCTAGCGCAAACGGGTTTGAATTTTTCGCAAAGAATAACTGCCATACACGTATTCTTGCCATGCGTAGAACAGAAGCAAAGGCTGTACTGTAATATGATATTCGAGGCCGTAGGTGAACAAGTGCGCAGTTCTGAAGAAGTTTCTAGCTAGCCGAAAACTAGCATATACATATAATTTGTGAAACAAGTTTAGGAAATCTCTAAAAAGCATTCACAATTAAAGGTACTCGCAAAAAATCAAGAATATCAGAAATGTTATAATAAAAACCTTGCAATATATTCAATATAATAATTGTTCAGAAATAATCATATAAGCGATATTTAGCGGTAACTAGAATTACGTTTCGTAACCAAAATATTCACCGAATGCGCAATTAGTTGCAACCACTTCTCCACACAAGGAAGCATGGCTAGCAGCAGAGCTGACTATATGACCACCCCGACTATATTGCAGAGAAAGAACACACTCGACGCTATATGTTGGCATACAGCACACTGTTTTAACGGGAAGTGAGAAGGATTTATCAGCATCCCAAAGGGACACAATTATGGGTACCCGAGAAATATATGTGTCAATAACCTAGACAGCAACAATACTTGTCCGATGCGCCCGTTCGTGTGTAGTGAAGGTGTACAAAGAGTAAGAAGAAAATGGGGTAACGGTCTCCAAGAAATTGAACTGCAGCGGAGTACGGAAATTCAAAACGTGGTGTTAGTGTCGGGTCAAACAGCTCGTGACAGCCAAACGAATCATCAGAGTCCGGGAATTACGCGACCAATACGATGGTGGATGCATAACACCCACATCCCACGCAACTATAAAGCGTACACTGGCACGCATGAAGTTCCACACCAGACGGCCCACTCGTCACCGCTGAATTTGTCACACTTGGGTACGGTTCAATTCGTCTGTGCTTTAAATTGTATCAACAAAGATGTCTACAACAATACGCTCTTGCAAACCAGAACTTTAACTTCCAACAACAGGATGCATATGAATAGGCGGAGAAGAGGTCTCTCAAACTCTTAGTTCTCAGCCTGCACTGGGTGCCAGCAATGTTCTCAAGTTACAAAATGCATAAGTTACGCATTCAGAAATTTCAAGCACTCGACAGCATCAAGTTCCAGACATGGCCTAAAATGAAATGAAACTTAATGTACTACGGTTATACCCTTTAAGCTACAAGAGACGGATGATGAATGAAAGTAAATGAATGTAAAATTAACTTCTGTTATCTCTTGAGCTTCGAATCCATGACAAAATGCCTAGAACAGCGGAGAGACTGTACCGCCTAAAATTCAATACGTGATGGTACGAAAATTAGCACTATTTACAGCCATTTTAACGGAAATGTAGAATTTACGTTGATCATTAATATTTTAAATAACACTTACGAGACACTTTATTGAATTTGCTTAAAAAGCGGGACTCTTAGGCATCCAGTTTGAGGATCAGAAAATGAAATAGCGGCTAAAACGTGACGCCTGGTTACCATAGGCTCCTAACATAAGATTCGACTGTTGCTCAAAAAGGCGAGATTATTGATTATGTTGTTAATGACGAAAAGTTGTCTCACAATGCTAACTAGGTTTTGATGGATGCTTGAAATGAGAAAGTGGCTGGATGATCATGTGGACTAGGTCAAAATCCACGACTGGAAGATCGCACGCGTTCAAAGATCATTATCTGGTTGAAGAAGTACAGAAACCATCCTTTGCGTCATCGAAATGTCTTCAAAGATAAAACAACTGAATTAGCATGTTCATACGAGGCAATAAGGCTACGAGTTATTGCAGCTAGACCCCATCACTCGTCAAGCCATGAGACGTCCCCGTATCGTCAAGATATACTGCACAAATTTTATTTTTACGAAAAATCTCGTAAGACATTTTTTTCTAAATCACAGGGAACGAGTTAAATACATTCCTACACCCTCGACTGATCCTATACCCAAGTGTTGGGATCACTGGAGAACCATGTACATATTTTATACATACCTACACAACAACAAAAGGAATATTCGTATACGAAAGTTATAGTAGAACATGTTTTTTGATTGGTAAAATAAATCCATTCTTTATTCTTTACTGAGTGGATCTAGCGTAATAACTGAAAAACTGAAAGGAAATGTGTTATGTTGCTGCTAAATCAAAAATATGTATTTACGAAAGTATCCTGTAGCACAATTCTTCATTGGGAATTCAACTTTAAATTCTTGATACTTTCATCCCATGCAGTGAGGTGATTGGGAAGCCTAAAAGAAAGTATATGCCATATTGAAAAAAAATATACCTTTTTTTTAAAAAGTTATCAGAGAGAGTTACTTCGGAAACACAATAAGCGGATCTGAACACATGATATGCTTAAATTGGTTCTGCGGCAACTTACTTCGGACTGTCTAACCCACGCAGCGAGTACTCTTAAAAAAGACTTCCGAAACTGCCTCCACGCACGCACGCACACAGTATGCGTTATTTTGAGAAGAAAAGGGAGGCAGGAGAGTATATTTTGCACAAGTGGGTAAGTAAACACCTACAACTTACTACACAATTTATCCTGTATGCAACAATATCCATGTGAACAACTAAATTAAGAATATTTACAATCTAGTACAAAGATACATTTTATATATATATATAAAAAATATTCGCCAATTCGAATATACATTAGAATTTCTACAGAGTTAACAAAACTGGGTAATGCATTGGAGATATTGTTGCTACAAATGCCATAAGTCATGAGTATTTCAAAAGAAAACAAAAAAACTAGTTTTTTTTCACTGTAAGAAGATTTATTTTATACGATTACAAAAATAAACAGTACTACATGTAGCATATTAAACCACGTATCGTAAGCGTTGCTCCCTTGGTTTCGTCTTACATACAATAACTCATATCTATCATATGTTCACTTCAACATAATAGTTTTCATTTATAGTACTGGAGATTTTTTTCCAGATGGAAGACAAAATATAAATTTGTTGAATAACAAAAAATTACTTTCGTATCGAACATCTAATGTGCCAAAAATACACACTGAAAATGGCTCGGTCGGCGGATGAGAAAAATCTCGCTTCAATACAGCAATTTTTACAAGAAAAAAACTACTTCACACTAGATTAAAAAAGGCAATGACATACACATTAAAAGTAAATTCAGCTTGAAGCACAACCACCCTCAGTGTAACTTACCTGCCCGAAATTAGAAATAATTGCGTTATTACGCTTAAAGCAGTTTATGAAGTACTAGCACGATATTCAACTTCATAATCAAAAATAACTGTCTGTGTATCCTAAAGGAAATGTATTCTGGTTAAGCGAACTACATAACTCCGTTTAAAATACAACTATTCAATATAATCTTCTTGAAAAACAAAACACGATATTATAGCTATGACATTTAACGCATAAAACGATGAACAACAGATTATATTTAATAAAACAGAAATTATAATTTACAAATATCAAATTTACCGTAACCAAATTCCAAAATTTTTCTCCCCTTTGGTTTTGTTTCCGACATGTTCATTCTCATAATTTATCCACTATAAAGTATTTTCTTGCCATTGTGTCAAGAGATCCGAAAGATTTATGAGCTTAGCATGCCAACGAATGAGAATAAACGAGAATATTTACACTATCATATTACGAAAGAAGCCACTATATATATATATATATATATATATATATATATATATATATATATATATATATATATATATATATATATATATATATATATATATATAACGTTCGTTTCCTTCTCTTACGGTAGTAACAAGCTCAATACTCATGGAACCATTATAAAGCTACAATTATTAATTAAAAGTGTAAAATTCTTAGTTCTGACATTTCATAAAGCCGAAGATATATTCAATCTGTAGTTCCAATATTCTTAAAGTAATTTAATTTCTAAAGTATTTCAAAACCGTTTTAAGAAACAAAGATACTGAAATTTTGAACGAATTTACCCTCAATTCCTCTCACAAGCTGCATACTATGGTTAAATAACGTATTTAAGCACTATCAAATTCAACAAATTGTAACTCTAAATCGTAACTCCCAGCACATAAATAGCAAAAAGGGAAAAAGAAAAAAACTAATGTATTTAAAGTAACAGACACTATTAAGATTCCTTCAACTGTCACTTATATGAGACCAAAGCGGTTCTAACTTCTAAACAGGATGACAGTACTACGGAACATGATCATTTTAGATTAAGCGATTTCACTGTTATTAATCGAAAAAAAAAAAAATCAAGATTTTACAATTTCACTACAGCAAATTACATGTTAATTTATTTCTCCTGTTTTACACTATTATACAAGGCATAGTCTTAAGTCATGCAATATTTCCACAACCTCAACAAAAGGCGCGTGTATATGCCGTGATCGACCGTAATTACAAGGTCAAACTGGACTATAACACGTAAGCCGCCACGCCGTCAATATGTTCAGTGTTTTTAGTGGCAGTGCTGATGAATGCTCAACAATGTCTGATTTGTGAACTAATATTGTAGGACCACGAACTTGGGCCTAACGCTGCGCCAGCAAACCAAACCTGGGTCATGAGAAAGGGGAAAGTACAATGAACCAGTGCACATCAACTTGCTGGGTCCAGAAATAATGTCCAGGTTCTAGAAGTCTGAGATTAGCCAAGGTCCAGCTGCCCCAAGATAAGAGATACTGATGTCATACGAAACCCCAGAGAAAAATCCATCAACCAGCACACGACGACTGACAAATTTCTCATGTCCCACTCCACTGTAATGTGTCACCTTCACAAACTCGGGAAAACCACCAAGAGCTGTAACATTGTTACACGAGTTGACCCTCACACATGAATTGATGAGCTCGGGTCCACAGAAGAGAGGATGAATTTCGAGAACATCTGCAAAATCCGCGAGATATGAGATTCTTAAAACGAATTGTCACATATGAGGGAAAGTTTTTTTTTTTTTTTTTTTTTCAGAATCAAAATGTACAAAAACAGTATTTGAGCAAGGGCCAACTTTCAGAACAGACCGTCAAACATCGTCACGCAAGGAAATAGCTATGCTGGTGATGTCTTCATTAACCCTCAACCACTCACTCAATCAACAGATGGTCAAACAGGCCGTTTTGAGCAGAAAGTCACGCTCTGCGTGTAAAGGAACTGTGAGGGGTTAACGCATTTCGAGTTAGTTCTTAACGAACGTATCAATAATGCCAACTTCTACTCCAAACAGCTGGAGCAAATGTATCCTGCAATACGACAAAAATAAGCTAGATTGGTACACCGAATCATACCGTTACAACAGAATAACGCACAACCACACTAAGCTTGAAAAACGAACAAAATACTGAAATTTGATGGCATTCAACTGATGCCACCTTGACACATTGTCCCGACCGTACTCATTACGATTACTATCTGAAGGTTCATGAAGCACTTCCTGAAATCACGATGCTCCATCAAGAAGCAATATCAAATTGAAACAGCAATAGCTGACTTCTTTGCCTCTAAGGACAACACATGTTATCAGCGTCGAATTGAGAATCTAGCAGGAAGATGGCTGCAGACAATCCCGCACGAAGAAGTCACCGTCGTCTTCAATTCTACTGTAATAAATTCAGGTATGCTGTGGACCAGAGTACTGCAAGACTTATGACTCATCCTTATAAATCAACTGAAAACAGTATGAAGATATTATCGAGTGCCATAAAAAAAAAAAAAAAGTGGAGTTAAATTTTTGTGGGGTACATAGCTATCGGAATTCTTTAGCTCTTCATCAGTAGATCTTACAAAATTAGAAATTAAAAAAAGTGGTAACAATAATAATAGCAGCAGCAGTACTGTACCCAGTAAGTTCTTCTTGGGGAGGCGTTCTCAAATTTTTCAAGGGGGCTAAGAGTTTTACATAATAAAACAAAGACCTCGCAGAATATGAAAGATGTAATAACTCACCACACACATTTTCAGTGCGTCATATTACTGATTCATGGGTCTTGACAGTGTCTGACGTTGGATTCGCAGACTGTACTAAATGTATCAATTAACTATTAATAAGGAAACAAAATAGCCTATTTGTTTCATTTCACGTTTGTGCGTGTATAAATGGATTAAAAAAAATAACATCGAAGAACATCTAGATCACACACTATTATACGAGGGTGTAATAAATTCGCAACTGGGTGGACCCAGTTAAGCCAATGCGAATAAGAAGTGAATGATTGATTTTACTTTTAATTATTGACAGTTTATTTAAGAAAAATCATTTCTCATATTTTACAACACTGTAAACATTCTTCATTTGCTGTGAGTATGAAAGTTCAATAAACACATACCAGACACACCCGATTCGTGGGTATTAGGACACCACCAGAGCATCACATCGTACAAGCACAGGTATATTCGTAAAAGAAATAATAATTAGCAATCAAATACTTTTACATCTAGAAATTCGTGCAACCATTTTGTTTTTCCTCGTGTACTGAAAACGCGACTGTTTATGTAACTTTCCTTCAAAAAGCAGATTCTACATAAGATGCTTTTCTGCTGAAATTCATACTAAACGAAGAATCGAGACACCACAAACTGCTTGAGTAGTTTTCCTGGAAATTACTTAGTATTAACTGAGCTTTAGGTATTACTCCCGAAAGTAGCAGACTCTTATTAAGTGTGTATGTCTAAGCCATTCAATATAATAAGGTTTATATGTATAGATATATGTATCGAAGCACATTCTCAGTGGTTATTTTTGGTATTGAGACAGACAATTCCCATATGAAATTAGGCTTCAATCTAACCGAATCACTTTAAATTTCTTTCTTTTTTAATCATCTCCTTCGGTGATGGGTCAGCAACCTTCTGCTCATCAAAGCTGGCTGTGATAGTGGTGCTACTGCTATGACAAACCAGATTTGATGCCAAAATTTTGCTTTCGCCATATTGACAGTCAAGCACACACATACAAGCACACACACACCCACACAAACACAAACACACACGCACACACACGGAACACTCACTCATAAAATGTCTTCGGTAGAAACAGAAGATTTCACTGACGAAAATGTGGTGTGAGCTACATGAAAGACAAGGTAGTGAGATGTAAGATGATAACTAACATCTCACTACCCATGTCTTTCACGCAGTCCCCACCTAGACCGTATCCTCCCTCAGCTCCTCCTTATCAGTAAGGTTGACAGTATGGACTTTAAATGATTCAACACACGTTGTTTGTAGTTCCTTCCAAAGAGGCTAGAAAAAATACATGCAAAAATTACATGTTGCTATTTTCTATCGAACTACCTTACACTGTACATCTTGCACAGAGGGAAAAATATATGCATATATTTACTCACAGCCACAGCTCCTGTATGGTATTCTACTAGACTATCCAATTCTGTAAGCATGAGAATGACGGGACACACCTGTTCTTCAACATCCGATTTCTCAACCAAACCTTGTTCCATCAGAACAAGGAGTGCTGCCTGGGATGTTTTACGGACCTGGAACAAATATACGAACATTATCATGGGAACACACAACTGAAATAAAACTGCATTAAAAGTACATCATATAACGTAGCCACAATGTAGCCAAACAAGATTAATCAAACAGAAGCTACGAAATTTACTTTCTTACATATTACTCGACCAGGGTCGTACTCTGCTGGCTTGCACTCTTGACTAAAATGACTGCCAAATATTTCGAAAGGCAAATCAGATTTATGATTAAATAATGGAAACATTTATGTGAAGTCCACAGAAAACTTCAGAACTTAAATTTTAAGCAATAAAATACAAATGTTTCAAATATTGTAATAACACATTGAAATGTCAATTTACTATCACTATGCTTCAACTATCAATATTGAAGAGGAGTTACGATGACAAGTGAACTGAAAAAATGGTGGAATGAACTTGCCATGGTAAAGTTAAAACTATGCTCTTTCGTACAACGACAACACATGTCCAACTGAGCAACACTTGAACATACGACTTCCTGCTAACCTGCAGGAAAAAAAAAAGAAAAAAAAAAAACACTTGTTTCAAAATCTGAATTACCCTCAGAAGCTAATTATTTTCAATATCTAAATGCTGAAGCAAGGATAATAATTACAAAGTATACACGGACGGCTGTTCCGGAGATAAGCGAGGAGCTTCAAATAGTATACACCTAAGTATATCATAACCAATAGATCATGCTTGCAAGTAAAGGTCCTCTCCCAAGAATCGGGGATCCGGAAACTGCGCATATATTTAGATAGAGGAGGGCCACGAAGGAATACTGGTGAAATATGTCGGGCCGACAGCAAGGGAAAATGGACTATGGCCGCCAGAAGGTCATGCCAATCGACTTTTGCAAGCAACCTCTCATCCACTTCCCATGGCCAGATTGATATACGGGGTGAGCATAAAATCTTGCCCTGATTACAAAAATTTATTACAGAAGAATCGTTTGAAATAATAATGTAAATACTGGTCAGTTGTATAGGTTAGTATTACAAGTTTTTTTTTCAAGACCACTTACGTTAGACTACTTCAACGTGTGCCCCCTTGGTAGCTCGTATTCCAGTTCCTGCCAGGTGTTTTGTAACATGTCTTCTGTCACAATACCCACATCTGCGTGTATCCTAGCCTTCAGTTCCTCGACGTCAGCAACAGGTGTGGCATAGACTCTGTCCTTGATATAGCCCCATAAAAAAGTCTAGTGGAGTAATGTATATGGCAGGGAAAGCGTGATACCACAGCATGCATTGCGCTTTCTCCTGCTTCGATGCCATTTCGCCAACTAACCCGCGCGCGCCAAGTAACGAACTGCGTACTGGTGCTACACTCTTGGGTAGCACTGGTGCCATCTATTGGTCTAAAAAAAACTTGTAATACTAACCTATGTAATGGACCACAATTTACATTATTCTGTCCAACGGTTATTCCGTAATAAATTTTTATAATCAGGGCAGGTGCTATGTATGAACACTACCTTATGCTCACGGTGTATGTATGAACACTACACGTCTATTGGTTTGAAATTTCGAGGACGTTGACGTCTTGAACTCAATATGGCCAATCAAAATGTCAATGTGTCAACGACTCGTGTCTGGAAAACGAATTGTACGAGGGAAGTTTCAACCAATAGATGTGTAGTGTTCATACATAATCAATCTACAAAACTTTAAGTCAATCTGCCCATGGGAAGTGGATGAGAGGTTGCTTGCAAAAGTCGATTGGCATGACCTTCGTGTGGCCATATTGGATTTATCCTTTGCTGTAGGCCCGGCATATTTCACTAGTATTCCTTCGTGGCCCTCCTCTATCTAAATATATGCACAGTTTCCGGATCCCCGATTCTTGGGAGAGAACCTTTACTTGTTAGCAAGAACATACATTAAGCAAACATTAACGTTGTAAATCTCGAAAATATACACACAGCAACACCTAGTTACCCTTGAATCGCTCATTTTTCTAACTTGTAAGCTTGACCCACCGCCACTAATGCATAAGGCACTAATGATGAAGTACTCTAGCTTCCAAAGACAATTACGTAGACGTTCGTTGTCAACCTGGAGCGACATTAAGGAAACACCATGATAGATTGAGAGAGAGGTACTCGACCCACCAGCTAATTTCTGATTTCTGTCCGGTTATGTGAACCACTAGCGTCTGTCAGGGTTACTAGGTGACCCTGACGGTTCCAGAGTTCGACCTCAGACAGAACACGAACAGCAGTTACAAGAGTCAGCAGAGTTCAAAACACACCGGAGGAACTGCCGTGACTATCTTCAGACTATGGAGAAGATTACCACGCATGAGGCTAATTCTCTGGGTCTAGTCACAAAAAAAAAAAAAAAAAAAAAAAAAAAAAAAAAAAAAAAAAAAAACCTTTTCAACACTCGTTTGGAATTAATGATAGATCAGGTCTGGAACAGTTTTTAGTGCAGGACAGAGCAGTGACGTGCATGTTAGGAACAGTGGTAGGAAAGAATTCTTACTGAGTATAGATGCAGTGGATGGTGGAGCTGTTCAGTTTTGGGAGTTTAAGAGGTGCAACAATATAGACACAGGCTACTACAAAACCTTAGTGAGTGATTTAGAGGAAGCTGGCTAGAAAAAGAAGCTTGAAAGTTTGAGTACCGCATGACCTGACTCAAAAACATTTATTCGATCCAATGTCTGACAGTCTCTACTGAAACATAGGCTGGAGCCATTCCTAAAGAGGGGTCTTCATGAGTGATTAAAACTAGGTTAACTACAAGAACCATGTAACAAAAGTCGTGGTTGCAAGACAGAAGACAGACAGTTCAAATTGACGCCCAGCAAAGTTTGGTAGGACTGGAAGGACATCGTGCATCACGAGCTGTTGTCGACGAGCAGACCAAGTAATAAATTTTATCATGTGTTTTTTAACGGACTTTTTTTATTTATATTTAAAATTAAAATTATTTGAGATATACCATTTGCCAGGAGTGCCTCATGGGACTCGCCATGATGTCTATTGAATTCGACATTCTTCAAGACATTTACATTGTCACAGTCTTCGAAGTGGAAAAAAAAACAAACAAAAAACAGGAGGTATGTTTTACTACGATTTTGACTTGGCATACCGGCTACCTAAATGTTGAAATGCAGTGAGGGTATGTTGCCTAAAAGATTGCATTTCTATTTTACATGACTGAAAATCATTGGAAAGTTTCTCTGTAGTAACGCGGGAGAGGGGGGGGGGGGCAGGGAGAGACTTTGATCCCTTCCAAATTTCTGAAAAAAAATCCTCTTATGTTGTATTATAGAGAATTATACATGAAAATGCTGAAAAACCGAATGAGGATATTAATAACTTCCTGTAGGAAAACTCCCGGTCTCCCATTCGACTGTGGGGTATTTCAAACACCCGGAAGGTCCGCTCCCACAAACAGGGGGGTCATTTAGGAGGGGGCAAAGAGGGGCAATTTCTCCCCCTCAAGAGTTTGAGAAATACGCATACTTTAATTGATTGTCTACTAATATACTAGTACAAAACGTGAAAATCTTATGTTCCTGGTGCTCTTGTCCACCTTCTCAAGCGAAGTCTGAAATGACGCCCCTGCCCACAACAGACAACTTCTAAACCCGTCTATGCTCAAAACACGGCATTTATATGCATTAAGGCAAGAAGACACACACATACATAACAAGGAAACAATTCAATATGGTACATCTAAATATAAACTAGGCGAAATTCTTTGCAGGCACCTCTTTTAAAAACAAAAGGTAGGGAAAATGTAAGAAAAATGTCGGTGTTGTCAACTTAGAAATCATTTCTACATAAGAAATAAAACCTTTTACACCCAAAATTATTCGTCACTTACTCTGTATAAAAATGGATTTATTAAAAGTATTTAGAATCTATTTTCCAGTGACGGTATGTTTTAATCATTCAGAAACCAGAGGCGGTATGCCTTCATCACTGAAAGACTAGAGGCGGTATGGCATACCATGCATACAGTGTCACTTCGACCACTGCATTGTTAGAGATTTTGCAGAAAAAAAAGCTCGGAAGGTTATATTGTAATTGTTGCGAGGTGCTAAATTGTTTAATTTGTTGCTAATTTTCAGTAATAGAGGAATATATGCCATTAAAATCTAGAATGATTTGCACAAATTCTCCTAGTTCTGCAACCGTTGGTTTCAGGCGTGATAATTAAGGTACTGTTTGTTATGGAAGAAAAAGATACGGACGCTTTCTCATAAAGTTCCCTAAATTGACTTTGATATGGTTTAGTAACTTACTATCTTACGAAAGTTAGAGGATTTCTAAACTTGATAAGACCTGTTATTAAGTTTTACCCTTGTAAAAGTTTTCTGCTTTTCTACAAATCCATGAGATACGTTTTATGAATGCTACAAACTTCCAACTACTATGACCTACATAAAAAGGGGTTGTCTATATCCCTGTGCGTAAATCACATTTAACATATGAGAAATGTATTCATTGGTGTTTCACGTTATTAGGGGTAGATTGTTACACAGTCGGATATATGGCAGAATAACTCCTGATGTTACTGATAAAACAATTTACAATGTAACAGTAATCATGTCACCATTAGTAGTATTCAATAAATGCTGTTCGATATTGTTTTTGTTTAAACATATAGGTACGGACACTCACGTCCAAAATTATTGTCGCATGTCTATAAATAAGCTGTTGTAGAAATATAATTTGATAACGAATTCACCCGGTATTTCTTATAATGGCAGTATATGTATAATGGGCATAGACATGTATGTGGTAAATTTCATGTCAAAAGAGCAGTAAATAAGAACAATACAATGAAAATAAAGTTTTTTTTTTGTCCATTTAGCAACATTTTGTTTTACTCATTCTAATTTTCGTATTTATAATTATTTTCCTATGAAATTTACCACAAATATACATTACCCGATTATACACATAGTATCAGTATTAAAAGTAACCTGCGAAATCATTATCAAATTATACTCTTACAAGAAGACATTTATAGATATGCGACAATCATTTTGGACGTGAGTGTACATAATAAGAAAACAATGTAATTTATACCATATGTATATTTTTAATTGCTAAATATACCTATATCACGTACTTGAGTATTAAGTTTTTCTTTTGAAAAATGGGTTTAAAATATTAAAATCATTGTAATAAAATTTAAAATATAGGCTAGGATTAGGGGGGGGGGAACGCCAAGAAGTCACTTTGTCCGGGTGAAAATTTTGCCTTGGTCCGCCCTCGGTGAAGGAAGTCTTAGAACGGAACAGACTTCGCAAAAATACATTTGCACACAACCATAATAATGCACACAAACACTATGTCTGGCACGAACAAAATTGTTTCTCGAAGGAACTAAAACTAAAGGAAAGAAGTCAACAAACTTTGGTGGTTTCATAAACCTCCAACACAAGTCACCCTAACCTATCTCTAGTTCATCTGAACGAGAATTTCACAGAACAAGTTCATCCTGGTTATTCTCGCCTGACTTAAAGGTTGCATATCATGATCTGTATCTTCCTTACGATAAAATTTCTCAAAAGGGCGATGACTGTCAAAAATTAAATAAGCTCTTCTCTAAATAATGGCCTTATTGTCCTAAGACTTACAGGTTGATCTTTTCCATTCAGAAGATGAAGTAACTGAGACTTGCCAATTTTCTGCATTGATTCACCTACATGCATCAATCATTGTGGGACTGGAGTGAGAGGAAGCTTCAGGATTTAAGCACGACCTAGTTTCTTCATCATTGTTAACCTGCCTGCACTGGCCCTAAGTCTCACAAGACCCGTGCCACCTGTTTTTGTAGCTGGCCGTTGATTCTGATTGGAGTTAAAATTGAAAATTTTACTTTTCAATGGACACTTCTGAACATGATTTATTACCTTGTGATAGCATATTGAAACTTTCGAACGTTTTACTAAATAATAATTGTAATTCTACCAAATTTAACAAATGGGTCTGAGACTAAGCGCCAGTGCTCAATTTACATGAACAGGCGCAAGTGCCGTCGGGTTAAGAGTAGGGATGGCCAAAAATTTTCGGATCCGGATATCCCGGATCCAGTGAGATCCGGATCCGGATCTTGCCGGATCCGGACCTAGATCCGGATCTCGGATCCGAATCTCAGATCCGGATCTCGGATCCGGATCCGAAATTCGGATCTCGGATCTGGGTCCGGATCTCGGATCTGGATCCGAAACTCGGATCTCGGATCTGGATCCGAAATTCGGATCTCGGATCTGGGTCCGGATCTCGGATCTGGATCCGAATCTCAGATATTGATTCGTATCCAAACCTACATCTGAAATTGTGATGATAAAGTTGAATATCTAAAATTCGTCAAAACTTTTTTCAGATTCACTAATATAGTAGGATGCTGTGCTTTTAAATGTTTCCATAACACGTTTGTGCTACCTTTGTTCTTTATGTTATTTTAACCTTGCAATATTTACTTTCTTATATAAACTTTCTTATTTTCTCATATACAAATGAAATATCTTTTAGATAAGACCCTTCTAATCGCAGGAATACTGGACAAAATAAACTCTTTATTAATAGTAGTTTCTGACTCACTAGAGTCCAACCATCAACAAATCTTTCACTTCGAAGGTACAACAAAAAATATAGACTGGTTGGCGTGGAACAACAGTAGATCTTTAAACATACACACGAGAATTTCAGGAGAGCGATATGGTTGTGTAGTGTTATTAGTATTAATAAAAGTGTTCGTTGTATGACTTTATTACCTAACTTATGGCTTGCCCTTCTGAGGTCAGGAGTTTGTTGAAGGAGTAAATATAAAAGAGATTTCTGTTATTTCTTCTTCACCCTCCAGGTTTCTTTAATCATACATTGCAGGACGTAACCAAAACATATCCATGCATCGTATCATTGAAGCGTTTTGTGTTTTGTATATTAGTGTTCAAAAATATTTAACATATTCGCATTTGTTCATGTGATCTCAGGTTCAATTCTCGGTGGAACATACATGAGATAATTGAAAGCTGAAACAATATGAAAATAGTATTTAAAAGTCAGGAAATTAATATTAAAACTTTAGCTATCTATTGGGACTGTAAGGCTATAGTTAAATTAACCCACACGTTTCGTGAAAATATATTAAGTCGTTATTGTTTATTTACTATAAACTACCAGATACATCCTCAGAGGCCACTTTACACTGTAATAATCAACAGATGAAAACATTGGGAAAGGAATGGAAGGAAGGTCTCCAGAGCCTTAGATCAAGGTACTAACCTAGTATTTGCCCAGTATAACTGAGGAACAACCCTGGAAAACCCTCAGTCAGGATAGCTGGTCTCCGAATTTGAACCCGGTATAATCCAATTGCGAAGCAAGAATCCTAACAAGTAGCCTGAGCTCACTCCGTATTATTATTATTATTTAATTAACGTAATGTTCTAAAATTAGTGCAAATTAAACCCTACTTTCTTTATTGCTGATGATATAGTTAATAAGCCTACATGAGACATCAGTCTCCCATTAAATAGGCCTTGCTTAAGAAAGAATACCAGAACTGGAATTCAGGAAGCGGGGGTGAAGAGATTAATGAGGATGAGGAAACTATGTGCGATGCAAAAACTGAGAAATTATGACTTCATCACAGATATATTCATTTACATACATCAATTAATATTTCTCTGATACAGGGCACTCTACTTTCTATAGTGGCAGAAAAATGGCCCGCTTTTGTAAACGAACACATTAAGCACGTGCATATAGGCGCAATATCCGTGCAAAGAAACATAGGTAA
Source organism: Thermobia domestica (assembly GCF_964235325.1). Lineage (NCBI taxonomy): Eukaryota > Metazoa > Arthropoda > Insecta > Zygentoma > Lepismatidae > Thermobia > Thermobia domestica. Next base: position 72,994,413 of record NC_137470.1, on the reverse strand, counting down.
AACTAGAAAAAAAAATAGGGAAAGCGAGGGGAAAGTGATAAAACGCCATTCAGCTTTTTAAAAAAAGCTGAAAATAACTTAGAGTTACGAAAGACGCGAGGCGAATTTTATTGAAATGATTGTTTTTCCTTAGTGATTAGTTGTGCTAACTATGAACATGAATTAAAAAGAAAACAAGTAGCTAGCTCTGAGTTTCGCAAACTGGTTGAAAAGAAAATATTGGATAAAATTTAATAATAAAGAAGGCATTTATGATAATTAAAACAAATTAAATTCTTGGCACGACAGTCCTTTGGTTCCTACCATCGGGCTTACGTTCATTTGAAGCGGGATTTGAATCCAAGACATTTACAGTAAAAGGATCCACAGCCTAATGCCGCAGACCACTCGACTATGGCTGTCGGGTTTTCTCGGCTAATCTGTAGCACATTTACAGTAACTGATTATTTTAAAAGTTGCTCCTAAATACTGACAATCTAAGTTTTATGTATCAAATATTTCCTGCGATAATACCATACACTCTCCGACTTCTATTAGACGAAAAACTATAGTTACCCATATTATCTAATACAGAAATAAGTTCTGATTCTCTAATAGCTGCTGATGGTGATAGTCAAGGTTCACCGAAGCATGATCCCAAAGCCAAACTGAGATATTGATGTCACTGGAACGCCTGAAAAGTCATTGTGGGTAAGTGAATTGTCCACTTGTCAGGATGAAAAAATGAAAATGAAATCTTTGAGTTTCACGTCCCACGGTTATGCCGCTTAGGCTAAAGGAGACGGTGATTATGAGAAATGAATGAAATGGTGGAATGAAGAAAGTGGGAGGAAACGGGAGAACCCCGAGAAAACCCACGCGCACGGTGTTTGTCCTTGTCAGGATGAAGGGCGATGGTGATGTGAAATGCAGGGCTGTCAGAGGTACTACTTATAATAATTGGATTTGTAATATTATATGTTGCCGTAAACCCTCTTCAAGAAGATAACTGTTAATTTTAGCTTTGAAAATGTTACATAAAGAGTTTTATTGCTATCATTAGGTTGCATATAAATCTCTTTATTCCGGAATTATCGGTTTTCTTTTACCGCTTAACTTTCAAATCTCTTCTGATTTAGGAATATTTAAATCACGATTATCCCCTTAAGGTCAATTAGTGATATTTTAACTTATTTCGAACCAACTATGTATATGGCTAGTCTTGTTATATGGGAATAATTGAGACTAGAAGCAGTCTACAGGCTACGTTCAAAAGAATCTTGTCCGACCTCCTGATAAACCACGTCTTTCAGCAAGGTGAATTGTGGCAATCCGATACTAACATGAGGAAATCTTCCGGTTCAAATGAAAGCTTCCATAAGAATCAGCACCCTAATCAGTGGTACGTGCCTTGCTAATTTTTCTCCAATCTGAAAGTAGGCCTACCTAACTTTATTGTTAAAAATGAAAAGGTTTTTATTTCAAACAAGTTGTCATTACAGTTTTCATATTTGAACACAACACTCATGAAAAGTCATGTTAAAGCGCGACTTACTCCTGAAAAAGAATATTTATCTGTTTTAAATTTCTCGTGTTCCTCAAACTACTTCCGGGCTTAACCCTTCCCCCCCCCCCCCCGAAATCTTACTTACTATAGTAAACTATATGAAATATCTTGCAGAATTTTCACATTTTCAGGCAAAGCCTCCCCCGAAAGTTAGCAAAGCCTCCCCCCGAAACAAAATCGTAAATACGCCACTGTACAAACGGCTACGATCTTGCTACTAGCACATGTTTCGGTTTCCAGATCTCAAATATTTATATTTCAGCCTGATTCTATGTATGAATCCGAAATTTCAAATCTAGATAAGAGGCACCAAAATTCATAGTTTATTCTCGGTGCTCATATTGTGATTTACTAAATAATTATTAAATCTAATTGTAGGGTATACATTTGATATTTTGAGCAGACTGAGCAAGATAAATATACGTAAAAAGTAGTCAATACTTGTCTTAACTGTTTATGTTTTCTTAACTGTCAATGAAATAGGTGCATTGAGGAATTTTAAATATTCATCTCGGTCCTGCAACCGAGTGGAACTAGATTCGACATTCGAACTCTCATCCGGATCCTTTTTTTTTTTCTTAAGTAAGCCAAACGTTTGATCTTTAGAGTAGAATGAAGGAAACAAATAGACTTGTCAATATTCGTCTTAATTTTCTGTTCTCTTCTTCACTGTCAGGACTTCGTGAAATTACTTTCGGCGAATTTTAGATATTCAAGTTTATCATAATTTGGATGGGATGTGGGTTTGGATAAGAATCAAGATCCGAGATCTGGATTTCGGATCCAGATTCGAATTTCGAACCCAGATCCGAGATCCGAATCCAGATCCGAGATTCGAGATCCGGATCCAGATCCGAAATCCGAGATCCGGAACCAGATCCGAGATCCGGAACCAGATCCGAGATCCGGATCCAGATCCGAGATCCGGAACCAGATCCGAGATCCGGATCCAGATCCGAGATCCGGATCCAGATCCGAGATCCGGGATCCGGATCCAGATCCGAAATCCGGGATCCGGATCCAGATCCGAGATCCGGATCCAAAGGATCCGGACCCAATCAGATCCGGATCTTCGGATCCGGCCAGATCCGGATCCGGCCATCCCTAGTTAAGAGGCACACCCGACCAAATACTCCATTCGTAATTTCTTGAATTGTCTTATGTACCCTGGTACACGTCATTAACTCAGTCAGATGCAAAAGTTGACACCTTAACTTACTTTAGCGCCTTCTCGAATCCAGCCCTGTCTTCCTTTCTAAACTACTGTCTGACTAAAGTCCATATAGTTGTGCAAATTCAATGCAAACATACTGTACTAATAGAGTATTAACACTAAACGCTATCTTCAAAATAAGCTGCTACGGGGCAACAGAGAGAAGAGCTAGGGAAAACTTCGAATGTTGCCGAAATTAGAGAAAGGCACTAATAACGGTGAAAGTCAATATCTTGCCAAAGTGAAAGTAAGGAAACCAAAACAACCCACATACCATAATAACAGCAAATATAACACCATGCATGAACTCTGTTGCTAACTCGACATGAAGTTAGTATGTCAGAAGTGATACAATAAACAGCTATTCGGGCACGGAAAGTACATAAAACTACACTAAGAAAAATTCGAAAAGGTTAAAGATATTTGTGCGTGAACATCGCACGCGAGAGAAGGCGAATAGAAGGTAGAAAGAACAATACTTGGCCGTTTAGTTTAGCTGTAGTTGACGTGAAGGTCGATAATGAATGTGTGGTCTCAACACAAACATTTCTCGCAGCAAGCTAATCGCACGCAATGCAGCATTCCTGTTACGAAACAATATTCGGTAGGTGTTTGGAATGGCCCGGGATGTTGACTAGAACAGCCACAAAGCGTATCAAATTTTGAATTGCCTTTCGGTACACTGGTAATGAGCAAATGACTGACACGGGAGGGTTCCTACAAGTTTTCGCTAAAATCTGATTGCCACGTAGCACATCTTATAGAGCATCATGAGAAATGAACATGAGCAAAATGTAAGGTGCTATGGACCAGAAGGATAGGAGCTACGGGGATTCGAAATTTGTATATCCAAAGAATTGTATCATGGAACTATGTACGTTTCAAGTAAATATCTTGAAAACCGTTAAACCAATCAAAACAAAAGTTGCACAATATAATGAGAACAAAATGCCCTATCGAAAACCATAAACAGTGTTGCCATAGGTAGAGCAGTGTTGCCAACTCAGCATTTGTTTTAAATAGCACCATATACAAGTGCGCACAGATTTAAAACGCACTATTATCACTAAACACAACAGTGAAGCTTAGTGGTACAGTATTGCACACTATTTGAACTACGTGTGCTGAACATGTATAATGAAGAAGTCTAATAGGTGGCAACAGATGGTAATAAAGGAATCTGAGTCTCATACTATGGATTTAGTTCAAATGCATAACACAGATAGTATAATGTCAAGCAGTGTCAAAATATTAACGCACTTGAAAAACGAAATTGAGTGATGCCATTTTTACGTCCTGCGTCAGCTCCGAAGCTATATAGAAGTGCAAAGTGGGATCCGAATCACTATGAAAGAGAAAGATAACAATGAAATGTAAGTTGAAAAGAACAACAAAAACATGTCCGAGGCGGGATTGGAAGCCGCGATGCCTAATATATCGGTTGTCTAGCCTTCTAGACCATACCGCTATCCGGTCTAAAAACTAAATACTGTTTACCCTCAGACATTAGGTCCCTCGACACTTCTGCGCATGACAGAAGTAGAAGAGCCTACGTAAATTGGTCCCAGGTCAGCAATACATTCTGGTCAGGTGATGTCACGTAGTGAACAGAGCGCGCGCATTTTAAATGCAGCCTAGCATTATGTTTCGGCGGCTTCGACATTCGGTTGATCGCGCCAACAACCCGCGGGAGAACTTGTTAGTGTCTTTCTCTACAGTACACATACGCCTGTACGTGTGCAGTTTACCGTATTTTTCTAGTTCTTTTTCTTACCTGTTTCGTGGTTATGCTTGCGTGTGTGTACGCGTGTCGTTTTGATAATTTATTATGATGGAGCCAATACCGTCAACCAGTGAAGGCAAAGTATTGTGCTTATCCCCTCCTCCAAATTTTGGATTCCTTTTTTTTTTTCATCTTGCACCGTAGATCCCCAGTCATGCCCTACGGACAATAATAATCGGTCATAGTGCATTCAGTGCTGTAGGCCCACTTTGATTTCATTCTCATAGTATTACTATTTATAAAATCTTGTCAGGTATAGATTTACTACGCCGGGTTGGTAACACTGCAAACAATACCTTTACCGCCGACCAGAATAACCAACGCCTTTCTTCCTTTTCTTTTTCTTTTACAGTCCATTCCTTTCATTAAGATAGACTCTCCTTGGCACTCTCCAACTAGAGGTCTCAGCCGAATGGGTAAACAGTAAGATAGTAATAAAATAATCATATTTCCAATGTGGATATGGTAATATTACAGTGTACAAACATAATCATACGGTATGTAAGAGAGAAAGTAAAAGAACACAAAGACCACACCAAGAAAATACTGTTCCAAATACTGATAACCTGGAGAACCAGTTTACAGAATTATGTTTCTCTCCTCGCGTGTTTCATTTTGTTTTCGCGAGTTGTATGCTTATTCATCGGGGCTACGGAAGTATATTGCAAAATCCTCAGTTTCTAATGCATTCCTTTATTACCCCTTTGTTCCCACATATTACACTTCTCCATTGTACATTTTCAGGACATGTAGCTCCAACATTATGCAAAACTGTACCACTACACTTCACTGTTATGTTTAATGATAATAGTGCATTTTAAATTTGTGCACACTTGTATATGGTGCTATTTAAAAATATGCTGAGTTGGCAACATTGCTTCACCTATGGCAACACTGCGGTTTTCTATAGTTCATTTTGTTCTCATTATATTGTGAACTTTTGTTTTGATTGCTTTAACAGTTTTCAAGATATTTACCTGAAACGTACATAATTCCATGATACAATTCTTTGGCTATTCAAATTCTGGAGCCCCCTAGTTCCTATCCTACTGGTCCATAGCACCTTAAATTTTGCACATTTTCATTTCTCATGATACTCTATAAGATGGGTTATGTGGTAATCAGATTTTAGCGACTTGTGGGACCCTCCCGTGTAAGGACGGGGAACGCCTAACGTTGTCACGCTTTAATGTTAAATGATAGAACCAATGTGTCTGTGATCAATTTAACCATGTTTTTCAATGGACAAAAGAATACATCAGCAAAGACTGTACATTTCTTTGTGATCAGTTTATTACAGAACTAAACACAGGGAACTATTGCGCTGTACGGGTCAACGTACATGTTTAATGTCCAGGAGTCAACCAAAAGCAAAACATGATCCTTAGTCAGCAAATCAGGTCAAGGCTTGATCCAGGAAGATCTGCAAATAGGAGTTTGTCATACTTAAATATGCTCTCACATTAGGGAATTCACAGGCCACGCTCGCTGGAATATGACAACTGGGCTCCGGAACAAGAAAATACATGTATGGAAGCAGTGCGTCATTCATTGTAATCACCGGCATGATCATATACGAATGAGCCGTGGCAGCAATTGTATCCATGGCAATTGTAACCAAAGATAGTCTTGCTGCCCTTAACGGCTAAACTTCTGACAGAACCCAACTCTGGACTGATTTGCCATAATGATCTGCTCTGGAGTTAACTCGTGTTCTGTAATCAAAGGTTTCATTTCATTAAAGCCTGCAGCGGTTGTTTGAACAGCTGCACTATCAACGTCGACTCTCGTACTAATTTTACATGTAATTTTGCATGAAATTATGAAGCCGTGATTGTGAAGTATTTTGGCGTCTGCAAAGCGTTCCTCCCTTTCTAACTTATGCAGTACTTTTTTGTGTGTCATAACAGGGATGATTCTCAGACGGTGACATGCCAATCGCTAAGCCGAGAAGACAGCCGGGGAGGCTCCATTTCTCTGGGCTGCTTAGTCCAGATCCTAAACGCATTGGCCAAGTAACTGTCCGGGAATTTTGTACACTTTTCTTTGGTGGTGAAGAACCATATGACGAACTACAGCTTTCATGGTACTCAACGATTGAGAGACATCTTTCCGGAGAATCATCGTTCCTCCTGGTGCCACTGATCACCGCTGAAACCACTTTCAATGCCCTTATTAACTGTGCCATCGTCGCATATCATGTGTGTGTTCAACTCATCCACAGCAATCTCTTCTTCACAGAGCTGCATTTTAATCTGTTTAGCAACAAAACATTCCTTCCGGGTTGGGGTTTCCTGCGAGAATCCAACACATCCATTAACAACTTCACAGCTACAACCTCTCACAAGTTGTACAGTCAGAAACAATATTAAGTATAGGTTGGAGCTATCATTTCTTATACCTGCAAACTATACTTAATATTGTTTCTGACTGTACACATATCGACGCAAATCATCTCCAAAGTCCTTCCACACTGCTTCCTTGACATTACCTTAACTTGTGATCAAATGCTCTCACAAAAACTAGTATTCGCTCACTCCCCATACCACTACAACTACTAACACTATTTCTGTCTTTACATCCCACTCTCTCTGCTTGGTACATTACTAATAGCATGGCAAATTACCCTACACCTCTCTGTTTTGCAGCTTATATATTAACTGGCATTATTTAGATTTCTACACCGACTACGCGAGCCCTTTCTTGCAGTCATATATACTATACAAATTGAAACCTTTACCACAGACTCATTGCTTCGGTTCCAAACACTAGGACTGCTTTCCGTTGCATATGTTTTGTTGAATTCGTTAAACGCTCGGTACTTTCTCTATGAATATGTACAGTTCTAGCCAAGTCTACACTAGATCTATCAACCACGACAATCATGTCTATCCTGATCAGCCAAATAATTATGACCACCTGGGACTCGAATTGAATTCGTAGAGGTAACACCAGGGTCGAAAATCAGGACTGATATGCAAGCCCGCGGCAACAGGATTTGTACTGTCCGCTGCCCAGAAACTTTTACTTCCGTCTTTCCCATGTGTTCCCATTTCACTTTCGTTTCTACATTAGTCTTCTCTCGCGTGTGATATCCATCCATGAATACAGTCCACCCTTTTCACAACTATGTAATAAGTCTTTCCTAAAGTTTTTTGTTACTTATGCATTTTCCAAGTGTCCAACTTGTGTTGTATCTGACATATCAACTTTCTGCTGACTTTGTAACACTGCGTTCCAGATAGTAATCCTGTTTATGTCTTCCGTAGTTCCTGCTTTTCTAATTATGGTTGGTATATTTATTTTGGATTGCTTACCTTTGCAAGATATTAAATTTCACCGTCGTTAATTCCTTTCTCTCATTTTGGTGAAGTTAAAAGTATTCTCTACCCTAGCTTCGCTCCTTAATAGTTCACAGCAACTTAAATTTTGATGATCTTCATTCTCTTTCATGTTTGCAACGGATCTGCGCAACAACCAGACGAGCATTAAGTGAGACTTCTTTACCGTGACTTCTAATATTCACCAAAAAATTTTTTTTGGTTAATCGGTTAAATCTGCTTTTCTGGTGCTCAATTTATAGATTCCGGTGCAATTACATTGAACAATTCGGGTACAACGGTTACTGTAGCTCCAGTTCCGCATAACAGGCTGTGGAATTTAGATACCAATTACAAGAAAACATTTATAATTTTACGTTTTTATTTTGGAACATTCTTTGACCCATTTGTCGTATGCCACCACTGTAGAAACATATTATTTCACAGTTGATTTGCTAAACGTACTTTGTGACAAATTTTTGTCGAAGGACCTGTGACGGCTTTTAGTGGAAAACGAAATTTGGAATTGGTAAGAAAATTGAGTGCAATCAGTTAAATTTGGAGACACAATCTACCGAAAAAATGTCCGGACTAGAAAACGAAGTGTGGTGAAGAGTGTAAAAACATTGCAAATTTTACAATGGAATATATGCGAAGCCATCACTCAGTGGCGACATTTTTGAGTACCTTATGTTCGCCTCAGGAGGCTGATTCCAACATATGATGTACTGAGTGTCCTCTGTAAATAATATTGCAAAGCACAGTGTTGACGTTCCTCGTTTGTGCACAAATCAAAGTGAAAAGATCAAAACGCGCCACTCACTGCCGGTATTTAGTTATCTTACACTTATTGCAGGAGGTTGATTCCAACATACAGGATGGCGCAAAAGTAGGTATACAGCACCGTACTGATCAGCTCATTGTATATCATCTTATTATCCATCAGGTAGACATTTCCTTTATTATCTGTTCTTAATTTGTTTTTACTTACATCTTAAGCTCGGAGGAGCGAAGCAAATAATCCCATAAACTAGAATGTTTTACTTGATCAATTCAGGGGTGCATACCTAATTGTGGGCCACCTCGTAGTAATGTACACCAATGGTGACAGTTCTCGTTTGCATACAAATTACACTGAAAAAAGTTCAAATCACAACACTATACGAGACTGGCACTTATTACCGATTTCTTAAGGTACCACATGCTCATTCCGGAGGGCTGATTCCAACGTATGATGTACTTTAATGTCCTATGCAAACCAGAACGGTAACTGTTTTCGTTTGCACACAAGTAACATTTCTTTGGAGCTGTTAAGAGGCAATTCATAGGGACCGTGAACGAGGCTGACTGGTATAGTTCTAAATTTCAAGAGTATACAATGTAACCTTACTATATTATATTCTATTCTGGAAGTTTCTGTGCATCTTCAATTGACTTTAGAGTAACTTTAGAGTAGAGTACAATGGTCAAATTTTCATTTGTACGTACGTTTTGCAAGTAATACAGAGTCAAAGTCGTATATCACATCAATTAAGCAAAAAGGAGCAAAACTAGGAGGTTAAAAGCTGCGTAACGTTTACACTGGAGGCATCATACAATTTACAACACGTTAGTCCTGTACAAATTATTTTTTTTTTTTTTTCAAAAACGGAAAGTTATAAAATTAGATTATGAAGATCTTCTGAATTAATTCTTCTATATAAAAACTATTTTTTCTATATAGAAACTATAGATTTGAATAATGACTTCGCATATGATTAATAAATTGCAGTCTTTATGTACACATCCATAAAATCTTACACTTAAATCTAATCATACTTATTTAACTCTTCTACTCTCTTTTTTATTTTTTCTCTTATGTCACGTTCTAATTTGTTATTCTTGTTCTAGATTATTTTATAATGCTCCTAAGCTAGGGTATGTATTCCATCTTCTAATTTGTATTTTTCATTATTGTAAGAGCTTACTGCTAATGTTTTTGGTATGGGGTATGTCCATTCTTGCGCATGACAAATGTTGCCAACTTCGAGGAATTATTTTTCATTTTTTCTTCTTTTACGGGTTGGGCATGGGGACAAAAGTTACTTCGTTGAAATCTGTGTCCCATAAGCTTTTCAACGAGGTGTGGTTTATATCTCTGTGACGATTAGGGGCATCAGGGCAAACCAAAATATTTATAAAAATATGTACAGAGTGATTCTCGTAGGAAACACGTTCAGAATTTTTTCACTTAGTATTGGCCTTTCGCCCTTCTCTATTTTACATGATTGTACCCAATGTCTGACATACACGTGAAAATATTTTTTCCTGCGTGCGACAAGTAACAGTGTCTGAAGCTTCTAACAAATTTACAAAAACAACCACTTTCACAAAAAAAAAAAAAAAAATCATCTGCGGATTTGGTCGTCCCCAAAGTTCCTGAAAACCATCGTCACGGGCGACGAGGTTAGGTGCCTGAGTTACGACAAAGTATGGAAATGAGGGATCCAGGATCACGAAAAGCAAGGTGCAAAGGGAGAGATCCCGCAGAAGGACAATGCTTGTGGTGTTTCTCGAATTAGAATCTCATCCATAAAGAACATTCCGACGACACCACGTTATACCCTGGCCGGTGAACGATGATTTCTGACAGCTTTGCACAAGGCCACGGCGAGCCAGCAGAAGACAACAAGTCAACCAACCTAAGGCTCAGAACCTATCGCGTCTCTATGGTAACCACTGCACATTGACAAACTTTCACTCACACCCCCCCCCTCAATGAGGAAGCAGACGATTCACCCCATGCGCGAGAAGCACATGGCAACGCCGCACTCCTCAGTCGTCCTCGCGAGCTGAGCTGTCATCGTTCGCCGGCCAGGGTATAAATGCCGCTACATAGGTGAAAACAGTGAGACGTGTAATGTAACGGATCAAGCGGGTACGCCCTTAGTACGCCAAGCAAGGTGCTTGGACACACTGCCTTTCCTGTGCAGCAATTGCTAAACAACATGAGGGTTTTGTCAATCACCCACCATACTCTCTGGACGTTTTCTTGATCCCCATATTGAAACCATTCCTGAAGGGCCAAGTGTTTCAGACATCGAACGTAATATTACTCCCAGGTGAAGGCCATATCTAAAGACCAGTACGCCAGGAGTTTCCAGAGTTTGTACAGCGGCTCCCAGAAGTGTATTACTATCAAGGAGGAGTACTTCGAACAGTAACTGCTATTTCAAGTAATACAATAATCTATTGCAAACAGACATTAACTGACCTTTCTGCACAGAGGGTTGTGTATTATTGATTTTGTACGTTCTTGTCAAACAGAATTTACATTTTGAGAATGCAATATGGAATTCTTATCGTACAGTGTTGTTAATGATTTTGGAAGTTTATTATTATAATAATAATTATTATTTTTACTATTTATATAATCTCGCACTAATGGTAATTCCGAATGTCTATTATGAAGTTCTTTGGGATATTCTAGAGGATTTTAAAATATAGTCAATATCAGAACCTTTTATACGTAATATTTTATATATATCCCGTATTCCTCAATTTCGTGAATGTTTCCACTGAATATCTCTATAAGACATACGAGTGTGATGATTCATAGCTCTATCCATATTAATAATTCGCATCCATATGCGAGACAGCATATCAATTTGAACATTGAAAAATTCCTACTCGTATCCTTTTCTATGAAGAGCCTCCATAAAATTGTGTATATTCTCTTAGATTTTTTGGTCGCATACTCTACAGATTCTTATGATGATTATTATGATTCCCATCACTTACATTTCTTGTTAATCTGTTTTTAACATCATCTGATAATGGAACCGTTTCTCCTGCGTATTCAAATGAATCAACATAATCATATGAATATAAAACTTTCATTTTGCCGGGCCGCGATGGCTCAGTGGTAGAGTGTTGACCTTTGGTGGATGGAATCCAGGGTTCGATCCCTGTTCGTGCCAAGTTACCGTAGATCGCCGATTCCTACTTTCTTCATACCAACATTTCATTAATTTCTCATCATCACTGTCTCCTTTAGCCTAGCCGGTATAACCGTAGGACGTAAGCTCAAAGATTCTCTTTACCAAATCAATTACGTTTCTCGGAAACAACTTCAATGATTTTCCAAACTGTACTGATATTAAATTACTCGCTAACTGATTAACTCGTTGATAAAAATCTATATTAACCGATAAATCTTAATTGAAACATTTTTCTTTATACCTTATTGTTTCTGAGAATTAATGTATTCTTTCTTGTGTTAGTCTCCACTTAAGCTTCTTGTAAACAAATGTGTTTCTTATGTGGAAAAGTTCGAATAACCATTTGAATAAATCTTGGGTTTATCATAAGTTGCAATAAGAATCAGCTGCTCTTCTAAATTCTCCTCTTAAATGATCATGATCACCCACTTTTCGATTGCATGATTGTACACTGCTTTGAGGCTTTACAATTTTTACATTTATCAAATACATCTTTTACACCCTTTTCTTTCTATTTTATTTCCATTAATAATTCATCTACATTAATTGTGTGGACGTCTTCTTTTCCATATACAGTTATTGTAAATTTTCAAGTCCTTCCTCATTCTTGTTTACTAAACAGCTAATTAAAACATTTAAATATTCAATGTTCTGAAACTGCTTCAAATAGTATTTCACACATATGGCAGTTTTCAGCAGATTTAAACGCATTTTTTCTTCTGTAAGTTAGGTAATAGGTTTATACGTATCATAAATATTTGATATTTTAATACCATTTTTTTTAAAAATATATATATATATATATATATATATATATATATATATATATATATATATATATATATATATATATATATATATATATATATATATATATAAATACATCTGCTACACCATCGCCTATATATTCAACAATTTGGCTATTGTAAGAATCTGAAGTACTTTCAACGTAATAAATAGAACTGTTGGGTTTATGTGCATCATAAGCGTTTAAATAAAACGTTTCTGGGCCAGGTTGACATGTCCAAATTTATTTTAATAATTCAAAATCTGCAGTGATTAATAAACTCACGTATTTTATACCATACTTTAGTAATATTATTTTAGAAGCCGAACATAATCCACAATATTGTTCCTGATCTTAAGAACTCTTCTCATTTAACAATTAAAAGGTTTCGTCAAACATCTTTCACATCAAGAGTAAAAATCAATGTTCATCATTACTTATCTGGTTCCCCAGAAGTTTCCATAAATAATTACATTTGAAGAACGTAAAACTGACATATGAAAGCAACCTCTTTATGCATAAATGTCGAAACTTGTATATACTGTAGTTAATTATAATTAGTAACCGGATGCAGTTTTTTTTTAGGTAACTAAGAAAATCATAGTTTTCTTTTTCAGAAGAAAAATATTTTACTAATATTAGACTTAATGATGGTCAAACATTAACACCCTCTTTCCATACTATATTTGCGGAAATCCCATACAAAATTCCTCTTCAACTTGCAATGCTTTGGTCACTGATGATTTCCAGTTTTCTCCGGGGGAATTTCTATACAATGGGGATGAAAGGCATTGTTACGTAAATACTGGGATCTTCATAGCACGATAGGATATTGTGCCCGGACCACCCCGTAAAATCATCCCTGCTTTTAAGTCCTCAAAACTACGCGATAAATCGAAAAGCTGATACTTCTGATTGAGTGATTAGTGTGTGTATCAGGAAAAATGATCATTGTTTTTATCTAAAATATAAGACATATATTACTTTTTTCTTTCTTTTCTTCTGTAGTTCTCAGTGAAAATACAAATACGTCCAATGCAGACTTTCTTAGTCTTGAAAATGGTAACTATACGATCAATTCATAGAAAAAAAAAAACTTCTTAACTCAAGTACCAATGAATTTCATAATACCTTTTTTTTTCTTGATGTTTAAGATTCTTCATCTTTTCTATTGCATATTCTATTAACTCTCTGTCATTTAACCTTTTAAGTAGGTGACAAAGCATTTTTTTTTCCTACAAGCTTGGCACTAGGATCATTTTTTAGTTTTGATAGGCGTGTTTCTTGATGCGATTTTATCGATGATAATTTCGTCTTCACGATGTTTAATTGGGCTAATGAGCTCTGCTTTCCTTGGTCGAGTAAGGCCTTTGGTTTCCTTTGAATGACTTTTTGAATTCAATTATAGTATGATTATTTCAATTTTTTATCCTGGTTTCTATATTGATCGTTTGATTTAATTTTTTCGTGCATTCATATTTTATTCTTACTACTACTCAAAGTCGCTCTAATTTGAAATATATATTCTATTTATATCTACATACAAAGAAAACACATTAAATGACAATACAAACAATCCGAGTATTATGTGAATCATCAAATCTTAATCATTTTACACAAACTTTGCCACATTTCTTTATTTATTCTACAAGATACTTATCTTTATATTCAGATTTAATAATTGTGGTTGACAAAATTTTCTTTTAACAATTTCTCTGTTTTATTAAAGGTATTATTCTGTAAGTGGATTCGAAGATATAACCTCACTGATAACAAATACTTCCACTGGCAAGTTGAGTGTATATCGTTTCTGAATGTTAGATTTGCTTATATCAACATCATCAATTACATAATCGGTTTAATGCATTTATAGATTTTTTTAAAATACACATTAATATTATTTGGTCCTTTTTCTACATAATTCACATCAATTGTTCTGTGAAATTTATTACAGTCATTAACAAATTCTTTTATCTCAATCCATGTATAATTTCCTTGAGTAGTACATTTTTACGTTTGATTTATGAGTTCGGTTAAAACACTCTACCATAAACTTTTTTTTACAAGTGTAAGTTGAGTAATGGTTAATGTTGTATTTTGTCATCAATTCTTTACTTTGATCAGTTTGTATTTTGTTGTCTAATTCCGATTCAAACGCATTTGTAACAGCAGTCATATGTTTATTAGTCAGCGGTGGCAAAAGTACATTTAGAAAATATAACAATTATTGTTAGTAAGTATTTAAAACCTTTATTTGCTTTGAACTTCCATTCAACACTCCACTATCCATTTCCAAAAGATCGGCTTGCCATAGATCAATTTCTTTCCTAACAATGTTTAATCATTCAAAATTCAAATTCCATGGTGAAGGTTTCTTTATTTCTTGAATGATATCTCTAATACTTTTACATTCTTCTGGTCAATCATACTTTAAAAATTGCATTTTAGTAATACCGTATTTACCTTGCTCTAGACATCTTCCATTTCTCATTTACTCTAGTCTAATGGTACGGGCACAGCGGCTCAGTGGTTGAGCACTAACCTCTGATGCGATCACCGGCCAATTAATTTTGTGGTGGGCAACATCGTTTTTTTTTTCTCGAGGTACTCCCGCACCCTCCCACAATTTCATCCCACCAAATCTTTTCTCATTTACTTGCCTCAGTCATCCATCTCCGTTAGCCTAAACGAGGAAAGACCCGGCACATTAAACAAAGATTTCGTTTAATTATTTTTTTATTCTAAGGGTATATTTGCTTTTATCATTACGCTTTTTAAACTTAACACATCATTGCTGCTTACTTAGTAGACAATCATGAAAACACTT
This sequence comes from Thermobia domestica, assembly GCF_964235325.1. Taxonomy (NCBI): domain Eukaryota; kingdom Metazoa; phylum Arthropoda; class Insecta; order Zygentoma; family Lepismatidae; genus Thermobia; species Thermobia domestica. Next base: position 72,978,957 of record NC_137470.1, on the reverse strand, counting down.
TCTACATACATACTAAACAATAATTGCTTTTCTTCCACTGCAGAATTTTTATCTGACAAACTTAATTATATCGTTCTTTCTAAAGATAAAACGAAACGTTTCAACTATAGTAATGTTTAAAAAGTATTTATCAAGGCTTAATTCAATACACATGATTATTCAATCATAGAGAACCACTACTTCTCGTTATTTTTTTCATTATATGTAACTATTACATGAAATATTCTGAAGATTGTAATTTAAAACTTCAATTTCTCAATCGACACAAGCTTACGTTTCTTTCTGCATAATTAAGTTCTTCCTCCACAATTAATTAAGATTTCTTTATTATTTGAAAATCATCCTTTGTAATAAACATTTCAATATCATCTTTCTTTATGTGTGCATCTTGTTCATAATACATTTTCAAATTTGTTTCTATCACTTTCTATTTATTCATCAATGTTACAGTTTGTAGATTCAAGCTGTTCTAATACTGAAAATTTCATTGGGTATATTATCCATTCTTTCTTATAAAATTAATTTACGATTTTTTGTTTCCTGTGAAGATTTAATTAAGTTCTTATTAAAGGCATAACGATTCAAGGAAGTTGAATGTATGACATAGTTATCGCATTTACATTACTTATTCTTTAATAGTTTTAATTGCTCCTGACTAACGTTAAAATTTGGAACAAGGCCTTTCCTATCCCCGAATTACCAAATACAAGGTGTTCATTTATTATGTAGCCTAAATACACTGGTGAAAATTTCACTCTTAAAAAACATGAACGTACGGCGAAAACCGCGTTGTTTCCAAGTTGTCAACGAATTTTAGAGGAAGCTAGGGTATCGTAACGCGGATTTAACTACGGATGAGAGAAAACAAAAATATGTTTTGATAGAAAATGTCTAATTATCGGTTTATTAAGCTGTTCTGGCGTAAACATTAGTATTATCCTTTCTCGGTTTTACGTTATCATCAATTTTAATATCCGCAATTATGGAACCACCACAGAAGTTTAATAACAAAGAAACGTGGCTGACAACACTTGTAAACAAAGTTATAACATTGAATATCACTTCGTGACTGTAATCTAAGCAAGAAAAATGTCACAAACAGAAGATAAGTAGTTGCAGAAACAGAAATCCGAAATGCTATTAAAACGAATATCAGGGCAAAGGATTGGAAAAAGTACTGAACGAGGAGCGGGCTTAGCATAGTTCCCTGACATCTCACTTTTTCTATCCAACAGTATATTCTGCAGTTGGGAAGAATGTTACAATTGTGTTAGCGAAGTGTGCACATGCGTTCGGGTGAAAAAATGAGCATGGAAAGTTATTAACAAAAGCAAAATAGCGTATTTAAGATGACACTTGGTTTACTTGTGTGAATACGTAAACACAATCTAGGCGGGTGTAAATGAAAAGAAATGAAAACTTACATTTAATGTCAAATTTTTCTAACCTTAAGGCTCAGGATTTCAGTAAATGTTAAAAGTGAATGGTTACGGAAACATCTGTGATATAGGAAAGTAAGAGGAAAGGGAGTACACGAAATGAGGTGAAGACGAACCATTCGTAATTTTCGTAAGAGTACAGTTTGGTTGAATGCAAATTAACATCTTTAGAGGAAACTCCCATAGTCTCATTATCTGACTTGTCATTTCTTTAAGAGAGTTTCTAACACGTTAGGACTATTCGATTGTACATTATTTCTTTCAAGATCAAATAAAAACAACTTAAGGATCCCTAAACCTAACTGAACCGTTTATAAGAAGGAAAAAATTACATTAAGCAATTTATGTACAGACATCAAACATAGTACACATATCTTGTTTCTCTGAATTATTTGGTCAACACACGTTAAACATGTTTCACATGAATTAGGTGTGCCTCCTTTCCAAGTACTTGCAGTACCTGGTGTTGTCCTCTGGTACGCGTGTTTGATTTTGCTGTAGTTCTCGAGAGTAGTTCAATAGAACACGCGGTGCAGTGTATGGTGTTGGATGTTCTGGAGTGTATTCGTATGGTGTGTAGTATTACCCAAATGGCACCAATTCAGATGTCAGGAAATGACAAATATACATCTTAGGTATGGGCGTGCTGATGGGAAGTCTAATGAAGCACATCGACTATATCATGAATAGTTTCCAAATCATGTTCTTCCCAACCGCAGTACTTTTGCTACTATCGATAAGAGGCTTCGAGTACAGTGCGTGCTACCTATGATTCAGTTGGATGCTCTCGGACCGTCTTCACTCCTGATAGCGAAGAGAGAATTCTTCAGATAGTTCAACGCTAGCATTCCAATGTGTTCAACATGGCTTCGTGTGAAAAATGTTTCGCAAACGACAACTGTATCCCTACCACTTGCAACATGTACAAGGAAGGAATAGAAGAAAGAGATTATCCTCCGCGAAGACATTTTCGCGAGTGGTATCTTAATCGGTGTGTAGGAAACCCTCTGTTTCCTTCTTTAATCATATTTACTTATAAGGGGAGTTTCACGTGAGATGCTGTTATCAACATCCACAACGAATACCAATGGGATAAGAAAACCCTAATACAAGCTTGCGTACATGATACCAATATCAATTCTCGATTAATGTGTGTTCAGGTATATTGGGGGACGAACTTCTGGAGCAACACATTTTACCATAATGTCTCATACCTGCGATTCTCTCAACGAAGTCTTCTGCAATGGCTGGTCGATGTTCCATTTTTCAGAGGGTCTCACCTTGTTTATGCACGATAGTGCTCTGGTACCTTTTGTGTGACACATTCGTGCGTTGTTTGATTAGTACTTCCAAAACAGATGGATAGGGCGCTGAGGAGCTGCACAGTGGCCTTCTTGCTTCCCTGACCTGAATTCTTTGGATTTCTATTTGTGGAGACACCTCAAATGTATAGTGTACAAAACACAAACAAACGACATACACGAATTCACTCAAAGAATTAGTGATGGATTTGCAATGATTCCTTATAAGCATATGCGTTTCAATCTTGTACGTGAATCATTGTCAAGTCGTGCAGAGTATTGTATTGAGGTTGACGGAGGGCAACATCGGGCATCTGTTATAATTATTGGTGTTTTTTCAGTTCTTGTTCATCGTAGTACGTAGAAAACAAAGGACCTATACTTTACTAATGTGACATAATACGCAAATTCCTGGTGGACAACATCGTGTTCATGGATTTTCTAGAGATCTCCCGTTTCCTTCAACTTCTCATTCTACTTTTTCATCATCATTCACTTGCAATATCTACTATCGGATAGAAGAATTGAAGTGTCAGGTACGGTACCATGCTACACCGCTTTTCGGTACGTAGTAGTGTGAATCCTTTGCCCTGATGTTCGTTGTAACAGCATTTCGGATTTCTGTATCTCTAGAATCACTTCTTTATCATCTTTTGTTCATATGAAGGATTTCTTGCTTAGATCACAGTCATCAAATGATATAACTGTTTGCTAGTTGCATCAACCAACTTTCTATTTTCTTAACCTCCGCTATATGTGGTTACACAATTGCGGATATTAAAATTACTGATAATGTGAAACTGACAAATGATAATACTCATGTACACATCACATCTTAATAAACCGATAATTAGACATTTTCTATCAAAACACATTTGTTTCCTCTTATCCGTACTTCAATCACCGTTCCGATACTCCAGCTGCATCCATACAATTCGTTGCGCCGGTACAACCTAACTGTAGAACATGAATATTTTGATAAAATGTACAACTTCCTGTTATGTCTTTCACCGCCTTTAATGTCGTTTAGTTTCCGAGCTACGCAGCCTCAAAGATACGCATCCTCGTTTTCTTTGGCATCGCGTGACTTTTAAACAGCGCTGTTTTCGCTCCACATTCAAAAGGGCTCGTTTTTTAAAACTGTTTGTGTGTGAGGAGTTCACCATTGAATTTAGGATACATAATAAATGAACAGCGTGTATGTCTACATTTATTATACAGCAAATTGTTAATTCCTAACTTCTGCATCAATATTTTTTATTTCCGTGTTATTCTTTAACTTCTTAAAATCAACACTAATATTTGTGTCATGTTTTTTCAACCAACACAAAACACGCTTCATAATAAACCTTCGAAAAGTTCGCAAAAGACTAAACCATATGTAGTAAGTTGAATGATTTCTGATATGTAAAGTGGTGGTGTATTAAATAAAGGTCACTATATTTTTAATATTTATGTTGTTTTAAACCTTTTAATGTCTTGCACCGAGATTATATCTTTTGATTGTATTGAAACGCTTATCTATCACATTATAAATCTCCTTTGAAATAACTTTATTTCGTAATGTTTCAATACCATAAAATCAAATATTTTTGTATTATTTCATAGTTTACTGATCCCACAAAATTATAACAATTTCCCTCATTTTGTAATTAAAAAGATTTTCACTACCACAATTAAAATATTTTGGTTTGCGATAATTAGTCAAATCAGTATCATTTTCGAAAATAAATTTATACGTATCTCTAAATAAAAATCAAGGAATCTATGGAGTCCATAAATCAATTACTTTATCTAGATTAATTTTGACAGTTAAGGCTACATCTTGAACATTAATTACAATACGTATCATAATTACCGCTATTTACATCTGAATCCACTTTGTGTTTCTTGAAATATTTAACCATCTCACTGTGTACATTTTGTTTAAAAGCAAACTTTTTTCACAATAGTACTACAAAATCAATTAAAACTATATATGCTTTTTCCAATTTTGTAATTCATACATCACATAGATTTTTCATCTTCTATTTGTAATTGTTTATGAAAATTTTACGTAAGTTCTAATATTTCATTTGGTTCAGAAAATTCATATTGTCCTGTTTTCTTAACTGATGGAAGAATTACGTCAAAAATACAATCTTGAAACATGACACGGGCTTTTTCCATTTTAGAAGGAAGTGCTATAAACCATGCTCATTTATACATTACGAAGGTTTACGTTTTCAGAGGAGCCAAAATATTTTGCTGTTCATATTTCTAAATAAAATTTGGTAGTTTTATTTTACACTATAACTAATTTCATCTGTTCTTTTCATACTCTAATATTTCTGCAACATCTTTAATATTTTCATCATTAATAAAATTTTGATTCGTACATTTATCTTAATTATTGTTAATTGCAATTATTATAAAAACTATTCAACCTATTTTATATAGTTCACATATCAGAGCGCTGAAAGAATAACCTTCACGACACTTTCAAAACTTACAAAGATGTTGGCAATTGAAGTCTTGCATGCAATTATCATTATAAACAGGTTTTTGATTCTGAGGTACTGTACTAAAGTAGTATATTCCCATAGGAATCAAACATATATTTTCATCTTCCAATAACAAATTGTGTTCTGATGTTTTCGGACTTACCGAAGTTTAAAATACTACAATCTCAATTTTTTTTTAAAAAAAAAAAAAAAAAAAAGGTAATTCATCGCTCATAAACACCCTAAAATAAATTTTCAAGAAACCTCCCTATGTCGAAGTTGGTGAACGGTTTTAGTATTGTGAATTCCTTCGCCTACTTTTTACTTTTTCACCTTCCTTTCTTGCATCCCTAAGTTGTGTCCTTTTTGTTCTTCCAACTCGTGTTAATTCTTTTTTCATCAATTACGATTTTAGCGATAGCGACTGCTCCTCCTGCTAAAGAACTGCCAGCTTCTAATGCTGCGACTATAGCACGTATCGTAAGAATAAAGTCAAACTAATTCTTTTACGTGTTTTTCATTTTCTTAGGTTTATGTTTCTCCATCAGTATATGATCTACTTTTAGAGTAACTACCACGTTGTGAGGAATCGACAACGTACCTTCTTAAATTAAACACCATTACCAGAGAAAAATATTCACGAAAACGACCATAAAAATTAAAAAACAAAACTAATTGAACAAAACCATTTTACATACCTCATTCTGATTTTAATCCTAATCCTAATTACACTCCGGAAGCAATTACTAAAGTGGATAACTTTTCAGTAACTAGTACTGCGTCTTTAGCAAACACTCTTCTACATGATTTATTTTCTAATCCTTTGTTCGCAGTATGTCTATCTTAGTTATCTCTGTAATGTAAATCATGTTTTTTACAAGCTTCGTCTAATAGATGAATACCTTTACCCTCTTTCTAATCGTTCTTCTAGATTCGTATTTGCACCACAGTATGATAACCATGGAATATGTAATTCAACGGAAGTTTATAATTCATATCGTTTCCTAAGCTTTTGCCATATTTGTCAATGAAAATGTTAGCTGTTCGCTAATTTGCTCAGCTTAAGCACAAATTTATCAAGCTTGGTTTCGTATCTCAGAATGTAGGACCGAGTAAAGCCAATTTACGTCTAAAAGCCCAGGCATAAATTTGTATTTCTACATGATTCGTGAAATGAACTGAATTTTTCAGTCGTTTCCATGTCAACAAGTGCCTAGAGTCCATACCTCTGACTCACGCACACAAAGCTGGGTGTCCCTGGTATATGGAATGACAAAACAATCTGGCACCAGGGGATAAATTGGGAGGACTAAGATTGTGAGCTGTTTAAGAGGATGTTGAAACTTATAGGGAAATTGATGTTGGGTGGAAATCTACAAGTACACTTACATACCGCAATGGATGGAAATGGAAAGTAGAAAACAAACTAAAAGGTGAATTTAAAAATCAAGAAATCCATCTGGGAATAAACAAAAACATTAGCGCTGGTCTCTCCGATTGATGTCAGTTTTCTCCCACTGGAGTTTTGAAGATGATGTTGACCTTAAAAAAATTTAAGAAACTTAAATATCTGTGGAGATAATGCAGTTTTCTCCAGAATGAAGCATTTACTTAATTTCGTGTGTTTTATATAGTTGTATAAATACTTCAAAAACATAAAGCCATAACATGATATTGGTATAGTATTTTTTTGTAATATATCCAATTTTGTATATAAAAAAGAAGTTCGCTGAAACTGGTTTTACTTATACTACTCACACGTGCCAGTGTTATACGAACACATTCAAAACAATATGATGAGAAAGAGAAAAAAGAGCATCAACGAAAGCAGACTGCATATGTGCGTTGCAAAAGATTTCGATGCTTCTAAATTAGTTTTCTTTTGCTTTCTTTCCTTTTCAAGCTCTAAGCATAAACTGCAAATTGTCTTCCACTACAAAATAAAATCTTCCAATTTTACGTCCCATGTTAATGCACTTTAAAGGAGATGGATGGTAACGGAAGTGAATGATTAAGAAAGAACTGGCGGAATGAAAATGTGGGAGGAAATGGAAGTCTGTGTGTATAAAACGCTCAAAAACGATGATACAATGTCGTCTGATAAAACTCTAAGCCTGGGATCGACCTAAGGACTTCTGCAGCAAAAGAGATAGCTCCACTACTGAGCCACCATAACCCCAGGCTGCATCATGTATAATGTTATAAGGTATTCTTAAACTGCACGATTGCAGGAGCTTTTCTAGAGGGAAGGAACAAAAAAGGCAAACGTATTTCCGAGTACACATTCACCTTAATGCATGCGTGCACTCGACAGTTATTTATGGAGAGTACATAACTACTATTACACCTTTTAAGTTCTAATACTATTTTTACGTACTAAAGTAGTGTCTTCAACATCCAATTAAAAAATACCAATAAAGTTTTCTACTTCGTTATATTTTTAAGAATAAAGGCATTGTAGAACACGTTACGTATGGTTTCACGCCTTTCTGCCCCGAGATATAAGGGGTGGTGACGTCAAAACTTCTCAAAAATATTTCTGTTAGGCCTATCTTTATTTTTGGGCGGGCTTACTTTTACAACTAGAAGATTGAAATTTTGAACAAACATTCAGCGCATCGCTTAATATTAATATTATTATTATTATTATTTGATATCTGCGTTAATAAAGCATGGGCGGGGTCCCAATGGGGCAAAAAGATCCGATTACTCTGAAAATTGATTACCTCAAGGAAATGATAGGGAAATGTGAAAAAAAAGTTCTATTCTGCAGAGAATGAGGTACGAACCATGATCCTAGGATACATAGGGACTCTGCTGTAGCCGCTTGACTGAAAGTCTGTAATTTACCTTTTAAAAAAGCCATAATTTAAAAGGGTTAACGACAGAAATCCTCAAGGCTATACGCGTCTTCGGTACAGTAGAAACAGTTTCGAATCCCGGTAAGAGGTCGTGTGTTTGGCATCCTACATTACACGGCAATGTCCACATTTCTTATATCCTCGATATTGAAATTCAATTCAACCAACTAAATTATAAACTACGATAAATACAGTACACTATATTTCTACAGTATTTAAAGATACATATTAGGTTGGTACGAATGAAGTGTCCGTTTTATCATCTGGTGAGAAAGTCAGCATAAATGGACTAACGCCTTTTTTTCTTTTTGTAATCATAGCAATATCAACAAAATGCATGACTTGTTTTCAATGAGGGGAAGGTTTTTAATATTTTTTCCACGGTAAGTAGCTAGGGGATGGTGCTGTTAACTTTGAAAACTGAATGAAATACCATAAACGGTTTGGGTACAAAACCTCGCGGCCCAAAATCTCGCCGGGCCGAAACCTCGCCCCCCAAAACGTCGCGCGGCCAAAACCTCGCGCCCCAAACTATCGCAATACCCAAAATCTCGTCTGACCAAAATGTAAATGTTCCAACAGATGATAAGGATGACGGTATAAAAGACGCTGTTTCAGCAGTATCACGGGTATTTGACCAAGTCCCGCGATACCATATGAAAATTCTATTTTTGTATTAGAGGATTTCAATGTGAAGATAGGGCGACAGGATGTTTTAAAACTGGTTATAGGGAAAGAAAGTCTGCATAAGGAAAGTAATGAACTAACGGGGTTAGATTCGTGAACTTTGGAACATCCAAAAACTTAAAATTTTAACAAAAATCTAATAATATTTATGAAAGTATGAAATAATATATGAGTTTTTACGACGTTCCTTGATTATGTCCTGTAGATTAAAGGAGTCGTAGATGACCAGGATGAAGGAAATCATCGAATAAAGAAAGTGGGAGGAAACGGGAATAACCCGAGAAAGCCCACGCACACGATGTTTTGTATCATCATCTTCTTCTCATTATTATTATTATTATTATTATTTGTAATGTGGAATTGCATATTAAGAAACTCATTGGGTAAATTTTAAAGAAAAGTTTCATTCGCGGCGAGGTTTTGGCCACGCGAAGTTTTGGGTGGCGAGGTCCCGCGAGGTTTCGGCCGCGAGATTTTGTCCGTATCCCACCATAAACAAGGTAAGAATATATTGGTGGGGAGTCAGTAGGGCGTCAGCACCGTAGCCATTGTCCAATACAATGAGAATTGATAAATTTGTATCCATCCAATAACTTAAAGTAGACTATGTGAGTTTAAAAAGTAGGTCTTTACTCTTAAAATATCGAAGTGCAATCTTCTGATTTAACGTTCCACGTTTTACTCCTTAAGCTCAGAGATAGACGATTAGAAAGAGGAAATACGGTATACGAGGGCTATCCAGAAAGTAGATTACGTTTTCGTCTGTGTCCGCTAGGGGCGGGGCTAGCGCGGCCATCTTGGGGTCAGAGCGTTGCGCAGCTCAGTCGGCATCTAGCCTAGAGATGGGCAGAATCGAGTACTTTTGAGAATCGAGTACGTACTCGATTCTGCAGGGAGAGAATCGATTCTGGACTCGGATCGGAATCGGTTTTCTTCATTTCTATCCCCCCCCCAGCGCACTCTTGCGATCTAACGGTACTTAAGTGGCAAACAATTTATATTCAACGTTAAGTAATAACAATTTTAAGTAGTTGGCATTGTAATATATCTATATCTATCTATATCTATCTATCTATCTATCTATCTATATATATATATATATATATATATATATATATATATATATCTGGTAGGATTTTAGTTAATAAAGTACACCACGATTAGCAACACGAATTAGAAGAATCTTTTTATATTGCTCACCCTCTATTTTATGCATACCTATATGTTTCATTGTTGAGCACATTTATTTGCATTCCCGTTGTTTCTGTACACTGAATCCCACGCTTTGTAACCCGCAAGCACATGAGGCTAACTGAAGTTCACTCTCACTCTTTACCATAAGCCAAATGTCGCCAAGCGAGTGGGTGGAGTTCTGGTGTAGGCTGTTCACTCTACGGTGCATGCTGTTCAAAGGGATTCGGAATCAATTCCAGCCAATCAGAGCAAGCGTAGGGAATCGAGTACGGAGCTCAGAACTCATTTATGAGAAAAAAATTCCGAGCACAAACAGAATCGATTCTGGATTCAGATGTCCTGGACTCGGTTTGTGAAAAGTGAGCACAAGCAGAATCGAGACCAGCTGTGCTCGGAGTGGAAGTACAGGAAAGCAGATGCTTTATCAGCCTATTTGTTCGTTACTGGTCAGTCAGACTTGAATAAAGGGACAACATTAACATAATCAATGGCACCAATATACAAGATAATTACAATTTCTAAATTACAGATGTTCCATACGCGTATTTTAACACACACATTTGCTATAATTATTGTAGCCTTCATTCTATGAATGGCTTTATCCCGCCAGATAATAACGTTCAACAGAATGATACGTGGTCAGTATCAAAGACGTACGCAGGGTGGGTTCTTGGGGTTCGGACCCCCTCCCCAAAATCTCGATCTGTCTGTAATTTTAATATAATTTTAGGGGTAATTTTACAAATTTTAATATAATTTATTCTCATATTGAATTTGAATGCACCCGGAAAAACTTTGGACCCCCTCAAAATAAATTCCTATATACGTCGCTAGTCAGTACAACGACTCAGTGTCGTTTCTTGTTTTTCGACAAATTCAGTGGCGGTTGTAGCCCGAGGCCAGGGCCCTCGGTCCCCCAGTTTTTGAGTGACAAAAATAATTTAAGCTATTTTTTATGTATTTTTGAAAGTGTATAGTAAACTCATGATATACATATCATATTCTGAAGTCTGGCTGGCCCCCCACAGTTTTTAATTTCTAGAAAAGCCTCTGGACTCATTACTTACAATTCACTAGTTACAATACACTCACAATAATAATAATGAACCATAGGAATTATGAGATATGTAGTAAGTCCAGAGTTCAATTACGCATGCAGCATTTGTGGTAGGTACTGCAAATCCTACCACGAATCAGTGGTGGATCTAGTCTGGGGTCGGGGAGCCTAGCCCCCCAGTTTTCTAAGTGACAAAAATAATTTAAGCTATTATTTATATACATTGAAAGTTTATAGTAAACTCATAGCATACCTATCATAGTCTGAGACCTAGTAGCCCCCACCCCCCGTTTTTACCTTCTAGATCCGAAACTGCCACAAATGCTATCAGATTGCTATACAGTTGCCTATAATTATAAATAAAGATGCAGGGAACTAGAAATAACTACAGCTGCGATCAAAATTGCACTTCTGTGCTAAAAGAAGAAGTGGGCTTTGTGGTGGATAAACACTGTGTGGGGTTTTTATTGGGGTTATCTTGTTTCCACCCACTTTTGTCATTCCACCATTATTATTTTATTATTATCCATCTCATTATTACCGTATCTTAGCCTCGGTTCATGCTCGCAGAATGTTAAACTTAATAATAATAATAATAATAATAATAATAATAATAATAATAATCGATTACGAGTCGAGTTCATTTATGAATCATAGTTTATTCTGTGTTGGTTAAATGTAAGAATGATTAGTTATAACTAAATTGTCTACATTGCAATACGTTACAGGGAAACTGAGCTGATATCGTAATTTAATTCGATTCTACTTTTTCGTGTAGGCCTATAGGTAATTACTTCATTCTTCCCGATATTCATTGATTGATCGATTGGTTTAATTTTAATGCGCTTTTTCGCAACCCAAGCTGATATGGAAATCATTGTTTAAAGTAGGATACAAATTTATGCGAGTTACAGGCATAGCATTTTCACTTGTTGTAATGACATTACACTTATCTGCTGGGAAGAGGCGTATTGTTATCCTATGTAAAAATATTTCTAAGCTAATAACATCTTGTTAGGTACGGGGCGTTTCGGCTGGGTGAATGCGTAATTGATCACAGAGATGTTAAAGAAATATGACGAACGTTGTCATTTACCTCAATCAGAAAGATATTATTTATATTTTGCTAAAATCTTCCTTTATTCTGTTATGAAATATTTCCTTCCTCGATTAAAATTCTCTTCAATTGAATCGGACAAACTTCGGTAATAAATCATGGCTCTCCAATGTGAATAAACAAACATTCTAGGCCTACGCTATATTAAAAAAAAAAAAAAAAAAAAAAAAAAAAAATGCGCATCATATGCACAGAAGCATGTTGCAATTCGCTGTGCCGCATTTGTTGCTTCCATACTTCTTACCTTACTGTTTCTGCTGGACTCGATTCTTACTCCTTTCATGGCTTGCTTTACTGGCCTTTCCCTCCCTCCGCTGATAACAAGACGAAACAAGAAGTACGCTACTTTAGTGAATTCAGTCAAAGCTCTTTACGCTGCGTAAGGGTTAGTTTCCCATCAGTTGATATATGAATAGCAGAAATGTGTTGTGTATACGCAGCTTGTTGAATGCACTGCCAGGGAGGTGAGCCACTGATTGAGCATAATAAAACCGAATACAGAACCGATCCAGAATCGAATCCAGAAAGCGCGTACATGAAGTCATGAACGTAGGATCATCAACGCAGGCCACTGAGTGAGAATAATTAAACCGAATCCAGAATCGAGTCCAGACAAACCGAGCACAAGAGAATCGAGTACAGTAAGGAATCGAGTGGAATCGATTCTTGGACTCGATTCTGCCCATCTCTAATCTAGCCGTGCTAGTGAGAGGTTCGTGCTGTGCTCCGTTAAGATACTGTGACGGTTTGAAATGTCTGCGTTAATTGAAAATCCCGCGAGCTGCGAGGTGCGTGCAGTAATAAGGTTTCTGACAGCAAAAAACTGTAAACCGATAGAAATCTATCGGCAGCTGTGTGAAGTGTATGGGGACAACATTATCACTGAAGGTGGAGTGCGACAGTGGGTCATAAGATTTAAAAATGGCCGAACCAATGTTCACGACGAAGATCGAAGTGGGAGACCCAGCAAAGTGACTGCCGAACTTGTCGAAAAAGTCGATGTTAAAGTCCGTGAAAATCGAAAGTTCACAATAACGGAACTTTCTTTGAGTTTTCCACAAATTTCGCGAAGTTTGTTGCACGAAATCATCAGCGAAAAGCTTGGTTACCACAAGTTTTGTGCAAGATGGATTCCAAAAATCTTGACAGAGGACCACAAAAATCAGCGAATGGCTGCAGCGTTGCACTTTTTGAACGCCTACAATAAGGATGGTGACTCTTTACTCGATCGCATCGTTACTGGTGACGAAACATGGGTGAAACACGTGAACTGTGAAACGAAATTGCAATCAATGCAGTGGGGGCACACAGGTTCTCCCCAAAAACCCAAGAAATGCATGCAAACAATGTCGGCAAGGAAGATGATGGCGACTGTTTTTTGGGACAGAAAAGGTGTGATTTTGGTGGACTTCCTGGAAAGAGGCACTACAATAAACGCTCAAAGGTATTGCCAAACTCTGCAAAACCTCAGAAGAGCAATTCAAAACAAGCGCAGAGGAATGTTGAGCTCTAAGATCTTGTTGATTCACGACAACGCCCGGCCCCACACGGCAAATGTCACGCGTGAAGTTCTTGAATCTTTTCAGTGGGAGTTGTTTCCTCATCCGCCGTACAGTCCCGACCTGGCACCGAGCGACTTCCACCTATTCCCAGCAATGAAGAAGTGGCTGGCTATGCAGCGTTTTGATGACGACGAGCAGCTGCAAGAAGAGGTAACGAAGTGGTTGAAGTCGCAGGCGGCCGAATTTTTCGACGAAGGAATTTCCAAGCTCGTACATCGCTACGATAAATGCCTTAATTTGAATGGTGACTATGTCGAAAAGTAGTATTTGTGTGTGGCTTTCATCTGTATATAATAAAATTTGTTTCCTATACTTTGTTGATTTTTTATTCCAAAACGTAATCTACTTTCTGGATAGCCCTCGTATATGGCCATGTAAGCCAGTCACATATGAGGAATGACGTCCCTCGCAGTTTAAACTAGCCGGGAATTGGCGAGGAAGAAAGGTTTAGTTGATTTTGGGTTAACGTCCATTTCAGCCACGAGGCTCGGGTTCGATCACAGCCCCCGCCAAGTGAATTTTGTGGTGGACAAACACCGTGTGCGTGGGGTTTCCTCGGGGTCTCCCGTTCCCTACCACTTTCTTCATTCCACCATTTCATTTATTACTGATCATCACCGTCTCTTTTAGCCTAACCGGCATAACCGTGAGACGTAAAACTCAAAGATTTCATTTATTTCAGCAGCGAGGCTATATGAGACGAGATCTGATTAACGTGAAATTCAAACCCCATGAGCTCCCGCCGAGAATCGAACGCAGGTCTCCCACGCCACGTAAACGCTGAAGAACGAAGGATATCTGAGAGAGGAAGAAAGGAATAAACAAGGAAACAAGTGGCCTGGAATCACTGTTGCTAGGTATTATCAGGTGAGGTTTAGGTACCTCATTTTCTTCGCATGAATGAGGAAAACTCGGGAAAAACCTCAGAGTCACTGGCCTGCAAAACATTTTACACTTTCTAAACCGAATGTCCCCACGAGGAAGAGACGGATGTACTTTGTGATACGAAGTTTTATTAAAAAACCATACACATTGCTTTAAAATGTAATATTTTGGGGACCGTACATAAGAATTTCAATACTTTTAGTTCGAATTAGAGATCTGAATTGAAAGGCAGGTTCAGATTTGTTTAATTGCAACTGCAAGCTAACAGCACAGGGCTTTCCAAGAGGTGAATGTATGTATATATATATATATATATATATATATATATATATATATATATATATATATATATATATATATATATATATAGGTGGATCCAAGGGGGGCTATAGCCCCTCCACCTTGACGATCAAGAATACACTGAACAAAATGGGCTTCAATCCTGCTATACACTGAACAAAAGTGCAAACTACGGTTTAACCCCTCCCTTGATCCGGCACTATTTAAAGAAAACTGTACATTCAATGCAAGATAATTTGTTACAGGCCGATAACCGATAAAAGTTTTAGCGTTCCTTAATGTGTATTTAATTGTTGAAACTTTTAATATTTGTTTCTGAAAACGTTTTAAAAATCTTTACTTACATCTAGAAGACTTAGAATTTTAATTCATTAGAACTTCTTACAAAAGTGTTTGAAACCTTTACACGTTTAACCAAAAGAACAGTCTGAGCTCCATTTTATATCGTTCATATGTATAATTACACGGTTTAGTCCATTCAACACTAATATCTTGTTGAATGGACTAAACCGTGTAATTGTACATATGAACGATATACAAATGGAGCTCAGACTGTTCTTTTGGTTAAACGTGTAAAGGTTTCAAACACTAATATCTTATAGTGGTATTTTTAATATTCCTTACTCGCATAATTTAAGGTGAACTCTAAAGTTACTCGAGAAGTCGTCCTGCTCAGAAAATACCATTCGCATCTTACTATCGGTTTTACTATTACAGATCTTCACCAGCCTTACGGTCTTTGATATTAAGTAGTACTAATAAAAGTTTTACTTCGGAAAATTATATGAATAGTGCTTCACTGTGCCAAACTACGGTATGTCTCCAAACTTTTGACCCGCATTTCATCACTATCACAAATATGTATTTGAATGAAACGCCTGCAGTTCGGAAGAGCAAAAGCGTACCATCAGACTTTGAAGAGCTTTATTAACTTTTTTTAAAAAGTTACAAATTCAAAATAATTGTAGTTACAAAAATTTTTCAATCAAATTTTGAATATGGCCTCCACCGGCCGCACTGAACACACAACTTATAGAACAAAGAATACATCAACAATCATCCTCCAACGTTCGATGTAAAAATCCTGTCTGTACGGCAAAAGAACGAATGAATGTTGCAAACTATTCTCTACAGACAGCGTCCGCAAATGAAGAAGGCGTACGTGCGTTGATTAATAGTATCAGAAGAGGCGTTCACACTGATATTTCCGCACACTACTTGTGAACTGCCTGCTGTAGGAGGAAAAATTCTGCTGTACGTAACGAAGGTTGGCAGCTCTACGTATGTATATTTTTCTTTCTTCTTCTAATATAACCAACAGATTCTATATAGCACTGTCCAGGATTACCATGTCACATTTATACGGAAATATCCCCATTTTGTGAGTAAAAACCTTCCTTCTCATACATCTTCCGAAACACACTGATTTATCCACCTTTTCTCAGCTCAAATGTATTGTCAAATAATTTCCGATATTTGACATGTAAAGATAGATTTAGATATTTATATTAAAAAATAAAAAATAAAAAGAGATTAGACCCACTCGAAAATTTAAATAGGCAAACTCAATGTGATACTGTGTAATTAAGTATTGTCTAATTATGTTTACATACATTTCAGTATGTTTTTTTAAAAAATATAATTTTAAAGATAAGTAAGAAATTGTGCAACTTTTCTGAATTACAGTTCTGATATTTGGTGAATCTAATCCGTATAAACCCTAGGTAAATATGTTTAGTAAGAAGCTTTGATAATTATAATTACAAGGTGTGATAATTATAATTACAAGGTGAACTGCAATCGCGAGTTCATTTGTTTAACATGTAGGAGGGAAAAAATACAGAACAGCTATACAGCAGTGCTATACAGATATACAGAACTGCTTGGTGGCGTGTAGATCCGAACGTGTATCTTGTATATGCACAATAAGGAGAAATTCCCAACAACTGGATGTTATATTTATTCCTATATTACCATTATAAATAGAGCTACCTTATATTTAATAATAACTGATTAAAACTGCGCGTTCTTCATCTATAACTACGCGCAGAGAACTATTTTCTTCGAACATTGAGTGTGCCACTACCACTAGCTTACACTCCATTCGAAACACCTGACCTAACATCTAATCGAACTACATGTTCCCGCCATAAATATAATATAGGAACTAGTAATTACATCAGCCGCGAATAATTGTTATGACTATGTACTACCCGTATTTAATTTACTACGTTAAAATAGTTATATGAGATATTTCAGATATTCACGCACACACGCTAACTCAAACATCATGCACTAGGAAAACATTTAATGTAAAACCTATGATTTGTTGATTCTTGACATGCGAATTATTCTCCGCACATCATAATACGACTGATATTTGTTGCACAGAAACGATCTCATAATTAGATAATGATATAATTTTGGTTATATTTTAGGCAAAAATTTTCTCGTACGCCTTATATCTGGAGAACTACACATAGGGTAGCCAAACCCAAACTATCATTTAACTCAGTATAATGTGCTTATTCCGTAGAAAATATGAAAACTCAATTTAGGGACCAATCAAAAGTTTTGTGGCTCATAATCCAAAAAAAAACTAATTATTGGTCAAGATCGCATTGCACCATTCCTAAAATTCTTGTTTTTTAAAAAAGACTTCTTTACAAACTGAATACGTTTAGGTGTTTTTAAAGAAATATTGACATACATAATATCGTAATAACCATCTGTAATACTTTTTCTTTTTCCAAAACTGTAAACTCGAGAAAAAGAGAACATTTACTGTGAATTCCAACGTTTTACCAAGATACTGAGTTTGGGATCCTAATCTAATTCGCGTCACACCAACTTAACAAGGGGAGTAAACTGAGAAGAAATACGAAACCAAAAATTGAACAAGTTCCCCTACTAGAACACATGAAAGAATAAATATTATATACAAAAGGTGTTCCAAAACCACTGAGAAATTGTTAATAGACAGATGTGCCTTAATCATGAAGATAGTGATAATCATTCTCGAGGTACTGACCAGCGAATCGAATGCAAGAATTCTAGTATTTTCCTGCTGTTACTCCAATATTCATTTTCAATATTCAAATAACGATATCATTATTTAGACAATTAACTATTTTAATTTAAACAGCAGTACTAAGGAAACCTCATAAAGCTGATATAAGGCTGTCTTCACAGTAGGATCTTGTGAACCGCTCATGTAAACCTGTAGTGTGAAGGTATTGAATACTTCTAAGCCGATCAAAAGATCGTGATACCAAAATGGCAGCCATGTTAGACACAGAAGCAGCTGCAGCTTTAATACTGGCGTTAAGTTGCAAGGAAAAAAGGAAACAAAGATATAGAACAAAGTGGCTTCATCCTATAAACCGAACAACACTGGAAGAATGTTCATTTTACAATGTTTTCTAAACTGAAAGAACATGAAAGAAAATTTTTCAATTACTTCAGGATGTATATGTCCTCGTTTGATGAACGATATAATAGTATAAAATGTGTATTTTATCAGAGTAACACCAGAATAATAAAATTTTCAACATCAAATGTATGCACACTTTTCTCCATTCCCACTGAGTCCACGTTCACGTGTGAAGGGCTCTCATAAGCCTGATCGAGCCAACTACTGGCGGAGTGATTTTCATACATCAGAGCCGCGGTTCACTTGCACCGAAGCGCACGTGTGAAACGTACATATAAGACATATAAAGCTAGCAGATGCAGCTCACGCGAGCGGCACACAGGATACTAGTGTGAAGGCTACCTCAGTTTCAAATTTTCCCATATGGAAATACCTAGAAGTTACATGACAAAACTGTACTACATGATGGCTGTGGAACTACAGTGGCATCACTTCCTATAAGAAATAACTGGCGGTATGTAGACAGGTGCTATCATGCTGCAGTGACTATTTGTTATGTCTTATCGTGCCATCTTTTTCTTCAAAGATTGCCACACTATTCTACCATACAGTAATTGTTAACTGCCCATCGTTATAATAGTGCTTTTTATATTGACATTCATCACTGTTACGGATATTGCAGTCTTTATCCGTGCGGAATTAAAGCGAAGAATACTTAACCGTCCGTAACACCGAACCACCTGCATCTTGTTGATTTTTCCAGGCATTCTTTTTTCTAAGCTTCATGCAGATGACTTCTACAGCTGTTTTTAAAATAAATAAATAAATAAACAATGACACATCCTTGCTTTTCTTTCATATCCATTCTTTCCTGGAAACGTAAACCACCGACACTTGTAGGAGTAAAATGAGAGCAATTCGTACTTAAATTCAACAATCAATAAGAATACGGTTCGTAACCACCTGCGCTTTTTAAATAGCTACCAGAATAAATGGTATACATATTGCAAAACATGCCGAAGTTATACGCAGTAATGCAAAATGTCGAATCGAAATTTCTCAGTTCTTTTTGAACAACTTTTGTATAATTAAAATTTTACTGCCTTCTTACCTGATTATTTGTATCCGTCAGGAATTTGACTACTAGGGGAAGAAGGTGTGTTGGTATTACACTACTGAGCTTATCTTTCACTTCATGACAAAATATTGCTATGTTGGGGATCTGCTCCATGAGTTCCGCTCTTACGGATGGTTCTGAAAAGCAGAAAAATTCGAATTACTAACATACTGCTATTCAAATATATCATCCAAAACTTGTCAGATTTTAAACTTAAAAAAAGAAAAACAATAACTACAGTGAGCGTCTGCTACTATGTATTATCAACGGACCCGTTCTTATGTTTCTTTATAATTTTACCTTATTTTTGCCCTGCACTAACTTGTTCCAAAAAAATAAGGCTGCAAATGAAGATGAAACCACCAAAATAATAAACATATGTAAGAATTTTTCCATGATAACCATGCATCATCATTAACTTCTTTTGCAAGAAGAAAAAAATTTCGAGATCGTACCTTTTTCGTTGTTCTGTACGTCATGGAGTGTTCCTGTTTTATTTATTTATATTTTATTTCTACAAGATTGTGGAAAGCCTGCCTGCACTGCACCAGAAGTACGCCGATATCTGTATTACATCTTAAGAAGCTGATTCCATCGTAACATTGTAATCACATACAAATTGTAAGAAACAAACAAATCATTTCCTAAATTACTGAGAAAGGAAAAAAACGATAGTGATGGATGGAACATTTAAAATTCGTCCAAGTCTTATTTTCATATTTATATACATTGCACGGAAAGCATTTCAGATATAATTTCCACTCCTCTTCTGCATATTGCGAATTGAAAATCACTGTACATTGTCACTGCCAAAAGTCATTGTACACATGCATGCTTCAGCAAATGAAGAAAAAAGCTTAAGATTTCCAGTTTCATGTGCAAGAATTTATGATTGATTTTGAACAAGCGTCAATAAACGCTACGAGAGAACCATTTGAGTAAGCGACATTACGCATTCGTTTGCTTCATTTTACTCAATCTATACGGAAACTGGTACAAAATATTGGGTTGGCTCCACTTTACAAGCCTGATAATAATGTGAGGAAATAGGTTACGAGAGCAGACGCACTTCCACTTGCTTTTGAAGGCATTCCTTATGCATTTCCATATACACAAGGCGATGTACCTAACATCCCGGAGACAGAGGTTTTTCTCGACTACTTGGCGGACAACTATGTTGACGAACCGAATGCAACCTTCCACCCATAAATACAGCACATTTGAAAGTTTACTTTTGTTTTATTGGATTATTATTTGACTCCTTACTTTATACTAATTATATTTTTATAAGTGTTTCAGGGCAATAAGAAACACATTTGATAACAGAAGCGAAAAAAGAACAAACAATGCCGAGGTTAAGCATTTCAAGTTTAATAGGAAGTAGAAATAAATCATCCCTATATAAACAGATTCATTCTACTTTTGAAGCAAGAACAGTTCCAGAGTGCGGCTGCTGGAAGCAGACAATTTAATTTTGCGAAGAAAATTTTGAAGACGTTTAGACAGTCGTACTCGGATTCTTAAGAGAAGGTTTAGATCTGTTGAGGTTGGCCTTATTTCGTACTTTAATGCAGAATCTCATTCTATTCATTTGAATAGATGAAATTACAATCCACTGAAGAGAAGGTGTTATAAAATCTTGCAACTATGTACTAAATTTATTAAGGTTCATGCCACTATTGTTCAATGCAAATTATTATTTATTTATTTGTGCGTCTGTAATTTGTTCTCGTTGTAGTAAATCACGATTGCTCTTGTGCGACAAGGCTCTATTGCAAACCGCACATCTTTTAGATTTATATTGGTGTTTTAGGTCTAATATTGAGGTGCTACCATAATATTTCATGCGATTCTGCGAAACAGAAATGACTAAAGTTGGCAAAGTTTTGCGCTCATAAAGCATTCTGCGAAACAGGAGGTAACCGCGTCATAGAAGTCGGTCAAAAAAGACCACCACCGATGGAAACAATGCTATTCCTACACTGTGAGATTTCGATGTTATTTCTTTTCCGGAAGTGAACCAAATCTTCCATGAGCTAAAAAGTAAAGCTCTTTCCTAGCATGTGAAAATCGACAATGTTGGGAACATAAATTGTTAAATTTGTTTAAAATTACGGATTCTAAAAGTTTCTTTTGGGTTTGGGTGGGAGAAGTGTTGCAATCTAAAAAGTAACGGCATTTCGGATAATCTTACTGACTACGGCAATTAAAAAAAAAAAAAAAAACTAATTTCAGATTCGTCTTGCACTTCACTTAGTCTATTGACGAAAACAGAGTCATTGGGCTGAAGTTAATAATGCTAAGGTTATGAAGATCTGGCAACATCGTAATCACATGAAAGAGAGAACCAAGTACTCTCAGCGTTGCAGTCGTTCAAGAGGTACCTACTGCATGATTGTCAGAGGGCACGTACAGTGGCTCAAAAAAGTATTGGTCTGTCAAAATATGTAACATGTCATTGTATGAAATGCAAGGAAAATGTAATAATAAACGAACATTCACTGTACTCCCAGCTTATGTATTATCCCGTGTAACGTGTAAGATGGGAGAAACAAAGCAGTAACTCTATCAAGGGAACAAAACTAAAAAAGTAAAATAAAATAAAATAAACCTATCACAATTGCCACCAAAAAGTATTGGGCAGTCTAGAATGATTACATTTTTTTAAACATTGTTACCATTCTTAGTACTTGGTAGGTATTCCATTACTTTTGATGATTGCACACAATCTCTTCGGCACGCAGCAAGCTGTCTGTGGTCTTACGAAAAAATTTTCCCCATTCTGCTACTAATAAACTTTTCACGTCCTTTTTGTTAGAGATGTCAGTTTGCGAATGTCTTGTTCCAAGCAGTGCCATAAGTTCTGGCCTGGGTTTATATCGGGTGATTGTGGTGGTGTTTCCATCCAACGAGGTGTGTTATATAACAACCAGAGCCGAGTATGTAGGGTTGTATGCTTGCGGTCATTATCCTGTGTGAAGATATATTGCGGAGGGAGACCCATTTTTTCCGCACTTGGAGGACGATGGGTCTTCAGAATGTTGTTGCAAAACTTGTTGTCACTGTTCTTTAAATAAAGCGTAAATCACCCATACCATTTGCACCATTGGCGTCTCTGGCATGTAAAATTTGGGGGGGGGGGACATCAAAGAAAATGATCTAACTGCTAGTGAGTATCTAAATAAATTAAATTAAAATAAAATATTGAATATTTCGTATTTCAAAATATTGGGGGGACGCGTCCCCCCGTCCCCCCTGCCAGAGACGCCCATGATTTGCACCCATACAACCCCATACCGCAATTTTTCCCCCTTGCGAATGAGGCAGAGAGTGTGGGATGTCGTTTGCTTCGACCTTCCTAGGAA
This sequence comes from Thermobia domestica, assembly GCF_964235325.1. Taxonomy (NCBI): domain Eukaryota; kingdom Metazoa; phylum Arthropoda; class Insecta; order Zygentoma; family Lepismatidae; genus Thermobia; species Thermobia domestica. The sequence goes on along the minus strand of NC_137470.1, from coordinate 72,956,216 downwards.
TTTTCTTTTTGCATCCCTCTAAGTAACCCGATACCACTGACCACTGTCTAGTAATCTGCAGCTCGTGCGGAAGAGGAGTTTGAAGCTAATCTTTCCATTTCTTGTAAAGAAAGCTGAATAACGAAAATGCCGATTGCTGAGAGCACTTTTTTTTCGGTATTTGCAGTATGTTGCTTGTCTTTGTTCACGTGATACTGGAATTCCAATTAAATACATTTGCTCAGCACAGATTTAATCAAAGATTCATAAATGGCATCTCAAATTGAACACAAGAACCTCCAGTGGCGTACACACAACGTTATAAAGAGGAGTTCAAGCACCCAAGTTCATATCTATGTTATTGATCTGTACAATATATTAACGGGTAAAGTACAAAAACTTGAAATCTTTATCTAGTATAGGAGTTTTGAAATGTGTTACTCGTTTAAAACTTCCTGTACTGTCGGTGTTAGGTCATAACTCTATTTAGCGATGAAGACAATATAAGAAAGAGAGAGAAAAAGAGACAATAGCTTTGACGGCAGGATTAGAGAGAGAGAGAGAGAGAGTGAGTGTGTGTGTTGTTTTTACGAAGATACAATAGTTATTATCAAATACTTGGAATTAATGAAAGAAGTAGCTCACTTCGTACCACAGCATTACATAAGTTATTTCTCATGGAAAGGAGTATTATACACTTTAGGGTGAGTTTTCTTCTGACGTACTTTTCCGAAAATGTCTATTACGATTTTATTCACATTTTGTAAGTAATATTCTAGTATTAGCTGCAGCATGTCCTGATTTAATTTTAAAAATCGATTTGGGTTTGAAGTTTTGTGCTTTTCGCTCTTATGCAACAATTCAACTTAGAAATTATAAAGGACGGAACCAACTATTAATTCCGATCCACAAACGGGACTTGAGTGCTGCGTAATTGGCTAATGCATAGATCAAGATGAAAGATTGATCCTCACAGTGTAGGCCTATTCTATTACCCAGCATAATCTCAAGCCCAGGAAATATAAAGGGGAACGAGACCCGTACTTTTTTATTTTTTTTTCGGATGAAGAAAACAAGTATAGTGAGATTTCTTGTTAAGTTTATTGTTATGTATAAAAACTGTACTCTTACATATGAACTCCCTTCCTATGCATTATGGGATGCAGAAAAACATGAAAGGTGTAAATTCGATTTTCTTCTGTTAAGATAGCATGTAACGTAAATACATGCAATGAAGCAATAGCGATGGGCGTTAGTGTTGTATTTATGGAGAAAGATCTCTTACAGTTTATCATTTTTTTTTTCAAAGTAGTAATTTGGATATGTCTAAGCTATGTAAACACAAAATATTCTAGAAGCTATTGCCTATATGGTTTGCGTAAGCGTCTTCGGTGCAGAAGATCCGAATTTCATTCCTCGTGAGAGTTCATATGGTTCGGATTCCAAGTAAGCCGTAGATTCACGCCCCTACTATAACCAATGAACACACACACACACACAAAAAAAATCTATAGGAGCATATCAACTGATAGTGAAGCATTGGTATATATCATACGATTCACCTAGTTGCGTAAAATAGGGTAATTTTTCATTTTACTCTCTCTAAAAATAAATGCATCAAAAACCATACATCGGTATTTTGATGTGTGTATTGAGCCTCTTCCCTTTCAAATTTCGATTCAATACCAAAATTAATCCTTTGTTATTGACATTCTAAAAAAAAATAGTTTGTTTCGAAAAGAAATTAAATACATATTTACAAAATAAACTTGGTGGCCAACTTCACACTGATTCCTCTTTTAGACTTCCGCACTACGCTATGCATTAGGGTCGCTGTCCGTATGTTGACAAAGTATCAGAGCAAAAACGGCAATATCGTGATGCGAATTTTTGCAATCGATTCAGAACACCAAGGATGGTTGATATCTCCTCCGTTAACTCTCTATTCAAACCGGAAGTGGTTAAAATTAGACACTTCCCGTTTCAACGTTTATCGCCATAGAACGGTAACACATATCGAAATCGGTTTTCTGAAAACGGATTTATCGTTTCAAGAGTAAGTTCCACTTGCTTCGTTCTCTCTCTTTTAGTACTGGAAGTGATTCAAATTAGCTACTTCCAGTTTTGGTTTCAACATTTATCGCCATAAAGGAAACGGCGGAAAAGGACAGCACAAAACATTTTTTTTCTTTTCTTTTACAAACGATTCAGGATCTCAAAACAACACAAGAGGATTTAACAACACTACCAAAACCGGAAGTGATTAAAATTTACCATTACTTCCGGTTCCAACATTATCGCGATATATGGAAATCGGTAACAGATAGGCAAACGTATTTTGTAAACGATTAAGCGTCTCACGACAAACTATCATGACTAACCACAACAATCTACCGAAACCAAAAGTGGCTAAACTTTACTATTTCTTTCAATTTCAGAATTGATTTCCGCAGTGCAAAACCATTGCGTGCTATCAAGATGCTATTTTCTGTATCCCATTCAGCGTCCCAATCCATCTGCTTTGTTAACTCCCTATTGAAACTGGAAGTGGTGCAAATTAGATATTTCCGGTTCTGTTATTATTTGTTTCAGCATTATTATTTCAGCATTATTTCAGCAGCATTATTTGTTTCTTGGAATGCCATCTCGGTTGCAGATATGTGTTTCTTTGTCTTTGGAAATTGTTTATGTATGGGATCTAGAATACCTTTGGATTTGTCAATAAGCCTTTCTTGAACGAAGTTTTTGTAGCTAGTATCTCCTTTTCCTTGTATAGAGAGTAAGTACTCAGCTTTTACTTTATCAATTTTTGTTCCTCTTATAATGTTAGAAATTCCACAACTATCGACTTTCGAAAAGAGATTTCCTCTCTCAAGCACAAGACTTATCATCTCTGAAATATTTTGCTGCTCTTGAATTGTTAAAGACTTCGAAAACTCATGATGAAGAGCATATTCGTAGTCTTCATTAAGGCCACAAAACAGTCTCAAAAAGTATGCTATATTTTCTTTCTCATGTTTGATAAGATCGTGTTTTGTCACGGCTTCGTTTCGTCTGGTTACTCCGATTATGCCTCCCGATACCTTGGGTGGCTTATTGTAGTGTTGCTCTAGTGCTTGATCCCATGCAACGCTGCTAAATCTATTGTTACTATGTTGAACTGTGAAATGACCGTTCTTAAACTCATTATAGATCAGAGGATGTTCTTGTTCTAGTTTTAAGCAATCGTAGTAATATAGAGTACACCACCGTGCATAATTTGTTCTGTCAAATGAGAAGAAAAGTGGCTAACACTCTCTTAGGCTGCATACATGCAAGTCTTAGTTATTTTCTCTGTCCGCTCGAATTAAGTCTCGGAGAAGAGGAGCAAGTGTGGAGACAAACTGATCCCAATAAGCAAACATGTCACTTTTTTGTGCTCCACTTTCTCTAAATTTCTCAAAGTCCATTCTGATGGCACTCAGGTTTCCGACAGCACATTTAGTTTCTTTAGATAAACTTTGTTCTTCATACACTGGTAACTGTATGCGTTTTACTATTGAGAACAATTCGGCGTATTTAGTTATGTTAATCTGTTCCGTGAACGCCTTCCACTCCAGTGTTTCATTTACTTCACAAAGCATTCCTATTGCTCTAACTCCCCTGCTATAGTGGTTTCCTTTTAAAGCCCTTTCAGCAGTGTGTGGACCCATGGTTTCAGTCTGAACAAGAATTTTTAAAGCTCCACTGCTCTTGAGGTATAGACCCATACATGCAAGCACGACTTTCTGAAGATTAAATCCCCCAAGGCCAAGAAATATGTTGGAAAACTTTTCGGGTTGAAGAAGCTGAATTTCTTTAGCTATATGATATACGCCTTCGTCACACCACAGTGAACTCTCTTCGATATTTAATTGGTGTAAGATATCTTGGAAATTACACATTGTTGTATAAATAGAGTCATACTGAGTTGCAGGATAGGGTAAAATTGGAGTATATCCCGTATTGGTCTTTTGAGATGGATGTTCATACAGTGCACTCATAAAAGCGTTTCTAGAGGGAATCTCAACTTCCTGAGGGAAATTTAATTGAGGTACGTTGGATTTTGTAAGAAATTTTGAAAGAAACCATATGAGATCTACATTTCTGCGTGGCTGCTTTATTTCATTTGCTGTAATTAGGTCATTGCTAGAAACGAAAGTACTGAGGATGCTGCACCTTGTTTTTGGTTTTGTGTAGTACAATAGTTTTTGGGAATCTATATCTTTAGTGAGAGTTCGTGAAGTGACATCAATGCCAAACGTTCCCAGGTATATCTGTGGACTATCAGGTTCTTCTAACGAGACGTTAAGTTTATCACTCAGATGATGGTCTTGAAACAACACAAGTACTGTGTCGTGTGTTCCATACATTCCTGAAAATGTAGCTTCTTCTCTGTCGAAATTGTCCATCGCACCTCGAACAGGAATGTTGGGTTTTATTGATGGAGATATGGGAACATGGTGTCCTTTAGCCCTAATAATAGTCCTGTTTGCTAGCATTTGATCTTGACGTAGTACATCATCATAACTGCAGCATAGCCCTTGACGGTTCAACATGGTGATGAGAGTTTTGGATCTAATTAAATGGTGTATTGCTTGAGCATTTGAGCTTGACGGCTTCGACGTTAACCTCGGCTTTTGGTCATAGTCAAGACTCCAACAGTGCTGCCAACCTACGCACCAAAAAATTTCCTCTTGTATTTACTGTGCTACAGAGAAAAATAGAAACTTTTAAGAGTATTTTCCACATTTTTTGATCCTTCCCATACGCTTTTCTGGCAAGCCACCTAAAGGTCTCTATCATTAAAAGTAGATCTTGATATTATTTGTATCTCTGCGGCAATTACAGTCTGAGCTGCAGGTCTTTCTATATGACAAAAGTACTTTCATTAAATCCAAAGACTGTTAGAGCGACCAAAATCATGAAATACAAAATATTTTATTACTTCTCTGCTAGTGAATCAATCAAGATAAAACTTTCAGCATATATTTATCACATTACAGGAAATGTATGTAATTTTTCTTTCTCGCCTAGAACCCAGCGTTACTATATAACAATAACAAAAAATCGGTAAAAGGGAAAATTTTGAGGGAAATTTTGAAAAGCTCTCTCGTGTGTATTACTGACAAGTGAATAACGTTACCTAAAAGCCTATACTATTGCAAATCGAACGAGGTATAACTGATAACTTTGCGACAATTACAGCTTGAGCTAGATGCATTTCAGAAAAATGTAGTGAATACAAAAGGAATATTCAAGATGGCGGCCATTGCGCAATAATGACCATGATTCAGAACATGTGACCATTTTTTTAAACACTAATGATAGTAGAACCAGTGGCGGATTACTAAATAGGCCCACTAGGCACGTGCCTAGGGGCGGCAAATCTTTTCTCCAGAATATAAAAAAATGTCTTACGTACACAGTAACAATTTAGACCTGTCGCTTCATACGAAAGAAACCTTGCTGTATCGTAATTATGTGCTATCGAGAAATGTTTGGTCTGCTCTGCCTCCTTGAGATTCGAATTGAGGCGTCAATCACTTTGTTTTTTAATCCGTGCTTTGACTTTTATCGCTTAGAATGACAATAATGCAAGCCGCCCACCCAGTAGCGTACCCAGAAATTTATTTCGGGGGCGGTCCAAACTAAATATAAGGTATTTTATATTAAAATTCCTAAAATTGCCCCTAAAATTAGGCTAAATTTTTTAAAAAGTCGAAATTTCGGGGGGGGTCCGGACCCCCAGGTCCCCCCCCCCTGCGTACGTTCCTGCGCCCACCCAATCTTGCTGGTTTGTTTTTGTAAATAAACCGTCGATTTCTCACCACCCTTGCGAAACCAATGGCCAGGCGACAAAGAAGACTTTGTTTGAAACTCGCATAGTCGCATTACCTGTACAGTCAGTCTTTTTTATATAAAAAAAAGGCGAAAGAAAATACAGTCGGTCACTTTTGAGACTGCTGTTAAGTGTCAGTGCGTCTTTCTTATGGGCCGCAAAAGTGGTTGTTTTTGAACCGTGTTATTAATCTACTCGGAGCTACTTCTGTTATACACAGACGAGTATTTGTGCTTTGCAATAAACACTTTCGCAGATATCTAATAAGATACAACTAGTTTTTGTCGTACTGTATTTTCAGGTGCATTCAGTTGGTTGCTAGTGCATTTGCGATTTTTTTTAATCCATCAGCATGAAGCGAACAAAATTAGGTAGGGCGGCTTATCGTCAACTTGCAAACGAAAAGCGTGAAAGAGAAGCAACCTTACAGAAAAAGCTTGGTACATTGGATGTAATTTTTAGGCTGAAGGAACAAGTGATTTCCGAAAGTAGTTCAGTAACTGTAGTAGAAGCGGTTAAATCGGGTGAACTCTGTGAAAATAAAAATGTTGACAATATTGTGGGTTTAGTGGAGGAAGAAAGTACACTTAAAGTATTATCTCCTCAGTTCGTTGGAGGAGTGCAAATTTCATTACTGACGATCCTGCCGAGTGGTGTCTGAATGAGTCTACAATTGACATTCTTCTAAGACATGGAATTAATCAGAATACTGAAAACGATTTTTCTAAATCGCAAAGATTCATAGCAGGTAAGACAAGATTTTTAAATAAGAGTGCTTTTTTTCCTAAACTTGTAAATGACGAATCGAATTTGTGGTATTATTTGGTATATTCGTGTAGCACTGGCGCCATTTATTGTGCATCATGTAGGTTGTTCAAAGGCAAGTCAAAGATCCCAACTCACGGCATTTCAGATTGAAAAAACATTTCAAATATTCTAGCATCACAGGAAAATTGTGAGGAACACAAAAACTGCGAGTTGGCACTCTTAACAAGGCAGAAATCTGTTGGGACCTTGGAGAACCATTTTCAATCACATATTCAGACAGAACATACGTACTAGGTCAGTGTCTTAAGAGTTTTTTCTGTCGTAAAGAAGTTGACAAGTCGCGGGCTTCCCTTACATGGTCACAAGAAAAAATTCAATTCTCTGCACAACGGGCAATACATGATATCTTTAGAGCTTATTGCCGAGTTCAATCCATTTTTTGCGGAACCCATTGAACGGTATGGAACACGGAAAGGTCATAGAAGCTACTTGTCTTCTACAATTTGTGATGAAGTTGTTGAACTGTTTGCTGATGGAGTGAGAAAAGAAATTATTAATGGCATAAAACAAAGCAAATATTTTTCCATAATAGTTGATTCAACTACAGATATTTTGCATAATGATCAGTTAGCTCTTGTGTTAAGATTTGTGAATGAAAAATGTAAACCTGTTGAAAGGCTTTTTTCGTTTCTGTCAAATCCAGGTCACAAGTCTGAAAATCTATCCAAAGCTGTAATAGATAATTTAACCAGTCATTCTATTGACCTTACTAATTGCAGAGGTCAGTTGTACGACAACACCAGCAATATGCCGGGGCATATACAGGTTTACAGACTCGAGTTAAAGGAATAAATTTTTAAAGAGTATTATGTGACCTGCGAAGCTCATTCTTTAAATTTGGTCGAAAGTAGTGCAGCAGGCAGTTGCAGGGAAGCATGTTCTTTTTTTCACTATACTTCAAGATTTACATTTTTTTCCAGTTCAATGAAACGCTGGAACTTACTTGCTTCTTTCATGTATCCAGGAACGAAAACACTAAAATCTTTAGCACAGACACGTTGATCAGAACGAGAGGAGGCTTGTACTTGTATATATATATAAACTGGGATAGTGTAATTCAGACCCTTACTCTGTAAGCGATGATCCTTTTGAGAAACATCTAGTTGGAAAAGATGCCTTATCCCTCTTTAATCAACCATACAGGCTGAAAACAGCTTTCATGATCACTTTTTGGAATGATATACTGCAGAGATTCCAGAGCCATCGTGAAATTACAAAGTGTCAACATAGATTTAACAATATCGTATGTTTTATTTGAATCACTTGTGAACTTTATAACTTCTCTTTGTGACACGTTCGACTCTTATGAGGAAAAATCCATGGAGAAAATTGATATGGATTACGAGTGTAGTTATAAAGGGTTTAGGAAACGTAACATTCAAGCCGATGAAGTAAGAAAAAAATGACGTTGCTTTAGCAGGAAGAGAACAATTTAAAGGTGAGGTGTTTCTTCCTATTCTTGATAAATTGCAAGTTGAATCAATTAGAAGGAAAGCTATAAAATAATGTGTGACAACTTCAAGGTTTTTAGGAAGTTTTTGCAAAGCTCTTCTTGTGTCATTTCTGAACGTGCAGCAAACCTTCAGACTGCATATGAAACTGATCTAGAATCATCAATTCCAAATAAGTGTGTACATTTTATTGGACTTCTGTAAACCAGAGGTATCTATGACTCACCAGCAGAAATGTTAGCGTTTATACGGAAAGAAAAGTTGCAGTCTGTATTTCCAAATGTGGAAACTGCATTAAGAATACTTTTGTGTACTGCTGTAACAAACTGTTCAGCTGAACGTTCGTTTTCGGAACTAAAAAGACTGAAGACATCTCCGTTCAACCATGTGTAATAAAAGACTGAACGAGTTATCTATTCTCCACATCGAAGCAGACATTTTGGCTGATGGACACATCAACTTTGAAGAACTTATACACGAGTTTGCAGCAACCAAAGTGCGGCGGAAGCTGCTTCATTTATGACTGGTGAGTGGTGAATTTAATTTCTCAATACATTAAATAATTTTACATATAGCACATATACAAAATGAATAGTTTGTATTACTTTTATTATTGATTTTTATCCTTCGTGTTTTATTTCAGTATGTTCACTAATTTTATATTAGCCTTAAAATACTGCAAATACAATTTTTGTTTTGGGAAGGGCGCACATTAAGTTTGTGCCCAGGGCGCCGACGAAGCTTAATCCGCCACTGAGTAGAACTCGGTAAAACAAACAAACCTTCTGGCTCTAAAACACCCAACAGGACTTTCCTAGCTGCTGGATTACTGTGCCTATGTGTTATGCAATTTTCTTAGCACTGAAGTCTTAATGAAGTAAACTTTACCTTTCTATATGGTGTCTATTTGACAAATCAAGAGGAACATGATTCGATGTACGAAAACCTGGTGTGAGGAATGCTGGGTGTAAAGAAAGGTTGCTTACATAGGACCGTAGGATCCATTTCAAACTTAATTTTGAGGATAACGGGGCGTATTAGTCTAAGGTTCAAACTTTGTGTAGAATGTACCGTATTTTTAATGTCTACTATAAATAATGTAGAAAAAGTTGTAACCTTAAAGAAATTTGAATTTGAGATTTCGATGAATTTTATCATTTCATTACTCTTACATGATGGGAAATTCGTTTTCAATGTTCGTCCGTGTACTTTGGCAAAGCATAGAGGCTACTCCATTCAATGTATCGACGTTTAATTTGAAATTTTAAGTTTTTACACTGTTTTAGAGGGTGTCTTCTAGAATTTTCTACTTCCAAAAATAAATATAGATTATTCGAGGAGTAAAAGTTGAATACTGCAGAATTTTCGAAAACAGTTCTAACGATTATATTTCTATTTTATAAATCAAGTTTTAAATTAAGTCCTTCAAAAACGACATAGTTTCTTTAGTTATTGTATGTTACTCAAAGGTGTAAAAATAAACGCTTCAACTAAAGTGTCTACGTCTGATTGGAGAAGTCAATAAGGAGCAATTAGGGTTACATTACTTGTTTAGGTTTCACTTAAGCTCAACAAACAATTCGGAAAGAATACGTGACCAAACCAATGCTTTGATTTATGTATGTGGTTAACACGGACGTCATATTTTTATTTATTATTTTAGCCTTTGTTCCTACTTTTTATCTCAATAATGTTTTCAACTATTATCTGTTCAAACCACCCCACTGTTCTCAAAATGGTTTTGGAAAAAATGAAATGAAATCTTTGAGTTTTACGTCCCACGTTTATGCCGGTTAGGCTAAAGGAGAAGGTGATTACGAGAAATGAATGAAATCGTGGAATGAAGAAAGTGGGAGGAAACGGGAAAACCCCGAGAAAACCCACGCACACGGTGTTTGCCCACCACAAAGTTCACTTGGCGGGAGCAGGGTTTGAATCCGAGACCCAAAATGGTTTTCGGTTCACATCTCAGATACAACGTGCATTGTCCAAATTGAGTGTTACATGCTAATGTCCCGTGAATAATGAATTATAAAAGCAAACTGATAAAACCAATAAACAGCGCAGAGACCAGAGAGGCCTCTAACATAGAATTCAACCCGACCTCCATTTTGAAGGAGGGGGATGAACGTGAAAGTTTCAATATTCATTATTATTCTTATTCATGTTTGTATTATTATTTTATATTATCACTATTGTAAACTTGAATCACCCGTTATTTGTTTCTGATAAACACTAAATTCTGAACATGAAGTAAAATTTATCCCAATGTATTGTGTGGAAAAAATGAACAACCTTATGTGTGTATGAGAGTGAGAGAGAGAGACTAGGAAAATCAATAACCTTTTTTACTTTCTCTCTCTCAAATGGTACGTTAGTCCGGAACGTAATGTTTTGACTTTCCGAGGAAGGACAAAAAGGAATTCACATGTTGACAGCAAGGTACAGAGAAGCGTGTGTGTGTCTGTGTGTCGCGGAAAGAAGAGAGCAGTCAGATCGTGTACGTGTGTTCTGCGACGTAACAGAGCAGACGGCCAGTGTTGTCAGATTCAGTATAACAGACTACCCGCTCAAAGCCTTGAAATTTCCCGATCGGTTGCAAAATTTCCCGCGAAGAAAGAATATTAATCATTAATTAATTAATTAATAACTTCAAATTAAAATCAGATAACTCTGAACAATGAATCAGAAGTACACCTTGTCTCAAAAAGGTTGAGCGCATTCTTTATTGGTGTTTTGAGGCAATAATTTTCTAAGTCCAGCTTCGGGTATCTTCGGGAAAAAGTAAGCCAGGTTCGAACCTCCAAGCCAGCCTTTGCAATCGGGAAAAAGTTTGCAGATGTGTTTTTCTTCTTTTAAATATAATAAGACTTGTTACCAAGTGTTTAAAAAAGCAACATTGATTGAAATACTTAATGATACAATATTTCGAAACCTTTTTTTTCAATCTCAGCACATGCTTGTTTGTCATTTAGCTCTCCATACGTAATGGAACATTTAAATACGTTAACGAATCTTTCCATATGTAAAAGAATGCTCAAAGTTAAGAAATAGAACATAATTATCGCCTGAGTACTAAAATAAAAGTCAAAGTAGAACAGAAACAGCGTTTATAATGGATATGAATGTCATAATTATCTTGAGATCCGTTATACATCGCTAGAAGGTTGTGTTAGCTCATTGGTAAGCTGTCGGATTTCAAATCCCAAGGTTGAGGGTTCGAATCCCGTCTAGGGTAATCCTTTTTTTAAAATTATATTTTCCGCAATGCATGAAAAATTATATAAAATAATTACATTAGAATACATAAGTTGTGTATATATAACATAATCATTGCAGAACATAGTAATTATTATGTTTAAAATATAACATCTGAGATAATTTTCACAGTAGGTCGGTATTATATATGAGGATGTAAATACAAGTTAGGAAAATCATTTAATAGCAATAAATAAGTTATGTAGTGTATTTATTTGCATCTATTTGTCATACAGATGTATGACAAATATTCTCATGAATGATATCAATATTCTCATCACAGCATGTCATTTACATTCGTGAAATACAATATATTCCTACGGATATAGAAAGTGTATAAACAGAGTATCCAAAGTCGTATCCTGCTTCAAGACACATAACTTTTCCCGATCCCCTTAACGTCACGGGAAGAAACACAAATTCTCTTTAGAACGGAATGTCGTTACTTAGAGTCTCATTCGAATACGTTGAATATGCTTTTGTATATTCATTTCTCTCTCTCTCTCTCTCTCTCTCTCTTTCGCTTTGTTTATATGTGTGTGTGTGTGTGTGTGTGTTGCGGAATATCCCAAGTTGAATACAACATTTGCCAAGTATATCAGCATCATATGGGTGATATCAATAAAACGGAGAAGTTACTCATTACGCCCAATTTTAAAGTAGTTACTCGCATTGGTATCAATAAAAAGAGAACTGAGCACTAGTCGCCTCGGCTGACCTCGGAGAAGCCCCGCCCTTTTGAAGTAACCACACCTCTATTCTCGAGCCGAGTAACTACTCCGCGTTTGATATCAATAAAAATCAAACACTCCTCTGTGATGCTAGTAACTTCTCCAAATTTGTGGAGCAAGCTAAATAGGTGACTCCGTGCGAAATATGGCAGAGTGTATGATTGTTTTACTACGTAGAAAAACTTATAAACTTCATAGAAATGTTGGAAATGGAGATTACAAAAAGCATTATAAGTTTATGAAAAAAATGTAGTGATTAGCACAACATTTTTAAAGGAGAATCAACCGAAATTCGGGGTGATGGACTACGTAATGATTAAAAGATGAGGGTTTTCTTCAAGGGCGCCGATCCTGAGGGGGCCCGGGCTCCCCAAAACTCATGTGGGCTCCCTATTGTATTTATGAATATACAATATTTGATATAATTAGAGTGCAATTTGTCTTAAAATCCTGATATATATACCTTCTGCATCTGAATGCCCTCCCCCCCAAATTTACAGAGAAATCGGTGCCCTGGGTTTTCTTGCGTTACGTGAGTGATCCGGGATTCCAGGTCGGAATGTCAGGGAATTCTGGTATGGCTCAAAGTACTGTCTATGACTACCTGAAAATGGATTGTTTCCGGAAGTGTGCGTAATATACAAACAGCAAAGGCAGAGTGGCAAGAACAATATACATTTCCGGGTGCTATCGGAGCACTTGACTACACACAAGTGGCATTAAAGAAACCTAGTATTTTCAAGAGTAATACGTTAATAGGAAGAGCTATTTCGTGGCTAAGCGGTTAGCGTACATGCCTTTGGCATAGGAGACCCGCGTTCGATTCCCGGCAGGAGCTCATGTGGTTTGGATTCCACGTTAATCAGTGGGTTCTGTCTCATATAGGCACGCTACTGAAAAGGACGTTAAACTAATAATCAACTCAACTCAACGTTGATAGAAAGGGTGTATACATGAGAATGTATTTAGTTTATGTCAAGGCGAAAGGGGACACGTATGATCTGGAAAACGCAATCAGATGGACGTGATTTATGACGTGGGTGGCTGGACTTTTTAAAAAAGAAAACAAAGGAGCCAAGTGTCTGATTTCGTTCTTAAAGCCAAACAATCTACAAAGACCTTGGATAACACGTGATATGCGCTTGTCGTGTTAATCTTGATATTGCTGGATTCCAATCAACATCCATCAGCTCAAATAGGTTCATTCCCATGGTTTTAGTATTACTTTCTTCTTTCCCGTTTTTTTAATTGTTTTCTTCTTTTTTATTTTTCTTTTATTCTCGCTCGAATATTAAAGATTCTCTTTTGAATTTGTGTCTCAGTCGTAGATGTATTTGATATTTCGGTGCATTTCACTGTAATTACCTTCAAAGTTTCGGCTTTCCTTCGTTTACTTTCTGGTAGCTGTGACTTTGAAAGTACCACTGGAAACTCTTTTACAATATCCACAAATGCACTTTGATTGAAGATATCGTTGCTACTTGCCCCTTCCATGGCTTTTAAGATACTACGCCATAGATTAAAAACAACGAAATGACTGCGCGATGAATGGGAGAAATGAGTAATCACTTCTTTTATTGATACGACTCAGTGCTACGTGCAGAGGAAGCGCGAGTAAACGTTCATAAATCTGGAGCAGACTAGACCTGAGTAGTGGCTTGTTTTATTGATACGAAATTGAGGGAGGAGATTACTCCAGCTGTAGTTACTTCGATTCTCGAGCAGGACTTCTCAGGAGTAGTTACTTATTTTTATTGATATCACCCATTGTCATCGAATACCAGAAATTGAAAATCGTGTTTCTTCAGATTGGGTTTGCGTGTTCATGTTAGCTCACTGGTAGAGTACGGACTCGCCAATAAAGAGGTCTTGAGTTCAAAGCCTACAGCTAATTATCATTCTTTTGTTGGTAGGATTGCACAGAAATCGGATACAAGGAGTGGTTTACTTCTAGAAATATTTTCAGAAGCGTTTAGGTAGCCCTGAAAAGGGCTGTTTTCGGGAGTTAAGGCGGGGACATTAATATTGTGTCCAAGACCCTTCTGAATTTATTACACGCTCCATTCTTCTGGGCATGGAATCTATTACATGGGTGACAAATCTATCTCCTTCCCCTACCTCCAGCCATGCTTCGGAAACAAGATGCCACAGGTCATCCTGAGTTCTTGGTGGATCTGCCTCAGGCCAACTTTCCCTTAGAGTACGCTTCACTTCTGCCCACATATTTTGCATGAGATTGAGGTCTGCTCCACGAGCGGCCAGTCGATTAAATCAATCTCAGGGTGCCCTGCGAACCATTCCTGAATCACACGGGAAGTATGTATTGGCGACTGGTATTGCTGGAACTGAATTACACCATCAGGCTGAAATACTCGTACAGATAGCACCATGATATTACTGATAATGTCTAAGTACTGAGCATTGTCCAGATGTCCTTCAATTCTATGAAGCTGTCCTGCTCCGCGACTGGAAATCCAACCCCAACATAAAATAGATACATGGCCACTGCGATTGCAAGCAGCCACATATCCATGGTCATATCGGGTGCCTCTCGGACGATACACAAAACGGCGTCCCTCCTTTGATGTTGTGAATATGGATTCATCTGAGAAAACTACGTTTTCCCAATTGAGACCCACATTCGCCTGTGCAAACGCGAGACGGTAAATTTTGTGGTCGCCTGAGAGTTTTTCCTTCACGGCAGCAACACGGCCACGTAACCCAGCATGACGAAGCCTTCGCAGAGCTGTATGCTTACTACCAGGAAAGAGAGAAACTTCCCTTAGCTGTCTAGACGTCCTTAGTGGGTCTAACCGGGCTTCGTTTACTAATCTCGCATCTTGGGCTTCGGTTGACACATGCGGACGACCAGGAGATCGTAAATTATCAGTCTGACCTGTAGCACCATATTTCCGAATCCATCGCCTTCCTGTAGAGGCCGGGACACCTACTCGCTTGCTAGCTGCAGTTGCAGAATAACCTTCCAACTCCATAAAGTAATTACTGTTGTACGTCTATCCATAGTTACCAATGTTCTGAGCTGTGAGAAGGAAGCAATAGGTAAAAGCTAGTACCTGACGTGTGATTGGTTACTTGCACGACACGCCTATTGTGGGGAATAGCGTTGCCAGATCTAGCATAATGATGCTAGATCCAGCATAATTTGCATGTCTCTAGCATCTAGCATTTTGCTTTTAGCATCCTGCCCAAATCTAGCACAATTTCAGCAAGTTTATCGAAAAGCCGTAAAACCTGGAGATGAGAAAGAAGTTGGTCGTGGGAAGAAAAAGAACGGCAGAAATTTATCCTCTTCCATTGATTCATACAGTCGGTAAACCATACAGGCAGTCTTATTTTTCGAAGTAAGTTCGAAACGTCTTTGGGCTTTTTTGTGGCTCCACCCAGGGTTTTCTAATCCTTTAACTCCGACGCATGGGCGGAGCTATGGGGGCCATTCTCCCCCCAACTTTTTGACAACTTCACCATCTTTATTTCTGACTTCATGATCATATTTATTCCTGAAATGACAGCTCCGAGACCGACCAAAAATCTGCCCCCCCCCCCCAGCAGACGATTCCCAACTCCGCTTATGCTGCGAAGTAATTTTCTTTCAAAATATGTAAACAAAAACTTTGCATTCATTTATACGACATATACGCCATTGAATGTGGCAACGACTGCATTAATTTAGTTGAGTTAAAATTTTGGTGCGTGAAGTATTGAGTTCTATCTATGCATTCTTGCTCTCTGTGTATTTTAAGTTACGTTATCGTATCTCAACTTCGTTTTTTTAAACTCCTGAATTAGTAATTATGAGGATCTAGCATAATTTGACCGAATCTAGCATAAGTTCGATCAGGTTTTGGAATAATTCCGAGCTGTGAGTCTGGCAACGCTGGTGGGGAACGACTTGGTCAACGACTCGCGAAAGAAATCTGAAAATGGTGCGCCGTAATAATAATATTAAAAACAGTTTTTATAAAGAAATATTAATACATACGAAAAGCTGTTTAAAGAATGAATTGTTATACTGACTTTACACGTATAAAAACATATACCATATACCAAACAGATTGAGCGATATGATGATAGCTGTTTTGAGACAAACACTTTCGAAGTCCAACTTCGGGTATCTTCGGAAAACAGTAAACTAAAGCTACTGGTTCGAACCTCCAAAGCCAACCTTAGTAATCGGGAAACGATGTACAGATATGTTTTTCCTTCTGTTAAATATAATAAGACATGTTGAAATGGTATTAAGTGTAGAAAAAAGTAACATTGAAATATTTAATGATACAATATTTCGAGACTATGTATTCACACTCTCGTTTCGTCATTGTGATTTCCATACGGAAAAGAGCATTTACGTATGAGCTCAGTTATATTTCAGAAGCAGCTTCCGAAAAGCAGTCATGTTAGCTCAGTGGTACACCACCGAGCGCTTAAATCGTGAGTTCGATACCCGTTCCGGTGAAATTCTTTTATGATATTCTACTTTCCTCAATGCATGAAAATTATGTAAAATAGTTACATTACAATTCATCAGTTCTATATATATCAGTTGAATATATATATTCATATCATCAGTTGTATATATCAGTTGAATATATATATTCATATCATTTCACGACATAAGTAATTCTTATCTTTAAAATATAACATCTGAGGTATTGACAGAACGTCGGTGTGTTATGTGTGAATATTGAATAGAAATTTAAAAAATCGTTTAATATCAATAAATAAGTTATGTAATGTATTTATTTGCAGCTACTTTCATCGCAGATAACTTCTCAATATTCGCATTACAGCATTTAGGTAGAGCATATCGAAAATCGGATCGTGGTCCAAGACAAAAAACTAGCTAGCCCCAAATTGTCACGCAAGAAATTCGCGAATCGCAAAAGTAAAGCGGCAATTCCTTAATCGCTCTCTCTCATCTCTCTCTTATCTGCATTTATACACATAAAAGTGTATGTATGTATGTTCCAACATAACTCATGTATGCCTAGAGCAGGGTATCTCAGCCTGGGAGTCGCGGCCCCTAGGGGATCGCGAAGATAGGCGGAAGAGATAAATATAGTTAGAATCTAATACCAGAAATTATTTTTAAATATTATTTTTAAATATTATTTTTAATTTTGTTCTGATAAGCATACTTTTATTTTTTATACACACTGTAAAGAACAATAAAAAATAAGTCTACTGAACATTTTCAAAGGGTGTAGAATTCGTGTTACTATTCGGTTCAAAGTCTCTTGTCGTCGCGAATTCTGTCGAGAAATTTGAAGCTTAAAATATACAAAACGATAATCATGCCTGTTGTTCTGTATGGTTGCGAAACATGGTCGCTTACTCTGAGGGAAGAACATAGACTAAAAGTATTTGAGAACAAGATCCTTAGACGAATATTCGGACCCAAGAGGAACGGGGATGGGGAATGGCGGAAACTTCATAACGAGGAACTACATAATTTATACGGTTACCCAACATTGTTAGGGTCGTCAAGTCTAGGAGGCTTAGGTGGGCAGGTCATGTAGCTAGAATGGAAGAAAGTAGAAACGCTTTCAAAATCTTGACTGGAAGACCAATCGGAAAACGACCATTAGGAAGACCTAGGCGCAGATGGGAGGACAATATTAAGATGGATCTCGCTGAGATAAGAATACAAAGTAGAAACTGGATCCAATTGGCTAAGGATAGAAGTCAGTGCAGAGCTTTTGTGAACACGGCATTGATCCTCCGGGTTCCATAGGCCATAGAGTTAGTTAGTTAGTAGAGTTGTTTAAAAATGAATTTAAATCAAAGAGGTATGATATAAAACTAATGAGAACTGTATATAGAAATACTAGAAAAATACACATGCAACAAAACCTGCACATTGAAATACAATTAAAATTAAAACCTAATGAGATACCTAAGCATGGTGTAATTTCACTAGTGCAGCAATGTCCGGTTCAATCTTCATGACGAACATTATCAAACCATTTTCAACTGATAAGCGATTTCTTATCTTTGTTTTAATGTTTACCATAAAAAAACACACTTTCGCACAAGTACGATATAGCAAATGGAATTATTACTTTTAAAGCAGCAATCCCCAGACCAGGATATTCTTCTCTCCTCATCAGGCAGAACTTGTCCAAGTCTTCGTTACAAAAAAGTCCAAGTCCTCGTTACAGTTGCAAAGACTTGTCGCATGATCATTCTATTATTTGGTCAAGAAGTTGTGGGCTTAGATCGGATACGTTAATGGCCTCTTCAATGAAGGAGTTTAACATCCATCTTGAACCAACACCTTCGACATTGGGAATATAGATATTACAGTTACTGTATCCACTGTCAGTGCCGGGCGCCGAAAAAAGGGGCCACACATTTCGGAGGAAGTGTGTTACTCATGTTAGGAAAGTACATGTGCACATGTGTAAAATAGAAGGAAAAACGTAATAAAATGTGCTCAAAATTAAGGAAAGGTAGGGTTTATTTTGAAAATGTTATTGAGCTTCGTGCCAACCATGGTGGCGCTTCGTAGCTAGTCTGTCGACGTCACTCATATATACGGTGACATCGTACTATACTCTCGCCCCGGGCACTGATTTTCCATGGCACTGTTCACTATAAACAAAAAAATGGATTCTACCATTATAGAAATAGGTATGTTAAAAATCTCACACAAGCTTATTATAAAACAAATTATAAAAGGGTCACTGGCAAGAGCGTGTGATAAAAGGGGATCGTGATAGGAATTAGATTGAGAACCACTGGTCTAGAGTAATTTTAACCACATTTCTTATAGTTTCAAAAAGATTGCTGTCGGGTTACCTATGGTGAATGGGAGGGGGATACATATAAAAGATTGCTAGAAAATGACCGATATTAGATTCATAGTTTTCGGGGTCGCTTAGATAAATAGTGAGACTTTCAATTTCGCTTAACTCCGATTAGGCTCTCATTAGTAGGGATGGGCACGAACGACTTTCCTTTGAAACTCGACTCGACTCGAAACAGACATCTTTGAGGTCTACTCTTGGACTCGGCGCGAAAAATATCTTCCAACTCGACTCGGATTAGAGTCAAGTCGAACCAAAACGAGCCAAATCCTGTGTGTAGTCCTACCTAGACAATACATAGACAATAATTATTCTATCATCAATTATACTACTATTACTACAAATAATAATAATAATTATTATTATTATTATTATTTTTATTATGACAACACCGTGTACAAACATGAACAATAGATGGTTAGTAAAGGAATACTAAAAGCTAGTTGACTGCCGACGTCGGTAGTCATGAACTCTACAAGGCAAAGACATCGTTCATTACTCTAAGCTGTAAGCGTCGGTGGACTACAGATGGTCAACTATTGACCCCTCGCCAGAAATTGGTGGCCCCGCAGCGACGATCCGTGGTGGCCCAAGTTCCATTTTGAAAGCTTTACCACCAGCAGCAGAGACGCGATGAAACGCCAACGAACCACAAAATTACTCTCCCAAAATATGTCAAAATGCCTATATGTGTGATTTGTTTATATTTAGGTGAATCAAAAAACACAAAACAAATACCCGGGGTGGACGCAAACTATCAATATTACGATTACTAGGCACGTGTTCTCCTGACTTCCCCACGGAAACGATCATAAAAAGCTTGGTTGTTGAAGGATAAATCATTGACGTCTTAATTTAGCCAATCAGACAAACCCCTACATCTCGAGTTCTAGAAGGTGATACCGTGAACCGTTTCAGATTTATTGCTTCCTGATGGAGTACTATCCATGAGCAAAATTTGAGCATAATAGCCGATATACATCTTCGGTGCCTCTTATCTTTAGTACAATTTTAACCAGAGATGGTGTGGGTCAATGAAAATTTGATCCACGACCCACCATGACCCACTATCACCCACCACCCAAATGCCCCATGGGCCCACTCTGACCCATCAACCATCGTGATCCACTCTGACCCACCACCAACTATGAACCACTCTGAACCATTGCGACCAACTCCGAACCACCAAAACCCATCGGCATCAACTCTGACCGATGGCCCACGTCCTCCTCTCCATTGACTAAAGAGGTTACACTTGTAATAAAACAAGACTGTGAAATTATCACTTATCGGAGTTTGAATTTCTACCGTCAATGGCTCAAGCACCTCTCTGTTACAATACTGGTGGGTCTGACCTTTACGATATATAATGGCAAAGTGTTTCTCATCTTCCAAATTAAAATGAATTTAAATTTATCATATATAATTATTTCTTTGTTGCCTTACAGACACATTTCAGTAGAAAATAGGGTGAAATTTGAAAGTTTCAAATCAAGGAAAAGTAGACCAACGTAAAAAAAAAAGAGAGAGAGAGAGAAACTAATTTTCTATATAATTAAGCATGCCGTACTAATTGAAAATGCCCATGTAATTAAGTTTAGAATACAAATTTTATGGCCATTTTTCTCTAACTTTATGGCACCAGCTTCAGCAATTATAAATAGAAAGCAGTGGGTATAAAATTCAAAAAGAACTTTAGTTTGCATTACTCAATTTGTTTCTGAACTAATATCAATAGTTTTCGATTATTTTTACAAATCAACCCACTACCAATTTCCAATATATAGAAAATGCACCCCCGTCCCCCCGCTCATAAAAGATAATTTTAAAAAATGCCAGGACATATTTTCTTTATTTTTAATAGAGTTATATGTTGAATTTCAGCTCTCAGTTGAACGGCTTGTAAGATACTAAATTTTTCGGAAAAATTCGGACTTCTACTCCCCCTAAGGATATGTATTATAATGAAAGTGACACGCGTATGGTAACTTCCCAGTTGGGAATGGAGCCTGATTATATACCAAACGTCAATTCATTTGACTTTGCAATTTGACCGTGATGATTACGCAGACATAGTTACTTTCAATTTTTTATGATACATATCCTTATTTCATATGTTACAGATGATTCAAAAATATTTTTTCAAGCAGTTAGCTCCTCTAGAATCTCACAGGCTGCATCCCAAAATCCAACTCCTACTATCCTATGACAATCCAAAAGTGACTGAACTTTTTTTTATTAGAAACAAATGACAAAAGAAAAATGGAGATCTTGAAAGTAAAATGTAGAAAAGCTCGGTGCCCCCAATAACTACATATTTCTCCACCCCTTCATCCCGAACTTAAAAATAAAACTTAATTTGAATATGGTTAATTAGTGAATTTATTACAGTTAAATTCCACTCACTACATGCTACAGCTACAACTATGTAACAAAAGATAACAACTGTGAAACATGTTCTGAATTACTATTAGATTTCTTATGCTATTATTAAACATATTAAAATAGTAAAAGAGGATTGTTCGTGAAATAGTATATTTGGTCTTGATTTATAACTTTTTCATACGGAAAAAATTAAAATATTATTCAAGTTTTAAACTTTGCACTCTGCAAATATGTTGCCCTCTAGGCAATGGGACTAATGTGAAATGTGGACTAATGTGGACTAATGGGAAATGCTGCACTGTTAGCGGCGCTGAAAACTTACGATTCGATTCTAATATCGAATGATTTCGATATCTTTATGTCGCTACGTAACCACCCTGGGTGCTAATGGAAGCTTAATTGGACTTGAATTGAAAGTAGAACTATTCACCTAAGCGACCACGAAACTATAGATTCGATACTAATATCGACCCGTTTCTAGCATTTTTGATATGTATCCCGACAGTACTCTTTTTCCAGACTGTAAGAAATATAGTTAAAATTGCTCTAGATATATCAGAATTATGTTGAAATACACACATAAATCCACTTTTATATTCTGTATAAATAGAGAGTGAGCGAGCGAGCGAGCGAGAGAGGGCGACTCAAGGCATCACCACCTCCACATTGCAAAAGCATATATCAGGAATTGAATTGAAAATCTATGTAAAGACTTTCTGCTGTGGCATGCTTCATAAGGACAATTCCAGTCTGCTCACGTGACCTTTGGGGTTCATGAATTTTTTTTGCGAGCGTTCCGACTTTGGATTCTCTGTTTATACCTTCTGTTTATGCATCCAATAACTTTTCAAGAACATAAATGACATTCTGTATTATGAATGTTAAGAATTACCCTCTATATGACAAATAGCTGCAAATAAATACACTACATGATTTATTTATTGCTATTGAACGAGTTTCTTAACTTGTATTTACATCCTCATATATAATACCGACCTACTGTGAAAATTATCTCAGATGTTATATTTTAAACATAATAATTACTATGTTCTGCAATGATTATGTTATATATACACAACTTATGTATTCTAATGTAATTATTTTATATAATTTTTCATGCATTGCGGAAAATATAATTTTAAAAGAAGGATTAGCCTAGACGGGATTCGAACCCTCAACCTTAGGATTTGAAATCCGACAGCTTACCAATGAGCTAACACAACCTTCTAGCGATGTATAACGGATCTCAAGATAATTATGACGTTCATATCCATTACAAACGCCGTTTCTGTTCTACTTTGACTTTTATTTTAGTACTCAGGCGATAATTATGTTCTATTTCTTAACTTTGAGCATTCTTTTACATATGGAAAGATTCGTTAACGTATTTAAATGTTCCATTACGTATGGAGAGCTAAATGACAAACAAGCATGTGCTGAGATTGAAAAAAAAGGTTTCGAAATATTGTATCATTAAGTATTTCAATCAATGTTGCTTTTTTAAACACTTGGTAACAAGTCTTATTATATTTAAAAGAAGAAAAACACATCTGCAAACTTTTTCCCGATTGCAAAGGCTGGCTTGGAGGTTCGAACCTGGCTTACTTTTTCCCGAAGATACCCGAAGCTGGACTTAGAAAATTATTGCCTCAAAACACCAATAAAGAATGCGCTCAACCTTTTTGAGACAAGGTGTACATCCTTTTCTGTAGGAGGAGAAATCTATTATAGGGCTATCCTTCTATTTTTATGTATTTATTTGGTATAAATATACATTTGTGTGTGTGTGTGTGTGTGTGCTACTTCCACCTTTTCCCTCACCTCACCCTAACATTACGTGAGTGACTGGTCATAACAAATATAGTAAGCAAAGGGCCATAAACCCTTCCACTCTTCTATCTTGTTGCAGAAAATGGATCTTGGCGCGAATAACAATGAGTTCCATTTGGTTTGGTTTATAAACCTCTCTTGCTAGTGGTTCTTTTGACCTTCAAAGAGTCTTTCAACCCATATATTATTCAATGTACAAAGAGATGAAGATAAGCCGTGAGAAAGAGACGACATTAAAAGGAAGAAAAGTTGATAAAATTCCCATTTTCAACTAGAATTTCCCACATTCCCGTCAATGCTAAGAATTTCCCGTTTTGCGGGAAATTTCCCGCCATCTGAAAACACTACAGATGGCTTCACTCACGGTACAGAGCTGGTCACTTTTTTTATCAGAGAAAAGTGAGAGATGCGCATCATGAAGCAGGGATAAACGTGTTACGCCCAAGGTAGTCTCTGGTCACGCCCCCTACTCTTGCTCACTAGATGGCGTAGACATGGAATCTGAACTTTCCCTCAACCCTTGAACGGCTTTGAGGTGTATGCGTGGCTTCCTTTACGCTGATAAGAACCACCATCCATAGTCCCTGGAATTCGAAATATGACCTATTGAATTTTAGCTTTTTCGCGATTTTCCACAGCCCTAGCTCTGAAACTGTGCATTTTTCGCAATAGGTTCATATGAACTTTTTCTCTTATTTTGGTGTGAGGAATCACCTGTTACAGCTTGTCGGTATCATTCATTAACACCCTGTATTATATATTTGTTCCATAGTGTCTATATAGTGTGTCTAATGGATATAGTAGATATCCGAAACTGTAACACATTATAGTTTAAAATACAGTGGACATTATGCTAGAGATCTGCACGGGCCGAATTTATCGGCCCGAGCCCAATCCGGCCCGAACGTACCTAGGCCCGGCCCAGCCCGGGCCCGAAAAGTTTTGGAGATTTTCGGCCCGAGCCCGGCCCGATAAGTTTTTTAAAATTCTTGGCCCAAGCCCGGCCCGGGCCCGAAGAAAAATCAGTGTCAGCCAGCCCAAGCCCGGCCCGGCCCAAAGAAATAACAGTGTCGGCCCGCCCAAGCCCGGCCCGGCCCAAAGAAATAGCAGAGTCGGCCCGCCCAAGACCGGCCCGTGCAGGTCTCTACATTATGCACAGTCGTTTTGACGTATTAGTCATAATAAAAGCCTGACTACTGCAGAGAACATATGTTAGTCGAACGCTAGTGAGGCACGGATCACGCTTCAGAACGACTCTGCATAAGGTTCAGTGTGTGCTGAAGCTTTGGTCAGTATTTCTTTTGTTACAATATCCAATCCAAAGCCATGGATATATATACTGCAAATAATACAGATACAAGTTTGTCTCCTTGTTGGATGATGGAAACTATTGCACACTTCACAGCAGTATCTTTTTGTGGTTACCACTGTAGGTCCTGATTTACCACTTCCTTGTCTTCTGTTCACAATCCTACGATTCTTCATTTCTCCGCATACACTGTTTCCATCGTGCATCACCTAAGGCAGCGTTTCCCAACCTTTTCCAACTTGCGGCACACTACGGGTGTTAATTGGATTCTCGCGGCACACTTAAAGATATTATTTGTAAATATAAAACACAGTGGTATTTTTTCTGTGATTACTGATCTTCTGCTCACAAAAAAGAAAGCTCGAACACTGGTTTTTCCCCGTGGTAAATCATTATGCTTATTTTTCATTTTAATTTAAAAATAGAAAACAATTGCAATGAAATATTGTACTCAAGTTTTAAAAAATACACTATCTTTTTAAAAATTGTATCCAACCTTTCACTAAGAAGAAAAATCACTAAATAAGGAACGAACAAACAAACCTCATTTACTTTTAAAACACAAATGTAGGTAATTTGTCTAAAGGATTGAATGATATTTTAAATTTTGAAGCTACGAAATAGTCTGCAAGAATAAAGAAGCAATAATGGTCATAACAATGACAACAAATACTTTTTTCAACATTAGAAAGTACAGAAGAGTAACACGGTATGAAACTTAAAATTGTAGATTCATAGCAGAGGTTCATAGTAATGTGAAATACAAATATACATTTTTCCCTACGTTTTACACTTTGATTGTTATAAAATTAATAATTTTGTTTCGATTCCTTGCGGCACACCAGCGGCCCATTCACGGCACACCAGTGTGCCGCGGCACACCAGTTGGGAAACGCTGACCTAAGGTGAGAGATGTCTTGGATGGGCTGAACTCCACAGAACAAATCTACTAAAGCTAATAGATAGATACTTCCTTCTTACTATAGAACAGTATCAACGGCAATCAGTTGGTTATATGTCTCTGTGTGTATGTATTGTCAATTTCTTTTCATGTATCAAGAGTACTCATGAGTACAAAGTTTATTTTTGTTCGGGATATAATTTACAGTATGGTTAGCAAAATGAAATAATGAATGTACTTCTTTGCTTGACAAACTCTTCGGGAACTAAGGTTTATCTTCCTTATAGTTCCAAGTAAAGATGGGCGACGAGGAAACACCCAATGGGAGGGAAAACACATATTGGGTTGTTTTTCCCCAAATCATATTTTCGCACCCAAAATGGGTTTTTATTCATTTAATTTCATTATGTTATTTTTATTCATTTTAATGTTCAGAATCCTGACCCATGTAATCTGTCAACTTTAGTTCCTTCTTTGAATCTGGTTACACTGGAAATATTCACAAAGAAATGAAAGTTTGACTGCTTAGTCAGAGACATTTCTATTGCTGGTATTTGATAAACGTTTAGCTCTAGGAATGGTACGATGTAAAAGCGACATCTGTAATGCGTACACACAGAAAGAAAAAAATGGTGGAATGTAAATGTGGAAAATGTCAGCCCACATATTAACCTTTATTTTACGTCTGTCAGTACACTGCCAGAATAGTAAATCCGTTCTTTCCCGCGTGGCACTGTACTGACACAGGCGAAATGTTTACTTTGACCAGCGAGCGCACACATTTTTTTTTTTTAAATGATGTGCCTTATTGTATGAAGAGAGAGTCCATAGAGAAAGGAACCAAAAACGTTGGTTCTCAACCGGTGTGCTCACGGGTCAAAGTAGACCTTTCGCCTGTGTCAGTACGGTGCCACGCGGGAAAGAACGGATTTACTATTCTGGTAGTGTACTGACAAGCCGTAAAATAAAGGTTAAAGTGCTAAGGTGTTCACAAGATGTATCCTCCAAACTAGTCGGAAGCGTACATCTCTATTTAGTAGGCCTATTCAAAACCAAGGGACAGATACGCCCACTGAATAGACCTAGGGAGAAGTTGTGGACAGTGCAAGCAAGCCAACCACTATCTTCCCGATCTAACCCGAAATTAGTGGTATTTTTGGTCGTAGATTCGTAGCTAGGGTAAATGTGCCAGCAGTCGGCCATTTAAGGAGATTTTCAACTTTGTTAAGGTATAAAAAATCATTTCTTACTAATAACTTTTACTGCATATGCCATTACAAAGAGCAGAGTTTAAATTTTATGTTTGTGTAGCTCACATAGGAAATCTTTTATAAATAATTACACAGGTAAAAGAAAATACCAGAAACCCTAAAATAACCAGTAGTCAGCCTATGAAAACCAAAGGTCAGCCATTACTTTAACCAGTACTCAGCCACACTATAGCATAGACTTTTTTTAAATGGAATTTAAAAGACTAATTCCCCAGTTATCAAATTAAGGGACAATTATATTGCACTTAGAGTTCCTACAGAGAAAAACTACGTGAAAAATGTACTGCGATATAGGAAAAAAGACTTCTTGTACTTACTATAAACTAAGAAAAATGTGCGTCGGCCTAGACTGGCCTATTTAAAACAAATATGTAGGTGTATTTATATTTACATTGATATTTATACTTAGCTATGACATTAATCCTTTAATATGAAGTTCATTAAGCACATTCAGGACACAAAAACACTTATTTAGTAGCTTCTCCGTACAATAAATCGCTGAGGCACGTGCATTTCAAGTGGCACCAATGATCAAAAAAATCACACCCAATATTATTAAGTGTGTCGTACTCAATATCACTTATGAATTCTTCTTAGGCCTTACACTTTACACGGATTTCAACAACTTCTTGCACCTCGTCTTCCGAACTACAGAGCGACAGAGAGAGCATGAGCTATGAGAAGCGGGAGGTAGGAAGAATAATGTCCGTTACGAGGGTGACAGTGAAGAGAGAGGGAATACTTTTTGGTTGTGTTTCTAACCCACGCCGAAACTAATCTCGAACATAAGTAAAAACAATGGATAATAACTACTTACCGTAACATATACATTATGACAGCCTTACCTAGTTTCAAGTAGATATTTATAAAGGTTCAATGAAGTCCATACAATCTACATCACCATCTTCGTCTTTCCTCTCGTCGTCACTTTCTTTTGAGGATCACTATTCCTGTGACTGTCCTCGGCTAAGTTTATCGTAATATTTTCAGTAAGAACGTCTAACTGAGATTCTATTTGCAAATATGCTTGTTCACATCTTCGTATCTTATCATACCTTGCCTTCCACTCTTCCGCTGTTATCATTGTAAACTTTTCTTCGACGAGTTTCATCGCATTGTTAATGGAAAAAAAATAGTGCTGCTTCCTGCTATATATTCTTTGACTGCAGCCCAAATAAACTCTATCGGGTTTAGATCAGGATGAAACGGGGACAAACGAAGAACTTAATTCAACAAGAAGCGAATCTACTTTAAATGCCCTAAAAAGAGCTTTATTGACTTTCATTAAATTACAAATTTCTGGTTTGTACATATCTTCTCTAAAAGGAATATAATGTCGTACAAACATATTGATCATTACACCTTTTCGAGATGGTGTCGGTAAAGGATCTAAATAGACATTGTGATATGGTGCATTGTCTATCACAAGAAATGAATTACTTGGCAAGTTAGGAATTAGCCGCGTCTTCAACCACTTCTCATAGTTTTCATAATTCATGTCCTCGTGATAATCGGGGGCGCGGTGGCTCAGTGGAAGAGCGTTTACCTCCGGTACTTGGGGTCCTTGGTTCAATCCCAGCTCGCGCCGTGTGGACTTTGTGGTGGACAAACACCGTGCTCGTGGGTTTTCTCGGGGTTCTCCAGTTTCCTCCCACTTTCTTCATTTCACTTCTCTCTCATAATCACCGCCTTCTTTTGCCTAACCGGCATAATCGCCAGATTTCGTTCCAAATTTGAACATAACACGTCTGGAATAAAACCATTTCCTCCGCCAGCATGCATGATTATTAAGCGTTATCCTTTAGAAAGGTATGAGTGAACCTGTATTATTCTTATCGCACCACAGGATTGTTTTGTGTGCGATGAACGGAAGTATGTCTCATCCATTGGGGGCGATTAGGAGGGGCAAAAGGGGCAATTGCCCGCCCCTTTGTTTGAAGTGATCCCTTAATGTATATTGTTTCATTTGGAAATGTAAAGTTTTTGTATGTAGAAAAAAAATGTGCCATGTGCATGGTGGATTGATTTAAATCAGTCTGATTTAAATCACTTGATTTTTTAAAATGAAAATCGTTGATTTAAATCGAATTCCGAAATAAATTAATTTAAAGTGAAAATAAGTAAATTCCGGTTTCTGTTCTGTTATTTCGATTATGGAAGTTAATAATCATAATACAATGAGACTCAAATGTACAGTATAGTATGAAAACAAGTGTCATGCAGAGGATGATTATGGAAAATCCCGTTTTGAACAGGTAACGGAGCATTCCTGCTTTCTTCTTTTCGTAACATTGGGTTTGGGTTTTAAAATCGTTAACTTTTCCAACGAAGAAATCACCATCGACATTTAAGACGAAAATTCTTCTTTGTGCGTGCCTGTTTGTTCCCATACAATAGGGTGTATTTAGAGGGGTCTTATCACCTCTCTCTCTCTCTCTTTTTTCTTTTGTTAATTTTATAACTTTAGGCGAAATTTATGTATTTCATGCCGCAAGCTAGTTCTGAGCTTTTAAAAATAGTCCCATGCCAAATATCAATAACTTTTGTGAAAAAACAGTGTCACTTCGATAAACGTTGCTGTACTTTTTCCTGAACGCATAACCTTTTAAATTATAACACCTATTTTTAGGTGATAGGGTAGAATCTTCATTATTCGATTAAAATAATACCAATAAGGCTTTTTACTTCGTTTTCTTCAAGATTGGAAGCATTTTAGAACACGTTACATATGCTTCCATGCCTTTCTGCGTTGAGGCATAGTGTGTGATGACGTCATAAATTTAAAAAGATATTTTTTGTTATGCATATTATTTTTTCGCGGGTTACATTTTGCATTCAGAAAACTTAAATTTTGCACACTCGTTCAGTGCACCCCTTTATAATTTTCAGATGCTTTCAGATTTCTGCGTGGAAACAGCGGGGTCCAGAGGGGCAAAAATGTTTTTTTTTTTAAATGATATTTTTAACAAAAATAGCTTTTTTCTTGATTTTCCCGCCTCAGATGGAGACATATGAATGGTACCATTTGAAAGGCTGTTAAATTCTGAAGAAAATGATGTACGTACTATGCTCCAAGAATAAATAGGGATGTCTCAGGAAACTACTGTTTCCTGAGATCCTGTTTTATACGGGAATCTCGGGTATTTGGGGAATATTATTTTTCGCGGGTTTACTTTTCTGAAATTTTGCACATTTACTCAGTGCACCCCTCAGTATTTTTCAGATTTGTTTCAGATCTCAGATTTTCAAACGGTACCCACCAAAGGTCTCCAACATGTATCTGGGGCGGGTAAATCACGAAAAAAGGAATTTTCTGTTAAAAATATCTTTTTTTTTAAATTTTTACCTCTGTGGACCCCTCCCCCTGTTTTAAGGCAGTTTTATTCTGAAGAGAATAATGTACAAAGCATGATCCTAGGATAAAGAGGGATGTCTGAGGAAATGTTTATATTACATCCGGGTCATCTAGGGCATTGTGGAAATGTTCTTAGCTTATTGTTAAATAGTTTCCTCACCCTTACTACTCAAGATAGAATCTTGAAATTTTGTATACACATTTAGTACAGCCCTTAGTATTTCCCAGTTGATTTTGAGATCTGTGCGTTAACACAGGGGAATCCAGAGGGGATCAAATTTTAAAAAAATTCCGATTACTCTCAAAATTTACCACTTCAGGGACATGATAGGGAAATGTGAATGTTACCGTTTGAAAAGCTGTTCTAATCTAAAGAGAGTGATGTATGTACCATGATCCTAGGATAAATAGGAATGATGCTGTAGCTGCTTGACTGGAAGTCTATAATTTATCTTTAAAAAGAGCCATAATTTAAAAGGGTTAAGAAACATTGTTTGGGATTGATATAGGTTAACGATTGGGGAGAATTCAAAATTCAACCACAATACTTTTACCTAAATGGCATAATTAGCATTTAATACTAATTCCTAATGCTTTTTCTTCAGTTTGCGACTTGTATTATACGAGGAAAAAGATTTGATTTAAATTTAAAAAAATGATTTTTAAAAAAATCATAACTTTTTTCCACCCTGGCCATGTGGTAATCGCCGTTGCGTGAGTACGTATTGGTTATTTGTCTTCCCGTCGAGTTAAGAAAGCTACAGGAACTGCATTCGACAATATGCTTGTAGTATTTATTTTCTTTTATTTTCTAAGAGTAATAACATACATTTAGGCCTAATGGCATGTGTGGAATTGAAAATGTAAGTTATTCATTAATCCCAAGTTAAATGTAACTTCTACAAAACAAGCTCATTATTCATTACTATGATTAATTTTATCCCTTCTATTTATCTATTTATTTATTGGTGCCTTCCATTTCAACTCAGGCAAAAAATTAGTGATGAGCGCAAGAGTCTTGGTCTTGCAGTTTTTGCAAGAGTCTTGCATGCAAGACCAAGACCAAGACCAAGACCAGGTATCCTGATGCAAGACCAAGACCAAGACCAAGGGGTGCAAGACCAAGACCAAGACCAAGACCATACCTGCAAGACCAAGACCAAGACTCTTGCGCAAGAGTCTTGCACAAGTACCGGCACTACTTGATTCTTTTTATATAATGTAAAAAAGAAGAAGATGGATGTTTTGGCTTCAGTAAAAATGCTTCTGGAGTGAATGTGTTTCCAATAGTTTATGCAATCCGTGTGAGTCGATCAGTATGTCGTTTTCTGAATCGGTTGTTCGCGTTTTCTGTAGATATTACTCGTTTTCAAGCCATAACGGTGTCATCTCGCACCATGTGGGCTTTTTTGGTGGACAAACACCGTGTGTGTGGATTTTCTAGGTATCTTTTCGTTTCCTCCTACTTCCTGCGTTCCACCATTTCAGTCATTTCTCATCATCACTGTCTCTCTTGTTTAACGCCTGTGTTTAACGCCTTGGTGCACAATCGTGGGACGTTAAACTAGATACTTCATTTCATTTCAAAGCATATTAGTGGTGTTTTTTTTCCAAAACTAAAGAGATATGTCTTATTGAACATAGGTAATACCGTACACTATAGGTGTTGACTACATGGGTATGGCCTTGGCTCCTAGACTCAAGCATCCGTTGGAAATTTTCAATGTGTGCTCTTAAAACTAATATCGAAAAAACATTTTCATGACTTTGACAAAAACTTAGTGCATGTGACCGCAAGTTTGATTTCATGGGCGGATGCTTATACATTGAATAATTGTTTATTAATATAACTTTTAGCCTCCTTAGGTATACGGCACTCCGGGATTAAACGATATAACATACTACAACAATAAATTTATATTATAAAACTGAAAGTGACTATTTTTGTGACTCCTAATCTCTTGAACCAACCGACCGATCTCGATCAAATTTTCAACATAGATGAGGTCTGGGCCTGGGTGTGTTTTCGTTATTTGACTTTGACGGTAAAACTTAGGGGAGGGGAGAAGGGGAGTTATAAAATAATAAATAAAACTTAATAACTCTTAAACCAAACGACCAATCTCGATCAAATTTTCAACATAGATGAGGTTCAAGCCTGGAATGTTATCTGTCAGTTCACTTCGACGGAGCAATGTAGGGAAGGAGGAGGAGGGAGAGATGCACAAAAGTCAATATAAATAAAAATAACAATGACTAAGCTTGTGGCTTAATAACTCTTAAACCGATCTCAATCAAACTTTTAACATGTATGAGGTTCGATCCTGGAAAGTTTTTTTTTTTTTTTTTTTTTTTTTTTAGAATTTGCTTCACCTTGATGGTAGAGCCTAGGGGAGGAGGAAGGGAGGAATATATATATAAAATAAATAAAACTTAATAACTTTTGAAACACCCAACCGATCTTGATCAAATTTTCAGTATAGATGAAGTTCAGGGCTGGAGCGATTTTTATCAGTTTACTTTGATGATGCAACGTAGGGGAGGTGGAGGAGGGATATATATATATATATATATATAATATGTAAAAAATAAAAATATAAGTCTGTCTTTGTGACTTCATCACTCTTGAACCAGCCAATCGATCTCAATCAAATTTTCAACATACATGAGGTTCTGACTTGGGGTGTTTTTTTTTTTTTTTTTTAATCAAATCACTTTGACGGTAGAACTTAGGGTACGAGGTGGGGATGGAAAATGTACACCCGACCGAACTCGGTCTCATTTTCAACATAGATGAAGATCGGATCTGAGGTGGCTTCTGTCATATCACTTTGACGGTGCAGTTTAGGGGAAGGGAATGAAAGATATTTAAAAACGATCGAAAATGGCCAATTTTAAAATGGAGTCTATAGTTTTAGGGGTCGCTGAGATAAACAGTGACACTTCCGATGCTATTTAAATCCCAGTTCAGCCCCGTAGCTTGGCGGAGGGAAGAGAAGATATATATATATATATATATATATATATATATATATATATATATATATATATATATATATATATATATATATATATATATATATAACGATCGAAAATGACAAATATTAATGTCGAATCCATAGTTTTCGGCGTCGCTAAGGTGAACAGTGATGCTTCAGATCCCGTTTAAATGCAAATTCAGCACCGCAACTTGGGGGAGGAACAAGATATATATATAAAATTATCAAAAAATACCATTATCAATGTCGAACTCATGGTTTCCGAGGTCACTGAGATGAACAATGATACTTCCGATACCGTACCTCGCAACATGGGGGTGAATGAGATATGTGTTTATTAAGTATGACCATTATTAGTGCCGAATTCTTAGTTTTGGGGGTCTCTGAGACAAACAGTGACACTTGTGATGCCGTTTAAATTCAAATTCAGCCCCGCAACTTGGGGAGGATGAGGAGGGAAATATAAAAATAATCTAAAATGACCGATATCACAGAGCGCTTTACTAATAGTAAAAAGTGACTGACTAACGAAATATATTATTATTTTTTTAAAGTTTAACCTAACGAAGTGGGTAATTGATGCTAGTAATCCATATTCACAAGTGGGACTTCAAATAACTTGGAGTTTGATGCCGTTATTTTGTATTTCCAATACAGATCAAAATATTTATATAGATTGAATTTACACAAAAGACATAGACAGTTGAATCGTTTTCAGTTTTCATTCAAATTATTCTAAAATATTAAGAGGTTTGATTATAATAATTATTATTTTAATTTTCTCTTTCTCTTTTTTAGTCAATATTGCTAAATATATCGTCATCTTCGTAATAGCTATTCTGCCTTATTGGCAGGTTACTTGCTGCAAGTGAGAAGCTTCGACGTTCGGTGGTCCTCAGCTAGTCTCTTCGTCTTGACGTAGCAATTTTCTGTTTTTATACCTTCCTTCAACTAGTCTCCTTTGCAAAATTGCAAATAATTTTGCAATTCATGGTGTATCAATAAACTATGCCGTCTTGATTTTCTTTCATGCGTCTCAGGGGTAGCATCCCCAGTTTGGGAACCAGTGGAGTGTTGGATTTGTTAAAAAATATAAACAGATTACGAAATGTTGTGATTTAGGCATATCTTACAAGTACTGAAGCGTGGGCACTCATTAAAAAAGGAAAGGTAATCACCTATGTTGTACACTATCATGATACTTACACAAAGTTAAATTATATTACATTTAGAAACACGTATTATATTTCCGTCACTATTGGCGCATCGTAGAGTTTATTATCCCTTATATCCATAGTAAAATTTACCTAGGAAAAGCTTGAGATTTCTTAAATGCAAGACTTGCAAGACTTGCAAGACTCTTGCATGCAAGACCAAGACCAAGACCAAGACTGGGTGTGCAAGAACAAGACCAAGACCAAGACTAAGGGTTCCAGTGCAAGACCAAGACCAAGACTGGATGTGCAAGACCAAGACCAAGACCAAGACCACCCCGGTCTTGGTCTTGGTCTTGCATTTGCTCATCACTACAAAAAAATATAAAATTGTACCATCACCATCTCAGATATTGTTGAAACTTTTTTTATAGCAACTAGACATGTTTTTAAGAGACCCATATTTTTTTGTTTGGTCGAAAAAAATTTTCCCGCCAAGTAATGGGCCATCAAAGACGGGGAGTACAATTTATGAATTGTAGAAGACATGGAAAATGGTCAACTTCGGAGCCTCACCATTCGGCTATGGAGACAGGTAGAGTTATAATTCTTGTTGTGGTATGTACATACGGATATAAATAAACTATATTTTATTATAGTTTGGTTTGCGCATGCGTATCTTTTTGTACATAAATTAACAAATGAACGTCAATTTATCTGAAAAGTCGAAGTTTGCGAATTTTTTTCGAGCACTTCCGGTTCGAATTTTAAAATTCTGTTTTCGCGGTTGGTAAGACCTAGCTACCCGCTTTCCGAAAAAAATTTTGTATCGCTTCTGTGTGCAACCGTTTTGTCGCAAAAAATTCGAGAAATTGTAAAATTTTCAAAAATCGCCATTTTTGGGCGCCATTTTCTCGAAAACACCATCTTTTAAAATTCTGAAATTTTGTCAGATGGTTCAACTTTACATGAATAATAAACACACCAAATACCATTTTCGACCAATGTTTCATGAATTAACTGCAGCCTTTTGAAGTTAGCGAAGTTTCGTTAACTTTGATGTCACAGTTAGCAACACTGGGAACAATAAAAGTGCAATGATTTGATGATGTTTGTGGTTCACATTCATTAAATGAAGAACAAAAGCTTTCCTTAACTGTTTTTTTCATTATTTTGATCAAGAAGACTCTCTGAAATAGTAAAAGGAGCCTCCCCCTACTCCGTTTTCTTAAACCGAAATAATCTTAGGTAGAAATTACGATTACGAAACGCACACATTTCAAGTTCACTTACTTAAAATGGTTTTCGGAAACAAAATTTCACTGATTTATTTATTTATTTTATTTTTATTTATTTATTTTTTTTTACTTGGACCAATCATTTGCTTGGTTGGTGTTTTCTTCGCTAATAGCATGTAACCTTGCAGGTGCTCCAATAGATGTTGGCTCACAACTCGTCCAGGAGTGGATCTAGGGGGAAGAAACGTTTTTTTATTATTATTTTTTTTTAATAAAACCAATCTCTGAGTTTGGAGCTCTTAAAAGTAGCTCTAAGTAGCAGTATTACCTTCCCCCCTCTTCCAGAAGTCCGTCCTGGGTCCACCCCTGCGTAGCACATTGTCGATTGTCACAAATGCTGAAGATCCATGTGGAAGCATAAACAGCACTTCAACTTCACGTAATTTATGATTTGTTCATAAGATTTCTGCTACGCACCACTGGTTATCATACACATATGTATGTAACAAAATTTCCTTTTTGGAGATTTCTTAAATCTACACTTTGAATTGCACAAGTTCGATTTTGGGGGAAGCATGAAGTTAGTTCATGGTGGCGTCGAATTCAGTTCCAGGCAACAAAACGAGAGTAATACCCGGAGTTTGTACTTGCACTATACTCACGAATTCTTATGCGGTTTTAGTGGGGGCGCGGTGGCTCAGTGGTAGAGCGTTCACCTCCGGTGCTTGGGGTCCCTGGTTCAATCCCAGCTCACGCCGTGTTGGCTTTGTGGTGGACAAACACCGTGCTCGTGGGTTTTCTCGGGGTTATCCCGTTTCCTCCCACTTTCTGCATTTGACCATTCATTCATTTCTCATAATCACCGTCTTCTTTAGCCTAACCGGCATAATCGTGGGACGTAAAACTTAAAGATTTCATTTTTTTCTTCTGCGGTTTTAATACTGTGTATCTGTTTTTGCTTAAGGTTATGCCGCGTTGCCACATCCTTTACACCTCCCCCCCCCTCAAGACCGTCACACAGACCCTTGCATGGCCGGTTTCACTGCAAAACCACTGGTTTATCGGACCTGTCTGCATCTCGAACATCTGAAAGCGATTTTTAAAGTGGGATGCAGCACCATCAGAAATCACTGACACGGTTTGGAAAATTGTAGACACTTATTTTCTCGTATTCTAATCTTTTTCTATAAAATATATTTTCGCTTTTCTTCGAGTATTTTTAGAATCTTGTCTATGGCTATGAGTACATGAGCCGAATCGTGTGTTTTATCGTCGTTTATAACAACAAAACTGTCATTTGTTTCATATTCCGGTGATAACTTTGAATTTCACTTTGCAGAATAACAGTTCAGTTTTCAGCGAAGTCCATATGAAGTAAATTAGAATTTGTATCTTGAAATTTTATACGGTGCTTTTCGGTAGCAATTAATTCTCTTTGGATTTTCTTGATGTAGTCATGAATTACAATTCTTACAGTTAATCCAGCAATGTACCATACGAAAACAGAAAGTCGCACAGTTTTTTAACGAGATTATTGTTTTCCCATATGGCATACGTAACACTTTCATTTTCATCAGGATCAATAATTAAAGACTACACTTATTCCTTCCACTCCAGGACATTCCCCACATTCTTGAAGACAGTTGTCATTTTCTACGGATCATACTACTAAAGGAAATATGTCACTCATGACAGCTTCAATACAGGCTGCACCTTTGATTTGTAGCAACGCAGTAGCAGCTAACTTAAAATTTGCACAACACACACACACATATATATACACACTTCCCTCGCAGGTTGCGGACTGACCCACTTTAGTCGAATACTGTAAAATTCCGAGTGACCCATTCTTATGTTGGGATTGTTCTGTTTAAAAAGTCAGTAAATTTCTTTGGAACGCGTAAGAAAACGTTACGATTTTTTAAACTTTTTGTCCTTTTTCGATCAATGTAATGACATCGCACTTAATTGAGACTTTTTGTCTGGAGCAATCCAAATCATCACTGAGGTAATAGTTCAGGCTTTTTGTAGATTATCAGAATTTATTGGATGGCCATTTCAAGTAAACTTAAAATTTGTGTGTTTCGTAATCGTAATTTCCACCTAAGATTATTTCGGTTTAAGAAAACGGAGTAGGGGGAGGCTCATTTTACTATTTCAGAGAGTCTTCTTGATCAAAATAATGAAAAAAAAAAACAGTCAAGAAAAGCTTTTATTCTTCATTTAATGAATGTGAACCACAAACATCATCAAATCATTGCACTTTTATTGTTCCCAGTGTTGCTAACTGTGAAATCAAAGTTAACGAAACTTCGCTAACTTCAAAAGGTTGCAGTTAATTCATGAAACATTGGTCGAGAATGGTATTTGGTGTGTTTATTATTCATGTAAAGTTGAACCGTCTGACAAAATTTCAGAATTTTAAATGATGGTGTTTTCGAGAAAATGGCGCCCAAAAATGGCAATTTTTGAAAATTTTACAATTTCTCGAATTTTTTGCGACAAAACGGTTGCACACAGAAGCGATACAAAATTTTTTTTCGGAAAGCGGGTAGCTAGGTCTTACCAACCGCGAAAACAGAATTTTAAAATTCGAACCGGAAGTGCTCGAAAAAAATTCGCAAACTTCGACTTTTCAGATAAATTGACGTTCATTTGTTAATTTATGTACAAAAAGATACGCATGCGCAAACCAAACTATAATAAAATATAGTTTATTTATATCCGTATGTACATACCACAACAAGAATTATAACTCTACCTGTCTCCATAGCCGAATGGTGAGGCTCCGAAGTTGACCATTTTCCATGTCTTCTACAATTCATAAATTGTACTCCCCGTCTTTGATGGCCCATTACTTGGCGGGAAAATTTTTTTCGACCAAACAAAAAAATATGGGTCTCTTAAAAACATGTCTAGTTGCTATAAAAAAAGTTTCAACAATATCTGAGATGGTGATGGTACATGCTCTGCCTGAATTGAAATGGAAGGCACCTATTTATTTTGCAGTTTGTTATTAAATATTCTATCATACAATTTTCCAGACTAAATTTTAAGATGTTCATAAGCAATGAATCAAATCTCTTCTTACACTTTCGTTGTTTAAGAGTACAAAGGGACAGTACTTATTTGCGTTGTTCTTGTCAATTTATTTAATATAATATGAAATACTGTATACGGTATTTTAACTGAAAAAGGTAGTATCTTATTAGTTACAACCTTTCGTCAAACAAGGTATTAGAAACAACCAGAAAAACTAACATTGATTCACAAATATTCAGATTGTCTTGCCCCCCCCCCCCAACACACACACACACACACACTTCTAACGTACAATCGCCACCATTGGTCTCATCCATGTAAATTATAGGGCAGTTCTGCCTTCTGTAATGATATATAGCTCGTAAATAAACCAATCTCTTTGGCCGAAATTCATCTTTTTCAATAAGCATTGTTTTCAGCCTTAAATCCATATAAATCCTAAGGAACGGATTATTTTCCGTAAAGACCAAGTGCTTCCATTAAAATGAATATTTTCACGTATCACTCGCAACAGTGATTTTACAGAAGGTCGTTGACCGTGAACAGTATAAAATTCCTTAATTCTTCGACGAATAAAGCTTCAAATCGACAAATTCTAGTTCACCGTTGTGGCAGTTAGCAACATTATTAGGGTTGGCTGTTCCTTTCAAGTGTGGTGGTTGCGGATTTCAAGGTCATAGCTCATGCTATCCCTCGCGCTCTGTACTAGTGCTACTTGGCTTAACAGTCTTTTTCTTTCTGCTTGACTTTTGCAGATTTTCCTTTCTTTTTTATTCTCTCCCTTTTTCGCTTTAGACGTTCCTCTTCTAGTTTTCTTTTCTTTTCATTCTTTAACATTTGATAATTTCTCCACTCTTGGTACGATATCGCACTTGGAACTTTTTCTCTGTACACATATTTGATAGTTTTGCTTTTGATTGGAGCTGGCCAGAAAATATACTGATCAAAGGCACAGGATATGGAAATGTTTGACGAAGGTTCTCTTTGAATTTCTTCTACAATCATATGAAGTTATTTATGGCACTACCGATTGTAGAAACCGAAGCAGACCTTTCACCTTGCGTCGTTTCAGCATAAGATGCCACAACGGATATGTTGGTTTGCTGGTTTGAGTCAGACGTAACATCTATTTCTGATATCGCAGATGTATTTGTAGGCTCTAGAAGTCCAATTGCGGAAATCTGGTATGTTCTAGGACTAAGATTATCGAACATCTCACTAGCAAGTACTGATTGATTGATTAATTGATTGAAAGGGTTTATATGGGCGCGTCGACATCGAGGTCTTTTGCACCTTTCTCTGACAGGAAAAATGAAGTACCCAAGAACAAAAAAGCATAGTATCACAGATATAATAAAGTAAAAGCAAAGTCTGGAGTACGTAAAAGGTGTTCGGTCATTTATGAATTAAAATTTCATAGCATTCAAGAAATGTGCAAACTCGATACACAAACACAAGGACGGGTTAGTACACAACAGCATGTTAATCTTCTCTGCCGGGGCAGCTCGGCAATAGGTGCACACACGTGTGGCAGCCCATAATTAGTAAGGAATATGACAGTGCAGTAAAGAAGATAAAAGCAAGGAAATGCTATGACAAGCATAAAACCACCATGAAAAACAGAAACTGTAGATAAAAGCAGAAATAAATTAATTAAAAGAAATGTGAGAAATGCACTCACAGATCACGCAAGACGTGCAAAAGCTGCAAGTAGGTGAAAACTTGCTGGATCATCTGGACATCGTCTCCAAGCAAGGTAGACAGATCAGCTGGTAAGCCAAGGCGGGCTCGCTCAGGAGCAAGAGGAACACATTCCACAAGAAGGTGGCGGATGGTCAGGAATGCACCACACTGGGTGCAGGAAGGCGGGTTCTGACGACGTAACAGGTAGCCATGGGTCAGATGGCTGTGCCCGATACGTAATCGTGCCAATCGTCGTTCTTCCAGTCTTGAAGGACGAGAACTCGTGGCCCAAACACCAAGTCGCGGCATGACAGCATGCAATTTATTCTGAAGGTGCTCATCCCAGTTTGTCTTCCAGCGCTGAAGGAGAAGACGGTTGATTACAGGGCGAATATCAGAGCTGGGGAGCGGTGACGGATACTCAGGTCCTGTAAGGGCAGCTTCTTTGGCAACACGGTCAGCACGCTCGTTCCCTGAAATACCAGCATGGCCAGGCACCCAACAAAATTGGACATCGCAACCTGCAAGTCGTAAGGAATGGCAAGAGAGTAGAATTTGCTGAACTATAGGGTGCACAGTTGACACATCCGTGAGACTATGTAAAGCGCTGCTGAGTCAGAGCACAGGAGAACATGGATATGGCGTCGACGAATATAATGCAGTCTCCAGAATAGCAACCAATTCAGCAGTTAACACAGTGGAAGTAGGATGGAGCTTCAAGCCAGCGCTATGATCATCCGTGACGAAGGCACAGCCAACAGAATATTCATGCTTCGAACCATCCGTGCAGAAGACAGCGTAGGTACGGTACGCATCCAGAAAAGAGAAGAACTCCTGACAAAATTGTTGATTGCTGGTAACAGACTTCTTAAATTGCGTTAGATGAAAGCTGACAACTGGTGGAAGAACTGTCCATGGAGGAATGGGCAGGAGGCCCAATGGATAGATGGCAGGGACATCGATTCCAAGAGAAGCCCCAAGGTCTATAGCACGAATGCCAAAAGGCCGGGTAGCAGTAGGTCGTGCTTGATATCTGTCATAGCGAGCACCAGCCTCAAGGGCAAAGGCCGAAGGATGGTCAGGTACGGCACGGATATGAATGCAATAGCGCAGGAGCAGGCAGTCCCGACGGTGGGAAAGAGATGGTTCATCAGCCTCGACATAGAGACTAGGAATAGGGCTAGTTCGGAAAGCTCCAAGCGCCAAACGAAGGCCAAGATGATGAACAGAATCCAGATAACGTAGGATGGAAGGTCGAGCAGAACCATATGCAACATAGCCATAATCCAATTGGGAGCGGATGAGGCTACGATATAAACGCAACATCACCACACGGTCAGCACCCCACGAAAGATGGGACACCAAACGTAGTAGTTTCATGGAGCGGAGACAGCGGTACTTCAGGTCTCGAACGTGAACAGCCCAGGTAAGTCGTCGGTCAAACTTCAAGCCCAGAAAACGAACATGATCCACATAGGACAATCGAGAACAGCCAAGGAACAGCTCAGGATCATAGGCACAGTGACGAAGGCGACAAAAATGAACGCAGTGTGTTTTGGTGAGAGAAAAGCTGAAACCAGTAGTGGTAGACCATCGGTGAAGGCGGTTGAGCGCTAACTGCAACTGGCGAGTAACTGTACGGAGATCACGTGAGCGACAGTAGATAGTAAAGTCATCCACATAAAGCAGCCCATGAACAGAAGGGGAGAGCTACGACATCACACTGTTCACTGCAACAGCAAACAATGTGACACTCAACACACTACCCTGTGGAACGCCATTCTCTTGTGGAAACGGAGCAGAAAGAGTAGCTCCAAGCTTGACTCAAAAAGAACGTTGTTGGAGAAAATTCTGGATGAAGCCAAGTGGCCACGTAAGCCCCAGAGATGGAGCTGCCGCAAAATGCCATATCACCAAGCGGTGTCAAAGGCCTTTTCAAGGTCAAAGAAGATGGCTATGAGATGTTCTTGATGACGAAATGCATCCTGAATAGCATTTTCAAAATGCGTCAAATGATCAGTAGTGGAACGGAAGCGCCGAAAGCCACACTGAAGATTGGAAATGAGGCCATGGTGTTCAAGAAACCAGACTAAGCGGGTATTGATCATCACCTCCAAAAGTTTACACAAACAGCTAGTTAAGGCGATCGGGCGATAGCTTCCACTGGACGTGGCAGGTTTAGCAGGCTTCAAAATACGAATAATGTATGCTTCACGCCAGGCATCGGGGAAGGAGTCTTCAAGCCAGATGCGATTGTACAGGTCAAGAAGATGTTGGTTGCCATCGTCAGGCAGGTGCCTGAGCATAGCATAACAGATGCCATCAGGACCAGGCGCCGTGTCCTTCGTAGAATCCAAAACAGCAGCAAGTTCAGCAGTAGTAAAAGGCAGATTATAAGCTTCAGCGGTTGCAGAGCGGAACTGAAGTGGCGTACGTTCGGTGCGTTGTTTATAAGTGAGGAATCCAGCTGAGTAGTGAGTAGAACTGGAGACATCCGCAAAATGACGACCTAATGCAGCAGCAATTCTGTCCTGATCAGTGACCATTACACCATCGATAATAAGGGATGGAACCGCAACGGAGGAAACATGTCCCTGTAGACGACGAATTTGCGACCAGACCACTGTCATGGAGCTGCCAGCAGTAAGGGAAGAAACATAAGTGCGCCAGCTATGACGCTTAGCTTGCTTAATCAGATAGCGGGCTCGAGCACGAAGAAGACGAAATTGAGCCAAATTATGAGCTGTAGGAGCACGATGAAAAGTACGTAGTGCTCGACGTCGGGCCAGAATAGCGTCACGAATCTCCTCAGACCACCAGGGAACGGTGCGTTTACACCGGGAACCAGCATAGATAGGAATACTAAGGATACTCTTTAGCTGCCAGGATACTCTGCTGAAAGGCCTCACAATGACCATCAACAGTAAAACGAGGTTCTAAAGTGAAATGAAAAGTGGCGGAAAAAATGATCCCAGTCTGCTCGACGTAGATTGTAGGCAGTGAACGGAGCAGAATGCATGAGCGGAAGACCATGCACAAGAATAGGAAAGTGGTCACTGCCACAGAGATAATCATGCACGCGCCAAGTAAGATGGGCACTAAGTTGAGGACTGCAAATGGAGAGGTCCAAATGAGAGTAAGTACCAGTAGCAGTAGTAAAATGTGTGGGACTGCCATCATTGAGGAGCAATGAGTGTGTTGTCAAGGAAAGTGGCAATCTCTTGACCTCGCGGCTCAGTACGAAGAGAGCCCCACAGTGCATGGTAGGAGTTAAAGTCACCCACAAGCAGAAATGGGGATAGAAGCTGTCGGGCAATCTGTTCAAGATCGACAGCAGTAAAGACGTCATGACGCGTAAGGTAGATACAACAAAAAGTAACAGGTTGTCTTAAGAAGACACGAACAGCTATAAGCTGGAAAGCATTATTCACATGGATGAGAGCAGAATGGTAAGCATCAGAGACCCCGATTGCTACACCACCTGCTGCACGACCTGCAGTAAGCTGATCATGACGAAATACAGTGTAACCAGAGAGAACTGAGTTGCTAGTGGAGGTAAAATGCGTTTCCTGAAGACAGAATATGGTAGGATGAAACAATGTCAATAACTGCTTAAATTCCTCGTAGTGAGTGGAATTAAAATTCCATTGAAGAAGAGACATGTTCAACAAGCATCGAGAACAAGAAGGGGGTACTGCGCTTCCCTTTTTCACGGCCTTCCACAATGGTAAAATTATCGAGGTCCTCCTCCACCATATCATCCATAAGAGACTCATCATCACTAGGTGGACTACGTGATGTATGCTTCTGTTTCTTCGCCCCAGGTGGGCTAGAAGACTGGGTGCGTGAAGATTTCTTCGATGCCTTGGTAGAAGAAGCTGTGAAGGAGGGAGAGGCAGCCTTGGAAGCTTGAGCCTGGAGCTGTTTTTTCCGTTCCTTCTTAGTGAGGGGTTTGGTAGGAGGCTGGCTGTTTGACTGCTTCAAAAACTGGGTTATGGAGTGATTAGAGGCAGACGAGATAGAGCCAGCTGCCGGAGCGGCAGGAGGCTGAGAAGCAGGAATTGGCTTAACGATTCGTGGAGGCGAATGATCATTCAATGGAAGCTTAGGCTGCGAAGCGGATGATGATCGGTGCTTCGTGCGGGATAGTTCTGGGTTCATAGAAGAAGCAGTGGTACGGGACGCCTTGGAAGAGACTGGCGCACTGGGAACCTCAACGTCAGTCTGGGTAG
This sequence comes from Thermobia domestica, assembly GCF_964235325.1. NCBI lineage: Eukaryota > Metazoa > Arthropoda > Insecta > Zygentoma > Lepismatidae > Thermobia > Thermobia domestica. The sequence continues at coordinate 72,911,883 of NC_137470.1, read as the reverse complement.
CAGAATTGACTGTCTGAGTACCTTGTGATCTGCTGGTCTTAAGAAGGGAAGAGAAACTGGTGCCGAAGGTAACTTTTGGCTGTAGCCTTCGTTTAGCCTCAGCTGCGGAGATCTTCTCGATTACCATCAGTTTACGGATCATCTTCTCAGCCATAAAATTAGGACAGTCACGTGACCAAGCTGGATGGCCACCTTTACAATTAGCGCACTTCGATGGGGCCGCACATGGGGCCGGACCATGAGCTGTGGAACTACAATTGCCATAGATGGCAGAGGCATGACAAAAAGGGGCTGAGTGGCCAAAATGTTGGCAGTTAAAGCACCGTAAGGGTAGTGGTATGTACGGGCGAACCTTCAAACGGTGGTAAGCAACGTTCAAATGCGTTGGAAGGTCAGGTAGAGCGAAAGTTATGATATAGGAATCTGTGGGCTGTACTGTACCATTTCTCTTCGTAGTAATTCGATGGACATCTGTCACATGGTTATCCGTAAGTTCGGCACATATTTCCGCTTCTGGTAACTCTCAAATCGAAGCATGTGATGACTCCTTTGCTAGTATTTAACTGCCGATGAGGCTCAACCAGAATAGGAAGAGGTCCTAGCTGAGTACTAGCTAAAAGTAGTAGAGATTGTTTTTCTGATGTCGTTTGAACAAGTAGCGTCCCATTTCGTAATTTACGAATATGTCCAGGAGGAAACGTTCCTGTGGCTATATGATGAAGCTGACGATGAACTATAAAGGGTGACAATTTACTTAAGGCTCCAACTGTGTCAGTTGATCTGTCTTTGATAATTAAATATCTTGGTGCAAGACCAAGCTTTTCCTCTCTCTCTCTCTATCCTGGGTGGGAGGTTGATGCGAAGCCATAACTGAAGAAAGCCTAAAATTCTCTCAGCTTCCCCGTCGTGGTTCGAAGCGGCCAACGAGGCTGGCAGCTCCTACCTGCATGACCCTTGTCAGCAAGCTAAGCTGTGACACCAAGTCAAAATGACAAGGAGGCAGAGCCACTTGCACCGCCGACTGATGGGTACTTTTGAGAGGACCCACGTCCCACCGTGTAAGGGGAGGGACCCAGGGGCGGATCCAGGACGGACTTCTGGGGGGGCGGTGGGTTGTAATACTCCTACTTAGAGCTACTTTTAAGAGCGTCAAAAAATAAACTATATATTTTATTTATATATAGAATAAAAAAGATTCCTCTCCGGGGGGGGCGAACGCCCCGATCGCCCCCCCTGGATCCGCCCCTGGAGGGACCAATGGTTCATTGGAGATTCCCGCACCGCAGACTCCCAGCATTCCCTTTCAGGGCATCACTCCTTCCGGTCCTGATGGGTGCGCATGCGCTGCACTCCTCCGTCCCACGGCCCCGGGTCCAGCGTCATCCAAGAAAATCCAAAAGCAAAACCAGTCCATAGCAAGGTTGTCTTCTAGAAAGAGCAGTCCATTTCCGAGGCTTATATTTTAACGACGCTCGATCGCAGGTTTTAAATGCCGGGTAATCGGCCCGGCACAACCCCCAACCTGGAGGACCAGTGGCTGATTGCAGTTCCGAAGAACTGGGCGATGGGGGCGCCACATCCCGACGCTGATAGCAAGTACTGATGTAGCAGATCGATCTTCTTCGGACGGAAGAATAGTCCTATCTGTGTTCATTAGTGTAGAACTAGAAGATTCTTTGGATACAGAAACCCCAACGCACCTGGTTGCAAAATCATCTGACACTGAGTCTATTCCATTAGAAGATATCTTTGGACTGGTTGAAAAAACGCTGAATCACGCGTTCTTATTTTTTTAGACATATTTTCCTCACGGTCAGCAGTTCTCTTTACTTCTTCAAGAAGACTTTCAACATTATTTGCTTTTTCATGAAGATTCAATTTCAAGTATTCAATAACTTTCACAGCTGCCAGGTAGTCCTCTTTGGTTGAACTGCTTGAAATGACTCTCTATGACTCTTTGGTTTCCGTTGTCTTTCTTCAAGATAGGCTAACACGCATCTGTGCGTGAATTTAGTTATAAAAACAACCGCGTTTTTAATTAGGTTTTGATAGAAAACAAGTGGGTTACTATGAGAAAGTGTAGCTAGGTTATGAGGTGGGCCTACTGAATGAGAAGCATGGGATAGAATGTAAATATTTATGATTATTCTGTATTGCTTTGACAATCAGGCAACTCTAGAAACGGAACAGATAATAATAATAATCCTTAAAGAGCAGTTGCAACCTTGGTATTAAAAAGTGCAGAAACGCAACATTGTGCGGAGTAATTTAAATTATCAAATCAATTAGATATCGATATCCCTGATTTCCTCACAGTTACCTTAGATTAAAAGACTAACCTAGGCCTATGATCAAGGTAAAAGAAAAAATACTCATTACCTATCCTTTCAAGTTTACAGAGAGAGAATTCAGACCAGCCATAAATTCTTACATCTTTTTTTTTTCCCCTCAGTTCCAGGAAAATATAAGAATTGAAATGGCTGGTATTATAACTGTGTTATGCTTGCATGATACAATTTGTGATTTCATAATAGCTACTTTTTAAATTAAATCGTTAGGAATGTCTTCTAGTATTAGTAAAGTGTGTCAGTTGTAGAAATGTGCATTTAAATTGAATGAATGATAGATACCTGACTACTGCAATATATGTATCCAGTAGTAGTCCGTTGAAGGTAATGGGGGGTTGACCACTGGAAAATGAAGTCAAGGGTCATTTCCAGTAGTCATCCCCTGATTACCGGGAAACGTTATCAAAAATGCAATCTGTAGTCAGCCCCCCTTATTTCTAAGCAATATTTTGTTTTGTATCAAAAACCACGAATTTTTAACAAATTACAAATTAATAACTCGTACTTTTTTTTTACGATAATATAGTTTCAATTTAACTTTGAAGTAAAGCTTCTTCCTTATTTTTTTGTTAACAAAATGCTCCCTTTGGTCACTTGCATCAACAGACCTCAAATGATCATTTTTCTTTTCTGCTACGAGAAGTCACACCAGGCCGGAACACATGAGGTTGACTACTGGAGCTCTGATTTAGGTTTTAGTTGACTATTTGTTTGATAACAGGTTACCACATGCTTATTTAATTGCTTGTTACTGAAAAATGGCTGACTACTAGAGACGGCTGACTTTAGGCACACTCATCCTATCCCTCATAATAATTAACGTATTTATTAATCATTAACTTAGTCATTATTTATTAGTCATGTTATAGTAAGACTTCGTTAAGCAATACGCAATTACGAACTTTACAAACAATATACTATTAGCATTCTTGGTATTCTTTTATTTCACACAAAAATCATTTGGGTGTTTTGCGTGATAATGAGTTTGACTCGGGTGACCCTTCACTTCGTAAACAAGTTCACTTACAACACGTGTACCTTAGTTTTTCTCACTCTGTGAATCGAGTTCTTTACCTGTATATACAGATGGTGATCAGAAAAATGGAAGCTCCCGTAGTTGGCAACACGTCAGATGTATGGGTTGGCAGTGGTGTAGTGGCGCCCGCAGCGCCGGACCGCTGGTGGTGGTGAGTTAGATCGGTCTGCATACTACGTCAGGCGCAGTGGAATAGCAGTGTCCAGTGGCTGCAGCAGACGGAGGTAGTGTAAAATAGGAGACACCTCAGATTTTTAAAGAGGGCAAATTGTTGGTGCGCGGTTATGTGGGGTGAGTGTGACGGCAGTGGCTACTGTGTTAGGTGTGTCTCGTGGGACAGTGTCGAAGGTGATGACGGCCTACACAACACACGGGAAAACCACATCGGGGAAGCGGAACAGTGTGTGGAAGAAAATCATGAGTGACAGGTCACGCCGGGTATTAAAGCGCATTGTCACGCAGAAGCGTCTGCCACTGCGGAGCAAGTGACGGAGGAACTCAATCATTACCTCCCCCACCCTGTTTCGACAATCACAGTCCGCCGCGAATTACATGACATGAACTTACGGGGTCGTGTTGCACGGGCCAAACCGCTCATCAGGGACCATAACGCTTTCGCACGCCGCAAATGGTGCCGCGACCATGCAACTTGGACCGTTGAGGACTGGAAACGTGTGATATGGTCGGATGAGTCATCCTTCACCCTATTCCCAACCACAGGCCGTGTTTGTGTGTGGAGAACGCCCAAAGAAGCTTATGATCTGCAGTGTCTCCGCCCAACTGTGAAACATGGCGGCGGCTCGGTGATGCTGTGGGCCGCCATATCATGGTTTTCATTGGATCCTGTGGTCACACTTAGCGGACAAATCACTGCCAACGATTATGGCGCAATTTTAGGAGACCACTTGCATCCTATGGTCCGGATGTTGTTCCCGGACAATGACGCAATCTTCCAGGATGATAATGCATCCATTCACACAGCTGGCGTTGTTGCAGCGTGGTTTGAGGAACATCGGGATGAAGTTCAACACCTCCCCTGGCCCGCCCAATCCCCAGATCTCAACATAATTCAACATTGTGGTCCGTCTTGGAAACACGACTCAGGCGACGATTTCCATCTCCATCCTCTCTCACAGAACTGGTCGATGCCCTGCTCGAGGAATGGTGTAAATTTCCACTTGCTACCATTGACGACCTCTAATGCCTCCATCCCACGTCGCATCAAGGCTGTTCTGAAGGCGAAGGGTGGCCCGACACCATATTAATCTGGTAAGTTGCAATTTCGTTCAGGTGTTTCAATTTTTCTGATCATCATCCGCACCTGTTGCTTGAGTACGTAAGATGTTTTGATGTCACTAAAGTCCATACTTTTATTACCGTAGTTGCCGGTTTAATGGACGTATATTATTTTTAAGAACAATATCCTCTAAGTCCTACCAATTGTCTTGCAACTGTCACTTTATCATCATAATAATATAGTTTAGGAAGAACTTCTACCCACTTTTGCCACACATCTCGAAAAGGTGCAAAAGTGAATCCATATACCTTCTCTTTTGCCCGACTAGATTTATTATCAAATTGCAACACAAATGATACAGTAAGGACTTTTTTCAAGTGATGTAGTACACGAAAGAGATAGACCTCCCTGATTAAACTAAAGACTATTTGTGGATTTCCCCTTGCGATTTGTACACACCTGCTAGAATTATAGTCCAATATAGGATTGAAAAACTACACTATCGATGATTTTCATTTTTCAGCAGACACTTGTTATTCCTTCAATGTGTCATTACGATATTAGTATATAAAATTGACTCAAATGAAAACCTGGTGTCTGACACTCTTGTCCCTGCCTATCTTCTTGGATCTGAAGATGTATTTATAATATTAGATTATAAACATCCACATAGTTCCTAAACGTTTTCTTTCAAATAAATTACCTTTTCAGTTCCCACCTATTACACCCCTACAAAGGAAGGACAATAGAAAATGATAACGAATTAGCAAGTTTCTTAGGAATCAAAGGCTGCAACTCGTTTTCTGATCGTTCTGTTGAGAACAAAATTAATGTTTATCCACTTCTATCTTACCCAAAAACACAACAGAGATATACAAGGAGGCAGGGAGGACGGACGGATCAAAAATGAAATTAAGTTTTACGTCCCACACCTATGCCGGCTAGGCTAAAGGAAACGGTGACAGTGTTCCTACAAGAAAGTCAAGATTGATTTCCCTGACACAAATTCTTGTTTTCCCGAACATAAATTATTGAATATAAATGGGAAAATACGGGGTAAGTTCTATCATACAGTTTTTTAACGTCGTCCTCCATTCTCATCTGTCCAACACACTCCTTTAATTACCATTTACATATTTTTATGTTCAATATGAGTAATCAACAAACATGCACGGCAGTGCATGGCAGCCAAGTTCCGTGATGAAAAAAAAAATCGTCGGAAATAATAGTAATACAAACTGGCCTGCACTGCCGTAAGCGTGTTACACACGAACAAGAGTTTTACGTAAAGTCGCCGATTTCGAGACACGAAAAACGATTCTATTAAGGGTAGAAACACGAGATTTAGAATTTAAGGATATATCTGAGAGTTGTGCTTATATACCAAATCTCACATTCCTAGCATCAACTATAACTGAGTACTGGAACCCTCAAATATGCAGTTTCCATGCTCATTGTCTCATCAAATTGATTAGATACTTTCCAACGAGATAGACGTGAGACTCTGTATAAAAAGTCCAAAATTTAACCTTTTCATGGGCGAATTTTTTTACGATACCTCATCTATGGTCCCCAGCACACATTCAGAACAAACAAAATCATTTCTGAAGTACAATTCCCTTTTCCATACAGAAAAGACTTTATGACTAATTGGAATATCGCTTCCCAGTGCAGCAAATAATAGCATACCTAGGCTCCCTTGGTGGGAAGTACGCTTCCCATCGCCCAGAAAAGTGTTAACTAATGTGCTAAGGGATTTTTTATCGGCGAAAAACTGTTCTTAGCCAAGCAGATATTGTTTATTCACTCACTCATCACATTGATTAGGTACATTCCAATGAGAGAGAGAGAGAGAGAGAGAGAGAGAGAGAGACGTGAAACTCTTTATAAAGGTACTTCGAGTATGAAAAACGTTCGAAATTTAAGGAATACACTATGGGAATATCTTAAGGGGTTATAACTGTCCGTAGCCATTAGGTACTTCTTAATAAAATAAAAATATGAAATTCTCCATAAAGGTACCTTATAAAGGCTTAAGAATGAAATTTCAGGAATTTGCTTTGGGAAATTTTTAATGGTCGAAAAACTGTCCTTACAATCAGAAATCGAGAACGGAATCCGTTACTCAACACATCATGTGCACAGTGGTAATGTTAATCCTCCGAGTGGTCCAGTGGGCTAAGGTGTGTACATCCTGTCGTAAATTTGGTGGTTGGAAACCCAGACAAAGAAAGTTAACATTTTTTATTTTTTTCAGTGAATATTTTCCCTCAATTGTAGTCATTGGTATTAAATAGATATTTAAATTAAATTGATAAATAAAAGAATGTAGAGGTGGGGATATTTAGAATCAATGAAGTTTTCCAAGAAATTAGAAATCCAATTGTTCGTCTTTTATATGAAATATTTTGGTGGTAATTAATTTTACAAGCTAATGTATATCATTGGAAGGAAAACTCGAAGCAGTATGAAACTGCGCAATATGCTCGTCGCGCCATGTAATGGACTCCGCAATTTCGTAATGTGAAAGGGTAGAGAGCAACTAAGTATGTTGAAACACCAGCCATGTCTAGTGATGTAGCATTCGGAATTCAGCATCAAGGATTTTCAGGCCCTGTTAATACCCTTCGTACTTAGGTAATAAAAATGAGATGTTACCGATCGTGATTTTGTAGCTTGGGTAAATGAATTAGAATCTCGTTTGAGCATAGCTTACTGACAGATATTTAATAGAAGCGGGGAGAATAACCCTCCCCACTGGTCCAGTGGCTAGCATGTGCGTCTTTGTTCTACAGGGTCCTGGGTTCGATTCCCGGTGGCAGAGCAGTTGGGAACTAATGTTGCACGTGGGACATTGTAACTCCTTTAAAATGCATGTACACGAGAAAAAGTGCATTCAGACTTTCAATATTCATATCCAGCAACGTTCGACAACCAACATTAATGTTAAGGTTGGTTCGTTGAGAACTACATAAGGTGTTCTACAAGTGCTCTATTTTGTTTGAAAAATATCGGTGTACCAAACAGCAAAAAATATAAAAATATCTAAATCTCTGCGACGAATAAAACATGAGGTACAAAACAAATTTGCAAACAAATCTTATCTAACTTTAGACATACCAAGGAAAAATGAATGTTGGTAAAACATACAATTTATTGCGCAAGTTACAGTATTTTGTAAAATCTCTGAATGTTTTACATTATTCGTTTCAAGGTTACCTTCACTTTTGTTAGTTATCAGTTTTAATATATCTACTAAAACTTTACGACAAAATATAGCAAGTTGAGGTGTTTTGACTCCCATCTTTGTTTTGGGAGAATATTTTTTCTCAAGAAAACCATCGTAGGTTTTATTTTTTATTATTATTATTATTATTATTATTATTTATTTTTCATTTACACATTAAAGCTAGCAACAATATCTGGCGTTTTATTGCTGGTTTCTAGTGTGTTCGTAAAATGAAACAAAAAAAAAAGAAAAAAAGAAAAAGAAAAAAAAGAAAAAGAAGAAAGTAAAAACAAGATATGCAGTGCGTTTCAGTTCAATTTACGACAATCATTGCATCAATAGAAAACAAGTTCTATGTTTCAAGTATGACAAATAGTCACCTTTTGTGTGAACATGAGTTGTTGTAATTTAATCCCCAATTAATAATACAAGCATTCCTACGTAAAAGTGTTTTGCTATAACAAGGAATTCTTTAGTCTGTTACAATTTGGTCTTTAAAGACTAAATTCCCCGCCCGAACAAGAAATGCAACAAAAAAATAAGAGTTTACTTTGGGCAGAACAGTGATAGGTGCACATATACTTGAGCCTAATTTTATTAAACAGAAGGGGAAAGACGCTACTAAATGTCATTCCTCATTCTCGTAGGTAAGTTTTAGTACCATTTTGCTCCTTGTACTTAATAAAATTAGATTCAGGGTGTGTGCACCTACCAATGTTCTGCTAAAAGTAAACTTTTGGCCAACAAAACATACTGGCATTAAAATGAATCCAGAATTGAACAAAGACAGGGTTAACTGAAGCATGATTTACAGCATGTTATCTAACACTGTCTTTAGAAATTAACAATACTTTCACACCGTACCTCACCTTAGCAATACGTAGAATAGTGTAGCAATATCAGGTGGTTTTACATCGGATACAGTCTTTTTCCCAGTTGGTTTGTTGGTAGTAGCATGATGTCATGATGTCCATTTTTTATCCAGCTGAAGGCATACTTTTCTGAATTGAACAAGATAATATCTCGTCCATTAACGTTTATGAAAATAATAAATTCGAGGGTTTTTACAGATAAATGGTTTCTAGTATCAATATGTCGGAAGTTTAGGCTGGAAAAGCCTCTCTCACACTCTCCAGAATAAACTGGAAGAACACTGATTTCAATGTTAAGATTTTATAGATTTGGTCCAATATTAGGTTTCATCTTATGGTCTCGAAATTCCTGCAGAATTTTGGTTGAATCATCAGAGGAAAATTTTAGTTCTTTTATTTTTTATTTTATTTTTGAAATTTGCATTACTTCTTTGTCGCCGTTTAACTTTCTTGCAGACAATTCTTCTCGCCAATTGGATTGTAGCAAAGCCTCGGCCCCACTGAACGTTTCGAGCGTATGTTATCTGCTAGAACCTTCCAATCTTATTTTCTGGTACTTCTCAAGAGAACTGTCTAAGGGTTTTGCCAGTGAGACTCCACAAAACTGACCAGTTTCTTAAAAATGACGTAATTGTTCCATGGACATGCCCCTTTTTCTTTCAACGCTTCCAGAGCATTTAGAGTTTTTTTTTTTTAATTTTGCTTATTACCTGTACAAGGGATGAAGACCTTCCTTGTACAATCGGCGGCAAAAAACCTGCAACATGAGGATGTAAGTTTATTGTGAAACTACGCCTAACAGCACATGGAATGAACATAACGTCTACGTGGAACGAATCACACCAGGATAAAGCTCTACCTCCTCCCGTGCACCCTTATTTTGGAGCAAAAGACTTCGTCATTTCACAATAAACTTATATGCTCATGTTGCAGGTTTTTTGCCGCGGATTGTACAAACAGGCTAAGGATATGTAGAGGTCCTAGTGCATCTCGGATCATGTATATTTCATAAACAAAGTTCCACTTAGTGAGTTCTACGTACAGATCTGAAAATATTTCACGCTGCTGAAAGCTTCCCTTCAAATTTGTAGAAGCTTCTCGGAAGTGTTCCACTAGCGCAGGGTAGGACTTCCGCAATGCTTCTACTGAACGGTATGAAAAGCCTAACCTAACCACTGTACATTAAGAACTTTTGTAATATTATAGAAGCGAATACTTAGTTCTCGTGATATTAATTCGATTTCTCTCCTGTTTCCGGAAACATTAAGTAAACACCGTGCAATCGCTCTACAAGGCTCGAAAATGAACCATATCTGAAATCGTATTTACAACGTAGTGAACAGCCAGTTCCAGCTTATGACTCATGCAGTGAAGCACAATAAATTGGTGTCTAATTCTCGCTGAGTAAAGAAACAGCACCATTTATTTTGCCTTGCATATTATTTACACCATCAATCCAAACTGCTATAAATATTCCCCGTAATATCCGTTTAGAAAGATTCATACTTTCACATATTTTAACTATGGAATCAAAAACCTCTCTGCCTATTGTTACCTATAACCCAAATAAACCTAAAAATATATCGCTACACACCTGATTAACTACAGTACGGATATACACAGTGAGAACAGATTTATGACACACAGTGGAGGATTCGTCCATCATTAGCGCGAACGGTTCATCGGAATTCTCAAGATACTGGGTCATTTTCCGTTCATTTATGTAGCTACAAAGCCAATAATATTTGAACACACAACATTAGAGTAGAGAACTTCTTCGAGGTTCATTGCATTTATTTCTTACTATTTAATGAGATGCACGGTAAACGACAGATGATTTTGCGCAATAACATAAACAGTTCTAAATATCACAGTTGTCTTTTTAACACGAATTTCACTCACAATTAACACGAAACCCTCTTACTTTGTGTACCGGAATTACTTCCCTTTTAATCGTCAGGAGCTTTTCCTTTATTAAAATATAGTCTAATATCCATTTCCTTATCTGGGAAGATAGAATTAAACCTATAAAAGAGCATCCCACTCTTAGATTGCAGTACAGAGTAAATGGAGCGCGCTGTTGCCACATTTCTTTCGCGGTATGTTTTCTTTCGAAGAAAGAACAAGAAAGACAGACAGAGTGATGAGTCTGTAAATAAATCCTTCTTAAATTCATATATTTTCAACTCTTTTGCCATTCCAATCGCGCAAATTCATTTAGAACGGCGAATTGGAGGATACGAAATAACAGTCTAACAATTGTGTGTTAGAATTTTTTTTTAATGTTGGTTTATAAATCGTTGCAATAAAATTTTGATGGAAGCAATACGAAATCAAGAGAACATATGAATCGAATAGAAAACATATGATTGAAATAAATGGCAGGCTAAACAGTTCCACACACAAATTTCCTGCACCGATTGTGCGGCAAACTAAGGAATAGCAATGGGTAAGATACTGCTACTGAAGTTGGATAAGAGTGAAAACTGGAGTAGGGTGATAGTGATAAGTGACGAGAAAATGTGACGTACGAGAACGCTCATTCGTCTGTGTACGCAAAATATCCGCTAATCCAATTCCGTTTGTCAAACAAGTTACATCAAAAAGTAGCCTATATTGTGAAGGCGGCTTCTCACTTCCGATGTTTAAGACTGTATCATGAAGGACGTGCTAGAGGGTATGGTGGCAGGAAAAAGAGGGAGGGGACGAAAAGAGACAATTACTGGACGATATCAAAATAGAAAAATCATGCGTGAAGACGAAGAGGTTAACCGAAGACTGTGGATTATGGAAGCTTCTGAGTTGCAGCAAGTGACCTGCCAATAAAATATGATGATGATGATGATGAGAAATGCAATGGTGAATAGGAACTGAACCTCCCTAGTTTATATACTCACTTCTGACACCTCAGACACATATCAGTCTGAAAACAGAAGAAGAATGAAAATAAACCCCATTATATCCGTTCTAAACAAACGCGCAAGTTGTGACTTTAAATCACGTATAGTGACAGCCAACAAGTTACAAAACCAAACAGAATTATCAAACCCTGCTTCCTAAAGAAGCATTGGGGGGAGGGGGAATAAAGAGGCCTTTCATTCTGCATTGTGAGGTCATAAAATTATTTGTTATGAACGCTTTTGTCATTTTCATCTGTGTATTCAAAGTAAATAAGAGAAGTGGAATTGCAAACGAAACCAACTTTTATTGTCAAAATTGTCAGCATCTGAAACAGCATTAAGGACTACATGCGAACCATAAATGAATCAATTACAAAACTAATAACTTTTTATCACCAGGAATGAGGAGATTTATTATTAATAGATATTTGTCATATTATATATATATATATATATATATATATATATATGTGTGTGTGTGTGTGTGTGTGTGTGTGTGTGTGTGTGTGTGTGTGTGTGTGTGTGTGTGTGTGTGTGTGTGTGCAACTCAAGGAAAACGAGCGAAGTAAGTACTGGAACGTAAGATTGAGTGGAGCTGACGCAATGTTTATCGTAGGTGAGGTCCACGATTCGATTTTGTGAATATGCTTCCGTTAAGCAGTAGATTCGTGCTCACATAGCATCAACAGTAAACACTCATCGGTATAGCACAATACTCTACATCAATAGCTTTAAAACAAACATTATAAGGAAAATAGCATTGGCAAGATTTGTCACTGTCTTTCTTCTGGTCAGATGCGCGCGCTTTGGAAAGTTGACTCTTAACACTAAAAGTCATAAAACCTAAATAAAGAAAGATATCGACCTGCGAATTGTTTTAAAAATAATTTCAAACTTTTCTCAATATTTTTCTCGCTTTGCACCCCCATCTAACATGAAAAATAAAAAAGTTTCTCACTAGTCAACTTTTTAGATATTACATTGCAATAGTATATGCACTTTCTCTTACATTTTATTTTTTATTTTAAAATTGAAAAAGGTTTTTTGAATGCAAACTTTTCCAACATTGGCACCAAATATGTTGTTAATAAATGTATAAGTTTCAACGTTGTATCTCTTAGAGTTCCGAACTTATGACGTGATATATTTAACGCGACGTTAGAATTTGCCATTAGCAAGATTTCACTCTTTCAATTTATTTCAATACTTGAAAACTCTTCTTGATGTGAGAAAAACAGATTATTTGATAGAGAATACAATATTCTACAATAATTTATTCATACCTAGTAAAAGAAACTATTTCTAAAATTCAGGCTAAGTTTGGCAACAATGGGCATATGGAAGAGCATTGCCATTTACTCCTGTACTGCAATCTAAGGGTGGGACGCTCTATAGAGACAGGGAAACCACAACTTAGAAGGGGGGAAATTCCCAGGCTTCCCTGGCTACAAATAAATCCCTGGTCTGAGACACAAAGAACGGAAACAAAACTTTGAATTATAAAAACTTCCTAAGACTGAAGGCTTAAGTAGCCAAGTCTCGGTTAGGATAACCTTTTTGAAGAAATCTTGAGTGTGAGATGGTATTTCTTTTCTATCATTGGAACCTGCGTCTTGGAAGGTATTTAATTACGCTGAAATCTAAAACAAGCGCCTTGTGTGATAAAATTGTACATTACTATCTGTCAAAAGATTTTTGACGCGACTCTACATTGGTTTACGCTTCCTGCAATCAATTTGATAAATCGTGGCGGACGTAAGTCCTTCACCAGGTAATGGCGACTGCTTTGGAACCAAATGGAGAGTACGAAAATTAAATTTGTCATATCTGTAGGTTCATGTGTGGGAGAAACAAAATTGTGAACCAAAGCTTTAAAAACAAGTTATTAATATAAACTATGCCAAAGATTATTGACTAATATCATGAAAGAACTACGAAAGACGTTTTGAAACAAAGAAAAATAAAGTAGAACTTTGTAAGTGGAGCAAAAAAACCTGACGTAAGCACACTAAAGACAGATCTTTTACCGTGTAGTGATCGTGGTTCCGTGGTCAAGTCACGCGACTTATTATCTGGAGGTTCCAGATCGGTTCCACGGGTGGCAAGTACATTTCTTTTAACTTTACAATTTTCGGTGGCCATATGGTGGCGAAGACACATTTTATTATCTTCAGATATTTGAATACTCGGATCTTTCAATACGTGAACTACCAAATTTTCAGGAATAATAATAATTACTATTATTATAATTACTTTGAAGAATATTATATTTACGAGCTTATCATGGCTATGGTCATACCACTACAAGAGAAACATTTGACAAGAATTCTGCGGTTTTGGTTAGTGTTGACCACCAGAAAACGAATTTCTCATCTCGTTTCTAAAAAACAAAAAATCGAGACGAGAATTAACATTTCGTATTCGAGACAGGACAAGGCCAATTCAAATCATGGTCTCCATTTTGAGATAAGAATCGAGACGAGACGAAAAGTATCGTAAACATTTCTCGTTCTATTTCGGTTATCGAAATACTGAATGTCCATTCTTTAAGTAACTCAATCTTAAATGCTATTCCGTTACTTTGTAGCAAAGGTATTATAATTACTTCTGCATTAGTTTATTACATACACGACTGTTCAGATAGTCATTTTTATTGGCGTTATTTTATTTAAAACACAGTAGAATACTCTCTACACAAAAGCTTAGTGGAACGCTTTAGTTTAATATGTGAGTAGTTGCAGAGGTGTGTTCCGGAGGCCCGGACCCCCTCCCGGAAATCCCGATTTTTTGTAAGTTTTGCCTAATTTTAGGGTGCCCAATCACTTCTGGAGCTTGTCTATCCCAGCTTCCTCCTAGTGGGCATTGTCCTGGACAAACGCCGTGTGTGTATGTGTGTGTAGGTTTTCTTGGGGTTCAATTTCCTCCCACTTTTTTCATTCCACTATTTTCTTCATTCTCATCATTGACGTGTCCCTTACCTTGCCATGCATAACGGTCGGAACGTAAAACATAAAATTTATTTCTACTAGGGCCCTTGTGAGTTCAGTAGCCCAACTTTCTACATGAAAGTTTATTGGAAACCTTTCGTTTAACATCTAGCTACTTGTAGGGACGTACACAATGACTATGATCTGGTGGTCCGGACACTTCTTTTCTGATCCCGACTATTTTGTAACGTTTGCCTAATGTTAGGGGCGATTCTACAGATTTTAATACAATCTGTCCTCATACGTTGTCTTCTATATTATTATTATTATTATTATTATTATTATTATTATTATTATTATTAAAGGTTTGAACCTCAATATTACGTCCTATTGTAAGAAGACTGAGGGCATCTTCGAGCTTGTTCAGTGGTACACTCCTGTTCACATAAATTTGGAAACTTGTTCAGTAACTTAAGTCCAAAAAACTAAACAAGATCCGTCACAATTCTTCGGGTAAAAGAAATCGGATTATGTATGCGTTACATTGATTTTTTAACAAAATACATATACGAATATATAAAAGAATGATTTTTTAACAAAATACATTTACGAATATATAAAAGGATAAGTCCTATTTACAAATTTTGGTTGAACGGACATACGAAACGAAAATAATAGTGTTTCTAGCGATAGTAGTAATAGTGGAATAAGTTACGAACAATTCCACAATTGCTGGAAGCAATAACGTTTGCTTTTGTCAGACATTTATGACTAGGCCCTAAAGATGAGTCTGATGTATATAGGAATTGTTTGCTAAACACGACATTCTCACACAGTACGAATCAAGGCTGTAAACACTGACTTCATGTTATTATTTCTCCTCTGAAGTAGTTTCAACTCTAAGAAGAAGAGAAATTTAAAATATATCATGTTATTACACATCAGAAACATCAATATTTTAAATTATAAAAATTTCCTTCATTATCTCAGCAAGAATCGAAACCACGACCTCCAAACTACAAAGGAGAGGTTCTAACCACTACCTTAAGATTGCTCTGTTAAGTTAGAAGGAAATAATATTCGTGCACGTAGCAGAAACATCAATATTGTAAATGATAAAAA
The DNA here is from genome assembly GCF_964235325.1 of Thermobia domestica. Classification (NCBI taxonomy): domain Eukaryota; kingdom Metazoa; phylum Arthropoda; class Insecta; order Zygentoma; family Lepismatidae; genus Thermobia; species Thermobia domestica. Next base: position 72,896,212 of record NC_137470.1, on the reverse strand, counting down.
TTTCATTAACTACTCAGCGAGAATCGAACCCAGGATCCTCAAATTACAAAGAAAACGTTCTAACCACTTCCCGAACACTGCTGTTACAGAAAAATAACACTCGTGTATGAAGCAAATGGCACACGTTTACGTTTTAATATCGCCGAAACATTCTGATTTCAGTCATGATAAAATACTATAGTCCAGAAGTCAAATTTAAATTAGAAAACAAAAACATAAAACACGCAAAGACATGGAGAAAGTGGTCTTAAAGGTCATTCAAATCCTTATCTGGAACATGGTGCCTCAGACTCAGACAGACGAGTATCTCCGTAACTTCTCTCTATTTTATATTACCAGTGACCCTGAACGGCAGGGAAACGAACACACACATCAAGGCAATTTAAAATTTCAAAGCTCACCCACCGGGGCACCGCACACTGAACTATCTGCGTGGGGTACCTGGTTCGTTCCGAAGGCAAGTTTAAGATGCACTCCATCGTGCACGTGGTTTTCTGGGAACACTATTGTCTCCTCCCACTTTCTCATTCCACCAATTCGTCCATCATAATTCACTTTCTTTAATCATGGTCTCCCTTAACAGAACAGCCATAATCGTGAGACATTAAACGCAGATTTCAGTTCATTTTATTTTCAAAACAGTTAACAGAAACCAAACCTAACCGAAAAACAGTTGTATTTTCTATAGTTCATTAACGTGTTCTCAGAAAAATATATAGAGAAAAAACGTTGGGAAATAATTCCATTGAAATGTGAGACAGCAGATTCATAATACATTAACACAAAAGGGAAGCATTACACATCTTTCGCAACTTTTCTAAAATATGCCGATGCTCCTTGCATGTAGGAATTATATATGGGGCTAAAGTCATCCTTAGCCCCCATATCATTATCAGGGACTACCAGAAAGTATTTTCATATAAATGTGAAATTCGTGTTAATCTAGTAAAGAGGTATGTGTATTTTAATACAGAATAGGATGTAATTTTGGTAAGGCTCTGCTTTAGGGGAGCGCATGGGGAGAACATATGGTTAATCTTTATATGAATTCCAAATTTTATTCTGGAAATGCCAGTGAGCGTCAGATTAATCACGAATGTCACAGAATTAATACTCCGATGCTCCTTGGATGTGCCAGTGACTAAAGTAATAGTGACAAACAATTTACAATAAATATCCATAGCAGGAATATACCGGAAGTTATTTTCTTGATCAATTAGCGTGAAATTTGGTGCTATCGTAGTAAGAAGGTATGAGTTTTCTAAGTTTCGAATGTTATTTTGGTAACGCGCCGCCTTAGGATGATACAGGGGCGAAATAATTCAGGGTGATTTTTTAAATAAAAATGCCAAATTTTGCTCTAGAAATAAAAATTAACGTCACATTAATTACAAATGTGCAATTAATATTCCAATGCTCCTTGCATGTGCCAGCGACTGATATGGGGCTGCAACCCCCTTCTAAAAATCATAAAAATCACAATAAATATCCTTACCAAGGATATACGAGAAGAAGGTAAAAGGCATATGTATTTTATCATTATTGTAGACAAATTTAAAAAAAATTCAAACCCACTGTAAATGATTAAATTCTATCAGTGTAACAGATAATGCACATAGTTTTGTTGTTATGGTGTCACTGATATACAATTAATGAATTTGCATTCTTTCAAAATCAATTGGGACTCTTGTTATAGCACAAAATCACACAAGTCAGCGACTATTTTATGCACACTTAAGCAAAACCACCTCAAAATAGAACATAAAATGACAACGAAACATGTCGCAGGAACAAAAAACGCACACAAAAGAAATCTTAATGCAAAGTAAAATTTTAAAAGTGTCAGGAGATTAGCTTTACATTTCAATATTGTTTCGCTTATTCGTAAAAATAGTGTGGCTTTTTCACTTCTTACAAAATAATAGTATGATCTCCCTTTCTAGACAATAAGCTACTCATATGTACTGCACACGTAAATGTACCACGATGTTGTATATTATGGACACACGGCTGTAGTAGAAACAAATGCCTCGTGAGGAATAAGAATCGTTTCTTCAAAATTATGCCTTCTTGAAAACAACACTTTGTTGCTCTATCATCATTAATTGTTTTAAAATATCATGAACTTATAAGACAGATAAAATCAACTTACATTTATTCAGAATTCCCTTCTGAACGAGCAAGACAAAGTAATGCGATTTACTATAGCCACTGTGAACACCTTGTTAAACTTATCTGGAGTAATCATTTCTACACTGGACAATTCTCTGTTTCAAGTCACCTGGCAGATAATTGCAAAATGTGGTTTGGGCAACTGCCCATATTAGTAAATTTCAAGTGCAAGGTGCAAAGTATTAATTCTGTGACATTTATGATTAACCTTACGCTCATTGGCAATTCCAAAACCCAATTTGGAACTTCTATACAATTCATTTGTTTCGCCCCCTGTGTCTCCTAAGGCGCTGCCTACCAAAACAGCAATCGATTTCAAAAGCGCATACTTTTTTTTTTTTTTTAACTACAAGAACGCCAATTTTCAGATTAATTGACCCAAAAAGTTTTTTCTCGTATGTTCCTGCTAAGGATATTTATGCTGAATTTTTATAGGAATTTTGGAAGGAGGCTGTAGACACATATCACTCACTGACACATGCAAGATGCATCGGAATATTCTGTGAAATTTGTGATTAATCTGACGATCACTGGCATTTAAAGAATAAAGTTTGGAATTCATATAAAGATTCACAATCATATCTTTCGTACCTGTACGCCCTAAGGCAGTGTTACCAAAATAACATCCAAAATATATTAAAATACACATATTACCTGACCAGCGAACGAGTGCGGGCGGCCGGTTTTGGAACTAAAATGCAAGCAGCAGTGTTTCTAACCGGATTTCTTGTAATCAATCTATTACAGTTCATTTTGTCCTCTTCATAATAAACCACTTCAGGCATATGCTTAAGTCAGGGGCAGATCCAAGGGACGGGGCGATCGGGGCGATTGCCCCCCTCCTGAATAGGATATTTTTTTTATTTTAAAAATAAAACTTAAGAATTTTCACCTTTGTACGATAAATGTAAAATAAAACCTAAAATTGGTAGGCCTTACTTTTTTTGTTTTACGTTGCAGAAGTCAAATAAAGCAATAAATTGCAATAAATTACCTACATTTGCGTTCTTGCTCAAAAAAATGTCCACCTTCGAAATCGCAGGTGGCGATTTCTCTTCTAGAAATTACAGACAATAGCTACTTCTCCTTTTATAAAGTTGTTTTACTTTTTCTTTTTCTTTTCTTTTTTTTTTTTTTGCAATACATTCTTACCTTGATCTGACTTCGAACGACCGACCCCCAAACATTCAGCCTGGATCCGCCCCTGGTTCTAGTTAAGACAAACAGTTTCAAAAGTTGTTGAAGTTATTTGCAGATCATCTTAACAAGCAAAAAAAAAAAAAAAAAAAAAAAAAAAACCTACAACAGAAATATACCCTCCATAGTAACTTGCGAACAAATTAGCAAGCAGCGTCTTACAGGCTGTTCCTGTTTTATAATGACATCGAATAAAACGTAATCAATTTTTATACAATCTGCTTAATACACAGTAGAAGCTCACTGAATTGCAATTGTGCTATGTTGTTCTTAAATTGGTAATTTCCATTCATATATCACTATTCACAATACATCTGCATTACTGCAGGAATGGTTCACTACAACCACATAACTTACGGCGTTCTTTATTAAGCGGAAAGAGATTAGGCTATGCATAACATCCAAACTGCAACTTTTAAGAACCGTTGGATACACTGCAGAGTGAAACTCTCCGCTTCCCTGTTCCACCGCGCTTGTTAAGAAACTGATGTAAACACAACAGCAGCGCCATCCTCCCAAAACCGCACTGCTATCCTGGTAAGGCAATACCTTTCTCCTACAATAACACCGAATTTCACATTAATTAAGGCGTTTAGGACTTCTGGATGTTACCCGCATGTCCCAGTGACTGAGATGGGGCTACACCCCCTTCTAAAAATCATCCCTAGGCCCCATATCCTTATCAGGGACTACCAGAAGGTATTTTTGTATTAATTGCTGCCTGACCAGGATAGCAGTGCGGTTTTGGGAGGATGGCGCTGGGGTAACACCCAGAAGTCCTAAACGGCAGAAGTCCTAAACATATAGGCACTAGACCTAAATTTTAGGACTTCTGGCGTTTAGGACTTGTGCACTTTTCAATCACATGCTTTAGTTCTGAAATTCACCACCACCACACGAAACTGAGACGATGCAGCAACTAGTTGGCAATAATGTTACGAACGTAGCTAATTCCAACAGTAACAGCTATATTTGTACTACTAAGATTATTATTATCACTATCTGTTCTGCACTTATATACGAGTTACATAATACAACCTATTTCATTCTAAGAATTAATTACATAATTAGTTAAGAAACTAGTTTCTTTCGAATGGAGATACGAGAATCCCAAGACAAATTCCTAAAACAAAAATAAATAAAAAAAAATGTTTAAAAAGCATGTTTTACCAGACTTCTGAAACCAAGCAAACATTCAGAATTGCAATATATACTATGCGGAGCGTATTTTATTGAGAGTAGGACAAAAATCCACCAAAATTTACTTAATTAGGACAAAATCTCACTCGACATTTCACGAGTGAACATTAAATACCAACTGTATACATAAAACGCAGTAAATTTAAAATTGAACAAAGAACATTTATTATGCAATACAGTGGGTGACATTCATAAGTCCTAAACGGCACAAGTTCTAAAAATATAGGCACTGGACCTAAATTTTAGGTCCTGTGTCATTTTTGCAGAAATTACTACATAGTCATTTAGGGGTGTGGCCTGCAAATTTTTCTAGGGGAGCAGGCTTTTTATATATTAAAAGCAAATCAAAAGTTTATTTCCAGATTACGAAAGCTTCAATAAGACAATAAATTTATACATATTACACATGTACATAAATATATAATATTATTATATTTCCAGTTAGTTCCTATTTGAAACCTGGACCTTGACAGAGTGTAAATTTACAACCACAGCTTGTGGGAAATGTATGAATAAGTTAGTTATAAGAAATCGGAAACTGTTCATGGAAGTCCATTTGTTTGACTGTATTTATCTTTTGTACCCTTATATAAAAGAGTAAAGATGAGTGATTTTTTGGGCATACTACTAAAAGTAGAGTCGTTAAATTTTAATTATAAAATGTAATTTTCTTATGAAAGCAGGACACAAAGATTTTTTGGAAATAAGTATTTTGGAAATAAAGAATTTTTGAAAACTATGGATTCGCACTGATATCGATTATTTTGAATCATTTTAAAATACCTCCCCCTCCCTCAATTTGCGGGGATAAATTTAAATTTTTTAAACGGTATCGAAAGTGTCACTGTTCAATGTTTACTCGTAACATTTAAAAAGTTCCGACATTTTCGATAAGAATACCATGTTCTACATTAATAGTACCAAAATTTCATCTTCCAGTGCTCTAGAAAATTACAAGAATTATGAAACAGGCTGTATATGGGTGGAAATAGGGACTATAGGGCTTTATCTCAAAATTTGCACTACTATTGGCACTTGATTTCACGAGACAATACAAACTATAGTGTAGTATAGTATTTTGTCTGTACTCTGGATTATAGTATCCTATTATGACCGAAATCAGCGTGTCTCGGCGATATTAAAACGAAAAGTGTGCAATTTGCTTCATACACGAGTGTTATTTTTCTGTTAACATGGCAGTCTTAGGGTAGTGGTTAGAACGTTTGCTTTGTAATATCAAGATCCTGGGTTCGATTCTCGCTGAGTAATTAATGAAATTTGTATCATTTACAATATTGATGTTTCTGATGTGTAACAACATAAAACATTCAATTTTGTTCCTAAAGATGAAACTACTTTCTCCAGGGGAAATACTAACATGACGTCACACGTTTACAACCTTGGTTCGTACTGTCTGAGAACGTAACTTTTTACCAAACAATTCATGAATACATCAGGATCATCTTTACGGCTTAGTATGAGTCATAAATGTGTATGACCAAAAGCAAACGTAACGCTCAAGCTACGAAACTTCGACAGTAGTGAAAGAATAGTCGAGGTATTATTGGCAGTAATTTAGCAAGCCTGGGGTCGTGAATTCAAATCCAATGTACGTCAATGCAATACTTTTAAGTTTTTCTTCCAAGTTATACGTTGACATTGCTCAAAATTCTCCATCTCGAGATGAGATGCAAGAATCATGCACATATTAACCAAGAGAGAGTGGAGATATCTCCAATTGAAATATCCGAATCATTCATATTTAAATTTGAAATCATATTCGATATTCATATGTAGTTGCTTTAGTTCATTTCTGTTTATTTTTTACGAAATTACCATTCTTGATTACTTAGAATATAGCAAGAGATAGTTAATGACATATTTCGGAGTATTACAAGGTATAACTCTTATTCTTTTTATATCGTATATGCTTCTAATAAAAACATGCTTGTATTATTAATTGGGGATAAATTACAGGAACTCGTATTCACACAAAATATGACTATTGTCATATTTGAAACATATAACACGTTTTCTATTGATGCAGTTGTTGTCACAAATGAAACTGGAATACACTGCACATCTCGTTTTTTGCTTTCTTAGATTGTCCTTCATTTTCTTTTTCTTTTCTTGTTCAATTTTCCGAACACACTGAAACCAGTAATGTAATTCCAGAAGATATTCTTGTTCGTTTTAATATGTAAATGAATAATAACAATAATAATAGTAATAGTCATAAATTTAAAAAATAAAACATACCATGGTTTTGCTGAGAAAAAATATTCTTTCAAAACAAAGATGAGAGTCAAAGCACCTCGGCCTGCTATTTTTTTCATAAAGTTTTAATACAGATCTTAAAACTGACAACTAAAAAAAGTCAAGGTAACGTTAAAACGAATAATGAAAAACAAACATTCATAGAGTTTACAAATACTATAACCTGTGAAAGACAATGAATGTTTGACCAACGTTGATTTTTCCTTGGTATTTCTAAAGTTAAATAAGATCCCTTCGTGACTTTCTCATGATATCAATCGCTCTTTAGACACTCAACGGTGTCTTTTACCCGATTTTTTATACGTCGCAGAGGCATGGATACTTCGTATGTTTCTTGAAGTTTACTACACTGACATGTTTCGAACGAAAAAGTTTACTTGTAGAAAGCTTTCTGTAGTTATCAACCAGCCAACCTTAACATTATTATTTGTTGTCTATAACCTTGAAGGATATGAAAAATTGGAAGTGTGTATGCATTTTTGCTCGTGTGCATACAATTCTAAATTGCAATCCTAATATACTATATTAATATGATGAACTGCAAAAATTGAAATCTGAACAAAACACCAGGTGTAGAAAGTACAGCCAAGTTCATCAGCCTCAAAAAGGAGCTAAGTTTCGAGTTTCGACAGCCAAGCCGGAAAGCTAGTTTACCTGATGCTTTCAGTTCTTTCAGTAGTCTGTCTTAAAAACGATGTTCACAAAGATGACAGGTCATACTTCGATTTCTGCTTTTATATGATCAATTACCCCCCCCCCTCTCGGTCTCATACAAATATATATATACAAGAATCTGTGCAACTGATAGAGGAAACTATTTTAAATTGAAAAACAGAAAGGTTATTACACTTGCACATTTAAGATTTCCTGAATTTGCGTGACATGTTTTCATTTCCCTGACATTCGCTGATTTTCCAGAATGTGGGAACCCTGGGTGATGAGAAATGAATAAAATGGTGGAATGAAGAAAGTAAGAGGAAACGGAAGAATCTCGAGAAAATCCACCCAGACGGTGAATGCCCACCTCAAAGTTCACTTGGCGCGAGCTGGGATCCAACCAAGGACCTTATGCATCAGACATGAACGGATAGACCAAGAACTGAGACAAGAACATATGTTTCGAGAGAATCACAATAAAGTTGAAAAATTACTATTAATATATAATCGAACACAAAAGCTCATTCGGTTCATATTTACCCGAACAATACATTAGCAACGCGAGTGAAAATTCCGAAAATAGATATATTTAAAATACGGAATTTTTAGAAAAACTGAACTGAAACAGTCACAAACGTAACTCTCAGTACTAAACTACTAAAAAACTGTATCAAAAATCAAAATCTCTTTTGGATCTCACAGATCCGAAAAGAAAAGTAACGCTAGTTAACAAGAAAATTAGTTTCCTGGTCTATCTTTTCACATTATCTCTCATTGTATTTCTCACCTGAAAACCTCGATTTCTTATCTCAGTACATCTTAAAGTAATTTTTAGTTCCATGCTACAAGATTTCTTTTAACGTTCTACGAATATGTTCCGAGGGTGAGAAAGATGGGCTACGCGATGGTGCTAAATATTCTTATAGTACGGTAAAGATTTGTTGCAGCAGAACTAACTTACGTTTGCAATACGGAATTAGCAAATTTATGTATCATTAAATGAATTAAAAGTTACTCATATGCAGATCCTGGAAATCTCACGATGTATCAGCAAAGTCCACAAAAAAGGTAAATGTATTCTAACAACATGCACGGAAATACATACATTTTTTTAAAGGCAGCTAACTTTATCAAAAGCAAATACTCAAAACTGTACACCCGTATTACCAGTCATCAATACGGATACTTTGAAATTAGAGTAAAATTACAACTTAAGGGAGTTTCCAAGAATTAGTTGCAAGTAATCATATAAAAATAAATAACAGAAACCAGTTGAGAATGCTCCAAGAGCATTGCCTGAACGAACTTAAAAAGAATGGAGAGATGGAGCAGGAAGGCTAAATGTGATTCTTCCTACATCTTATCCGCACCTTCTGTTTGTCGCAAAAATTCGCAAAATATCATCTATGACCTACAGTTCCTGAGATACGTCTCCTTAAATCTCCCGAAATTCAAATTTTTTGGCCAATATTTGGGGAACGGTGGCCAGTTGGCCAGTATAGTTATCCAGTAACCAGAGGTAACTATTTGGTACCAAAATGCTCACCATTGTCTTAGGTATTGATCAAAACCAATATGACCCCCCTATAACGGTTTGGGTACAAAACCTCGCGGCCAGAACCTCGCCTGGGCAATACCTGGCCTGGCCAAAACCTCGCCGGACCGAAACCTCACCTGGCCTGGCCAAAACCTCGCGGGACAAAATCTCGCCTGGCCGAAACCTCGCGGGACAAAATCTCGCCTGGCCTGGCCAAAACCTCGCCGGACCGAAACCTCACCTGGCCTGGCCAAAACCTCGCGGGACAAAATCTCGCCTGGCCGAAACCTCGCGGGACAAAATCTCGCCTGGCCTGGCCAAAACCCCGCCGCCCAAAACGTCGCGGGGCCAAAACCTCGCCACCCAAAACGTCGCGGGCCAAAATCTCGTCTTCCAAAACCTCGCGCCCCAAAATATCGCCATACCCAAAATCTTGCCTGACCAAAATGTAAATGTTCCAACAGATGATAAGGATGACGGTATAAAAGACGCTGTTTCACAAGAAGTATCACGGGTATTTGACCAAGTCCCGCGATACCATATGAAAATTCTATTTCTGTATTAGAGGATTTCAATGTGAAGGTAGGGCGACAGGATGTTTTTAAACTGGTAATAGGGAAAGGAAGTCTTCATAAGGAAAGTAATGACAACTAACGGGGTTAGTTCCGTGAACTTTGGATCATCCAAAAACTTAAAATTTTAACAAAAATCTAATAATATTTATGAAAGTACGAAATAATATATGAGTTTTTACGACGTCCCTTGATTATGTTCTGTAGCTTAAAGGAGACGTAGATGACCAGGATGAAGGAAATGATCGAATAAAGAAAGTGGGAGTAAACGGGAATAACCCGACAAAGCCCACGCACACGATGTTTTGTATCTCATTATTATTATTATTATTATTATTATTTGTAATGTGAAATGACATATTAAGAAACTCATTGGGTAAATTTTAAAGAAAAGTTTCATTCGCGGCGATGTTTTCGGTGCCGAGGTTTTGACCCGGCGAGGTTTTGGCAACGCGAGGTTTTGGCCCGGCGAGATTTTGTCCCGCGAGGTTTTGGGCGGCGAGATTTTGGCCACGCGAGGTTTTGGCCCGGCGAGATTTTGTCCCGCGAGGTTTTGGGCGGCGAGGTTTTGTCCCGCGAGGTTTTGGCCCGGCGAGATTTTGGCCCGCGAGGTTTTGGCCCGGCGAGATTTTGGCCCGCGAGGTTTTGGCCCGGCGAGATTTTGGGCGGCGATGTTTCGGCCGCGAGATTTTGTCCGTATCCCCCCTATAACTTATGGTTCCTGAGATACGACTACTTAAATCTCCGGAAATCGGAACATTTTTTTGGCCTATATCTCGGGAACGATAAGTGACGCAAAACAAATACCATCACTTTCGCAAATAAGTTTTTGATTCTCTATCGAATAGAGGGCTGAAAACTAAAAATCGCAAACAACGCACATACACATACACACACACAGAGAGAGAGAGAGAGAGAGAGAGAGAGAGAGAGAGAGAGAGAGAGAGAGAGAGAGAGAGAGAGAGAGAGAGAGAGAGAGAGAGAGAGAGAGAGAGAGAGAGAGAGAGAGAAAGAGAGAGAGAGAGTTCTTAAGTTCGTTGAATATACAAAACCTTCCGTAATAATCATGATTAATACGTATTCTGCGTCTGTGGCAAGTGGCAAGTCACTATTTGCAAATTAGGAAGCTTTAGTAAAACAAACTAGTGCTAAGCTAAACGTTTCATCTTGACGCAGGAGTTATATACAGTATTCACAATTTCAACAATTCATGTTTTCTTACCTTCCTCTTGTTCTCCCATTATATTTTCTACCGGGTGCTTTAGAATCTTTTCTCTCAAACTACGTCCTGACCAGTCGCTACTGTTTTAGTCTTCCAAACGAAGCTATGCATAGGAGTCGGAAATACGATTTTGTCCGTCCGTCAGATATCAGAGCGAAAACGGTAAAAAATATCGAGATGGTATTGTTTTTTTTTCATGTATTCAGCGACTCAAGAATAAGTTCTATCTCCTCCGATAACTCTATATTCAAACAAGAAATTGCTCAAATTAGTCATTTTTAGTTTCAACGTTTATCTTTATGGAACGAAAATGGTAGTAAATAGCAAGAAGCGCTTTTCTGTAAACGATTCAGTGTCTCAAGACAACGTATCATGACTATGCACAACAAACTACTGATAAGGATATGAACAAACTACTTCAAATTTACTATTATTTCCAATTTCAATACTGGCTTCACTAATGCATAAATGGTAGAAGATATCAAGAAGCGTCATTTCACAATTCATTCAGTGAACACGTTCTATCTCCCCTCAACCTCTATTCAAACAGGAAGTGGTTGAAATATACTACTTTTGGTTTCAATATTTATCGTCACAGAACAGAACGGTAAGAAAAGATGAGTAACGGCTTCTTGGTATGGATTCAGCCTCTAAGGAACATGTTCTACCTCTGATCTTATTAATATATTAATAGTAAAAGATGCACTAAGAGTTTGAGTATTGAATTCGCTAAGTCTGGAAGTCTTAATTTAATACTATAAAACTATGCTCACTTGGCTATATCTACATTCAACATTGGTTCTTGATCTCCTACTAATGCTCATTGAATGCCTCCTCATTGATTGCCTCATTGACTGCCATCCGACCCAGTCAATTTTCTCAATTCTTCTGCAAATACACATTTCGCAAGTCCGTCAACTTTTCTTTTTCTATTACCTTCTTTGTGATGTCCAAGTTTCTCTTTGAAACAGCATACCACTACACGAAACACAGGATAAACTTGTCTCTTAGTTCTTTATTTAGTAATCTACAAACTAAGCTTTTCTTCTTAAAGAATGATTTTCTCCCCATTGCTATTTTTCCTTTATTTCCCGTTTAATCTTCACTGGCCGTACTATTTAGCTATTCAACTTCAACTCCATCATATGTTTTATTTCCTCTCTGCTAGCTTTAGTCTGCTACAAAACCTCCTATTTTCATTCATCATCCTGATTTTAGTATTTAACTCCTCTTTAGGAGGCACATTTCAATGAAAGTATAATTATAAAAATTAGTAATGTTTTCCCTTCCGGCATCGCGAGTTTCAGTAAGAACAAAAACTATTGACTGAACACTGTCTGTCGTTTTCAATTATTTTTACATGTCACCCCCTTTCCGCAATCCTTAAATCCATGACAATGGGGGATGAATTTTGAATCGGCACTGTCACTATCTCAGCGACAGCGATTGTGCATCTGATGTTTTTAGCTTTACATTTTAACACCTTTCCATCCCTGTCCTCTCCCCATTCCAATGATGTGACACAAAAAGCCAGTGAGGCCGTGGTACACTGATGTACTAAAATACGAGGGTCATTCGGAAAGTGAAGAACGTTTTGCGCTAGCGCGTGCGCGTGTTCCCCCACCCCCGCTAACGCTAGGTTATTGACCTGGGCATGCTTTAGCCTCAGTCTGGCACCAGCTGCGATCCGCTACGGTCCGTTATTGCTTCGCTGTGCGACTAAAATGTGCGATACAATTACTGATCCCGCCAAGTGTGAGGTTCGTAGTGTGATAAGATTTTTGAATGCAAGAAAAGTGCGTCCGATAGAAATTTATAGACAAATCACTGAGGTGTATGGAAATGTAATGAATGAAGCCTCAGTTCGTAAGTGGTGCATTATGTTTAATGACGGACGGACGAATGTGCACGATGAGGAACGCTCGGGCCGGCCTTCTGTTGTGACTGACGAACTCAAAGGAAGAATTGAGCGGAAAATTCAAGAGGATAGGCGATTCACTATTGATGGGCTGCACGAATTCTTTCCTGAAATTTCAAGAACTGTGTTGTACGAAATTGTCAGTAGTGAACTTGGTTACAAAAAAATTAGTGCAAGGTGGGTGCCTCGACTGTTATCGGAGGAACACAAAACCAAGCGAATGGGAGCCGCATTGACTTCTCAGCCGTTACCATACGGATGAACATTTAAATCGTATTGTTACTGGAGATGAGACGTGGATTTCGCACATCACTCCAGAAACAAAGCGCCAATCCATGGAATGGCACCATTCAAATTCTCCGAAAAAGCCGAAAAAAGCCAAACAAATTTTGAGCACCAGAAAGGTTATGGCTACGGTCTTTTGGGAGCGTAAGGGTGTTTTGCTCGTTGAATACATGCAGAGAGGTGAGATCATAAATGCAGCTGCCTACTATCAGACGTTACGTCGACTTCGCCGCGCGATTCAAAACAAAAGGCGCGGATTGCTGACCAGCGGCGTCATCCTCCTCCACGACAATGCCCGTCCTCACTCCGCGGCATTGACGAGGGACTTGCTTCAGCAGTTTAAGTGGGAAGTTTGGGAGCATCCACCCTATAGTCCAGACTTAGCCCCCAGTGACTTCCACCTATTCCTAAAGTTGAGAGACTTTTTGGGGTGGAAGCACTACGGCAGTGATGATGAACTTAAGGAAGCTGTTAGTGATTGGTTCAACAGTTTGGCGGCAACTGTGTATGCCGAAGGCATAGAAAAACTTGTACCACGGTATGACAAGTGTTTAAATTTACACGGCGACTATGTCGAAAAGTAACTTAAGTATCACATAGTATGTAACACAAATTTCGCCTTAGTATATCAGTTATTAAAGTGTTTATACAAAAACGTTCTTTACTTTCCGAATGACCCTCGTAATTAAATTAGTACAGCGACCTCGGAGGAATTGTCCAGTCACAATTATACTCATTTTTATGTATGAGGTTAATGGCCCTTTCCCCTTTACACGGGTATTTTCGAAAACGTTGAACATATATTTCTTATTTTAAGTAAAGACCATATATACAGAGCTACATCTTTCTAAAATGAAAGGCTCGTGAAATACTGTGTACTTGGAATAATTTTTGAACCCGCCTCTATTCCCCTTTGGATATGCCATTCGGAAAATTTAATGTAACAAAGCTTGTTAGACCTTGATTCACTCATTACCGAAAATCAATCATCAAAATCGGTCCAACAGTCTATGAGTTACCTAAACTATTTTTACATTCTATAGCAGCGTTTCCCAACCTTTTTCAACTTGCGGCACACTACAGGTGTAACTTGAATTCTCGCGGCACACTCATATATATATATATATATATATATATATATATATATATATATATATATATATATAATTATTATTATTATTATTATTATTTGGAAACATAAAATACCTTGGTATTTTTTTCTGTGATTACTGATATCTTTTTCACAGAGAAGAAAGTTCAATCACTGGTTGTCCTCTCTGGTAAATCATTATGCTTATTTTTCATTCTAATTTAAAAATAGAAAACAATTACAATGAAATATAGGACTCAGATTTTTAAAAATACACTTTTTTCTAAAATTGTATCCAACCTTTCACTAAGTAGGAAGATCACTAAATAACGAACGAACAAACAAATCTCTTGTACTTTTAAAACACAAATGTAGGTAATTTGTATGCAGGTTTGATGCTCGAAATGATTGAATAATATTTTAAAATTTCAAGTTACGAAATAGTCTGCAACAATAAAGAAGCAATAATGGCGATAACAATTGTAACAAATACTTTTTTAACATTAAAAATTTGCAGAATAGTAACATAGTATGAAACTTAAAATGGTAGATTCATAGTAGACGCTCATAGTAATGTGAAACACAAATATATATTTTTTCCTCAGAAGTATAATGTGAGACACAATGTCTTGCAATTTGATTGCAATAGAATTAATAATTTTGTTCCAATTTCCTCGCGGCACACCAGCGGCCCATTCACGGCACACCGGTTGGGAAACGCTGTTCTATAGATTATAACTGGCAGGTTTGACCTGGCAGAATATACAAACGAATACTTGTGAACAGTATTTACGATCAAATTATTATTATTATTGCATTCGTCTTATTCGTTATTTGCTAGCAAAAGCAGAGGATATCCTCCTCCCTTTGAGCAATTAGCGGTAAGTAACTAAGTAAGAGATTAGAGTGGGTGCGATATACTACAGTTTTTTCGTACCCGTCAATGTTTGAAATTCAGTGGTAAGTGTGCCAAGAAAGAAAACATACAGACCTAAAAGCACGAGGATTAAATTAGTAACACAGTGGCATATTATCATTTCTTGCCGGGCGTACGCGGCAAGAGTAAACAATGGCCCAAGTTAATCAATATAAAAGAGCTCTAATACGTGCCGGGGTTAACTGAATTAGAAATGTCTAATTACAATAAAGAGAGAAATAAGAGAGCAAAAGATAAGAAGTATAAAAACTACGACAATCACAATGCAAGAACACCATGGAGGTGACGAAAAAACACAAAAAATTGAGACCAGGGTGACATTCATAAGTCCTAAAAATATAGGCACTAGACCTAAATTTTAAGTCTTTTGCCTTTTAGGACTTGTGCCGCGAAATTATTTTTAGGTCTTGTGCCTTTTTCATTCACTTGCTTTAGTTCTTACATTCGCCACCACCAGACGAAATTGCGACGATGCAGCAACTAATAAGCGATAATGTTACGAACGTAGCTAATTCCAACGGTAACAACTGTATTTGTACTGCTAAGATTATCATCATCATTATCTATTCTGCACTTATACACGAGTTACATAATATAACCTATTTCATTCTAAGAATCAATTATATAATTGATTAAGAAATTAGTTTCTTTCAAATGCAAATACGAGAATCCCAAGACGAATTCAAAATAAATAAATAAATAAAAATATTTAAAAGCATATTTTACCAGACTTCTGAAACCAAGCAAACATGCAGAATTGAAATATATACTGTGTGGAGTGTATTTTATTAAGAGTAGGAGAAAATCCACCAAAGTTTACTTAATTACGACAAAAGCTCACTAGACATTTCACGAGTGAACATTAAATACCAACTATATACATTAAGAACGCAGTAAATTTAAAATTGAACAAAGAACATTTATTATGCAATACAGTTACTATATTTCACAGCGTGTTTTGATAGAGTTGATATGTATAAGAAAAAAAACGCTAAATTACTAAATGTAATATGCAATATAATACGTTTGCAGAAACCTATACATAGTCATTTAGGGGTGTAGCCTACAATTGTTTTTCTACGGGAGCAGGCTTTTTATATATTAAAAGCAAACCAAAAGTTTATTTCCAGATTACGAAAGCTTCAATAATTCCCGATCTGCCTAATCTTTGGAGGTGGGGAATTCTGTACAGGGATAGAAGACAAATCAGCTGATAAGATGCTGCTGAAAAAGGAGTTGTCATGTACAAGACTCTTTCTTAAGGTCCTCCTTATGCGTTCTCTTGCATTGTTTACTTAATATGTGGCCAAACATCTCTTGAGGATGCGAACTGTGACACATTTTATGTACTGAGAGCCTTAGCATGTTAGAAATGAACTTCTGGAAAACTGAAGAAAATTTTGATGTGAAATGACTTGATATTAGGCCGAATTAGGTTTTTTTTATGTACGTTTCAGTCACAATGTCAGACGGCTTTCTAGTAACTGAATCAACCTATTTTCTATTTCCCTGCAGGTGTTAAAAAAAAATCATTGTTTTTTACTAAAGTAGGTGTGAATAACACTGCTAATGACAGAACTGTATCCTACTCATTTTTCCGAAAAGAACAAGTAGAATAACATATAAAATTTATGATGAAACTTGATGGTTATTCTTCTTACAGACTTTGTTAGAATTACTAAACAGATTATTTCGTCGGCAGGACAAAATCCAAGAGGACAAGACCTTTGAAAATTTTCACAAAAAAATGAAGTAAAATCAAGGGATACAATCATAGGCACAGCCTAATAAAAGGATGATTATTCTTTTCTTTAACTGTCACACACCTTTGGAGAGGGGCGAAGGAGAGTACAATTGATGGCCGATATCAAAAGAGAAAAATCGTACGTGAAGACAAAGAGGTTAGCGGAAGACCGTGGAAGGTTCTCAGTTACAGCAAGTGACCTGCCAATAATGGCAGAATACCTATGATGATGACGTCATGCATCTAAAATGTTATCTGTAATTCTTCACTTTATTGAAATAACCTTTTCAAAATACTGAAAACTCAACAGAACACTAAGACTGTTGTACAGATGTGTTCAAACTATTAGACTCAACCTCGAAAATATGCTAAATTGATGCTGCAGTCCTAATTTCGGAGTTCTTGAACATGTAATTTAATGGTTTAAACCACCAATATAGGATCTTTCATTTCTTTACTGTACACTTGAAGTTGTTATATAACCGTTGAACAGCAGATGGCATTACTAGAGGGGAGAGTTCTGTAAGTGGTATTTCATTTGTAGACAGCTATTATGGTTTCTATCAACAAGTCACAATTTGAAGTATTGTGCTTGCAGTCGTAAGCAGTTACGACATTCAAAGCGTTCAACAGTTCGAATGGACCAGTTCAAAGTGATCTTGACGTGTTTTGTGTATTATTCTTTCATTCTCTGAAGTCCTGTAATCGCGGCATAATTTGAAAAGCCAGAGACCTTTCTTTCCGTAAAGTTGAAGTTGTCAAAACACTTTTGGCGGAAGGAAGACATACACAACGACAAATTGCTACAACAATTCTCTTGATAGACATCTGTGCGAGAAGATTTCACAGTTACTACGAGATCAAGCATATATCACCTTGTCTCGAGATCCAACATCTGCAGTAGCAAGAACAGCCTCACTACTAAAGAAGTCGGGAATGGGTGAAGATACACGCAAACAACTTACACCACACTGCAGCATACCTCCAAGACCATATGGCTTACCAAAAATACATAAAGCAGGGGTACCCCTGAGACCAATTGTTAGTGCAATAGGAAGCCCAACCCACTCTTTGGCCAAGTATCTTACAACATTACTCCAGTCATACGTGGCCAAGTGTGAACACCATGTGAAAAACTCAGAGTTTGTAAAAAGCCTGAAGACGATGAAGATCTCTTCCAAAGATCTTATGGTTAGTTTCGACGTGGTATCATTGTTTACAAGTTCCGGTCAAGGATACAATACTGCTTCTTGGGAAACACTTCCGGCCTGAGATATTGGATCTCTTTCAACATGTTCTCACTTCAACCTTCTTCCTATACCGTGGTCAGTACTATGAGCAAACAGACGGCGTCGCCATGGGTTCTCCACTCTCACCTGCAGTAGCCAATTTTTATATAAAGCACTTTGAACATGAAGCACTGAAGAAAGCACCACTTGCACCCACACATTTCTATAGATATGTTGATGACACCTTCACCATCTGGCCACGTGGGCGCAACTCCTTACAGGAATTCCTGCAGCATCTCAATAACCAGCATCCGAATATTAAATTCACAATGGAAGTTGAACAAGATGGACGTCTACCATTTCTTGACATCATGATATACAGAAGACCGGATGGCAGCCTAGGCCATAGGGTATACAGGAAACTAACACATTGAGATTTATATCTGAACGCAAACAGTTTCCATCACAAAGCTCAACGGCTTGGAGTTCTCAACACTTTAGCACATAGAGCATTCTCCATCTCCGACAAGGATTGCTTAATAGAGGAACTTAATCACCTTCGCAGCGCCATGCTACAGAATGGATACTCAATGCGAGATATAAATATGGCCCTGAAAAGGACCAGAACGAAGGACAGTGACAACAAGGACAAAAGTGCAGAAGAAACTGTGAATGAAGAACGAGAGAACACAATCTGCCTCCCATACACCGGGAACACTTCTAGAAAGCTCAACAGACTATTTGCCAGGTACAACATCAGGACAATATACAAACCTCCAGCAAAAATAAAAAACTTACTACGATCAACCAAAGACGACCTGGGGCTCCGAACTCCTGGAGTTTACCGCATCCATGTGAATGTGGTAAGTCATATATTGGACAAACAGGACGAACCATTGAAGCCAGATGCAAAGAACACCAACAGTTACATCAGACTAAACCAACCAGAAAAATTCGGACTGGCTGAACATAGCATCAAACAGCAACATAAGATTTTGTTCACAGATGCCGAAATAATAGCAAAATGCTCAAGAGTTTGGGACAGGAGGATAAAAGAAGCCGTTGCAATCATACAAGAAAAAACTAACCTTAACAGAGACACAAGATTCCAACTGAGTAAAACATGACACCAATCATATCCCGCCATTTCAAGCACCAATCAGAAGCCGCCATTTCAACCACCAATCAGAAGAGTCCAATCATACATACATGACTATATATATATATTCCATACACTACATTGCATCATCATATTCGCCTGAAGTTGACAATTTCTGCATGTGAGAGTTTTGTCCATTTGTGTGGGGGTTTTGTCTATTTATGTGGGGATTGTGACCGTTGCTATGTGTGGGAGTTTTGTCCATTTGTGTGGGAGTTATGACCGTTGGAGATTATGACCGATTACCAGTGTGGGGGTTTTTGCTGTGGGAGTTATGACCGTTCGTGCATTTGGGAGATTTTCCGTTTGTGTGGCAGTTATGACTGATTGTGTGGGCGTTTTCACATTTCTTCAGTGTGGGAGTTTTGGTTGTGGGGCTTTATGACCGTTCGCGTATTTGGGAGATTTGTCCATTTGTGTGGGGATTTTGGCTGTGGGTGTTTTGACCTGTTCCCCATATTTATAATGTAATAAGGATACTTAAGTCTGCATTCTTCTTTAATAATACATAGTGGACTTAGCCATTGTATCACCTCTGTTCCACATATGATCAGGGATAACCCTTTCACTTTTCGCTTAAACGTGTATAATACTTGTTAGATGGCCACTAACAATCTTCTACTTTATCTCTGTAGAATAGTATGTCTTCTTAAATGTCTTTGGAATTTTTCTCTGTTATTTTTGAGACGATTCTTTAGTTTTAATCTTTTCTGAAGTACTACGGCCATTCACGAATAATCTAATTTCTTTTATTTTCATTGCTCGAACCCGTTGTCATTTCAAAATATGTGCCGAGATTTCATAAATTGTGTCACGCAAAACAAGCTCATACGTCCCATTAACTTTGCTCAACATTTAAATGTACCGGTTTTACTTATTTAGTTTCCCCCTCTGCTCGTATTTTTCAATTTTAACAATTATCTGACTTACCACAATTTATAATTATAAACATCGGATAATAACATTAAAAGGGATGTCAGTGTGTACAATTAGGGATGGGCACGAGTAGAGAAAACTCGACTCGAGTTTCGAGTCGAATCAAAGGTAATTTTCTCGAGTCGAGTTCCGAGTGGTCACTGTTTTTCATGTCATATTTCGAGTCGAGTTTAATAAATGGCTCGCTCGTTTTGAAATAATTACCTGATTAAACTGGAAAGCGAAAGTTATGAGAAATGTAAGCAGTAGTTAGGAATACTTTTAGTCTTCCTCACGGTAGGAGTGCATCTCATTTCTCACTTTTAGGGCATCTCACCTCGTCTCGATAACGAGACAGCCTCAAACGTCATGAGTACCAATATAAGTATACATATACTATAGTTCTTACCATCAAGATTGAGGCCTGCACGGGCCGAATTCTTCAAAATTCTCGGCCCGAGCCCGACCCGGGCCCGATAAATTTTTAAATTTTTGGTCCGACCCCGGCCCGATAATTTTTAAAAAAATATAGCTCGAGCCCGAATGTTTCTCAAAATTTAGTACTAAATTTGACCTAACCCTCAGAAACTTTCTAAACTCTGGTTCACAACCTGACGCTTGCCTCCCGAATGGTACCATTGCCTCCTAGAACTTCGCCTGTCATCGAGAGAACAAAAAGTCCATTTACTGTAACAAAAATCTAACTTAATTGATTTTTAGCATAAAGTGAAGATGGCAATATTGTTTAGCGACATGCAAAACATTCCCACCCCTTCTTTTTATATTTTGAGTTCAGTGAAGGTCAAGGTAGAGCTCAATTTACCGCATAATGCCTGCAATCCTCTATAGTGACAGTGGAGCCGCTAAGCAACACAAACTGTAAATAGCTAATGTATTCTTTGTAACATTTTTCACGGACACACTTCTTCAACGTTTGGCGTTATTCCAATTATCGTTTAACGAAAGTCAATAATTATTAAAGAATTGCAATTGATCGGCCCCAGCCCGGCCCGACCTGAAGAGAAATCAGTGTCGGCCAGCCCAAGCCCGGCCCGGCCCAAAGAAATAACAGTGTCGGCCCGCCCAAGCCCGGTCCGGCCCAAAGAAATAACAGAGTCGGCCCGCCCAAGCCCGGCCCGTGGAGGTCTCTACTGCACGGTCGACTTTTTTAGTCCCAAGCAGAAGCCCAACCTGGGTAGTGATGTCTACCGGCTCGGCTCCGTTCAACTGAGCGAACAGCTCAAGCCGGCTCGGTTGGGGTGAGCCATCGGCTCTGCTCAATTGAGCCGATGGCTTGAGCGGGCTCGGTTGGGACGAGCTATCGACTCGGCTCAATTGAGCCGATGGTTCGAGCCGACTTGGTTGGGATGAAACACCGACTCGGCTCATGTGAGACATCGACTCGAGCCAGGAATGTTGGGTCGAACCGGCTCGGTTGCGTGAACAGTGAGCTCTGCTCGGCTCACTTTTTCGTTCGGCTCGATAGTAACCTTAAAGCCTAGCCGCTGACAACCCTAAACCTGAGCAGTTTTGAACATGTTTGGCAGGTGCCCTGTAACTTTTAACAATTTTTGGATCGAGCCCGAATACTTACTTCTTCGGAACTCAAACCCAGAACGTTGTGACCCATGTCCTTGTCTTCTGAAGACTTCTCGATAACCGAGATCAACAGTCAACTACTTTTTAGTATTCAGATACAAACCGCCTACCTTTCATGGATATACACAGTGTTAATAATAATAATAATAATAATAATAATAATTAGTAGTAGTAGTAGTAGTAGTATTGATAATTATATTGCTTATGTAGGATACTTGAAGAGTACTTGGAACTACACACAGGATTTAGCTCGAATTGGCTCGACTCGACTCGAAACTCGAAGCGAATCCGAGTCGAGTTGAAGGATTTTTTTCGAGTCGAACTCAAAGTGTTCTGATTCGAGTCGAGTATCAAAGAAAACTCGCTCGTGCCTATCCCTATGCACAATCTAGATCACCTGTGTTAACGAGATATTTCCATTAGTGATAAATGGAATAAATGAAAAACAGCTTATCATAGTGATACTTCTTTCAGGGAAACATATTGATACATTTCATTTTTGACAGGGGGGGGGCGTTCAGATTTTGGTGGTTGAGCGGAGCCTCAACTGCAAAAAGTTTGAACACCCCTGCGCTATATACAAATATATTGAAATTCTAGACTCGATATTCTAAACAAGGAAGTCACTGACTACAGCTGCCAACTTCAGTTGGCGAAAGAATGTTTGTAAAAGTCTTTTTCAATAAAAAAAAAAAAAACATCGTTCTTTTTAATGTTTTTTTTTCTGGCAACTCTTATTTATTCATTTATGTTGGAGATTATTGAAATAATCAACAGAACTTGAGTCGAAGGTCTCATGACTTAGAAATCGTTTATTTATTTGTACTTATGCGAGCAAAATAGTGTGATTATCTCTTTCGGACCCAGGTCATTTTTGGCGTTTTCCTACGTTTTCAGTTAGTGACTTATTGCTCAAAACCATTTACACGATTGATATGGTAAGACCTTGTTTTTAGACAAGGAATGTGCTAATTTCTTAGTGTAAGTTACATTGCGGTGTTGCCAACGGGTGTGAAATTACTGAGAGAAAGGTAGAGGTAAAAATTTACAAAATATTACCTAACCGAATTTCAAGATTTTTTTTTGTATCTAGCACCACTGTTACCAGATGGATCCAAGTCACACAAAAAAATTCTTTGGTGTGTTTACAAGGTACAGTGAAAACTTGAAGTCGCTAGCTTCTATTCAGAGAAACAAAAAATTCGCTGTCACCATACACATGAAATTTTGACACTTTTTACGCCTCAGAAGCAAAAATCAACAGATATGCCGGGGCTACAGCTTTTCTACTTATCCTATTGAAACTTTTTATGTGCGTTCTGTAGGGCCAACACAAGGCTTTCAGGTAGTGGTACATTTGTTCCAATGTAGCCAGCAAGAGGGAAATAATAGAGGGGAAAGGGAAAATTTGCTGAACCTTTCAACTAAAATCGGGAATTAATCGTTTAGGCTGTAAACACTGCCATCAGAAAGACGCAAACTATCTGAAAGTAAACCCTGATACCCCAAGAATATATATTACATGTATCATGGTGATATCTAAAAAAGCAAGCATGAAATTAAAAAAAAAAACTCATTCTACCTCAGAAATTTACAATTTTCTTACCATTTACAGAACATGGTTTATTATAAACCTCAACTACACTTCACCTAATTATTCTAAGCAAACTTTCTATGGTGCGCTGTGTAGGCTAAGGACGAGGCTTTCAGACAGTTGTACGTTTCTTCGAGCTTCAATCTCAATATATCAGTTTGCAATTATAGGGCAACTAGCGATCTTTTATTTTTTTCTTGATTTTCCTTCTACATCTTATGATTTTTTTAAAGTTGTTTCAACTTAGTTGTTGATCTTATTTGTGACAAAGTCAAGATAGCATTCATGTCAAAACTCTGATAACTAACTAAATGGAACAGGTGTTCGAGAATCGAGTTCTTGTATTTGACAACAATCAAGGAATTCATGCTGCAATTTATTTGACCATTTGATTTAGAAATGTCCATGTGACTTTGAACTAATGCGACATAAATATAATTCATGAATGTAGTATTCAAATAGAAAATTAGTTTAGTAAATTTAACTACCATGATCATGAAGTCTTTTCCCAACAAGAAATATTTATTTTAAATAAAACACTTATGACAGATACTGCCGCCCCGTGCAAATGCGCGTGTTGCACATGGTAGAGCCGGCAGTGCATATCATATATCTAGTCAACAAAGTCGACTATATATATATATGATATTCAGAAAAATACTAGTAGGCAAATTAGTATTAGTTTTTACCTTTAGACAAGTTATTTGCATTTTATATTGTTCGTGATGGTATTTCCGTACTTATTAAAGGCCTACTTACACGAAAAAACAAATTTTCATTTATACTTATATTTCTTGGTTGACAACTTTTATTTCTTGGTTGATATTGGTGAAATACTACAGAAACCCGGATTAGTAAGTATGCTACTCATATAAATTGTAAAATATTTGGACCGTATCAGTATCTAGCGTTTAAATTATGTTGCATTTTACGGTAATTACACCTACATAAAAATATTTCAGACTTAAATAGACGTAAGATACATACAAGTACACTCGTACATTAAAAGTGGCTATTTGAAAAAAAAAAATTAGAAAAAAACGAGGCAATGTTTTTTCCTTTAAAAAAAGTACATTTCTGAAAAAAATACGAACGTCTTTTGTTCTATTTACAACACTAAATAGTACCTTATTTACAATTGGGTTAATTTTCTGATAACTTAAATCTGAAGGACGATTAGTTGTGTTAGTATTTTAACGCACTTTAAGGACTCCACAAAACTTCCACTGATAGCCTATTTCACAAAAATTATCGGGGAAAAAAAATGATCAAACTGATACAGTGAAGAAATTAAGTTCTCGGCGCAGAACTGATAAATCACAATATTACTGTTAAAAGGTAGTGTTTAATGAACAGGGCTGAACGATTTCTTCCCCCTATACCTGTTGAATGTTTCAATATACTATGTACTGAGAACCCACTGGTGTGACGGTCAAGTGCTAACGACTTTGATATCAGTACCTAAAACTAGGCATTATTTCTTATGAAATTCGGAATGAACCAATACAAAATCGCTACGACTATACAACAACTACTAAAATTGAAGCGTCCTGTTTGTAGCAATATTACAATTACTTACCGATATCATCCGCAAGCTTGTTTATTACTGTCAAGACCTTTGAAAGATCCTCCGGCATTTCTGCCACCGCTCGTAACGTTTCCAATATATTTCTAACCACCATCTGTCTGCAAGGAAAACAAAAATCAGTTAACTTCATGTACAGAAATAAACACTATATACAAATTAAGACAGACTAAAATTTTAAAAAATACTTATGTATTAACATGATATAAATGTATAGGGATGGTACCGAGACAGACCTCTATAAATCGAGACGAGACCTTGGTCAGTCTCGAAAGTCTTGGTCTCGTCTCGAATATTAACAGCTATTTTCTCTTTACTCAAAATTCGTTTCGTTGTTATGTGAGATAATATGGGAACCGTTGATTGACTGATGTATAGTGACGTATTTAGAGGGTAGGTGTCGGGCTCAAGCCCCTCCCGAAAAATTTTTTTGATGATCTTTTTTGCATTGAACGTACAACAAACGTTTCTTACCCGTTCCTCAAGCCTATTCCGATACATAATCCACTGCTGTTGTATATAATATCTCTCTCTCATATTATATATATATATATATATATATATATATATATATATATATATATATATATATATATATATATATATAGGCGCGGATCCAGGATATGACCGAGGGAGGTCCTAACTATACTTTGCCTCTTTATCTAAAGCAGGATTGAAGCTCATTTTATTAAGCGTATACCTAAGCGTTAAGAAGGGATATAGCCCCTATAGCCCTTTCCTTCGCTCCACGTGTATATATATATATATATATATATATATATATATATATATATATATATTAAAAATGCTGAAAATCTGTACCATGTGTGAAATATTGAAGGGAAAATTCTTCTAAATACTCCGCAATACCACTAGATAAATAAGCAGAGCTGCCAACGCAAAATAAAGTTGTATTTTCTCAAATTGCACTATGTAAGGTATTACCTATTTCTAATTTAGATATTAAATAAAACCATAATACCACATACATTATTCAGTGTAATAAAGGACAATACAGTATCACCAACATCAACATTTTGGTGATCTCTAATAATTCAAATGGCATAGACGGTGCAACAAGCATCATTTTATATCTTAGCGTCAAATACTATGATCATGGTATAATGTATTTCGAATGAATGTTCAAAGTTAAAAGAAATGAAAAATGTTACTTTTTCTAAACACTTTACTTCGAAAACGTGCTGACATATCACGTCTCATCATGTAGATGCTTCCAAAAGATTTAAGTGATCATAATGTCATTTACAACAATTGTTAATTCAAACAGTTTTTTAGATACCAAACACATGGACAGTGATTTTTTTACTTCTTAAAATAACGTATTTGTGTTAATGTTTTTAAATGATTGTTGCTTTAGTTTGCTTCCATAACATTACAACAATAGTTTTTGGTGATTTTAATTACAAGTCGCTGTTCCATTATTTTAAGTAGCAGGGTTGGCAAAAACCATGGTTTTTATTTAAAAAACCAAAAAACCAGGTTTTCTTGGTTTAAACCATTTTTTTTTTTTTTTTGGTTTAAATAATTTGCTCTATGTATTTATATCACATATGGACAGAAATAAGTTTCGCCTTGGTGTTATTATGCAACAAGCGGTTTATGTTGGAAGGGGTAACATACGCTTAACCCTTTGGAGATCTTGGCTTTTTGGGCTATTTTTGAGACTTTCAGTCAAGCAGCTACTGCATCGTCACTATTTATCCTAGGATCATGGTTTATACCTCATTCTCTTTAGAATAGAGCTGGCTTTCAAATGGTACCACTTGCATGCTCATACCATATACCAGAAGCGGGAAAAAATTGTCAAAGTGAAAATTTCGGAGGGAAAATTTTTTTCTCGAACTTTGGCCCCCCCTGGACCCCCCCCCTGTGTGATCGTAGCCATTAAAAAAAATCTGATAAATAGTACTTGGTATACTGAATGTGTGTGCCAAATTTCAAGTTTCTATCTTGAATAGTAAGGGCGGGAGAATTTTTATCAAAAATTCCCACAATGCCCCAAATCACCATAAAACACTATCATCTCAGGGAAAAAAGTTCCTGAGACATCCCTAATTACCCTAGGACTATAATCCGCCATCATTCTCTTCAGAATAGAACTGTCTTTCAGGCGGTACCATTTACATGTCTCCATCATGTATCTAAGGCGGGAAATTCCTGAAAAAAGTGATTTTGGGGGGCAAAATTTCCCTTTTTTCAATTTTGCCCCTCTGGACCCCCTCTGTTTTTACGCAGAAATCGGAAAAAAACTTCTGGTAAATACTACTCGGTGGACTGAATGTTTGTGCAAAATTTCAATCTTCTACGTTCAAAAATATTCCCGCCAGAAAAAATTTCCCTACCATGCCCCACTTTTACCCTATACAGAAGTATATTTGGATAAAAATTCACTGAGACGGCCCTAATTACCATAGAATAATAATTCGACCGTCCTTCTCTTCAGAATGGAACGGCCTTTCAGACGGTATGACTCACGTGGTCCTATCATGTATGTGAGGCGGGAAAATGACGACAAATTTGATTTTTGGGGTAACAATATCCCTTTTCTTTACCCCTTTGCCCCTCTGGTTCCCCCTCTGTTTTAGCACTGACATCGGAACAAAAAATCTGGTAAATACTACTCGGTGGGCGGAATGTTTGTGCAAAATTTCAATCTACGTTCAAAAATAAGCCCGCCAAAAAATATATATACCGACAATGCCCCATTTTTTCCTATATAGAAGTAGATTTTTCAAAAAAATCCCTGAGACATCCCTAATTACCCTAGAATAACAATTCGACCGTTATTCTCTTCAAAATGGAACGGCCTATCAGACGGTATGACTCGCGTGGTCCTATCATGTATGTGAGGCGGGAAAATGACGACAAACGTGATTTTTGGGGGAAAATATCCCTTTTTTTTACCCTTTTGCCCCTCTGGTTCCCCCCCTGTTTTAGCACTAATATCGGAACAAAAAATCTAGTAAATACTACTCTGTGGACTGAATGTTTTTGCAAAATTTCAATCTTCTACGTTCAAAAATAAGCCCGCCAAAAAATAATGAACATAGGCTTAAAAAAGGAAAAATACATTTTATGATTATGACGTCATCACCTCCCATGTCTGGACGCAGGACGGTCTAAAACCATACGTAATGTCTTCTAAAATGTCTCTGGACTTGAAAAACAAACAAAAAAAAAACCCGGACGAAAAAGCTAAAATAGAAGAGAAATAACGCAATGTACCATGAAAAACGCGTATGGTACAAAATGTACCATAAGATCCCCAAAGGGTTAAAGCGGAATCCACCCGCTTCTCGGCTTACATCCAATGGAAAATGTCCTTCATTTTGACTGGAAACCGGGACTAATTGGCCACAACTGCAATACGTCTGCCGACTCACTCACGGACTCCTACGTTGTACTGATCTTTACATACTTGTTAATATAATTATCAAAAGTCATTTCAGAAGGACAAAAAGATAAATAGTTGCAGAAGTGAAACCACTATACAGATTTACATATGGACAATTTCAAAATACTGCAGAGTACAGAAGAACTAATTTAGTCCAAGTTAGTTCACTACGACTTTTATTATTCCAAGTTAAAGAAATACGACGACTTAATTTGCGTATCAGTACGAAAACTGAATAAAAATACAAATTATTTAAGTCCACTTTGACCCATTTATACATAAATAGATAACAAAGATATTTCGGATTTCAATAAGTGCCTCTCGTGCGGTTTGTATGACGCCCCCCCCCCCAAAAAAAGTACGGCATTTCGATGTATTTTATCAATAGAAAACATTATTAGAACGAAACAATATTTCGAATTTTTCTTGATTGCAACTGCATAATAATAATAAACTATAAAAAAAAAATCACATAAGAAACATTCATAAACTTATAAAAAAAATAAAAGTTGCTTTTGTAGTATAATTCCTTTGAGTAATGAATGAGGAATTTAGATCTGAATATAATACGAATAATATACGGGAGTGAAACGTGATAACCCACAAATGTGTGTCCATCAAGATTTTACGAACACTTCCACTTTTACGAACATTTTTCGCTTTTTGGTTTAAACCAATTGTTTTTTTTTTTTTAAAAAAAACAGCTGGTTTAAACCAGCTTGGTTTAAACCAGCCAACCCTGTTAAGTAGTGTTGCCAAATTAAATAAATTGCTAAATATTATTCTAAATATAGTGCAAATAACGTACCTAAACTGCAAAATTACTCGTAAATATTTTAAAATTACTCGTAATTTCTTTTATGGTGCAAGAATGTTTTCAAAAGGCAATGTTTTTCGTAGTTTTTATAATGTCAATGTTAATGTCAATGTTTTGGTTCCAGCAATACATGTAAATGCAAATTGTAAATGAAATTAAATGTAACTGATAACTTTTCAGTAACCTCAGTTGTTCTTCTAAGCCTTAATCCTGATGTACGCAAAATCATGGTTAATTAAAACTTCTAATTACACCCTAGTTACATTTCACTTGTTTTAGTTTAACCACCGACCACCTCAAACTCGATCCATACCATATATCTGTGTGCGATTATTCAAGGACTTACAGTTAGTAATACATGTTACAGTTGTGTTGACTTTTGGTTTGTTTTCTTTTAGTTTAGTGTCCCACAATTATGCTAGGGTGTCTAAAGGAGACGTGGAGCTAATGATTATAATGGAATCCGAACCACTTCGGTCGTTCAACTGTATTTTCACCGGAAATCGAATTCGGGACCACGCGAACTGAAGTCAAGCGTGCTAGCCACTAGACCACGTGGAGTCCTCACATTGTGTTGATTTAAATCATTGAGTCAGTGTTGTCAGATTCGAAGATCAAAAACTAGCGTGTCTGTGCTTAGTTGTAGAGAAGACTTGGAAAGACCTTCATCCAGCAGTGGGTTGATAATCGTTGATTACGGTTATGATTTTAGATCTGGACCTCAGAGATAAACTAAACCCGGGGCGGATCCAGGAGCGACTTCTGGGGGGGGGCGGTGGATTGTCATACTGCTAGTTTTAAGGGCTCCAAACTTTGGAATGGGTTTTATTTATATATGTAAAATAAGAAAGTTTCCTCTTCTGAGGGGGGGGGGGCAAAGCCTTTGTATTTTAATAAGCCTTCTCTAAAATCAATGCACATGAATTGTGCTTCCATCTTCCGAGTTCTTTTAAACTATACTAGTTGAACCTGCGCTCTCTACACAGCGCATCATTCGCATATGAGCATAAATCTCCTCATTCCTCACAACATATGCACATGTCCCTTTACAGACAAAAGTGAAAGACGTCTTGATTTTTAAAAAAAACTCAGCAAGGGGTATCATAAAGGGGAGAGTTTTTCGATTATTTTTTCTCAATATCTCGCACCGTTTGCAAGATTTGAGCCTACTTCCAGTTGGTGTTTCTAATTCATGTATACACAGTGTTTTCTTTCTTCTTGCATGCAGTAGAAAGCAAATACATTACATATACAATTAATTATAATGTCAGTTATATATGGTGTTCATTGGGCAAAACACTCAAAAAATAAAGATTTATCTTAAGACTCGAGAAATGGTTATCCTTCCTTTTTCATTATTATGTGGCCATGAAACAAACGCCTGAGACAGATACAAAACCTATATACAATAATGTGGTGTCGAAATGTATAATGGGTAGGATATGGTGCTTTATTTATTTATTTTTTTAATTTCAACATTTCCAGTGCACCCGTAAAAATGTAATAAAGAAATAGTGGCCATGTTTTTTAAATATGCAATTAGAATTGGACAATCTACGCAAAATTTGCAATCGATCAGTTAAAACGGCATCTTTCTAGAGCCTGTAGTTTGAGATCTTATTGTCAAAATGATTTGCCACAAACATATAAACTTCCAGAAACATCTATCTATTAAAATGCTACAATAGCAACTAAAAGCGACTGAGCTCCAATCTATAACTTTGGCTTTCAAATCTTTCATTTACGATTACTATATGTGATTTCACGTTTAACAAACATTTTGAGTATTTGTACTTTAAATCGTTTAAATTAGTTAACTATATCTTTTTCATAAAGTTTATGATATAAAATTATTGTTCAAAGCCTTTGTATTGTAATAAGCCTTCTCTAAAACGTTTGTGTTTGTGGTCAATCTTTCGACAATGAGATCTCGGAAACTACAGGCTCTGGAAAGATGACGTTTTCACTGATGGACTGGAAATTTTCCGTAGATTGTCCAGTTCCAAATGAATATTAAAAAACATGGCCATTATTTCTTTATTAAACTTTTTAGGATACACTGGAAGCGTGGAAATTAAAAAAAAAAAAAAAAAAAAAAAGCAGCAAATCCTATGCGTTACACATTCCAACACCACATATATTTGGGTTGTATATTTCTCAGGCGTTTATTTCACGGCCAAATATACATGAAAAAGGAACGATAACCATTTTTCGAGTCTATAAGATAAATCTTTATTGTTTGGAGTGTTTTGCCCAATGAACACCATATATAACTGGCATTATAATTAATTGTATATGTAATGTATTTGCTTATTACATACTGCATGCAAGAAGAAAGAAAACACTGGTCATACACGAATTAGAAACTCCAACCGGAAGTAGGTTCAAATCTTGCAAACGGTGCGAGTTATTGAGAAAAATAATCGATAAAATCTCCCCTTTTATGAAACGTCTTACCGATTTTTTTTTTTTAAATCAAGACTACTTTCAAGATTTGAGCCTACTTCCGGTTGGAGTTTTTAATTCATATATGATTAGTGCTTTCTTATTTCCTGGATGCAATATGTAGTACGCAAATACATGAACTAACTAACTCTATGGCCTATGGAACCCGGAGGTTCAATGCCGCGTTCACAAAGCTCTCCACTGACTTCCATCCTTAGCCAATTGGATCCAGTTTCTACTTTGTATTCCTATTGCTGCGAGATCCATCTTAATATTGTCCTCTCATCTGCGCAGTCTTCCTAATGGTCGTTTTCCGGCTGGTTTTCCAGTTAAGATTCTGAAAGCGTTCCTTCTTTCTTCCGTCCTGGCTACATGACCTTCCCACCTGAGCTTCCTAGATTTGATGACCCTAACAATGTTGGGTAAACCGTATAAATTATGCAGTTTCTCGTTATGAAGTTTCCGCCATTCCCCATTCCCGTTCCTCTTGGGTCCGAATATTCGTCTCGGGGCCTTGTTTTCACTTTGGATTGGAAGAACACTTTCAATCTATGTTCTTCCGAGTAAGCGACCATGTTTCGCAACCATACAGAACAGGCATGATTATCGCTTTATATATTTTAAAATAAGCTAATACATTACACATACAATCAATTGTGTCAGTGATATATGGTGTTCATTGGGCAAAACGCTCCAAACAATAAAGATTCATCTTGGTATGGAGAAATGGTTATCTTCCGTTTTTCATTATAATTTGGCCATGGAACAGACACCTGACAGACGTGCAACCCCGATAAACAATTACGATGCTTTAGCTTTTTTAATTTCAACACTTCCGGTGTAGCCGTAAAAATGTAATAAAGAAATAATGGCCATGATTTTTAAATATCGAGTTACAATTGGAAAATCTACGCAAAATTTGTAATCGATCAGTGAAAACGTCATCTTTCTAGAGCCTGTAGTTTCCGAGATCTCATGTCCAAAGGATTTGCCACAAACACATAAACGTCCACAAACGTATAGTTTAAAAAACTCCAAAGATGACACCACAATTCATTCGCATTTATTATGGAGAAGGCGTATTAAAATGGAAAGGGTTTGAACAATAATTTAAAAGGATAAACTTTAGGGAAAAGATCTTGTTAATTTATTTAAAGTACACATACTTTAAAATATTTGTCTTTGCTATAAACGTGAAATCACAAATAACCGTAAATGAAAGGTTTGAAATCAAAAATTATAGGTTGGAGCTCAGGCCCTTTGTTGCTATTGTAGCGTTTTACTAGATGTTATGGACGTTTGTGTGTTTGTGGTCAATCCTTTCGACAATGAGATCTCGGAGACTACAGGCTCTAGAACTACGCGTTTTCACTGATCGATTGCAAATTTTGCGTAGATTGTGTAGTTCTAACTGATTTAAAAAAGCTATTTCTTTATTGCATTTTTCAGGGTACACTGGAAGCGTTGAAATAAAAAAAACTAAGGCATTATATCCTACGCATTATACATTCCAACACCACACTGTTGTATATGGGGGTTGCATATGTCTCGGCGTTTGTTTCATGGCCACATAATAGTGAAAAAGGAAGGATAACCATTTCTCAAGTCTAAGATTAATCTTTATTTTTGGTGTGTTTTGCCCAATGAACACTATATATAAGTGACTTTATAATTAATTGGGTAATGTATTTGTTTATTACATACTGCATGCAAGAAGAGAGAAAACACTGGTCATGCATGAATTAGAAACTCCAACCGGAAGTTTTAGGCTCAAATCTTGCAAATGGTGAGAGATATTGAGAACAAAAATCGATACAATTTCCCCTTTTTAATACGCCTTGCTGATATTTTCAAGAGTTCTTTCACTTGTGCCTTTAAAGGGACATGTACAGATGTTGTAAGGAATGAGAAGGATATTTATGCTCATATGCGAATGATGCGCTGTGTAGAGAACGCAGGTTCAGGTAGTCAATATTATAAAATTGAAAGTGACTATGTTTGTGACTCGATCTCTTGAACCGCCAGACTGATCGACCAAATTTTGAACGTAAATTCAGTTCTGGTCTGGCAGTGTTTTTAGCTATTTACTTTGACAGTACAACTTAGGAGAGGGGGAGGAGGGGCACAAAAAATAAAAAGTCTTGGACCACCCGCCCGATCTTGATCAAATTTTCAATGTAGATGAGGTTCGGGACTAGCATGATTTTTATCATTTCACTTTGACGAAGCAACGTAGGGTAGGGGGTGGAGGGGAAGATATACAAAAATCAATAAATTAAAAATAAAAGTGACTATGTTCGTGAATTACTTACTTTTGAACCACCCAATCGATCTCCATCAAATTTTCAACATATAAGGTAAATAGGGGGAATATGGGCGGAAATACTTTTCTCCTCGTAGCACACCAAGTACAAGATGAAATTTCTTCTTACGTGGGTTGGAAGCACTGTTGGATTCTTGGTTGCGAAGGTAAGTTTTATGAAGCATGTAAGCAGAAACTTAAGAGAATATTAATGGTTTGAAGATAAGTGATGTACAATTTTCTTCCCCATAAAATGCCTGTTATTCTGTAACTATAAATCTTAAGATATTGTCCGGATATATAAAACAATTACAAAAACTTGGTTACTGATGTGTAGAGTACAAGGAGTTTCCCTTTGTTCGCAAGGCATGGCGTGCGCTGCAGAATCGTGTACGAACAGTGTTGCAAACCTAAATAAAATATAGCAACGTGGGGTAATATGGGATTAGGCATTCGGAATAATATGGATACGTGGATTTACGTGGGGTAAATATGGGTACGTGGATCTTCGTAGGGTAAATACGTGGGTAATATGGGAGTACGTGGGTAATATGGTCAAGAGACAAAAGGTCTCGTGAAAGCGATACAGGGTACGTTTGAAATACTTGGCTCAATTGGTTGAACAGTGGGTAAGCCTCGCAACCATGAGTCCTGTCCTATCGCGTGAAAAATAGTAAATAAAAAATCGAAAACAAACACGTTCAAAGTTGGAAAATTTTCTGCTATACAGTAAAACAAATTAATATTTCACGTACATTTTAGGTACAGTAGGCAGTTCCAAAGAATTGACAGCAGACGTAAATCTTCTGATGCCGAAAAAGAGAAGGACGTCTACAACGACAAAGAAAGATAAGACGACGGTGAACACCGAAGTTTCTGATAACAACACTGAATCTGAATGTTCAGTGTACCAAGCGTGATTGATTCCACGTTGATCACAATGGAGAAGAGTGGGTCAAATGTACACGATGTTTGATGTGGTGTCATTTTGCGTGTTCATTTTGAAACCAAGAAGAAGTTTATCTGTCCTCACTGTCCTTAGGCAGAATTCTTAACTTCACGAGTTCCATGTAATATTTTTTTTCGTTTATAAGTTCCTTTTCCGTGCTATTGAGTTCCTAATATTGTTTATAAGAGTATGTTTGTCACTACCTTTTGTTCTAAATCATCTTATTGTAGAATTTATGTGTACTGTTAGATAGTTAGTTAATGTATTTCTATTGCTCATATTCCCTACACACGAAACCATATTACCCTTAATTTTGGGGTAATATGGGTTATTTGACACGTGTCGCAATTATGCGTGCAGTATTAAACAGTAAGCGTAATGTACTAATGTTTGCTAATACTTCTTATGGCGTAATACCCAAGTTTTGTTATTACCGAATGTTGATTCAATTGTTTAATAAATTATTATAATACACAGCTTTATTTCAGAAACTGCGCATATTCCCTCTATTTACCTTATGAAGTTCAAACCTGGGAAGTTTTTTTTTATCATTTCATTTTGGTAGTGTATCTTAGGGGAGGGGGAGGGAAATATATGAAAATGAATAAAACTTCACTCTTGAACCACCTGACCGATCTCGATCAACTTTTCAACATAGTAATATTTATCTATTCACTTTGACGATAGAACTTAGGGGAGGAGGTAGGAAGGGGAGATATATAAAATAAATAAAACTTAATAACTCTTGAACCACTGGACCGTTCTCGATCAAATTTTCAACCTATATGAAGTTCGAACATGAGAATATTTTTGTCATACCACTTTGACGGTGTAACTTAGAGAGAAAATACATTTACAAATGATCGAAAATGACCGATGTTAGTGTCGAATCTATATTTCTTGAGGCCGCTGAGATGAACAGTGACATTACTGATGCAATTTAAATCCAAATTCAACCCCGCAAAACTTGTGGGAGGGGAGGGATAAAATCAAAATGACCAATATCAGTGTCGAATTCATACTTTTCGGGGTCGCTAAGATGAACATTGACACTTCCGATGCCGTGGCCCGCTACATGGGGAGAAGAGGGAATATATAAAGATCATCGAAAATAACCAATATCAAGATGCGCGCTAGTAATAGTAAAAAGTGAGATTGACAAACGAAACCTATTACTATTTTTTCCCTAATTTAACCGAGTGAAGCGGGTAGTTGATGCTACTTTATATATATATATATATATATATATATATATATATATATATATATATATATATATATATATATATATATATATATATATATATATATATATATATATATATATATATAAAAGTTTCCTCTTCTGGGAGGAGGAGGCGATCCCACATGCTACGTAGAGTTATTACATATTTCAAATTCACATGTTAGTCAAAAACATACAACGTTGTATGTTATTCAGTGTTAAAGGCTAAAAACGTTACAATATCATAAACATTCGAAAAATAAACTCTGGTGGGTTCTACAACAGTAATTAGACAAGTTACACAAGCGGGGTAGCGAATAGCCAAAGTACCTAAATATAGAATACCGGTACTATGGTCATCATATGAGGTATTTGGAACAAGGAGAAACGAACTTCCAAGGAATTGAAATTTTACTTTCTCCAAAACGCTTTATTTCGAAAAAGTGTTTGGATACGTATCACATCCAATTACGCAGATGGCTTTCAATACAGAAAGAGCACTGTTTATAGCAATCAGATATCTCAAACCAGTCTGCAGTTATGAAAATAAATTTCATATGTTGCTTTATATGGCGTAGTTGTGGTAACTTTCTAAAAGTTTTTGATTTGCTTTGCTTTTATAACATTACAACAATAGTTTTTAGAAATGAAAATGAAATTAAGTTTTACGTCCCAGAGTTATGCCGGATAGGCTAAAGGAAAGTGATGAAAAATGAATGAATTCGTGGAATGAAGAAAGGGGAGCCCGAGTTAAACCCAGGCACACGGCGTTTGTCCACCACAAAGTCCACTTGGCGCGAACTGTGAGGTGCACGTTCTAGCATCAAGCTGTCTAAAATATTTTGTGACAGACCTAGTTACAAGTTCGAGGAATTACATAACTTGAACCACTGTTGCACACTTTACCAATATTTACCATATCTCTAGAATGGTTTGACATATGTTGCTGTAAACGACATTATAACCTTAACATAACCTATGTAATTATCTAAGCAGTTTTCCGAAATAAAAGCTTTGGAATTTTTTTTCAATTCCTTTGTACCTCTATAATTATTCATTCCAAATCAATCATATCATGATCATAGTAAGTAACTATGTTGGCTTGGCAACACTATTAACCTTGTGGCATCACGGAGTGCGTCACATAATGTCTCCTTGCTGATATTTGCATGATACACGTCTAAATAATAATAATAAAAAAAAGACTACCTACTACCTTCCAGAGACAAAGTCCTAAAAGTTAAACCCAGATCCTTACGTCTTTCGGACCTGTGCTTACAGGGAAATTTATTTTCCATCAATTCTGACAATGTAACATGCGTAGTCTTAGAAGTCCAATAGGACCATCTTCACGCTGTTACTAAGTATATAATTGGCATATAGAATACAATCGAAAAGAAATATATAAATGATTCATATCTATAGACAGATAGAAGTGAAAACCTTGCATTTTTTGTGATGCTTGATGATTCAAGCCTGTTAAGGGACAGGATCACCAAGAAAACTAGACATATACAGACGGAGAACTTCCAAAATCAGGTTTCGTAGTGTAGTGCTTAGCGTCACGGAACTCTGTTGTACGTCTTGCATACATTCGAATCCTGTTTGCTAGAAATTCTTTAAGAATGTGTATCCTATACAAACATTTATGTTTCATGTATGGATGCAAGAAAATTATAAATACTCCACAACTACGTAACACAAGAAATTAAATCATATATATTAAACGAAATCACGAATTCTTCTCCTATTACGTCTAATGTGCACATTGTCCCGGGTTCGATTCTCGGAAGAGCAGAAAAAAAGTTATTACCATTACTCATCCATCTCCTTCAGTCTAAAGGGCATAAGCGTGAGACGTTAAACTAAAAACGAAAAATCCTTTTCCTTTAATATACATTCATAAATAGAAATAAATATAAAAGATGTTGAAGAAACTACTCATACAGTATCTCGAAGTTGTTCGGTATATCATACGAAAATAAATGTTCACTACATTATATCAACATTATAGGTTAATTTAGCATAACAAAATTTGCCAGTTATGTTTCGTGATGAAACGATGCCATTTATTAAATACTTGTAAAGGAAAAAGAGAGAAACTTCAGCATTACATAACAGCATAATATTCCTCTTATCTTGATTTACTAATAATGAAAAGAAAAACATTCAGTATCCATCATTTGATTTATCAATGAGTACTATCGTTATTATATTTGCAGATGGAAACAAATCTATATTATTGTATATTTAATATGCCAGGAAACTTTCAATTCAGTAAAGATACAAATACAGCGATTAAATTTTTAACGAGTAAGATAGGTTTTGAAACTCCTCCTCGTTCTTCTAGTCGTCGGTATCCATATATGAGTGTTCTGGGATGGGCACGAGCGAGTTTTCTTTGAAACTCGACTCGACTCGAAAAATTTCCTTCAACTCGACTCGATTTCGGGTCAAGTTTTGAGTCGAGTCGAGCCCATCCGCCAGTTTGAGCTAAACCCTGTGTGTAGCTCCAAGTATTCTCTTAAAGTATCCTAGATAATATAATTATAAGTGATACTACAACTTATTAACACCGTGTGTAACCATGAAAAGTAGGCGGTTTCTATCAATATTAAAAACTAATTGACTGTTGGTCTCGGTCGTAGAGAAGTCTCAGAGGCAAGTACATCGGTCACGAGGTTCTGGGCTTGAGTTCCGGAGGAGCAAATATTTGGGCTCGAGCCCAAAGTTGTTAAAAGTTACAGGGCGCCGGCTAATCAAGTTCAATACAACTCGGCCCGGGATTAGGGTTCTGAACGGCTCGGCTCACAGCTCATTCACTATCGACACGGACCGAGAAGTGACCCGATCCAACAGCTCTCACTTAACCGAGCTTGAACCCATGCCTCACTCGAGCCGAAACAAACCGACCTGATTGCTTACCGCACCCGAGAGGTTGGAGAGATCGCCTGAGTTGAGCTGAGCTGAACCGAGCTGATTTCTCGTTGCAACGGAGTTGGCTCGAGCTGATGGCTCACATGAGCCGAGTCGATGCCTCGTACCAGCCAACCCGATGGCTCATATCTCAAACGAGTCGAACCGGCTGACATCACTACCCAAAAATTCGACCGCGCAGGTTTCGGCCTTGATGGTAAGAACTACAGTATATACTTATATTGGTGCTGACGACATTTGTAGCTGTCTTGTCATACAAAATTATCGTAGTCTCGTTATCGAAATTACCCCATAAGATGCACTAACGAATGAGACGCGACGCACCCCTGTCCAGGCCCGTGCTGGGATACTAACGAGGGCGGTAGCCAAGTCTACCAAAAGGGCGAATACGTATTATATACACACACACACATATTATATTATATATACAGGAGAAAACAAAAAATCCAAAAACACTTCATACAGGACACGTAAGTTTGGCCCTCCACTGTAAACGTGTGTTTTTGTTGCCGATCGTGTTTAGTTTTCAATGTGTCATGTGGACCTTCCTCTTCCGTCAGCAGTAACCAGTTCACCTGTGCGTGTCGTGGTGTGAAAGTGGTGCGGTAAAAGGGGCGACTAGACAGACTTCCAAAGAGGCATGATCGTTGGTGCCCGTCTGGTTGGACATTCAGTGGAAACAGTGGCGAACATTGTGGGGTAGCGAAAGGCACTGTGTCCAATGCCACGAAAGCATACACAATTCATGGGCAAACGACGTCTGCAAAGCACAACAGTGGTCGAAAGACAATCCTGTCAGATAGGGACCGGAGGGCATTAAAACGGATTGCAGAAGCTAAAATGAAGACCACTGTAATGAAAGTTACGTCTGAACTCCGGCCTACAGAACCCGGTTTCATCGAAAACAATGCGACGGGAACTTCATAAAAGGAACATTCATGGCAGGGCCGCTATCGCCAAACTCGTGGTCACAGCAGTAAATGCGAAGAGGCGTATCTAGTGGTGCGAGGACCACAAAGCGTGTTCTCATGAGCAGTGGAAACATAATGTGGTCCGATGAATCGACTTTCATCTTGTTTTCAACAACCGGTGGTGTTTACGTATGAGAACACATTGGCAGGCGTATGATACAGACTGTCTACTCCCAACTGTAAAGCATGGGTGTGGCTCTGTTACAGTATGGGCAGTAATATCGTGGTTTTCCGCAGGTCCCATCATAGCCCTGCATGGCATGATGAGTTGCTGAGATGAACAGTGACATTTCCGATGCTGTTTAAATAAAAATTCAGGTCCGCGACTTAGGGAAGGGGGAAGAATAAATATATAAAAATGACTGAAAATAGCCGATATCAGTGTCGAATCCATGGTTTTCGGGGTCGCTGAGATGAACAGTGCCACTTCCAATGGCGTTTAAATCCAGAGTCGTGACCTAGGGGCAGGGGAGAGGGGAGAGATACAAATGATCGAAAATTACCAAAAGTAGTGTCGAATTCACAGTTTTTGGGGTTGCTGTGATGAACAGTAACACCTCCGATGCTGCTTAAATCCAAATGAGAGCCCGCAACTTGGATAGGAAGAGAGATATACAAATGACTGAAAATGGCCGATATTAGTGTCAAGTCCATAGTTTCTGGGGTCGCTGAGATGAACAGTGACGTTTCATATTTTGTTTAAATCCAAATTCATCCACGCAAGTTGGGGGCGGGAAAATATATAAACATGATCGAAAATGACCGATATTAGTGTCGAATTCATAGTTTTTGGGATCGCTGAAATGAATAGTACCACTTCCGATGCCGTTTAAATCAAAATTCATCCTAGTGACTTAGGGGCGGGGGAGAGCGGAAATATATAAACAAAATGATCGAAAATGACCAATATTGGTGTCCAATCCATGATTTTTGGGGTCTTGAGATGAACATTTAACATTTCCGGTGCTCTTTAAATCCAAATTCAGTGCCGCACTTGGAGGAAGGAGCAGTGGTAGATACGTAAGAATGATCGAAAATGGCCGATATTAGTGTCGAATCCATAGTTTTGGTGATGGCTGGGGTGAAGAGTGACATTTTTGATGCCGTTTGAATCCAAATTCAGCCCCCCATTAGTTACTCCTAAAGGGGGAAAGTGACATGTAAAAGTAAATAAAAATGACTGATACTAGTGTCGAATTCTTAGTTCTTGGGGTCCGTAAGTCCATTGGTGACAGTTTATGATGCCCTTTATACCCAAAATGAAACGTATTCTCCCCGTGCGAAGAACGGGTATTCTGTTAGTATTTAATAATAACGAACGGAAAATTCACACGTTAAATTCTTTAATATATTTGTCACTGCTCAAACTTACGCACTTCTGCGGTGTATGTGAGTATATGTAAATAAGATAATCACTCTTTTTGAGATGTTCGAAAAAATATACAAATAATAAAGAGGTATTCTTGCCAGAAATCAGAAAACTAAAAGTAAAATTAAAAGCTGTTGCTTTAAGTATTTTTTCTGCAAGCGAAATACGTTGTATATATGCTGGAATATCAGGCGAAGAAATAGTTCTCAAATTATATTTTCCGGGTCTTGCCAATATTTCCGAACAAAAGATTTTTTCTAATGGATTCAAAATTTCCGTAAATTTTACACAGCACAAGGACAATACGTATCTCCATAAATTATATACTATATTTGATTTTAACATACTAGTATTAACTAAAATGATTCTGGCCATGTTATTTAACACTTCCCTGCCATAAAACGGTAACTTTATAAGATTATTTAAGATAATTTAAATACGTCTATATTAATTAATCTAACTACGATTATATTTTAGGATCTTTCGTAGTCATAACTCCATACTATCACAGTGCTAACGTTAACAGAGCGGTACGAACATATTTGTTGTCACAAAATTTGCCTATTCTAATAGAGGAAACATAACTACTCAATGACCTAGTTAAACTGTAGACTGTATACTGTAAACTAGTAAATATAAAATAGTTTTCATTTTAAAAGTATAATGTAGTAAAATATTCGAAAATTTCAATTTTTCCCAATATTTCCGTTTTTTTTCCAAGCTCGGTAAAAAAAAACTTTTTTTTACCCAAAATTTCCTGTTTTTTTCCGGGCCTTTACAACACTAGTCACGAATCACTTATTACAAATATGGATCCCGCCATTTGCTTAAGTTGGAGATCCGAAATTCACTGTAAAGACTTTTAATTAGAAATAGGGGGGAGGGACTTCAGCGTTTCTGAACACTTCAATTCTAAGAGGAAAGAGAGGGCAATTTCGATCATATTCAAATTCTCTATTTATGCACAAAGTACCGAATGTGGAGATTTACTTATGTTGGAGAAGTAAAATTCAGTACATAAGCTCCTACCTAAAAATAAAGGAATTTTCTCAATTCTTAAAAATATCACTTAAGTGAACATTTGGGTATTTTCTATAATATCCGATTTACTTTTTTTTTTATTCAAGGATTGCAATATGTGAGAATTCACTATGTAAACTATTAATTAAGCATCAGAGGAAACGCGTTTCAGTGTTTCCGAAAATTCTGCTGAGGAGGAGGGACAATTTCTCTGACACTGAAATTTCCCTTTATTTATTTACTTATTTACAAACTGCCGAATGTGGGGGGATATGCGTAAGTTAGAGATGAGAAACTCTGTATATAAAGATAAGGGAACACATATTTCAGCATTCTTGAAAATTCAGTTCCTAAGTAAGAATATTCGGATCGGGTCAAACATCTAAAATGCCCTTTCTCTATTGAGAGAGTACCCATTGCAAGAGATGTGAAAATTGATATATAAACTCTTGAATAAAAATTAAATACGTATATTAGTGTCTGCTAAACATTTGCTTCTAAAAAAGGAAAAGAGGTCGATTTCGAGCAACATTAAAATTTCCTCTTATTTATTAAAGAAAATACTTAATGAACGAATTTGCTGAGGTTAGAGGTGTAAAATTCATTTCATAAACTTAGTTTAGAATAAACGGAACGCGTTCTTAAAGATTTTCGAAAATTCGACCTGTTGAAGGGGAAAGAAAACATACGACTATAGGGAAGAGTGAAAACGATTCACTGAAAATTGAAGCCATGTTATATATATGTAGAGCAATGAATAAGCGTTTCTTTTATTATATATAGGTGTGCTAAGGGAGATAAAGGTGAAAAGGTGATTCAAATATTTTCCGCAGAATAGAGTATCACATTTGTAATCAAAATGACTTTATTATTTGACCTTTGTAATAAAAAGGTACACGTCACCGCACTCACCACTGTCGCTTCAATTACTTAAATGTTATGCGGCACTTACACTGTACTTATCCACCCCCAGAAAACAAGCAAATAAACAAACACACACACACGCGCGCGTGCGCACTTATCCACCACAAACTGACGAGAACTGGTAAGTTATACTGTCCGATTAATGAAATACAGCTGCAGTCATACCTCCGCGCCAATGACTTTGCGGATAACTACAATTAGGAAATGTGGTAGTCTATTTAGCTATTCTTTTCTCATCAAATATTTGTCAAATAAAATGTTAAAATCACAACTACTGGCACCACTCATTCTCCTATACTGTCATTTCGAATTTTGACTAGGATGTCTTACTCTCCAGCAGAACGCTTCCTTTCAGATGCTGCGT
The DNA here is from genome assembly GCF_964235325.1 of Thermobia domestica. NCBI lineage: Eukaryota > Metazoa > Arthropoda > Insecta > Zygentoma > Lepismatidae > Thermobia > Thermobia domestica. Next base: position 72,852,585 of record NC_137470.1, on the reverse strand, counting down.
GGATTTGAGGAGTGGAAAGTGGGAGTGTCATTTCCATTATTACGATGACACGTTCATTCAAATATACAGCCCTTGCGATTCTGCAGTTCGGATATTCACAAAAACAACTGCACATTCGTTTCAAACACGTGTTGCCAGTGAATTCTAACCATTACCAGAAAACAAACGCTGGTGAGATTACTTCAAATTATAATAGATGAATAAAATAGTCACGAAATAAATCGGCTGTGTAAGTTACACCACAAAGGGGAAAATATTCCCAATCCTGTTCACATGATTGAACCTGTTGCTTTCACGTGAGATCTATATAAACTGACAACTCTCCCAAACAAATTCAATATCTGCTGAAAAGCTATCTTCTCTTCGACACTAAGCTTAGTGCTTTCGAAGAGAGAAGATATACTTGAATTAGTTTGTGAGGAAAACATGAAAAATTATTCATGCATAGTGGTTTTCAAGTAACAGATTATTTATTATAGTCAATTTAGATATCGAAATATTCATGATCTTTCCACAAGTAAATTGAGATATGAACAGTAAAAAGTGACTCAAATACAACAGACTGCATTGTTGATCTAGACAGTATGAAATGTGATTCTTAATAATGCGCGATTATATCCTGAGAGCTAAGATAAACAGACAATGAATGAAGAAAGTGAATTGCGAAACTGAGGCATGAAGTGGAAGCAAAAGAACTCTTAAAAACCAAAAGACAGTTGCTGTGAACCAAAACCTTATGTTACACAGCCTAGAATCGAACCTATGAGTTCGTAACTAAACATTGTTCAGCGTAAGCTCTAAACTCCGATAAACAAAATATCTGTATCCTTCCGCTTGTCACAAATACGATTGGCTAGTGATGTATCACTCCCACTTCCCACGGGGAGGAGCAAATTGTGCACGTGCATTTTGACAATACTGTCTCGTGTTGTCCAGACACTTACAGCAGCAGCAGAAAAGAAACTCGAAAGATTAAAAAAAAAAGTATTTGAATTTCGCTCGTAAACAATTGTTGCTTACAGTAGTGAGTAAAGGTTTGCCTTGTTGGTGTTTCACCACAACACTCGCGGAACCGGGATTAATGCCAGTCATCTTTCAGACTTTAAAAGCAGAACACCCGTCCACAATTACTGCACATGCTTAGTGTTTATTTCTACTGTTTCATTAGCCACACTCGATTGCATTATTACTAGATAATTCGTATTATATTTTTCTGTAATTTATAATAACATAGCAGTTTTATATGAAGCTTCATAGTAAAAGTAATAATGCAATCACATGAACTATTTTGCGGAGGAGTACAAGCGTCAGTAGAACAACAGCAAATCAGCGGGATTTAGTTTCACGTGGCTTTGTTTATCGCAGTTTAGAGCTTACGCCGAACAATGTATAGAGATGGTAGAACCACCATACCTCAATCACGAGAGGGGAAAACACACTCGATTCTGACGTCAATTGGTTGGTGGGTTGATTTGCAGTTTAGTGTGTTGTTCAGCACCGAGATCATTTAACACTTAATATTAACACTTTGGGGTTTGTGGACTTTCTAAAAGTAGCTACTCCTTCAGTAGACCTACTATTCATCAGAAAGTCTTGGATCTCACGTCATTTTCTTCAGAATAAAACCAGCTATCACATGGTGTAATACTCATGACACTAACGTACCTGGAAAGGGAAATTACGTGGAAAATCGGGAAAATTCCTCTCAAAAACCCCTTTTCGGGAGTTTTGGACCACCTAGAATGCCTATGGTTAAAGGCACGTGCTACCATAAAATTGGGCGAGGTATTCCGAAAATTTTCAATAAGCACCAGTCCAATATTGTTTCTAATTAAGAGAGAAAAAAGATTTTCCAATCCTGTTGAAATAGGAAAAAAGATAGGATCGGAAAAAAAAATTCTGGACAGACCAACATTGATTCGCTTTTCATGGTTAATACATGATTTTGTTCAGAATGAAACCAGCTTTCAGATGGGATACGTAGAAAGGAAAATTGGTGAAAAATCGGACAAATCCCTGCAAAAACCCCTTTTCGAGTTTCTGGGCCCTGAGAACGGCCATGGTTGAATGTAAGCGTCCATAATTCCAATGAAAAGTGCGTGGGGTATTCTAAATATTTAAACTAAGTACCAGTCTGATATTGTTTCTAAAATGAGTTTCTAAAGCAAGTTCATTTTTACGTCCAACGATTATGCCGGTTACACTAAAGGAGACGGTGATGGTGAGAAATGAATTAAATGGTGGAATAAAGAAAGTGTGCGGAAACTGCAGAGCCCCGACAAAACCCACGCACACGGTGTTCTTCCACCACAAAGGTCACTTGGTGGAACCAAGAACCCCATTCACCAGAGGTGAACGCTCTACCACTTAGCCACCGCGTCCCTAATGTTGTTTCTAATTACGAAGTAAAAAATATTTCGCAAGTCTGTTGAAATGTACAGCACGAGCAACAAAATAACTTCTTTTGTGTTGGAGAAATCCACAAATAAGACAAAAAAAAAAAGAATTCTTTATAACTAGTCCACACAACCAAAAAAGCAACGTTCGTTCTACTATCACGCACAAAATCCTTCAGAACAATGAATTGTTTCTTATCACGAGTGCCTCAACAAGAGATGGTACAGCCTAAGGGGAAAAGGGTGGGGATTGGGGATAAAATGCATGGGATTCTGCGTCTATGAACCACAAACAACAAAATTCAACCAACACCACCTTCCTCACGGTTTGCGAAGGAAGTTTTATTAACAAAGCTCTGGCATGAGTAAATAGCCTGGCCATTTAAAAGTCTTTGCTACAGCGAAATTAAACTACCGCTAATTTTAGAGTTTTTCTGTAATATCTTCAAAAGAAAAAAAAATATTCAAAAAAGCGGAAACGTAGTGAACTAGACAATACGATTTTGAAAGTGATACCTTTACCATAATTCACCTATCTGCTTCTGGTACGCCGCTATTTACAGAACCTGCACAAAAATGCTAAATCTACAGTTGCAAATCGACAACAAATAGATGAGTTCTGATAATGGTATCACATGCAAAATTATATTGTCTAGTTCACTACGTTTCCACTTTTCGAATGTTTTTATTACTTTTGAAGATATTACAGAAAACCTCTTAAATTAGCGATAGTTTAATTTCACTGTAGTGAAGACCCTTAACATCTGGCTTTTAAGTATGACATCATAGTCCCCCAAAACTGAGTTTATTTTTTGTACAACATCCCTATAGACAACACACCAGAAGAAAGTGAGTGAAGTAGGTAGGTAATGAACACTGGTAATCAAATCTATTCCTGTATGACAACGTTTGCGCCTTGAGTGTTAGTGTTAAGACGTGGACCTACATAACGTGGGAGTGGCCCTGCGTAGAATAGTCGCTAACGCTCTCGTCTTAGCGTGCTAGCGATCCCGGGTTCCATTCCCGGTGGGGACACTCGATCGAAAAAGTTTTAAAAAAACTTTCCTCGGTGAGGTTTTCCTCATTTACATCAGGCAAATGCCGAGGTGGTAACTAACTTATAGGTCCCAGGCTGCTTTGTTATTTTTTTTTAATGATTCTTACAAACAGCTTTCATTTCCATTTTTCAATTGATTCAAACTTAGTTATTTTGTAATAGTGCTCCAGATTCAAGTATAATGTTAAAGCATTCATCAAGATCAGTGTTTCGGAAGATTTCGTTCCGGGGGCTGGTGGGGATATTTACGTATAAAAATCCTCTTATGCAAGTTCTCTTAATGGCTGTTTTATCAGTACTTAACCATTGTTTCATAGTCTTTCTCGTTCTGAACAAAGAAACAAACGTGTCAACCGTTTTCGGTGCTGAGTTTTGAAAGAATGCTGATTTGACAACAAAATTTAGTTTTTTTTATTGTCTTATGGTGTTTTTCTTACCTGAGCCATTTTTGAAATCGGAAAGTCATGCAGGCCTCCTTATTTGTTGAACTGGTGCCCGAAGTTCTGATAAAAGGATTTCAAAATAAGTGGGGAAGGCTTGCATTTCGACTGTACCGACGTTATTGACAAATATTCCTGTCGTAGTAATTCATTATTGGTTCATTCCAGCGGCGAAAATCTGTCTTCAACATTAGGGGGGGAGGGGACACAAATAAGACCATTCCCATATTTTTTTTTTATGTTCAAACTATTTATGAAGTTGAAAAAAAAAATATGTTGTGGCGATCAAGGAAGCAGAGTTGTCTCCAACATTGGGAGGCGGCCAGATTTGAGGCTTCAATTTCATCTCACTTTCCTTCTGGCAATCAGACACAAATCATCACATTTCAAATGAAATGAAATGAAATGAAATCTTTAAGTTTTACGTCCCACGGTTATGCCGGTTAGGCTAAAGGAGACGGTGATGATGAGAGATGAGTGAAATGGTGGAATGAAGAAAGTGGGAGGAAACGGGAGAACCCCGAGAAAACCCACGAGCACGGTGTTTGTCCACCACAAAGTTCACTTGGCAGGGGCTGGGATCGAACCCGGGACCCCAAGCACCAGAGGTGAACGCTCTACTACTGAGCCACCGCCCCCCCCATCACATTTCAAATCGGATTATTGGAGGGAACAGTCCCCTTAGTTCCAAGATTGAAGGGGATATGTCCCCGTCATCCCCCCGGGATTTGCGCCAGTGGTTCAGTCAAAACTAAGCAGTCGTTGTTGCAAGATTGTAGTCGTGTTGTGTGTTGTGCTGTTAAGCAAACTGAACGTAATTTTAACCACTTGGCATAACTTTTTGTGGGCCTCAGTCGCTCTAGTGTTGCCACGAAACGAGACATGCTTTGCACGAGACGAAACGAGACAACCTGAAGTCTCGTCTCGTGTCAAAAGTGCAGAAATCTAAATCCTAACCTTAACGTAGAACCATCGAGAACTGAACCCGGATGACCATTGCTGAAGGTGTATGCGCTAACTATATAGTTACGAGGGGAATTTTTCCGTCAGAACGTAAACTAAGTAATTTTTCCTACAGTCCGCGTCACCGGAAATGGTGTGTGCCATCAGCCAATAAGCTCGCAGTGCCCTGTTACTAAACCTTCAATGAGGAATAAAAATTGTCCACAAATACGAACAGAATCAATTATGAACGATTAGACTCATCCGTGAAGGTTTAGTAAAAGGGCACTGCGTGCTTATTGCCTGATGCCACACGCCAATTCGGGTGACGCAGACTTTAGTGATGGTAACGAAATATGGTTTCGCAATCTCTCGTCTAGTAAAATACTGACAAAGTTTCATATCCGAAAAGGTTTACCCATTTCTATTGGACGGGTTCGTCCTGTCTGGATTTGACGGCAACATCAATTTTTGCACACAGTAATACATAGAAGAGTAAATAGCATTTTTATGAGTTTATCAATATTATGACCTTGCGTTTAATCGTCATCCATTTTAATTCAAATGCAGCGTCTCCACTATCGAAATTGTGTTTAGAGTGTGGTCATCCAGTCATCCAATCCCTAATTACTGTTCGTGAAATTTCCACCGTATGTTTTCAAGCGTTTAAGTCAACAGGTTTCATTATTATTTCTATTTGTTAACGGGGAAGTTTGGATCACAAACTCTTTATAAGTTAAATTAGGCGATTAAGCAGGAATCACGCTTAGTCTTCGAGGAGGTAATAAAAAAATTATTTAACAGGGTTAAGAAATATTTCGTAGTTGAATATTACACTGCCCACACACTAAATTTAACATTTTATTATGCAACGTTTCGATCGAAAATGTCCCAAATGTCTTTATATTTCATTAAATAATCAACAATAGATGTCATACAAAAGACTACAACACAACTGTTAATTTGAAGTGTTGCAAAACGAAATGCTTCATCCACTGTTTACGGTGGGGACACTTGGTCGAAAAACCGTGGCAACTTTTTCAGCCCAGCCATCTTGTCCGAGGTTTATCCTGTGTTTTCCTCATTCACTACAGGCAAATGCCGCGATGGCACCTAACAGAGGTCCCAGGACGCTTCCTTCCTCAGTTCCTGGGTTGTATGCTCGCGGAGGAATATCCCACATACGTGACGGGTTTAAGGCTATTGATGCCGGTAATTCCCAAAAATATGTATAAACAACTCATCCACTGTGTGGCCATTCTTAGCGTTTGGCTAAAATATTAACTGCAACACCACCTAGCTGTAGAAAAAAATACTATGTAGGACTTAAATACTGTTAGTACCTACATAAATAAAAATCATACCAGGTATTTTGAAATAGATTGGTTTCGATGTTACAGTGTTACTAGAGCAAATATGTAAAATAGAATGGTTAGCGTAATGCACCTTTGGTGTGAGAAACGGGTTCGATTCTCAGCGGGAGTTTATGTGGTTCGAATCCCACGTTAAACTATAGGCCCGTCTCACATAGCCTTGGTGCTGAACAACACGCTCAATTCTAAATCCACCATCATATAAAATAGAACTCAGAGGTTGCGGGAATATTCCCACTGATCTCCCGTGCAGCAGCCGTTATCGAAGAATCTACAATGACCAAATCGGGCTGGTATGGCATACGGTATTAAACTGAGATGCCAAAAATCACACCAGTTGTAATAAATAAATAAATAAATAAATAAATAAATAAGAATAAAAAAATACAAGTAAGTTATACCTTGTTGAAGTATATATACGACAGATCTGTAATGCAACAATGGCAGTTTATTTCCAATTCTACCACTAGAGATCTATTGTTGACCTGTTCGGGAGAGATTTCATTGCACAAACAAATCACGTCCTATTTACCTTGACAAACTTGCTCAAAAAAGGTGGCATAATGGAACGTCACGGATTACTTAAAGTGCTTAGGTTACCGTAATGGGTGTTGTTAGACTGCATAATTATAATTATTGTACGTCAATACAGTGAAGACGAGTGTGATACCACGCCTTATTCTTTGAGGTAACAAGGGACATGTGCTATGCTATTACGGTTAATAGAACGAAACAGTGTGTTCGATAATGGATCCGACGATATCAAAAAAAGGGCGAAGAAGGGCTACAGAACAACCAAATTCAGGAAGGTGTGGAAAAATTACTGCAGAGGAAGATAATGAACTCGTTTCTACCAGTCGGAAAAATCCCTTTTAGCCTGCTTCCAGTCTTGGACAATATTTGCATTTCCCTATATCAGGAGTTACACTAAGGAAACAATTACATTACACGAGAAACCATTATAGAATTCCTGCCGTGAAAGAAGAATTTTTTTAATACCCACCTCAAGAATGTAGTTTCGGTGTAGAATTCTGGGATATCGTGATTTGGACACACAAGGAAGTGCTCTTTTCTGTTCAACATGGAAAACTCTCCGTGGCGCCTCAACTGCACTGGTTACTTGCAGACCATATTGTGAAGAGGGCAAGAAGAAGAATAGGGGTTACTTTCTGAAAGTTGGATATCGGCAGCAGGAGTTTCAAAATTGGTAGACATATCGCCTAGAAAGGATTCGGGGAGTATGTGAAAATATTAGAACGGCGTTATGTTACCAACCATCAGGAGCGCATATCTGAAACATGAAATGCCAATCATTAATGTCGAAGATAACAGTACTGTCCACACTTTACGAGAATAACTAAACAGTGGTTCCAGAGACATTCTGACATTTCTTTGTTCGACTAGCAAGGTAAATCCTGAGATCTTAAACCATCGAAAATATATGGGTATTGATGGTGTACAATTTGGAACCGAGACGGGAGACAACTGCTGAAGCTCTGAAGAACCATGTTAGAGAAGTCCGTAGAAGTCTTGGCGTGCGTTCGTCAATAATGGATTCCACGCCACCTCGAATCAATTCGGTGGCAGATATTCATGGTGAATGAATAGCACAATTAGGTCTAAAATCATAACAGATTTTTAGGTTTGCTGAAAGATTTTTTGTTCAAGACTAATATTAGTTCAAAGATATGAAGTGTTCACGAGCAGAACGAAGAAACCTTTACGTTCTAAGAATTTGGATTTTACTAGACTGTTCCTTCTGTTTAAAAAGGGTTATATTTTTCTCTCTCTTTCTATGAGAATTATTCCGTTTATTCAGTTTTTTTTCTACGGGAATTAGAAGGTATTCTGAAAAATTTCTCGGTTTTGAAACTCAATACCAAGGCGTAGATAAATAGGCTATTTTATTATTTCGTTATCTTTGTGAAAAGTGTGATACATGTTTTTCTTTATTTTAAAATGAGAATTAACATTTCCTTCTATTCTTCTATCGAAATCAGAACATCAACATTCAGGAAAGTTTTGGGGTTTTCAAAAAAAAAAAAAAAATGTAGATAAATATATTTTAGTTTTGTGTCCTCCGCAAAATAAACACACCTCTTTTTTCTTATGTCCAAAATGATTGTCGCATATCTATAACTGTCTTCTTGTAATAATATAATTTGATAATGATTTTCCAGGGTGCTTTTAATACTGATACCATGTGTATAATCGGGAAATGCTTATTTGTGGTAAATTTTATAGGAAAAGAATTATAAATACGAAAATTAGAATGAGTAAAACAAAATGTTGGTAAATGGACAAGAAAGTTTTATTTTCGTTTTATTGTTCTTATTTACTCCTCTTTTGACATGAAATTTGCCACATATGTGTCTTCGACGACTATACATATACTAACATTGCAAGAAATACCGAGCGAATTCGTTACCAAATTATATTCTACAAGAACATATTTATAGACATGCGACAATAATTTTGGACATGAGTGTACATCTACTCGATCGAAAGTAGTACGCCTAAAGAGAAAAGTCACTAGGTAAACGAGAGAATTCGACACGTGTCAACATACCCCCTGAGCAGTGTTCGATGTTTTTTCTCTTTCAAGCCTTCACAAAAATATACCATATACAAGGTGGACAATTTATGTTTATCATCTGATAGAACGGAGAAACAAAAAGAGGGAAAAAAAGCTAAACTATGCTTGAAGCAACTATGAGGGCATCTTTACACGTATTAAACAAACACGGGGCAATCAATGTTGCCAACCCCATATAATGGCTCTGCGTCAGATTAGTAGAGGAACTGTACCAAACCCGGGCCCGGGTCCATAAAGCGGGCCCCCTCAATTGCTGCTCCGGGTATTGGCGTAGAATGCTAGAAATAAGCTGAATTGTAGTTTAACGTTACTGTTGCATGCAGCGCTAGTTCCTGTGTTGATCAGTTAATCCTTTGTTCTGCAATCAACATCTGACGAGTTTTCATGCAGTGGAAAGTTTTGAAGCTCCGACGAGCAAGCATTGTTTTCCATAGTTAGTAAAGAGATAAGTGAGCCAACTATTTATTTATTTAATCTTAATGATAAGAGGTATGTTCTATGTAATTAGCTAGTAATTTAGACGTAGGATTGGCAAATTATTTGCAGCGAAAGTAAAAACATGTATGGCCGTAAAGTGGGCCCCCTTGTCAATCCTAAAGCGAGCCCCTACTATGTTGTGCAAAAGTAAAAGATATGTTTCATACCGAATTCTCATAATTCGTGCAATTTATCTACAATTTTCAAGAGGACCAAAATGCCCAAAACAAAGCTGAAACTAATAACACAATATCGTGGTCAAGGGCATGGCAGTGTTAAGTCATTATCAAGATCCTATGATCCAGGAAAGTAAAAGACAGCTGAAGGTGAAAGGAAGAGCCAAGGAAAACGATTCTGATTGTGGCTCAATCTCTGATATAAGGAATCATCAACAATATTCTCAACTTTAAACGTTCCACTTGGGAAAACATCGTCCACGGATGACGATGCCACATGCATGTTCTGCACTGAAAATTTTTCGAGTTATACGAGAGTTGAACTGTGGGTCCATTGTGTCATGTGCTCTTAGTGGGCCCATGTAGATTGTGAGGAGACTGGCAAAGTCATTTATATTTGTGACTTTTGCCAGTATTGGCAATCTTAACTTTGTGAAACATTTCATTTATCACGTTTAATTTGGAAGTTTTTTTTTTTTTTTTTTTTTTTTTTTTTTTTTTTTTTTAGGATAAGTAGGTTGAAGAAAGAGAGATGTTTAGATTTCTTATTTGTACCAGTAGAATATTTAATATTTCAGTTTTGAAAGTTTCAGTCTTCAAGTTTCGTCTATATGAAAGATTGTTCTGGAGTTTAAAAAAGAAAAAAAAAAGACATTTTGATTCGCTATTTCCGCCAGTAAAATGTGGAATATTTAAGTTTAGACATTTTCAGTTTATAAGTTTAATCTATTTGAAAGGTTGTGCTGGAGTTAAGAAAAATATTTTCAGATTGCATTTTGGTCACTAGAATGTGGAATATTTAAGTTTTAAGTTCAATTTTAATGTGTTCTTTACTTTTCGGAATTTGTTTCAATTTCTTCCAATAAAGTCTTTTAAACATTCATATTTCATTTTATTTCAATACCCAGTGTTTAGGATGTTGTTTTTAGCTTAAATACGTAGCTCATTTAAAGTAATACAGGTTTTCGCTTTGGGTAATTTATCTAAATTTAAAGGGGCCCGGTTTTGGAACAGTTTATTCGAATGCCGAAAATGCAGTCCATATGAAAATCCATTTTTTCTCAACCCATTTTTGCCTTGATTGTGATTGGAAGAAACAAGCAAAACAATTACATATCATATTATTTTCAGCCTGAATAGCATTTTTTTCTGATTGATACTTTCTTAGATATATGGAAAAAACAAAATGGGGGCCCACTTTTGGTACAGTTCCTCTACATATTTCAAATTAACATGTCAAACGAAAGCTTAAAATATCACATTTACTAGTCAGTGTTCCAAACTAACTATGTTATAGTATCATAAAAACCCGAAATTTGGAAGATTCTATCACACACACAGCACAACAGAGATGGACAGGATAATGGACATCGAAAGTAACTTAGCATTAGATACCATGATCAGAGTATGATTTGTTTGGAATGAATTAAGGATAGCCACAAAGTTCCGGTTCCGGTGGAAGCGGTCCCGCGAGAAACCAGTTCTTGGAGATCCACTTTTCAGAATCGGTTCCAGAAACCGATCTTCGGAACCAGTTTCAGACCTGCATCTGAAAATCCAGTTCTAGAATTGGATCTTAGGAAGTGATTCAAGACCTGGATCCGAAAAGCCGGTTCCGGAACCCAGACCTGGATCCCAAACCCGCCAAAGACCTGTAAAGAAGACACAAAAATGTACTTCAAAACTCTGCTAATAAGACCACACGTTTGTGACCTCCCCGCCCGTTCGATTACGTTCATACGTTCCTCCTTACGAGACATTGTACATAAATTCAGAAATGATTCCGGAACCGGTTCCAACCTGGATCCCAAAACGCGGTTCAGTAACTCGATCTAGAATCGGGTCTGTTCAAAGCCGAAAACAGGTCCCTAGGAACCGAATCCGGTCATCCGTAGAATGAATAGCAAAAAAGTTAGGGCTTCAAAATTTGAATTTTTTGAAAGGCTTCATTTCGAAGAAAAAAAAAGAAAAGAAAAAAGAAAGAAAGAAAGAAAAGTGCTGAGGTCAATGTAGGGAATTAGAAGGATAGGTAGCGAAAACCGCGACAGAAGTTTGAGCATGCTTCAAGAAGAGAGAAGAATAATTTAGTGCTTGTAACATAATGTACCGAATTGAAGATCGGATACTTGTTGAAGTGGATGCCATAGCGATTGAAGTTTAGAGCCCAATTGAGGAACTGTTAATTACATTGTGTTGTAGAGACTTGACTCAGTAAGTGGGATAGAAATTAATGTATGTAAATGGTGGTATCTTAGAGAATACATTTACTACATGTAGTCATACGAGGTTATGATGATAAAGATAGTTGTGAACACGGAAACTGTTCAAGTTTGACTTATTTCCTTAGTGATGTGTAATTACGAGTGAGTCAAGTCTGTTGATTTATGAAACGTAATACCGCCCAAGTAACGAATAGAACCCACGTTGAGCACAGTAAAGCTATTGTATTCGTCAACACAGAATTAAGCTGCAACATTACTTACAGTTAAGTACCAGTTATCTGTATAGTTTGCAATGCACGCACAGATTATTTTACCGTTTACAGTACTTTGATAACTCAAAACGTTCAGGAGATATGATGAATACCAATAAAGTTGGCAACACTGCTAAAAATGGCGTATTTGTCGAAAATGTTTAAAATTGTTGTTTTCTTTTATAGCATTACAGCAATAGCTTTTAGCAGCTGCAATTACTTGCAGCTGCAGTTTCTCGCAATTACATGATTTAAACACTGTTGCTAAATTCAGCAATGTTTATCATATTTCCGGAAGTGCTGTAAACGGCAACATAATTTACACATCCATTACAAACCACACATGTAACTAGATATGATACATACTTAAGCATTTTGTCGAAATAAAAGCTTTCAAAAAAATCACATTTTCAAGCCCTAGTAATTTGGTTCCTATTCATTCGAAACAAGTCATACTGTGCCCAAGGTATCCAACGCTAAGTTACTTTCGATGTCCATTATCCTGTGCATCTCCATTGTGTTCTGTGTATGACAGAAGCTCCAAAACTTCGTATATGTGTGATACTATGACATCGTTAGTTTGCAACACTGAATAGTAAATGTGATATTTTGAGATTTCGTTTGAGATGTTGATTTGAAATGTGTAATAATCTGACATAGTGCCATTTGAATAACGTAAATGTACATTGGGTTGGCAACACTGTTTGCCCGGTGTTTCTGTTTAACCTTTACACGACGAAGTTGGTCGTTTTCGACCAATAGCGATTTTGGCTGAAAATACGGTTTGGTCCTTTTCGACCAAAAGAATTATTCAGACCAATAACTAATGTAGCACTGGCTATCCTGCATCAAACCTTCCGCTGCTAGCATCTGTGTGTTCTAAAACGATCATAGAAACACGTGACTGAAATATGGTTCACCAGTTGTAACCCAAACAAACTATAAAATTGGTTACTTTTCCTCCCTTTATTTTTTTTTCATTTCTTCACGTTGACTTTTGTGACCGCTTCTTTATCAATTATTTCTGCTGACACGAGGAGATTGTTTCTCTTGTGAGGAACTCAGCTTACACTTCGAGGTGTTTATTACCAATGATGTTGATGAGATAAGGGAAAATGTGTGTGCGTGAATGCGTTTGTGTGTGTGTGAGAGTGTTTCTGTCCAGACAGTCCACACTCTATCCCTTTGTGTGTTTCATGGTACATTGCGTTATAACTCTCCTATTTGAGCTTTTTCGTCCGGTTTTTTTTTGTTTTTCAAGTCAAGAGGCATTGTAGAAGACCTTACGTATGGTTTCACACCTTCCTGCGTCGAGACATAGGAGGTGATGACGTCATAATTCTCAAATATATATATATTTTCTTTTATTAAGCCTATGTTCATTATTTTTGGCGGGCTTATTTTTGCACGTAGAAGATTGAAATTTTGCACAAACATTCACTCCACCGAGTAGTATTTAACAGATTTTTTTTTAGATTTCTGCGTTAAAACAGGGGGGGATCCAGAGAGGGAAAAAGTTGAAAAAAGGGATATTTTTATCAAAAAATCCTTTTCTTCGGGATTTTCCCGTCTTAGATACATGGTGGAGACATGTGAATGGTACTGCCTGAAAGGCAGTTCTATTCTGAAGAAAACGATGTGCAAACCATGATTCTAGGGTAATTAGGGATGTCTCAGGGAATTTTCAAAAATATCCCTCTGTATACGAGAATATGGTACATTGTCAGTATATATATATTTTTGGCAGGCTTACTTTTGCACCTAGAAGATTGAAATTGTGTATAAACATTCAGTCCACCTAGTAGTATTTATCAGATTTTTTTTCAGATCTCTGCGTTAAAACAGGGGGGTCCAGAGGGGCTAAAAGTTGAAAAAAGGGATATTTAGACCAAAAAAATCCCTTTCTTCGGGATTTTCCCGCCTTAGGTACATGATGGAGACACGTGAGTCGTACCGTCTGAAAGGCAGTTCTATTCTGAAGAGAATGATGGGCGAAACATGACCCTAGGGTAATTAGGGATGTGTCAGGGAATTTTTGTCAAAATATACTTCTGTATAGGGGAATATGGGACGTTGTCGGTATATATAATTTTTTGCGGGCCTATTTTTGCACCTAGAAGATTGAAATTATGCACAAACATTCAGTCCACCGAGTAGTATTTAACAGAATTTTTTTTCAGATTTCTGCGTTAAAACAGGGGGGAGCCAGAGGGGCTAAAATTTGAAAAAAGGGATATTTACACCCAAAAATTCCTTTTATCGGGATTTTCCCGCCTTAGATACATGATGGAGACATGTGAATGGTACCGCCTGAAAGGCAGTTCTATTCTGAAGAGAATGATTGGCAGATTGTAGTTCTAGGGTAAATAGAGATGTCTCAGGAAATTTTTTACCTGAGATCATGGTGTTTTGCGGTAATTTGGGGCATTGTGGGAATTCTTGATAAAATTTCTCCCGCCCTTAGTATTCAAGATATAAACTTGAAATTTAGCACACACATTCAGTATACCAAGTACTATTTACCAGATTTTTTTTGAGATCTCTACGTTCACACAGGGCCGTTCCAGAGGGGCCCAAAGTGTGGAAAAAAATTTCCCCCCTACGAAATTTTATATTTAAAATCATTTTCCCCTCTCCTGGTATGTGATACGAGCATGCAAGTGGTACCATTTGAAAGCCAGCTCCATTCTGAAGAGAATGAGGTATGAACCATGATCCTAGGATAAATAGGGGTGAAGATATGGATTTGTTTGTAAACTCTTACGAAAACGCTTTAAATGGCGCCGTATAAAAGGGGCTGCGGTATTTAAATCCCTCCGTCGTTTAAAGGTTAATACGTCTAAAGATGTCCTCCTCCTCATGATTGCTTCGTGCATAGTTTCTCTTTTGTTTCCTCTATAATAGCGGATGATAAACATAAATTGTCCACCATGTATATATATATATATATATATATATATATATATATATATATATATATATATATATATATATATATATATATATATATATATATATATATATATATATTTCTTTGCAATATTGAACTTAATCATAAGATATTAACTTCATATTAGAAACCTATTCCTCTCTCTTATTATTTTGCACTATTGTGATCAGTGTTGACACAGGAAAAAAAAAATGATCTTGTTCCTTGAGACTCTTCGTTTACTCCGAAAGAACGCTTCTCGATGTCGCACACCATTGTTGCTCTATGGGCATGAATATCTGAGCCGAATGTACTAGTATTTTTTTCCTACTTAAGGTTTTAGCAAAGTAATATTTCGAGATAGTATTATTTCTTGCGAATCTGTATAGATCAAAAAAAAGAAGAAAAAAAAACTTCGTTCCCTCTATGAAAGGATTTCTTCTATGGCGACAAACGTAGAAACCGGAAACATTTTATTTCTACTACTTCCAGCTTGAATCTGGGTTAACGCAGGAGATGGTTCCTACCTTTGGAACCCTGAATAGTTTTCTAAAAAGCTCGTTATCTTTTACCGTTTCTGCTTTCCTACCTATCCATATACGGACGAACAAAATCGTTCTATAAGCCTTCAGAAGAAATTTAAGCAATACTTTGGAAGTTTAAAAACGCTGCTTGACCCAAATGTTAACCATGTTCATTTCAAATGGTTCAGCAATTTTCCTGTGATGATGAGACAGACAACTTTACGTTTCATGTTTTATATACAGGGTGTTTCAAAACAACACCGACAACGTTTGGGAGGTGATTCCTGACAAAAAGTAAAGACCAACTTCGGTGCACAAATGCTTCGTTTAGGAGTTATAGGCTACCGAAAACAAAAAATGAACTTTAAAGATTCATAGCTCCAAAACTGTGGGACCTACCTTAGTCGGAACAATTCTTACGAAGGGAGTTTGGTTACGGGCATATAATTTGAAGTACTCTCCAAATACCTTTATAAAAGTTGTCGCGGAAATACCACAACATTCTGACCCGGGTGCTCTTGGTCTTGCACATCCAGTTTCGGTTTTGGTCTTGCATGCAAGAGTGTTGCTTTCAAGAAATCTTGTGCTTTTCATAGGTAAATTTTTCTCTGAATATAAGGGATATTAAATTCTACAATGCACCAATAGCAACGGAAATACAATGTATGTTTCTAACTGTAATGTAGTTTACCTTTGTGTAAGTATGATAGTGTACAACATATACAATGACCTTTATTATTATTATTATTATTATTATTATTATTATTTTACTTTTTCAATGGGTGCCCACGCTTCACTACTTATAAATCACAACGTTTCGTAATCTCTATATTTTTTTTAACAGATCCAATACTTTACTGGTTCCCAAATGGGCGGCCAAACCTGAGACGCACGAAAGAAAATCAAGACGACACAGATTATTGAAATACCATGAGTTGCAAAATTATTTTTACACTCTAAAGGAGTCAGATTTATTTTTTTTTTTTTCGTTTCAACCACGATTAGCTACTCTTTGTATTGAATACACTTCATTTAAATACTGAGATTTTGTTTTCCTGATTCCAATATGTACTCTATGGAGTAGAAATATGGACATTACGCAAAAGAGATTAAAAAAAATTGGAAGCTTTCCAAACGTGGCCATGGAGATAGAAGGACAGAATTAGCTGGCTTAAACGGAAAACGAATGAGGTGGTGTTAGAAATAGTACTAATAGGGGAGAAAAGAATTTTAGATATAATTGAGAGGTGAAAGACGAACTGTTTGGACACTGGCTGAGGAAGAACTTTATTATGAGGGACATGCTAGAGAATACGCTGGAAGGAAAGAGAGGGAAGGGGCAAAGGAGAATGTGGTTGAAGGAAGGTATTAAACAGAAAATTCCTATGTCAAGACGAAGAGAGTAGCTGAGAATCACCATATATCGAAGCTTCTGAGTTGCAACAAGTGACCTGCCAATAATGGTAGAATAGTTATGATTATGATAGGTTAGCAATATTGGCCAAAAAAGAGAGAAAAATTAAAATTATAACGATTATAATCAATCCTCTTAATATTTTAGTATGACTTGAGTTAAAACTGAAAACTATTCAACTGTCCATGTCTTTTGTGTAAACTCACTTATACAAATACTTTTGACCTATATTAGAAATAGAAAAACACAATATCAAACTCCAAGTTATTTGGAATAACTGTACAAATCACTCTCACTTGTGAATATGGATTATTTATTGTTGTATACTGTTATATAGCTCAATTCTCGTAAAACAATTATTCAACGTATAAGCACCCGCCCATGAAATCAAACTTGCGGTCACATACACAAGTTTTTGTCAATGTCATGAAAATGTTATTTCGATATTAATTTTTTGAGAACACGTTAAAAATTTCTAACGGACGCGAAAACCTACGCACACGGTCCCTATCCACCATAAAAGCTCACATGGTGCATGCTGGGATCGAACCAGGGACTCTAGCACCAAAGGTGAACGCTCTACCACTGAGCCCGCACTTGTACACGAGTCTTGCGCAAGAGTCTTGGTCTTGGTCCTGGTCTTGCAGGTATGGTCTTGGTCTTGCATCGGGATTCCTGGTCTTGGTCTTGGTCCTCCATGCAAGGCTCTTGCAAAAACTGCAAGACCAAGACACTTGCGCTCATCATTAAATAAGTTCTTAAAGCATTAAGACGCGAATACTTGTAGCAATAATGGTGGGTGGTGACCAACTGCTAATATATACACTAAATAGTAAACCAATGTAAAGGAAACGAGTTTTTGAAGAGAGAATATTATCTTTTTGGTGCAGAACTTGCTATATTTGTAGCCGTCGTACAGGGTGTCCAATATACAATGCAACCCGGAGTTTGGGATAGTAGAACTTTTGAACCTGAAGTGATACACGAATAATGGTACCAAAATGAAGCCTTGTTCACGCATATATTCTTAAACTAGAAAGCAACGATTTAAGTACACTAGGAACCACGCAGTGTTGCCAGATGTAGATGTCTCTATTTTATTTTATTTTTTTATTTTTTATTTATTTTTTTTTTATTTTTATTTTTTTATTTTTTTTTTTTTTTTTTGCAAAACATGTAAATTGACTCATAACTCATACGTATGGAAGTTCTGTCGTTAATTTTCAGTTTCTTTAGTTGGAGTAGCTTGGAAACTATGGAGCAGAAGAATTTATTTTTCATTTCCACCGATAACTAATCGGATGAGGCCTCTGTAATGGGGAACTAGGGAAATCGTAGTTTTCATAAATTAACACTGAATTGGCAACCCTGCTGTTGTTTCAGTGCATCAAAAGGTGTGTTAAGGAACTGTCTATATTATGCAATTCCTGAAAATAATGAAAAACAAACTGAAACTATCATAAAATTTTTACTTGTATGCACCCGGCAAAACTGCTATTCATTTCTATGGGGCTATTTAAAGCAAGAGAGAAACAACAACAATTCTCGAAGTATTCAAGACCTGGAAACGAACATGCACACTGCCATTGAGAACATCAACACTTCTAACCTTCGTAAAGTTACTATCAACCTGGTGAAACGTGTGAATCAGTGTTTGAATCAAAACAAAGGAAACTCGCAGCATCCGCTGCGGAGCTGGTAACTCATTTCTGATAGTAGCAGTGTTGCCGGGTGCATGTAAGTCAACGTTTTATCATGATAATTTCAAACTTTGTTTTTCATTGTTTTTAGGAATCTTTATATTCAAGTGTGCAGGGGAGACATAGAGCCCGGTTCCTCCATTTACACCTAGCATACTTTTCGTTTGCTTAGGGAGAGCTTGGTTTCCCCTTTATACCAGCGTTTGTAGAAAATTTTCTTCGGGCGCCCCTACCTCTTTCTGATTTCTTTCTTATGCCATAAACATATTCAATCTAAACTTATGTTCCGTATCACATTAACATGAAATTTTTAATTATATTAGAACCATAGACAACGGCGGAGCTACTCTGAATATTTAGTTTGTTTTCCCCTTGATAGAGTCAATGTATTCATAGAATTTAATTCAAAAATATAATATTAGGAAAAACATATAAAAGACTGTTAATGTAATAAGAGCATTCTCACGGATTAAATTCAGGTAGAGAGAAATTTTTCACAGTACATTATGTTAGGTTCTAAATCACATTAGCGTAAAACTAAAAGAAGAGAGAGAGAGCCTTCCCTTATCTTAGTATGAACGAATCGGTGACTCATTGGGCAGTTAACAGATCGAATCGATCGCTCATGGGACAGTTAACAGTTCCTGTCGCTAATAGGACTGTCGCAAGTGGGAAGACACCGGGAAATTGAATGCAACGAAAATATAAAATTCCATAAAAGGTGGAGATACGAGGTTTTGCACTTTCGTCGTGGATATATGAAAAGAATGAATTTAAAAGTTTGACGGAAGTGGATTCTTATACAAATGACGATAAACATAAATTTAATTTTATTTGTAGGCTATGCATAGACGCATTAAGTATTAAAAAGAATTTGTTAGTTTTTGGATAAAAAGATACAATATACAGGGTAGCCCAAAAATAGGTATAAATCCCTGCATTGATCAAGTGTAACATTCTAGTTCATGGGTTTGTTTGCTTCGGCTCTCCCGAGCTTAATATGTAAGTAAAATGACATTAAGAACAAATAAGAAACTAAGTCTACCTCATGGACAACAATAAGAAATAATATAAAATGCAATGAGCTGATCAATACGGTTCTGTATATCTACCCTTGGATCACCCTGTATTTCAACCAAAAATTTTCTTGTAGGCCTTATATCTGGAAAACTACATACAGTGTAGCCAAACCCAAACTATCACTTCACTTAACTTAGTATGACATGCTTATTCTGTAGAAAATACGAAATGGGCCGTATTGATTTAGGGGCCGTTCAAAAATTTTGTAGCCCCTGAACAAAAAAATCCAATATATTTTATTCAATCAAACATTTTCTTGTACGCCTTATATTTAGAGTACTACATATAGGGTAGCCAAACCCAAACTGTCACTTAACTCAATACGATGTGTTTATTGCGTAAAAAATAAGAAAACTCGATTTAGGGGCCGTTCTAAACTTTGGTGGCCATTGATCCAAAATCTTATTATTGGAAAAGATCGGAATCTTTTGATCCATTTTTTTGATCATTCCTAAATTTCTTATTTAACACCCATCAGGATTCGGAATTTGAAATTCCGAGGAAGATAAAAGTACTATTTACTAGACTAGCACAGCTACGTTCAGTCCATGTATTGTCCGTGGGTAAGCATTGTAGGTAACGGCACCTAATACTGAGAAGAGTTACTACGATTAGGGTTATACACAACTTTAATCATGCAGTGTATTAAAAAGTATTATTGTTCTAAAAGAAATGAAATGAAATTTGATTTTAACATCCCACAATTATGCCTTTGGGCTAAAGGATTGATTGATTGTTTTACGTCCCGTTCAGCAGCGAGGCTATATGAGACGTGGACCTACTGATTAACGTGGAATCCGAACCACATGAGCTCCCGCCGAGAATCGAACCCGGGTCTCCCGCGCCAAAGGGTTTGGGCTAAAGGAGACTATGATTAATGTAAGTGAATGATTATGGAAGGTTTGGTTTAATGAGAAAGTGAGAGGACACGAGAGCGCCCCGAGAAAACTCAAGGGCACTACGTTGTTTATTACAAACTTACTTATCAGGGGATCGAACCAGGGACCTCACGCACCAGAGGTAAACACTCCTGAGCACCGTGCCCCTCCTGAACCAAGCTCATAGTCCCTTTAAAATTCCTTCACGCTAGCGATATCTATTAGCATAAAACAACTGACAGCGGAGGTAATGACAACTATGAATAGTTAAATATTAGAATCAAATATTGATACATGATAGTGCATCTAGAACTGGCAGGTAGAAAAAAGTTTTTTGTTACCACATGGAGCGACACCTACACATTTATGGAGAACTGGTATTATGAAAAAGTAGCTGAAGTATGAACTTAAGACAATCAAACGATATTATTTAGTTTATAGTCTCCCCGTTAGACAATGCTGATTAACGAAACTGTTTGGATGTGGAATTAGTTGTGTTCTCCCACCGGAACTCGAACCCGGAACCACGTGCATTGAGACACGAGTACTACCTGCATGATCGTGATAGGGATTAACTTCTGTATACGTGAATAATGTAAACGCAGACTAAAAGTTGAGTTCTCGTGTTTCTTCTTCCGATTACAAAACAATTTCCTTCGGTGTAACAAAAGGTTACTTAGCTAGTTAATAATTGTTGTTGTTTGTTGACTTGAGTATAGCGTTCCTTAAGCAGCAAGGCTGTACGAGACGTGGACCTACTGATTAACGTGCAATCTAAACCACATAATCTCCCGCCGGGACTAGTTAACTTTTAAACACCCATTGACGCAACTGCTGCGTCGAGCTTTAAACCTCAAAACCTCAACCCCTAATTAAGGTAGGATGATGATTTTGTATCAATGTAATTCTGACGGATGATGCTTTCCGCCGGTATGCATTTTATGTATGTGGGAGGTACACCAGCTCGTTTTATTATTTATTCATATTTTTTTCATCAGGTTTTGGAGGGCCATTCCCCCCCTTTGTGGTACACCCATAAAAATTGGTATGTGAAACAATGACGTAGTCACCTACATCAGAGTTTCTCAACCTACGGTAATCATCCCACTGGTGGTACGCGAGCCTCTGTTGGCGGTATGTACGACTTATGGAGGTAATGCTTTGGTGGTACGCCAGTGTAAAAGGTTGAGAACCCCTGCCCTACATGATGATAACCTGTATGTGTATTTTTTGCTTATAGGGTTGGAGAAGGCAAATTTGGTTGCCAGGGCCCCGCAAAGTTATTTCATTCATATTTTTATGATTATTTGTGTTTCTTCCATGAATATGGCGGGAACTGCTCGAATGCTACCTCGTTGGAGTCTGTGGCATGGTGTACTAATCATGACTTTCATAATTATCGGAGTCGCCACGGCCACCAACGCGAAGGTTTGCAACAGACCCTCGAAAATGATACACAGGGCGTATTTGTAGGAATTTTGTTATGAATTTTTATCTCACTTTGTATTGCAGCAATGGCTACCATTTTTCTATATTACTGTCACATGTGACTGGCCTAGACATTAGCATCATTTTATCAACGTACGGTAACTCCAAGTGCCAGGGCCTTCTAAAGTCAATTTTCTTGTATTTCTTATGATTTTTGTTTCTTCTACTACTAATATGACGGGAATTGCACAAGTGTTACCTCGTTGTAATCTCTGCTCTAAAAGCTTTCCAACTGATATTAAGAGGGATCAGCAGTGCCCAACGTGAGAGTCTACGATTTTCTTAAAATCCATGGCAAGCCTCTAAAGGTTAATAATTTTATCCCAATGAAGTTATAAATATAATGAGCTTTTCTAGAGTATGTCATATGCCATTACCCATCCTTTTTTCTCTCTCAATGACCTATATTCACTTCCTCTTTTGGTGCCTGAACGAAGTTTGCTCATGCCCCCAGAACAGCGCTCAAATGTCTTGCGACACAAAAAAAAATAGGTTTCAGCATTCAGTTTTTTACTTTCAAAAACTACGTTTTCCGGAAGTCTTTATAATAAGCAGTTGTTAATTTCATGGATCAATAAGAGAAGCAAAAAATATTTTCCTGAAACGTTACTACATAAATATCACTATATCAATGTTTTATTTACTAAATAGCCTATATACTACAGAAGTTATTTCTAGATTTCTTTGTATGTAGAGATTTAGTGTTTAGATATTTGTATTTCATAATAGCAGAAACCCGGATACAATTAAATCCCGTCAAGAACGGCAAATTAATAATTTTCTCAAACCCATTCTTTCTGATCAATGTCAAAACTCCATTTTCACGATTTTTTAAAATGAATTTTTCTATCCATATCGGACAAATAAATTAATTTCATGTTTATTATCACCCTATAAAAATTCATTCATCACCCTGTCGAATTCTTAATTCGTTCTTTTAATCATCATAACAGTCATTTTTATTAATTATGAGATGAATTAAGACATGCCTACTCAATTTCAACCAAACACAATGCAAAACGAATAAGTATATTACTAACTACTTGGGTCAAACATAATACTCTCCAAATTTAAGAAGGTATTCATTTCTAATGAAAGACAATAGGACATTGTATCCATCCGTAAGAATTACGATCTATCTTATTAAAGCATTACGCAGAAAATTCTAATTTTGCACCTCATGGGAATTCAATTTCTCCGTCACTTTTAAATTCCCCGCCAAACAAATATTATCTTTCACAATATATTTTTGAGTGTTGTACCCACAGAAATGGAATAAGAAGATCCATCCAAATTCAGAGGACCAATATATATTTTTACGGGTCGCAAATTTAAGAGATGGGTCAGTGTACCTCTCCCAAATTTTACAAGTACCAATACAACCATATTCCTATGAAAGAGAATTGACTACCTACCTATACTACTATAAAGCCTCAAATATAAAATTAAAAAAAAAAAAACATTTTGCCCATAAAATGAAGTAAAAGGGAGGGAATGAAGAGAAAGAGGGAGAAAGGACAGGATTAGCTCTTTTCTCCCTCTGATTTACACTTCCTTTTCTTTCTTGGTTAAAAAAGGTAAACTGGTTACAGACAGGATCCTGCTCTCACCCATTTTCTCCTTATCAGGAGAAATGCTGAGAGAACGGCTAAAGAATAGGTCGCAAACAAGGAAGAACCGAGAGAGAGAGAGAGAAGCTACCCTTTCCTCTCCGCCAGGCTCTTCTCCCCTTTTCTCCGCCGAAACTCTCCTATGAAAATTTTCGTCCCTCCTACGTCATTTCCCACTCTTTCCTGCAGGTCCTTTTTCTTCTGCCGCTTCGCCTCCCGGCCTCTTCACTTTTCTTTTTTCCTTAAAATCGGGAAAGAGAAAAGTAAGAAATGTACTTTTTCATAAAGAGGGGCAAAGAAAATCCAAGTCAATGGAAGAGGAACAGAAATAAGTAACAAAGGAAAGCAAAAACAAAAAAAAGAACAAATATTCGCTTTCTTTCCAACCTTATCTTAGGCCACGTTTCCACTTTACATGAATCTTGTAGCTGTCATAAAAAAAAAGTCTTGAAACCCTACCATATTTCACCGTGTACACAGTTTTGAAAGGGTCATAAAACATTTTTTCCATCTTGCAAGGAGTCGAACAGTGTCCAAATTTCTGGGACGCCTTGCTACCTGCTATCGCCCTCCCGCTGACAAAGGAAAAACCAGTTTCGCCGCTTCCGAAACAACGGATTCTTTTGGAAGGGGAGTGCACCAAAATACACGTTTTTAATGAGGATGTTAATTGTTTGTCCACTAGACTGCAGTGCTGCATGGGTGGTGATACCTTACTTGCTTACAAGAAGTTGTAAAATCTAAACTGTAGATAGAAAGATCGGATAGCAAGGTCTTTTTTATGACAGATACAAGATTCATGCAAAGTGGAAACGTGGTCTTAGAAAAAACTTGTTTTTCTTCCTTCCTCTCCTTCTGGACGCAGACAGAAATTATACAGAAAGAGAGGTGTCTATTTCACCTTTCTCCACTTTTCTCCCTCAAGTTTTCTTGCCATACTCTTTTGAGAAAAGAGAGGAAGAGGAAAAAAGGACTATTCTTACTAGGGGGAGTTGAAGAGGCTTTTCCCCTCTCTTTTTGAGGTAAGTAAAAGTGAGAGAAAAGAGACCCAGATAGCAAAAACGAAACAAATTCCCACTTCCAGTGACTCTCCACTACTCCCATTACCTCCCACAGCCTTTCTTCTCATCCATTTCTTTCGCTTATTTTGTTTCTTATACGCTTCTTTCCCGCCTTCATACTGAAAGAAAGAGCTTCTACATTTCCCTTCCCGACCTTAACCCCTAGTGCAAAGAGAGAAGGGGAAATAGCTGATCTCCCTTAGAACTCCTCCTATTCTTTCCTGCTCGCTCATCTACCCCCTTTTCTCAAGCCACATTTTCACGTTAGAAGAACTTGTAGCTATGATTTAAAAAAAAAATCTTGAAACCCTACCATATTTCACCATGTACACACAGTCTTGAAAGGGTCATAAAACATTTTTTCCATCTTGCAAGGAGTCGAACAGTGTCCAACTTTCTGGGGTGTCTTGCTTGCTACCTGCTGTCGCCCTCCCGCTGACATAAAACCAGTTACAGAAGTTGTAACATGTAAAGAGTAAATAGAAAGATCGGGTTTCAAGATTTTTTTTATGACCGCTACAAAATTCATTTAACGTGACAATGTGGCTTGAGAGAGGAAGAAACGGGGATGCATTCCTTTTTCTTTTATTTTACACCCCCTTCCCTCTGAGGAAGATATTAGCGAAGAGAAGATAGAAAACTAAAGAAAAGAAGAAAGGGGAAAGAGATTACTTTTTTCCTTTTCGGCAGGTGAGAGGTGAGAGTAAAACAGTTTAATCCTTTCTATTCCAGTTTCTTCAGAAACAGATGTTCAGAGCAACTTCTTTTCCTTAGAAATAAATGGGAAAAAGAAAAAAGGAAAACAATCCGTCTTTGTCTCTCTCTCTTAGGCCCTTTTTAGACGTTATGATAAATCATCAAGGGTGGAGATTTTTTTATCATATGCAAGAGAGATATTTTCTATTCACACACGGCGATATCGCTCGGAGATATTCCTCACAGAGGTCAATAGAGTCTGACATCTTTCGGAGGTTATGTGAACTATTTCAGAAAAATACAGGGCCACGATGTTTGCTTGTGGTGTGTGTGTGTGCGTTTCTACCTGCCACTTGTGAAAGGACAATTCCTGTTTCTTGGTAATTTGTGTTCCCGCCGTAGTAAAATAAAGAGCTTGAAATGGAAAAGAACTATTATGCGGCTTTTGCAATTATCATGTCCGTAGCAATGATATAATTGTGTTTATGTTTAAAAAAGAAAAGAAATATAGAACGGTGTTGCCTATTTAGACACTTAAGAATCGTTAATAGTAAGCTGAAAGACGAGTGTCATTTTATTGCTGGGGTTTTTAATTCATTTTTTGTATTTGTGTCCACAGAATATATCTAAATTAAAAGATAAAATATACATTCTTGTCCCAAGTATTTAAACATACAACCCCCCCCCCCCATATATATATATACCTTGTATACTAATCCGTAACTACGCAACTTCTCGTTAAATCTTTTAGGATTCATGGTATCTTTGCGTAAGTGTTGTCTTTGACCGCTTATTTAGGTTCTATAACAGGTATTTAGGCCGGCTTTTTTATTGGTCAAAAAAATGATGCATTTTGGAATCAGATGGTCATCTTGGTGGCGCCAAGTGGGGACAGAGGGAAGTGACTTATCCTTGAGGAAATTTCAAAACTTTTTCAAGCCTTTAGTTTCTAACATACCAGATTGAAACTTTGCACACGGATTGTGTGCACCTTTGAGTAGGCCTATTTCTCAATTCTTTAGATCCATGTGTACTCGGGCCCAAGGCTGAGGGTCGCAACTATTCCGAGGGGGCGATTTTTTCAGAAAAAAATCTGATTTTTACCAATTTTTCCGCTTTAGGTGTACGATACGCACATGTGAGTCATACCGTTGGAAAGGGCTTGTTATATTGAAGAAAATAGTGTTTGAACCATGACTCTAGGCCAAATAGTAACGACGCAGTAAATTTTTATAATATGATTGAGTTGATTTTGAGTTTAATGTCCTGTTCAGCAGTGATGCTATGTGAAACGTGGACCTACTGATTAACGTGGAATCCAAACCACATGAGCTCCCACTGGAAATCGAACCCGGGTCTCCCACGCCAAAGGCGCGTACGCTAACCGGTTAGTTATACGTGCGTGTGTGGCCTAAATTCAGAGTTTCAAAAAAAATGTCATCCCTTTGTTTTCAAGATACAAGATTGAAATTTAGCACACGCATTGTGTACGTAATACGTATTTTCAAGAAATTTTCAGATCCCTACGTGAACACAGGGCCGGGCCAGAGTCAGTGTCGGATGTAGAAGGTAAAAAATCGGGGAGCCAGCCAGACCCCAGACTATGATAGGTATATCATGACTTTACTATAAACTTTCAAAAATATATAAATAATAAATTATTTTTTGACTCAAAAAACTGGGGTCCTAGGCAGGGCATGATTTAGGGAGGTGCAAAATTGCACGTGCACCCCCGCGTTGTTGTAAATATATCGGCCGCGGTGGCTCAGTGGTAGAGCGTTCACCTCTGGTGCATGGGTTCCTGGTTCAAACCCTGCTCCCGCCAAGTGAACTTTGTGGTGGACAAACACCGTGTACGTGGGTTTCCTTCCACTTTCTTCATTCCACCATTTCATTCATTTCTCATTCTCACCGTCTCCTTTAGCCTAACCGTTATAACCGTGGGGCTGAAAACTAAAAAAATTCATTTCATTTCGTTGTAAATGTACACTACCTAAAGTAAGAAGCTAGCAGAGAGCTTTGCAAAATAAATAGTTTAAGTCAATTTTCTGAAGGTTGAAGGAAAAGAATTCATCGAAATCAGACACTTAGCATTTCCAAAGGAATTTCTCATTCACATCACAGATAAAGCATTTAAAAAAACTCAAATTTAATTCAAATGTACTGGTAGTTATTGGTGCACCCCCTCAGAGAATCCTAGATCTAGGTCCCCCGGGCTAGAGCCGCCACTGGCCAAAGTGGTGAAGTGTTTCGGGGGGATCCTTTAAAAAAACCGGTTTTTCCCGAATTTTCCGGTCCAGGTGTATGATACGGACATGTGAGTGGTATCGTTGGAAAGGGTTTGTTATACTGAAGAAAATGGCGTTTAAACCATGACTCTAGGCCAAATAGTAACGATGCAGTAAATTATATATATAATGTAAATTTTGCAGGATTTAAATTTGCACACGTATTGTGTACATAACTACGTATTTTCATAAAAAAATTCATATCCCTACGTGAACCCAGGCTCGAACTAGAGGGATGCAAAAATTTCGAAAAATCGAAAAATCTCCCAGTTTTCCTCGATTTTCCAGTTTCTGGTGTATAATACGGACAAAGGAGTAGTACAGTTGGAAAGGATTTTCTATTCTGAACAAAATGAGATATAAAACATGATCCTATGATAAATGATCCCATGATCTTAACATATTTCAAATTCTATCGAATATCAAATTCATGGTGTATATTTCAAGGTGAAGTTTCCCCATCTATTCAATAAACTTGTATTTCAGCTCATAGAGTCAAATATTTTTGCTAACTTCATATACCCTGCATTTCATTGCAGTTTATTTTATTATAAACCATTACTTAATTCTACATATTATAGAACTGTTCATAATATTTGTCAAATTACCTCCGACATTTTCAACTATAAATGTATTTTTTTTTCATTTCTTTATATAACGAAATGTAATGCCATAGTGACATTTTGCTCTCTTTCGTTACGAGCTAAAGGTGACTATTTTATTTCTAAACGAAAAATAAAATTAGTTATATTTAGTTCCAGAATTAAAGATGATGGAAACCAATGAGCTGACCACACACAAAACAACTTAAATCCATCTTCTTGACCATAGCTAATTAAGGACTACAATTGAAGAGCATTCAATTTATTTTTGAGCTGTAAACATATTCGTAGTTTTTATTAATACTAAAATCTAGAACAGTTTTACGCTTGTAAAATTCTACTTCATTTTGTTCGCTTGACAATAAATATATAAATACTTGCAGAATATCGAATCACATCTTAAACTGTAACTATATTTTCCTGTTTACTGGAGTCCTGTCTGATCAATGAAAAAATAAAAATAAAAAAAAAGTGGGATCCAATGAGCTACGGAATAAGATACACAAGTCACCTACTATATATATATATATATACACAGGGCCGGATTTAGGGGGTGTAAGGGTAAACGTGCACCCCCTTCCGTTGTAAATATACACTACCTAAAGTGAAAAGCTAGCAGAGAGTTTTGCAAAATCAATAGTTTAAGTCAATTTTCTGAAGATTGAAGGAAAAGAATTCGAGAGCAGACACTTAGCATTTCCAAAGGAATTCCTCATTCACATCACAGATGCCTAAAGGCATTTAAAAAACTCAAATTTAATTCAAATGTACTGGTAGTTATTAGTGTACCCCCCTCAGAGATTCCTGGATCGGGCCCTATATATATCCGGGCCAGAGGTGGACAAAAAATCTAAAAACACTTCACACAGGACACGTAAGTTTGGCCCTCCACTGTACAACATGTGTTCCGGTTGCCGATCGTTCTTTTGTTTTCAATGTGTCATGTGGACCTTCCTCTTCCGTTAGCAGTAACAAGTTCACCTGTGAGTGTCGTGGTGTGAAAGTGGAGCGGTAAAATGGGCGACCTGACAGACTTCCAAAGAGGCATGATCGTTGGTGCCCGTCTGGTTGGAGCTACTGTCAGATAGGGACCGGAGAGCATTAAAAAGGATTGTAGCAGCTAAAAAAGAATACCACTGCAATGAAAATTACGTCTGAACTCAATTCCGGCCTATAGAACCTGGTTTCATCGAAAACAGAGCCCGACGGGAACTTCATAAAATGAAAATTCATGGCAGGGCCGCTATCGCCAATCCCCTAGTCACAGCAGTAAATGCGAAGAGGCGTATCCAGTGGTGCAAGGAACACAAGGCGTGAACTTATGAGCAGTGGAAACACGTAATGTGGTCCGATGAATCGACCTTCACCTTGTTTCCAACAACCAGTCGTGTTTACGTATGGAGAACACCGTCGCAGGCCTAGGATACAGACTGTCTGCTCCCAACTGTAAAGCATGGGGGTGATTCTGTTACAGTATGGACAGTGATATCGTGGTTTTCTGCAGGTCCCATCATAGCCCTGCATGGAATGATGAATACTAAGGAGTATGAGGCCATTTT
The DNA here is from genome assembly GCF_964235325.1 of Thermobia domestica. Lineage (NCBI taxonomy): Eukaryota > Metazoa > Arthropoda > Insecta > Zygentoma > Lepismatidae > Thermobia > Thermobia domestica. The sequence goes on along the minus strand of NC_137470.1, from coordinate 72,822,826 downwards.
GGGGAACCAGGTTCTACCCATTGCCCAAATATTGTTCCCTGGTGGTACAAAATTCCACACACCACGATTCAGGAGCTCTATACGTCCATTCCACGTCGGATCCAATCTGTTTTGGACGGAAAAAGAGGCCGCACACCATACTAGGTATGATTTTCACACTTTTGTAAACGTTTTAGATTTTTGTCCATTCTCCCTATATATATATATATATATATATATATATATATATATATATATATATATATCGGGTGAAGCATTTAAAATTGTTTTTGGGAATATCTTGAAAACTGCAAATCGGATTTTAAAAAAGTTGCAACAAAAGTTGTTCACCTCGAAGGGGAACATCCAAAGATACCACACGCGACCCCCTGCCCCCACCACCCGGGGGAGGGAGGGGCAACTTTGAAATCTTAAATAGGAACTCCCATTTTTATCGCATATTCTGATTCTCCGTGAAAAAATACGTAACTTCTGTATTGAACATTTTTTCGTTACGTGATAGATGGCCCTGTAATCGACAAAAACAAACATAGTACAAACGAATGACCTAGTTATTGTTTCAATTTTCTAAAGTCGGGGCTATCTTGCCAGATTATTAATATTCAAAGTCTAGTTTGGATTTTAGTCATATTTTCCGTTTACCATTTTTCCATTGCTTACTTGTATTTATTTTATTTATGTTTATTTTCCTTTGCAATTAGTATAAATTAGTTAACGTATAAGTGTAATTAGTTATCATTAATGTATTTTTTCCTTTCATTAATTATTTCATAATACAATTATATTATTACTGGTGAGCTTATGTCCGCGACCCATACCTTATATATATATATATATATATATATATATATATATATATATATATATATATATATATATATATATATATATATATATATATATATATATATATATATATATTTGTATACCTTTCGAGTCGTCGTCTGGAGACATAAATTGCACTATGTAGCAACGTCGCAAATAAAGAACCATAGATTTAGATGTATCAATCTATCAAATAGTTATATCGATTCTTTTCCAGATGGCAACTAAAGTCGATATTGATTGATACTGGCATCACTTATTAGTGAAGCAATCGATTTAACGCTTTGTTGTATTCGTAGAGTAATGCTAATGGCTTCAAGTTACTCTGCGACGTTGCCACATAGTAAAATTTTGATTCCCCATAGAGCCTGAAGGAGGCCCCGGAGGGCATTTCATCATACAACATTTTCGCTTTATTGTGACCTGCAGAAGAGTGCTCTGTGGTCCGTAGGCACCATTTTTAGAACACCCATAGTTTATATTATAATAATCTTAAGTGTTCTTGGAAGAAGATAAACCTTTCTAGCCTAATGGTTACTATTGGTTAAAGAGCTCGCCTTTGGTTAAAATATTTAATCTGACATTGTAAATTAAAATACAATTTATATAGAAGTGAAATATGTATGAAGCATGCATATATATATATATATATATTCAAAATTCGAAATTCTAGTTATGAAGTATCTATATACGATTTCTGAATTCGGAATTGAATTGAGTTGAGTTGATTTTGGGTTTTACGTCCCGTTCAGCAATAACAGGAGGTAAGCACTAAAACGCTTGATTGACAAACCAGACTAAGAACTGAAAAATAAAACAATATTGAATAGGTCTACAACAAGGGTGGCTAACCTTTCTTAAGTTTGAGCGCTACTTTTCATTTCTGAAATCACTAGCGATCTACTGATTAAAATATAGACTAATAATGAGGACGTAATGGACAGTAAAAAAAAAAAAAAAAAAAAAAAAAAGGAAATACGATTCATAAAATTAAGATTATTTAAATATTTAAAAAACTAATTAATTCATTTTGATTTTCTCAGAAACGTTCATTTGTTATCAGAAACTAGCAATCAGTCCATCGAGATTGGTATGCTTGATTGATACAAACAGTAAGACAGACCAACGTGGGCTACCTCTCACAATTACTTATAGACTAGTAGACCATGGTTGATGTGTCCATCTCTGGTCCCCAGTAAATTTATGTGGAAGTATTATTGCAAATACTGTATTTAATTTTAGGTTTATAATGACTTGTTTCGAAGATATGGACAAAGGTTTCAATCAAGGACGTGCCGCTTCTGATGTATGCGGTCTAGGTTTCAATTCTCGGTGCTAGTCGGTTTTATCTCATTTTAAACTATGGATCTATCTTTGCTTTAGCCGAGGTTAAATTTCATAAATCAAAGCAAACCAAATCGAACGGCTAATTTGTTGTAGTTTTCGTAGTTTGGAAAACTATTCGCATTTCATGAACAGAAAATGGGGAAAAGATATTTCTTTCCTTTTTGTCAACAGAACAGATCACAGGACGACAGGTATAAGCAAATTCTTAGCAAAACCTGTTTTTTCCGCTTTCCTTCCAAGAAGCTGGCAGCGAAGAAGGGTTGGAAGCGGTGACCTATTCATTCCTTTGTTTCTCTACGGGGGGCTATACCTGGCTTGCATGCGATAAGTTGAACATGTCGAACTTATCGCATCGTATCATATGCAGGAGAGATATCATGAGATAAACTAATTTAGATGTGATGATTTCTGAAATTTATCTCTACCCTTGATGATTTATCATAACGTCTAAACGGCCTCTTAAGAAGCACTTTCTTCCTATGATTTTTGTTCTCTTCGTATAGGACGACATTGTAAGGGGAAGAAACCTCTTTCTTCACTCTTCCCGTTGCTCACTCTCTTCCGTCCCATGAAAAAATTCAAGAGCGTAGTAAAAGAGGCAGAAAAAGAGAGTGAAGCGGCGTTTTTGTTAATATAAAATTCCCTCCCTTCCAAACAGTGAGAGGGCGAGAGAGAGAGAGAGAGAGAGAGAGAGAGAGAGAGAAGTAGGAAAGGAAAAAAATTTGCTTCCTTCTCCACTTCCTTTGGTCACGAAAAATTGAGGTGACGGGGGCTTTTTCTCCACTGACACGGGAGGGTCCCACAAGTTGTCGCTGAAATCTGATTGCCATATAGCACATCTGATAGAGCATCATGAGAAATGTAAATAAGCAAAATTTAAGGTGCTATGGACCAGTAGGATAGGAGCTATGGGGCTTCAAAATTTGAATATACCAAAAATTATACCATTGAATTATGTATGTTTACAGTAAATATCTTGGAAACCGTTAAAGCAATCAAAACAAAAGTTGTATCAAAACAAGAGAACAAAATGCCCTATCGAAAACCACAAACAGTTTTGCCATAGGTGAAGCAGTGTTGACAACTCAGCATAATATATTTTTAAATAGCACCATATACAAATGCGCAAAGATTTAAAATGCACTTTTATCTTTGAACATAACAGTGAAGTGTAGTCGTACAGTGTTGCACACTGTTGGAGCTACGTGTACTGAAAATGTTCAATAGAGAAGTCTATCTGACAGCACGAGGTAATAAAGGAATCTGGGTCTCACTATGAATTTAGTTCAAATGTATAACATCGATAGTATAACATAGCAAAATGTGAGCAGTGTCACAAAATATTGACGCATTTGAAAAACGAAATTGAGTGACACCTTTTTAACATCCTGTGTCAGCTCCGAAGATATATAGGACGGGACCTATAGTGTAAAGTGGGATCCGAACCATTATGAAAGAGAAAGGTAATTAAATTTAAGGTATGACAAAAACATGTCCGAGGCGGGATTGGAACCAATGATCAATGATATGTCAGTTGTCTAGCCTTCCAGACCACACATCTATCCGGGCTGACTAAAAACGAAATGAGAGAGTAACAAAATAATTATACTATTTCCAATTTGAATATGGCACTATTAGTGGCAGACATAGTTATATGGTACGGAGGAGAGGAAATAAAAGAATATGTCAGTTAACACGAAAGACAAACCAAGAAAGTACTCTTCCAAATATTGATAAGATAATCTGGAGAACCAGTTTACAGAATTAGAAAACATGTATTTCTTTCCTTGCGTGTATCATTTTGTTTTCGTGAGTAGTCTTCTTATTCACCGGGGTAACGGAAGTATAATGCAGATCCCTCGATTTTTTCTAGTGCATTCCTCTATTGTTCACTATTGCCACATATCAGACTTCTCCATTGTACAGTCTCAGTACACTAGCTCCAATAGTGTGCAACACTACCACTATACTTCACTTTTATGTTTAGTGATAATATTGTATTTTAAATCTGTGCACACTTGTATATGGTGCTATTTCAAAAAAAGATATTATGCTGAGTTGGCAACACTGCTTCACCTACAGCAACACTGATTTTCGATAGGGCATTTTGTTCTCTTGTTTTGATACAACTTTTGTTTTGATTGCTTTAACGCTTTTCAAGGTATTTACTTTAAACATACATAATTCAATGATATGATATGATTTTTGGTATATTCAAATTTTGAAGCCCCATAGCTCCTATCCTTCTGGTCCATAGCACCATAAATTTTGCGAATTTTCATTTCTCATGATGCTCTATCAGATGTGCTATGTGGCAATCAGATTTCAGCGACAACTTGAGGGACCCTCCCGTGTGAGACCTTCCTTTCGTCTCCTTTTTCTTTCCTCACTACTCCTTGGGGGGGGAAGAGCAGACGGCGAAAAAAGACGAAAAAGAAGTGGCAAAAAAGATATAAAAAGTGAAAGGCACAAGTTTACTATCTGTAACTATTTACCCTACTTCCTTAAAGGAGACTACAACGAAGGGACAGCAATCCATGACAAAGAATTTTCTTTTATTACCCCTTTCTCTTCCTACAATTCTCTTTCTAAGGACGAGGCATATTTTCTTTTCTTCAAAATTCACATGTTCCCTATGTAGAGACAGATGGTGAGAAAATCACTTTTCCATGTCCGTTTTTTCTTTTTTAGAGAAAGCTGGATAGAAAAGAGGGGAAGAATTTCCCCTTATAAAGGAGATAATTAATATCTTCCTTTCTACTTTGCCAGAAGTACAAGATACAAGAGAAAAAGAATAAAGATACTCCTCCGTTTCTCTCATCAAAAAAAAGGGGATAACGAAAACTCTTTCTATGTCTCTTTTCCTCTGGAGCGGATACTTTTATTCAAATACAAGAGGAAAGAAGTTCAAGAGAAAGGGGTGAAAAGAAAAGAGGGTAGAAAAATTCAAAGTGAAACCCAGAAAAATATTTACTTTCTTTTCCCGATCCCCGACTTTCCTCTTCTTCACGACAGAGAGAAAGAATTCTATCCCTCTTCCTTCAAATCCTTTTTCGTATTATTTTTCAAAAAGAAACATGACGAGAGAGAGCATACAGGTCCCCCCAGAGAGAGAGAGAGAGAGAGAGAGAGAGAGAGAGAGAGAGAGAGAGAGAGACAGACAGACAGACAGACAGACAGAGAGAGAGAGACAGACAGACAGAGAGAGACAGAGAGAGAGAGAGACAGACAGACAGAGAGAGAGAGAGAGAGAGAGAGAGAGAGAGAGAGAGAGAGAGAGAGAGAGAGAGAGAGAGAGAGAGACAGACAGACAGACAGACAGAGAGAGAGAGAGAGAGAGAGAGAGAGACAGACAGACAGAGAGAGAGAGAGAGAGAGACAGACAGACAGAGAGAGAGAGAGAGGAGAGAACCCTCTCCGTGACCGGGACACCTAACGGGAAAAGGGTTTTCCTACATTTCGCTTTCCTACAGTTATTTCTTTCCTTCTCCCTCTTTATTCCCTAACTCATTTTTCAGGTCATCGTGTCCCCAAAATAGCGAGCGAGCGAAGAGAGGGGAAGTTGGGGTCCATTCTGTTTTCGATGAAAGATTTTTTCTTCCGTTTCTCCCAACTTTTCCCCGTTATTGTATCTAGTGCTAGGCTTCGTTCCTTTTCTTTTGCCACTGGATTAAACATCTCCTTTCTTTTCTTTTAGGCAAAACAGGGTAAAGGGCGAAACAAGCTATACTTCCTTGTTCCTTTCTCTTTTCAAGGAGATGTTTTCCCGCTCTTTTTTTCTTTGGATAAAAAGAAAAGGCTCTATTTATTCCTTGGGTCCAAAGAAGAAGAGAAAAGAAAATTTAGAAAGAGGAAAAGAAGATGCCAAAGAAAAAAATCTTTCCTTTTTCAGAAAGCTGAAAAGTGACTTTCCCTCGGAACTTCTTTCTCCGAGGAGAAGAGGGACTTTTCAGAACTTTAAGCCGCCTTCTAGGGAGAGGAAAAGGATCTCATCTTAATTCCACTTTGTTCTTTCCATTTCTTCCTTTTTCCTTCAGAAGAGGGTACCCTTTTCCACACACCCTCTATCTCCCTCTATCAACTAATAATACTTTTGATCAAGTGGATACTTTCAAATATCTAGGATCAATGTTAACAAACGAAAACCATATTTACGAAGAAATTAAATGTCGAATAAAAGCAGGGAATTCGTGTTATTATTCAGTTCAAAATCTCTTGTCGCGAATTCTGTCGAAGAATTTGAAGCTTAAAATATATAAAACGATAATCATGCCTGTTGTTCTGTATGGTTGCGCGAAACATGGTCGCTTACTATGAGGGAAGAGTATAGACTGAAAGTATTTGAGAACAAGATCCTGAGATGAATATTTGGACCCAAGAGGAACGGGAATGACTAAAACTTCATGACGAGGAACTACATAATTTATACAGTTTACCAAACATTGTTAGGGTCATCAAGTCTAGGAGACTCAGATGGGCAGGTCATGTAGCCAGGATGGAAGAAAGTAGGAACACTTTCAGTCTTAACTGGAAGATCAATCAGAAAACGACCATTAGGAAGACCTAGGCGCTGATTGGAGGACAATATTAGGATGGGTCTCGCAGCAATAGGAATACAAAGCAGAAACTGGATCCAATTGGCTAAAGATAGAAATCGGTGGAGAGTTTTCGTAAACGCGACACTGAACCTCCGGGTTCCATAGGCCATAGAGTTAGTGTACAGTAAGTTACTGAACTGAAGGAATTGGCAGTTATAAAGTATATGAGAACTGAATAATTATAGTCTCATTTCATGCGTGTCAAGTTAGACCAACACTAAAACGAACGGAACATCTCAGAATAATGGGCTATTTATTGGCGAATTAGTTGCTCTAATCCCAATTTTTGAGCTTCTAACGTTTAGCGGGAAATCGGAATCAAAATGGGCGAGTCTAGCTTGACATCAATCTAGATACCCCATAGAGTTGCAATGGTTCGATCGGAAAAATTCAAACGCCCAAATTATTGGCTATTTATGGGCTAATTAGCTGATCTAATCACAATTTTTGGACTCGTAACGTTTGGCGGGAAATCGGATTCAAAATGGGCGAGTCTAGCTTGATATAAAGCTAGATCCCCCTCCATATGGTTAGAATGGTCCGATCGAAAAGATTCAAACGCCAGAATTATGGGCGAATTAGTTGCTCTACTCCAAATTTTTGGGCTCCTACTGTTTAGCGGGAAATCGATATTAATTAAAATGGGCAAGTTTAGCTTGTCATCAAGCTTTTAAAAAAACTGTTACAATGGTCCGATCCTAAAAATTCAAACTCCGGAATTATGTGCTATTTGTTTGCTAATTAGTTGCTCTAATCCTGATTTTTGGGATCCTACTTTTTACCGGGAAATAGGGATCAATGTGGGCGAGTCTAGCTAGAATCCCCCTTAAGATTACACATCTCAAATCGAAGAAAATCAAACGTCAGAAATATAGGCTCTTTATGGGCTAATTGATGCTGTGCTTCCGAGTGTGGGGTGCTGCCGTTTATCACGAATTCTTTATCAAATTGTGTGAATTGTGTGAACTTCTAGCTATAAACCTAGGGCTATAATACCCCGATCAAAACAATTCAAACGTCGGAATTATGGGTTATTTGTGTGCTAATTAGTTGCTCTAATGTCGAGTTTTGTTCTTCTGTCGTTAGCAAGAAATCTTATGCAAGATTGGTATTGATTTTTAGATAAGGTGGGATGATAATTTCAAAGTTGCAGTGAGAAAACTGAAAATCGATATTTATTAACTGAAAATTTATTTATTTGCACTCTCCGCGAATGTAAATATATATCTCTACTAGTAAATCCATGAATTCTCTTTTCGCGTGTTTATATTCATTATGTTTGGAAGTAAGTAATGTATATATAGAATTTATATAGGGAAATATATTTTTTAAATATTTTTGTTTATAGGAATTGCCTCTTCACCATTGCTGAGGGCCGCAGTGGCACAGTGGTAGAATATTTACCTCTTGCGAATGTGATTCCTAGTTCGATCTAAGATCGCGCAAGAGGTCTTTGTGGTTGACAAACACCGTGTGCTTTGGTTTTATCGAGGTTCTCAAAAATATATCGAGGTTCTCAACACACAAAAAAAATAGGAGGCATTACATTCGGAATAAGCCTCGTAATATAACTTAAACTTTGCAAAACAATGGACAAATAATAATCAGAAATAATATCTTTCAAATGGTCGTGTGTTTTTTCTGCACCATGCCTACATAAAAAGGCGTTGCTCACTTTACTTTTCCACTTTTAATTAGTTTAATAAATATTTTCCCAATATGTTTGAGGGGCACAATCTTTACCCTACTCTTCGTGAACTACTCCAAATAGAGTTACGATTTATGTGATATCTTTATCATAGTTGAGATTACCTTTATATTTCTTGGAAAAGTAAAGCTTCCACAAATGTTAAAAAAAAGAAAAAGAAAGAAAGAAAAACGGAAGTACGGGGATTAAATGAAATACCTAGTTTAACGACCATCATTATTAACCAAGGTTAAGAGAGATGGTGATAATAAGAAATGGATGAAATGGTGGAATGAAATAAGTGCGAGAACCTCGATAAAACCCAAGCACACGGTGTTTGTCAACAACAAAGACCACTTGCGCGATCTGGGATCGAACTAGGGATCACACGCGCAAGAGGTAAACATTCTACCGCTGTGCCACTGCGGCCACCAGCAACGGCGAAGAAGCATTTCCTACAAACAAAAAAATATTTAAAAAATATGCTATTTCTCTATATAAATTCCAAATATACATTACTTACTTCCAAACATAATGAACATAAACATGCGAAAAGAGAACTCATGGATTTACTAGTAGATATATATATATTTGCATTCGCGGAGAATGCAAATAAATCAATTGAGTTAATAAACGTCGACGTTTTCTCACTTCAACTTCGAAATTATAATACCACGTTATCTAGAAATCAATACCAATCTTGCATGAGATCTCTTGCGACATTAGAGCAACTAATTAGCACACAAATAACCCATAATTAAGACATATTAATTATTTGATCGGAGTATTATAGCACTAGGTTTATAGCTAGAAGTTAAGCCAAATCCCACAATTTGATTAATTCCTGCTAAACGGTAGCAGCCCCAAACTTGGAACTAGAGCACCAATTAGCCCATAAATAGCCTATAATTCCGGCTGTTTTTTTTTTTTTTTTTTTTTTAATCGGAACATTGTTTCCGCGTTGAGGATTCTAGCTTGATGTCAAGATAGACTCGCCCATTTTGATTCCGATTTCCCGTTAAACATTTGGAGCCCAAAAATTGGGATTAGAGCAACCGTAAATAGCCCATTATTCTTAGATATGATCTGGTCGTTTTAGTGTTGGTGGTTGGTCTAACTTGACACGCATTCTCATTTCATACAATTACATGCACGTATTAATATTCTTTTGTTGAAGTATATGAAGTCTTATAATATAACAAGCCAATCTCTTCTAGGATAGTAGTAGTCAAACCAGAAAATTAGTTAAATTTAGGCGAAATGTATGTACTTAATATGTATTTCGTGCCGCTAGCTAGTTTCGATTTTTTTTTTTTTTTTTGAAAATATGCCCCTGCCAAATATCAGTAACTTTCGTGAATAGAAAAGTGTCATGTTGATAAACGTTGCTGAACGTTTTTAACTTAATTCTTGAAAAACATTGTTTGGGATTGAAACAGGTTAACTATTGGGGATTAATTCAAAGCTAAATCCCAATACTTTCACTTAAATTGCCTAATTAACATTTAACACCAATTCCTAGTGTTTTTTCTTCCGTTCGCAACTTGTATTATACGAGGAGAAAGATTTAAATAAAAAAAATCAAAATTGATTTTTTTCCCACCCTGCTTCCTTGCTTCTCAAAAAGACTACAGATTTGTAGCAAATCGTGTCTTCGCCTTCTACCGTTTTGCCTTATGATTCTTATTCCAGGAAACGTCAATCAAAAATTGGTACTTAATGATTTGTTACCGTAAGGTAAAACTGGTATTTTCGTTCCGCCTTACAATAATTTTCACATATTTGCTAGTTCTGCTTCAGCAAATATAAATTAATTAAAATGTTCAACAGAAGGATACTGAGAAACTGGAAAGAAACAAGTTTCATTGAAAAAATAACAACGTAATAAATTGGAATTCACGACTTAGAATTAATGATCAGAGGGCAGCGGTAGACTGGCGAACTTTGGCCCACCATCAAAATTTTGATCCACGAATCCGACCATCATCATCATGACTCGCAAATCCGCATTTTCGACGCCCTACTGCAATTCACGGGAACAAAGAAAGAAGGAAAATAGGATTGGCACGAGTCGAGCTAAAACTCAAGCAGAGTCACTGCTTTTAAGGTCGAGTTTCGAGGAGAGTCGAGTTTAATAAATGTCTCGCTCGTTCAGCTTGTTTTTAAATCAACACCTGATTAAACTGGAAAGTGAAAGCCATGAGAAATCTACGCAGGAATGAGAAATACTTTCAGTGTTGCTCATGGCACGGGTGCATCTCGTCTCCTACTTTTAATCAGGGTTGTTTTGTTTAAAACAAATTATTAAAACTTGTTTTAAACATATGTTTAATTTTATTTTATTTTTGTAAAAAAAAAAAAAAAATCTGCCAGAGAAAAAAAAATACCAAAAACTGACCCCGTTCAGAAGGCTATTTTCTTCCCGTACAGTGTTGCCACACTTGGCACAATTATCAAATTCAGCCCTTTTTGTCATTCATCGGTCCGTTGGTACCACGCTGGCAAATTTTAGCCCATTTTGTGAAAAAAGTTGGTACAATTCTATCCAATTCAGCACCATTTAACAGATACTTACCACATTTTGGACAGTGTCAGTAAGACTTTTCCTACATCTCATGATTGATTGGGTTGTTCCTAGTTTTATATATCTTTTTCATATATGGCTATAATACCGTTTATGTCTATTAGTCACTTTGAAATAGAGGCGCGTTTGATTTCCTTACAATAGATATCGAAGATAACTGTTTTCCCTTTTAATTTGTGGCCTCTGTTATACTTTCTACGTGCGAGAAAAATTTCAGCTACTTCCACAATTGTTCCTATTTGGATGTTTTTAAAAAGTAATTATTAAAAACAACAATTTTTTGATTTGGACTCGTGGAAAAAGGGGGCTGAATGTTCTAGAACTTTACTTCTTTTACTTTCATATTATAGAGTCATGTATTACACTGTGATAAAAATTCAGCCCTTTTTGTTTTAATTTGGTACTATTTTTCAGCCCATTCCAGAGCTAGGACTGTGACAACACTGTTCCCGTGTGAATGTTTTGATTTCTCGTGGTTACTGCAGGTCGATGTGGTAATCCACAATTTATTTCGTCTCTTTCCCCTTGTTTTTCTTTATCGTCTATTGTATTGCTTAAATGCTTGTCAGTTAACTTGCGAGAAAGTGTTGTAGTCGAAGGTTGGACTACTTGTAGAAATGATATTAAACAATAAATAAAAGAATTATCATTAAAGCAAGTTTTTGTGTTGTATTCAGAAAACAAAAGGACTCTTTACTATATTGCGGTTCTAAATTTAAAATATCGCAGGCATCCTTGAATACATACAGTACATGTTAGTTCTTAGTCTTCGTACAACTTGGAATCATTTAACATGAGTTTTACGGGAAGAAAAAAGGACATCATTTCGAGTAAACCGAAGAAACTAATTTTAGACGTTTCGAACAAACTTGGGTTTCAGTATAAATTTGGCTCCAAGTTAGGGTTTTTAAAAAAATATTTTTAGATATGGGTCGTTCAGAGCACAAGGATCGAAGTTCATTTTCAAAAAGGTTCATTTTTGCTCAGCAAACATAATATCTTCGTAGCGAAGAGTCCGAAACAAATGAACCAAAAACTACGTGAAAAGGTGTAGCGTGGGCTAGAGTTTCATAGGATAACCGCTAGACAAGAGCGTTTCTAGAACGAGGGAACAGGAGGGCTAATTTCCCCCTCCCTGCTCATAAATTTAAGAAATTGTGTACGCTGCAACGTGAGCAAGATTAACAAGTCAAGCTCCAAATGTCATTGTGAATGATGCATAATTACATTAAATAAATACAGGGTCTGTCAAAAAAAAATACACCGACGGAAAACGTCATATTCGCAACCACGAATCCGAAAAGAAGAAAATTACGTGACAAGGTGCAATCTAGAGTTTTATATGATTACCGCTAGGGAGGGTGTCCGTTTAGAGGTCATTCGTCTTCCTACCGCCTACCCTGAATTTCAAATTTTCGGACAGTAATGCAGATTTAGAAACCTTTTGCTGCGCAAAGTCCAACAGAAAAAAAATGAAGTCCTTACACTGAATAAATACGGAGTTGGAGCTTTTTTTTTTTTTTTTTAACCCAAGGATTCCAAAGATGGGTGGGTCTACTTTCGAGTTTCGGGGCTGCTTAAAACTCGGGAAACTATGCCTAAGCAACTTTCCAGATCTTATCATCTATATTTTCTCCGTATTTATTCTGTGTAAGGACTTCAAACTTGTTCTGTTAGACTTTGCTTATCAAAAAGTTTCTAAATCTGCCTTACTGCCCCCACTGACGCCCCTGTCTACGGGCTGTCATGAAATTAGCGCACGCCCTTTCACGTGGTGTTAGTTTCATTTATTTCATACTCTTGACTGCGAAGATATTACGTTTTGAAATAGCATTCATTTGCTGAGCAATACTGAAGATTATTGAAGATGTACTTCGATCCATTGTGCTCTGAATGACCCAAATATTGTTTTTCTTCAATACAATTATTGAGTTAAACAACAACCAATACACAGACTTGCAGAACATATTCTAAAGTTAGCACAACATAAAATGTGCTTGAAACATTACTTTTCAAAAATGTATTATTTTAAAATAATTTTATTAGCATCAGTATTCCGAAATAGCAATCGAATTTTTGCAACTAAAATTTCACCCACCTCCTGGTGATCAATTGAATAAATATTATGTACACTCATGTCCAAAATGATTGTCGCATATCTATAACTATCTTCTTGTAAGAATATAATTTGATGATTTTTCAGGACACTTTTAATACTGATACTATGTGTATAATCGGGAAATGTATATTTGTGGTAAATTTCATAGGAAAGGAATTATTAATACGAAAATTAGAATGAGTAAAACAAAATGTTGCTAAATAAACAAGAAAGTTTTATTTTCGCTTAACTGTTCTTATTTACTGCTCTTTTGACATGAAATTTGCCACATACATGTCTTTGCCTATTATACATATACCAACATTATAAGAAATACCCGGCGAATTCGTTATCAAATTATATTTCTACAACAACATATTTATAGACATGCGACAATAATTTTGGACATGAGTGTACATGTGTGTACAATTCCAATAACAATACAATTATTTGAGCCAAATACCCTAAAAGATGCCATTAAATCCAATGGTCATTCGAAGTCATTTTGCAACCCACTGGTGTTACACAAATTAAATTAGATTAAAAAAAAAAAGTGCGTTATCAGTGACACTCAAAAGTCATTTTCAAAACCGCTGGTGCTACAAAAACGAAATTTGATATATTAAGGGGCATTATCATCAGTGTACTACGAAAACATTTAATATTTTTTTCGAAAATCATCTTTAACAACAAGTGGCCAAAAAAAATTTACTAAAAAACTATATAAAAGCCATTTTTATTCAAACGATTTTCTTTCTGTTATCAATGTTGCAATAATCAGTATATACAGGATGAATCTCTAATACTGGTTGCAAGTAAAGAGTAAAAAGTCTTAACAAATAAATTACATGTTCAAAATGTTTAAAACATGTTTTTTTTTTGTTTGTGTTTTAAAACATGTTTAAAACATTTTGAACATCTTTTTCACGTTTTAAACACGTGTTTTGTTCTTTTCCAAAAAACAAAAAAAATGAATTCTTTCCAACCCTGCTTTTAATGCATCTCATGGTGTACTTTTAGGGCATCTCGTCTCGTCTTAAAGAGACAAGATTTTCATAACGAGAGCCTCAAATGTCATGAACACCAATACTGTAGTTCCTCAACTCGTAGACCCGCACAGTCGAATTTTTAAGCTCAAGCAGAAGCTCAACCTGGGTAGTTATGTCTACTGGCTCGGCTCCGTTCAACTGAGCGAGCAGCTCAAGCCGGCTCGGTTGGAATGAGCCACCGACTCGGCTCACGTGAGCCATGGGCTCAAGCCAGGGTCGTTGAAACGAGTACATCGGCTCGGTTCGACTCAGCTCATCTGAGCCGCTGGCTCGAACCGGCTCGGTTGGGTGAGCTGTTAGCTTGGCTAACTTTTCGGTTCAGCTCGATAGTGAATGAGCTGAGAGCCGGGTCGCTTGAGCCGTTAACAACCTTAAACCCGGGTCGAGCATCTTTGATTATGTTTGGCCGGAGCCCTGTAACTTTTAACAATTTTTGGCTCGAGCCCGAATACTTGCTTCTCCAGAACCGAAACCCAGAACCTCGTGACCGATATTCTTGCTTTCTGAAGACTTCGACAACCGAGATCGAACGTCAACTAGTTTTTAGTATTCAGACACAGATCGCCTATCTTTCATGGATATGAACAGTGTTGTTATAATAAGTTGTAGTAGTAGTAGTATCATTGATAATTATATTGTCTATGTAGGATATTTGAAGGGGGTACCTGAAACAAGATTTAGCTCGAATTGGCTCGACGACTCGAAACTTGAAGCGAATTCGAGTCGAGTTTCAAAGGAGGCTCTTTTGTTCTGCTCCCTAAAAGAAAAACTGCATAGTCTCCAAGTCCTAGTCTGCGTAAGTGTGTGTGTTTGTACATGTAATTTATATACAAAGAGACTCCCGATTATCCGAGCTATTGTGGACCGGATCAAACTCGGATAAGCAAAAACTCAGTTAATATGGAAGGATACATAGAAAATTTCGTACAGTACTTGTTATTCTTGTTTACTGAATATTTCTCTATTACATTTTTCATTATTATTGTAATATTTTTATTGGACATACAATACAGTACATATAACTAAACACACATACATAACGAATTAGCCATAATAGAGTAAATAAAATGCGTTTGACGTTGATACGTATGCAAGTAAAACAATACAAAACATGACGCAAATAAGATACTGTTTAGCATATACATATTTTTTAAAAGTCTTTCATAGTCCTGTGCTTCATTAAGCTGTCTCGTTTTTGGCCGTTATATCGCACAGACATAGCAACATCATAATATCAGCTGGTGCCGTGCCTTCTTGCTGTTCGACGTAGAACACTGCCTTCTCAAACTGAAACTCAAGACATGCAACAATTAAAGCTAGCTTACTTGTTGCTAGGTCGGGCGGAGTTGTCATCTTTACACCACACCAGGTTGATGATTGCTCTGTTGTTGAAACAAAAGCCTGTAACCTGCTTATCGTTGTAACCATATTAGTTTTTAAACTTTTGTGTAGATTAAGATCGGATAACACGGAACCTCGGTTAATCGAAATTCGGATAGTCCGGACTCCACTGTAATCATAGCATGAAATTTTCCTGCTTCGCTAAAATCTTTTTCAGAATCATATTTTGTTCAATCGGCGATGACGTGAGGCACGAATATTTCCTTCTTGTTTCGACTCGTAGGTTCAAACAGACTTGTTTGCTTCCAATCTGCTGCTACTCTCAAATTCTCGTTGTCATGTTTCCTTTCTCTTTACGGGATTTGTATTTTTTTTTTCTCGTTGTACATAAAAACAGTAAGATCACTTTTAACACTATCCACCTTACATGTACAGTTCAAAGCATAGAAAATCTTACAAAAAGTAAGTCCAGGTTAGGAACAAACTCGTGCGCCGTGTGTTTATGCAATTCGAAATACACTTCTCATCGACTAGTTACTTCCGGTATTCAACCCAAATCACCCCCCTCCTCCATCTCTCCTCATCTAAAGCGGTGTTTGACGTAGTGTACTGTTTCCATTCAAAAGAAAAAAAGGAACCATTTTATAAGGTTTATCGCTCTAAAACCGTCTCTTTCATTCGTTTGTTCTGAAATGCCTCTGTAAAGCCTGAATAAAACAAAACGTCACAATATGTTCCCATAGCTTCATAAACACCCTTATTCGCATTCTTTCCCTTCTTCAAAGGCTGCATAACACATCAACTTAGGAAGATGCTCCCTGTGAATTCTATGGAAATTGTTAATAATGACAATAGGTTTTGTACTTCCCAAAGTCTGTAATGCGAGCGCAGAGCTCTAAAAACTACTGACAGAAATGAGTGTTATTCATTTCTTGTCAGTAATTGCAAGCAAATGTTCCAGTTGGCGTCATTTGGGCAGGACAGAAGGGTGTAATTGCCCCCTCCCTTGAGCTTGAGAAATACATATTGTTTGATTAAATGTGTAGTAATATAATAAAAAAAAAAGTTCGATCCCAGCTCGCGCCAATTAAACTTTATGGCGGACAAACACCGTGAGCGTGAATTCTCACGTTTCCTCCCACTTTTTTCATCCACCATTTCCTTCATTCCTTATCGCCACCGTCTCCTTTATCCTCCCCGCATAATCGTGGGACGGGAAACTTAAAGATTTAATTTCATTTTTTTTTACTAGTATAAAAATGAACTTATGTCGGCGGAGAATTTCCGCCTCCCCCTTCAGGATCCGGGCAAAATCTAAAATAACCCTGCTTTTAACAACAATCCTCTACAGTTACGATGGCGCATTGCTAGAGCGCTTACATTTGGTTTCAAGAGTCGAAGGTTTGATCCCACATTGAGAGAGAGAGAGATAAAGATTCAAGTATGGAGACAGAAAGGAATGATTTACATATATAAGTTTAGAATTGAAGCAAAAATTATGGGTCAGCATCCGTATTATGATGAAAATTGTGACTTTGTGAAACAGAAGAAGGAAAGGTTCCGAACTGCGAGGATCACATTAGGTAGTTATTGAATTAAGATGGAGAATTCTTTTAGAGCATCAGATGATTACAAAGGGAGAGAAAGATCTTAAGATCTGGAGAATTAAGAATTTTAAAAAATCTTTAGCTCCCGAGCCGGGTTTCGAACAACGAACATTTTAGCTACAGATCCATGACTTTATCCACTCAGCCACGGTTAACTCTACGCAGCCTGTCTCATACTTTTCCTTTACCAACAAGAATGAGATATTCCAAACGTTGACTCGGTGGATGCGTTGTCCAGATGAGACGCAGACCTCTTGTAGTTTAGTTATAGGGTGCAGAATGAACTTCCCCTTGTTCAGAAACACTTTTCAAGTCAGTAAACTTTATTCTTATTGTGTTCATTAAGTTATATTTGATAGAACTATATGGTGAAATAGTGCCAATACTTTGCGTTGTTGTCTGTTACATCAATGTTTTATGTAAGGGATTCCTACTTGGATGGTATTAGTTTCGAATCCTGACCATTCTTATTGACTTTCTTCCAGCCACACACACACTGTGCAATCGAGAAACTCAATTTTGAAGTAGTCACAGCTAGTTTAAAACGAAATTATATTGAAATATATTTGTTATTACATGCCTTTCTTTAACTTAGGATGTTTCAATGCTGATATTAAATTATGTTATCTTTATGTAATTCACTTCCCTACGTCATATCATGCTTAATGTTTGCAGGACGACGACAGCCGGACGGCATCCCATTTTTACTGTAATATATGTAACTTCCAAATTTATGCAAAATTATAACTTACAAATGGCTATGTTCACGTCGTGGCTTGTCAGATAAGGGTTTAGTGAACGGTATTGCTTCCCTGGTGGTCCTAGGTTGAAATTTCAATTCTTGTTACTTTTTTCCCTTAACTACACTTTGTTTATACATTCAGATCTTCAAGCTTGAATCAAATATAGTATCACCAGTGAATTAATTGTAGCTGACATTATTTTCAAATATGACACGTTAATACATGATTTTCATTAGCTTACAATATACAACTTTGAAAATAATACTACATTCAACTTCCTAGCTATATTCTACTCACTAGCTGTTATTGTATTTGCTTCAAGCTTGAAGATCTGGAATGCATAAACTAAGTGTAGCTAAAAGAAAAAGTAACAAAAATGGACGAAATTTGAACTCGGGAACACCAGAGTAAAAAGCCCGTTTAATAACCCCTTATCTAATAAGCCATGACATAAACATGACTCTCTCTAAGTTATAAATACTCATCCAAATGACAGTTAAAAAACACTTACTGCCTTAGAAAATGTTCCTAAAAAGGAAAACTGCATCATGCACCCTGCACGGTGGCGTGACTAACTGGAGCGCCTTGCGCGAGGCTCATGGCAGAAGGGGGCTCGTTTAAGTTTCGTAATTCCTCTTTGTAGATTTTTATATGATTTCACCCTTTTTCTTCAATGTATAAAATGGACACTACTTCATTCTTAGAAGAAAAGGAAGTTGTAATAGAACTGTACACTGTAAAATCTACAAGACATTTATCACGTTTTTGCTGCAACAACTTTAACAGACAGTAATAAAGGAAAAGATTGAGTGAAATCTCTGACTTGGGTGAAAGACCTGGGTAGGTGAATCATCTCATGCTCTAAAAAGAATTCTCCATCTTAATTCAATAACTACCTAATGTGATCCTCGCAGTTCGGAACCTTTCCTTCTGTTTCACAAAGTCACAATTTTCATCACAATACGGATGCTAACCCATAATTTTTGCTTCAATTCTAAACTTATATATGTAAATCATTCCTTTCTGTCTCCATACTTGAATCTTTATCTCTCTCTCTCAATGTGGGATCAAACCTTCGACTCTTGAAACCAAATGTAAGCGCTCTAGCAATGCGCCATCGTAACTGTAGAGGATTGTTGTTAAAAGCAGGGTTATTTTAGATTTTGCCCGGATCCGGAAGGGGGAGGCGGAAATTCTCCGCCGACATAAGTTTCATTTTTTTTATTAGTAAAAAAATAAAATGAAATCTTTAAGTTTCCCGTCCCACGATTATGCGGGAGGATAAAGGAGACGGTGGCGATAAGGAATGGAGGAAATGGTGGGTTGAAAAAGTGGGAGGAAACGTGAGAACTCACGCTTACGGAGTTTGTCCACCATAAAGTTTATTTGGCGCGAGCTGGGTTCGAACTTTTTTTTATTATATTATTACACATTTAATCAAACAATATGTATTTCTCAAGCTCAAGGGAGGGGGCAATTACACCCTTCTGTCCTGCCCAAATGACGCCAACTGGAACATTTGCTTGCAATTACTGACAAGAAATGAATAACACTCATTTCTGTCAGTAGTTTTTAGAGCTCTGCGCTCGCATTACAGACTTTGGGAAGCACAAAACCTATTGTCATGATTAACAATTTCCATAGAATTCACAGGGAGCATCTTCCTAAGTTGGTGTGTTATGCAGCCTTTGAAGAAGGGAAAGAATGCAAATAAGAGTGTTTATGAAGCTATGGGAACATTTTGTAACGTTTTGTTTTATTCAGGCTCTAGAGAGGAATTTCAGAACAAACGAATGAAAGAGACGGGTTTAGAGCGATAAACCTTGTAAAATGGTTCCTGTTTTTCTTTTTTCTTTCTTTCTTTTTTTTTTTTTTTTTTTTTGAATGGAAAGAGTACACTACGTCAAACACTGCTTTATAAGAGGAGAGATGGAGGAGGGGGTGATTTGGGTTGAATACCGGAAGTACGTAGTCGATGAGAAGTGTATTTCGGATTGCATAAACACACGGCGCACAGTGGGAGATTTCATCGATCTAAGGGAACTTTATTCAATTTTACGACCATGCAATAGAGCAAAGAATACCTGCGATGTAGGTAGCTAAATATGCCGTTGGTATGAAATTGACATGAATTCGGGCGATGATCGCGTGCAACGATTGCAAATATGGCCTGAAAGGAGGCAACCAAGTGCACGCGCGTAGAGCCTGCGACAGGTACGCTTTGCACTAGCAGTTCATTTGACTTGTGTCCTGCTGTGCTTACACGGAGTGGTCAGTGCAGTGCTGGAATAGTATTGAGGGTCTTCGAAGGAAAGATCGAGCACTTGAACTTTGCATTACATTTTAGGGTTCCTAGGGGATAGCGTGGGAAAAGAGTGTGTGTGAACGTGCGGGAAAAATGTTATGTGTGAATTACAAACAAGGTTTCAAGTAGGTGTTCTGTGGTGTTCAGCCTGCGGATTAAGTTCACCTGAACGCTTATTGAGGTTAGAAGTGAAAACAATCGAGAAACCTTGCGCAAGTTTGCGCAAAAACGTGAAGTCATGACGTAAAAATGTCTCATGTGTTTACATAGCATGTTATATTAGATGTGTGGAAACATCATGCGTCAACAAAGTGGTTGAAGTTTTAACAAATTACATAATGGAACAAACCGAGGAGGTAGTAGAACTGACCACTAGTTCGCGAGCAACAATAAGAAAATGTATTAATGATATACGTAATGGTTAAACGGGACAAAGACAATCGACAGCAGGAGAGGTTGATAGAACACGATGTAACATGACTGGAAAATGAAGTGGACTTCAACTTAGCGCCTGTTCTGCCAACGGATACTTCTGTTGAAAATAAATGCGGTAGACCGAAAATGTACCTCAAAAGTGCAATGCAGGAAAGTTAAAGAACTTATAGAATCAACCAGCAACGAGAAACTGACGATGGCGACTGAATTAAAACTACGTAGGGCAGGAAAACGCGACTCGGTAGCGATCGTCAATGAGTTTTGTTGTTCTTTCCCCACACGGGGTACGAAAAATCAAGAAATCTGGTAGCGCTGCAGTTCCCGTTCTGGCGAAATTATCAGAAGATGAAGCTTTGTCGTTACTAGTTGATGCGAATCTTTGGAAAAAAAACAGTAAAATGTCATGCGTGATGAGGCAAAATAAGCAGGCTGTAAAATGTATCCATCCTATGATAATGTTAGAGATGCTAAGCAATGTTGTTATACAGATGAAATAAAAATCACAGAGACATCCGTTGACAAACCGGTGCAATCCCTTCTTCATAATACCATACGAAGACTCAGTAAAACACAAGATGTGTTTCGAACTTTGTCTGATGTTCGCAACATTAATATTGGTGTTAAGGGGTATTGTGGTGGTGCACAAGAAAGTATGTATCGCCAATTAATAGGAACTGTGGTGGTGAGCAACAAAGTATGTATCGCCAACCTTTTTTAGATAAGCATTCAACTGACGAAAGTTTGTTTGGTGTATCTAGGGTCCCTATTCAACTGTAGTGTCACTAACAATCGTAACTGTGTTATTTGGCAAAATCCCGCTCCATCCTCTACCAGATATTGTCATCCAATAAGTTCTGTGTTTGCAAAAGAAATGGTTGAGGTTGTACAAAACGAAATCCAGAAAATAAAAGACCAAATCGAGAAACTCACTCGGATCATAATAACATAGATGAGAAGGAATGTATCGTTCGGCCTAAGATGATTTTTTGTATGATTGATGGAAAAGTGTGTAATTTTGTATCCTCATGTGCGTCTATGCAGACGTGTTATTTATGTGGAGCAAAAGCGAGAGAGATGAATAATCTTGGTATTCTTTCTCATAAAACTGTAGATCCGAACTTTTTGACTCTGACTATCTCCGGTTTATTCTTGGATACGTCTTATGGAATGTATTCTTCACATTGCCTACCGCCTAGATATTAAAGCATGAGTAGTAGTCCCCCCGTTATATCTCGCCGAGTCAGCAAAAATTTTTGTGACGTCATAGGTCAAAGGTCAATGACCTTGGCCCGGGGTCAATGACCTAGGGGTACCTAGGACCACCCCCTCTAAATTTTGGCAGGGGTACCTTGGCCCACCCCCTAAATTTTGGCAGGGGTACATAGGACCACCCCCCTTAAATTTTGGAAATTGCCAAATTTAAAAATTGGGTATGGTAGCCTAGGACCATAGTATGTACCTCTATCAGTATTGGGTGTCTATGTCGTTCCCTTTCATGAGTAAAAAATTGCCAAAAATTCAAATTTCGGGGGTTTTTGACCTAATTTATCCCCTTTGATGAGGTGTTATTACCCTATATAGTTATATGGGCGTATACAGGGGTCCATTACCTTTCATAAGACATGTGAATATTAATGCACCCCTTTAAAAATTTGGGAGGGGTACCTTGGCCCACCCCTTCATTTTTAGAAATTGCCCAATTTAAACATTGGGTATTATAGTATAGGACGCTAATATGGATCACTATAAATTTGGGTGGTCCACCTCGTTCCCTTTTAGGGGTACAAAATTGCCAAAATATAAACGTAAGCAATACGTTGTACCACGTGTTTGGTTTTCGACCTAATTTATCTCCTTGCATGAGGTCCTATTACCTTATATGATTATATGGTCATGTATAGGGGTCCATTCCTTTCATAAGACATAGGTACATTAATGCACCCCTTGAAAATTTTGGTAGGGGTACATAGGACCACCCCCCCACCTCCCTTAAATTTTGGAAATTGCCAAATCTAAAAATTTGGTATGGTAGCCTAGGACCTTAGTATGTACCTCTAGCAGTATTGGGTGTCTATGTCGTTCCCTTTCATGGGTAAAAAATTGCCAAAAATTCAAATTTCGGGGTTTTTTGACCTAATTTATCCCCTTGGATGATGTGTTATTACCTTATATAGTTATATGGGCGTATACAGGAATCCATTACCTTTCATAAGATATGGGTATATTTGTGCACCCGGGAGGGGTACCTTGGCCCACCCCTTAAATTTTGGAAATTGACCAATTTAAACATTGGGTATTATAGCACAGGACCCTAATATGTATCGTGATAAATTTGGGCGGTCAACCTCATTCCCTTCTTGGGGTACAAAATTGCCAAAATATAAACGTAAGCAATACGTTGTACCACGTGTTTGGTCTTTTGGCCCAATTTATCCTCTTGGATGAGGTTCTATTACCTTATATGGTTATATGGTTATGTATAGGGGTCTATTCCCTATCATAAGACATAGGTAC
This sequence comes from Thermobia domestica, assembly GCF_964235325.1. Classification (NCBI taxonomy): domain Eukaryota; kingdom Metazoa; phylum Arthropoda; class Insecta; order Zygentoma; family Lepismatidae; genus Thermobia; species Thermobia domestica. The sequence continues at coordinate 72,799,693 of NC_137470.1, read as the reverse complement.
ATTTGTGCACTCCTTTAAAAATTTGGGAGGGGTACTTTGGCCCACCCCTTAAATTTTAGAAATTGCTCATTTTATATATTTGGTATTATAGTACTGGACCCTAACATGTATTATGATAAATTTGGGTGGTCCACCTCGTTCCCTTTTAGGGGTACAAATTGCCAAAATATAAACGTAAGCAATACGTTGTACCACGTGTTTGGTTTTACCTAAGTTATCCCCTTGGATGAGGTTCTATTACCTTATATGGTTATATGGTTATGTATAGGGGTCTATTCCCTATCATAAGACATAGGTACATTTGTGCACTCCTTTAAAAATTTGGGAGGGGTACTTTGGCCCACCCCTTTAATTTTGGAAATTGCCCCTTTTTACATGTTTGGTATTATAGTATAGAACCCTAATATATATTACTATAAATTTGGGTGGTTTACCACGTTTCCTTTGATGGGTACGAAATTGCCAAATTTTAGTACAACCACGTGTTTGGTTTTGGCTCAATTTATCCCCTTGGATGAGGTCCTATTACCTTATATGGTTATATGATCATGTATAGGGGTCCATTCCATATCCCCTTAAATTTTGGAAATTTTCCAATTTAAGCATTCGGTATCATAGTACATGACCTCAACATGTATCATGATAAATTTGGGTGGTCCATCTTGTTCCCTTTCATGGGTAAAAATTACTAAAATATAAACATAAGCAATATGTTGTACCATGCGTTTGGTTTTTGGCCCAATTTCTTCCCTTTGATGGGGTTCTATTACCTTATATGGTTATATGGTCATGTATATGGGTTCATTTCCTATCATAAGACATGGGTACATTGACGCACCCCTTGAAAAATTTGGGAGGGGTATCTTGGCTCATCCACTCGGTTTTAGAAATTGTTTTAATATAAGCATTTGGTATCATAGTACAGGACTTCAATATGTACCACTATAAATTTGGATGGTCCACATCGTTCCCTTTCATGGGTAAAGAACTACCAAAAATCGAATTTCGGAGGTTATTGACACCTATTTAGCACGTTATATGGTTTATTACCTTTATATGTTTATGTTCCCTTTTAAATTTGGGAATTATCAAATAACAAAATTCGGTAAACGTTTTCTAGGACCCATTGGTGTTCCTCTTATGGCCAAATATTCAAAATTTAAATGTTATTGACCGGTTTTATTATTGAATAAGTACAGGATTTATTACTTTTTCATAAGACACAGGTGTATTTGTGTACCAATCTTTAATTTTGGGAGGGGTACATTTCTTATTGTCATATCAATAATTGGTAATTGTTCTTTGGGTAAATCATTATGATCACGTGATCAGTTATTGACCTATGATGGGATTAGGAGTCCAGGACATTGGTACATTGAAACTTTGTAGGATAATTTGAGAATGCGTCATTGGTATTGATTATTACAGCCAAATATAAACGTAAGCAATACGATGTACCACGTGATTGACCTTGATGAGGTAGTGTACAGGGATACATAGCTAACCTTATTGAATCTTATGACTCATAGTCTTAAGGGAATACATGCTACAACACTGGCAAAGTTATTGTTGATGCAATTTGATTGGTTGATCACTATCTTTCGTGCAATCTGATTGGCTGATCACTATCTTTCGTGCAATCTGATTGGTTGCTGATTTTCAAATCTTTGCTGCATTCAGTTTTTAAGTTTTGTTTAACATTTAAAAATCTTGGTTTCGTTCAACATTTTGGACTCACTGATAAATATGATCAAAACCGTTTATTTGTTAATCGAATAGTTAAAAACCGGATAAAGTTTGACGGTTAACCGTGAAACGTAAAATTTTTTTAGTTTGAAATTTTTTGTTTTAATTTTTTTGTTTCAGAATTTTGTTTGAAATTTGTTTCAAAATTTTTTGTTTGAAAATTTTTTTGTTTGAAATTTTTTGTTGCAAAATTTTGTTTGAAATTTTTTTGATTAAAATTTTTTGTTCGAAATTTTTGTTTTGAAATTTTTCGTTTCAGAATTTTGTTTGAAAATTTTTTTTTGTAAATTTTTTGTTTAAAATTTTTTTGTTTGAAATTTTTTTCGTTTCAAATTTTTGTTTAAATTTTTGTTTGAAATTTTTCGTTTCCAAATTTTGTTTGAAATTTTTTGTTTCAAAATTTTGTTTGAAATTTTTTTTGTTTCAAAATTTTGTTTGAATTTCTTTCGTTTGAAATTTTTTTGTTTGAATGTTTTTCGTTTCAAAATTTTGTTTCAAAGATTTTTGTTTGAAATTTTTTGTTTCAAAGTTTGGTTTGACATTTTTAAAGTTTGTGCACTCATTAGTAAAGAACCGGAACTGTTTAGAACTAAAACCTCTGGCAACATTGTGGTGCAATAGTACACGTTAGAACATGATGCAATAGTACACGTCAGAATATGGGGTTGTACTTGAAATGAAAAAAACACAATTCATTGAAATGGATCATTTTATTACACTCCACATACATCCATACCAGATAGTGGTTCTGGATATTGTCGATACAATGTATTTTGAACTTCTTGCACTAGTTTGTCTTTAGCGTATAATTTTAATTCCAATTGAAGTCTTTTAAGGTCTATTGCGATATCAATTGGTGGAAACTCAATGTCCATTTGATCACAAATAAACTGTTTATCAATACAGGTATGCACCCACGAACGATGTTGACAACCATCACAATATCTAGATACATGTTGTACAATATGCATGACACATTTTTCAAAATAGTACTTTTTCAGGAATATACTTGTTTTGTTGCACACTTCCACTGCATGTTTCGCACACTGGAATACGCTGATGAATTTGTTCCATTCTGTTTGTGTTAGATACACCATGTTGCGAGGGACATGAAATGTACTCTTTTTACGTAACAGCACCATCTTCTCTTCGAACACCACTTCATGATTTGAGCCTAATGATTTGACTATGGTCACATTTAGCTCATCGTTCATTTGGTCGATTCGTGCCATTCTTCACAGGTCAGTTGTACACCAAATTGTTCTGCTTTGCCCAATCGAATCACTGGTTCAAATGTTCTAGCACTGATACCAATCATCACATGTTTTGTTTATTGGATAATAGCTTGCGAAGATGAATTTTTTATCGTTACAAGTACACATCTTTCCTCCTGAAAAGCACTTGCTCAAATGATTTCACGGTATTGGTTGATTTATAGAACTACGGCTGACGTCATGTGCTGACGTTTGAATTCATGGTTTCATCACAGTTGCTGACGTCATGCTGACCAACCACATTCATACAACTATGTCTGATGTGCTGACGTTTGAATTCATGATTTCATCACAATTGCTGACGTATCTGGCTGTGTACTAAATTCAAACTGATGACTTCGACCCAAGAGTCTTTTATAGCATAAAGATACAGATCCAGTATTTAAGAAACGCAGCAGTTCTTGTTTTGATGCTTCCATGGGTAAATATCTTGCTGGTAAAATTATATTCTTATCATTTTCAAGCTTCACTACGATTCTTAATCCAAACTCTGTAGGGATCATTTGGCTAGCTAAGATTCTATAAGGTACATTCTGTTGTAAATCAGTAATCTTGGTAAATGATTTCATCACATCACGCGTGTTTAGAAACTGCAGACAAGTAGCCATGATGATGTTATCATGAATACTAACGCGAACGATGATGCAAAACTGATGACGTTTCATTATCATGTTCTGACGTGTACTATTGCACCATGTTCTAACGTGTACTATTGCACCACAATGTTGCCAGAGGTTTTAGTTCTAAACAGTTCCGGTTCTTTACTAATGAGTGCACAAACTTTAAAAATGTCAAACCAAACTTTGAAACAAAAAATTTCAAACAAAAATCTTTGAAACAAAATTTTGAAACGAAAAACATTCAAACAAAAAAATTTCAAACGAAAGAAATTCAAACAAAATTTGGAAACGAAAAATTTCAAACAAAAATTTTAAACAAAAATTTGAAACGAAAAAAATTTCAAACAAAAAAATTTTAAACAAAAAATTTACAAAAAAATTTTCAAACAAAATTCTGAAACGAAAAATTTCAAAAAAATTTCGAACAAAAAATTTTGAAAAATTTCAAACAAAATTCTGAAACAAAAAAATTAAAACAAAAAATTTCAAACTAAAAAAATTTTACGTTTCACGGTTAACCGTCAAACTTTATCCGGTTTTTAACTATTCGATTAACAAATAAACGGTTTTGATCATATTTATCAGTGAGTCCAAAATGTTGAACGAAACCAAGATTTTTAAATGTTAAACAAAACAAAAACTGAATGCAGCAAAGATTTGAAAATCAGCAACCAATCAGATTGCACGAAAGATAGTGATCAGCCAATCAGATTGCACGAAAGATAGTGATCAACCAATCAAATTGCATCAACAATAACTTTGCCAGTGTTGTAGCATGTATTCCCTTAAGACTATGAGTCATAAGATTCAATAAGGTTAGCTATGTATCCCTGTACACTACCTCATCAAGGTCAATCACGTGGTACATCGTATTGCTTACGTTTATATTTGGCTGTAATAATCAATACCAATGACGCATTCTCAAATTATCCTACAAAGTTTCAATGTACCAATGTCCTGGACTCCTAATCCCATCATAGGTCAATAACTGATCACGTGATCATAATGATTTACCCAAAGAACAATTACCAATTATTGATATGACAATAAGAAATGTACCCCTCCCAAAATTAAAGATTGGTACACAAATACACCTGTGTCTTATGAAAAAGTAATAAATCCTGTACTTATTCAATAATAAAACCGGTCAATAACATTTAAATTTTGAATATTTGGCCATAAGAGGAACACCAATGGGTCCTAGAAAACGTTTACCGAATTTTGTTATTTGATAATTCCCAAATTTAAAAGGGAACATAAACATATAAAGGTAATAAACCATATAACGTGCTAAATAGGTGTCAATAACCTCCGAAATTCGATTTTTGGTAGTTCTTTACCCATGAAAGGGAACGATGTGGACCATCCAAATTTATAGTGGTACATATTGAAGTCCTGTACTATGATACCAAATGCTTATATTAAAACAATTTCTAAAACCGAGTGGATGAGCCAAGATACCCCTCCCAAATTTTTCAAGGGGTGCGTCAATGTACCCATGTCTTATGATAGGAAATGAACCCATATACATGACCATATAACCATATAAGGTAATAGAACCCCATCAAAGGGAAGAAATTGGGCCAAAAACCAAACGCATGGTACAACATATTGCTTATGTTTATATTTTAGTAATTTTTACCCATGAAAGGGAACAAGATGGACCACCCAAATTTATCATGATACATGTTGAGGTCATGTACTATGATACCGAATGCTTAAATTGGAAAATTTCCAAAATTTAAGGGGATATGGAATGGACCCCTATACATGATCATATAACCATATAAGGTAATAGGACCTCATCCAAGGGGATAAATTGAGCCAAAACCAAACACGTGGTTGTTCTAAAATTTGGCAATTTCGTACCCCTAAAAGGGAACGAGGTGGACCACCCAAATTTATCATAATACATGTTAGGGTCCAGTACTATAATACCAAATATATAAAATGAGCAATTTCTAAAATTTAAGGGGTGGGCCAAAGTACCCCTCCCAAATTTTTAAAGGAGTGCACAAATGTACCTATGTCTTATGATAGGGAATAGACCCCTATACATAACCATATAACCATATAAGGTAATAGAACCTCATCCAAGAGGATAAATTGGGCCAAAAGACCAAACACGTAGTACAACGTATTGCTTACGTTTATATTTTGACAATTTTGTACCCCTAGAAGGGAATGAGGTGGACCGCCCAAATTTATCACGATACATATTAGGGTCCTGTGCTATAATACCCAATGTTTAAATTGGTCAATTTCCAAAATTTAAGGGGTGGGCCAAGGTACCCCTCCCGGGTGCACAAATATACCCATATCTTATGAAAGGTAATGGATCCCTGTATACGCCCATATAACTATATAAGGTAATAACACATCATCCAAGGGGATAAATTAGGTCAAAAAACCCCGAAATTTGAATTTTTGGCAATTTTTTACCCATGAAAGGGAACGACATAGACACCCAATACTGCTAGAGGTACATACTAAGGTCCTAGGCTACCATACCAAATTTTTAGATTTGGCAATTTCCAAAATTTAAGGGAGGTGGGGGGGGGTGGTCCTATGTACCCCTACCAAAATTTTCAAGGGGTGCATTAATGTACCTATGTCTTATGATAGGAATGGACCCCTATACATGACCATATAATCATATAAGGTAATAGGACCTCATCCAAGGAGATAAATTAGGTCGAAAACCAAACACGTGGTACAACGTATTGCTTACGTTTATATTTTGGCAATTTTGTACCCCTAAAAGGGAACGAGGTGGACCACCCAAATTTATAGTGATCCATATTAGCGTCCTATACTATAATACCCAATGTTTAAATTGGGCAATTTCTAAAAATGAAGGGGTGGGCCAAGGTACCCCTCCCAAATTTTTAAAGGGGTGCATTAATATTCACATGTCTTATGAAAGGTAATGGACCCCTGTATACGCCCATATAACTATATAGGGTAATAACACCTCATCAAAGGGGATAAATTAGGTCAAAAACCCCCGAAATTTGAATTTTTGGCAATTTTTTACTCATAAAAGGGAACGACATAGACACCCAATACTGATAGAGGTACATACTATGGTCCTAGGCTACCATACCCAATTTTTAAATTTGGCAATTTCCAAAATTTAAGGGGGGTGGTCCTATGTACCCCTGCCAAAATTTAGGGGGTGGGCCAAGGTACCCCTGCCAAAATTTAGAGGGGGTGGTCCTAGGTACCCCTAGGTCATTGACCCCGGGCCAAGGTCATTGACCTTTGACCTATGACGTCACAAAAATTTTTGCTGACTCGGCGAGATATAACGGGGGGACTACTACTGCACGGCATGTACGAGGCAAAGAAAATCGGATGAAAATCGAATAAAAAAGAAACTTATCCAAGCAAAATTTCGTAGTGAGGGGTAGATATGCCAAAACAACAAACAGGAAACACCAATGATGGCAATACAGCCTGCAAGTTTTTTCGGGATGCTGAAAAATCGTCCGAAATAACTCGGGTAAAATATCCACTTAATTAAGCGATGATACATTATTTTAGAATGCTTAAATTGTGTTTTTCCGACTGATACAATCAAATTTAGTGAGTGCGCTCGTTGCACTTTGGAACTGTATTTGCAAAAGTATTCTTGGTATCATATGCCCATAAGCGTACTCGAAGTCCAATTTCTACCGATAGGCCAGCTTTCCGAAGAAGCACAGGAGGCTCGAAATAAAGATAATAAGAAATATAGGAAACTCTTCACAAGAAAATTATCCATAGTAAATACCAACATCGATTTAATTCATAGATTCCTGATCACCTCTGATCCATATATTGCTAGTAAACGTGCTCCTGCCAAAACCAAACGTTCAGACATAATATCCGAGGTACTACGATTGCTAAAAGCGCCTTATGTGAATGATTTCTCTGATCATTCCGAACAGAGCAGTGACTAAGACTTATGAGCTTGTTTTTCCCGTCAGTTTTGCGTACACGCTGACTCTTGTTTATTGTCCTGACTAATGTAATGTACTCATTATCACTAAACGTTTATTTAGATATAAGCTGATCACATCAATCCTATTGTTGTCCTTTTAACAATTATGTGTAATCGTGTTTACCTTTCTCTCACATGTGTTACTTCTTTGGTAAATAATATACAAACAGCATTCTTTATCAAAGAAATCACATATTTCAATCGAATATAACGTTAAAACCTGCCACAGGCAACTGAATAAAGTTCCCCTAGATCGATGAAATCTCCCACTGTACGGCGCACGAGTTTGTTCCTAAGCTGGACTTATTGTAACATTTTCTTTGGTTAGAACTGTACGTGTGTGTAACTGTCGCATATCTGTAACTGCCTTCTTGTAAGAATATAATTTGATAATGTTTTTGCAAGGTACTTTTAATACAGATATTGTGTGTATTATTGGGAAATGTATATTTATGGTAAATTTAATAGGAAAATGATTATAAATACGAAAATTATAATAAGTAAAACAATGTTGCTAAATGGACAAGAAAATTTTATTTCCGGTTTATTGTTCTTTATTGTTCTTCTTGACATGAAATTGTCCACATACATGTCTTTGCCAAATTATATATACTAACATTACAAGAAATACCGGGCGAATTAGTTAAATTATATTCCTAGAACAACATATTTATACACCGTAGATATGCGACAATAATTTTGGACACGAGTGTACATTACTTGTTTTAACCTCAATGACAATCTTTTTATTATGTTCACAGAAACAGAACTGCAATTCCTCGAAAACAACTCAACTAAGATCAGTGAGTGCAAAAAACTTTTGTAAAGTGAAAATAATCCCCAACGACGCTCACTACTTACAGTGGAAGTCGTAAGTATTCGTACACCGGCTGCAATTTATGATTAAATGCCGAATTTGTTGCAGATAGAACATTGAAACAAAGGATACTGCATTCTCCACTAAGTTTTTTTATTATTTACAAAACTAATATTCCGTGAGTGAGAAACCAGACAAATAATGACAAAAGAAACGAAAATGAACATGTTTTTGATCTGTCAAAAGTATTCGTACACTGAAATTAAAAGACAAAAGCGTCCAGCTGTTCGAGCTGTTGACGTAGAACGCCCTCTGGAGGTTTGCAAACCTAAACACAACTACAGGCTAGTGAAATATCATTCAAGTTCAAAGAGTGACTCAAGACGGAAGAAGTAATGGGTCAAAAAGGGACGGAGGCAACAGATGCAGAGAGATAAATAGCTATAAGGCTTCATAACGATCTACTATTGACTGTAAATCCTTTCGGGAGATATCAGATGTTACCAGATGTTACCCCGAAGACCACGTTCAACCGTGCAGTCAATCATAGATAGATTCTACGAAACAAACACAGTCAAAAACATGCCGCGAAGTGGACGTCCACGGAAGATCTTGGACAATGTGATCGCATACTGCTGAATGAAATTAAGAAGAACCCAAGAATCAGTGCTCCACAGATGCTGGCAGAAGCAGCCAAATCAGGTATGTTAGTTTCGGAAAGCACTATACGGTATGCGTATAACAAACAAGGTTATAATGGGCGTGTAGCTTGAATTTCTTTGCATCCGAGATGAATAGGAAGAAGCGGCTCCGGTTTGCGAAAGCTTACGTGAACAAAGATGTAGCTTTCTGGGAAAATGTGATATTCTCAGACGATAGTAAATTTTAATGTGTTTGGTTCCCACGGTAGAAAAATAGTGTGGCGGAAGCCAAATACAGAGGTGAATCCGAAATATCTGTGACAAACCGTCAAGCATTGAGGTGGAGGAGAACCAGTTTGGGGGCGAATACGTGCTTCGGGAGCGCGCAAAATGACAATTATCGACGGTGTTATGGACCAGCATATGTATGCTGACATCTTGAAGAAAAATGTACGTCCTAGTGCTGATCAAATGGGCCTGCAAAACCACTTTATATTTCAACAGGATAACGATTTCAAACATGCGGCACACAATACAAGGCTCTGGTCCCTATACAATGTGCCAAAGCAACTGGCCACTCCTAATCAATCGCGACCTCAATCCGATTGAGCGTTTATGGTACAGACTCGAAAAGAACCTACGCAAGCGCAGCATTACGAGTAAACGTTCTTTGCAAACTGCACTCAAAGAGGAATGGGCTTCTGTAACAGTCGAAGATATGCGACGTTTGGTGCACTCGATGCCGAAGCGCCTTCTAGCTGCAATTAGGGCCAAAGGGTACCCGACCAAGTATTGAATCTTGCACTATCATTTTTTTCTGGACGTTTCGTACGTGCATGAATACTTTTGACACATCAACACTGTCCACTTTTGTTTCTTTTGCTATTATTTATTTGTGTTTTCACATTCACGGAACGTCTGTTTTGTAGATACTAAAGAGTTGATTTTTAGTTTAACGTCCCGGTCAGCAACGAGGCTATATGAGACGTGGACCTATTGATTAACGTGGAATCCGAACCACATGAGCTCCCGCCGGGAAACTAATGTAGATACTAAAGAATTTAATGTAAAATGAAGTGCCGTTTATTTCAATGCTCTATCTCCAACAAAGCCGAAGCTACAGGCATTTATTCATAGTTTGCAGTCGGTGTACGAATACTTATAACTTTCACTGTATGTTTAAAGAAAGACAAATTAAAATGATAGTTCTCATAATCATGCTTCATTTATTGCGTAATGAAGACATTTTTGCAGAAACTTCGACTCTCAAAACTTTCCAACCTTAAAACAATCTGAGCCCAATGTTCATTAGTGTGCAAAAAATTTCAGGCAAAAATGTACTTACGTAAGGAAAAAAAAAAAACTTTCACAACCCAAAGAGAGGAGAGTTTTATTTGTTATAGTTAACAGTAAAACAAGAAAAAGGGAGGAACAAGGAACTTACAATAGCGATATATACAGGGGTGGCCGCGGAGAAGAATGGAGAGCTGGGCCTCCAAAGCATATTGTGCCTGCAAAATATAGTTCAGTTGTTATATGTGTACTTGTTTAATACTTACAGCCACGGACGTGAACAGTAATTAATTTCGGGAGGAAGGTCTCCAAATTCAATGAGGACAAATTGTATTTAAATTTGTATTGCTCCTAAAATTGGACAAAATCTACAGAAAATTCGGGATTTCGGGAAGAGGGTTCGAGCCCCCAGGACTCCCTGCGTACACCAAATGAAGACTGTAATATAAAATGAAGTTATTTTCTATTAAAAAAAATGAACAATGCTAATACGTTACAATAATTTTAAGAAATGAACTTAATCACGCAATGGGATACTCTGATTTGCCTAACTCGATGCACAGTTTCGAATTTATTGCTATATTACATATTGTATAATGTGTGAGTTTAATCTTATATTTCCTTCTAGCTTTTCTCTTTCATTTATACCCATAAAAACGCAAAGTCAAAAAAACTGACTTTCATAAATGATTTCTGTTTCTTTATTAATAGTTTATAGGCATATTTGTGCAATCCATTATTCTAAATTCACGTACTGCGAAGACCAAAGCCTCAATAACGTAGCCTACCTAACACACAATAATAAATGTATACCAATAAATATTTCAAGTAATTATCGAAAACTTCTTATTCTTATACATTTTAACCATATTTCAAACATTATATCATAGACTTCGAACAAATCAAATTATATCTATGAATGTATTTGCAAGCCTACCAACAAACTTCACAAGGCGAAATGGGAAACTGCACATCGAGAATTCCCATTCCGCCTTACATCAAGATGGAAAGTAATCAATTTTACATGGAAATTTCGTTGCTAGAGGTCATAAGGCGAAAAGGGAAAAGGCGATCAGTGCAGGAATCGTAGGAAATATGGGTTTCAGAAATAATCTCTTTTGTTCATTACAAGTTTTTTTTTCACATTACTATACCCATCATCTCGATTTTTCTTCGTTCTATTTATCTCCGAAGGGTCAGATAAAGATGTGTGTCTTTCTGTTTCCTGGAAATGAACAGAATGTAATCACTGGAATGTTGAACCACACAACCTTAAACCTCCGCCCCCGATGGTTTCTTTCATTTTCAACAAGAAAGGAAATGGAACTATTCCGGTCTAAAACATTTTAACTCTCGTTATCAGCGAGTGAACATACTTCCGAGTGCGATTGTTTACGACGACTATTTGCCCTAGTTTTAGGGATTATGAAGAGAACAGGAAATATACTTGAGAATTATTTTTTCAAGAAGAAACAAAAAGGTATGTTTATACATCTCACACTTTTCATGTATTACGTAAAACACACAATATATATTTCAAAAACAGAGCATATGAAATTTAGTTTTCTATTACATTTGTAACTGGCAATTCAAGGACATTATTTCGATTTTATCCAATGGAAAATGGAAAAGATAGGCAAAGAGTTTTTTAAACTCGTTTTTACGGCCTTTAGATATCTACTGCTCATGTACGGTAGCATGTAGGAACAGACGGCCAGGAACTTTGCTATGGTACGGTCCTCAAAGTTTGATAAAATACCCCAGAATTCTTCAGTTGTTTTGGGGGTCACCCTAACGCCGCCTCTGCACCACACCGAAATGTGCATTGATGGAATCTATGGTTAAAGATAACATTCTCTCCCACCCAACTTCGATCCAACCTTCTATTCCCGACTTATGCGTTTATGCATCTTTTCCGAAAAATTTTCGGCTGGTCATAACGCCGAAGCATTTTTTGTACTTTTTGCCTTATGACGACTTTCAGGCTGCGGCGTTATTTCACAAGACCCTTAAATAAAAATAGGAAAGTCCAGGCTGCGTTATTTCAGAAGACCCTTAAAGAGAAATAGGGAAGTCCAAACTAAGTTTTCCTTAGTATTGGACATATTTCTGGGAGACATTTATTTTGAGTGCGTACACGATAATACAACGACTGCCGGGAGATCTTTCGTGTATGCAATTTCTGTGTAAACACGTTTCTGATTACAAGAAACCGATGTTTCCACTGTTGTCCTTCGTAGTTAAATTGATGTTACTCTTATCTGTTGGTAAAGCTTCTGTGCACATGACATTTTCCATGATGAACCGAACTTTGTGTTTCAAGCGGGTTCGACTTTCCCCTGATCATGTGAATACAGTGATGAAAGTCCCGATCGCCGATAGCCGATGCCGATGTAAAGGAAACAGTGTGACGATAATTCAACAACCTCAAACTCCTAAGGAGTGGTTGAAGAAACCAAGAAGAAACATTTGATAGCCATGAATCCGTGACGTAAACTCGCTCCATTACAATATGCCTGGTTCTTGAAGTTGGAAGTAGAGAAGAGGTCATACAAAAAAAACGCCAGTGTGGTACATCCTGGGTCGTGTATGTATGAAACTCATATAGAAACCGCTAAGTTCTCAAGCACAGATGAATTTAAATTTCATTGTTATCCATCCATTTATTCATATAGGCTATGGAAGAGTTGAGTTGATTTTGAGTTTAACGTCCTGTTTAGCAGCGAGTCTATATAAGACGTAGACCTACTGATTAATGTGGAATCCAAACACATGATATCCCGAAGGGAATCGAACCCGGGTTTCCCACGCCAAAGGCGCGTACGCTAACCGCTTAGCCACGAATGAGCTCTAGGCCAAGGAAGAGTTTGGCGGCTTAGACGTTCCTGTTCCCTACTTTGTTACTGTTTTTCAAGCCTTTCGCATGTCGATATCTTGCAGCAAAAGCTTGCCACTATTTCTTATTACTGAAGTTCGTGTATCCTCCGAACTGCTTGTTACGGGTATATTTATCTGTCTTATTTTATTACATACTAGATGAATATACCCATTCTTTGCATGGGGGCTATATTCGGAAGTCAACGCTTGTGGAAGTATCACCATTCATTTCAACGACCGCGTAAACTATGGATTTGACACTAATATCTGTGATTCTGGGTTATTTTCACATGTCTCTGTACCCCACTCCCGCTGAAACCCAGCTCGCATGCAATGGTAGCTGAATTTGCAAGTCATCGCTAATGAAAATGTCACCATTGATCTCTGCGACGCGAAAACAATGGATTTGGCACTAATATCGGAAATTTTGAATTACTTTTACGTCTCGGTATCACCCTCTTCCGACCCGCAGCGGAATAGGGTAAATTTGGAAGTTAATGCGATCAGAGTTTCACCATTGATCTCAGCGACCGCGAAAACTATGAATTCGACACTAACTTCGGTCATTTTCTACTACTTTTACATGTCCAGGTAAACGCCCCCTGAGACCCCTTTAGTTGTAATTTTGTAAAAACGCTTCGTCTTGGTCTGGGGTCTGGAAAAGATATCCGTAACTAAAATTTGGTAACTCTCTGTCAACTTGCCTGGTTCCCAGGCCGGTCCCAGTAAACTCAACCCCATGACACCCCCCTGGTTCGAACTTTGAAAAGAAAAACCCTTCGTCTAGGTCTGGGACCCAAATTTGATAACTCTCTGTCCACACAGACAGACAGACACACACACACACACAAAAAAAACTTATTTTATTTATATCAGATATAATTTCATTTATGTTATGTTCTTATTCATGCATCAATATCCAAATATCTCACCGCGCGCAAAAAATACACACCTCAGACTGAAAATCTTACAAAAATATCTAATCTTACATATAACTTATCACAACGAAATTTGACTAGAGAAACTTGTTGTTATATTCGCAACAAGATCGACATTTTCGACATTGTGTTTGGTCTCGTCTCGGTACCATCCTAGTATTGAAGTATGATATATATTTATTATATACTATATTGATTTGTGGACTCAATCTTCTTTCGTTTTTAATCTTTAGTTCGGGAAAGGTACAGAAGTAATTCTGTCATAATGTCACCTAATTCTGACAACGTTTAAGTAACAGCAGTATGTTGTAATTGTTAATATGCTCATAGTAAACAGTTTATGTAGCGATTGTACTTAATGACAAACGTGTCTAGACAGATTATTTCTACAGACAACGGATTTCTGCAACTGCAGATTTTCCAAAAGACCTGCGTCGCGCATGCAAGAGTACGTCAGTTTCTGTGGTATTGGTAACGTACCCACTCAGCAATTATAAAAAATATAGAAGTTCATGTTAATTTCAAAATGGTTGTCAGTCAGTCTGAACAGAACCTAAGTCAGTCGATGGCAGTTGACGGGTCTGACAGCAGTTCAATCATTGAACCTAAGACCAGTAGTGAGATCTCGGTATACTGCTTCGTGCAGAAACTGCACTAGTGATACTTCCAATTTTAAGTTAAAGAGGACAGTAGTTCAAGCCTCTCAATCTGATTTCAATAATATCGACGCAAAAGAAAACTTCTTATGACACATTACGCTACCCATTGTCAAGCAACAAGAAGAAATAATCGAACGAAGAACTCAAGCAGAATTGCTACCAGTAATCACGTATAAGCGATCAGTCAATAAGAGAATCTTGCCCTGATGGTTAAGGCAGTGCATAAATAGAATATATACGCACAATCATGTCAAAACAATATTAGAAACTAATTTCAATTCACGTTATCGAATACAAAAAGGTCCCAATGATTACTGCACGAATATAATTCAATTAATCCTAGAATAACTAGTTGGAGATGCACAATAAATACTTACGAGAGACGCTTGGAGTTCGAGTCCAACTCCCGATTTACGTAGTGCTTGAGGTTCGACTTCCGATCCTGACCAAAGTGACTGTTGGTAGACGATTGGGGTTTAGCTCCTGATTCGTTACAAATTATAAAGCCATTGGTTTTGTTCATATCTCGATATTTGTTCGATAGCAAATTATAGTATTCAGACAATGAAATTTTGCTGTGGTTCAATTCCCGATCACTGATATGGTTGATTTGTGACTCACGACTTTGCATGAATTGCAATTTCCGTCATTCGGACCGTGATGAAGGTAAATAGAGTTTACAATCCACATAGTTTTAGTGATTTTCTTAAGTTAAGATTTCTCTTCAAATGTGAACAGAATGCATCATTTTCATTTCCAGTCCAGGAAGAAGACTAACATACGGAAATCAGAAAGTAGATCTAATTCACGCTTTTTCTTTCTATAAATGTAATTTGAATTATATAATTTTTATTTAAAAAAAAACTAGATTTATAGAAATAATCCTCGTCAAACAAATAAAAAGAATTACTTAAGGCGAAATGCCAAATGATAGAATTCAAAAGTAAGAGTTTAGATTGCGAAAAACAAAAACTGTTGGGCGTAAGTCGTGACTGTTTTCGAATCGTAGCGAACAACCCGAAAACGTATTTTTAGTCATGCTACGTTGCTTCGTCTGAAATCTGAGTACGCCAATTACAGTGCAACGGTGATTTTCTATTGTACATTAAATCAGGTACAAGTGGCAAATAGACAAAGTCCTACGTAATGAATACAGGTTTCGTCATGTAATGCAATCTAGATTCGTCGATTCAATTAAGACATAGCACAACCTTTTATGCGTAGCAAATGAAGCAGGAGTAATCGTTTTTACCCGAATTTGTATATATATCTTTAAAGAACCCAATCCGTCTCTCATTATGTAAACACATATAATTAGGATTCGTTGTAAATATTTACAACCACGTATCGAGATATTAAATGTTTTGTAAGGATATTTTATGGAAGAATTGTTTATTACATATAAAAGTAATCTTAATAGGCAACACAATTATTTTAAGTGCTAAATTAGTTTTATTGCTTACTTTTCTACTACAAAGATTATTTACAATCAGTATATATTAATACGTTGGATACATATACAAAAAGAGAAAAAACAAGGAAAGTTGGAATACTCCAAAACATAACAGTCAACAAACACACGTCCTGCCGGAATACTACCGAAACTAGGATAATGATATAAATTAAATATAAAAATATTTTAAATCAAGATTAGTGATTAATATATAGATTAAGGACGTGCCTTGACAATTGATATCAGAGTCTATCAAATAAGGTCGCTAGCTAATTATACTAAAGCTCCATCAAAAACTGAGGAAATGCCGATTTTAGTGATGAGCAAATGTAAGACCAAGACCGGGGTGGTCTTGGTCTTGCAAGTCTTGCATTTAAGAAATCTCAAGCTTTTCATAGGTAAATTTTACTATGGATATAAGGGATAATAAACTCTACAATGCGCCAATAGTAATGGAAATACAATGTATGTTTCTAAATGTAATATAGTTTAACTTCGTGTATGATGATAGTGTATAACATAGGTGATGACCTTTTACTTTTTTTTAATGAGTGCCCACGCTTCTCTACTTATAAGATATGCCTAAATTACAACGTTTCATCATCTTTCTATATTTTTTAACAAATCCAACACTCCAATGGTTCTCAAACTTGAGTTTACCCCTGAGACGCATCAAAGAAAATCAAGATGACACAAATTACTGAAATACCATGAATTGCAAAATTATTTTTCACTCTAAAGGAAGTGTCAGGTCTTTCTTTTCAACCACGATTAGCTAATCCTTGTATTAAACTTCCAATTGAATATTGAGATTTCGTTTTACGGATTCCAATATGTACTCTAAGGAGCAAAAATATTGACATTACGCAAAAGCGATGAAGAAATTGCAAGCTTACGAAACATGGGCATGGAGAAAAAAGGAGAGAATTAGCTGTATTGAACGGAAAACGAATGAGAAGGTGTTAGAAATATTAGCAGTATGGGAAAAGAAAAAGAATTTTAGATATTGTTAAGGGGAGGAAGAGGAACTGGTTAGGATATTGGCTGAGGAGGACCTGTATTATGAGGGAGAATATTGTGATAGGAAAGAGGGGGAGGGAGCGAAGAAGACTAGTTGAAGGAAGGTATTAAAACAGGAAATTACTACATCAAGACGAAGAGACTAGCTGAAGACCGTCGAACCTTCTCAGTTGCAGCAAGTAACCTCTTACTAATGGCAGAATAGCTATTATTATGATGATGATATGTTTAGCAATATTTGCCAAGAGAGAGTGTGAAAATTAAAATAATAATGATTATTATCAAATATTTTAGAATAATTTGAGTGAAAACTGAAAATGTCTCAACTGTCTATGTCTTGTGTAAACTCAATTTATATAAATACTTTTGACCTGTATTAGAAATACAAAATAACGGCATCAAACTCTAAGTTATTTGAAGTCTTACTTGTGAATATGGATTACTAGTATCAAGTACCCACTTCGTTGGGGTAAACTTAATAATAATAATAATAATAATAATAATAATAATAATAATAATAATAATAATAATAATAATAATAATAATAATAATAATAATAATATTTCGTTAGTCAGTCACTTTTTACTATTAGTAAAGCGCTCTCTGATATCAGTCATTTTCGATTATTTTTATATTTCACTCCCCTCCTGCGCCCCAAGTTGCAGGGCTGAATTTGGATTTAAACGGCATCAGAAGCGTCACTCTTCGTCTCAGAGACCCCGAAAACTATGGATTCGGCACTAATATCGGTCATTTTCAATAAACTTATATATCTCTTCCTCCCCCATGTTGCGAGGCACGGCATTGCAAGTGTCATTTTTCATCTCAATGTCCTCGAAAACTACGAGTTCGACATTGATAATGGTCACTTTCGATAAGTTTTTTTCTATCTCGTTCCTCCTCCAAGTTGCGGTGCTGAATTTGCATTTAAACGGAATCGAAGTATCACTGTTCACCTTAGCGACGCCGAAAACTATGGATTCGACAATAATATTTGGTCATTTTTTATAATAATTGTGCCATTTTCGATCATTTTTCTCTCTCTTTCCTTCCCTCCGACAAGCTCCGGGGCTGAATTTGGATTTAAACAGCATTAGAAGTAGAGATGCAAGGGCTCGGAAAAAAACTGCTTTGGGGGGGGGGGGAGGGATTTGTTTTTTCTGCTTCGCTTTTTTGCTTGGGAAATTGAGCTTTTTTCAGAATTTTGCTTTTAATTGATAGAACAGACTGTTTCGCTTCTCTACAGCACAAAAACTCATTTAATTAGTGGTTGATGTAGGTAAAAATGTAAAACCTAAAATAAACCATGAATTTCGAAAATATTTCTTTTAAAAATTCTTAACATATTTACATTATGAATTCCTAAGGATTAACCAATAAATTTAAAAATTTTTTAACCTCTTATACACAAAAGTAAGTACTTTTATTTTTAAAAAAATGATACACAAATAACTAGCAAAATTGTATGTAGTATTTTTACTTCAAAATATCACACACCCTCTTTTTGAAACAAAATAAAATAAAACATGAGAGAAATATATTTATATGATAATCTTAAAGGCTGCACATCAAGAGCTTGGTTTTGGGTGGTTCCGTACATTTTTGAAACTTATAAGGTTTAACTTTCATATACATTGTATGGATATTTCGAACAAATTATTCATTCGTTGATCACATACCACCTATTAGGTGCTCCGGATCTGCAAAATGGGTAAAATTCCGAATTCTATAGTGCAGTGACTGTTCCTTAAGCTTGTTAGAATCGGGCAAGTACCGAATTTTCTGTTCATGGTTCATATGTGTAATAGACCGTTCATCTGATCGTGTGGTTTCCTAGGCTTATAACCACCATCACGGTTTACCTAGTCCTGAAGGTTTCTGAATTTTTAACGACAGGAATTCAACTTTTTGTTTAAAAAACAAATTATAGAATACATTTAAGAACAGTGGAAAGAATCAATCACTGTTTCAATTCACAAGAAAGGCGACAAAACTTATTGTAATAATTAGCGAGGCATTTCCCTTAACACTGTATTAACAAGATTGATTCCATACGCAGATGAAATTATTGGAGATTATCAGTGTGGATTTAGGGAAATCGATCAACTATCGACCAGATATTTACTATTCGATAAATACTCGAAAAGAAATAGGAATATATTACCCAGTACATCAGCTGTTTATTGATTTTAAAAAGGTTTACGACTCGGATAGGAGAGAAGTATTGTACAATTCTTACAGAATTCAGAATACCGAAAAAGCTAGTTAGATTAATTAAAATGTGTTTAAATGAATCCCAGAGTAAAGTCCAAGTAGAAAAATTCTTTTCCATGAGCTTCAACTCGAGAATGTCTGAAACAAGATGCGTTATCGCCATTATTATTCAACATTGTTCCGGAGTACGCTATAAGGAAAATTAAAGATAGCAACCAGGCCCTAGAGCTGAATGGTATTCAGCAGGCTATGGCATATGCTGATTATGTAAATTTAATAGGGGATTATAGGAGAATACAAAGAAATGCACAGGCCTTACTAAACGCTTGCAGCGACTGGTTTAGAAGTAAATGCAGAGAGAACTAAATACATGGAAGTTCACCAGGATCCTAATACGGGGCAAATTGTGGATGCGTTAAAATATCAAATAACATAGTGGATACTTTCAAATATCTAGGATCAAAATCATATCCACAAAGAAATTAAATGTCGACTGAAATTAGGAACTTCGTATTATTCAGTTCAAAATATTTTGTCGTCGCGAATTCTGTCGAGGAATTTAAAGCTTAAAATATATAAAACGAAAATCATGCCTGTTGTACTGTATGGTTGTGAAACATGGTCGTTTGCGATGGGGAAGAACGCAGACGGAAGGTATTTGAAAATATAATCCTGAGACGAATATTCAGACTCAAGAGGAACGGGAATGGGGAATGGCGGAAACTTCGTAAGGAGGAACTACATAATTTATATGGTTTACCCAACATTGTTAGGGTCATCAAGTCTACGAGGCTTAGGTGGGCAGATCATGTAGCTAGGATGGAAGAAAGTGGGAACGCTTTCAAAGTCTTGGCAGGAAAACCAATCGGAAAACGTCCATTAGGAAAACCTAGGGGTAGATGGGAGGACAATATTAAGATGGATCTCGCAGAAATAGGAATACAAAGTAAACAATAGATCCAGTTGGCTAAGGATAGAAGTCAGTGGAGAGCTTTTGTGAACGCGGCATTGAACCTTCGGATTCCATAAGCCATAGAGAGAGAGAGAATATATTTAAGTTAAGCACAACTGCTCAACAACCATGAATGAGTGGTTAGCTTTTGCACTTCTAAGGGAAGTCCGGGATTCAACCCCGAATTCGAGCATTTTGACAAAGGTTTTTCTTAATTCCATCTCTGAATGTAGAGATAGTGCGTGTACTGTGAATCATGGCCGACTTCCTTTATTCTTTTCAAATCGTTGTCATTAATATTTGCCAGCACTGACGGATTTGCGAAGGGGGTTACGGTGGGGATGTCTTACAAATGTAAGCCTGTATCCCGAATTACGGAATTTCTAAAACAATCGAAATATCTGTTGTGCCTTTACTCAAGCTCTCCTCAAATAAAAAATAGGCATTTTTAGGAAAACTAAACATTAATATGGAAAAACCCTCCCAAAATACTTTTCTAAATCCTCCACTGATTATCAATATAAAATGGTCTTCAAGGTTGTATCCGGAAGATTATTGCTGAATACAACCAAACATAATATTAGTTATGCCTATACTCATAAACTTCAAGCTACTCCCAAATAAAAATTAGGAAATTTTAGAAAAACCAAACATTAAGCAGAGAAACACCTCCCACAATACTTTTCTGAGCCGCTACTGATTATTTCCATAAAACTGTATTCAAGGTTGTATCCGGAAGATTATTGCTAAATCATTGCATAGCTACAATATAACAAAAATGTGGAAGTACGCTCTGACAGATATACTGACCAACGTACGCTGTGACGGATATATTGAAAAACAACTTTAACTTAAGTGGTAGAGTAGGCCTACTAATCACTAAGAAATGAAACACGGATCACTAAAAAAGAAATGACGTAGAGAAGGAAAAAAAAATGTCGATAACTCAGAAGTTAAAATAAAGTTAGTTACATATCCTCTAGAATTGCTCTCAAATACTACGTATTGTATGTTTACGTTAATTCATAAAACATGTTCTACATCCATCATGATGGTGAATTCCAGAGCGAAATATGGTATTTAGGTCATGAAATCTTATTTAACTATAGAGTATACTATAAGAAAGCTACTCAAATAGAAAAATCATGAAAATGAAAAAAGCCAAAATTTCCAAAATTCTCGTTTTTTTCTCTAGAAAAGCCGGCTTTTGTACAAAAAAAACCATCGATTAAAAAAAGCCGGCTTTTTTGCATCTCTAATTAGAAGTGCCACTGTTTATCTCAGCGACCCTCAAAACTATAGATTCCATTTTAATATCGGTCATTTTCGATCGTTTTTAAATATACCCCCTCCCCTAAACTGCACCGTCAAAGTTATGACAAACCATCTCAGGTCCGATCCTCATCTATGTTGAAAATGAGATCGAGTTTGGTAGGGTGGTTCAAGAATTATTAAATTTTATTTATTTTTGTGCATTTCCATCCCCCTCCTCCTCTCTAAGCTCTACCGTCAAAATGATTTGACAAAAACTACCCCAAGTCCGAACCTGATCTATATTGAAAATTTGATTAAGATCGATCAGCTGGTTCAAGAGTGATGAAGTCACAAAGGCAGTCATATATTTTTATTTTTTACATATATATCTCCCTCCTCCCACTCCCCTACGTTGCACCGCCAAAGTAAAATCATAAAAATCGCTCCAGGCCCAAACCTCATCTATACTGAAAATTTGATCGATATCGGTCGGGTGGTTCAAGAGATTAGGAGTCACAAAAATAGTCACTTTCAATTTTGTAATATAGATAGTATAATGTTATATCCAGGCCCGAAACCAGTCACAGAGGTTTGGGGGGGGGGGGCACGAATATTTAGGGGGGCAAGTCATTAATAATTTTCTTAAAAATATCTTCATTGTGATATTTGTAGTGATGTCTAGAGGGGTCACGAAAAGTTTAGGGGGGCCAGGCCTCCCTAGGCCCCCTCTGGTTGTGGGTCTGGTTATTAATTCTCGATGTGCTGTATACCTAAAGAGAATAAAAGTTATATTAATAATTATTCAACGTATAATTATCCTCCCATGAAATCAAACTTCCGGTCACATGCACTAAGTTTTTGTCAATGTCATGAAAATGTTATTTTGATAGTTTTAAGAGCACACATTAAAAATTTCCAACGGACGCTTGAGTCTCGAAGCCAAGGCCATACCCATGTAGTCGACACCTATGGTGTATAGTATTACCGATGTTCATTACTACATTTCTATTTAGTTTTGGAAGAACACCACCACTAATATGCTTTGAAATGAAATGAAGTATCTAGTTTAACCTCCCACGATTATTCACGAAGGCTAAGGGAGACGGTAATGATGAGAAATGACTGAAATGATACAATGAAGAAAATAGGAGGAAACGGAAAAACGCCGAGAAAATCTACGTACACAGTGTTTCTCCACCAAAAAAGTTCCCATGGCGCAAGATGACATTTGTGTGGCTTGAAAACGAGCAATATCTATAGAAAACGCGAACAACCAACTCAGAAAACGACATACTGTAGCTATATGCTACAGGGGCGGATCGACTCTCACGGATTGCATAAACTACTGTGAATACATCCACTCCAGCAGCATTTTTACTGAAGCCAAGTAATTCATGTCCTTATTTTCTACATTCTATAAAAAAAAAATCAAGTAGTGCCGGTACTTGTGCAAGAGTCTTGGTCTTGAACCCCTTGGTCTTCGTCTTGCATCGGGATTCCTGGTCTTGGTCTTGGTCTTGCATGCAAGACTTACGCAAAAACTGCAAGACCAAGACTTGCGCTCATCACTAGTCCCTTTTTCCTCTTCTAAAACTGAGGTATAACATTAAGACAAATACAAAATTAAAAACAAAGTGTCGTTCTACTTAAAATCTAGCAAACTAGAATTCATAATATTCTGCGATCAAACAAAATTTTCCTAGAAGCTTCTCGAATTAGAAAGAATGCTTGTAAATATTTAAGAGGCCCCATCACGGCGAAATTAAAATACCCCTAATTCTATAGTAATTATGTAATATCTTCAAAAAGATAACAGTCAAAATGTGGAACAAGAGCTCCCTAGACATTATCATTTTACATGAAATAGCGTTTTCAAGATTAATTTATCTGCTTTCGATTTCCAACCAATCAGGAAATCGGCATTTATTTTCCGGTTCTAAATGGCTGCAAACGGAAAGCTACTAGCCGACTCGTGATTACGATACCTCATGCAAAACACTATTGTCAAGGGCAGCGTTTCCCAACCGGTGTGCCGTGAATGGGCCGCTGGTGTGCCGCGAGGAATCGAAACAAAATTATTAATTTTATAGCAATCAAATTGCAAAACGTAGGGAAAAATATATTTTTATTTCACATTACTATGAACCTCTACTATGAATCTACAATTTTAAGTTTCATAACGGGTTACTGTTCTGTACATTTCTAATGTTGAAAAAAATGGTTATCATTGTTATGACCATTATTGCTCCTTTAGTGTTGCCGACTATTTCGTAACTTGAAAATTTAAAATATCATTCAATCCTTTCGACAAATTACCTACATTTGTGTTTTAA
This sequence comes from Thermobia domestica, assembly GCF_964235325.1. Classification (NCBI taxonomy): domain Eukaryota; kingdom Metazoa; phylum Arthropoda; class Insecta; order Zygentoma; family Lepismatidae; genus Thermobia; species Thermobia domestica. The sequence goes on along the minus strand of NC_137470.1, from coordinate 72,775,617 downwards.
AAGTGAAAGAAATTTGTTTGTTCGTTCGTTATTTAGTGATCTTCCTTGTTAGTAAAAGGTTGGATACAGTTTTTAAAAAGAAAGGGTATTTTTGAAAAAAAAAAATCTGAGTCCACTTTTTCATTGCAATTTTTTTCTATTTTTAAATTAGAATGGAAAATAAACATAATGATTTACCATGGTGGAAAACAAGTGATAGAGCTTTCATCTCTGCGGGATGATCAATAATCGCAGAAAAAATACCACTGTGTTTTATATTTACAGGTAACAATACCTATAAGTGTGCCGCGAGAATCCAAGTAACACCCGTAGTGTGCCGCAAGTTGAAAAAGGTCATATCATTACTGTAAAATTAGCAGTATTTTAATTTCGCAGTGATTAGGCCTCTTAAGAAGAAACGGAATAAGGAAGAGTGAGAGTTACTAATTTCCATACAAAAAGATATGTAGTTATGTGTTTATTTAAAAAAAAAACGTAAGTCACCGCCCACAACTATGTAGAAATAGAGAAAATACTAGGCTGGAGGGAATTTAAATGCAATAAGGATATATGAATAAATAGGAAACCCAACTGTCCTTGAAAAGTTGAACATATTTTTAAATGGAACATATTTTTAAATATCAATACAAATATTAAGGGTTCAATAATCCACCCAGATCGACATCTATATTGGAGATGATGTCCTGTTGAGTTCGCAAGAATTCTAACGAAGTCTCAAAATAAATTAAATTAGTGCTCAATTTATAACCACTGATAAGATAAATAAGAATATTACGTTTACAAGAAATACTCACATATATGACAAATAATTTCAATTCTAGGCGCGCTTACCTGAAAAAAGACAAAAAGAAACAAGAATTAAAGACAAGAACGAATGGGAACAATACATAATTTAGTAGCCTAAAAAATATATTACCAGTGCGAACACAGAAACAAAAGCTACCAAATTATGGATTATTATTTGAAAGAAATATAAATGGTAATGATATGTAGATAAATAAAAGACGCATATAATGAAGCATACTGAATTGAAAGAAATGTGTGAAGATTAAAAGGTAAGTAAGAGTTCAATATACTTTGAGAAACAATATTTTGGTATTTCAAATGAACGATACACAAATGATTAGCCGTAATTACATATACCACATTCACAAAGTAGAATTCGTAGTCCATACCACAAAGAATGGAAAGTGATTTTTAGTTTGGATTTTCAGAAAATGACTAGCATCAATTACTCGCTTCGTTGTGTTAAATAAGAAAAAACTGAAATATGTTCCAAATTGTGGGGCTAAATCTAAATTTAAACGGCATCAGAAGTGTCACTGTTCATCTCAGCAACCCTGAAAACTATGTAATCAACACTAATATGGTCATTTTCCATCACTTTTGAATGTCTCTCTCCCCAAGTTACACCGTCAAAGTGATATGACAAAAGCTGTCTCAGGTCCAAACCTAATCTACGTTGAAAATTTGATCCAGATCGGTCGAATAATTCAAGAGTTAAGTTTTATTTGTTTTTATATTCCTGCCCCGTCTCCTTCCCCTCTCCAAAGTTATACGTACCGTCAAAGTGAAATTATGAAGAAAAAAAAAAAACTTTCCGGTCCTGAACCTCATTTACGTTAAAAATTTGATCGAGATTGGTCGGGTGGTTCAAGAGATTTGGAGTCTCAAAAATACTCACTTTCAATTTTATAATATAGATTTCAGCTAACTGGGAGCTCCGCCCTCAGGCCCCGGCGTTTGCTCGCCCTATGGCCTCGCATCTCTTATGTATTAACATTTCCATTAACAGTGATTTTCCTGCATTTGCTCTTCATATTTTCTAAATTTGCCCAGCTGGGGGCTTCGCCCTCACACCCCCGCCTTTGTTCGGCCTACGACCTATCACCTCTTAAACCCACAATTCTACAGAATTTCAAGCAGGGTCGGTTTCCTTAAAATAAATTTTGTATACGTTTTAAACATGTCTATTTTTAAGGCTTGTTTATTTTTTTTTAATCTGCCCGGGGAAGAAAATTGTCAAAAGTGCTCCCCATTCAGACGAATATTTTCCTCCCATGTATATGTTTTGATTCGTCGTGGCTACAGCAAGTCAATATGGCGATCTACAATTTATTTTATCTCCCCCCCCCCTATTTATAACTTATATTGTATTATTTAAATGCTTCTCAGTTAACTTGCGAGAAAAGTGTCGTAGTCGAAGGTTGGACTACTTGTACTAGAACTGATATTAAAAAAATAAATAAAATAATTATCATGGAAACAAATATTTCTGTTGTGTTCAGAAAACAAACTATGATATTTGCTAAATTTCGGTTCTGAAATTAAAATATCGCAGGCATTCTTTGACAACAGCACATGTTGGTTCTCAGTCTCCGTACCACTTGGAATGGCTTAATAAATTTCACGGGAAGAAAAAAGGACATGATTTGGAGCAAATTTCTTAAAGTACAAGTAACTCAAACTCCATAAGATAAGAAAACGACCATACGAGCTCGTTGCAAAACGTGTAAGAAAGAAATAGTTGGTTTAGTTCAAAGAATAAAGAAGCATTATAAAAGAAGGCAATCCTGTCGCGGGGGGGTGGAGGGGGGGGTGCGAAAAGTGTTGATCCGAAAATTGCTTCTGATTATTCTAATGTCAGTGGTATGGTTGAGATGCAACTGAAAACTTCACTAATAATTAATTCTGTATCAACAATATCTTTTTCATAATATTGTGAAATTTTTATTTCGTCACTCTTCCCACCTCAATTCCAAATTTTCTTTAAAACTTTACACCTTGCATAGCTTCTATGAAGGGGCAGTCAAGAACGCGCAAGGTATGGCAGTTGCTCGCGTGACTAACCATTAAAGCGTGATACTTATTGAAACATCAGTGCCGAACGTCAGTGTCTGGGACAATTTGATCTCAATTTATTCGTCTGTCTGTATGTACGCACCACGCTACAGGGCGAAATTTTCGGTCTTTTAACAAAGGACCCCGCACTTTTCTTATGGAAAGTGGCTTTCGGCTAATGTTGTTGAAACTTCGCTGGTTGATAGTTCTTAACATGTGGATCAAAAGTCTCAATGGGCACAAAGACCGAAATCCACTCCTTCCCCCCAAAAAACCGCCTCCAAGTAGCTGGGGGGGATTGAATTGATTTCAGCATGTAAAACAATTTGTTGTTTTAATTAACTCAACAAGGACCCCAAACAACCACATGTTAGACTATCAAATTACCCCACTTGACACTGCTCTTTGCCCCCCACATCCCCCCCCCCGCGAATTACCTTACGGATGTTCCATATTACTGTAGTTTATAGTTGCGCGTATGTGTTGAAATATCTACAGTTTTGGTCTCACCGACGATATAATGGGTTTCACGTATCGCTGATTACGAATCTGAGGTGAGAGTTCTAGACTTCAAGATGGATGATCAATATGGCGGATCAAAAACACGAAACTCCGGAATGTAGCCACAAATAGCTGTTTACTAGGGTATTTTGGGTCGTTGGTTACGAATCTGAGGTCAAAATTCTTGAATTCAAGATTGCAGATCCAATATGGTGGATAAAAACGTCGAAGCCACAAATCGTAGTAGAGTAGAGTGTTTTTAGATCGTTGTTTAAGTACGCAACATTCCTTGATACTTCAGCCACCATGTAGAATTATTCTGCACCCTTGCCCTTTACTAAAACCCACCACAGATATCTTAATGCTGAACGGTGTTAAAATAATTAATCAATCATCTGTTCATTATTTTCATCATTTCGGTTTGCAGCATCTAATGTGGTACTTAGCAATGAGTCATCGGGATATCTAATATTCTGTAAATGTCGTGCATGGCCTAAATACCACAAGACACTTGCAACGTGCGCATATGTACCTAATGTACGAGCACCGCTTTGACATGTACAGTAGTAACCTTGAATAACATTTTGATCATAATCCTGGTCATTGTGTTAGTAGACAGAGGATACCGCGATGCAATTCCTTTACTGGAATATTTAGGAATTGATCATAGAATGCCCGCACTCCTACTACCACGTGAAAGACAACTATCAACAGAAGAAGCGAATACTTCTCGACTAGTTACTAAAAGTCGATGGATACTCGAGGCAAGAAACGGGCATCTAAGATCTGTTTTTAAGTTTCTAGCACAGACGTTGAATCTGCAACATGCAAGGAAACTGAATAGTTTCTATCGCATAGCTGGAGCTATTTTGAAGAGATACCATCCCGTTATTTTCATGCAAGATGCAACCATTGAATTAGCTAGAGAAATGAGAAATAGGTCAATCATGCCGAACGTTGTTAAAGCAAGAGCGGAGGTAGATAATCTTATTAGAAGGAACGGTCAATGGGTACCGCTGAATGATCAAGGCCTAATTGATTTCTCTGTACTTAACTTAGTAGATCTCTCATCCTCTTACGTCCAAGATAAACTAATACGAGATAAGGATGAGCAATTCCAGCTTGACGAAAACGTAACTGAACCGAAATTCCTGCGCATACGTCTCTACTCAAGATTCCGCAATGCAACTAAGCATCAAGTTTTTATAGCATATGTAGCCAATGATGAAGATGACCAGGATTATGATCAAAATGTTATTCAAGGTTACTACTGTACATGTCAAAGCGGTGCTTGTACATTAGGTGCATGTGCGCACGTTGCAAGTGTCTTGTGGTATTTAGGCCATGCACGACATTTACAGAATATTAGATATCCCGATGACTCATTGCTAAGTACCACATTAGATGCTGCAAACCGAAATGATGAAAATAATGAACAGATAATTGATTAATTATTTTAACACCGTTCAGCATTAAGATATCTGTGGTGGGTTTTAGTAAAGGGCAAGGGTGCAGAATAATTCTACATGGTGGCTGAAGTATCAAGGAATGTTGCGTACTTAAACAACGATCTAAAAACACTCTACTCTACTACGATTTGTGGCTTCGACTCTTTTTATCCACCATATTGGATCTGCAATCTTGAATTCAAGAATTTTGACCTCAGATTCGTAACCAACGACCCAAAATACCCTAGTAAACAGCTATTTGTGGCTACATTCCGGAGTTTCGTGTTTTTGATCCGCCATATTGATCATCCATCTTGAAGTCTAGAACTCTCACCTCAGATTCGTAATCAGCGATACGTGAAACCCATTATATCGTCGGTGAGACCAAAACTGTAGATATTTCAACACATACGCGCAACTATAAGCTACAGTAATATGGAACATCCGTAAGGTAATTCGCGGGGAGGGGGGAAATGTGGGGGCAAAGGGCGGTGTTAAGTGGGGTAGTTTGATAGTCTAACATGTGGTTGTTTGGGGTCCTTGTTGAGTTAATTAAAACAACAAATTGTTTTACATGCTGAAATCAATTCAATCCCCCCCAGCTACTTGGAGGCGGTTTTGGGGGGGGGGAAGGAGTGGATTTCGGTCTTTGTGCCCATTGAGACTTTTGATCCACATGTTAAGAACTATCAACCAGCGAAGTTTCAACAACATTAGCCGAAAGCCTATTTCCATAAGAAAAGTGCGGGGTCCTTTTGAGAGTAGAGACACGAGATGTCGGAATTTGCTGTATAGATTTTGACTGCAATTCGGCGTAAAATTTAAAAATTAATGGTTCGGATCTCACTTTAAACAGGTAGCCTGTCTTATATAGCCTTGCTACTGATGCAAGACTGTAATCAATCAAACTAAAACTAATTTTATGCGTTTCGAACAAACTTAGGTTACACGATAAATCTGGCTCCAACTCAGTATTTATAAAATATTTTTAGTTATGGGGCGTTCAGAGTATAAGGAATCCAAGTCCATTTTCAGTAAGGTTCACTTTTCCTCAGCAAACGTAGTATCTTCGTAGCCAAGAGTACGAAATAAATGAAACAAAAACCACGTGAAAGGGTGTGGACAAGAGTTTCATAGGATAGGCGCTACACAAGGGTGTTGATGGAATGGTGGAGGAGGGCTAATTTCCCTCTCCTTGCTCATAAATTTCAGATATTAACATTATATTGTGTACGCTGCAGCGTGGGAATGATTAGCAAGTCAAGCTCAGAATGTCATAGTCCATGATGCATAATTACGTTAAATAGATGCAGGGTGTGTACAAAAGAATACACCGACAAAAAAAGTCATTTTCACAATCACGAATCCGAGATGGAAGAAAGAAAAAAAAACTAAATGACGAGATACAATCTAGAATTTTATATGATTGCCGCTAGAAAGGGGCATTCGTTTACAGGTCATCCGAACCCTACCCTCAATTTCGGATTTTGGGAGTTGAAGTCCTTACACCGAATAAATACAGATTTTGATCATTTATAATCCATTTCCATTGGCCGTAATGAGCTATAGGCCTATATTGCTCTCTTGTATATTGTTTGGCCCAAGGATTCCAAAGGTGGCTGTACTTTCGAGTTTTGTGCCTTCTTAAAATTCTGGAAATTGGGCCTAAGCAACTTTCCAGTTTTAATCATTTGTATGTTCTCCGTGTTTATTCGGTGTAAGAACCTCAAGCTTGTTCTGTTGGACTTTGCTTATCGAAAGATGTCAAATTACCTTACTGCCCCCAAAATCTGAAATTCAGAATAGGGATGAGAGCGGTTGCTCTCCTGTCCCACTGACGCCCCTGTCTAGCGGTTACCATATGAAACTATCATACGGCCTTTCACATGGTTTTAGTTACACTTGTTTTGGACTCTCCACTGCGAAGATATTACATTTTAAAGTAGAATTCATTTGCTGAGCAAAGACGAACTTTATTGAAAATGGGTTTGAATCCACTGTGCTCAGAATGCTCCAAATATTACCTTTCTTCAATAAATTATTGATCCAAAAGCAACCAGTTACATAGGTTTGCAGAAAATATTCTAAAGTTAGCAAAACATGAAGTGTGTTTCAAACATTACTTTTCGAAAATTTATTATTTTAAAATAGTTTTATTAGCATCAATGTTCTGACATAGTAATCAAAGTTTGCAACAAAAATCTGACCCGCTTCCACAAACGCAAGCTTAGCCCCTAAAGCATAACTAGAAAACTTTTAGAAGCGATAACTCCGAAATGACTTGCTTTAAGGCTAAAATAACCACAAAACCGTATTATTGGTAAAATTCTAGCCTTAAAACGTGTAAAATGATTCCCTTTGCATTTGAAATTTCGAATACCAAGCAGAGTTGTCCGACATAATGCTTGATAACACCATTTGATGTGTTGGACCACTTTGAAGTTTCATCATTCTCCCTCAACCCGTTCTCAACTGCCCAAGGGTGGTGAGGACTTTTGTTTCATCATACATATTGATAGATTGTGAAATCTCCATAGTGCGTAGATCTTAAAATCTACCTAAAAAGCTTATTACAACCAAGAAAGTACTTACGAGAGTCACTGGCAAGAGATTGTAAAAAAAGGGGGTCGTGATATGAAATAATTTGAGAATTACTAATCTATACTGAAATATTCTGTACCCAACACAATGCAGTCTTAGCGAGAATAAAATAAAATAAATAAAAACGATCGGTTGCAAGTCGTGGCGCAGCAATACGGTAGGCAGGGTACGCACTGTCGACGGGTGCAGGGAGTTTCGGCATATTCGGGGGCGCCCCAGGTTAATAAAAAGGAGGCAAATTATATTAATAGAGCCCCAAGTTATCGCAGTCTTCCTTCCTGAACATGGTAAGAATAACAGTTCTTGCTCACTCCGCTTTTTTTTTTTTTACATTTTCGTATCAAATTATTCGGATTACTGTAAACTTGTCTAGGTTATAGCAGTGTATGATTAAGAAATCGATCCTCCTATATCAATAGATATTAGTATTATATTACATGTCAGGGTTTGAAAAAACCCGGGTTTTTCTGAAAAAGCCCAACCCACCTGGGCCCATATGGGTTTTTTCGGGTATTTTCGGGTTTTATTGGGTTTTTTCGGGTTTAATTGGGTTTTATCAAAATATTTCAATGTCTTTGGGGTAAATGTGTTAAAATGTGATTTATATTTCAAGATTATCATTATCACAACTTGCAACAATTTTCTAATCACTGCTGTTTTGAAAAAATTGCCGCCATTTTAAAATTTTACGTTGGATCATCGCCAAAATATATGCAGCTAATTTAGAGTATCTCGTGCTTCTACTCTAAAAATTTCGACTTAAAAGACCGAAAATTGCGCTTTGTAGCATGCATACCCGCTATTTTGAAAAAAATAAATTGTCACCATTTTGAAATTTTACGTTGGTATGCCGCCAAAATCTATACAGGAAATTTAGTGTGTCTCGTGCTTGTACTCTGAAAATTTACACTTAAAAGACCGCAAGTGATTCCCTGTAGTATGTGTGGTACAAGCAAACGAACGAACAAATGCAGATTGAACATCCCAGAAGCCTCAGTGGCGTTTGCCAAATATGAACACCAAATATATTAATTTAACAGCGTAAAATAAATGGTTTTTATTGTTGAAGTTCACTTTCGATACCTTGTGCGTTCAATTACGGGAATTTCCCGAGCACTTGTTGCAAGAGGGATCTTTCCAGAAAATTAATTTAAGACCATTAAGAAAGATGTAATTCATATTTTATAAAATAAACTAGCTTTTGGCTAGCTGGGGGCTCTGCACCCAGATCTCCGAGTTTGTTCGGCCTACGGCCTCACATTTCTTATCTATTGCCCTTTGAATCAACAGTGAATTTCGTGAACTTGCTCTTCATATTTCCTGAATCTGCCCACCCGGGGTCATCGCCCCTCATACACTGTCTTCGCTCGGCCTACGGCCTCGCATCTCTTGAACCCACAATTCTATCATTTCTTTTCTTGTTTCAACTATTTAAAAGATAAGATTTTGTATCCCAAGAAAACGCCCATTTAAATAACAAGGGAATTTCTTCATCACCCTTTAGACCCCTAAAAATATTTAAAATATTCACTTTTGGCTATTTTCCTGTCGGTTAGTCCTGGAATGCTATAATCATGCCAAATTTCATAATTCTAATCATGCTGGAAGGGCCTAAACATTTTGGGGTGTAGAAGACGTCCCATATAAATAACATGGGAAAGGTTTTTCAGTTCCCTATAAAACCACTCTACAGTTGGATTTTTAAATTTATGTCCACATGAGATTATGTCCACAAAAGGCCCATTTAAATAACACAGGAAAATTCTTCATGCAATCTTTAGACCCCCTCAAAATTAAAAATATTCACTTTTTGCAATTTTCCTGTGGGTTTGTCCCAAAAAGCTACAATGATGTCAAATTTAACCATTGTAGCCCTACAGGAAGTGCTCAATAATTTGGAGGTGTAAAAGGTGTTCCATATAAATAACATGGGAAAGATTTTTCAGTTCCCTATAAAACCACTCTACAGTTGGATTTTTAAATTTTTACTGATTTACTTAGGTACTGCTAAGAAAACGTACAAGCATACCGAATTTCAAGTTTTTATTCCAATTCTAAGTACCTAAAACATGAGATTATAGGTCCAAAAAATGTCCATTTAAATAACATGGGGAAATTTTTCATCCCCTCTTTAGACCCTCTAAAAATTAAAAATATTCACTTTTGGCAATTTTTCTGTCGGTTAGTCCCGGAAAGCTACCATCATGCCAAATTTAATCATTGTAACCCTACAGAAAGTGCTCAATAATTTATGTATGGTTTTATATATAGTTAGGATGTTTCAGAATGTCTTAAATGAAATTAAATATCTTCCAGCATAAAATAAATAGTTTTATTGTTGAAGTATTCAGTTCCGATGCTTTGTGCGTTCAATTGGGGGAATTTCCCGAGAACTTCTTTCGGGACGTGTTTTTTTTTTTTTTTTTTTTTTTTCTCCCTCGAAAATACAGCTCCCTTTACTGTACAGCGAAACTTCTACTAGTACGAAAGTTCGAATTCAGAACTTGAAATAGTAAGCGGTACGTAGTTCTGAACTCTGAGCATCGAGTTTTTTAAATTTGACGAATTTTTACGCTTTTGTTGGTGATGATTCTACAGAATGCTTATTTAAAGAGTACCTACAAATAACTGCACTAAACTGTTGTTGTAGGAAAACTAAATTTTACTGAAGAATACTTGTGTTACCATCAAAGGTAAGAAATAATACTAATAGTTTTACTAATGCACTACATGTTTACTGGTAGTACCGGCATCTATGGCTTTAAACGCGTCAAACGTATGAGGGACAACGTCTTGAACCTCGACGTCGCCGAGTTGGCGAGCACACTATCCACGGAAAGTATTTTCTAAAGTATAAAATTGCATTTTTTTTCCCTTCAAATAGGCTATAAGCATAATCCATACATTAATTTTTTACTTAATTATCTCAAGCTAGGGTAAGTTTTTTTTTTTGTTTGTTTGTTTTTGTTTTGTTTTTATTATTCATTCACTGCATTCAGAACTTTATAAAGGTCTTGTGTTGAATGTTGTTGTATACCTTAACGTGAAAGCATTCAATTCACCCAAGGAAAGTCCAAAATCTGATAAAAATCACTTTCAATATGATCACCTTGGTTGTGTCAATAATATATTAACAAAAAGCTCAAAAACCCAGGTGGGTTTTAAGGTGGGTTTTTTCAGATGGGTCCAACCCGAAAAAACCCGGTGGGTTTTTTCGGGCTGGGCCCACTTGGGCAAACCCTGTTACATGTACTGAGTTTACTAACCTTAAATGAAAATTCCACTGCTTAATAAGTTTCAACAATAATGACAAATTCTATGGTTCTTTTAGTAATATTGGTTAATACATTACTGTTTATTTACACTACTACTACAAAAAAGTCCGAATTATACATGAGCATATTTTTAAAGAACAGAGCACTGTCCAGTCTGCTTTTAAAAGACATACCACATCGATATAAAAGAAACACTGTCAATATCGCCCCATTGATATTTTTCGTTTTATAGTCGTTTCTGCGCGTACGCATAAGCTATAGATAGTCAGCATGAAGCTTATTCGATGGGTAAGGGGGGCGTCACTAGGCATTTTGCCTACAGACACCAAAGGCTATTGTTACGCCACTAGTTGCAAGAGCAAAAAAGATTTAATAGATACGTTGTTACACAATTTTGAAATGTGTTAAAACATGTTTAAAACATTTTGAACACATTATTCATGTTTTAAACACGTTTTGTTCTTTTTCGAAAAAAAAAACTTTTTCCAACCCTGATTTCAACTATCTGAAAGATTAAATTTTATATTGCAAGAAAACGCCCATTTAAATAATATGGAAATTTCTTCAACCCCCCTTTAGACCTCTTAAAAACTAAAAATACTCACTTTGGCAATTTTCCTGTGGTTTGGTCCAGAAAGGCTATAATTACGCGAAATTTCTTTATTCTAATCCTAACGGAAGTGCCTAAACATTTCGGAGTGTAGATGATGCCACATAAAAAAACATGTGAAAGAATGTTCAGTTCCCTATAAAACCTCTCTTCACTCGGAAATTCTTACATTTGTCCTTTACTTAGTTAACGCTAACGGAAGCGTATAAGCATATCGAATTTCAAGTTTTTATTCGAATTCCAACTACCTAAAATATGAGATTATAAGTCCAAAAAAGGGCCCATTTAAATAACATGGGGAATTTCTTCATCGTCCCTTTAGACCCCCTAGAACTTAAAAATATACACTTTTGGTAATTTTCCTGTCGGATAATCCCGAAAAACTACAATCATATCAAATTTAATCATTGTAGCCCTACAGGAAGTGCCCAATAATTTTGGGGTGTAAAAGGTGTCCCATATGAATAACAACGGGAATATTTTTTCAGTTGCCCATAAAACTACTCTAAAGTTGGAAATTTTTATTTTTTACGGATTTACTTCGCTAACGCTAACTAAGAAAGCTGGTAAAGCCACATTATCATGTTAGAAGAACTTGCAGCTGTCAAAAAAAAAAAAAAAAAAAATCTTGAAACCCTACCATATTTCACCGTGTACACAGTCTTGAAAGGGTCATAAAACATGTTTTCCATCTTGCAAGGAGTTGAACGATGCGCGACTTTTTGGGACGTCTTGCTTGCTACCTGCTCTCGCCCTCGCGCTGACATAAAAGAAAAATCAGTTTCGCCGCTTCCGAAACGACGGATTCTGTTGCGCAGGGAGCGGAAGTACGCCAAAATACACGTTTTTAATGAGCAAGTTCACTGTTTGTCCACTAGAGTGCAGTGCTGCATGCGTGAAGAAACCTTTCTTGCCTTCAAGAAGTTGTAACACATAAATAGTAAATAGAAAGATCGGGTTTCAAGACTTTTTTCTTTTATGACAGCTACAAGTTCTTCTAACGTGACAATGTGGCTTAAGGTAGCCAACCTTATCGTAAAAACAAAGAAGTAACACACAATTGATTGCTAGTGAAATTTCCAAAATTCCTCTCTCTGCTGACACTATCAGTCGCCGAATTATTGGCATTTCCTGTGAAAAAGACATTATGAAGAAGAAAATGAACAGCAATGGGAAGTTCTCACTTCTGATCGACAACTCCACTAATATTAGCTGCCACGCACAACTTTTTGCTTATATTCCCTATATCGATGGATTTTCTTTGAAAAAAACTCTTAAGCGAGACACCGGTGAAGAAAATTTCGTGTTACTAAATTTGCGCGAAACAAACCCTAACAGTCGATAAGACCAACTTCGGCTTATTACCGGCGAAGCCATTGTAGCTCAAGACCTTAATATCTTCTCTGAAAGTTGTGGTGGACGAAGTAATAAATATCGTAAACGTAATCTAATCGAGACCGTAAGTTCGCGGATCTTTACTATTTTGTAACAGGAAATGGCATCAGAGCATACCATTCCTACATACAGAAGTATAGTGTTTGTAAGACAGAAAAATGTGTTAAGGCGAATATTTGAACTTGAAGAGGAGGTCCGAGCATTTCTGACTGTTGAACAGCATGAGGAGGCGGATTTATTTGCACATAGTGATTGAGTATGTACGCTGGCGTATCTTTCCAATATTTTCGTGCCCTTGAATCAGATGAAAATAGAAATGCAAGAAAGAACGAAAATGTGACTAGTATGGATAAGATTAATGGAATTATTAATAAGTTAAATTTGTGGGAACGAAGAATTGAAAAGAGGTCACTCGAGACGTTCGAAACGGTCTGGCCACTTCCTAACGGTAATGTTCCGTAATTCCTTCACTATTACCGTTATTTACAAATCCTGCAGCAGAAATTCAAAAAGTATTTCGGAGAGAGTTCAAGAATTCGAATGGGCTCGTGATCCACTCGCTGCGAATTTAGCACATCTTCTAATCAATGTACAGGGTGCTCCAAAACAATACCAACAACGTTTGGGAGGTGATTCCTGACACCAAGATAAGACAAAAAGTATAGACCAACCTGGGTGCACAAATGTTTCCTTTCGGAGTTAAAGGCTGTCGAAAACGTGGAAAAAAAAATGAACTTTTAAGGTCCATAGCTTCCAATACTATGGGACCTACCGTAGTCGGGTCAAGACTTCACTTAGGCACTAATGTGTGAACTATCCAAAAATACACTTTTCAGAATCCAAAAGTATTCATGAAGCAACTTTTATAGAGGGAGTTTGGCTACGGTCATATAATCTGAAGTACTGTCAAACTGGCTCTATAGAAATTGTTGCGAAAATATCACAGGATTCTGAAACATGGATATATAGATAGGGCACATACTAGTTCCTAAGTGAAGTGTTGATCCGACTACGGTATGTCCCATAGTTTTAGAGCTATGGACCTTTAAAATGCTTTTTTTATATATATGTTTTCGGCAGCCTATATATAACTCCTAAAGGAAGCATTTATGCACCCAACATGGTCTATACTTTTTGCCTTATTTTGGTGTCGGGAATCACCTCCCAAACGTTGTCGGTGTTATTTTGAAACACCCTGTGTAAGAACAACTCGCAGATTTAAAAGCCGACAGAACATCAAAATTTAAACTTCTCGAAGCTCCTTTAGATACATTTTGGCTGACAATAAGGAGTGAATACCCGGTTACCTCCGATATGGTCACTGAGTATTATTGCCATTTTCAACTACATATTTGTGTGAACTGTGCCTGTCGACGTTGACTGAAATTAAATGAGACTTGCATTGTCAGCGATTTCTCCAAGAATCACACGCCTGTGTGTAGTTAAAGTAGGCACAAATATTACATTAAAGGTATGGGTAACATTATTATAATAGTAACAGAAGAGTATTTTCTACAGTAGAATAACTTCACATATGGGGCTTAAATCTACTGTCTTTATTTGCCATAATACTCTTTAAATCAGTTAGTAAACTACCCTACTAATAAATGGAGGATTCGTTTCTATTTCATAATATTGGATTAATTGCAATTCGCACTTCTATTAATAGTATCATATAAGTCTTGGTGCGCCAACTTGAAATGAAATGAAATTTTTGAGTTTTCCGTCCCATAGGGATGCCCTTTAGGCGAAAGGAGACAGTGATGATGAGAAATGAATGAATTGGTGGAATGAAGAAAGTGGGAGGAAACGAGAGAACCCCGAGGAAAAACACGCACATGGTGTTTATCTACCACAAAGTTCACTTGGCGGGAGCAAAGTTTGAACGCTCCAGAGATGAACGTTCTACCACTGAGCCACCGCGGCCCCTGGTGCGCCGAATTGAGTCATAACAACATCATGCTGTGCCGAAAGTAGAAAAAGGTTGCGGAACACTGCTCTACACGTTCCCGAGTTACGCATACTTCTGTCCACAACAGCGTTCAAGAGACGAAATCCGAAAAAAAAAAAAAAAAATGGCACTACATTCTTCGAATTCTTCTTAGATCTGCCTCTTTTACCCTGCATTTTACCCACAGACTGCAGTGGAAATTGAATGACAATATTGCAGTTTGGAACTTCCAGAAGCGCTGAAATGCGTGTTTCCTTATTTTTAATTAAGTCTAAGTTCTATTGATTGTAACTACTATTGAGTTCCAAATCTGAACTTCAGCGAATCTTCAGGTCGACACTTTCTGATTAAACAATGGGACATCTGAGTATTTTATAAATTCCCCCACATTTGGAGTACCAATTTATCTAAAGTTGCTCGGAAAAGAGTATTGGCCGCATTAGACCACATAGTAAACTCAAGGGGAGAGACAAAAATGATCGTAAATGACCGATGTTAGTGTCGAATCCATAGTTATCGGGGTCTATGAGCTGACTGGTGACAGTTTTAGGGATGGACACGAGTCGAGTTGAAACTCGACTCGAATTCGAGTCGATTTTCGAACCGAGTCAAAGGAAGTTTTCTCGAGTCGAGTTCCGAGCCGAGTTACTGTTTTTGAGATCGAGTTTCGATTCGAGTCGAGTTTTGATACATGGCTCGCTCGTTTAGCTCGTTTTGAAATCATGGCCTGATTGAACTGGAAAGCGAAAGCCATGAGAAATGTAAGCCGTAATATGAAATATTTTTAGTGTTGCTCACGAGAGGGGACACTGCTTGTATCTCATCTCGTCTCGATAACGAGACCACAATATATTTTTATAAAGAGACAGCCTCAAATGTCGTGAGCACCAATATAAATATGTACAGTATTTCTTATCATCAAGGCTGAGACCTGCACGGTCGAATTTCTGAACCTAAGCAGAAGCCCAACCCAGGTAGTGATGTCAAAAAGGCTCGGCTCGGTTCAATTGAGCCGGCTGGTCGGGATGAGCCATCGACTTGGTTCGGCTCGGCTCAGGTGAACCATCGGCTTTTGCCGGCTCGGTTGGGTGAGGTGTTGGCTCGGCTCACTTCTCGGTTCGGCTCGATAGTAGACGACCTGTGAGGCGAGCCACTCGAGCCGTTGACAGCCCTAAACCCGGGCCGAGCACCGCGGTGATTCAGATAAACTGCTACTTACAGAACAAAAATAACAGGGTTGCCGGGGTATTCAAAGATGGATATAGGCCTATACAGGATATGTCTCATGTAACCATTATTATTATTTACTGGTTCTCAAGCTGGCCGAGAAAACCAATATTTTCATTATTAATAGTGAAAAGATACCAATATTTGCAAACAGTCTATTTCGGATAATAATGTTATTTGTATAATATGGGCAGCTCGTGTAAACATAATGGTATGCCACATTTTCTAACTTTCGAGTAAGTATGAAAAGAAAGTTCATCATTCCTATGCAATTCGATACAATGGCACATACCAAACAAGTTTCCCTTGTGGTTTAATACCAATCCAGTCCACCTAATAACTTAATTTTACCAGAAGTGACAATTATCATGATGTTCGCTCAATCCTTTTATATCGTAAATAAAGTGCTGACTTCGCTTCTTAATATTTTGTATAGCCGGAAATTCTCTTTTATCTTATTCATTGGAGACAAACGTTCTTACAGATTTAGACTGGACTGCAACTGAACACGTGTGGTTTATTGTTCAACAGCCCTGCAACTCTGCAAGTAAACAAGTTACCACCAAACGGAATCTGTAATCAGAGGTCCCTACAGAGGTTCACACTTTTCTTTACTGAATAGTTTTAAGCTCTTTCCCTTTTTACAGTAGGCAACAAAAAAGGAAAAAAAACAATATTAATGAGAGATATATTTATTTATATATTACTAAGCTACCAGATACAATCTCAGGGGCCATTTTACACTGGAGCACTCAAGAAATCAACAATTATAACAACATTGGGAAAGGAAGTGGAAGGATGGCGGCCAGGGTCTGTATTTGAAGGTACCATCTCATCATTGACATGGTGTAACTGAGGTAAACCCTGGTAAACCTCAGTCAGGATACTGAACTCTGCATTCGAGCATGGGACCTCCCGATTGCGAAGCAAAAACGCTGTAATAATAATAAATCTTTGAGTTTTACGTCCCACGATTATGCCGGCTAAGCTAAAAGAGACGGGGGATGATGAGAAATGAATGAAATCATGGAAGAAAGTGGGAGGAAACGGGAGAGTCCCGAGGAAACCCATGCACACGGTGTTCGTCCACCACAAGGTTCACTTGGCGGGAGCAGAGATGGAACCCGGGACCCCATGCACCAGAGGTGAACGCTCTACCACTGAGCTCTACCCTTATAATATTATTATTAATAAGTTGTAGTGGTAGTAGTAGTGCCATTGATAATAATTGTATTGTGTATGTAAGATACTTGAAGAGAGTACTTGAACTACACACACGATTCGGCTCGATTTGGCTCGTTTTGCCTCGACTCTAGAAACTCGAACCAAATTCGAGTCGAGTTGGAGGAAATTTTTCGAGCCGAGTTCTCGAGTCGAGTTCAAAGATGTCTGTTTCGAGTCGAGTCGAGTTTCAAAGAAAACTCGCTCGTACCCATCCCTACTCTTATTGAAACGTGTTAATTGCGAGCGGAGCGAGCAAGAAAATTTTTTAACACGTTTATTTCTTTGTAAACCGACAACATTGATTTAATAGGGCACCAATACTTATACGGGGCGCAGCGTCGTTTGCTCTTTTACACACTTTTTCTTCCTCGTTCGGCGCCCCATTGCTATCAGTGAACAAGTCAAAACTTGTTGTGACTCTTATTGAAAGGTGAGAGTTGCAAGCAAGACAATTTTTAACAAATTTATTTCTTTGCAAACCTACAACAATATTGATTTAGTAGGTCGCCAATAGTCATATAGGGTACAGCGTCGTTTGCTCTTTCCCAACACTTTTTCTTTCTTCTTGCTCGTTCGGCGCCCCCTTGCTATCAGCACCCTGGGCAACCGCCCCGCTCGCCCCCCTCTAGCTACGGCTCTGAGTACGATATGGCCCTATCATTTAACATGTTTTGATATACGTAACAACACAAAAATTAGTCTCTAAAACATTTTATTTTCTTTTGTACACAGCTATCTTTAAATTCACTATGTCTATTTGCCGAAATATACCCGTTCTTGGCACGGAAAAATAATACTATGAAAAATATATTTGAATTTTTTGCCCAGTTGGAGGTGTGTGGGTATGACTTATTCCCAGCTCATTTCTTTAATGCATATCAAGAATTCACGGCCTGTTGCACTATTGTGATATTCAGTACCTTCCTAAAATATAAAAAAATACTATATCAAGATCAAATACATCATTTTATGACAAGTCGCTGAACTGTGAAAGTGTTCTATATAAGGCCTGGATTTATATGTAACGAGATGTTTCTCTCTTTTTTTTTTTTTTTTCAAACACGTACGAGCCCAAAAACAGTTTATTATCCCAACTAGAAGTCTCCAAGTGTAAATTACAAATTTTATTTAACATAAAAAATACATATTTTTTTAAATTAAAGTTATCTAAATACATATTTTGGACATTTTGGTAATACATATTTTTAAATTTTTCGTTATTTTATTCTAAACTTCGCAAAAAATTGCTCTTTTCTTTCTCTCGAAAGAAATATACATTGGAAAAAGGTTACTTAATGGCATACCCCTACATATGATAAACAATCCCGAGCTCCGAAAATTTCTTACCAAATATACAAAGTTAGGTCCTCCAGATGAGTCAACGCTTCCGAAAAGCTATCTACCCAGGTGTAATGGAGACACATTAATACACATTAGGTCCGTATGTGAAAATGGAAAATTTTGGGTGAGCATTGATATAACTAATGATTCCATTAGTGTTGGAAAAGTGGGGAATTTTATAGTAGGTTCACTGAAAAATGAAAATTTCCAAATAACATATCTTGCCTCTAAAGAACTTTTAGTTACAAATCACGTGACAATTGTCAGACTGTTCAATGAATCTTTGCACATTTTGTGGCCGAATGATGTGAAATATAACAATGTTATGTCTTTTCTGACTGATGGTACTCCTTATATGAGGCAAGCTGGTGAAGTTATTTCTGCATACTACCCTAATACTATTCACGTGACGTGTGTTGTACACGTCCTACATCGATTGTGTGAAAAAATTCTAACCCTTTATCCTAAAGTATACAAGTTAAGTGTCAAATGAAAAAAAAAAAAAAATCGTAAAATCGCCAACTAGAATTCAACTTTCCAAAGAAACAAATCCCGATCTTTCACTTCCTCCAACACCAGTAATCACACGGTAAGATACCTGGCTTAATGCAGTACTATTTTATGCGGATAATTTTGAAGCATTTGCATCTTTGGTAACTAACTAAACCCAAGCCATGCTTCATCCATTGAAATTGTTCAAAATTGAGTAAATGACAGTGGCTTGAAATGTGACTTGGCTTTTCTATCTGCCAGTTTCGGTTTCTTGACTGACTAACACACACTTTCAATATATCTACTACGGTAGATTTATTGAGTACTTTGGTCCAAGAAGTACAGTGCATTGAAAGAAAGCTGTATTTCCTTCTGCTTCGAAAGCTGAAGTCGTACGAAAAAAATTAAGGATCTGTTTGAGGAAAATATTGGCTATAAAACGCTGGGTGAATATTCGTGATATGCCGCTTTTCAAATACGCTAGGTTAACATCGTGTGATATAGAACGTTCCTTTTCTCAATATAAGGCATTATTTCGTGACAATAGGCATGGCTTTACAATGGACAATTTGGAAAAGACGTTAGTTATTCACTGCAATGATCATGGAATTTCGACATCTGATGAATAGGAGCTATTGGTGAGAACCAGTATTTATTTTTCTTATTTTTGGCGTTTTTCCATACTTTTCCTTGATATTTTTGTCTCTATTTTCTAACTTTTAGCAAATGCTTTTGTTTTTCATTTTTAGGACACATAAAATAAACATTTTAAAGTTTTTAGCATTAAAAAATCCGGGCCCTGGTACTATAGTAGCTGGAGATGTAACTTATACCATGCGCCTGTTTTGTAGAAACAGCTTCTTTTGCTTTGAGTCTGACAGTTAACATTTTACTTAAGGTAATAAAAGTTCCGAGCATCAATCCTTATGGTGTAACCAATGGCACGCTATTGGTGAAGCCTTCGTTCATGAATGCTAGTTTTATAAACAAATATCCCATGAAAAACCGAGTCGCTTTCAAAGACATTCTTGATTATAATGCAACTGGTCTCTCGGATGTGAATGAATATGATTCTTTTGTTTGATCACGCAACAATTGTCTAGTGCTGATGATTAATAATCTAGTCCTGAAATTCTCACTTTAGTACAGAAATTCCAACATCATTTTAGGTGGAAATTCTTATCTTGAAAACATCAGTGATTTATAACCTGTTATAGGCGAGATGGTACGACACCCTAAATACAGTGCTCTCTTGCATAGAATTTATTAGGCCAAATCATCGGTATGGACTTGTATACGGGGCAAAGATATATCCATCTTTGTGGTAGGGTGCTAACTTCTGGCGCGTGCTGCCCCTGATTCGATCCCGGTTCCCGGCACGTGGGCTTTGCAGAGGGTCAATACTGTATGCCTGGGCTTTTTCGGAGCTCTTCCTTTCCTCCCAAGTTTTTCATTCCACCATATCGTTCATTACCATCATCATCGCAGCCCTCAGCTTTTAAGTATAAATGTGGGACGTCACACCAAAAGACTGGCCTCCTTCTCTTTTGCAACTTGGTCGTATTGAAGCAACGATGTTCTTTGCTACTAATGTTAAAATTCTACCGTATACGTTGAACACCTAACGAGAAAAGACCTGCTGGTTCTACTAAAATAACATGATCTTCATTCTTTAGAAACCCTTTCAAAACATACATTGTGTTTCGGAGGGTCAGTAAACGGAAGGATTAAAATGAGAAACCTGTTCACTGAAAATATCTTCCCCAAAAATACGACAGGTGGGGTACATTTGTTGGTACTGTCGGCGACAGCAGCAATACAATAGTACCATTAACGCATCCCATTCATATTCCATATTGCAAACCAGTGAATATTTTATTCCATACTAGTTCTCTTTTCTTCGCTATGAGCCCTGTTTTCACCATGTGTTCGAATCCTTTTCCATTATCGCATTCATGTTGCGAATTGTTTAAGCCGGAATTTAGACGTTATGATAAATCATCAAGGGTAGAAATAAATTTCAGAAAACATCAAGTCTAAATTAGTTTATCGCATCATATCTCTCTTGCATATGTACGGTGCGATAAGTAGAAACTGTCCAACTTATTGCATGCAAGACAGGTAAAGTCCCCCGTAGAGAAACCACTTCCAACCCTTTCTGGATGCCAGCTTCTCGGAAGGAAAGCGGAAAATGAATTAATTAGCTTTTTAAAATGTTTAAATATTCTTAATTTCATGGTGCGTATTTACTTGTTTTTTTACTGTAAATTACGTCCTCATTATTAGTCTATATTTTAATCAGTAGATCGCTAGTGACTTCAGAAGTGAAAAGTAGCGCTCAAACTTAAGAAAGGTTAGCCACCCTTGTTGTAGACCTATTCAATATTGTTTTGTTTTATTTTTCAGTTCTTACTCTGGTTTGTCAATCAAGCGTTTTAGTGTTTATCTCCTGTTATTGCTGATCGGGACGTTAAACCGAAAATCAACTCAACTCAATTCCGAATTCAGAAATTGTATATAGATACTTCATAACTAAAATTTCGAATTCAAGATGTTATATATATATATATATATATATATATATATATATATATATATATATATATATATATCGGGTGTACTAACAATGGCCCTCACGGACCACAGACCACTCTTCTATAGATCAAAATAAAGCGAAAATGTTATATGATGAAATGCCCTCCGGGGCCTCCTTCAGCCGTTATGGGGAATCAAAATTTCACAATGTGACTACGTCGCAGAGTAACTTCAAGCCATTAGCATTATTCTACGAATACAACAAAGCAGTTAAATCTGCTGCTTCACTAATAAATGATGCCAGTATCAATCAATATCGACTTTACTTGCCATATGAAAAGAATCGATATATCTATTTGATAGATTGATACATCTAATCTATGGTTCTTTATTTGCGACGTTGCTACATAGTGCAATTTATGTCTCCAGACGACGACTCGATAGGTATACAAATATATATTTTTTGCTTTATTTTGACTTGTAGAATAATGCCCTGTGGTCCGTGGGCGCCATTTTTAGAACACCCGATATATCGGATCCAGGATATGATCAAGGGAGGGGCTAAACCATAGTTTGCCTTTTATGCAATGTAAAGCAGGATTCAAGCCCATTTTACCCAGTGTATACCTGAGCATCAAGGGGGTGGGCTATAGCCCCTATAGCTCCTTCCTTGGATCCGCGCCTTTGGGTCGCGGACATAAGCTCACCAGTAATAACATAATTGTATTATAAGATAACTAATGCAAGAAAGAATACAATATTGATAACTAATTACGTTTATAGGTTAACTAATTTAATTACAAAGGAAAATAAACCTGAATAAAATAAATACAAGTAATGTAAAAATGGCAAACGGAAAATGACAAAAATGAAAACTAGACTTTGCATACAAGGTATCAAAAAAAAAAAAAAAAAGTTCTTGCCGATTTCAGAATCCGCACAGAGTCTACGTTGTACTACAAAATACTCACGGTTACGTCTCGAAGTAATCGCCATCTGCATCCAGCACCGTCTGGCAACGTTCCTGCAATTGTATAATGCCATGGTGGTGAAAGTCAGCGGTCTTGGAAAGAATGAAATGAAATCTTCAAGTTTTACGTCCCACGGTTATGCCGGTTAGGCTAAAGGAGACTGTGATGGTGAGTAATGAATGAAATGGTAGAATGAAGAAAGTGGGAGGAAACGGGAGTACCCCGAGAAAACCCACACACACGGGGTTTGTCTCAGTGGTCTTAGAAGCAAAGAAGTCCATGAGTGCGGTCCACAGGTATCTCTCATTTTCAAATTGTCTCCCAAGAAGGTAATTGTCCAGGGAATAAGACAGTTTCCCAACCAAGTTGCCGAATGGTTTTCCGAGTCCTTTTTGCCACGTGTAGGTTTACATTATCGTGAAGGACCAGCACACCTTTGCGATTAACAAATGCCGGCTCCTTTTCCTGCAATGCACGGTGCACTCGTTGCAACTGCTGGGAGTAGACATCTCCATTGATGGTTTGGCCTGGAGGTATGAGCTCATAATGAATCACATGGCGATAATTCCACCATACGCACAGCATAACCTTCTTAGGATGCAGAGGTGGTCTTGAGGTATGTGGAACTGCGTCACGCGAATCACGAATTTGTATTGTGATTCGTATTAGCAATGACAGTAAAGTGGATTTTTCTATTTCTCCTGTGCATCATCGACATCATTATATCAGAAGTATTTCACCATTACCAGCGGGTCATTTACCGCGACTGAGAAACTGCCATGCTCCGCGATCTTCTATTAACCTTTACATCTTCACATACGATTTTTCTGTTTTCATATAGCCAATAGCCTAATTCTGTTTCTATATAGTCTAATTAATCCCCTCTCTCTCTTTCCTGCCACCATACCTTCTAGCACATCCCTCATGATACAGTTCCTTCTTAACCAATATCCCAACCAGTTTTTCTTCCTCTTCTTAATATTTTTCTCCTTCCATTTCTAACACCCTCTCATTCGTTTTCCTCTCGACCCAGTTATTTCCTCCATTCTTCTCAACGCACATATTTCGAAAGCCTTCAATTGTTTCTCATCATTTGTGAATAATATCCATGATTCTGCCTTATAAATACAGTAAAATACATTACACGAAACATTTTATGAGTCTTTTCTCAACTGTATTCAAGGTCCCACAAAATAGTATTTTCTTCATCCTAAAGGCTTCTTTCGCCATTTATATACTTGCTTTTATTTCACGTTCGCATATAATCACTAATAATATTCAGATATCGAAAACTAGTAATTTATTCTTTTCTCTCGCTCCTACTTCTATATTTGACACCGATCGCTTCGTTTCAATCACCATGGATTTTGTCTTTCTAACATTTATTTTCACTCCATATTCTTCAGAAGCCTTCCTCAAGTTTTCTAAATCTTATTAATTTTCTTTTTAGATTCTGCAACAACAACTGTATCAACCCCAAACCGTATACACCTCATCATTTCATCTCCTACCGAAATTCCATCTTCATTAGGTAGACTCGTTTTCGCTATCTCTTCTATATTGCTATTAAGTAATGTCGGCAAAATACATAATCTCTGTTGAACTCACCTTTTAATTACACTGCCCATCTACTGTGCATGCACCAGCGAATTTCCATGAAAGATCATGAATAATTATGATAATTTATATAGTATATATGGACGAATACGTAATAGAACCTATATAAATTATATCGTTCCTCATAGTACCGAATACGGTAAACATAAAAACATCAATAGACATATTACATCAGGGCGAAATAGGCATAAATTTCAGACACTTCAAAACAGATTTCATTCGTTCTTACCGCTGGTCTAGTGGCTAGCACATGTGTCTGTGGTGTACCGGGTCCCCGGTTCGATTCCCGGTGGGGGAATTTTAATTGACCTAAATGTTTTTGCATTCGTGTTCCTGTCGTTCAAGCTTAAAGGAAATGATTGTAAAACGTATATAACCGAGTAGAAAATAAAGACAACTTACTCAGATACGTTCAGTGAATCAGTTAACTTAAAGACAAGAAACAACGTGTCTAAGGCATTTGTAACTTGAAAGAAACTATTAAAGGTTAGTTCCATCCCACCGAAGTAACCTTTTTCTTTTACCTGTTCTCGAAGTTTCTCTTTGTTTTTCTATCAGAGTCGAATAAATAGAACTTCGAATAGAAACCACGTTGAATTCATTTATTGAGTAAGCCTGAAATTCTTATAAGATATGGATATGATATTTAGGAATAGGCACGCGCGAGTTTTCTTTGAAACTCGACTCGACTCGAAACACATCTTTGAACTTGACTCGAGAACTCGGCTCGAAAAATTTCTTCCAACTCGACTCGAAGTTGGTTCGAGTTTCGAGTCGAGTCGAGGCAAAACGAGCCAAATCAAGCCGAATCGTGTGTGTAGTTCAAGTATCCTCTTCAACTATCATACATACACAATACAATTATTATCAATGGCACTACTACTACTACTAATAATAATAATAAATATTATTATTATTATTATTATTATAAGGGCCGCCGTGGCTCATTGGTAGAGCGTTCACCTCTGGTGCATGGGGTCCCGGGTTCCATCTCTACTCCCGCCAAGTGAACTTTGTGGTGGATGAACACCGTGTGCATGAGTTTCCTCGGGGCTCGCCCATTTCTTCCCACTTTCTTCATTCCACCATTTCATTCATTTCTCATAATCCCCATCTCCTTTAGCCTAGCCGACATAAGAATAGGACGTAAAACTAAGATTTATTATTATTACAGCGTTTTTGCTTCGCAATCGGAAGGTCCCATGCTCGAATCCAGAGTTCAGTATCCTGACTGAGGTTTTCCAGGGTTTTCCTCAGTTACACCAGGTCAATGTTGAGATGATACCTTAAAATACAGACCCTGGCCGCCATCCTTCCACTTCCTTTCCCAATGTTGTTATTATTGTTGATTTGTTGAGTGCTCCAGTGTAAAATGGCCCCTGAGATTGTATCTGGTAGCTTAGTAGTAAATAAATAAATAAATATATATCTCTCGTTCACTTAATTCTGCAAAAGATGGCTGATGATGGGCATGAAGTCATACGTTTCCAGGTACATATACACTTCCTAAGAGACCACCAATTTTACGATACCTTTTCGATACGAGACAGACACAAACTTTGTCTCCTAGACTATTGTCATGGTCTGTATATGACTAACTTAAGACACAATCTATGCTACATTCGCGAAGTGTTCTCTCGGGATTCGTGTAAAAATTGATTCAAATGCAAAGTTGTCCGCGGCCCAATGCATATTGCACTAATTTTAACGGCCCATATGTAATTTGCATATTTATGGGCCTTCATATATCCGGAATCCTATTATACACTATTATAACGCTCGGGAACAAAATTGTTTTTACACTAGTTTCTTTAGATGGAACTGGACATTAATGTGGGTATATGCAAAACAAACTGGATCAAGTATTGTTGTGAATGAATATTAGTCTAGTAGTACTTTACTGAGTAAATAGGCAGGACGATATGGAGGAGAGATTTGAATCGGATAAGCACAACAGTGGCTTGTGATTGAAGAAGACAAAATTATGATGTACCACTGTTGTCAGAAATAAATAAAGTATGAATAATGATAATATATTGTAGATATTCATTATTATTATTATTATTATTAATTTCAGCACACAAAGTGTCACACACGTAAATATTTCGTTAAAGCAGAGAAATGAACTTGTTTTTCTCATTGCCTTTGTAAATAGCTGTGGGATTCTTCCTGTTATTTGAGGAGTGTCTGCAAATTTTGACTACCATAGCTTTGCTCAAATAAATGACACTGCCGCAGAAAAGTAATATTGTTCTTCTTCTATTTTTATTGCCTACTATAAAAAAGGAAAGATCTTAAAACTATTTAGTAAAGAAAAGTCTGAACCTCTGTAGGGACCTCTGATTACAGATTCCGTTTGGTGGTAACTTGTTTACTTCCCGAGTTGCACGGTTGTTGAACAATAAACCACACGTGTTCAGTTGCAGTCCAGTCTCTGTAAGAACGTTTGCCTCCAATGAATAAGATAAAGAATTTCCTGCCATACAAAGTATTAAGAAGCGAAGTCAGCACTTTATCTATTTTGATATGTGGGGGGCTCGGTAGTTCAGTGGTAGAGCGTTCACCTCCGGTGCTTGGGGTCCCTGGTTCGATCCCAGTTCGCGCAGTATGGACTTTGTGGTGGACAAACACCGTGCTCGTGGGTTTTCTCGGGGTTCTCCCATTTCCTCCCACTTTCTTCATTTCACTCATCTCTCATCATCACCGTCTCCTTTAGCCTTACCGGCATAACCGTGGGACATACAACTTAAAGATTTCATTTCGTTTTTACCATTATATGAGAGGATTTAGCGAACATCATGATAATTGTCACTTCTGGTAAAATTAAGTTATTAGGTGGACTGGATTGGTATTAAACCACAAGGAGAACTTGTTTGGTATGCGTGATTGTATCGAATTGTATAGGAATGATGAACTTTCTTTTCATACTTACTCGAAAGTCAGAAAATGTGGCATACCATTATGTTTACATGAGCTGCCCATATTATACAAATAACATTATTATCCGAAATAGACTGTTTGCAAATATTGGTATCTTTTCACTATTAATAATGAAAATATTGGTTTTCTCGGCCAGCTTAAGAACCAGGAAATAATAATAATAATAATAATAATAATAATAATAATAATAATAATAATAATATATAGAAACTAGATGATAATTATTCTTCTCGTAAGAAATTCTAAATATGAGGAATTTAAAAATACCATAGGAAAATTATACAGTTAAAGACAATATAGGAATATTATGGAAGAGTATTATGAAGATAATTTAAAGTTAAGTATGATTTCTTTTGTCACTAGAATTCTTTATAATGATTGATACTAACAGAAAAACAGACTAATAAAGCAATATGTTAATACTGAAAAATTAGTAATTTCTCCATATAGCTTATGATAAGATATTCAGAAAAGTGATCACTTTTGAATTATCCCTTTTATTAATCATTCATAATGGAAGCCATTTCAACACAGCTATACACAGTCACATATATAAAGACAAGGAGATGTAATGTTGATAATTATGGTTGGAGGAGTAATTCGAGATATATATATATATATATATATGATTTGATATATAAAGATTAGATGTGTACAAGGCGAGTGCAAGGGACATTCATCCTCTCACCTCACTTTGCCCTCACAACGTCCGCGACATGCTTCGCATCCTTTCGGGAATCCCTTGCGGCGCTTGCCTTCTACACATCTGATCTTATCTTTGGATGGTCCATGTTTAGAGTGTGTGGGCCGCCTAACACCGCCCTTCTATCTCTTGTTTTGCCAGAATTAGCCTTCAAAATTCATTTTCCCACCCTTTTGGACGTCCGTAACTCGGTTAGGAGGGCGAGATTGACATTGTGTTATATGGACATTTTTATTTGTTCTCATCTGTAGAATCACCTCCCAAGCGTTGTAAACAACCTTGCTTTACACCCAGGATATAATTTACTGCATCGTTAATATTAGGCCTAGAGTCATGGTTCAAACGAAATTTTCTTCAATATAACGAACCCTTTCCAACGATACCACTCACATGTTCGTATCATACACCTGAAGAGGAAAATTCGGGAAAACCCGGATTTTTAAAATAATCCCCCCGAAACACACCATCACTTTGGCCAGTCGCGGATCTAGGCCTGGGCCGGGGGACCTAGATCCAGGATTCTCTGAGGGGGGTGCACCGATAACTACCAGTACATTTGAATTAAATTTGAGTTTTTTAAATGCTTTTAGGCATCTGTGATGTGAATGAGAAATTACTTTAGAAATGCTAAGTGTTTCCTTTCGATGAATTCTTTTCCTTCGACTTTCAGAAAATTGAGAAACTATTGCTTTGGCAAAACTCACTGTTAGCTTCTCACTTTTGGAAGTGTATATTTACAACGAAATGAAATTTTTGAAAATGAAATGAAATGAAATTTTTGAGTTCTAAGTCCCAAGGTTATGCCGGCTAGGCTAAAGGAGACGGTGATAATGAGAAACGAATGAAATGGTGGAAGGAAGAAAGTGGGAGGAAACCCACGCACACGGTGTTTGTCCACCACAAAGTTCACCTGGCGGGAGCAGGGTTTGAACCCGGAATACCATGGACCAGAGGTGAACGCTCTACCACTGAGCCACCGCGGACGACATGTTTACAACGAAACGGGGGTGGACTTGCACCTTTGCACCCCATCCCCCAAAATCCGGCCATGCCTAGGACCCCAGTTTTTTGAGTGAAAAAAATATTTTTTCATTTATATATTTTTCAAAGTTTATAGTAAAGTCATAATATACCTATTATAGTCTGGGGTCTGACTGGCTCCCCGATTTTTTTACCTTCTACATATGACACTGACTCTGGCCTAGCCCTGGGTTCACGTAGGGTTCTGAAAATTTCTTGAAAATACGTACTTACGTACACAATGCGTGTGCAAAATTTCCATCTTGTATCTTGAAAACAAACGGATGATTTTTTTTTTTTTTTTTGAAAATCTGAATTTAGGCCACACACACACACGTAGCTAACCGGTTAGCACACGCGCCTCTGGCGTGGGAGACCCGGGTTCGATTCCCGGTGAGAGATCATGTGGTTTGGATTCCAGTTAGTTAGTAGGTCCACGTCTCACATAGCCTCGCTGCTGAACAGGACATTAAACTCAAAATCAACTCATATTATAAAAATTTACTGCGTCGTTACTATTTGGCCCAGAGTCATGGCTCAAACACTATTTTCTTCAATATAACAAGCCCTTTCCAACGGTATGACTCACATGTGCGTATCATACACTTAAAGTGGAAAAATTGGGAAAAATCGGAATTTTTTCTGAAAAAAATCGCCCCCTCGGAATAGTTTCAACCCTCAGGCTCGTGCCCGAGTACACATAGGGATCTAAAAAAAAATTGAGAAATACTCAAAGGTGCACACAATCCGTATGCAAAGTTTCAATCTGGTATGTTGGAAACTAAAGGCTTGGAAAACTTTTGAAATTTCCTTAAGGATAAGTCACTTCCCTCCGCCCCCACTTGGCGCAACCGAGTTGACCATCTGGTTCCAAAATGCATCCGGGATGTTCTTGACTTGACCAATAAAAAAGCCGGCGTAAATACCTGTTATAGAACCAAAATAAGCGGTCAAAAATAACACTTATGCCATGGTATCTAAAGATACCATAAATCCTAAAAGGTTTAACGAGAAGTTGCGTAGTTACGGATTAGTATACGAGGTATATATATACTTGAGGCGTGTGTGTGTTGTGTTGAAATATTTTGGGGCAAAAACGTACTGTATATATTACCTTTTAATTTAGATATATTCTGTGGACACAAATACAAAAAATGAATGAAAAACCCCAGCAATAAAATGACACTAGTCTTTCAACTTACGATTAACGATTCTTAAGTGTCTAAATAGGTAACACCGTTCTATATTTCTTTTATTTTTTCAACATAAACACAATTATGTCATTGCCATGGACGTGATAATTGCAAAAGCCGCATAATCGTTCTTTTCCATTTCAAGCTCTCTATTTTAGTACGGTGGGAACACAAATTATCAAGAAACAGGAATTGTCCTTTCACGAGTGACAGGTAGAAACGCGCTAACACACACCACAACCAACATCATGGTCCTGTTTTTTTTTTTTTTTTTTTCTGAAATAGTTCGCATAACCTCCGAAAGAGGTCAGATTCTATTGACGACTGCGAAAGATATCTCCGAGTGATATCGCCGTGTGTAAATAGAAAATCTCTCTTGCATATGATAAAAAAAAATCTACCCCTGATGATTTATCATCAAATTTAAATGCTGCCTAAAAGAAAGAAAAGAACATTTTATCCTTCAGTTGCATCATGGACAACAACCAGAACCCTCGTTGGTAACCTGAAATCAAAGGTCTGATATAAAATGCGTTCACTAGGTAATTATCAACAGCAAGCACATTCGATATCCACTAGTTCGAAATTTCGAAGCTTTAGCGGGAGACATCGTACTTTGGAGAGTAATTTCTCGTGTTTGGTTACATGACTTCTCATTTGAGCTTTATTACTTTGGAGCTTCAAGAAATAAAATTTAACATGAAACTCGTTTCACAGATGAAAAACGCACTATTATCACAAAGGACTGAACAAGAGATTTGCTGCGTGGCAGGTAGATAACTCCGTTGATTCCAGGGTTGGAAAAGATATATTTTGAAAAAGAACAAATGTGTTTAAAACATGAAAAAGATGTTTAAAATTTTTTAAACATATTTTAAAACACATGAAAAAAACATGTTTTAAACATTTTGAACAGTTTAAAACATGATTTTAAACATATATTTCAAAATTGTGTAGTAACTTATTTGTTAAGGCGGTTGGTACCTCTTCGCTAAGTCGAGTTTTTCCCTATCTAATAACATTGTAACTTTTTTCGTGTTTTTCTCAGCAAGCAATGAACAAATCCTTACAAAAATGTGCATGGAGTCAGGTCAATAATAAAGGATTCATTATATGAGCTTATAATTTTACTAAAAGCCTCCGATTAAGTTATTCATTCCCCCCTTTTTTCATGTGAAGATTTGCAACAATGCATTGACGACACTGCGTTCTCTCTTCTAGCAGATTGCGGGGAGTAACTGAGGGTTACTTTGAAGTTTGAACATTGTCCACAGCTGTGAGGGGACCCTTTTCAACAATAACATATTTATGGCATTTCAGTGAGGAGGCGTTGGAGTACGTTTTCTTTGCTCAAAGCAGAAAAAAATAAACACAGCGAGAACAGATCCATTCTTCTTTACATTAGCTTTTCCCCCCGTCAAGTATGGACAGTTATAAGCAATTAGAAGCGAACTGTCTCTATTGAATAAAGATCCTTCTAATGTATACGAAAGCGAATGTCACTTTATTATTATTATTATTATTATTATTATTATTATTATTATTATTATTATTATTATTACATTTTTCAAAACAAGAAGAGACATACCTTTCTTGACTTCAGTGCCCATTCTATCTATATATGAAGTATTTATAATAAACTTCTATACTGGTTAAAGAAAAACTACTTTTATAGTGACGTATCTTGCTAAGAGAACTATTTTATTTATTATATTTCAATTTAAAATAAAGTGTGTGGTTTGTAACAACGAATACTGCTCAAAATAGTACCTATTACCAGTCAACTTTAGATTTGGACAACACCACCAATATATATTGTATACATTTAGACCCAATTGGATCAAAAGATCCAATATATTTCAGACAAAAATTTTCTTGTAGGCCTTACATCTCGAGAACTACATATAACGTACCCAAACTATGACTTAACTCAGTACGATGTGCTTATTGCGTAAAAAATACAAAAACTCGATTTAAGGACCTTTCAAAAATTTTGTGGGCCGATCCACAAAATTCAATATATTTCATTCAAACATTTTCTTGTACGCCCCATATTTTGAGAACTACAGGTAGTGTGGCCAAACCCAACCAAACAATTTACTCAGTATGATGTGCATATTCCGTAAAAAATACGAAAACTCGATTTAGGAGCCGTTGCTAACTTTTGTGGCCCCTGATCCATAAACTAATTATTTAGCGAGATCGCAATCTTTTTATGCACTTTTTGGATCATTTTTAAAATTTTTAGCCAAGATCGCTACCTTTTGATCCATTTTTTTGGATTATTCCTAATTTTTTTTGTTTTTATTATATATATATATAAACGGTGATACAAAGAAAATTTAGGAAAGAAATTGATCTGACTGAAGAATTGTTTAAATCTAT
This sequence comes from Thermobia domestica, assembly GCF_964235325.1. NCBI lineage: Eukaryota > Metazoa > Arthropoda > Insecta > Zygentoma > Lepismatidae > Thermobia > Thermobia domestica. Next base: position 72,743,347 of record NC_137470.1, on the reverse strand, counting down.
TTTATAGAATCTTTTAGGTTTGTTTAATTATATTCCTGTCAACTGCAGATTTTTTAAAAATATCTCTTTTTAACCTATATTTGTATTCTTTCTTTACTCACTCATCCCCTCTATATATCTATAACTTTTGTTAATTTTTTAAAGTTGCTTAGATAACTTTCGATGTTATCCGCAAAATTTCGTTAGCATCTTATTTGAACTACTTTTTAAAATGGAATGTGTACGATCTTACAATGTACATAGTATAACAAAAAATAGATTTTATGTGCTGCAACGCTGTAATCTCACTTTAATTTGCCATAGTATATTTTCTTTCTTTCTTTGCGTGAAAGTAAGATTTGAAACCAAATTATTTCTTTTAAAATTTATACATGAAATAAAAATTGTTTCTAAAAAAAACTATGACATACTGATTGTATAAATATATGTGAAATGTTAGTGTTTTGTTTGACTTATTTGTATTGATTGAAGTCAATACTTCGAGTGTAACTTTAGCCACTTATCAACAAAATTAAAAAGTCGTAGAACAGTATAATTTAAGCAAATTACTTACTTGATTTGAGACAATTTTGGGAGGGGAAGAGTAGAAATTTTACTAATAATTTTTTTTTTAATTTAACTTTTCCTGTATTTATGTTTAGCGTGGCCTTGTGAATTTTGTTTACCTTTTTGTCAATGTAAACTCTTGCCTAGGGATTTTGGAGTATGCTCACAGATATTTAATTTGTGAATAGTGCTTTGGTGATATTTAGCATTTTGATTATACTGCTTGTTTATTTTGTTTTCTAATACGAGTAACTTCATTTACATAATGTTGTGGCTTGATGTAACAAAGTATTCCATCACATTTTTTATACTCATACGGTAATGTTTTAGTTTAATATGTATGATATTGACAAATTGGTGTACTTCAACAAAAAAGCCCTATCTTTTAAAATGAAGCCTGAAAAAATAATGCATAAAATTAAAATTATTCTGTTAATATGTGTTGTACTATTTGTATATATGTTGTAGCTATAGATGAAATTTCGTGTTCACCATCTGGAAAATAAATATTTCTTATTTAGAATGCGTAAGTTACAAGGTTATTATTAGCAGGTAACACTAATAAGTACCTATTCCCTTTTATCAAGAAATAAGTCCATATTCATATTTCGAAAAGTAATAAGAAAATGACGTTTGTATCTACATTAACAGTATATATTTCATTATGTACAGATGTTTTCTTGTGTGGTAAAAGAATCCCTGATGTTACACTTCACTTTCTCCTACAAATGTGCTCTGTTAGAAGGGTAATGTGTGGTCAGTTCTTCAGTTTCCCAATTGCCTCTAGATACTGAAACAATACCGAAAAATCTGTCATCACTAGGAATAGAATTCGACAGCATTCACGCTAAGGACACATTTGTGTTTATATATATATATATATATATATATATATATATATATATATATATATATATATATATATATAAAGAAAGAAAAGAAGTTATTTCTAAATTTCCTTCGTACGTAGTAAAAATGAAATTATTATTATTTAGCATTAACATTCAATACTACTATTCACAGTTTCAAACACACACACACAGGCCGGTAGCCAGCCCAAAAATTGTAGGGGGGCGGCTGAAGTGGGCCCGATCCAACCATATCATAGTTTATCACCATATTATAGTTCATTTGCAAGCCTACCGTGAAAAGTTTAGGAGGCCAGCGAAAATTTAGAGGGGCGGATCCCTAGACCCCCCTGGATACGGACCTGCATATACATATATATAATTATTTCAAAAAGCTATCTCCACTGGTTTACTTGTTTCCGTGAGATTACAAAAGTCAAAGAGCGCTGGTGTTTTCAATGTGAAAACCCCACTGGTGTCGGCAGCGCGGCCAGTCTCCGAGCAGGGTAACACAGGAAGTGGTGACCACAAATTTTTAACTAAGTTACTAGTGCCAAGCTACACTGATATTCCTTGCTCGTTACAATCAATTGTGCCACACGAATTTCCTACTATTATTATTATTTCACACAGGAAATTTGAAAATGAAATCTAAGTTTTACGTCCCACGCTTATGCCGGTTAGGCTAAAGGAGACGGTGATGATAAGTAATGAATGAAATGGAGGAATGACGAAAGTGGGAGGAAACAGGAGAACCCCGAGAAAACCCATGCACACGGTATTTGTCCACCACAAAGTTCACTTAGCGCGAGCTGGGATCAAACCACGGACCCCATGCACCAGAGATGAACGCTCTACCACTGAGCCACCGGGGCCTCCACACAGGAATTTTATCTGCTATCACAATCGTCTGCTAATTTATATTTGTATAACCAATCACCAGGTGTAAGACTGAAATACATGAGATGCGAGAGGCACCTTGATACGTTTGAAAGTAACCACAAGAACTCCGAATGAGACTAGACGAATATACTAAAAGCAATAGGTTTAGCAAAGAAAATAAAGAGTGCCAACTCCTTCTCAGTGCCATAAATCTGTCCTCGAAAAAGACGAGAGGGCTAGAAAATTTAATTCCACAGATGTGAAATGGACAGTTTAAAAACCTGTTTTAAATGGTCTCCCTCACGCTACTAACATAAACAGGGAGACACAGAGATCGCACTATTGCAAATCTTCACATGAAAAAAAAAGGGGGGGAATGAATAACTTAATTGGAGGCTTTTTAGTAAAATTATAAGCTCATATAACGAATCCTTTATTATCGACCTGACTCCATGCAAGTTTTTGTAAGGATTTGTTCATTGATTGCTGAGAAAAACACGAAAGAAGTTCCAACGTTATTAGATAGGGGAAAACTAGACTCAGCGAAGAGGTACCAACTGCCTTAAGACTGCTTGCCCTTTACTAGCAATCAGTGATTTTATTCTAATTTTTTTAACAACCGGTTCTGTATATACATACATTTTTTATATATAGGGGTTGGACAAAAAGTCTAAAACGTTTGCAAAAGTGTGAAAATCATACCTAGTATGGTGTGGGGCCTTATTTTGCGTCCATAGAGCTTAAATCCGACGTAGAATGGACGTATATAGCTCCTGAATCGTGGTGTCTGGTATTTTGTACCACTGTTCCTCCAAAACATGCTCCAGTTCCTCAAGGGATGCTGGTGGAGGGTAACGAAACCGAACACGCCTTTCCAACTCAGACCACAATGGCTCAATCATGTTCAGATCTGGTGATTGTGGGACCCAGGGGAGGTGTGATAGCTCCTGGTCATGCTCATCAAACCACGATTTCACGTTTTTTGCAGCGTGACAGTGCCAAATCATCTTGGTAGATGCCATCACCATCAGGGAACAATATTTGGGCCATGGGTAGAACCTGGTCCCCCAAACTGGCCTCATACGGCTTGGCATTCATCATTCCATGCAGAGCTATGATTGGACCTGCGGAAAACCACGATATCACTGCCCATACTGTAACAGAACCACACCCGTGCTTTACAGTTGGGAGCAGACAGTCTGTATCATAGGCCTGCGACGGTGTTCTCCATACGTAAACACGACCGATTGTTGGAAACCAGGTGAAGGGCAATTCATCAGACCACATTATGTCTTTCCACTGCTCATGAGTACACGCCTTGTGGTCCTTGCACCACTGGATACGCCTCTTCGCATTTACTGCTGACCAGGGGTTTGATGATAGTGGCCCTGCCATGAATTTTCATTTCATGAAGTTCCCGTTGCACTGTTTTCGATGAAACCGGGTTCTGTAAGCCGGAACTGAGTTCAGACGTAATTTTCATAGCAGTGGTCTTCTTTTTAGCTGCTACAATCCGTTTTAACGCCTTCCGGTCCTTATCTGACGAGATTGTCTTTCGACAACTGTTGTGCTTTGCAGACGTCGTTTGCCCATGAATTGTGTATGCCCTCGTAACATTAGACACAGTACCTTTCGATACCCCCACAGTGTTCGCCACTGTTGCCACTTGACCAATTTCTTCCTTAGTCCAATATTAAGGCTGCTAATTAAGAGTGACCTTTGATTGTTGAATGCTTCTTTGGCTATGACAATTCTTGACCTGATCACTTCGGTGTAGAATACTTCTTTCGTCAAAGTATTTCCCAGATACTTGAAATTATCGACCTCTTCAAGTTCTTTGTTCTACTCTGATCCGTAAGGGCGTGTTTCCACAGGATATTGTCATGACTGTCATATAAAAGATAATGAAATGTGTTTCAGCGTTTCAAAATTTTAAAAAATCCACTCCTGAGGGGGTCATTAATCCAAATTTCCCTTCCTTCCCGTTATTTTGAAAGTGATAATGCAAGGATTCGTTTAACATGGAGGCATAAAATTTGGTACATTTGTCTTTTTTTTTAAATTAAAAATACGGAAATATGTTTGTGTTTCTAGGAACTCAGTTTCTAAGGATGGAAAATAACTCCTTTCTATTGCATCCAAATCTGATTTTCTTTATTCTAAAAATTACAAATCTAAGCATAATCAAGTTGGAGGTGTAAAATTCGTTATATTTAATCTCTTAATTCCAAATAAAGTAATACCTTTCGGTAACTCCTTTCCAGGGTGGAAAAAATCATGATTTTTTTCAAAAAAATCATTTTTGTTGATTTTTTTGATTTAAATCGATTTTTTTTGATTTAAATCAAATCTTTTTCTTCGTATGATACAAGTCGCGAACTGAAGAAAAAACATTAGGAATTAGTATTAAATGTTAATTATGTCATTTAAGTGAAAGTATTGAGTTTTAATTTTGATTTAAATCCCAATCGTTAACCTATTTCAACCCCAAACAATGTTTCTTAAGCATTAAGGAAAAAGTACAGCAATGTATATCAACATGACACTTTTTTTTTTTTTTTTTTTTTTTACGAAAGTTACTGATATTTGGCAGGGACATATTTTTAAACAATTGGAACTAGCTAGCGGCACGAAATACATATAAAGTACATAAATTTCGCCTAAAATTAACTAACTCACTCTATGACCTATGGAACCCGGAGGTTCAATGCCATGTTCACAAAAGCTCTCCTGACTTCTATCCTTAGTCAACTGAATCCAGTTTCTATTTTGTATTCTTATTTCTGCGAGATCCATCTTAATATTGCCCTCCCATGTGCGACTAGGTCTTCCTAATGGTCGTTTTCCGATTGGACTTCCAGTTAAAACTTTGAAAGCGTTCCTACTTTCTTCCATTCTCGCTACAGTCCTGCCCACCTGAACCTCCAAGATTTGATGACCCTAACAATGTTTGGTGAATGGTATAAATTATGCAGTTTCTCATAATGAAGTTTTCGCCATTTCTCATTTCCGTTCCTTTTGGTTCCGAATATTCGTTTCAGGATTTTATTCTCAAATACTTTCAGTCTGCGTTCTTCCCTCAGCGTAAGTGACCATGTTTCATAACCATACAGCACAACAGGCATAATTATCGTTTTATATATTTTAAAGCTTCAAAATCCTCGATACAATTACGATGATAAGAGATTTTGAACTGAATAATAACACGAATTCCCTGCAGGAATTCCAAAATAAAAAAATCAAGATGATCATTTCCAGAAGAAGAAACACTTGTGATTGTTAAAAATATGTTTTATGTGACGTGAAAAACAGTTCAAATGCGAGTTGTCCGTGCATTTAAGACATCTATACATAGCAGGCACGTTTTTACACTTTTCTGTTGGCTATTTTATTTCCTCTTACAATTTTTCCTGCACAGGCGCGGCAAATTTTCTGCGATCACATCGCAGATCGCGGCATGTTCTGCAATGGGGTCAAGTATCCACTTTATCAAAAGTATTATTCGATATTTTAACGCATCCAAAATTTGTCGTATTACGATCCCGAGGAACTTCTATGTATTTAGTACATAAATTTCGCCCAAAATTTTAAAATCTATTTTTTTTTTTTGTTTCGGAGAGGGGATTGAACCCTCTAAATACGCCCCTATTATCTGGAAACAAACAAATAGACATGAACACAAAAGAGCTTTCATCTTAAATGTCCATGGTGATTTCCCCGTTGGAACAGAAATTTTAAAACCCTGTGTTACAAAGAGAAGAAAGCAGGGTTCACCCGTAACCCGTTCAAACGGGATTTTCCCTGATAGTTCCCACATGATACTCGTTTCATGCTGTGCTTACATACATTTGAGTCTCACTGTATTATGATTATTATCTTCCATAATCGGAATAACAGAATAGAAACGGGATTTTACTTACTTTCACTTTAAATTAATTCATTTCGGAATTTGATTTAAATCAACGATTTTTATTAAAAAAATCAAGTGATTTAAATCTTGATTAAAATCGTGATTTAAATCAGACTGATTTAAATCAATCCACCCTGCTCCTTTCTATGGAAGAAAAGAGGTAATTTATAAAATATTAAAATTTTATTTTCTCTATTCCAAAAGTGCTCAATATTGGAATTTCCTTAAGTTAAAATTTTGCTCCTCGGTACAAAATCTATTAATTGAAAAAGTGTTTCTGAATTTTTAAAAATCCAAACTTGAAGGGGGAAAAGGACTATCTCTACTTCCCCGAATTTCCTTTTGTTTATTAATACAGTGCCGAATGTAAGATTTCCCTTAAATTTGGGAAGTAAATTTCGGTGTATAGACTTTTCCACTGAAAATAAAAGAACACGTATTTCCGGGTTTTAGAAAATTCCGCTAAGGGGAAATGTATTTGTGTAAAACACATATTTCCCCTTCTTTACCTAGCTTTCCAATATGAGAATTAGCTATAGTTAGAAGCGCCAGATTGGGCACATGCACTCAATTCTAAATAAAAAATACGAGTTCCAGAGTTTTTGAAAAATTCTCCTTTAAGAGAGAAAAGAGATCATTTCTGTAACATTCAATTTACCACAGAAAGTGCTGAATGTAAGGATTTACCTAAGTTGGAAATACGCAGTGTATGAAATTAGTTATAGACCTATGGTCTCCCAAAAATACAAACTAATGTTTACGAGGTTTCGAAAATTTTGTTCGTAGAAGTAGGATATTACACTATCCAAATTTCCAATTATTTACTTAGAAAATACACAACGAGAGGATACGCATTTCAAATTGAAATGTTAAATTAATATATGAAGTAGGATTTGAGTTCAGCGTCTCTTTCAGCCCTACGGCTATTTGAGACGTGGACCTACAACGTAGTGTGGAATTATAACTAGAGATGGGCAAAACCGGTTTCTAGGAAAATCGAAAACCGAAAAAATGACATTTCGGTTTTTGTGCCTATCACTAATTAAAACCAAATCTCACTGTGAATCAAGCCCGGGTATCTCGCGCCATAGACGCGTACGTTATTCATATAGACAGCTGGGAGCTCTACATGACACTAATTAAGAAAGGATAAATGTGTTTTGGGTTTTCAAAAATACCACTTCTAAAGGGGAAACGGGATCATTTCCACACTGCTAAAATTTTCCTCTTCAGAAAGTGGCCAACGAGAGGATATGGTTAAGCTGAAGATGCGAAATTCGTATACGAGTCATCCAGTTTCAAAGCGGCTCTTGTCCATTTACATTAAATCTCTGAAAACCGAGGAAAACTGCGTTTAGTAGAACTGGAAATATCTGAGGATGTTCAAGTTTTACACATGAACATACTGAGCATTCCCATTTCTACGAAACATGCCGACCCTACATTTTCTACGAAACATTTTTCTAAGTTTTCTGGAATTTGCTATACATGGACAAGAGTAGCCTTGAAACGGGACGACTAATATAAACTATCAATTGAAAATAAAGGAATACGTACTTCGGACGTTTTCGAAAATTCCGCTCCTAAGGGGAAAAGAGGTCATTTTTACAATACCTAAATTTCCCATTATTCATTCAGAATGCTCAATGCGAGTAGTCGGGTAAGATTAAGATGTGTAATTCCGTATATATATTCGTTCGAAATACCGGAATACGAGATCCAGTATTCTCAAAAATTCCAATCCTAAGAGGGAAAGGGTCTATAATATTGCAAGTCCACTTATTCGTTCAGAAAGTGTAGAATTTGATGATTTGCTTAAGTACAAGGTGTGAAATTCAGTTATTAAACTCGAATTTAGAAATAAAGGGATAGTTTGTTTTTTCATGAGCTTTCGAAAATACAGCTCCTAAACAGAAAAGGAGTCATTTCTATAGTATTTGAGTTTCCCTTACCTATTGCGAACACATCTTTGTGCTCTTAAAAATTCCACTTCTGAAGGGTAAAGGAGAGCAGTTTCTACACAACTCTTTATTTCTAGTTTTATACGCGTATTCGTTATTCTTCCGTGTGAGAAATGGACATTTCTGTTAGTAATATATATTTCTCCAAGGACAAAAAGAAAAATTGCCCGTATTACCGAGGTATAGGTTAAGAGGGTTTGAAAATTTCATTTCTCCTTAAAAAAGATACTTGAATATTTTTAAATAAGATGATCTATCTAAATAAATACCTCCATGTTTTATTACTATTTTCATATATACCCTCAACAAATTATATAAATCGCACCATACAAAACAAGCGTTTTGTATAATACGCAAATCTGAACAACCTCTGTCGAATACGACAGCGGCCCTCTTTAAAAATGAATGAAGAGATTACAATGTGAAAAATGTTTCAGGAACGAATTTATGTAACGTGATCAAAAGGATAACAGTATAAATATTGTATCACATGTGACTTCCTTTCAATACAATACTACGCGCAACGACCTATATCACATGCATTAACTGAATGAATATTCGCAAGAGCGAGGGATTGCAGGAAGGTGAGCGTGAGTGGCCTCTAAAAGCAAGGTCATATGTCCAGCACTCGAAGTTATCAATGTTGTTGTATGGACTCACTAGCACGACTTGGTTTTACGGTTCTTGGCACTGTTCCAACACAATGTAGTTGCTTACAACGAACTGTATTCTTACTCTGTGCATATTCATTTCCATCCGATGAAGAAAACAGCAAAATGCATTAAGACATTCCATCATAGTATTATCTAAACATAAAAAGCGCAGTTGGCAATCAACTAGTCTGAAGATTTTTTTTTTTTTTAACGGCGGGAACTGCTCCACGTCTGTGGCGTAGAGGAAGAAAGAGCTAAAAATAGCAGAATGAGTCGCGCTATCCCAGACAGGAAGACTTTCATTAACGATACCACTAACTTTTAATATATTTTTACATATAGTGTAAAACTAAATCATCAGTACATTTTGCTCCAGTTTTGCAAAACAAACTATTGACTGTTCATATCAGTAAATATTTTCTCTCAGCAAAGCAAGTCTCAAAGAGTCGGCAGAAAAGGCGCGGTACGAGTTGTTTTTAAGCGGACAGGAAGTTACACGACTCGCACAGACACACACGCGCGCGCACACACATATACACACACAACCACACGCTCACACCCTAATTCCAATGGACACGCTCTCAATCAACACTGCGTTACTACGAGAACAAGTCACACCTTTCTTCCAAGCAGATACTAGTATTCCAACAATAGGACTTCATGACCAACTAACGAGTCTGTCGTGAATGGATGTCCGTGCGCACAATTCAATAAAGACTGTTTATTACCCAAGGAAGGAGGGAGGGATTACTCCATACACGTGCCATGCAAACATGCTGATACATCAGCAGACTTAGTGTGATACTGTGTTAACGTTCAATTGTATTAGGCTACGCAACTCCCGGATACTCAATAAAAATTATGCTTTATGCTAAACTCAAGCTATATAACCCGGTGGCTTTACTTTACTAGAATTTACTACATTTACTTCACCAACGCACAAGACATCGTACATGTCATCTCCGGTCGTATGAGATGATAAAACGATTAAAACTTTTTTTTTTTTTCGTGCGTGTGTATGCCACACAAACAATGTATACTATATAATTCAAGTAACACTGTGAACCTTACCTAAATGCGTCCCTATTTCTGGCACATGTTTCTCTATCTGAATTCTCACCATCACCCGGAACTTTATTTGCACTACAGAATTTACTATCATTCTTACTATTAAACCGTCACACGTACACAAAGTATTGCTTTTCCAATATATCGCATTACTAGTTACTGAATTTTCAAATTAATGTTATTTTCCACTTTCAAACACACACAACTACCGAAGGCGTTAAGTTTTCTGACGAACCGGAAGATGAAATCTCAAACCCAAAACGCGGCGGGAACAAAAGGCCTTTGGCCTCAGTTCCTGCCCCTACGTTCTACTCACAAGTGTCTACGCACACCCACTTTAAGAATGGTATAGTCCGCGTCAGCCAGCAGCGCCTACTTCATGAAATTAGAAATCCACCCAAGAGAGGGCCTGAGTTGGTCTTCTCGCATTGATCCAATGCTACTGGCTCCAGTGTTGTCAACTTCAGCCAGCTCGGGAAATCCTAACTTACGTATATGTGTGTGCAAACAAACTCGGAAGGAATAGTAAGCTATGCCTATATCATCAGGCTTTTATCTTTGACGTTCAAACCCACACTATTCCAAAATTCAACAAGCAATGGAGGTAGTATTCAAAAAGACTATCGTAATAACAATAATAATAAAACCAAAAAGGAGTGCAATATTACAATAGAACCCCAGTATCTTTTGGAGCCCGATGAATAAATTTTAATTTTATTCATACACCAACAACAATTCTTACGAGTTACGACGTGTGTGTCAAATACTCCACTATCTTGACTTACTATTACCTTGACTTACTAATACAACATTCATTTTCGACACTGGAAGGCTATAATGACTTAAAATGGTGGGTATAGGTACTTCTTTCACTACAAGTATATTTATACATTTCCTTGACTCTGAACGACACATAGTGATTATCATATATAGTGTTCGAATTAATAGGTAGGATGGGGACAATCCCCCCCCTCTCGTAAAAATTTATCTCCGGCTCGTGTCATGAAAATAAAATTCCTGGCAGGGATAATTATTCCCAGTCTCGTAAAGAACATTATCACGTTATTTTATAAAATTTTACATTAAATTTTCTGAGATTAAAAAATAAGGTATAATTTTTGTAGTAAGCCTAACAGTTTACGAGCTTTTTTTTTTATCCCTCCCGAGAACCAAGCATTTTTAGCAATGATTGTACTATCAATTGTTGTATCTACGACTTTTGAAATCGAAGGTTGCCAGTACTAAAACGTTATCATTTATATTACTGACGAATATGACTCATTTATACTCTTTAATTTATAGTTAGTTTTCTTACTTCAATTTTACTTGTAACTATTCAGTAAGAAAAAAAACACTAAAATATGATCAATTTTGACAAGCGTAGAGGAAAAATTCATTAGTTCATTCATTCGATAGTACAGAACTATCGCATAGGTTGGGAAAACTTTTCTTTGGACATAAAATACGTTGTGTGTACTTGCATAACTTGCATAAAAGGATATATGTTTTATTTCTGGCGGTACGCAACGATACGCACCGGCACCTTTTTACTGAGAAAAGATATTTCCTCTTGTCTTAAAAATGGGCCGACGAGAAACTTTGAAAAACAAAATAGTAAATATACTGAAAATATGAGTTTTCAATGTTTTCCTTCTTATACTTTCTAGAGAAAGAGTTACGAATCTTTGTTCCTTCTTGAGGTCAGTTAATTGTATTTAAGGACTAGAAATATTTGGGTCCTTCAGTCTTTCACTCGCTGGCACATCATTGTGCCTACTTTCTTCATTCCTTTTCCACGCGATAATATAAACCATAAAGGTTTTAAGTGACTTTTTTCCCCCTAAAAGACTGGCCTCCCAAAACGAAATAATAAAAACAATTTGTCTGTCGCAGGAGTACGACTTAACGAAAAAAGTACAAAAATTCTGTTGGGAATCCACCTTTATACTTTCTCCGCAGAGGAGCCTTCACTCAGTTCCTATTTTAATGTATCCAATTCATTGTTTTTATTCATTATTAGCAAGGGGATTAAGTGAAAACATCCCCTAGATTTTTTTCGCAAAGTTTATCCGTTAATTTAGTAGTCTGAAGATGATTTTGGTAGCATGATAATATTCTGAAGAACATTATGTAGACAATGTACTGTATGTGTGTTGTACTGAAATTCAATATTTGTGGAACTCTTGATGACTTTTGAAAACAAACAATAGCAGCTCCCTGTCGCCTGGTTACAAACAGAAAAAAAACAAGAAACAAATTACTAGGAAAAATTTATTATCATTACATTTGTTGTATTTTAAAATGAAGATTTAAGAATCAGACAGGTTAAAGCATCTTTATATATAATTAAACTTTCGGGCGATATGGAATAAATGGTCTTGTGTTCACACACACATTATATTTTATATATTTTATATATATATATATATATATATATATATATATATATATATATATATATATATATATATATATATATATATACAGAGAGAGAGAGAGAGAGAGAGAGAGAGAGAGAGAGAGAGAGAGAGTGTGTTGATTAATTCGTGTGTCAATTTCATTTGTTCACTGTGCAAAAGTGCTATGAAGTAAAGCCGTCGAATTTGATGTAACTAAACGAATGACATAAGTTTTGTTTCACCATAGAAGCATGTCACTTGTACTGAAGGTTGAAGAGATATAGGGTCAAAGATCAAATTTCGATTTTTTCCTTATGGGATTCCAATGTTAAATTCTGAAAGAGCCTGAAAAAATAAAACGTAAATCGAAGTGATAACAAAGAAAAAGCTGTATGATATGATTCTATGTCGCAAGCCGACCAAATGCCTCAATCAAGTGTCAAGGTCAGAGGTCACGGTCAGATCAAGTTCACAGGTCATCTTGAGAACCCACTTGAATACACTGAAAACTACGCAATGTCCGTACCTTATCATGTCAAATGGGTTCTCAAGGTGACCTGTGACCTTGATCTGACCGTGACCATGACACTTAATTGACGCATATTTGGTTAGCTTGCGACATAGAATCATACCATACAGCTTTTTCTTTGTTATCACTTCGATTTACGTTTTTTCAGGCTCTTTCAGAATTTAAAATTGGAATCCCATAAGGAAAAAATCGAAATTTGATCTTTGACCCTATCTCTCTTCAACCTTCAGTACAAGTGACATGCATCTATGGTGAAACAGAACTTATGTCCTTCGTCTAAAGTTACACCAAATTCCACGCCTTTACCTCATACCACTTTTGCACAGTGAACAAATGAAACTGACACACGACTTAACACTCTGTGTGTGTATGTATGTATATATATATATATATATATATATATATATATATATATATATATGTGTGTGTGTGTGTGTGTGTGTGTGTGAACACAAGACCATTTATTCCTCGTCTCCTGAAAGTTTAATTCGAACACTTTGTATCATATATACAGGGTGTTTCGAAACAGCACCGACAACAAAAAAAAAATTAACAAATACAATTTACTGGGGAAAAAAAATAATTTTAAGAGCTGTGTTGCAGAGAATTCGCTACACTATAATTTTCAATTTTAGTAACTTACAGTGAATCAATATCGTCGAGAAAAATAAGGAAGTCATATAGTAAATGCTCTACGAAATGCTATTAAACTATGAATTGTTACCAAACGTCTACTTTGGCTGCCTAAAGTTTCATGATGACGTAACTGTGTCAAAATCTCTGGAACACGAGCAGTCTCACTAATAATCACTAATTAGTTTAATATTTCGAAATAGCAATTCAAAATCCTACTTTCTTCAAAACCTGTTCTAAGGTAGTTCAAATTTCTTCCATCTATGTATTTCATTAGAAACCTAACAATAAATTATTTCTTAGTAAACTCTAAAAGCGTTGTCTTCTTGCAACGGTTTGATTTTACAGGCTACTTTTCCAAAGACTACTTTGACAGACTCATTACTTGGGTTACTCGTCATTTAATTCTTTAACTTAGAAACAGGTTAAATAGACCTTCCTCAAAGGAGGGAAATGTAACGAGACGTTCCTCCACTTAACGCTGAGGTTTTAATGTTCGTCGTGCAACCTAGAAAAGATAACACGCGTTATTTTATATTAGATTTATCAAGACCTGGAAGGATATTAATTAGGTTTCGTGATATTTTAATGTAAAATATAATTAGCAAACTATGTCGGGGGTAAGTTGTAGTTCAATTTGTCAAATATACCTGAAGGACTTGTAGTGCAGAGGTATCGTGTGGAATTGGCAAGTAGCGAATTTGGATTCGAGTCCAGTCGAGTCAATTTTCCTCATCAAATTCTGTTTAGGTATTTTTTTTCCATTGTGATTCTATTATTGCTTTATAATAATAATAATAATAATAATAATAATAATAATAATAATAATAATAATAATAATAATAATAATAATAATAATAATAATAATAATAATAATAATAATAATAATATTATTATTATTATTATTATTATTATTATTATTATTATTATTATTATCGATCATTCCAAACCCCCAACATTTTAGATTCAAACTGCTGCGACGTAAAACGTGACTTGTAAGAAAACTACATCTGCCTATACGTTGCAAGAGCTGCAACTCAATTATTCCCCGCACATTCAGTCGTGTCTGACTAATCAAAACCTTGTGTAAAGCAGGAAGTCACTTTAGTCAAAACTTAAAATAGTAGCGGAGCCACAACAGGAAACGCGGGTAACGCGCCCCTACAAGGAAAACATCCTTTTACATACAATGACTAGCAGAATTATTCGGACAGTTCCAATGAAATACATATAACGGGCTGTGGCTCCGAAATGAAAAAACATATTTTGTACACAATACTGCCTAAGAAAAAAAGGAGCTATATATGCATACCTGAAAAACACAATGAAGCGTGTATTGCTGTTAACAATACGGATATAAGTAATGGCAATGAATACCATGCCCAATTTTTTTCCAGCAAAATTATTCGGACAGTATGACATCTATGAGAATGATGCAAGTACTATGAAATATGGCGCTGGTATTGAGGGTTGTGTTAAGTACTACAGTCGTTATTGCGGCAGTAATATAAAAGAATTCGTTGTCAACACGAAGAATGGGTCTGGAGACATGAATTGCCCTGTATGGCAACGTCTTGGACACAGAATCATTGAGTAGATCTAGCATTTGAACAGCGGCAATTAGCAATTTTACACCATGAAAAAGGGGGAAAAAAAAAGCTGCAGAAAATTTGCAGAGATGTCGCAAATAATAATAAAAAAAGTACAGTATTTGATATTATCAAGCGACACAAGGTTGAAGATAGAGATGATTTCCTCCCTAACACGGGACGTCCAAAGACATTTTCGGAGAGACGGGAATCCGCAACAGTCCGGAAAGTAAAAAGACCAACGAATAAGTGCTCCAAAAATTGCTGCCGAGGTTGAAGAATAAATGGGGATCGACGTAAGTCCCGATATAACTAGAAGAGTCCTTAGTAGAACTGATTTTCATGGCCGCGTAGCATGCAGAAAGCCTCATATCAACAAAACAAACCGGAGGAAAAGACTAGTTTTGCGAAATAATACCAGTATATGGGTGCCAATTGGTAGGACTACGTGAGTTTTCTCATGAAAGCAAGTTCAAGCATCTTCTGTTCTGATGGGAGGATAATGGTGTGGAGAAGACTCAATACAGAGAAGAGGAACAAAATCTGTAGCCGTCAGTAAGCGTAATGGTATGGGGCTGCACATCAGCGTCTGGAGTAGGTGAGCTGGTGTTCATCAAACAGTCAATTAACAAACACCTCTACCTGCAAATTCACAAAGATAATTTAAAGAAGGACGCAGAAAAATGGGGATATTAGATATATTCAAATTCTACCAAGACAACAACCCGAAACACAGCTCATATTGTAAAACTCTGGTTACTATACAATTGCCCAAAGACATTCCATCCACCTCTTCAGTCTCCAGATATGAACACCATTGAACATTTGTGCGATAAACTAGAGAAACAAGTTCGAAAAGTGTGATAAACTAGAAAAACAAGCTCGAAATGTGTGAAAAACTAAGAGAAACAAGTTCCAAAAACATCTACAACCTCAAAGGCGCATCTGAAGGACGTGCTTCGTCAAGAATGGGCCAAGATTATTGTTGCATACACTCGCAAATTTGTGAACGGTACGTCAAATAGACTACACGCAGTTCTTAAGCAGAAAGGACTACCTACTGCACAGGGTTGGCAAAAACCATGTTTTTTATTGAAAAAAACCAAAAAACTAGTTTTTTTGTTTAAACCAGTTTTTTATGGTTTAAATAATTTACTCTATGTATTTATATTCGATATGAAGAGAAATGAGTTGGTTTCGCCTTGGTGTTATTATGCAATAAAAAGGTTATGCTGGAAGGGGTCACATAAGCTTAAAGCGGAATCCAAACCGCTTCTCAACTTACGTCCAAGAGAAATTGACCATTTGGACACGGAACCGGGACTAATTGGTCACAAATGCGATTGCCGACTCACTCACGAAGGACTCCTGATAAAAATACGTTGTACTGATCTTTACATAGGCCTACTTGTTAATATAATTGTCAACAGTCATTTCAGAAGGACAAAAAGATAAACAGTTACACAAGTAAAAACATTATACCAGGATTATATATAAATCGGGAAACTCCCGCCTTAGCCATTGGGAAAATCCTGTTATTACTTTAAATGTATTTGTATGTAAAAATTTAAGGTCAACCTATCATAATCACTACGCTAAAACTGAGGTATTAAATTACAAATTTGGTATGTAGATATCATTCAATAAAATTAAAGTCAAATCCAAGTTGATGTTGGAAGCTACGTAGGCAATTCATAAATTTTGCCAATTTCTATCAATATATTTAAATTAAACAAACTTGCTTCTTTATAAAACAACAGGCACTGATTCAATAGACACACATAATTTGCTTTCATTTCGTATGTTTAGGCTTACAATCCTTATGAAATACCAAGGTTAGCACGGAGAAGATTTTCGCTTAAAGGGACACCTCGAATCGCTACTTGGTTTACACTTGAAAGATGGGTTGTGATTCGATCGAGAATTGAACACAGGACCCCTTGATTAAAAGGTGAAAAGTAGATAAACGTAATGCGGATGGTTTGATATGTGGAAACGTCACCATGAAGTTCACACGATTTAAAGCGGTTTCTTTCTTTTTTGTTTTGGTTTAAACTAGCTTTTTTTTTAAGCTGGTTTAAATCAAGGTTTAAAAATGGTTTGAACCATCTTGGTTTAAACCAGCCAACCCTGCCACTGGATATTGAGATTTATATTTTTTTACTCAAGTGATTTCCGATCAGGTGTCGAATAATTTTGCAACACCCGAATTCGTATTGTGTTTGTTTTGATCTCACTACTTTAGATTCATTGTTATTTTATTTTCGAAGTGTAAAATAAATTGTTTGTTCAATGTCAGAGAAAATATTATTTAAATTTGCTTTTTCTTTGAATTCTTTGAAAGTCATTTTTCAATGGTGAATTCTGAAATCGAGTGGAATTTCCCTTAAAAACAACTAGATGTAACTGTAAATTTGTCTTCAAACTACAGTGAAAACATACTTGGAAGCCGAAAGGGAATGGTAGACCCCGAGGGGCAGGGAGTCATGTGCCCCAATGACACTTTAATATACCAGAAGAATACTGCTCGCAGTTTATTGCTCCTACAATCTACCTAATATCCAATAGTACAGTCTATATTATCCTACTGAAAAAAATAAGAGCAAGTTAGTTCAAATTCAATTATATAGAGCAGTGGTCGCCAAACTTATGAAAAATCTGAGCTACGGTGCAGTTTTTAAATCTTACTGTGAGCTATCAACCAAAAGAACTAGAAACACCATATTAAAAAAAAAAATCTTGTATTTGTTTAAGGTTGGTGTAAAGGGGCAAGATTTGCCGATAGATGTCACTACAATATTCGTATCTTTCTCATGTATTTTTTATCTTTCACTAAAATTCACGATTTGTCTTAGAACTTTCAACCTAGAGACTTCAAAATTTTTAGAGAAGGAACTTCATAACCTATTGAAGGCAACAATCCGTGCCGATTTTTTATTTAGAATTTTCATTATTGTTGAAACGGTATATTAATAAAGGTTTCGATATACATTTCAACAATCAATCCATTTCAGTAATGAAGAAAATTCCAAATAAAAAATCGGCACGGATTGTTGCCTTCGATAGGTTATGAAGTTCCTTCTTTAAAAATTTGAAGTCTCTAGATTGAAATATGTAGGAGAAATCGTGAATTTTTGGGAAAGGTAAAAAATACATGAGAGAGATACGGAAACAGTAGTGACATCTATTGGCAAAACTTGTCCCTTTAAACCATCCTTAATGCCTATAAACTTACATTTTAAGGTTAGTCAACCGGAGCGTTAACGCGATCTACCGAAAACGCCCCCGCGAGCTACTAATAGATCGCCATCTACGGTTTGGCGATCATGGATATAGAGGCTTGAGTTGCGAATTATACAAATTTCTACAAGCGATCGAACGGGAGTAAAAGATCGGAAGTCACAAAAACATACATGCAATTTCCTCCAGCTACATCCTTTCAAAATTGCTCGCACCGCTCCGGGAACACAGCTAAAAGCACTTTATGATGCAGATGAACAATTTCCAGATTCTCTTTTTTTTTTTAAAAAAAAATTTTGAATTTTGAGGGTCTGTGTGATGTGTGCACACTCTTTCGTCACTTTCCAGCGAGAATAAGGGAAAAGGAAGTGGGACGATACTGAAAAAAAAAAATAAATAACTGATTCGAGATAACGGATTTAGGCGTTTCATGCCCTCTACATACCGAACAAGTGATTTTGATTATCTGTTACACCGCCCGAATCCAATGGATTCACTCGCCTAGAAACTATTATGGCTACACCAAATTTTGAACATAAGATTTACTAAAATAGAATTCACAAGTATTGACGGGTGAGGCGACTCTTCAAACGAGGTGGAAACTGGGATTAGCGTACCGTTGCATTGGAATATTACTGTGTTCTTTTTATCACCTGTCGATGGATAGACAGACGTTATCATAGTGATAATAGATATACCGGGTGTTTCAAAACAAAATCCGACAACGTTTAGGATGTGATTTTTGACACCAAGATAAGACAAAAGTATAGACCAACCAGGGTGCTTAAATGCTTCCTTTCGGAGTTATAGGCTGCCAAAAACATGAAAAAATAAACGTTAAAGGTTCATAGGTCCAAAACTATGGGACCTACCATAGTCGGGTCAAGACTTCACAAGGAACTAATATGTGCGCTATCCAAAAACACATGTTTCAGAATCCACCTAAAGTACTCACGCAACAATTTTATGGAGGGAGTTTGGTTATGGGCATGTAATTTTTGAAGTGCTCACCAACTACCTCAAATTATTGCAGAAGTACCGCAGGATTGTAAAACATGGATATTTGCATAGGGCACATACTAGTTACTAAGTGAAGGCTTTATTCGACTACGATAGGTCCAACAGTTTTGGAGCTATGGACCTTTAAAGTGCATTTTTTTCATGTTTTCGGCAGCCTATATATAACTCGTAAAGGAAGCATTTATGCACCCAGGTTGGTCTATATTTTTTGTATTATCTTGGTGTCAGAAATCACCTCCCAAATGTTGTCGGTGTTGTTTTGAAACACCCTGTATATCTTTCCAAAAGTAGCTTCAGCCGCCAAATTTCTGAATCCTACTATACAAGAGTTTCCTACAGAGAACTAGAGATTTTTCATATCCTTAAAAAAAAAAACAGTTGGAACTTTATTGATATGTGAAAGAAAGAAAGCGATCTTCTCGAGATTCTCTATATTTCATACCAATATGCAATAACAATTCTGCACAGTGGTGTAAGTTATTTCTCTGGAAAAATCTAAAAATAATAAACATAACAACTCCATGATGCCGAATAAATTACGTTCTATGAAAATATTCACAATGGGTAATTTACTTTTCTATGTTCTTAATTTTATTTATATACTAGCTGAATATACCCAATCTTCGCATGGGGGCTGTATTTGGAAGTCAGCGCCTGTGGGAGTATCACAATTCATTTCAGCGCCCGCGAAATCTAAGAATTTGACACTAATATTGGTCATTTTGGGCTATTTTTACAAGTCTCTGTATCCTGCCCCCCCCCCCTCGCTAACCCGGCACGCATACAATGGAAGCTGAATTTGCAAGTCATCGCTAAAGGAAGTATCAACATTGATCTCAGCGACCGCAAATACTATGGATTTGACACTAATATCAGTCATTTTTGATTACTTTTACATTTCTCGGCATCCCCCCGGTGACCCCCGGCCCGTAGCTGAATAGTGTGAATTTGGAAGGTAATGCGATCGGAGTTTCACCATTGATCTTAGCGACCGCGAAAACTGAATTCGACACATATCAGTCATTTTCTACTACTTTTACATGTCCCGGTAAACGCCCCCTGCGACCTCCTTGTTCGGGAAAAAAAAAAAGCTTCGGCTTGATCTGGGGCCTGGACCAAGTTACCTGTGACCAAATTTTGGTAACTCAGTCCACTCGTCTGGTCCCCAGGCCGCACAAAGACAGACAAACACACAAATAAACTATTTTAATTATATTAGATTTATTGCTAATTTTCTCAAATGCGACTCATACCATCTTCTTGATATTTGATAAACATTTTCTTAACAACTCTAACAAACGGCGTAAGTTATTCCTTACGAAAAATCCACAAGAAGGTCTTTTCAACGAAGTTTTCCTAAAATGTCCTGTATTTTAATTTTTATTTCACAACGAAATACATAGTTAATATCTGCAGCATAACATGATTTAGGAATACTTGTAGGAGCGCTAAAGTTGAGTATGGTGACCTGAACCTTTCACTTTTCGTAATTCGTATAAAATTACACATTATTTTAACTCCATTTCATAACTTAAATTGTGGGGAGTTGAAAAGATTTAAGGGCCGCGGTGGCACAGTGGTAGAGCGTTCATCCCTGGTGCATTAGGTTCTTGGTTCGATTTCAGCTCGAACCAAATGAACATTGTGGTGGACAAACACCGTGTGCGTGAGTTTTCGTTCTCCGTTTCGTCCCTCTTTCTTAATTACATAATTTCATTCATTTCTCATCATCACGGTCTCCATAGGAGCACTAATAGTCTCTTCTAATACAATCGTTGGTGCTTCATTAGTGCTTGTTGGAGCACTAACCCGTAATATTAGTGCTTCAATAGTTTGAACTCTAGAAGGAAGAAACTTTACCCCCCCCCCAAGAAAGCACTAACGATGAAACCAAGTGCAATCGATAGTGCTTCTAGAAAACAATAATAGTTTAATTAGTGCTTCATTATTAGTGTAGATATGACCAATTATATTGCACGAAACTCTCATAAGAAACAGATGGTGAATTTTTGATCACGTCAAATTCCCGCAAATTCAAAACTACAAGTATTAATGAACTCCTTTAGTGCAATCGTTAGTGCTTCGCTTGTACTTGCCACTACACCAACTCCGAACATTAGTGCTCATCATGAAACTTTTGACAGGAGGGGTTAGCGTGTAGTTGGCATCTCCCAAATTTTATCATCATCTAGCGTCCTTACTACTGAAGCACTAATTTTGGGAGCTCTGCAATAAGACCCACTAACGAAGTAGTAATCATTACAGTGTACATGCTTGAAAATTGGCAGGAATTTTACAAAATATAAATTGCCAAGGTAGTCTCACACGCATCTCAAATAGTACCAAACTTTCCACATGGTTAATATTTCTTAATAAATTTATCACTATTTCAATTCTATGTAACTGAAGAGATCGTGAAAAGAATGCGACGTCTTTCTTATCTGTCTTTCCATCTCATCTCTGTGTACTGAAAGTAAATACAAAAATTCGTGTCGCCGACCACATGGCCCACATTTGAGGCGGTGACGCGACAATTCTCGTATATATATATGTGTGTGTGTGTGCGCGCGCAAGCGCAATTCTTCCATAAGGCAATTATATTGTCATCCTTGACGTAATTCTGGGTATGTTATCCCTCAGTATAGTACTAATTATTGCATTTGGAAAGTTCGTAATTATTATAATGTGGTTTAGAATTACTTGCTTTCATATCTAAGTCACTTGCATTATATAAAAATAAACCTGACTCACTCAACATAAATTCAAAATTTAGACAAACTACTTTTGTCATGAAGACAGGAAGGTTAAAGAGCGCGTTCATTTTTTTTTTTTTTTCAATAATACAGCATCTCATATTAGGAACATGAAATACGTCATGCAAGCTCCCATTAAAAATATATGAATATGTGTTTCAGCGCATTTCAAAAAACTCTCGCTTACATTGGGAAAGCGGGTAAATCCTGAATTATATTACAAATCTCGCTCTGTGAAACTGACAAATGTGAGAATCTACTCAAGTTAAAGCTATCGAATGTGGTACTTAAAAATAAACCACGTTTTCGACACCCTTGACAATTCCGCTTCTATTGCGGAATATTCAAATTACCGATTCTTTACACAAAATAACTAAATATGAGTATTCGCTCAAGTTGGAAGTGTGAAGTTCGGTTTATATTCTTAATTGAAAACGTGTAAGCATTTTCAAAAATTTGGTTCCTGAAGGGGACAATTTCTAGTATTAAAAGTTTCGATCCTTTATTCAGAGAATGTCTAATGTGAGAATTTGCTTAACTTGGAGGTTTGAAATTAGATATATAAACCCAAATCAAAAATTAGGGGAAATATGTTGTAGTGCTTTCGACTTCCAAAAGGGAGGGGGGGGGGGGCGGAGCCATTTTTACAATATTCAAGTTTCCAACTTTGTATTCATTAATCCTTAGTCCTTCTGTGTGAAGAACGGCACTACTACTTCTTGTACAGGGTGGCCCAATAAAACCTCCCGCATTTTAAAGGTTAATAAAACAAAAAAGCATTGCAGACAGAATGTTGTTTATTAAAAACAAAACGATATTGAAAAGAAAGCTCGTAATTACTCAAGGTCTTGTAAAATTCTTCTTATACTCTCCCTAGGAAGTCCAACAACTGAAGCATGCAGGCCAGGTATTTTTTCAACGTTGTTCGTCAATTCTCCACTCACTGCAAGTGCAAGATAGTCCACCATTCAGGAGCATGCCCATTATGTGGAACAGCAAACTCTAAGCAAAAAGCTCTTTGGAATGTGATCACAGAACTTCTGCTCTTGAAAAACATTTCGTTTGGTACGCGTTATGAATTTCAACCTAAACTATACTGAAGACTAAAAAACAGGTATAGAGAGCTCACCCCTCTCGCTTCTTCTCTGACAGCGCTAAAGGTGATTAAAAGGGGGATGCTTTATTCGTTATCATTGACAACTAGAAGATTTTACCCGCTTCGCTAGACAAATAAATAATTTAAATGCACATTGATATTGCTAATTTTCGATCATTTTAATGTATGTCACCCCTCCTCATCCGCAAGAACTATAGATTCAACACCAATATCGGTCAGTTTAGGCCACATTATATATATGTAGAGACCTGTAAGGGCCGAATGTTTCGGCCCGAGCCCAATCCAGCCCGAATGTAGCTAGGCCCGGCCCCGAAAAGTTTTGGAGAATTTCGGCACGAGTCCGGCCCGATAAGTATTTTTTTAAATTCTTGGCCCAAGCCCGGCCCGGGCCAGATAAATTTTAAAAGTTTCGTTTTGTAACATTTTTTACGGGCACACTTCTTCAACATTTGCCTTTATTCTAACTATCGTTTAACCGGTTAATTGAAAACCTCGAGTATATTCGGGCATTATTACAATTGATTACTGTTGAACGGTACAAAGTTTACAAGCTCGAGTATATTCGAGGTTTTATTGAAAGCACATTTTAGGCTTACGTAAATCATTGTTGCCTTCAGTAAAAATAATCACACTGTTGCCATTCGTTTTGTTCCTAAAATGTTAGAAGAGGCTAGATGTTAGAATTTAGCAATAAAAAAATAGGGAAAAATTGAAACGCTCCTTTGGAAATAATTGGTAAGTTAACCGGTTAACAAAAGTCAATAATTATTAAAGATTGCAATTAATCGGCCCCAGCCCGGTTCGGCCTAAAGAGAAATCAGTGTCGACCCGCCCAAGCCCGACACGTGCAGGTCTCTAATAATATATGTATGTATTTTCCCCTCCCCCAAGTGGCGGAGCTAATTTTGTACCTAAACTGGATCGGAAATGTCACTGTTAATCTGAATGATCCCGAAAACTATGGATTAGACACTAATATTGGTAATTTTCGATCATTATTATATATAGGCCCCCCTACCCCACATCCGTGCTGCGGCACACGGTATCCGAATCGTCACTGTTGTCAGCCACTCCTAAAACTATGGATTCGACACTCATTTAGTCATTTTCGATCATTTTTAAATGTTCATCCCCTCCCCTACGTTGTACCCTCCACCTCCCCAACAATCAGGGCTGAACTTTGATTGAAACCGCATCAGAAGTGTTACTGTTTCTCTCATCGACCCCGAAAACTATGGATTCAACACTAATATTGGTCATTTTTAAATTTCTCCCCCATCCCCCAACCTCACGTTGCATCGTCAAAGTGAATAGCCTAAAGTAATCCCCGCCCCTAAACTATGTTGAAAATTTGATTGAGATCAATCGGGTGGTTCAAGAGTGATGAAGTCACAAAGACAGCCATTTTTATTTTGATTATTTTACATATCTCCCTCCTCTACGTTGGCTTGTCAGTGAAACGATAAAAAAAAACACCCAAGGCCCGACCCTCATCTATGTTGAAAATTTGATTGAGATCGGTTGGGTGGTTCAAGAGTTACCAGGTTTTATATATTTTTTATATATCTGTCCCCTCTCCTCACCTATGATCTACCGTCAAAGTGATATGGTAAAAAACCACCCCAGGTCCGAACTTCATCCAAATTGAAATTTTTATAAAGATTGGTAGGGTGGTTTAAGCGTGAAGTCACAAAGACGGTCACTTTTGTTTTTATTCTTTTTACATATATATCCCTTAAGGGATCCGGAGTTTTTGGGGTATTTTTTCGACTTTCAGTCAAGCAGCTACTGCATCACCATTATTTGCTGGCTAGTGATCAACGCAAGAAACGGATACTGTTGATTTGTACAATCCGCGGCAAAAAAACTGCAACATGAGGATGTAAGTTTATTGTGAAACTACGCCTAACAGCACAGGGAATGAACATAACATCTAAGTGAAAAGAATCACGCCAGGATAAACCTAGGCCTCCTCTCGTGCACACTTATTTTGGAGCAAAAGACTTCGTCATTTCACAATAAACTTATATGCTCAGGTTGCAGGTTTTTTGCAGCGGATTGTACAACTTTCGGTTCCGATATCGCCTCCATTACCAACGAACTCGATACCCATCCTTTGAACCTCTATATTCTGACCAAATTTAGTGGTAATCGACTGAGGCTAATAGCAGAAAGGGTGTCAACAATACAAGACGCTGACAACCCCGATTCCACGTCTTTAACGACTCGTCAAAAGTGGCTTTTTTTTCATCACTCTGACAGAGAACTGAACCCAGGACCACGTTCATGAACTACATGCGCTAGCATCTAGACCAGTAAGGAGAGCATAGGTGTATCTAGAGCGAGACCAAGCTCTCCTATATTACCGATGGACCAAAAAAATGGTCACTGAAAATTTCTTTCGACTCTCAGAAGAGGAAAAGACCCACTAGCAAAATATTCTATATATGCCAATAAGGAAGAGCTGCTATTATTAATATTAATATCATTAGACTTCCGAACTATGCTATGCATAAGTGTCGTAAGTCATATAGAACGGCTACGTCCGTATGTAGACAGATATAAAAGCAAAAACGTAACAGACAGAGAAACGGGTTTCTGCAATTGATTGAGCAGCCGAATAGCCGGCTCCGTCTTCTCTCTTAACCCTCTATTTAAAGCGAAATGGTTGAATTGATCATTTCCGGTCTTAACGTAGCTGGTTGGAATAGAACAAAATCGGTAACCGAGAGAAAGACGTTGGTTCCATGGGAACGATTCAGCATCTTAAGAAAACATAGCACCACCAGCAGCTCCAAAATCTACTAAAACCGAACGTAGCTGAAGTTTACTGGCACTTCCGGTTTCAATACTTATTTTAATTGAGCGAAAACAGTAAAATACTGCGAATAATGGCTTTTAGATGTAAGTTCAGCGTCGGAGAAACAAGTTCCATCTTTGATCTTATACCTCTAATCAAGTACGGGGCATAGCGGGAGTACGGAGTCTCAGTGGTAGAGGATTAACCTCTGGTGCATGAGGTCCCTGGTTCGATCCCAGCTCGCGCCAAGGAGACTTCGTGTTAGGCAAACACCGTGTTCGTGGGTTTTCTCGGGGTTCTTTCGTTTCCTCCCAATTTACTCATTCCTCATCATCACCGTCTCCTTTAGCTTAGTCAGGATAATTGTGGGACATAAAACAAAGATTTTATTTCATTTTTTCCAAGTAGTTATTAATATAGTACTTCAAGTCTCAATGCTGAACTTGCAAAGTTTGGATATCATGAAACTACTATTATTACAACTTGTTTATAATTATTATTACCAGAATCAAGCCCGAGTAATAATTCCTGAGATAGTCACTACAGTGTTGTCAGATTGGGCTATTTTTTAAGTGCCCTCGCTACAAAATTTCGAACTGGACGACACTAATTTTTGGTCTACTTTTAATTATCTACAGGCTATAATACTTAAGAATGGTCTACTTCTTACTTTTATTTACAAATCAAGAATCATTAACTTTATATAATACACTAAAAGTTCTGTTTTTTGAGTATTCCACTCAGAATGAACAATAGTAATTCTTTTAATCTCCAGACTTAACACTAGACTTTTGTTCAGTCTGCGCTATTGAATTACCACTGACCGTGCTGCTGTCTCATAATGCCTAATAGTTGTACAGAGCTGTGTAAACGTGGAAATCGCAAACTTAACTGTGTTCTTGTTATATCCTTATTAATAATGAATATAAAAATTAAGAAAAAACAGCGAAAAAGCATAATGTAAACACTGTAAACTGTATTTCGGAGTCCACAAAACTAATTTTAGCAAACATGTTTTGTAAATCAAAAAATCGCCCATTTTATACTATTACCGTCTTTCCAGTTCATTGGACATTGCAATTCTGATGTACTATGAATTTCGCTCTAACACATCACAGCCAACAATCGAAAACTGCGGTCGCTACCTGACGTATTTACAACTCCACGCGCTTCCATTAAATCGATAAATACTTTGTATCTGTAGCTGCAAAGTAATAGTTTTATGTTTGGGCTACACATAGTTCAAATCCGCTACTTCTGAAGCACAACGTCGCTACTTTTTCATCTTCAGATCTGGCAACACTGATGGACTAGACAACATTCACTCCAACGAACTGCACCAATGAGCTAATACGCCCCTAAAGTTGTATCATTCAAGAAAATTGTATTCGCACAATGACAAATAAGACGAGAATCCAACATACCTCACATATAAAAAATATGATACAAAATAACATGAAAATGGAACAATTTCATTTTCAAACTGTCAACACAAAAATGAAACCACGGAAATGAAACATCATGCATGACTCCTTTTTCCCAACCTCAGCGTGGACCCGACATTCAGGGCAAATACAAACTCGTATGGAATGCGGCCCAGCAGAGGCAATGACCAGTGTTACGAGGTGGGCCATGGGAAGGTACTCCCCGAAGCTACAAAATACCTTTCCCTTCCCCCGATTCACATCTCAGAACGTACTGAATGTGGATTCCCAGCACTTCTGAGGTAGTACTTCTCACTCGTTGTGTATTGAAAATCCAGCTGGGCGAAAATTAAAATCATCACTGACTCTCGAATTTTTGCTGCTACTGCACAATGCCACACCCAGTAGCAGATTACCAAATAAACTTGCTGGGCATGTGCCTAGAGGCGGAAAATCCTTAACCTTGCTTACAAAATAGCAGTGAGAGATCTTTTTCTTTTTAAACAAGAAAGCAGAATGGATTGAACGAAAGACGCCGACAATGAGCTTTGAAAATATTTGAGTGTTTAAAGTGAAGATTCCGCGTGATTGCTACAATTGGCCAAATAACAAAAACGTATCGAAAACACACCACGTAATCGTTGAGTTTAGTTTCTGATATTCGCTGTGCAATATTAAGCAAATTTAACAATTATTATCTTAATTTAGCTAGTAATTTTTGTGTTATTCATATATAAAAGCTTAGAGCGCTTGAGACTTGGCGAGTCATCATCGATATTCCAGAAAATATTAAGCAGGTAAAATTAAATGCAGCGGTTTCTTGCAGTCTTGCAAAGGAAAAGCGAGAAAGAAGAACATACAGAAAAGGTTTAGTACAGTGGGCACTATTTTAAACTAGAGAGACATGAGACTTGCTGAAGCAGCACTCATGCATGGTTCGTAAATTGGAGTAAAACCCTGTAAATTTAGTGAACTATATGATACTCAAAATTCTCACCTGTCCTCATCTCATGGAGAGGAGTGCACTGCCAGTTTGTCTGAGTCTCTTGACTTCGATGGCAAAAGTATCACTTTTGTTTAGTGATAAGCGGTTATAGCTTACGCACTTGGCGTGGGGAGAACCGGGTTCGATTCTCGGCGGAAGCTCATGTGATTCGGATTCTACGTTAAGCTGTAGGTCCACACTTTATATAGCCTCGGTTCTGAAAGCAACGCTAAACTGAAAATCAAATCAAAACTTTTGTTGGTGACCACCCTGAAGAGTGGTATCTGAATGAGTCTGCTGTACAACTGACATCCTCGTAAGGCGTGAAATTCACAATCCTGGAAGTATTTCTTCCATACCGCGAAGGCAGCTAAAACCAAGATTTATCAAATACGAGCGTATGCTTTGTGCAAACCTGTAAACGAAATAAAATGTACAAATTTTGCGGAATCAGTTCGTATATCCTTGCAGCACTCTTGAGGATGTATCATATAGGTTGCTCTAGGGAAAGATAAAGACAGCAATCTTACGACATTATAGATAGGAAAAGGACTTCAATCTCTTCTCGTATCGTCTCATGAAAATTGTGGAGAGCACAAAAAGCGACTGAGCGCTCTTAAGACACAAAGGTACCGGAAGTTTCGAAAATATTTTTAGTGCAGACGGTTCAGTTGTGTGTTAAGAGGGCGGCTTCCCTTAACCATTCTATTCCCTGTACCATTAGCAGTACTTAACGTATTTAGCGCAGTGTTTCTCTGAAAGTCTGGGTCGCGAGTATTTTTTTTAATTGCGAAAATCTAATTTTGATGCAGAATCATATGTTGTGCCCAAGTACTATTCAGAAAACGAAAATTGGAAGTGTCTCTTAATGAGGTATATAAACTAAGAGGTTATTCAGAGTCGTGCTACACAGTCAGTCGAGATAACGGGATAGAATGAAAGAGTGGGTGAGTCAAAATCTATCACGGGGAGGGCATTGGTCGAAGTATTGTTACCTCTGTGTTACCTTTCTATGGAAAAACTAACCTTTTATGCGCATGTGTACAATTTCATGTGATACAGTTACTAAGAAATTTACATTACACTTGCCCGATCGTAACCGACTGATACTCTCATCAAGACAGGGCCACTATATTCATAAATATACATTACAATTTAGATTGAAAGTTTAAAGATGATGCATTCATTGAGGAAAATTGAGCGGCATGGAAATCCATGGAAGTTTCACACAAGCTAATTCTCTTACAATTTGTGACGAAGGTATTGAACTGGCCGCGCCGTGTGACAAAGACAGTTGTCTTTA
This sequence comes from Thermobia domestica, assembly GCF_964235325.1. NCBI lineage: Eukaryota > Metazoa > Arthropoda > Insecta > Zygentoma > Lepismatidae > Thermobia > Thermobia domestica. The sequence continues at coordinate 72,713,687 of NC_137470.1, read as the reverse complement.
GATAATGCAGTACTCATTCAGTCGCCTCTCAACTATCATTACAACCTCTCTTTGCACATGTGCTTTACCATTGTTGCCAACCGTTAAACATTAAAACTACAACGCCCATGAATCTGCAACCTTAACCCTCCCCCGTGCTTTATCAACAAACTACTATTACACGTACACAATACAGGAAAAGGACTTCGCTTCCCTGTACTCGTAAATTGGATTCAGAGCTTAATTTGTTCACCGGCTTTGTAAGTTCTTTCTGTACCTATGAGAACTACATATGCTTATACGTCAAAAGTTCACCTCAATCAAATAAATGCGAAATCACGAAAGTTACGTTCTCAAACTTGCAATATATAATTGTCTTCTCTGTTTCAAGTACCATATAACCTACAAATAATTGACAGTAACATATGAAGATTCATCACCCTGATTGTACCATTTACATTTTTGATAACATTATTTCATAATGTTCGGTATGAAGAACAAGTGGAGAGCAAAAAACCGGAAGAAATTTGTCACGTTCGTCCCAATATCCTTGTCCCCTTTATCTTCGTCCAATGAGTAGCTACTCCGTTTTGAAGGACCCCATCAATAGTTGTGCGCAGTCTCAAGATTTGTTAAACCACCAGCAAACAGGGTAAATTATGAGTAATTCCAGCATCTATCTCATACACAATCCTGACCGACCTCACTTCACTTAGAAACGCCATACCGCCACAGGTACGAGCTGAGGTCTTATCAATGCGGTAGGTGAAAAGAATCTGGAGTCATTTAGATAAGACAGTACAACAAACACGAGTCGAAAAGCGTTGTGTAAATCGATAATAATGGTGCATATTCCCTACACAAGCTTCCACCGAAGAACGACTCGCGACGGCCAATACCGTTTATGTCTGCGCCTCGCCTATTCTTACTCTGGCAAGCTTTTATAACAAAGATAAAAGTGGTACAGACAAGAGATCAATTGAATATTTCTATCTTCCGACTACTAGCTTCATGTGTCTGAGTATGTCAAATCTTTATGTTGTAAACTATAAGAATACATGAAAAAATGCACCTCTATGAAAGAATACAGTTAAAATTAGATGGAACATCGCAATCTTACTGTAATAGTTGTTGATACAAGAAAAGCTCTCGCCCTGAGAGAAATTCGTTAGCGAACGAACTACTGTGTTCTTTACCATTGTAATAGAATATCAAAATAATGTTTAAAGAAAACTTTCCCTTACAATTTTGAACAAAACTGTTCACTATTAGATTACCTTGTTTCTCAGTTTGTTGGGAATTATTCATATATGCATAATTCCTCCATACTGTCACCGATTCCTTTATCGTCTCATTGTCATTAAGCATTTTTTTTTCCTTTTTAAGTACTGGAAAGACCTTTATTAATATCAAGTGATTATATCAAATTTGTAATCATAAATTTGATAACCAAGTCCTTCGATCGTAATCCAATCGTTGTACAACAATCTAATCATGTATCACTAAATAATTCTTTATTTGCTTTAATGTAATTTTTAAAAAATGGTTATTGTAGGATAATGACTGCCTAAATGAAACCCTCCCAATCTCAGACTCAAGAATTCAGAATGTAATGCGAAGGGAACGTCCTTACGTCTAGCTTCAGAATTAAGAAGCAAGTTATGATTTCCTTGACTATGAAGACAACTACTATGTACGTAATGCAATGAATAGGGGCATTCCGCTTGCGTAGTTTCCACTATGACACATGGCTACACTGTGCTCGTATAATGTTTGTATACAATGCAGCAACGAAATATGCCATAGAAAATACATAAAATTTTACCTTGAAACTGTAAACAGTTCAGTTTTTAGACAGTAGTAATAGTTTCGCTTTTCTCCAAATCATTTAGACAAGTTCACCTGCTCAAACCACGAGGTGCAATAACCGTTATAAATAGCTATACAACCTTTACATGAGTACTCTCTTAATTTTACTCAATGTAATTGAAATGTGCAGAATTACAGCAACATGTAGTTCAAATATTCGACGTGATTACTTATTCTCAGATGCTCGTCTTTCATACTCCGCTCCGCTCCCCTCCCCTCCCCAGTAGTATTTCTTCGTCATATAACCGCTCGTTATTTACATTAAGGGATCATTCACATACCCAGATTAAACACAGTAAAGGATAGAATGCACGAACTATTACTGCTCACGCGCGCGCATGTTTAGTTTAACTACATTTCACTAACAATGTCTTCAGACACAACAGGTTCAACAAATACACTATTACTTCAATCAAGAATCTGTCCGAATTCACAGGTTAATATCCACAAGTAAACTTTTATCTTATTGTATTTAGAAAACGTACCTGTGTATATTAATGGCCTTCCTGGAAAAATTCTCATCCATGGAGCACAGTAACACTCCTCCCAATATTCCTGCGCTCTGATGATCGTATCACAAATTTTACACATTTTCTTACGCACCACGTGTACGTGAAATACGCACAAAATTTCAATATGCACTATACAAAACACCACCGCCTTTCACGATCCAAAACACATCAGAATAGCATTATTGTTGAGATGTTGGCCTCCATTCACACTATACCACAACACTATTTAAAACAAGTAAAGGCAACTTCCGAGCACTTATACAGCTATCTCTTCCCGAAGCAATACGAATCACCCTGCAAACAACCAAGCCCACGATACACTTAACCTCACTCGCAGACGCCATATCTGTGGGTTATAAGAGGTCCCTTACTCTATTCGTCACATCCGGATTCATCGGGACACGAACTTCTCTCGCAACGATTCGGGTTACTTCGGCGCAATTCGGGTAAACAGGGGTGGGGCCAAGCAATAATCTCCGAGTAACTCACTACAGGGCTACTCAGCGTTACCATCTATAATATGAAAAATTCCTTGATGAAACCTTACAGTATTTTAACTTAGTTTCACGTAACTAAGAAAGTTTAATATAGCTATATCATTTTTTAAGCCTCAAGTTGAGAAGTGAGCCTAAATATTAACATACTATCCCAACATGAGTTTCCACTGGAATCCCGTACATGAAGAAATCTCTCTGAAGTCCCTGTTCGAAGAATTTCATTGCAAATTGCAAGTACATAACCACGACACTGGTGGATTTAATACTATGACAGCCCATCATACAGCACGTGGCTTCAGATCGAAATTCCGATTAGTGTGAAACATGTGATGGCTTTTACAATTAAACAACAGGTATGAAAACTAAGTGCTGCAGCTTCCTTAATTTCATTTCTGACATTTCTTTATCCATTAACAACACATTACTACTCTGCACGCATTAGGAAAAAAATAATATTTTCTTAAAATAAAGCCATCCAAAGTTAAAATTTGGTTCCATACTTCTTATTGTTATTACAGATTAGAGAAGAACGGGATTTATACAATTTTCTTGTCAAGTCTTCTACTGTTATTAAAAATTTTGAGATTTCAAAGTATCAAATGAAATTTAAAACAACATATTAAATTTCTTCTCATTATAGGATAATTTTCTAATTACTGATATCTGCAGAAAATGCCAGAAATCAGAAATGATGATCAGTAATTTCATACTAGAGACAACAACTGATTCATGGACACAATGACTTTTCCAATTTCAACGCCTAGTGTACAGTTTGTGGTCTGCACAATAGTTGTGTGTCGATTTAACTGGAATTTTGCATCAATTTCATCAGTGAGGTTATGAGAGATGTGGACATACAGCTAAACATGGAATCTAAACCACAAGAGCTACTGCCGGAATATAAACTGGAATCGAACTTAGTTCTTCCGCACTGACGAGACTATGCTAACCAAATAGCCAGGAGAAAGCTTAACGCGAGAGCTGAAGCATTGTTGAACAAGAAAACATCTTTCAGACATTATATTTATATCAATAATAACTGTACTGAAAACGTAACAAATTCTGTTCGAAACAAATTCAAAAAGTCACTCGTTTACAGAACTAAAGGGAAGCGTAGGCGCAACAAGTATTTGCATCGCATTTATCGATGTCTTCCAAAATCCAAATTACTTTTACGATACTTCCAAAGTTTATTTGCACATACGGAACATCAAGTAACTCTAAATAAATTTATTGATTGGAGTTGAGTGTTTCTCTTCAGCACAGAGGCTATATGAAACATGCATTAACGCTTGAAGTGATAACGGATTGGAATCACAGGTAAACGTCTCTACCTGAAACGGAACCTGTGAGGTCACGAAGAGCCACTGCTGTTGTATGCTTACAACACACCCAGAACATTTAATTTCTTAAATTTGCGATCAACAGCTTCAATAGGCTCCTCAATTACTGTATCTGAAACTCGCAAACAACTATGTTTAAATTAAGAAGTATTTTAAAAGTACTTTCACCCCAACAAAGATAAAAATGTAGCTTCGGTGCTATTGTCGGTTTTTCCTTGTCTGTAAGATTGAATTCAGGGAACCACGCAACACAAATGTCAAGTTTCAGGCACTGATAAATTGGGGTTCCATGACCTACAACTCTGCAAATCATAATTTGAAGCCAGAATATAACTCTGCAGGCAGACAAGGGAACTATCAGGAAACTTAACACGACAGCTGAGCAATGTTGAACAAACATCTTTCAGTCATATTAATAATGATGGTAGTTGAAAACGTTAACAGTTAGGTTCTGTTTCAAACTTTTAAAAAGTCACTGGTTTAAAGAAATAAAGGAAAGTGTAGGATGAACCTAGGATCCACAAGTATTGTACGTTGTAAAACACATTTATTTGATTGCAAATTATTACAGGAAAGCAAAGCTGATAGTTGAATGAATTGTGATGTGCTATATTACACACACACAAAAAAGAAAGTTTTACGTGCCACGCGTCTCCACTTTAGGCTAAACGACACGATGAGAAATGTTGAAAGAAACCGCACAACATCCATACCTTCAGCCGGACTCCGACCCGCGAAATATACGTCCTGCAATTGCCAGCTTAATACCTTACACTGTCAATCATTTCAGCCAGCTATCGAGTAATCAACAACTCTTCTAAAAACACTAAAGCAAAAATTATTTTTGTTACGTTTGACTGAATGGAAAGCGAAATATTTACATGTAAATCTCCTCTACCCAAAGAAGCAGACAGTTTGCAATACAAAAACCTACTTTTTTCTACTGTGTTGTAACTTGTAGTATGTACAACACTATAAAATGATGGACTACGCTGTATCAGGTAGTTGGTTGTTAGATTTCGAGTTCATAAAATGATACAAATTTCAAAGTTCAATAGACCATGATTATGCATCAAGATTACGAACCGGTGATGATAATGAATGAATTGAGAGGACACGGAAGAAGACCGAGAAATAACACGCATACGGTATTTGTCCTTCATAAATTCCATTTGGCACGAGCAGAGTTCAAACAAGGGGCCGTATACACCAGAGGCGAGCGCTCAACTTGAAGTTAAGCGTCCTGTTCAGTACCGATGACGTAGAGCTTAACGGGATCACGCCCGTATTAGGTAAGTGATATTCTGTGCTTGAGCACAGGGCGGCAAAATTTTAGATTTTTTAAATGAAATGAAATTTTTAAGTTTTACGTCCGACGATTATACCGACGAGGCTAAAGGAGACAGTGATGGTGAGTAATGAATGAAATGGTGGAATGAAGAAAGTGGGAGGAAACGGAAGAACACCGAAAAATGAACCTTTGAGTTATATGTCCCACGATTATGCCGGTTAGGCTAAGGAGACGATGATGATGAGTAATGAATGAAATGGTGGAATGAAGAAAGTGGGAAGAAACGGGAGAACCCCGAGGAAACCCACGCACAAGGTGTTTGTCGACCACAAAGTTCACTTGGCGGGGGCTGGGATCGAACTCGGGACCCCAAGCACTAGAGGTGAACCCTCTACTACTGAGCCACCGCGGCCCGGAAGAACACAGAGAAACCCCTCGTACACGGTGTTTGTCCATCACAAAGCTCGCTTGGCTCGAGCTGGGATGGAACCAAGGACCCCTTGCACCAGAAGTAAACGCTCTACCACTGAGCCACAGCAGCCCTCAGAACTTTTTTTTTATAAAGATTGACAATAAAGTAATATTTAAAACTAGCAACCCACAGAGTATCGCGAAAGCGTGAGAAAATATGTTAGTGTGTTTCATTCGCTTTAATTACAATAGTTACTATTTAGCTAGTTTATCTGATTATTTTTAAAAAGTCATCCTCACCCACCCACACCCAAAGGGGTAAGGATGAACTTGAACATCAAAACTAATGCCGTTCAACTCAGCGACCTCGAAAACTAGGAATTCAACACTACTATCTGTCGTCTTCGATTGCTTTTAAAATCTCGCCCCCTCCCTGGGGAGTGGAGTATGACTTTGAAGTTGAGTTGGATTAAAACTGTCACTTTGATCTCAGCGACCCAAAAAACTATGAATTCATTTCCAATATTGGTCATTTTCGGCAAATTATTCAGAGCGCAGGGGCGCACAATATATAAATACGGGCCTGAACGGGATCGGCATCAAACCACCTTCCACCGGAAACCAAACCCGCAGCTTCCGCGCCGACAGATAACTTATACCAAGAATGAATATAAAAGCTACTTAACATCCTTTTCGCAACAACGAAATATCTCAATTTATTCGTTTTATGAACAAATATCATGTATACACATGTAACACGCTATCGTTGGAAGAAAAATAAAAAGGGTCCCATTTACCCTGCACTAGTGCCATTGATGATTTCAAACAGTGCTGGATTAAACCCATCTAGAGGCCCGGAACCAAAGAAAATATGTGGCTCCTGCTGACCACCTAATACATGTCTGTGAAAGTACAGTAGGAAAATTAAGGGAATATGTTCCATACTTTTGGTCATATTTTATGATAATGATTGTATCTTCATGATTCTTTTTAGATAGCCAGTTGAGATTTTGATCAGAGCTATACGCCCCCTAATCCCCTTTTAATCCGGCCCTGATTTCAGGGATGGCAGATATCTCCAATCTATTCAAGGTGGATTAGCACTATTTTGCAGTAATTTCTACTCCATCCCCTCTCCCCCACCCCCAAGAAAATATTCTGAAATCATCACTGTGACTAGTATTGCTTTCACATGAGAGACAGACCTTCGAGAAAAAACTGCAACTAGGGCAGTGGTACTTAATTTTTTTTTTTTTTTTAAGAGTAAAAAGTGGCAGTTCTTTGAAATGGAGCATCACGAATAAAGCACACTATTCCAGGAAATTGAAGGAAAAACTACCAAGAGTGGTAACACTGGGAGTGAAAATGTATGTGTGTATATATATATTTCTTCTCCAGCTCCACGAGCCTAAGAATAGTAAACGAAGAACGTAAGCTCAGCGAACTTGTGTCAATGAACGAAAACCCACCCGGCGTGACTAACCGATCACCAGTACAAAATCAGGAATATTGTCTGTCATAAGCCGTCTCAGACTCTTCCTCGACACTCATACCCCTCCCCTGACATAAAACGAGAAAAACAAAAACGTAACACAAAACGCACTACACCTACACAAAATACGCCGCTCTGTAAAATACCTGACACTGATTTTGACGCAGAGCAAAGATCTGCAGATCGATTTTTCTGCGCAGAAACCTCGCATCATACAGCAAACACGTGAATACCGAGTATCACTAGTTACACATCATAGTGAAGCAGTTACGCATACGCATCACACACAACAATTACATAATCATATTATACATATTATTAAACTAAAGCAAGTTATCCACCAGAAACTTGCACCTTTAAGCAGTGTTGCTAACTTTACAAAAACTAAATGGAAGTAAAAAAAAAAAGTTGAGAATGCTCCAAGAGCAATCCTATAACGAACTTAAAAAGAATGGAGAGATGGAGTGGAAAGGATAACTGATTTCTCCTACATGTAAATTATCTTATCCGCGCCTTCTGTTTCTCGCAAAATATCATCTCTCTCTCTCTCTCTCTCTCTCTCTCTCTCTCTCTCTCTCTCTCTCTCTCTCTCTCTCTCTCTCAGTTCCCGAGATATGGCTCCTTTAATCTCCCAAAATTCGAACTTTTTTGGCTAAGATCTGGGGGCCACCGGTTACTATTTGGTACTAAACTGTTCATCATTTTCTTAGGCATTGATCAACACCAATATGATCTCTCTATAACTTACGGTTCTCGAAATAAAGCTCCTTAAATTTCCCGAAATCGGAACTATTTTTGGCCAATATCTCGGGAACGGTAAATCATAGAGAGATGATATTGGCACTGATCAATACCTAAAAGGGTGGTAAACATTTTGATACCAATATTAACTGGTGGCTACTGGCCAAACCATTTGGCCAGTGGCCACTTGTTACTATTTGTTAACAAAATGTCCACCATTCTCTTTAGTATTGATCAACGCCAATATCATCTCTCTATAACTTATGGTTCCCGAAATATGGCTCCTTAAATGTCCCGAAATTGGACAGTTTTTGGCCAATATCTCGGGAACGGTAAGAGTGACGAGAAAAATCCCATCACTTCTTTCAGATAGTTTTTGATGCTCTATGGAATGCAGAGCTCAAATTGAAAAATTCTCAAGCACAAACACACACACACGCACAGGTACAGAGAATTAACTAACGAACTTTTTAAGTTCGTTAAAAACTACTGTAGTGTGTCATATATTTTGTTCGTACCCTCCTTGTTCAAAAACTTCGATTTCTCTCCTGAGTTTCAGACCAAAAAATGAAGTCTACATCGTTTGTAATCATTTCAAAGGAATAATAGATTGAATTCTATTTGCCCTCTCTTCAGAAGTGTATATTAAACATTAGGAAGAAAGTAAAAGGAGTTGTAATATTGTATAAATAATATACAGGGTGTTTCAAAACAACGTCAACAACGTAGGCACTCACTGTAAGCTAATGTTCCTTACTGCATGGGTTAGAATCCAGTTCATGAGATGCCTTTTGCAGATAAAGAACGCGTGTACGAATGTAAGAAAATTATAAAATATCATGTTATGGATAAGCAATATATTCAATTAAACAATATACAGAGTGTTTCAAAACAACGCCGACGTGTGGAACTTCGTGTTTCGGAGGGGATTCCTGAGACCAAGATAAGACAAAAAGTATAGACCAACCTGGGTGTACAAATGCTTCCTTTAGGAGTTATAGGCTGCCGAAAACTTGAAAAAATGAAATTTAAAGGTCCATAGCTCTATCGTAGTCGGGTCCAGACTTCACTTAGGAATTTGTATGTGCCCTATCCAAATGCCCAAGTTTCAGAATCCTGCGGTATTTACGCAACAATTTTTATGCAGGTAGTTGGTGAGTACTTCAAATTATATACGCGTAACAAAACTTCCTCTATAAAAATTGTTACGTGAGTACCTTAGGATTCTGAAAAACGGATTTTTGGATAGGGTACATACTAGTTCCTAAGTGAAGTCTTGACCTGACTACGGGAGGTCCCATAGTTTTAGAGCTATGGACTTCTAAATTTCATGTTTTCGGCAGCCTATAACTCCGAAAGGAAGCACTTGTGCACCCAGGTTAGTCTATATTTTTAGTCTTATCTCGGTGTCAGGAATCACCTCACAAACGTTGTTGACGTTGTTTTGAAACACCCTGTATATTATTTACACAATATTACAACTCCTTTTACTTTCTTCCTAATCTTTAGTATACACTTCTGAACAGAAAGCAAGCTTCGTAGAAAGATGCACATCATGTAAATTAGTACTGTAGTATTTCACGTAATGAAAGTCATTAATTAACTACCAACATTAATACATCAACTACACAATATTTTACGTTTTGTATTACTTCCCTATGTCATAATTAACATTCGTGTTACTTGAATTCTCAAATCAATAATCATCATAATTCCCACGAATATATAATTCCAGGAAAACTTCTGTAAACATCCCTATGTTACGACAATCATAATATTAATTAGATGAAATGTTCGTTCTTCACCCATAGAGCTTATGTTTAAGAAAAATATTTGAAGCCCCCTTCCCCGATACATATTTGCACAAAAGTGTAATAATAAAAAAAAACCGTAAGATACTTTTTTTGCCATAGGTTTAAAACCTCGTACCGCCCTTACGATACGCCCTTCAATGGTAGTGACAAAAAAATGGCAGTAATTATGCCCCAAAATGCATTTCCAAGGGATCAGTGGTTTTCCTGCGATAAATAACAGACAATGTCAATATCAATTTGAGGGAAACAATACAGAAAATACTCCCTTCCCCACTTAAAGCTGGAATTTTCAAGGCGCTGGCACACGTATTCGCTTATTTTTATTAACTAATCTACTTACCAAGTTTCATCGTCCTTACTTGAAGCGCTCGTGACACACTCGATTTTTTAATGAAATTTTGATCTTATCCCACTTACCACCTTGAACCAAGGCGATATGACCAAAAAAGAAAACAAAACTATTAATAGCTCGAAGTCCCCTGACATAGGGTAACTAAGGTATTATTAGAGTTAAAACGTAAGAGGGGAATCCATCTCCAAATATGATGTTTTCAATCCAAAGCGAATGATTTTTTTTAATCGGACGAGCAGTTTGGGCTGTACACTTTTTATGCGCCCAATATTAAATGAAAATGCAACGTTGCCATTTACCTGCACCTACAAATAAGTGACTGAAGTTACAGCTTGAAATGGGGACTTCTCCATCGACATGTTGGCGCAAAAGACAGTAACTTCATTCACTTATGTTGTGGGTCCAGGTAAATGGCAACGTTGCATTTTCATTTAACATTGGGGCCATAAAGAGTGTACAGCCCAAACGTCTCGTCCGATTTAAAAGATTCCTTCACTTTAGATTGAAAACATCATATTTGGATACGGTTTTCCCTCTTACATTTTGTTTTAACTCTGATAATACCAGTTACCCTATGTAAGGGGACACCCTGTATGTTACGAAATTCATTTCAAGCTGTTCACTCGTTATCGCGCGATGCAATCACAAACAGACATTGAGTTCAATATGACGAACAGTGTATATATGATGCCCTCTTGTCCCCCTTAAAACATGAATTTTCAAAAAAGCTAAAGCACGTTTTCCTTAATATCTAATGAGGAGTTTACATACGGAATTTAATATTCATAACTTGACAGCTTGCGAGATACTAAATTTTTCGCATCAATTACGACCACAGCTTCCCCCTTAGGATATGTACTTTTATCAAAGTAGTGTAATAAAAACCCAGCCCTAGGTAGCTGATAACTATACCCAGAAAACATCTCAATCGACAAGATCAGTTTCACTTTTACATACTAGATTACTAATGTAGATTACTTCTGCCTGTAGCTCCGCTCCTTTGCTCGGTCCACACGCCTCCACTACGGAGTGCGCCCCGAGGTTGGGAACCACTGTTAATGAACTAAGTCTTAGTACTTTTTATTTTTTATACGTGTTTGGGACAAATCTCAACTATCTCGTGTTTGCGAGAGTTTATGGTAAAGACTCTACTTACAAAAGGACATCTGGAGAGATCTATTTGCGTAAGTCGAGAACTGTCTGCGGTATCAGCAACAGTGTCATTTCAGATTGTTTGGGGGAGCAAGACTCTCCTATGTACACTCATGTCCAAAATGATTGTCGCATATCTATAACGGATTTTGCGGGGTATCATTTATTACTGATACTGTGTGAATAATTGGGAAATGCATATTTGTGGTCAAATTTCAGGAAAACAACTTCACTGAGCCACCGCGGCCCCCAAGTTTTATTTTCGATTTAAAGTTCTTATTTACTGTTTTTTTGACATGAAATTTGCCACATACATCTCTTTGCCGATTATACACATACTAACGTTATAAGAAATACCGGGCAAATTCGTTATCAAATTATATTCCTACAACAACATATTTCAAGACATGCGACAATCATTTTGGACATGAGTGTACATGCAGTTTACGTTTTTCATTACCTTATTATTTTATTGATTTAAATCTACATAAATCTCAAACTCAGGACAAAATAACGTCTCCCATATTTTCTTCTTCCTAGGATCCGCGACCAACAATAAAACCTCAGCCTCAACTTGAGGAACGTCTTGATACTGTTCTCTCATTAAGGAAATGCTATTTTACCTGATTCTGACAAAGAATTAAATGGTGATTAACTCATCTAATTATAATCTCGTCACAGGCCTTAGGATATACCTGTAGACTTGTCTTACATGAATGTACATGTACACCAAAAGTATATACTGATTTGTTCTAAAGTCCATATTTTTTGTCATTTCAGGAAAGGAATTGCGTCGTCGGAGACCTAAACAATGCACAGTGGGCCAGAATCAGAATCTGACTGGAAAAAAGTAGTTTTGGCAACTACGTCTAATCTACATTCGAACAGCACAGTTGTGTTAAGTAATAAATAAGGTTTCTTGCTGCGTATCAGTAAACACGGATAACAGCATATAGTGGCGGCAGCAGCACTTCAAAATTGATAATTCATTATCTGTTTTATAGCGCGCTGAATTATAGTAGTATGAACGTAAGGTTTGCGGTTTAATTGCGCTTGTGAAAAGACAACGAACGGTCGTAAAATAAACTATGAGTAAAGGTATGTATATGTACTTGCTGTTTGACTAAAGTTTTGATTGATTGGTTTACGTTGCTGTTCTGTAGAAGCATTTCTAGAGAGTCGAAGTATTCACGTATTGAAGAACTGCTATTGGAAATTGAAATTGAGATTTAGAAATGTACGTTCATGTCTGTATTGAGATCTTTCGTCATGGTGTAGTTTGATATATGTATTTCGAAATTCAGTTGTGATCTACTGCCTGTTCTTGCCCGATTTTTATATTTATCGTCTTTTCAAAGTTAGGTGTAGCGAGCCGGATACGCTCTTCGTGACGTGAAGAACCTGTACGAGGTATTGCGTTCTAAACCATCAAACGAAGTACTTTATAATTATGATACGAACAGTTATGGAATATAAATTCTTTCTGTGGATGTTCTTCGCAGTGTGAGAGTGACTTTAAGTGCCTTCAAAGTGATTTCGAGAAGCGTTGGAAGCTGTGTAATAGAATGACTGATAAATTTTTATCCAAATATAATGATTTTTTGGAAGGACATATTAAGTTCTCTGATAAAGTATTTACTGGTTTCAAAACGATCTCTTGAAGCCAAGAGAATAGGCCTTTGACAAGCAAATCAGGCAGACCTAGTAAACTCTTCGAGGATCCGGAAACAAAGTCGAAGAAAATACTTGTACAGCGGGGGACACTTCTAAATGGTACAGCCATATGGAGATTTACGGCTAAGGTGTACCATTTAGAAGTGTCCCCCGCTGTACAACCACTCGTTACAAAGCATTCTGAGTAACAGCTGGTGTTGGCTACCCAATGTTCATTGAGAGCTGCTGGAAAAAGAGATGCCGCGGTTGTATTAGGAGAAATCGCTCAAACGACACCTAAGGGAGCAACGAAAATCAAAAAGGCTTATCATTCACCAAAATTCTCTCAAACACTTATTCTCCGGATAAAGTCGTGGCACTTATTATAGATAACAACTTAACAAAAATACAGTATGCACATTTGAGGCTAGTTGCAAAGGCAAAACATTGTGATATATATCCGTCGTATAAAGTGGTGTGGGAAGCAAAATTAAAGCGTTATCTCAGAGAAAAGAATATTATAGTAACTGAACGTGTAAAATCACGATGCACTCAATTGTCTGATTTACTATTGCTTGTAAATTATCTTCGGCTGACGTTCAGTTACTATAATATTCTTTTCTCTGAGATAACGCTTTAATTGTACTTCCCACACCACTTTATACGACGGATATATGTCACAATGTTTTGCCTTTGCACCTAACATAATGAAATTAGTGTGTGAGTGGGGTTGCGATGGAAGCAGTTGTCCTAATGTATATAAGCAGAAAGTTGAAACAGAAGATAAATTGAACTAGTGGCTCAGATATTTTTGCTATCTCCTTTGTTCCCTTACAGTTGTATTCAACATCAGATGGGGAGGTTGACAAAGCAATTTTGTAGCAAAATCCCAAACCATCGTCGCCTAGATTTTGTCGACCCGTCGAGAAAAAAGGTATGTTCAATGGAAACGCAAATACGTAAATTAAAGCCTACTAATGTACCAATTCAGGAGAAGGAAGTAAATGATATCCCTAAACTTGTGTTCACAATGGTGAATGGGAAGATGTGAAACTCTGTTACAGAAACTTCCTCCTCAAACGTACTCCTTGAAGGCACTTAAAGTCACTCTCACACTGCGAAGAACATCCACAGAAAGAATTTACATTCCATAACTGTTCGTATCATAATTATAATGTGATTCGTTTGATGGTTTAGAACGCAATACCTCGTACAGGTTCTTCACGTCACGAAGAGCGTATCCGGCTCGCTACACCTAACTTTGAAAAGACGATAAATATAAAAATCGGGCAAGAACAGGCAGTAGATCACAACTGAATTTCGAAATACATATATCAAACTACACCATGACGAAAGATCTCAATACAGACATGAACGTACATTTCTAAATCTCAATTTCAATTTCCAATAGCAGTTCTTCAATACGTGAATACTTCGACTCTCTAGAAATGCTTCTACAGAACAGCAACGTAAACCAATCAATCAAAACTTTAGTCAAACAGCAAGTACATATACATACCTTTACTCATAGCTTATTTTACGATCGTTCGTTGTCTTTTCACAAGCGCAATTAAACCGCAAACCTTACGTTCATACTACTATAATTTAGCGCGCTATAAAACAGATAATGAACTATCAATTTTGAAGTGCTGCTGCCGCCACTATATGCTGTTATCCGTGTTTACTGATACGCAGCAAGAAACCTTATTTATTACTTAACACAACTGTGCTGTTCGAATGTAGATTAGACGTAGTTGCCAAAACTACTTTTTTCCAGTCAGATTCTGATTCTGGCCCACTGTGCAATGTGGGATTTGTTTACTACGTGGCACCAGTTAAGTCACTGTAAGTGAACGAGTAAGACGTTTCTGATACTGCCCGGAAACATGGAATTTTCGGTTGAACAGCAAGAAAAAAGTGTGAAATTCCTTGCCTCAGGTGGACGTTATAGGGCCCATACACGGTCCACGGTTTGTGCAAACAAGGTTGTTTCTGCAAACTTTTTCCACATCGAACTCGTTCAAAAATTGTTTACACGAACATGATGTTTGCGCAAACACGTGGACCGTATATGGGCATGTTTGTGCGAACACGAGCTTTATTTCCGAGTAAGAGGCCTAGTGTACAGACGCTTATTTCTTACGCTATGGCGTCAA
The DNA here is from genome assembly GCF_964235325.1 of Thermobia domestica. Taxonomy (NCBI): domain Eukaryota; kingdom Metazoa; phylum Arthropoda; class Insecta; order Zygentoma; family Lepismatidae; genus Thermobia; species Thermobia domestica. Next base: position 72,698,425 of record NC_137470.1, on the reverse strand, counting down.
TGAATAGGAATCACGAATTCTGGAGAGAATTTATTGAACTTTATCGAAATTAACCTGAACTGTGGAAGGTAAAGAGTGAAGATTATAAAAACAGAAATCTGAAAAATGCAGCATATGAGAAATTGGTGGATAAAATGGAGAAAATAGATTAGAAGGCGGGTAGAGAGTCAGTGAGGAATAAAATCAATTTTCCAGTATTTCACACATGTAGTTGAATCCATTCGTAATTAATTTTTATAGTCCACAGTCGAACTTATTTCAAGTTCGGATATTACCTAAGTAAATTTTGATGACTAAAACCGTTTCTTGAACCACTCTTTCATCCACACCCTCTTGTTCCGTTTTGGTTTCGCAGGTCTTTCCGCTTCCAAAGTACAAGCAATTACTATCGCTAAACGAGCTGCTTCAGTGGACATGTTTACGCGATCAAACTCAAAATTGAACTGAAGTTTGTGCAAACAGTTGAACCGTGTATGGCCGAATGTTTGCGCAAACACAGTGTTTGCACAAACATGATGTTTGCACAAACCGTTGCTCGTCTATGGGCCCCTTTATGCAGCCGATATTCATCGCCATTTGCAGGGTGTCTTGTGATAGCGCTCCTGTAGAAAGCACTGTCAGGAAGGGTGCGCGTGAGTTCAAAGCAGGGTGAACGAGTGTGAAAGACGAGTAGAGGCCTGGGCGTCCAAGAACATTATCAACTGACGCTGACACTGTCCGTATTTACCAATTTATAATGGAAAATAGATGCGTTACCATAGAAAAGATTTGAAATACACTGCGACTAACAGTGGGAACAGTAAAATGAATAATTACAAACGAGCTGGGCCTAGGGAAGTTTCTTCTCATTAAGTTCTACGAATGCTTAATGACAATCAGGAAAAGGCAAGGATTCGATGAAGTGTTGTAAATTTAACACGCTTCAGAAGAAAGGGACGCTATTTCTTGAACAGTGTTCAGGCACTGTATGAATTACAGATTACATTATTCAACCCAGAAACATAAAGGTAGTCGATTCGGAGGAAAAACACAGATTCACCACAATCCCAAAAATTTCGTCAGGTGGCATCCAATGAGAAGGAGCTGTATGCTATCTTCTAGGATTGCCGGGGTGATATTGTCCCACCTTGTTCCGAAAGGTCATACAATTACGGCGTATTTGTATACTTTTGGATACAGAATTTTTTCCAAAATTGACTTAGAAACTAGCACAAATGGCAATTTCATTCTTATGTGGGCAAAGTATAAGATGCGATACTGTGTTAATGTTGTGACCTCATTCTTGGCTGACCACAACACTGAATTTCTATCACATCCACACTACTTATTAGGTTTAGCAGTGAGTGACATCTGGTTGTTTCCAAACCTCAAGGGTTTTCTTCGTGAACACTATTTCTCAGTAGATCATCTCTGGGAAGTGCTATTTTTAAGCATCTGAAACATACCCCCAAAGATGACTATCATTAAAGGAGAGTTTGTTGAGAAACAGACACAGGCAAATTCCCTGTATTACCTTGTTCTTGGAAATCAGAACGAAACGGGAAGTACTTTTTGTGAGCACTTTGTAGTGAACAGTCTTTGTGCCAAAGTAAGTTATTGGATTCATACCCTGCGTCCGAGTGCAAATCCCCACAGCTTCATTTTTTTTTTTTTTTTAATTACGCTTCAGTTTCAATTCAAGTCCAAACTCGGTGTGATATGCGTATGATCAGTGTTTTTTTCTCTTCTCACGTGCAATTTCGAGGATACATACAGCGAATTACGTCATTGATATATGATATTCATTGGACAACACGCTGAAAAGAGAGATTAATCTTAAAGAGATTTTTTTTCGTGCATTATCTCCTCAGCAAAAAAATCGATTTAGTGATCCATAGTCTTTACCACCTATCGTCCCTGGTTGAAATGGTACGTGTAAGTTGGGTTGCATCTATCCAGGAGTTTTGTGATACTAGCAAATGTACTGGGGAAGGTACTTTTGATATTGACTTTATAAGCTTAAATGATTTTGAATTTTACGTAGTCATAAACTTAGTAAACGTACACTAATTTATTTGGTGATGAAGCCCAATAACTACCTATAATAAAATTGTGCAGAATGTTATTCAGAAAGAATTGGAAGTCGAGTTGCAAACAACAAACGTGGCCATCATTGGGATCATTATCAAATTTCGAGATGGCTCGTAACCAAATTGGGTTTTCCAGTGGTTGCTGAGTAAGTAATAGACATTTCTTTTGTGTATAATGCCTGTAGCTAATCCATCGCAACAAATTAGGTATTCACTGTACAAATTATTCGGATTATATTGATCAGCTACTTGACAAACCATAATTCAGGAACAGAAATCCTGCACAATGTAATATTTCACATGCTATATAGTAGGTTAAGCTCTATCACCACGCCAAGTTTGATACCGATCGGATGAATTTGGCTGACCTCAGAGTGCCCTTGATTTTTTAAAGGAAAATTCGATTAATGAATGAAAATCGAATTGGGGTTCGTTTGTCTGCTCATCAGCTTGAAAGATTTAAATCGTTTTCACAAAAGTTTAGGGCTTTGTGCTTGGAAAGTTTTTATACTATATTGATTTTTCCATGGTGGAGAATAGGGAACACGCGACAGAAGGAACGCAAAAATCAACGCACCATCCTCAAAAACGGCTTGACTGACTTGAATTATTGTTGGTACAAAAATACAGTAGCGTCATTACCTTTTAATATTCGGGGGCCACGCTACGCTTCACATGCGCGATTTATTTTTAACTGCATACTAATGGTTTGGTTTGGTTTAATCTGATAAGAAAACTTCAACGATTTATCCCAATTCATTCGTGTCAAAACTGTCATTCATAGCATAAAAGTACACAGGAGCGAAAAAGTTGTCTCCGCCGAAATACGAAAAAGGCATTGAAACTGAATTATACGATTAAAAAAAAAAAAAAAAAAAAAAACTGCCGTCTAATAAATATATTAGACGAAGAATAACGAAGGAACGTAGTAATAACCTAATAAATTAGCTAGTATATCATAATATACCAAAAGAAACCTTTATTGTGAATTTCCTGATTATCTGTTTGAAGTTTTAACACTGTAATTTACCCATATCACATTTAATGCCACAGAAGAAATTCAAGATTGAAATGAGGCATGACTTGGATTGCCAACTCTGGAAAATGAAATTGCCAACACATAAAATGCCTATAATATACGCCCGCCTTAATCATGCTATCAACAATCCCTACAGGTAAAATACAGGCGAATTGGCAACCTTAGACATGACACAGAAAATTGTTGGGTGACATGTCCCACTGTTCCCCAATTAACGGCGCCCTGCAATACAAGTCTCCCAAGATTTATGCATAGACCTATACTCTATTACTGCACAAAAGACACGATGCCTCCCCTTTTTTCAATAATAATAATAATAATAATAATAATAATAATAATAATAATAATAATAATAATAATTATCTTTTATGTCCTACCGTTATGCTAGGTATGGAAATGAGACGGATGATTGACCCTTTGTAAGTGTGGTGAATTTCTGAAACACCTTTAGTGGGGCTGGTCTCAGAGACCGTTTTTTCTTTCGTTCTTCTATGAATTTTTTGTCGTTATTAAAGCTAAATATGGTTGTATTATATTACCATCACCTTTATCATTATACAACTATGATCATTTCATTACTGACCGTAAAATACTTTTTGAGCCGTAAATGAAATAAACAGCGAAAATCATCAAATTTTGGATATTGGTAAGCGTGGGACACAGGGCGTAAGCGTGGGATGTAAAACTCAAAATTTTCATTCCATTTTTTGAACGTTTATCCGCATAAGGCACTTAAATGTACAAGCCAAAGCCCAGAAAGCACTGCGGCTGCATCAAAAGGATGTCGCATATAGGTAGCATCCTCAATTTCAAAGTAAATTAAATTGATTTTTTATGTTTCTCTTATCCATTTTAATGTATTTCTATGTATGCATAAAGTACATAATTTAAAATTATATAAGAGATTTTTCTATTTATTGGTTTTATGTAGGTATTTATTCAGCTGGCGTAACAATGGGTCGTCCCGTGGGTGGAACAAGTTGGGTGGATGCCCCAGACCTTGCGCCACAGGATGGAAAAGTTCAATCCAGAGCGACGATATCGCAGTAAATAATTGAAGTTTATCGAATCAAAGAAAAAATATTTAATGCAGTAATTGCTATATGAAACATTTAATACATTATGAAATTTTACCAACATGACATCTTTCACGAGCCGCCTCTAGTTTGACCTTTCAAGAAAAGTAACGAGTGGATTATTTCCAATTCATTGCGAAGATTTGCCAGAAATTTAAAGAAAGAATTTTAAGCTTTGTGTCCCAAGAAAACGCCCATTTAAAAACATGGGAATTTCTCTTCAGCCCCACAGATCTCCTAAAAAAGATCTCCTTTTGGCTTTTTTTTTTCTGTGGATTAGTCTCGAAAGGCTACAATCATGCCAAATTTCATCATTCTAGTCCTACTGAAACTGCATAATAATTTTGCAATGTAAAAGATATCCCATATAAACAACAAAGTAGAGATTATCCTGTTTCTCTCCCACACAACTGCATTGAAATCTCCCAGTACAATTGCACATACACTACTCTTCTCTCTGTCTACAACTTCTTCTATTTTCTTATAATCTTCCTCTACTTCTTCAATCGTATGCGAAGTCGTCGGTGCGTATGGCTGTATCTCTACTAGACCCTTTTTTTTTCCTTTAAGTCTTACCGTCATCACTCTACCATCAACAAGTTGTACTTCCATTATTTTTTTTCTCAAGCGCTTACCAAGAATTATTCCTACACTATTATGACCGCTCTTTTCATTACCTGAGTAAAACATTCTATATCCTTCGCTACTTGACACCCTACCTAACTTCAAAAACTCCTACCACCAAATCCAGATTATTTTGGTTCATTTCCTCTTTCAAATTTTCTAATTTCCCTCTCTGTAACATGGTACGTGCGTTCCATGTCCCTACATTCGTTTTGCTCTTGCATGTCTTATCTATCTTCCCCACATGGCTTCTTTTTGGTCCAATAATATTTCCCAACCCATCCGCGTGGGGGATATTTTACTTCCGAAACTATAATTTGACCGGGAAAGACTATTGTACGTATGCTCTATTTCTGCTATCACCAAAGTAGGGGAAAATAGAGTGGTGGTTTCCCGTTGCTTTCCACCCAAACAAATATTCGTCCCTCATAATAATTATGAAGAAATAGGTTTTCTATCGAAGAGTGTTTGAAGTCCATTGAACAATAAAGTGACACTTCAGGTAATAGACTTCAGATCTCAAAAAGTCATCAGGAATGTGCTTTTCTTTTTGTAAAGTTCTTTCAATCTTCCTATTTAATTTTGCACATAAAACCCGTTTCTTATCTTTTTGTTCCTGAAGTAAATAAATACACGTGAATGCGAAGCGCATTCAATTGGGCTCGCGCTAGCGCTCACTTCTTTCAACTGGGCTTGCAGTCAATCATACTCGGGATCACTTCCCTCAGTTGGGCTGGCAATCACTCACGCTTGCTCTCACTAAAGTCTATTGGGGCTCGGACTCACTTGGGCTCGCGAGTATAGACACCTATGGGTTGCTGTGCCAGGACAGTGTTCCTGGATTCACACAATCAATTCAAATGTTCTGGAAGGTGATTCCATCCAACTGTTTTCGAACTGATCCATCGTTTTAGGGTAACTTCTATTTTTTTTTTCTGAAAAATATCCTAGGCCACTCTTCTACTACGTCCGTACGTATGGTTTAATGAAAGCTGATAATTGTGGTTTTCTCGAAACCGGGTTTCTCGATATTATTCATATATTCTTTCTGTCATGAGCTGCTTCTTGCTATCTGGGAAGTGTACGCAAGTTTGGGATAGGAAACCACCATTCAATTCTCAGTGGTTTGGATCACACGTGAAGCTATACGTCCATGTCCCATATAGCCTCGTGGCGGAAAATATTTTTTCTAAGTTGATATCGCCATTGATATTCCTATTCTACAATGTCGTTCGTTCTTCGTGTAAATAATCTTCAAAGGATAATTTCCTCCTGAGGACGAGTTTTCTCTGAAGATATTCTCGAAGTTGACTCAGGCTATTTTATTCATAAACAAATATGCCATATCCTGGACAAAATCCTGTTTCGATCACAGGTCATGCGAGTTTCTGGTGCACATCATGTCCATGGGTCTTCTCGCTGTTCTCCCATTTCCTCGTACATTCTCATTCCACCAATTCCTTCGATAATCATCCACTTTCATTAATCATTAGCATCTGAAAGTTACATTTTTTTATTACAGACACCGGTAGAGGAGGTTTATTCAGTCGAACACTGATCAGCAAATTTTGATCATATTCATTTTTCATTAACTATCATGCTAGATATAACTCATATATATAAAAGAGAACGTACAAATCCTTTGTTAGCTCATCACGCTAATACGGCTGAACCAATTTCTTTCATTTTTGGGGGATTATTAAGATTTGGACCCTAGATGGTTTTTATCATATCACTTTAATTTTCAATTACCAGTGTCTTGAGATAATTGACCATTCAAGTGTCCATAACGTACAAATCCTTTGTTAGCTCATCATAGCTAAATCTAACCGTATTTATATGCAACCCACATGACCGTGTCACTCGGCGGGTTAACATAAATGACAGGCGATATAATGTTAACATTTACTCCAATCTTCTATGGTTTTTATCATATCACTTGAAAGCGAAAAAGTAAAAATTATCTAAGTAACAAAGTTTATTGCGTTCCGGGGTGACCCCAGCGAAGCGGGGTGAACGCTGCTAGTAACTCATAAGTCAAAGGAATGAAACCGGAGACCCTGCTCACCAATCGTGAACGCTGTACCACTGAACCATCGTGGTCAATGAGTAGTATTGGACAGGAAGGTGGTCCCACATCATGACTTTTGCTGTTTTACAGTGACGCAGTTTCTCTTCTAAATATATTTGGGGACTCTGTGGGGGATCGTGTCGTAATATCAGAAGGGAGTTTGGTGAGTTGTCAAAGGAGGTCATAGCTCTTTTATGTTTGAGGTGAATAATATCACTTTTAAAGTGGAAATGTCGTCAATAGGACAGCCCCTGAGATGCAAATGATGGTTCCCGATTGCCCCTGGCGAAAACATGATGCACCCGTTGCCCCTGACGAGCACATGATGGCCCCATAGCCCCTGGTCACATAATAGCCCCCGTTCCCTCAGAAAAGTAGATGTTTCCCGTTGACCCGCCTTTCGTCTCGAAAAAGTTATATCGCTTGTCTCGCCTCATGTGAAACTACTGTTTCATGGACTATATGAGGATTTCAGTTTACACAGACTAGGACTTGTTTGGCATAGGTTTAAGTTGCAGGCATAGAGGACAAGAACTGTGATGATTTCAAAGATGGCATAGACGTAATTGAGTTAAAGCGGTCGAGGGCTACCCTCCAGGGACCACTGTAGTGCACTTGATACATGGTCGAGTATTCATGGAAGATGTCTTGTAGAAGTAGGCACCCACCAGCACAGTGTGTATCGTCGCACAAGAACCAGAGGAAAACTCCAAAAATACGAATTTCGTTTTCTTCATTTTTGGACATAATTTTGGAAGCCCCACTTGGTGTAAATGGAACGTAAAGCCATCTCGTTTCCTTGTAAATCATCTGATGTAATGTACACTCATGTCCAAAATGATTGTCGCATATCTATAACTGTCTTTTTGTAACAATATAATTTGATAATGATGTTGCAGAGCACTTCTAATACTGATACTACGTGTATAATCGGGAAATGTATATTTGTGGTAAATTTTATAGGAAAAAAAATTATAAATACGAAAATTAGAATGAGTAAAACAAAATGTCGCTAAATGGACAAGAAGGTATTATTTTCGTTTTATTGTTCGTATTTACTGCTCTTTTGACATGAAATTTGCCACATGCATTTCTTTGCCGATTATACACACAGTAACATTATAAGAAATACCGGACGAATTCGTTATCAAATTATATTCCTACAACAACATATTTATAGACATGCGACAATAATTTTGGACATAAGTATACCTCAATTACCATTTTATCAAAAACACATCTTTCTACGAAAATAACATTTTTGTCATCTCGCCTGTAAACGTACGAAAATGGAGTTACGTTCCTCTGGTTCTCATGCGACGGTATTAAAATGCAATATTTTTGTGGGAGGGTTTTATAGGAGGCAGGGCGCTTTCTCTGCAAGGCACACTATGTATGAGAATTCAGTGAAGTTGCATGAGTTGCATGGTAGATGGGCGAATATTCCTTTACGAAGAAGACAGGAGTCCCTCAGCGGACAGTAATGTGTTAGGATATGAGTTTCTTAATACAGTGTTAGGATTTTGTAAGAATGGAGCACCCTCTGGGCTGGCATTATGTATTAGGAAGTGAATTGTATGGTAAATAGCTGAACATTTTTGGGAGAGGGTCCTGTAAGTGGTGGAGGATTCCTCTGCGAGTGGGAGATTATATATATTGATTCAGTGTGCTTAGGTTTCCGATAGGAATTACAATATTTGTCACTGGAGCAGAGGGACACTATATGGTGATTTTACGGTGTTTGATAAAAGGATAGAAGTTGGTTGGTTAACGGAAGGTATATATATATTGTTTGTCAGCTGATGTTTGCTCGATGGGGAATGATGGACACAGGTATATTTGGTTTTCGTAGGTAGGGAATGCTTACGGACATGTTATGTTTTAGAATCTCTAGATGTTTGAGACTAGGATACAGCATAATTGTCTGACCGATGGCATATTTTGGTGGTTGGTAGACATTGGCTTATTGCAGAACAGGTCTCTGCAGCGTTTTTATTTATTTTTTGCACTATGATAGAAAATAGTTGACATATAGCCAGCAGGGGGAGTCCTGAAGGCGGCTGAAGATTTGAATAGAAACTGTGTGGTGTGCGCTTATTTTCACTTACAGGGACAGAGTAACTGGAACACACACTCTATACACAGTGTTGGGGAAAGAATTGTCATAGGTTTATTTGGAATGGTAAGGCCTCTGAGAAATGTACTAGAAATTGACGATGATAAAACAACGATGAGCTTGCTACTCAAACATTTGTGTATTGTCGGCATTTGGCTGTTATTGTGTTGGGAAAGGGAGTCAGCGGTTTATTGGGCTTTGCAAGACCTCTAGGAAGACCATGTATTGGCATTTTTGAAGTGTACTGAAATACGGTAGCAGATAGCCAAAGCTTTGAAAAACTATATTTTGATATATTTTTGATGATTTATTGCTGGGTGGGAGGTTGGAAGAGGTTTATTTGGCCTTGTAAGGGAGAAAGAGTCTTTTGGTGAGGTTGTTTTGCACTAGTATAGGACATCCTTGGCACATGGATGGCATATGATTGAAGATGATTGGCATAAGCGCGGGAGGCTATACTGGGGAGCATAGCCCGCAGGGCTGTTAGAAAGTCTCGGGGCGCGTGGAGATATATGCACGCGGGTACATAGCCCGCCACACTGAAAACGCGATGCAGGGCACGTGCGGTACATGCACAAGCGGATCTTATGCTGGTCGGAATGAAAACGCGTCAAGAGAACGGTCGGTGGCGACAGGGCGTGCAGGAAAACACTTGCCATGGTGGCTTTTTTTTTTGGGGGGGGGGGATGGACAAGTACAGTATGTGAATATGTCCTTGTTTAATACCGACAATACTTTCATCCACATGAAAAATAATTTGTTTAGCTTGAAGAGAAGATACGGAATGGTACACAATACATGTCTGAATTGTACGTTTTCACAAGTCCACAAACGGTACAGATTTCTCTTGTGTGATCTTGGATGAGGTGATGTAAGGGTAAATGATATTTGTGTACTCTCAGTCGTAGTGATGTCGATTTACTGTAATAGCGTTAATAACACTTTCAAACGCGAACAAGACGAAATGGAAAACTTAGATCTCTTGGTCAACATGCCCGCGTTTCAAGCTTTACTGGCACGCACACGTTAGATGTACTCTCCGCCGCTAGATATAATGGCGGGGAAAATAATAATTCATGCGAGGCTTTCTCTGATGGCTCGGCCAGTATAGCCTCGTTGAATATATCAGAATGACGTAAAAAGATCATGCCCTCGTTGGAATTTTAACAGTACGTATGTCACATGACATACTATTATAGTGACGCCGTTGTAAAGATATCTTGTTCAAATTTTTATTACATTCATGTATTCTGTGTCGGTGAAATTATTTACTGCTACGTACATACTCTATACTTGTGGTGAACGACGAGAAGCGTAGTGATAGTATAAGTGATGGATTCGATGTACTGAATGGGTTTTCGCTCGCTTAGAACTAACCTGGACGTTGATACCCCGAGGTAGCGAAACTTAGGGGAGACCGGGGCATGTTTTTCAACTGGCTTTAGTTCTGAAAGGATCTGGTAGATCGCTCCTGCGGATGGACTGGCTGAAGCAGCAATGTTTGGCACGCCATCTACGCAAGTTTCAGTTGAGTAGCTGTGTTGACGTAGGCAGGAGATCTTGTGAAATCATTTTTTCGTAAATGAGTAAAGTAGCAGGTCTGCATTAAAACTTTAAATAAATGTACTAGTCTTAAACGTACTGCTTTGACATTGCATGTACTAAAAATGGTGTTCTTCCTTTACGTAATGATGTGTTTGTTTTGCAAATAATATACACCATTACTCGTCAAGGTTGTGCTGAAGTTCAAAAATGGCGATGGGGCAGGTTTTCCAACACACGGGGCACGTATTCCAATATTTTTACGGTCTCAGTCAGTTTCTCTAATTTTAGTAGGACTATAACAAATGCATGTAAGGTCTACTGTATAAAGAGATCTCCGAAATAACAATGTATGGTACACAATACGTAGCCAGGGGGAACGTAAAAAAGCTAATGTTACTCTATGCTGACATCTTTTTTGCAAAAATGACGTCCGAACAACCCCCTCGAAATATCGAAGCGGCTATGGCCCTATCCCTCCCCCAGAAAACAATAATGAATACGTGCTCGCCATTGGCCATATAGTCTATTGTGTAAAAAACTTTAATTCGAGTGATGTAGATGATAAAGATTGTTTATGCATTTATTGCTTTGAACCTTTCTCCAACTCTCAGGCGAAGGAGATGTGGGTCAGGTACACAAAAGCAACAACTGGGCACACGAAAACTGCACAAAAAGGATATGTTGTATTTTTTGTTGGCATTCATTGTGATTCAGACAATGATGACTTTTGTGAACTTGTTAATTAGTTCTACCATAATCTCACTTCTCTATACTGTCCAAGCAATAAACGAAAGGTACATTTTTAGTAAAAGTAACGATTTATTACCTGTTTTGTTAGCATGTGAAGTAGCTGGAACACTTGCCCCGGTATAGTTTTAGTAGGTTGGCCAACTTGCCCCGCATACGGGACACATTTTCCAACGTCACATGATCACACTTAACCATTGGTAGTGAAACTCAATATTCATTTTGTGAAAAAATATCTGTTCCACTTCGTCTATAAAAGTATAAGAAAACGATATTCTGTTTACCTCTAAATAGGTTTCAGATAAAATACCACACATGCAATTTTAAAAAGTTGGAAAATATGCCCCGGTCTCCCCTAATACAACCTGCATAAAACAATCATAACGTGGACGGAATAACCATCTCATGAATACAATCCTCCACCGGTTGTGAAGCTAAACTTGCACAGAACAATAACAGCGTTTAATGTTGATGATGGTGAAAACATACGTTAGTGCCTTACGAATGTGAATCATTTTTCAGCTACTTATGGCCATACTTTCTATTGTTGTAATTAACCATGTGCAGGTGAAACTAATTTGAACTAATAATCTTATTACACATGAAAATGTTTTAAAATTATATGGGAGAAAATGATAACCTCCGTAAAATATGATTCAAAAATATTTTGAAAGTATCACGCGTTATGACGTTGACGTAAAAGTAATTCAAATAGGAACCATCTCAAATAGGGAGATGGTTACACAGTACTCATGGAGTCTTTCGAGTCAGGGTCAAAATGAAATTAGATATTTGCAATGCGTACGACTGGGATTCCAGGTTCGAGTTTATTGAATTTCCCAGGAAGAAATTTAGATCCTCAGATGAAACATTCGCCGCAATATCCATGATTTTAATAGAGGAAAATATTACAGATTTCGGACCCTAGAACCCTGTAGTGTCAGTCGTAGCACCAGGAGTAACAGCAGCGGAAGAAGCACCAGCAGTAACAGATGCAGCAGCAACAGGAATAACATCAACAGTAGAACATGACCTTTACGGTGAACTGGATTTTATCAGACCAAAAACTCCACTTGTATCAGTACCACCATTTATGAATAATGAAAAAAGTATGACTTTAGCTTACTGATTAAAACTGTGTAAAAAATGTGCTTCAAACCATTTTAACTAATGAGGGCATAGATGTTTACAAGCGAAGTTAACAAACGGAATCATGATGCAACATGAAGGTTGGTAGGTTGATTGATTGATTTTAACGTCCCGTTCAGCAGCGAGGCTATGAGACGTGGACCTACTGATTAGCGTGGAATCCGAAACACATGAGCTCCCGCCGGGAATCGAACCCGGCGGGAGCAACATGAAGGAACAATTGTTTTGTGTGTATATTAAAACTAATAATAATAATAATAATAATAATAATAATAATAATAATAATAATAATAATAATAATGCTGATAGAACAATGATGGAAGTGCTTTTGATATGCTATATAACTTGGTGAGAAATATGGAATACATTCCGGAATTGGTATAATAAATGGTAGAAAAACTGCGTATCACGCACTACAAATATTCTAATGAATATAATTTTCTTTGTGTAGTGTACATGAAATGTAAATGCATTCTATATTATATATATATTATATACATTATTATATATATAGGGTGTTTCAAAACAACAACGACAATGTTTGGGAGGTGATTCCTGACAAGAAAAAAAAAGTATAGATCAACCTTGGTGCACAAATTCTTCCTTTCGGAGCTACAGGCTGCCGAAAACTTGAAAATATAAAATTTAAAGCTCCATAGTTCTAAAACTGAGACCTATCGTAGACGGGTCAAGACTTCACTTAGGAACTAATATGTGCCCTTTCCAAATATCTATATTTCAGAATCCTGTGTTACTTCCGCAATAATTTTTATATAGTTGGTGAATACTTCAAATTATATGCCCGTAGCCATCTCCCTCTATAAAAATTGTTACGTGAACACCTCAGGATTCTGAAACATGGATTTTTGGAAAGGGTACATATTAGTTTGTAAGTGAAGTCTTGACCCGACTACGGGTAAGTTTCATAGTTTTGGAGCTATGGACCATTAAAATTCACTTTCTCATATTTTCGGCAGCTTATAACTCCGAAAGGAAGCATTTGTGCATCCAAGTTGATGTATACTTTTATCTTAGTGTCGGAAATCACCTCGCAAACGTTGTCGGTGTTGTTTTGAAACACCCTGTGTATATATTCTAATGATGACATTCATCTTTCCCTTCAAAATCCTTAGGTATTAAAATTTTTAACTTATGCTAATTTTAATTGAATAATATTCATTGATACGAATCTTAACACTAAACTTTTACCATGTTCACACTCAATTTTAAGAACGAGGTCAAGTATGAAACGATTCGGTAAAACAGAAATTAAACAATTTTCAATTTTAACATACTTTTATTGTGAAAACTATAAAAAATAGTGCGCATACACATCTTATTTTATTTTATTTTCATAGATACAATTTAGACACATTTCTTATTTGCAACTTGATTAATTGGTAGCAAATTTAATATTGACTGTTGTTTGATATTAATTTTTACCAGAATAAATAATTATGAAACAGCTATTCGACATGAGAACAATTGAACTTTTCATATGCTCGCAAACAGCTTTCTCAAACGATCACAGTAATTTTTAGTAACTCTCAATTTTTATTGTTTCAAATTATTTTCTCAACGAATAATTTAAGGCAAAAATAATTACAAAGCTTAGAAATTACATTGCATACATTTTTGTAGTACTAATTCTCTTGTGAGATCAATCTTTTCTTTCTTTAATAGTACATTATACAGTGCATGTGTAAATGCCCATTCATCAATATGATTCTGAAATGTTAAAAATTCTTCATACAATCCAAACGTTTGCACACTTACTATTGTACGCCACGTATTATCACAATATATCAAATGACATGTTAATACATTTCTGTACAATCACATTATTTCGATTTCCAAACCATGTAGCACACAATAGTAGATATTACCGTGCCCATTTTGCGAAACAGTAACACAATGTTAACTCACAGAAAAAGAAGTAAACTGATGTTTCCATTGATTATATACATTGAGGCAAACGCAGTTTTTCACTCTGCTGATTATTTGCACACATTTACCTTTTTTGTAGAAACACTTGCCAAATCAGGGTAGAAAAATAGTTTTTTTTAAAATCATTTTTGTTGATTTTTTATTTAAATCGAATTTTTTTATTTAAATAAAATCGCCCTTCTCGTATAATACAAGGAGTGAACTGAAAAAATAGTATTAAATATTATTTATGCCATTTAAGTGAAAGTATTGGGATTGAATTTAAACTAATCCCCAATCGTTAACATATTTCGACCTCAAACTATGTTTCTTAAGGAAAAAATACAGCAATGTTTATTAACATGACACTTTTTCCACAAGAGTCACATATCTGGCAGGGGAATATTTTTAAAAAAATCGGAACTAGCTTGCGGAACGAAATTCATATAAAATACATAAATTACACATAGTTATAACATCTTTTAAAAAATTAGTTTCGGAGAGGGATTGGACCCCATTAAATACGCCCCATTATCTGGGAACAGACACGCAGGCAGAAGAATTTTTGTCTTAAATGCCCAAGGTGATTTCACCGTTGAAACAGTTGATTTAAAAACCCTGTTACGAACAGAAGAAACAAGAATTCGCCCGTTACCCGTTCAAAACCCGTTAGGAGATTTTCCCTAATCATCCTCTGCATGACACTCGTTTTCATACCATGTTGTACGTACATTTCAGTGTCAGTGTATTATGATTATTATATTCCAAATTCAAAATAACAGAAGCGGGATTTTACTTATTTTCACTTCAAATTAATTTATTTCGGAATTTGATTTCAATCAACTATTTTTATTTAAAATATCAAGTGATTTAAATCACACTGATTTAAATAATCCTTCCTGTGTCAAATCACATAATCGTTCAATTTAATGTCAATATGCTAAATTAAATTTGTTGATAAGACCTGGGATTATACACTGAGGGATTACTGAATTGCGACCACCTATTTAACAGCTTGTTGGCCCACACTGCTCAGAGGGTGCCCTGGACACAGGGTGTCGTCGGTTCTGGTAGTTGCTTGTATGTTCTCATGGGGATCTGACGCCATATATTCCTGATGGCATACCACAATGAACCCACAGATGGTGCAGGAGTCATGGTGCGAATAGCTCGTTCAATTCATTCCATTAATATTTTATAGGATTACGATGCGGTGACTTAGGGGGTCAATTCATACACTGCAGCTCTGCAGAATATACCGTATGCCAAGCAAGTCCTGTTTTGGTAGCACCGTACAATGCCGTCCTAGAAAATGACGTGTTCATGTGGGTAGAAGTGTTCAGTTGTAGGAAAATCTTTTGTTTTACGTCCCACGGTTATGCCGGTTAGGCTAAGAGACAGTGGTGAATGAGAAATGAATGAAGAAAGTGGGAGGAAACGGGAGAACCCCGAGAAAACCCACGAGCACTGTGTCTGTCCACCAGAAAGTCCACAGAGCGCGAGCTGGGATCGAACCAGGAACCCCAGGCACTGGAGGTGAAGGCTCTACCACTGAGCCACCGCGCCCCCTGTTGAGTTGTAGGCTGTGATTCTCTAACAGCTGTAGGTACACAACGGATATCTCGCTGTGGTCCATGCACACCTACGGTTGCAGTCCATGCCAACAGAAGCATCTCTCAACCATAAAATTGCCTCCATCTGCCTGTAAAGTACACACCATTCACGACCGAACCAGAGCTTCGTGCTGTTTGTGCCACATGCACACGCCTGTCCGAGAGCAGTAACACAAACCGTGATTAACAGAAGAAACACACCTTTTTCCAATCATTTATGATCCGATTAGCGTGTTCCTATGTCCAAGCGCTACAAAGTCGGCGTTGACGGGTCGGAAGGAGAGCGTGACTAGTGCGTCGTCTGCTGTGGAACTGCATGGGTGCGAGTGTACGCCATATAGTTACGTGGAATATGGGTGTTGTACATCTACCATTGTATTGGTAACGTAATTCCCGGACACTGATGGTTAGTTTGGCTGTCACGAGCTGTTTGACGTGACGCTCGCTCCACGTTTAGAACTTCCGTACGCCCCTGTAGCTACGTCTCTTGGATACGCTTATCACATTTTGTTTCCAGTCCTTGTACACCCTACTGTACAGCAATGGACGCATCTGAAAAGTATTACTGTCTCAGTTATTGACGCACATATTGGTCGGATACCCACAATCCTGCCCACCTCCGATTATAGCAGTGCGCTGTTTACCAATGTGTAGCCTCGAGTATGTTTTTTCTCTGTAATACTACCAGTAGGAGTGGTCGCAATTCACTGAGCACTCAGTGTATTTGTCTACATATTTCAAATGTCCAAATATTGTATCAATATTTGTTCACGGGTTGTATCATTAAGAAATCAAATACAATAGTATTTAAAAACAGCAATTTCAGCTAGACAATACGTATAGCAGACTCATTTTCAATACGTATAGCACATCCTTCATAAAATAAGTGTATCAGTTTTATTATCTTGGAATAATTGCTTCACACCAAGTTCACTCACTTGATTAATATTTAAATCACAGTTCACTTCGTTGAATCTAAGAATTTCAGTATTTACGTAAGTTTTTATGTCGTTTTCAAATGGTACGTCATTTCGACACCTGTAATAGCGTCTACATACAGATTCACATATCGCGTCTTGTGTATATGTGGTTTATTACATTCTTCCGTAAAATTCAGGATCCCACAGATGTACACAACTTTTCTTTCGTTTTACACGTTGACAATGTTTTATTTGTGGTGAAATATGCTTGGGGTTCACACTTTCCATAGGTGTTAAAAGTAAGTTTTGATTCCACCTTTCCTATTATTAAAACATGGTTGTGGCACATGTACAACATTATGTCTTGATCTTCTATTTCTACTGTGTATGAGGAAAAGTATTGGAAATACGAAATTTGTTTGTCTACATCTGAACAAATAAATCAGTTTATTTATATTATAAGCGCACGCATCATACAAAACTTTCCCATTCATAGCTATGCCAAAAATATTGCGCACAAGTAACACAGCAATACATTTGCGTATAATAAAGTCCTTATGTCGATAAAACAATAATCCGTATTAAATTTTATTCGTTCATTAGCAACTCATTTATTGATTTATGTACAATTAGTTATTTCACGTAAGAAAAATAACAGGATTCATATCACACAATATGTTATACACATTTCTTCACATGCATGAACAATAATGTTTATACTCTTTTCGTACAAATGATTAATAAATACGTGTAAGCCAACATCTGTATGGAAAAAAATTAAGCTAATTCTTATATGTCAACATTTTCTTTCCTAAAATTAATAATGTACAGTCCGCAGCAAAATCCTGCATAATGAGCATGTAAGTTTATTGTCAAACGACGAAATCTTGTTACAAAATAAATGTTCAGGGGAGGACGCCGAGGTTTCTTCAGGTGTGATTCGTGTCAGACGTTATGTTGATTCCCTGCGCTGTTATGCGTAGTTTCACAATGAACTTACATGCTCATGTTGTAAGTTTTTTTCCTGCGGACTGTACATAAAGAATTAATTGGTAATACATATATTGGTACAGGATATATAAAATCTTCACATCGTAATTCTCTTAAGATATTCTTACATAAATCAATTGTAAATTTATTGTAAACATTTGAAAAATTATGTATAAATATGTGCTTTTCCACTTTCTAATTTGATATATTTTTATATTTAAAACAGTTTTGACGAACGAGTAATTTTATTGTTAGGGAATAAATTATAAAACAAGCACTAAAAATTGCATGTTTATGGGGTATCCGATGATCTAATGCTAATTTAATACAATTTAAATCAACATAGGAGTGTACTAGAACACATTCATTATTTAGTATTTTCTTGAATAAAATAACAAGTATAAAGGAATTCATCTATACAAACTATAATAAGAAAACATCACATCAAGGTACTGTAATCAACTGTTTTCTTGTAAGGATGCATACTATACACTAAAGAACAAATGCGGTGCGCTATACGAAATATTATTTCAAAAGTTGCATTTTCAAATGGTTATTAACATTTCTTTTTCTCACACCGATGACTGCCAAACGGCAGACCTTATTGTCTAAATCTTTATGCACGGTACATTATCACGCTAATTTACTGTTCTTACAAACATTAGGAAACAGTGATGTATAAGGATTAGTTTTCATTTTCTCATATAGATGTATGCAACATGTATTAATTCATTACTTTTACTAAGATTATACACGTTAATGCTAATACATGTTAAGAGTTGTATATAACGTATGTGATATGTAACCTGATATTTTGCACTTATTACGTTTACTATTTGCACATCATTTTAAGAATCTTTCTATATTACACATTTCTTCTTACGTCAAATATCAAATTGTACATAAATCAATATAAATTGCTAATAAACGAATAAAATTCAATATGTATAATTTTTTCTTTGCATAAGGACTTTTACAATAAAAACATGTGTATAACTATACTTGTGTGCAACTGCGCGAAGTTATAGATGGAAGTTTTCTACTGATACGTATGATTGTGGTAAGGAGTTCAGTCAAGTTGGATATTTCCGAACACGTTTCTTCATACGCCAAGTTGTACATGTGCGATCATATCATTCTACTAATAAGAATGGTGAAATTCAAACTAATTCTGTTTGTAAACACTTAGCGAACGTGTGAACTCCAAGTATATTTCACCATGAGAAAAACATTTTCTACGTAAAGAACAGAAGAAAGCTCTCGTACATCCGTAGAATCTTGAAATTATGGAAGAATGCGATAAAGTGAAAATTATATACCATACACAAGACACTGTACGTGAATCTATACAAAAGCTATTACAGATATCCAAATGAAGACACATATGAAGAGGACAAAAATTAATTTGTGACTTATATAATGAAATTCTTAGATTCAACTAAGTGAACTGTGATTGCAGTGTTAATGAAGGGAATGAACTTTGTGTGAAACAATTATTCCAAGATTATAAACATGATATACCCTTACTTTGTGAAGGACGTGCAATCCGCTCTCAAATGAGTCAATAAATGTCTAACTGAAACGGATGAATCTTTAGCTACTGTTGTTTTTTATTACTTCATTAAGAAAACATCCCGTGAACGTTTAAAATAGACATGTGGGAATATAATACCATGTTTTATCAACAAATTTAATTTAGCATATCAAGACATTATCTATACAATGATGAATTTTACAGGTGTTTCTACAAAAAGATAGCTGTGAACAAATAATCATCATTGTGAACAGCAATGTGTTTCCCCTCAATGTATACAGTCAACTCTTCCTGCGAGTGACCATCGTGTGTTACTATGTATTCAAAAATAAATTAAAAATTATCAATAGTTGTGTACTGCATGTTTTCAAAATCGAAGTAAGTTATCATACATGAATGTATTAACAAGACATGTGATATGTGGTTATAATGAATGGCATACAGTGGTAAGTGCGACTGAATTCGTACTTAAATATCCACTATATAATATACTAAGTTTTCAACCTTTTAAGGTAAATTTTATACCTTCAGTCAAAAAGCTACTGCTTCGTTACTACTTATCGTAGGATCATGGTTCATACTTCGTTATTTTTCAGAATAGAGCGTCCTTTCCAGCCAATCGCTTGTCCGTATTATACACCAGAAATGGGACAATCGGGGAATATCAGGTTTTACGAAAAAATGTTCTTCAAAAGTTTGCGCCCTCTGACCCGGGCCTGGGTTTACGTAAGGATCTAAATTCTTTTTAAAAAATAGTTATATACATAATGCGTGTGAAAAATTTCAATCTTGTATTTTGAAAACTAAGGGCGAAAAATGTTTGTGTGTCTTAAGATGACCCATTATATATGTAATAAAAATATACTGCGTCATTACTATTTGGCCTAGTCATAGTTCAAATGGCGTTTCTTTCAGTATAACAAACGCTTTCCAACGGTACCATTCACATGCCCGTGTCACATAATTGAACCGGGATATTCGAAAAAAAATAACATTTTTTCTAAAAAAAAATTCTTGGAATAGTTGAGCCCCTCGGGTCTGGGTTCACGTAGGGATCACAAACAAATTGAAAAATTCTCAAAGGTGTACACAATCCGTATGCAAAATTTTAATCTGGTATCTTCAGAAATTAAGGGCGTGAAATTTTTTTTGAAATTTGCCTTAAGAAAAAAAAAAACATTGCCGCGCCCCTACGGCCTTCCGTTGGCGCCACCAAGTTGAAAATCCTTTTCCAAAACGCATCTGGGGTGTTCTTTGGTCAATGTTTCACTTGACCAATAAAAAACGGCCTAAATACCTGTTATAGGACCTAAATAAGCAGGCAAAGACAATACTATGCCATGGTAACAAAAGTTACCATAAATCCTTAAAGGGTTAAACAAAACATTGATCTTATAAAAATTATTGCTACAAAAATATTTACAATTTATAATCTTTGTAAGTATTTGCATCTCATAAGTTATTCGTGGAGAATATAATTTGAATCAATAAAAATTCAGTCATTAAAAATTTATCTGATCGTTTGAGAAAGCTTTCTGCGAATATTAAAAGTTCATTTTCTGTCTTGTCGAATAATTTGTTTCACAATTGTTTATTCTTTTGGTAAAAATTAATTTCAAACAAGTCATTACTTAAATTTGCAACCAATTAATTAAGTTCTAAATAAGAAGTGTATATATACTGTATGTACGAATGAAAATTGTAAATAAAATGAGTATGTATGTATGATTCTTTTATATTCTAAACACAATAAAAATAAATGTAAAAATTGTAAATTAAATGTTGAATTTCTATAATTTAACGAATCGCTTCTTGGAAAATCGTTCTTTAAAGTTCATTGTGTACATGTTGAAAGTTCAATGTTAAAATTCGTACCTATGATTATTATTCAATTAATATTAAAATTGTTAATACCCTAGGATTTAGAAAGGAATCGAATATATATATATAAGGTATTTAGAATATTTACAAAATTTTATATAGTAAACAAAATTATATATAGTAAAACAAAATTATATACATTAGACTATTTGTAGTGTATGACATGCACTGATTTTCTACCATTAATTGTACCAATTTTGGAAGGAATTTCACATTCCTTACCAAGTTATACTACATTAAAGTATTTCCATCATTGATCTTATCAGTATTATTATTATTATGACTTTTTAATATACTCATAAACAACTGCTCCTTCATACCACCCTTCACCATATTGCACGGTACTTCCATTTGTAAACTAGCTTCACTTCTGAACATCCATGTCCTCATTGATTAAAACGGTTTGAAGCACACTTTTCACATAATGCGTTCTACACTATATTTTCCAGTTTTAATCAATAATCTGAAGTTACATGTTTTTTCTATTCATTAATGATGTTGGTGAAACAGGTGGTGCCTCTGGTCTGGTGTAACCCAATTCACCATAAAAGTCATGTTCTACTGTTGATGTTATTCCTGTTGCTGCTGGTGCTCCTTCCGCTGCTGCTACTACTGGCGCTACGACTGATACTACAGGTATCTGTCGGTCCATTGTTAAATCTATAATATCCTCCTCTATTAAGATGTCTGGAAATTGCGGCGAATAAGTTTCTTCTGAGGATTTCATCTTGCTGGGAGATTCCATAAATTCGAAGCTGGAATCTGAGTCGTATGCATTTCAAATTTCTATTTCAGTTTGAACCTGACTAGAAAAACTCCACGAGCGCTGTGTAGTCATATCTTAATGTCCCTATTTGAATTATTTTCATGTCATTTTCATTTGAACTAATTTCAAAGTATTTTCGAATCATGTTTTGTAAATACTATTCGAAAGTACCACTTTAAATATTTCCATACCAAGGTTATTTTCTCCCATATAATTCAAAAACATTCTCATGTGTAATGAAATTATTCAATTTAGTTTCACATCCGCAAAGAATTCACGTGTAAGGTTTACATCACCGACAACATTAAACGGTGTTACTGTCCTGTTCAAGTTAAAACAAGCTTCGTTACCACTAGACGACTGCATTCATGTCATGGTTATTCCGTCTACGTCAATGTCGTAACAGGTTGTAACAAGTTTCACCACCTCAGGGTATCACCGTCCAGGTTTGTTTCAAGCGAGCGAATCAGTTCATTGAGTCTATCAAAAGCAGATGCACCACCACAACGCTTCTCGTCGCTCGCCGCAAGTATACAATATGTACGTACCAGTAAAACATTTCACCGACGCAGAGAATGATACATCTATGTAATAATAAATATTTGAACGAGATACCTTTACAAGGAAGTCACTATAATAGTATGTCATGTGACATGTATCTGTTAGAATCCCAATGAGGCCGTGATTTTATTTACGTCATTCTGGTTTTTCGAACGAGGTCATGCTAAACAAGACAAGCTAAGGAAGTCCCACAAGAATAAATATTTTCCACACCATTATAACGAAGAGTACACCTTACGTGTGCGTGCCAGTAAAAGTTTTGAAACACGGCCATGTTGGCCAAGAGATTGTTTTTCCATTTCGTCACATTCGCGCTTTAAAAGTGATGTCATTAACATTATTAAAATAAAATGACGTTAAGACGACGGAGAGTACACAAAAGTAATTTACACTTACATCACCTCATCCAAGATTAAAAGAGAAAACTGTTCCATTATTCGACTTGTGAAAGTGTGCAAGTGCATATGTGTATTGTGTACCACTGCGTGTGATCTATTCAAGATAAGTAAATTATTTTTCATGTGCATGAAAGTATTGTTAGTATTAAACAGACATTCACATACCACATTTGTCCATCAAAATGTTACCGTCATCATAACACGTGTTTCCCTGCACGTCATGTCACCACCGACTGCTCTTTTCAATCCGATCGGCTTTCCAGCAGTTTGCTCCTTGTCACAACAATGGAATCACGAAATATTGCGCAGAGCTTGGTCTCTTTCTGTGTGAAGCTCAATTAGAATGCCGCTGTGATGTAGGGGAAGCTTAAACAGGCATTTGGAAACTATGTTTTATCAAGAGTACCAAGTGTCTCGTTGGCAAATGTTTTCTGAAGATAAAACCAATTTCGAAGATGAATGCAAAATTGAGTGACCATCAACAGCAAGAACATACAACACAGCCAGGGTGAGTGGACTTGTGCAAGGTGATCGATAACTGACCGTAAAAATTATTGCGAACGAAATAAACATTAATTTGGAAAGTGTTCAACTGGTATTGACTGAAAATCTGGGAATGAGAAAATATTGTGCAAAATAGTTTCCAAAAATCTCACATAGCAACAAGATCAACTGTGAATGCTACTCTGTTGGAAAAGGTGGAATTGAACACAAAATTACTGAAACTATTTATCACTGGTGATGAACGTTGTTTTTCGTTCAGTATGATCCCGAGACAAAACGTTTAAGTTCGCAATGGTGTTCGAGGTAATTGCCAAGACCAAAACAAAGCGCACATGCCAAAGTCAAAGGTGAAATGGATGCTTGTGTGCTTCTTTGATCCCATGAATATTGCACGCAAGAAGTTACTTGGTCAGGCAGTAAACATTACTACACACAATTTCTTCAAAGACTTCGAAAACGATTCCATCGGCATGTTAAGTCCAGACTACTGACAACTGGATCTGCACTACCTCATACTATATTGTTGGGCAGTTTATGTCGAAGTTCACTGCTATGCTACCCCAACACACTTATTAACCGGGTATGGTCCCGTGATTTTTCCCCAGCAGTGAAATCAGTCAGGACACCACTTGCAACAGTACACAATATCCAAACAGCTGTAACAAGGGCTTTTGTTGGTATACCGGAAGATGAGTTCCAGAGATGCTACCAAGAATAGAAACGCCGATAGAGTGAGTGTGTGTGTGTGTGTGAGAGAGAGAGAGAGAGAGTTAGTGAGAGTATATATATATATATATATATATATCGGGTGTTGCAAAATAAGTGTTACAACTCTTGGGAGGTGACTCCTGCCACTGAGACAAGAAAAAAAGTTCTCTTGAACTTTCGGCTATCGGACATAGTTTCAGATCTACAAGGTGCCGAAAGCGTGGGAAAATGACTTTCGGACGCCAATAGTTCTAAAACTATCCAACGTAAAGAGGGCGGATAAAAAATTTACTGAAGAAGTCATACCTGCTGTATTAAATTTTGCATGTTTTACAATCCTATCATCCACGCGCAAGGGATTCCCCAAAGGAACGTAGGGAGTCCCGGTTAATCTGCCAAATGAAAATTGGTCTAAATGGATATGAATTGATAGGGTTTCTACCAGGTAACAATAATTCGTTTGTATTAAGTCGATAACTGGAACAAACACAAAATGGCGGATACCTTCATGTCTGTTGTGTGTGGTTGCATAATCGCCAGGTACGGATGCTGGTCAACAGTGACGTTCTGAGTATTAAGTGTAGCGAATTTGTACTCAAATGCTCTAGAAAGACATCTGGAATGTCGGTAGAGCACAACAGATGAAGCAGAGTGATTTACATGTGTGGAAACATAACAAAAAATGCTCAGAAATGCACTCATACTAAGTAAACGTGTGTTCAAAGCGTCGGAAATGTAAGGAATAGCATCAAGAACATGAAAGCCATTGCCAATTCACCATTTAATATTCCCTCAAACCGATGCAATATGATGTGCACGGTTGCATACCAATAAGGATGCAACAATTGAGGCCAGGTTGAAATTGTGCGAGGGGATTCAATAAGAAACTGGGTAAACTAAAGGAATGTCACTAGTGGGATCGCATGATCGATATTGAAATGTGGCCAATGTGTATGTGGATATCAACATGTAGCTAATGGACAAATGTCAACGTGTCGCACTACTGCTGGGACACCGCCCCACGTGCGAAAAATAGTAAAATAACTACTCGGGTCTTGAATCTGAGGCCGTGGGCTCCCAGTAGGTCTGGAAACTGCGACCACGCGAACGAAAGCGAGCGCTCTAGCCCTGAGGCATCAAGGGAGCCTCACTTTCACTGTATTCATTTCTTTGAGGAGTACCCACTTTGTTTGGCAAGCGCTCTTGTACAGCCTCCCGACATGCTTCTATGTTTCATTTTGTTACTTCTACTGCACAGTTGCAAGCAATCAGAGCTTTAAGACGTTTCTTCCTATCTCTCATGTCGTTTTATTTTCCATATGTATGGTGTTCCAGCAGCAGTGTTACATGTACCAAACTGGTTCATTTTCGTCTTTGTGTTGGCATGTTCACTGTGTGTAAGATACGAATATCTGGAGGTATTTTCCTATATTTTGTGTACGTTATATGTCCCAGAGGACATGGGACATGATACAAGTTTGTTATTTTCACGCTCTATCATAATTTGAAACATTGTTTGAGAGATTTCTTTTCATATGTGTCGCATGTGGGACAATGTCCCAAACAAAGAGGGACATTAATACAATCGTGTTCTAGTTACGTTCTACCAAAAAGTGCACCAGGTGTAATAGCAGAATGTACAACGTTATTTTCCTATTTTTCGCACCTGGGCCGGTGTTCCAGCAAGTGGGACATGCCATTTGGCTACATGTTGATATCCACACACACATTGGCCACATTTCAATATCGATCATGCGATCCCACTAGTGACATTCCTTTAGTTTACCTAGTTTCTTAGTGAATCCCCTCGCACAATTTCAACCTGGCCTCAATTGTTGCATCCTTATTGGTATGCAACCGTGCACATCATATTGCATCGGTTTGAGGGAATATTAAATGGTGAATTGGCAATGGCTTTCATGTTCTTGATGCTATTCCTTACATTTCCAACGCTTTGAACTCACGTTTACTTAGTATGAGTGCATTTCTGAGCATTTTTTGTTATGTTTCCACACATGTAAATCACCCTGCTTCATCTGTTGTCCTCTACCGATATTCCAGATGTCTTTCTAGAGCATTTGAGTACAAATTCGCTACACTTAATACTCAGAACGTCACTGTTGGATAACATCCGTTCCTGGCGATTATGCAACCACACACAACAGACATGAAAGTATCCGCCATTTTGTGTTTGTTCCAGTTATCGACTTAATACAAACGAATTATTGTTACCTGGTAGAAACCCTATCAATTCATATCCATTTAGACCAATTTTTATTTGGCAGATTAACCGAGACTCCCTACGTTCCTTTGGGGAATCCCTTGCGCGTGCATGGTAGAATTGTGAAACATACAAAATTCAATACAGCAAGTATGACTTCTTCAGTGAATTTTTTACCCGCTCTCTTTACGTTAAATAGTTTCCGAACTATTGGCGTCCGAAAGTCATTTTCCCACGCTTTCGGCACCTTGTAGATCTGAAACTATGTCCGATAGCCGAAAGTTCAAGAGAACTTTTTTTCTTGTCTCAGTGGCAGGAGTCACCTCCCAAGAGTTGTAACACTTATTTTGCAACACCCGAGATATATATATATATATATATATATATATATATATATATATATATATATATATATATATATATATATATATATATACAGGTACAAAGGAATTACTTTGCTGGTACCACTGTAGTTGGCTGAAAAAGTTTTTTTCTTACGAGTTTCATTACTTTATTGTCCAACTCGTATACCACGTTTCACCTCCCTAACACAAGTTAGTGAGATACTCTAATTTTGGTATACATTAAAACCCATTCTACCACTTACAAGACATATTTTATTAAAGTCAGATAAGAAAAAAAAAGCTCAAGGTAGGTGCTATATTCGAAACTTCATTTCAATTGGTTCGGCCCGTTTATCATTATACTAAACAACGAATGTCCTTTTAATAATGTATGTACTAACTGTAATCCCCATCCTGGTTGTACTAACTGTAATCCTGTATGTAGGTTTACTGAAAATATTTAAACTTCCTCGCCCCTTAGGATACGCATTTCAATGAAAGTGTAATGATTAAAAAAAGTAAGATACTCTACTTCTGGCATATATGTTAAAAACCCTTATACCCCTTAGCACACCGTTTTAATAAACCCGTGGCATGGTAGAATCCCAGCTTGAGATAGTAGATATTCCAAATGTGTTTCAAGTGGTTCAGCCGGCTTCCTGTAATTTGGTCACAAATAACAATCATCAATTTCACTGTAACAACAAAAATGTCCCTTCCTCGTAAATCCAAAATTTTGGTAAAGTCTGGGACACGTGTCCACATATCTGTAATGAGAAGCTTATATGTCATCTCCCCGTAACATGATTTACTCGTGATGCACGTTTTGCGTAAATATTGAACCATCCCCAATCACCCTTAAAGATACGACCTTCAATACAAGTAACATGACAAAAACCTAGCTCGAGACATGTACTGTGTTCAAAACCTCATGCTGAACTGTTCATGTCGTTTTACCACCGTGCGATCACAAACAACATACAACGTTGTTTCAATGCGGCAAAATAATATAGAAAATATCCCTATTCCCATCTTAAACGGAAATTTTTAAAATGGTGATACATGTCCACTTAGAGGAAGGTTACCAAAGAGCACGCACTTAATATTCATCTTGAAAAAGCTCCAAAAAAATTTAATATAATTGAATATAATTTTAATTGAAGGTTAAGCTACATTGTAAGAAATGGAAAACTTTACTACTAAATGTAGATATGGAGATATACGTTAAAAAGTGAAAAAACCCAAATGCGTACTCTTAAGAACCACTGTCCCAAAGAGTGCGTTTCGTGGTCCCTAAGAGGGCGCACTCAACTCCTATCATACTTGAAACCCAAATCCCCTTCGTAAGACGAACACTGAACACGTCACCATCGTTCATAATTAATGCACTGAATCCAGTCCTCATCAATTGGTTCTTCATACAATTCGTGACACATTGGGCTTGAAATTTGGTTGATCTCAGCTGAAGTTTTCTCTGTTGAAGTAGATGGTTTATTGAGATGATGAAAAAGTTTTCTTTTTGACTTAACATTTCCTTTAATTCGTTTGCTCTGAAGGACCTTGTGAAATGAAGCACTAGTAAAAATTTCAGATCGAAGTTTGGTACGTGCAGTTTGTCGTATTTCTTTTATTTCGGAATTGGAATGATGTATCTCGGATGAACAGATGTGTTTGAAGTTACGGCTTCTGTAAGTGTATGGCGTTTCCCTTTTTCTATGATATTGCCATACCATGAAAGGCAATAGCAAACTACCATGGATTCACCATGCCTGGGGATCTTCGGGCAGAACAGAAGATCACCATCATTATCATTGTAATTTAAGAAATTCTGTAAATTGAAAATACTTCTCATAGAAGATTTACAGTTGGTGCTTGAATCAAAGACAAACAATTGCAAATAATTCTACAATCCATTCAAATATTCTGTTACACTCAGCTTTCTTAAACTAACTAACTACAGAGAATAACCATATAGTCTGTATGATGAATGCCGTTACCTACACACACACTTAATGAAATTATCTCAAGGAGTACCCGCGCGCTCTTTGGTAACTCACTTACGCGCACTCCTTGGGAAACAGCAGTCAATTCGAGTGAAATTCATCCAGGTGGCTGGACATGCAAGACCCCCGAAACTAAGCCATGGTAAACAATTCTATTTACATTCATGTTTTCTATCATGCGACAAAGGTACTGTAGTTAGCTATTATATCAGAAAAATTTCTTAACTAATGGTACTAAAATATTACATCAAGAATTCAAAAAAGTTATTTTTATCTGCATTTTCTGTTTGGAGCTATACGTTAACCTCTGTTTTCTTCATATCAACACTCACACAAAGAAGCATCAAACAGCGTAGCAATAATAATTCTATGTGCTACCATTTCAGCGTAATTGGCTCTGCGCGCTCTTAGGGCGTGCGTACTCTTTGGTAACTCTCCTCTATATTTAATTACTTTTTTTTACCGAGCTTCCTCCTCTTAACTTGATTACATAGTGATTTTTTTCATAAAGTTCGATTTAATTTGATTTTAGTAGGAACATTATCGTATGTTTTTTTCCTAGAAAGGGCCTGTGACACATCCATATGGTGTCTGGGCCACAACAACCGATTTTGATGAAACTTGGTAGACTAATAGGACAACTTGCAAAACCAATGTAACTAGCAGGAATTTGTCGAAAAAGCTGTAGTTTCTGAGATACAGTCAATTCATTAAAGATGACATTTGTCGTGATATCTCGAGAACGGCTCCACCGAGGTCAAGCAAACTTTACGAGCCATAATAGATATATAATAGCTTTGAACGAAATTAAAACGAACTGTCTGCACCTGCGCATAACTGCGCAGAATGCGCAAATAATTGTGCGCATGCGCATATCTCGAAAACGTGAAGACTGCGATATATTTTTCTCTTGCTTAGTGTGAACTACATGACGAGTATAACATAATGCAAGAAAAAAACTAGACTCAAAGGTGAGCGTTTTCAAGCAACTGAGGTAGATGTTGGGAGTGGTCCGCCCCCGATACCACCCTCTAGTTACGGCACTCTGTCTGGCTTCTCAGTTATACATTTCAATTATACCTCTGTAGAAGTCATAGTTAACGTTAATAGTCGCCATAGTCGGGTCGTAGTGATATCAAGTACTGTAAGTCATCAATGTTGCACAACAGTAACACAGTATTAAGAGAGCGTAAGGATAAACTGTCAGGCCTATGGTTACGGTCTATTGGAACACATCAGTGTGATGCAGGCATCTACGCTTCAAAGAAACTTGCCAAAATCATAGGTCATACGGTCACCTATATATAGTTAGTGTGGCCATGAGAGGTGACCTTTGGGTTGTCTCAACTCGTCGCGTGGAAGTCTCGTCGCAAAAAGTATAGCCTGGTTACAATTAGGGATGGGCAAAACCGCTTTTTATAAAAACCGGAAACCGGTTTCTAGACAGTTCGGTTTTCACAAAAAACTCTTCGATTTTTCACCGAAACGGAGTTTGTTTTCGCCAAAACCGGTTCGGCTTTTCACCGAAACCGGTTCTTTTTTCACCAAAATTGGTTTCTGTGGAAACGGAATCGATTTCCGGAGAACAACTGAACACTATTCTGGTCAGGAATAGAACAAATTTTAAGAAAAAAACGGAACCGGGTTTGAAGAAAACCGGATCCGGTGAAAAACCTAACCTGCTTTGAAAACGGATAACCGGTTTCGGTGAAGAATCGGGTTTTTGAAACTTTTCAAAACCCGGTTTGTTTTTCTAAAAACCGGTTTTTGTGCCTACCACTAGTTCCAACAGATCGCGACTATAGGCCTGATAGTTTATCCTTACGCTCTCTTAATACTGTGTTACTGTTGTGCAACAATGATGACTTACAGTACTTGATATCACTGTACTTGATACAACCCGAATATGGCGACTATTAACATTAACTATATGACATTTACAGAGGTGTAATTGAAATGTATAACTGAGAAACCAGAGTACCGTAACTAGAGGGTGGTATCTGGGAGCAGACCATCCCCAACCTCTTCTCACCTCAGTTGCTTGAAAACGCTCACCTTTGGGTCTAGTTTTTTTCTTGCATTGTTACACTCGTCATGTAGTTCACACTAAGCAAGAGAAAAATATATCGCGTATTCAATTATTTGCGCATTCTGCGCAGGTGCAGACAATTCGTTTTAATTTCGTTTTAAAGCTATCATATATCTATTATGGCTCGCAAGGTTTGCTTGATCTCTGTGGATCCGTTCTCGAGATATCACGACAAATGTCATCTTTAATGAATCGACTTACCTCAGAAACTACAGCTTTTTCGACAAATTCCTGCTAGTTACATTAGTTTTGCAAGGTGTCCTATTAGTTTACCAAGTTTCATCAAAATCGGTTGTTGTGGTCCAGATACCTTATGGATGTGTCACAGGCCCTTTACAAATTCTTTCACATTACAGTTGCTTCTTACTCGTTTATGATTATTTTCTTCAAATACTAATTCACTCTTTTGTCCCAGGAATAAAGTTTAAACTGCTACTGAACATTATAAAGGGATTATAAAATGATGATTTGGTATTAACATCGTTAATATTGTAAAGTACAATAATTCTAATTTCATAGAAAAACGTAGCACCAATGCATTTTATATACTATTATTTAGCAGGAATTGCGCGAGTTTGGTGAGAGGAGGGTGACTACAGAACGAAGATTTCTTCCAATGCTTTTCCCGGGGGAAGCGTTCCTAGCATCGCTGCTACGTTCCCTCTTCATGACCCCAAGAGCCACAAATTTCGTTGGGGATGGTGACGAACTGGTATTTGTCCAAGAGGTTGTTATATTTTCGTCTCTTTTCAGATTCTCTGCGAGTTGCAACCATCCCAGCTTTTGTTGAAGAAGTAGGAAGATTACGGGGGGGGGGGGGAGTAGAGTATCGGCAGAAGTAAAATTCCATATTAAAGCCTTCCCTCGTTTCCATGGCACCAAAGCCGTTCCGTCAGGTCTCTTGCCGTCAAAACGACTACACCCTATTGGCTCTCTCACGCAAGGCGTTCCAGAGGAGATGAGGGCTCTCGTGATAAGGCAATTAACATCGGAGTGGCCAGAGTAACTGCTAGCACAATGAAGACATGATAGGCTATTTATACCTTTCTTATCCACTAAACTTCCGCAAGCAGGGCACTGGTGTTGTTCGCAGACATCTGCTCCCAAACGTAACGTACAAGCGATTCGAAAACTTTCGTCGGGAAGATGCAGCCCTAGGGATGGAGATGGAATACCCTGTATCCTGGCACCTGCTTCAGGGGATGAAGTAGCAAGAAGACGTGTCTTATCCTCAGAATTGGTGGAGGACTGAAGAAGAGAAGAAAATCTCGAGTTTGTGGAAGGAGCGTCCCATGAACATTGTAAACTTCTCTTATCAAGATCAGGTAGAGCAAGTCCGCAGCACGATGTCCACTGGGAGATACAATCATTAATCTCAGCTTCAGAATCCTGATGAATATCCTGGCGAAGAAGAGAAGTGATCAATGGCATAGAGCTATAAATGGATGAAAGGAAAGATGGAGTAGCGAAGGGCAGAACAATACCTAGATCTCCGTGATCCACTGGGAGGGATGCCTGCAGCCATGAGCTGAGGTTCTATCGGATGATATAAGTTGAATTCCAGGTGCGACTTCGTTGAAAAGGGTGTGCAGGGTGCTAGCCTGTTCGTTTGAGACTCCCAGAAAAGCGACTTCACACATGCAGAAATTGAGATGTAATCCACCAGCAAGATAATGAATTTTTTTCAAACCTTCCAAGACATCTTCCTTGTCTCCAGCTATAGTTCCATCGTCGAGATAACAAAGGTTTAACTCAGTATTG
The DNA here is from genome assembly GCF_964235325.1 of Thermobia domestica. Taxonomy (NCBI): domain Eukaryota; kingdom Metazoa; phylum Arthropoda; class Insecta; order Zygentoma; family Lepismatidae; genus Thermobia; species Thermobia domestica. The sequence continues at coordinate 72,665,770 of NC_137470.1, read as the reverse complement.
ATATTGCTGACAATAGATTGAGGTGTCAAAGCAAATAAAGCAGGTCCTAGGGGGTCGCCTTTTTGAATACATCGCTGAGAGAAGATGTCTTCGTAAAAAAAAAAAAAAAAAAAAAAAAAAAAAAAAAAGTCACTAGGCTGTGAATAGCACTGATGGCTGAAAGCGTATATAATAAGGGAAGTGCGTTTTTCAGCTGTAAGCATAGTCTCTGTTGATTTCGTTGAATGCATTCCGGAAATAGCTTCTAGAAATTTTTTTCTTGGTTGTGGGGATGAGAATATAGTCGGGCGACATGAGCTGCAAGCTCTGAGCCATGTCGAATGCACACCCCCAACTGATGTGGTGACAAGAAGGTAGATAACGGTATAACATTATTATTTTAGCTGATAACCGTCTCCTAACGTTACCGACAACGATGGGACATATATCACCACATTTCTTCCTCAATCCTATAAGCGACGCTCCCAAAAATAGTAGCCTGATTTCTTTAGGTACGTTTCCAGTGAGGATTATGTGAAGAAAATCACTGATAGTGCTCAACAGACGGTTTGTAGAGCCAATGTTCTGGTATTGTAAAAGATCCTTGAGGATGGAAGGGCGTAAACCGTCCATACCTCCTGCGGATCCGGAAGGAAAGGATCGAAGAGCTCTCTGAACTTCCTTGACAGAAATACTAGGAATGACTGGAGCGTTTTCGATGAGTGCAGGAAGTGTGAAAGTGTGACTGTGGGTAGAGTGTTTGTTGCGTAAAGGATCTAGCACTCTAGCATTCGGAAGCGCCAAAGTGTCAGATATCAGAAGTCTGCTCCATGGACATTGCCGTCGGAAAGTTTGTTCTCTATACTCTTGATGTTGAAGGTGATTTGGTCTGTTGCTCGGCGAGGTTTGCAGGGTCGTTGGTGGCGATAAAGAAGGGCATCGCAGCGAGAATTAGTCCAACTAGTGATTCTTTGTTTTACCCATGTAGTGAGATTAGACACTTTGTTAGTTCTTGTTGCTGAATAGAGTTATGTAAGGAAAGAAGAGTTCCTTCCACGATTGCAAGCTATTAGTAGATACAATATTCTGTAGAACTTGACAGAGGGAGTCAGCCAACGCCGGTCTAACTCCTCGAGGCACTCTAATAGAATAGGAGTAATGGATTTGCGTTTTCCGAGGAGAGTGTTGCATGCTTCGATCGACATCTCGTTTGGTTATCAATGCAATTGCGCAAGATAGAACTATGTGAAGAAGGTGAGGAAATGGAAGTGAGAGTGGACGATGTAGGTTTAGCTTTAGTACTAGTAGGATGGCACTTACTGTTGTGGATAGTTAGATCTCTTGCATAAAGTTTGTTGCAATGGAAACACACTGAATCATGATATATAGATGCACCGGCAGCATTTAAAATGTGAATGCTCGGATCATCACTATCGTTCAGCGACACAGTGATCCACATTTGTGGACATTGCACTAGTATCGTGTCCGGTCGACATATTTAGCAAATGGTTGGAAAAGTAAACACATTCGATGCTTGAAACCGTTCAACAATTGATGAATAAATTTTATAAATTGATATCCACACAATTCACTATCATTGTTGGAAGTAACGTACTTGAAACGATGTTATGAGTAAAGAAAAAAACATCAAAAGAGAGATAAATCAGTTTCCGAAAACTATTAGAGACGAGGATTTCACTATCGCAATCCTGAGACGTTCATGCACATTTTGACACCACACTCGTGCAATTAAACACTGATTCTCCCGCACTAAACTATGAATCTTCACGGACAAACTCAAAATTAGAACTTGTAGTAGATTCAACAAACAACAACAACAATGTGATATACTATATTTCTCGCATAAATTCTAAATTTCCCCTACCTCTCCAAGAATGAGCCCTTTAAATGATATTAGAATGATAAAAACCTAGCTTCCCAGAATGAAGGATTGATACAGTACCGAAAAATTATTTGATTTTATTGTATTTAGAAGCCTGTGTGACAAGACTCAATGTGATATATAACTATCTCCCTTAAATTTAATATAACCGTGAAAGGCAAATATCTGCCTAATCAGCAGAGGGCGGGTTAATCAATGGTACTACATATTTGCAGTTTGACAAGGCTTCTTTCATTATAATTTTCTACATCCCTAGATTGTAAACAAACGTTTCTCACCAGTTTATATTTTTCAAGTTTAATAAAATCTAATTTGTCTTAATCCTCACATACCTATTTCTCTCCGGATAATACTACTAAACTCAATTGAATTATTCTGATTAACTACTAACTGATCTTGTATACATGGCAAAAGAATAGCAAATGTAAGTTACATACCTGCTGAATACATTTTCTGAGTACGCGTACTTCTCCAAACGTGCTGCAGTTGGTAAGAAATCGTCTGGGTTGACTGTCCGTTCCTCTGTGCCATCCTCAACTATCATTGAATTCGAACTCACTAAAATAAAAATAAAAGTAGGTATACTGAATTAAACACTATCTATAGAATGTAATATCGGTAAATTTATATTAAAATTACGGCAAGAATGAACAACCCAACAAGAAATACAGGAAAAATTATCAGAAGCAGCTAAATGGGCTAACATGTGCAACGATAAATGTACTTTCCACATCTACAAGGTTTTAACGATCATTCTAGATCGCGGTTCGCCACCCGGCCAGAAGTGTCATTTGGAGTTTGAGAAACTTATACTTTTTAGTATAGGTTTACTCTAGGGAGTTTGAGAAACCTATACATTTTAGTAAATTGTATGCTAATAAACTAATTTAAAAAACGTGAAACTCGTCAGTCGATAAGCTTACCTCCCATGGCAAAATCTGAAATTACGCCACTGCATTCCAAGTCAGGTTTGTTTCTGCCCGAACTTGGAGTGTATCTCACTCTACAATTGCTTTACCTTGAAATGTTTTGAAAAACGCGAAAAAGTTTACGAACGACATATTACTACTCTACCAAAATTTAGAAAATGGTGGGAAATACACATCTGAGCGAAAAGTATTACACGGGCTAAGAATCTCGTGGACAGTGTTCACAAGCAAACTTGGGAGTTTTCAAGTAATCGTGAAGCCAGCAAATAACATTGTCTTTCTATCAACACTTCTATATTGTTCTGTTAATGCAGGTAATAAGCAGAGCTACGTTGAGTAAATTAAGAGTCCGAAATAGACTCCAATTACCGGCTTCTTATAAAAAGACCCTTTATAACAACAGTATTTACAGTAATACTTCAATACAATTCTCTCTAATTGTGAAGTAGAAATTAGGTAGGCCAAGACCGTGCGGCCTAAACAGGATTTCTACAGAGCTCCAGGCAAGCTAAGTAGAGTGGCGTAAGAAACCCCAATGCCCCAGGGAAGCAGTGAGGGGCTTAGAAAGTCACACAGCCCCGAAACAGGCTAAGCCAGGCAGAAGGGAAGCCAAGAATCCCGCAGCACACTAGAGGCTTTGAGGTTGGATTTCTCCTAGTGCTCCAGGAAAGTAAGAGGAGGGGAGACCAATCGAAGACTGGTGCCTGTCTACTGAATAGTCTCCAATATACAGGCGCTCCGGACGGCGGTGGCGCTGCTGCTCCCATGTCATGCGATTTTCAGGTGGTGCTGGTAGTCTGTCTTCTGATTCTTGCACTAATCCCACGTGAGATGTAGTACTCCAACGTAAATACATGTGATTAATGTAGATATGGTGTATAGATATTTCATGAATTACTGATACACGTGATGTGAAACTTCTTTTCTTGTGTTGTTTAAATTACATACCGTATTTTTAATCACTATCTCATAAGAATGCATAAAAAACCAATCGGAACTTCTCACGCATATAGGTTTCTGACATGGATTTTGCCCAGAACATATTCTCGTAAACCGAAAGGGTAGTCGTAAGATTTGAGACGAAATAAGTGTGGTCGTAAGAAGTGGTCAAAATGAGAATGGTTTTTAAGTAATGTTATGAGGAAGATTTATTTGTGTAAAAGGAAACCTATATGAAATTGATGTATTAATCTTGATAGTTTGGCTATTGAAGGTTGGAATTGCACGTAAGTATGACTGGGAATTTTTGGAAGGGTTTGTTAAAAACTTTGTTTAAGTAAAGGCCACATTAACCATTTCCTTGAAAGTTAAAGCAAGTCAAGATTTAATAGAGGGTCTTGCCATTCGAACGTATTTGGCATATCTAACTCAAAATTGATGAGAATTCCATTCCATTAAGTTATTTCTCACTTAATTTTATGGAAACTGAATTCGTTTTGTGGTCTCATATTTAGTTGGACTTTGAAGGAAAGAAAAAAAGAATCAGAATCAAGCTTGCCTTCTTAATTTACGTTTGTATTCGAACCTTGACTGGTGGTTTCATCTAATATTACCTTGCTAAATAATCTTGAAAAAAAAAAAAAATATATATATATATATATATATATAATAAACTGTTCAGTAGCAAAGTTATAGTAAGTTACTTTAGACTTGAAAATTATTACATTTATTCTTTGGAAATTTTCATTCGTTATTGTTTGATATATTTTCTGTTGCAAATAAATAATTACCGAAATTCCGAGGTTTGAATTTCAGAAGTATAGTAGACTAGATCCCTGCCTACTTTGAAAAATTCTGTAGCGGGAAAAAAAATTAAATTTCTGATGAGAGTATTATTAGCTGCTATCTTCGTGTGACCCTGAATCTGTACTGCCGTGGAACTGGTCCGGTGATCCTTCCTTTACAGGTATTATAATGGGGGAAGGAAAACTTTCCTGGCTTACAGTAGTGTCAGTACTTAGTGTTTGAATTACTGGTGGGATGAAGTTAAAATCACTCACTATAAAGAAACTAAAACTGTTATATGTAGAAACCGGATATTAGGCAAAATGCTTATTCTTTAATATTAAACATATTATCAAAAATAACGTTTCAAACTTTAAAATGGGGGCTTATAATTTCGATTTAAGCTAATTTTATTTTGCCTATTTCGCTCCTTACTGCCCAATGTTGCCTATTCTATGCATTTTCTTTAAAATAAGCTTTCATTGCGAACATATACAGTTTATATAATATAACACGTACATATATTAGGTGTTTGTAAGGACAAGCACGTGGTATAATATATATACAGTGGTCGAAGTGAGGCAGCATGCGGTGCTATGTCATACCGCCTCTGGTTTTTCAGTAATGAAGGCATACCGTATCTTTTTTTTTTTTAAGTAAAACATATCGTCACTACAAACTAGATGGTAAATACCTTTAATAAATCCATTTTTATACACAGTAATTGACGAATAGTTTTGCACGTAAAAAAATGTTTCTTATGCTGAAATAATTTCTAACAACACCGACGTTTACCTTTGTTTTTAAAGTGAAGTGCCTTCAAAGAAGTTCACCTAGTTTATATTTTGAAGTGTCATATTGAATTTTCTCTTTGTTATGAATGTATGTGTGTTTTTTTGCCTTAATGCATATAAATTCCGTATTTTGAGCATGAGCGGATTTAGGGGTTGTCTGGTGTGCGAGCGGACCTTGCGTGTGTTTCAAATACCCCACAGTCGAGTGGAGGACCGTGAGTTTTCCCCGCAGGAAATTATTCACAACCTCATTCGAGTTTTGACCATTTCTGTGTATAATTCTCTATAATATAGTATTACAACATAAACGGATTTGTTTTCAAAAAGTTGGTGGAGGAGATCAAACTCTCTCCATGCTCCACCACCCCGCGTTTCTACATAGAAGCTTTCCAATGGTTTTTAGTCATTATGTAAAATACAAATTCAATCTTTTAGGCAATATACCCATACTGCATTTAAACATTTAGATGGCCGGTATGTCGAGTCAAAATCGTACTAAAACATACCGCCTCTGCTTTTCACCCCTACTTCGGGCACTACACGTATATATATTAGTAAAAGAAGATATTAAGAAACAGGTATGCTTCTATATTCTTTGAACATTATTTATGACTTGAATCTATTTCTTTAATTGTAATGAGTATTTATCTCCATTGTTTCGAGTTACATTTTAGTGCTTATTTTACTGCCTAATTCTTAAATTTTAAGAGCCTATTTGCCAGGTTTTTAATGCCTTAACATTCAATCTCTAGTTATATATCCATGTACTGCTTGGTGTAACCCGCCAACCCCACCAACGTCATTTGCGTATCAAAATGTAAATGTAGTAATTTACATATACATATTAATATAATTTATAACCAAAGTTAGGAATATTTGTAATTATATTAGGATTAATTCAGACATATAAATATGTATTAATAAAAGTATTTATATCCTGAGAAGAATATTCGGACCCAAGAGGAACGGGAATGGGGAATGGCGGAAACTTCATAACGAGGAACTACATAATTTATATGGTTTACCCAACATTGTTAGGGTCGTCAAGTCTAGGAGGCTTAGGTGGGCGGGTCATGTAGCTAGAATGGAAGAAAGTAGAAACGCTTTCAAAGTCTTGACTGGAAGACCAATCGGATCTAGCATCTCAAAGCAGGACAGCTACAAAAATTAAAAAAAAAAAAATATGTAAAACAATTGAACGGGTGAGATTAAGAAGGGAAAGATTCCACATAACCAAACTTTTGGGAAACTGAAAAAAACTTCATAGTATCCAAACAAATAGTCACAGGAAAAAACGTACTATTGGAAAGTTGCTCCTTATAACCCTAAGTAACATATACGCAAAAGTGTTTTACCATTACATTCTTATTATGGTTATTAAATGATTTTAAAAACGGTGGAATCTTTCCCTTTTTAATCTCAACAGACTTAGATGTCGAAAAAAGTAAAGAAAAACGCATTTATGAGCTCAAAACTGTTCCTTACTTATTGTTAAACCAACAAAAATAATAAAAATTAAACATTATTCACACATGTTATAAAAATAAAATACATGAGATATTGGTTTGTGCCTTTGTACACTGTTTCTATTACTACTCACTGTCCTCACTCTCATGCTCATGAGTAGGCCACTCTAAAAGTTTATTGTAAAACACTCTGGCTTGTTCCGGCACATAGTGAACCACTTTGGCAACATCCTCGAGTTTCTTCCTTTTTATGGGAACGATTCCATTATATGCCTTTTCAACAGGAGGGTTTGCTTCACCACCTTTGTACAGTTTAAAAACTTCAGTTTGTAGCCCGTCTATAAAAGTGTAAGCTGTAACATATCCCCTTTTTGCTGCTTTGAATGTTAAGTGTTTGTCGGTACTGATTTTAAAAGGCTGTTTGGTTCGAACACTAGCACAAGTCTTTTGAAAAATGTCGGCCACCATCCTTTGAAGTTCAGAATTTGTTCGTTTGAAACGGATTTCACCTGAAACAAAGGCTGCTTGGTTTTTGCAGTACTAATCATATCGTTGTATTGATCAGGGGAATAAATCCTATCGTGGCGTTTCATGGCTCCCTTAATAACACCAAAGTTCCGGTCGCAGGGGAGAAAACTGTGTCCTCTAATGGGGAGAAATACATGCACTTCATTAAATCGCCTAATAATAGTAACAAACAGGAACAATCTCACCAAAGTGTGATTGCGGTTTAGCCTGGGACATGAGTCACTGAACACGTATAGAGCTTTTACTTGAGGGTCAACACTGTTGTTTATATAGTCATACAATAAAGAACACACCGCGTTTGCTCCTTTCTTTGCAACTCCTTCATTATAGGTGTACATAGTAGCTTCTTCATTTCCTAAACTATGGATACAAAACACGTAATGCCATAACTTCCTTAAATAGAACATTTCTTGAACAGGTATGCACGGCAAAGGAAGATTTTGCATAAAATCAAAGCTGATTCCATGTACGTCATTTCTTTTAGGGCATAGTTCAGTTACTTCTTCCATTTTCTTGTAAAACTTGCTCTTCTTTTATGAACCATCAATTCAGCTAAAGCGACCCGTCGGGCGTCATTCAATGTCGATGATGATATTTTGGTATTTAGGTCCTCACACGTTGAACACACGTCAACTTGCGGCCTACCGAATCGGTACCCATAATTTTCCTTGTAATAAGGTAAAAAGTACTCATATTTTATTATGTCTTTTAGTTCTGGATGCTTTTCCAGAAGCATTTTATGCTTCTTTGTGCATGTCAGCCCAGCCTCTAAATATGTAACAGGATTTGCAGAATAGTGGGAGGTTTTTGGGGGCAAGACTCGATGTGTTCCTTTAGCACTATTAAAACATCATTGGGAAATTTCTTATGGTTATCGTGTTTTCCTCTCATGAACATACTGGAGTGCCTACCGAGTAGGGTAAATTGACACTACCACATGTCCGCGCAACGGACCTTAACTCGGCAATATTAACCGATCATATTTTCTATAAAAAGCAATTACAACACTCGTACTAATGGAGTTAGATAAATATAAACTAGAGGAACTGCATATGTGAAGCCTCTAACAGTGACAACACGGACCTTTCCTAGGAAATAACCGAAAACTGGCCTCAATTTGAACAAATTCCGTTCCATAGCAAAACAATACGAACTTCACATACCTAGGCACTCCAGTATGTTCTTATTTAGCTCCATGGCTGAGAATAAGAAGGGAAAGATTCCTGGAATGTTTCCTTTCTTAACCTCAGTCAAATTTTTCACGTGCTCTTACGTCATAATGATGAAAGGAATCTTTCCGTTTTTCATGCCAAAATATCCGTCTTAATTAAAGGAACAAAATGGCTATTTCAACTCATTTTGACAAAAAAGTGGAATCTTTCCCTTCTTAATCTCACCGATTCAATTATGTATCATGTATTTAGGGTTATTGTTTGTCCTATATAAAGTTCTAATCTCAATTTATTCATATGTTGATGGCGTAAACAATAGTGCAGACGAATTCTTTCTCAACCCGCCACTTGAGCATAGTTTAGAATTCGGCCACCAGAGGCGGCACCCATCAGGGGCAAAAAGTATCTACTTCTGCTTTCCCTAACTGTATCCACGCTCTATACTACAAATAAAAAAGTTGTAAAAACTATGATCTGAAGTAATTAAAATGAAGTTTGGGAGAAAAGGAACATACTGGTGGGTGAGAATAAGTTTCAAGTTTATGGGTGAATAAAGAAAGTAGAGTGACAATAAGTAAATTTTTAATTATTTACCAAATTTGTACATATGACGCCGTCTCAAGTGAGGGTGGCACATCACAAAGGGAAAAGGTCAACAACCCCAAAAACAATGAAGGCAGAGAGAGTCTACAACTATTGAGAGACAACCAGCGGAAGTAAATACAGAAACTCAGGGGGTAAGCAGTTAGTTCGTGGTTAGCTGCAGGTTCGCCGACTTCAATTGTATTTTCTTCTTTCGGAAACTGTGTTCAGTTTATTGTTAAGTGGTGATGCAGGCATGAACAATCAGTGGATCCTGGTCCAGAGATCAATTGAGATCGTTGTGAGGACTCGTAGAAATTGAACAAAGCTAGATATTACTTGTGAAAAAAAAATTAAATAATTTTTGGATTTTTGTTGAGTGATAGTGTAAGTGACTGTGCTACCGAAAAAAGTCGTGAGTGTTCCGTGAAAACTATGCGTACATATCTATCTAGATATTTTTAGAAAAATAAATTAATAAATAAGGTTAGGTGTTATTAGCTACGCTAATAAAGAAAATGCGGAATTGTGAAACAAAAACAAACAACACTGAATGCCCAATTGACCTGCATCAGTAAAATTTTTCTTTGAGAGACAGTGTAATGAAGGCAACATATGGATCACAGTTCTTTATTTGTCTCATAAAGCCAATCTCGGTGACCAAGTTCCAAAACCCAAAATTTCTAATTCAAGGCAAGAAGGACTTGTAAGTCTTGTTGCGGAAGAAGAGAACATATTCACCACTCATCGACAGGAGAGCGGTCGGAACAATAACAGGAGCAGAAGATATGAGAAGATAGCCCAAAATTGGAAAGGATAAAATTCGGAGAAGGAAACAAAGAAGAGGATTACTTATAGTGAGGAGCGAAAAAAAGGACGAATCTTATAAATATGTGCACATAAATAAACAAAAAGAGAAAGGAAGAACTTTACACAAAATTTAAAATCCGTACGTTGGATCGATCGATTCTACACACACACACATATATATATATTAGTTGTGTCTGTGTATAAAAGTGTAGTGCTAGTGAAGTAGTGAAATAAATCTATTTCTTTTGATAATCCGAACTTGGAGCTATGAACTTTTAGATGCTTACAACCATCCCGGAGGCGGAGGTGAGTCCTTTTGCATGTTTGCTAATCTTTTTCAGATGTAACACTTGGCCGGGTCCAGGAGAGGCTGTTAACTCTCTTTTTCAATATTTAATTAAAGTTTTATCTGATGGTAAAAGATTCTCTGGCAACAAGATAGCAGAAGAAAGTGAGTGATGAAGGCCATTTCAGAGAAAGTCGTCAAAGGGGTAAGACGACTATAAACTTTGAACTCACGTGGGAGGAGGATTTCATTTTTTAAAAAAAAAAAAAAAAAAAAAAAAGTTTGAATTAATATTCAAGATTATTTTGGCTTAATTTTATAATTTTAATTTGTATAAATTCCAATTATAGCTTTGTTAATCTTTAATCTTATTAGATAAGTGCATTACTGGTGTCAATATTTCTTCCACCCATCTCTCATGTGTTGGGAAATTTGAGAGTATATTTATTGTGGTGACTTTAGGTAACCACCTAACCACGACCATCCAGCTTTGAACATGAGAGAGCCCTTTACATGGGGACTATCCAGAGTGATGCCCTTAACAGTGGGCGTTTACGTTATTCCCCTATCTTTGAAGCTACAGGGAAAGATGCAAGCCCCAAAGAAAAAAAAAGAGTAAAGTTATCAGGAAAGAGAAGTTCCGCACAAAATTCTTAGCTATAAGACTGGTCATACACGATTGATTTACTCGATGAATGTTTTCTAGGATTTCCCTTAAGAAACAATTTGTGGACGGAAAAAAAATTCAGATTCAGCTTGAACTGTTGTCAAGTGGTTTTCCAATTCATTGTCTTATGACAGGGTTATTTTGTACGGAATGTCTTTTACTGTCTACTTTAGTACACCATTTTTTTTCGAAAGATTACTAAAACGTTGGGTTGGAGGGGAAGGAAACTGTCCGTGTCTGTATCTTCAGTGTGTCCGCGTAAGGGAGGATTCTGTTCTAAAATATTACATACATTTTTTCAGGACAAAAAATCTATACGTAATATGGAAGTGTCCGTTATGGGTTGTTTCACTGTATTAGTATCGAAGTTTTCTGGCTCACATTTATATTTGTTTTTTAAACAAAAGAAAGGACATGCAGTGACTTGCGTTGTAACATTTTTACAGATGCTGTTCTAGTGATGTTTAAGGTCAATGAGTTGAGTTGATTTTAACGTTCGTTTCAGCAGCGAGGCTATGTAAGACGGGACCTACTGATTAACGTGGAATCTGAACATGAGCTCCCCCTGGGAATCGAACCCGGATCTCCCACACCAAAGGCGCGTACGCTAACCGCTTATCCACGGATAAGCTCTTAAGGAGAATGAGACGACGTATTTCACAAGAACAGGAAAAAAATTGATTGGTGCTACTGTAGAGACGCGAAGGATTGTATAATGCAAAGTAAGAACTAGAACAATGTTGATGAAAGGTACGATTTGTGTTCTTTTATTAGAATAATTACATATAACAATAAACTCTTTGCCTTGCATTTGAGATTAACAATGTAACCTTATTTCCTTGTAATAAAATCATTGCGCCAGCAATATTTCTACTTTCTTGCTTATTAAAAGATTTTGTTAAAAAAAGGTTTCGGTTCAGTTCGAAATATTCACGTTCCTCACGTTTACAGCAATCACGAGTTCAGTCTCGACTCATTTGACATGAAACACATGATAAAAGATTTTTTTTTTTTTTAATCCAGCAATAACAGTGTTCGATTTTTACTGGAAAAAGTGGTAAATTTTATTTATAATCCTTTGTTCTGAACATCAATGGCGTACGCAGATGCACAAGCACTCAAACTTTTATCCTTTCAGGATATATTATGTCTGTCTTCATTAGTCCGGTATCTTCATTACTTCCGAAGATATTCGCTTTCAAAACAGTGTACGAAATCTATTCATCAATATACGAAAACGAAGCGTAATGGACCCATGGTTGATATAGACCTTTTTGCTCGTCACGACACATACTATTATTCCTCAGAATACGACGCTTTCCTGGTGGGATACCCTGAGTAAATACTATATACGTATATCCTAAATGCTTACTTTTCCCAGTACCTTGCGCACAGGGGTTTAAATGCGCACAGGTGGGATGGCAAATATATATGGTAGGATGGTCCATGTGGTCTGGCTCCCAAGGGCAAATCTTGGATGCCCAGATATGGGTAAATATCAAATGCGGAGGTATATCGAAACAGGTAGATATCAAGTGCCCAGAATATTGACATGGGTAAATATCAAATGCCCACATATATCGATATAGATAAATACCAAATGCCCAGATATATCTATATGGGTAAATATCAGATGCCCAGATGGATCGATATGTTTTTCTTACATGGTCTGATGCTGATCTGAAATATTCCAGAAACACTTGCTTAAAAATCGAAAAACCCAATGTTCTGCAGCTCAGTATTCTTGAAATACAAAGTTTCGACTTCCTATTAAAGGAAGGTGATATTGTTTTTACGCACAGATTAATTACTCAAACATTTTAATTGGGATTCCATTACACCTTGTATACTGGATGTATACATACCAGGCATAAGACAAGAATACATACAGACTGCAAACTCCGCGAAAAACTGGAAACTCGGCGAAGAGTTGCGCCTTTAACATACGACGACGGAACAAACTAGTCGATCTCATGTCAGCAACGTGGAATTTTCGAAAATAATCTTCTCAAGTGAAGCATGGTTGATGAAAGCTTGGTGTATGCATTGTCACCGTGTGCTTTCCCATTTGTTTTGTGTTTGACTGCTATTTTTTAAAATTAATTTAAAATCACGTCTACAAAGGAATCCGGGCACAATACAGGAAGATTCTTTTATAAAAGTTACCACTGAATATAGTAATAAAAACATATTTAAATTAGTTATTTAGTATAGCTAATTGCTAATCTTTCTGCATTGCATCTAAGATTGAGATGTGCAGCAGACTAAAAGAATGCGCTGATTACAATGAGACAGTGTCATCGCATTTACGACGAAACATTATTCTACCCCCAACGGTAATTGGCTCTTTCACTTGTAGTCCGTTAACGCTGGTATTTCCACGTAACCCGTTACGTTATCCACTAGACGAGTACTTGACTATTAGCCTCATCAGTTTGTTTCTGATGCTGTTCTGTTGATGGTGCACGCACCATAGGCACTACGCCACTTTTTCACTTGTACTAATAATTGTTCTCTACATACCACTTGTACATTTACTTGGAGCCGATGTTCAGATAGTCTATTTCTATTAGGGAAAAATTATGTTATTCTGTGACCAGATGGAGGGAAAATGAATTAAAGAGTAAGCAGACCTGAGAGATGTAAGGATCTACGTTCAATTTTTTGGACTGAAGACTAGGAGCCAGTCTACGTTTTGTTACCTGAAGTGCACAAATTGACTTCGAAAATTCAGTAATTTCTTATTCACACGAGGACAAATATGGACTTAAAGTATGTGTGCATTTCAAACAATAATCCCTGTTTTAACTTTAAGAACTACATTCAATCTTTGTAATGTTTCAAGAATTTTTCATTCTTGCGAACTACAGTATTTCTCCATATATAATGTAGAAAACACTAATGATTTTACCTGTTTTGGAAACTGGATTTTCTTTGTTACCTCAATTTCAACGGTAGTATTCTTATCGTTCCCGTTTAACATAGTACTTCATGCCAGATGGGGCTCCTTGTTCGTACAAGATCGTTTCAACCTGGGAAGTTCATTTCTAAGAATTCGTATAAGAATATTTCACTGTTAAACTACTGGTTCAACGTTTAGCTCTCTTCCAATGATGCAAGGTTTATAACTACTATTTAATAAGTTTGCGAAAAGCCAGAGTGGAATTATGGATTTCTGTAGGATGAAGGGAGCAGATGCTCAGCATCACATTATCAAGCATGAGAAGAAATGAAAGGAGAAATGTCTGTATATTTGGAGGGCGCACGTGCAGAGGATAAACCTTAATGCTTTCGCACAGACGATTTAGGAGTGCATGAACAACCTCACTTTTTAAGAATGAAACAATGTTCGACTTTCTGCACCTTTCGGAAATACCGGCTCAAAATCATGTGTATCTTCAACAGATACTGATCCTATGTTAACGCTTTATACCACTTGAAGACAAGTTGGAAGACATCAAGTATTCAAGAACTCGGGATGATTTGTGAAGTTGGCTAGACGAGAAAAGCAATACCATACAAAGTTTAGTAAGTGAAATACAAGAATCAGTTGTATACGTTCTTCTTGCTCACATGTTTTAATCGAATGTGATACTGTAAATAACAATCACGAAACGTTCAGCTATTAAAACTACACAAAAGAGAGTGGTCGTCACCTGTGGCTGCAAAGGTTTGGTCAGGATAATATCACTGACAATATAATTTGTGAAGCTGTAAAGTTTCTGGTTTCAGCCATTGCGTCAGATTTCAATATATTTGGTTACCTTTGCTATCGCCAGTTTCATATTATATATGAGCTGACATAAATTATTGAGCACTTCCTGTAGGGCTACAATGATTAAATTTGGCCATGATTTTAGCTTTCCGGGAGTAACCGACAGGAAAATTGCCAAAAGTGAATATTTTTAATTTTTAGGGGGTCTAAAGAGGGGATGAAGAATTTTCCCAGTGTTATTTAAATGGGCCGCTTTTTTTTATCCATAATATCATATTTTAGGTACTTAGAATTGGAATAAAAACTTGAAATTCAGTATGCTTCTACGTTTTCGTTAGCGTTACTAAAATGAACCATCAGAAATAAACATTTCCAACCGTAGAGTGGTTTTATGGGGAACTGAATAATCTTTCCCATGTTATTTATATGGGACGTCTTCTACACCCCAAAATGTTTAGGGACTTCCGGCAGGATTAGAATCATGAAATTTAGCATGATTGTAGCATTCCAAGACTAACCGACAGGAAAATTACCAAAAGTGAAATTTTTAATTTTTTAGAGGTCTAATGGGGGATAAAGAAATTCTCATGCTATTTAAATGGGCTGTTTCTTGGGATACAAAATCTTACCTTTCAGACAGTTGAAATAGGAAAGAAACGATAGAATTGTAGCTTCAAGAGATGCGAGGTCGTAGGCCAAGCAAAGACAGTGTGTGGGGGGCGAAGCACCGGGATGGGCAAATGAAGGAAATATGAAGAGCACGTTCACGAAATTCATTTTTGATTCAAAAGCCGATAGATAAGAAATGCAAGACCGTAGGCCGAGCAAATGCGGGGACTTGGGGCAGAGCCCCCAGCTAGCCAAAGGCTAGTATATACAGTATAAGTCTAAACCTTGTGCCACCATCTACGCACGTCAATTCATCTAATAAAACATGCTCACTTTCAGTGCTGTCAGATCATGACATCGCCCTTGTCTCTAGATCCAACTAATATATGGACTGATAACCTCTTTTTACAGCGCTCATCAATGAACCAGTGCTGCCAAATGGCGTTCCAGAGCTACGCTCATCCAAAACAAACAAAAACACACAAAAAATGGTCAAATCTGCACTAACACTTATGGAGTTCCGAACAATAACCAATGTGAAATATTTCGGCAATAAACTGTATGTAACAGTATTGTATCTAAGAATATGAGAATAACCTTTATTCTAGGCTCTTATATATACAGTCCATTGTTTTCTGTCAAAAAAGAAAAAATACACAAAACGAAGCATGAACACTCACAATTCGGTTATTCCGAAGTATTTTAATGAAACAAATTTTGTATAATGTAACAAGTACGTTATTTACAACTATTATGTGTGCTATAGTTCCTGAAGCTCTTTGCAAACGATTCTGAGAAGTTAAAATCTCTTATTTTTCATATGAGGAACATGCTGAGTCAGTGGTAGAGAGCTTATGTTTGATGTGTGGGATTCTTGGTTAAATCTCCGACCAAGTAAGTTTGTGGTGGGTTTTCTCGGGGTGTTTCCTCCCACATTCTCATTTCAACAATTCTTCCATCATTCACTTGTCTGTCATCAGTCTTCTTTAGCCTAAAGGGCATAATTGTGGGACATTGAACTGAAATGTTTCATTTTCTATTTTTCATATATTTATGAACGGAAAGTACATGGTGACCCAATAAAACCTCCAACATTAAAAAGGCTAGTAAAATAAAAAGTATTGCAGATAGAAAGATGTTTACTGAAACATATTAAAATGGAACTGAAAATAGTTTGTAGTTCCTTTGTTCTGTTCTTACACTTCCCCTAGCCTCCGCATGTTTCCTTGCAGAACGTTCTCGGGACTGCAAAACAGACTGTCACACAGCATCGATATTCTAACAGTAAATCTGTTGTTCGGAAGTTCTGGACCCAGTGCAAGAGTCTTCCCATCAGGAACATTTCCACTAAGCAGAATAGCAAACTTTAAGTGAAAAGTACTTTGCACTGTAATTACAGAACTGCTGTTTTTGGAAAAAAAAAAAAAAATCGACTGTGTACGTGCAATGAGCTCCTGGGCAAACCATAATGACAACTGAAAACGGCAAAAGAGGTGAGCAGAAGTGATGATCCTCACTTCACTTACCCCTTGTAAGTACATGTACTGTGCCTAACACATTGTCATATGGAAATTTATATTTTATTGCAGTAATTTTCCTATACAATTATTTGCGTATCAAAATGGACTTTTTGATATTATTATATTAACCCTTTCACAGAGGAAGTCGACTTTTGTCGACAGAACCAAATTTCCTTAACATGCGAATGTCGACTATAGTCGACGTGTTAAAATTTGTTTGTCCGTATCTTGGCTTTGTCGAGAGTAGTCGCCAAAGTTGTACCGTTCATTTTTGTTTGTGTTCTATTGTTTTCGATAAACAATAGAAATCACACAGAAAACCTTTGGCGACTACAATCGACAAACCAAAGATACAGACAAATTTTAACACGTCGACTATAATCGACATTCGCAGGTTAGGGAAATTTTTTTCCGTCGCCTTCCACAGTGAAAGGGTTAAATAAATACATGTAAGAGGATAACATTAGCTTATTAAAGCTAAGGAAATGAAACGTGTTTGAATATAATACTGGCTCAAAAGGAGAAAGGCTGCCGAGATACAAAAATTCAAAATGAAATTCTGTGTACCAAAGCCCATGTTGACTTTCAGGAAGGTTGTGCTGTGCGTTTGGTGTAACTAGAAGCTTATTGTGCATCACGAAATGCAACATCGGGCAAACTGACAGCCGGACGGGTACTGTAGACAATTTGCTTGAGTCCACTTAGCAATTCAAAAGAAACGACCGGAACTGGTCAATAAATAGGGTGTTATATACCACAATGGCAAATGCTATGATATTTTATCTCCTAAATGGAATGACATCTTTATTATATAACCTGCGCTCTGAATTTACCATTTTTCTCGAATATTATGGTTTATTCTTTTTTGCTTCTTTTTTTTAATATATCACAGAAGTATGTCGACGCACCCAGCCATACCCTTTCAATCAATCGAGCAACCACACAGACAACGCCACACCGTATACATCTTTAATAACCCGTCAGAACCTGCGAGAACTAACTCTGGTAGGAGGTATCAATGCATCCACCGTATACTCCTTACCTCGCAGTGTCATGCTGTCATTTGTTTCGGTCCCTCAGGAAATCTCTGAACGGTGTCAGTCTTATGAACGAATTCAGTTTTAAAATAAAGCTGATAAAAACCACTGGTCACAATTTTCATCAAAATAACAGTAGTTCTTTAGCTACGGGACTATAGTAGTGAAGGAACAATGGCTGAAGGTCACTGAATATAATAGTGCACATGTGGTTGCCAAATGTTATTTTCAAATCACAATAAACGTCGTCTCAATTTTGACCTGCAAATACTCTACACTTTTTAGTCAACTTAATATTACCAAATCCTAGCTGTGTACATTCTTATTTTCCTACGACGCACTGTGCCATATTTGTTACTGTGTTAAGTTGACTGATCAATTAATATTGATTTAATGTCAGTTTCCAGAGATATTTTTTATATAAAGGGGAACTTTAAAGTACAATTCAGAATAGTACTCGTGTCTTACTTCGAATTAAGCACCTTCCACCAGCGCAAATCGGTATCATACAAGATAATTATAATAGCGACGACGTGAATGTTTCTTCACTCATTTCTACAAAAGTTATAATTTTTCCCTTTAAAAATTTGTAAGGAACAAATCAGCTATTCTATTTGTTAAAAAAACACTGTGGAGCGCACCTCTTAGCAGCGAGCCTATTCGAGACGCTGATTCACAACTCAACGTGGAATTCGAACAACATTCGCTCCCACTGAAAACTTCACCCTCTTTCCTAATCGAATTTGGAAAGAAAAGAAATGATAAAGGATTATTCAAAAAAGTGTTCTCACTCCTCCAGCAGGTTAGAAGCAAGAGACCAACTCCAGGATTTGAACACATGGTCAACAATCTATTCACCCAAAATGCTCAAGTATTTCCCACGATCCTTCAAATTTGTTTAGTGTAAACTAGTTCCTTATTCCATACTAAGATTAACTACACTCAGATTTAACTGAATTTGCGGGAAGTAATTAGTAGTTACGTCTCTTGCAATATATTTTGCGCACAAGTTACATTTCCTTTTACTTCACAATAACTGGTGTAAACGCAGACTGAATGTGTGGAATTACGGAATTGGAATAATCGTTAATAATAATAAAGCAATAATTACAATAACTATCAAAATAAAAAAATCGAAGTTGAAAATTAACTCAACTAACGATCATCTCTTCTATGATATAAGTTGATTATCATACGTTAAGTGCATAGTTTTTTCTTTTTCTTTTTTTTTAAATAACGGACAATGGACAAATGAAAAATACGCACACAGTATTATGCTTAATGCAAATACTTTACATGCAGAAAAGGAGTGGAAATGGTGAACACTATCAAAACAGCCTAAAGTGGAAAAACAATTTTATATCTCAGCAGTCAAAACAAAAACATTTTCGTCATGTTAACTTGGTAGTAAACAACTTGTCATAAATCAGATTTTAAAAACACCTTATTTCTGTCATCAACGTTTTAGACTCAAAAATACGATGTCAAAGCTTCTCGAAAAGCAAAAATTCTTGGACAAACAAGGACAATAGTGCATATATTTAACCAAAGATTCATTCAAATTTAACTGTTGATCATTCGTCAACTAGTTTCCAAGTAACAATGGAGAAGCCTCTGGGAAGCAATCACCAGGACATTAACTATAAATTCAAGGAAAGTATAACTAAGCATAATTACATTGTATGGGCAAGGGCGCAAATTTTCCGGTCGCCAGGTCGCTATTGGCGGCTAGAAATTTAGAGCTGGCGAATAGTGTTCAGTATGAATGGTTTCTGCCTAAACAGGGCTGCGCAGCTTCTGTTTTGCACGAAAATAACTTGTCACTCAGTGGGCAAAACACGAAATCTGAAGTCTTCACAACGTTATAATTCGCCTCTCCTTTCATTACTAATTCCCAAATTTTGCTTCCATTGTCACATTTTATGCAGTTTTACCTATGAGTACCGTTTCATGAGAGAGGTTTCACAGTTAAGACTGCATACAGGAATTCACTGAAGAGAGACACACTGGATGATTTGCTGACAATTTCTATCAGTGGCCCCTCACTTATGGACTGATCCAAAAACTTCAATCAACAACTCGTACTTCAGTGCAGAGAGCGAGCTTACACAAAAGTGAAGTCTTAAGGTAAGATATTTTTTAACATGTATATGAATTGTCTCCAGATTATGAATTCTCCTGAATCTAATAGTCTGGTTTTGAAATGTTATGCCCTGATATAATCTCTTTCTTTGTCAAACCAAAGGCGCGGGAATTTGTACGTGAGAGATACTGACGACTGTCATTTTTGTATTGGCGAGTGCGTCTAACTTTGAAATTTTGCGCCTTGGTATGGGTAAAGTATGACTACTTCAATATCGAATAGGCATTCTCACATTTTTGTAGTATATGTATACTTCTTTCTTTTAGTATTTTGATTTGAGTATTACCTTATATGTAATTGTTTCGTTCATGTTCAGAACAGTAATCAACTTCAGTTATGCATATATTATTCTTAGTTTTTAACCAGTTTCTTTTATTCTACCATGTCACATCTGAATAAAACTGTCTCCATGTAATAGGCAATGAATGCATCATAAACGCACTATGCTACCAAGCCTAACGTAAATCAAAATTTATAAATTTAATTTTGGCTTTGTAAATCAAAGTGTATAACGTATTCTGAATTTCAAACACAATGAGTCTATTTATCTATTCATTTATTGTGTTTCTTCATTTTTTCTTAATACTTTACTTTATGCAGGCCTTAGCATCTGAATTAGTCTTACATGAAAGGTTTTCAACTAGCCAACAGTTTTGTACAACAGGAAGTAAGTGGCCAACGTAGACAAGTGGTTAATGCATCGGTTTTCTACTAACGTGGCACGGGTTCGAATCCCAGAAGATACGAATATTTTCAACATGCTTTAATCTCAATTTCAATCCATACTCCGTATAATATTCAAGATAATCTTCTGTGGAGAAGGAAAGGGATGTTCGTATAATGAGAGTGACAGGAAAGTGGAGTAGGTCCATGAATGGGGACAGAGATTTACCTTATTTCTTTTAATTTTTTCAGATTTTCAATTACTGTTAACCATTTTGAACTCATGTATGCCTGGTTAAGTTTTAAATGGTAATGTAGATGTTGGTTTATAATCGTATTACAATTTAGTTACAATCTGCTGTTTCTCAAATTATACTGATTGCATGAAAACAGAAAGAAAAAAATCAGAGTAAAATGATAAAATATTCTGCATTTACATTGAAATAATTGGTTTATACTTATTAGTTAACTTGATCTGAAATTTTGCTGAGTGAAGTCTCATTATTGCAGTAATATTCACCTGTTACACTGTTTATGGTTCTCATCAGTATTATCAGTAAGTATACTAATAATTTAACATCCCTTGAAATACATAAATGTAGTTTATCACATCTCTAACTTCTTTTCTCGATTGTGTGGCTTTATAATTGCGAACAAAATTATTTACCTCATGTATGAATTATTCAGTAGTATGGAAGGTACGATATTTCTGTTCATGGTTATACATGATGGGATGTAAAACAACCTATTTTGAAGTTCCGAAAGTAAAATAAAGACCATACTTCGTATTGCAACCGCTTAAGTTATTAACTTTGTACAAAACGGCCTTCTGTTTAGACCATTTTCAAGAATTTTCATGAGTTAAGAAACGGAAGAAATGTTCCAATGAAATGGCACTTCGGCAGATTGAAGGTTATGGATAGAGCTCGTAAGATCAATGTTACGAATTAAATAATAAGACCAAGTAGGATTTGAGTTGTATCCACATATATGATTGAAAGAGAAAAGTGCAGATTGTAGTGAAATAATACATTTCGCACACAACGATTCTATCATATTGATATATAATAGTCATTGAACACGCTCTAATAGAGATAAATATCAAAATGGAAACATTCTTAGTGTACCAAATCCACAGCAAAAGCCGGTTTCAGGCTTACCAACTGTCTCCTGGTTGAAATGTTAGGTGTAAATGGGTTGCATCTGTCCGGGCGTTTGAAATAGTAGCAGAAGCACTGGACCCGACTTAATGGAGTTATAGGGGTTAGTGGGAGATACTTTTGCTGCTGACTATATATATAAAACTGGCTGCGGAATATTAACATTTCTTTAGAAAAAAAAATCAATAATAGTACGTAATTGATTTGACTTCTCCTAATGTTTTATTTTCTCATGAATACTGCGCACATTTTCCATTATCTTAGTCTTCTTAGCTTCAAACTTGTTCAGAATTATTATGTCTTCAGCTCCTTTCTGTTTCTTTCCCTTCATCTCGTTGATTGTTGCTTCTCTGAAACCAGTACAAGCATTTCGTGCATAACGAATCGTGGATTTCCTTATGAATAGTTTCTCAAGACCACTCGAATAAGCTACTGAATCGTACACAAGTCTGAGGTGCTAATGAATTTGGATCTTTTAGATATCTGTTTCACATTGTGTATCGACTGAAAATACTCTTCCTACATTTGAATTTTCTTTAGAGAAAACCAAGTCTATTTTAACATCTTCAAATCATTTTACATCGAAGTACCCAAATTGTATAAGTCATCTAAACACTGACTAGTTCTAGAACGGGACAGGACGTTTGGGCGCCACCATTTGGGCGCCGGACGTTTAGGCGCCAGACGTTTGGGCGCGAGATACATAGTAAAAATCACAATTTACGACATATAAAGTAAGCTATAGGCACTGAAAACTAAGCGCGAATCAAGATATATATACATTTCCTACACTTTTGTTTTTATCTCACCTCATTTATCTATATATTTTCTAAATTAAATAGTTTAATGCGTTTGTGGTATTTGTTGCCTAACCTCGTCATGGACTGATTTTTCGCTTGTTCACTATTCTTGTACTTCTGATCTAATGATCTAATTTTTGTATTATATAAGAAAGCTAGAAAATGAAGGAATCAGACGACTGTTAATAATGCCGGGGTGGTATCTAATTTATAGATCCAGGCCGCTTCCTTCCTTCCCTTTCCCCGGATAGTGTGCTCCCTCAAACGTGACGGATTAAATGGCCTTAGATGCCGAGAGCCCAGAAATCTAAAAATCCTAATCGAGTTGAGGGAAAGATGTTAATACAGGGTGTCTAAGACATTGAGTTTAGGAACTGCAGTATGCCGTATTTCTGGTATCACTTTTTTATATTAACATTCCAATATAAAAATCAAAACTTAACACACTTTTTTTTCGTCCCATTGTAAGCATTTAATCTGCATTAAAGAAAGTGGCGAAAGGAAAAAAAAAGAACTATTTCAAAGTGAAAAATATTGTTAAGTGTACATATTGGTCATTTAGCCACTAGAAATGTGTTTGACATTCACACTTATTGCATAACTACAGTAGAAGTCCTGCTTTAAGTTTTTTAATGGAATAGGTTCACTATGTATGTAATGCAGTCAATCATATCTAGCCTGGTCTACTTACCTTTGGCTTGGAAAGTTATCAAATAAAAAGCACACTTAACTTTGGCTGAAACTTAAATTTACAAAATTTAATTGTTAATTCAGTTTTTAGAATTTTGAAGTTCCAGTATTTCTAGTATGTAAAACAAAATCCAGTATAATTCAAGGACTTCCACTACAGTAGACACCTGGTGATATCTTGATTGGAACTTAGTACTCAGCGCCTAACATAATGACTTTTTAATTTAACTCGCGCCCAAACGTCTGGCGCCCAAATGGCTTCGCGCCCAAACGTCCAGTGCCCAAACGTCACGTACCGTTCTAGAACACTCATTCATAATTGTTTTATAATTTAGATTCGAACAAATCTCTTTGAACTGTCTCACAACTCCATACTACCGCTTAATTACTTTCAACTATTTCAGTTCAGTTCAAAATAGTTCAGCTAAAAGAGACTTCATGCGATTCACTCCAACATCAGATCCCGCAGAAACATTCAGATCCTTACACGACTTTAGTCAATTTATAATTTAAACACAACTTATCCAGAAATTTAAGAAGAGATTTCTGTAGACATTTTATGGAATTTCGTCGAAAATATAAAATGTCCAAATTCGTTAATCTTCTACATTTCTTACACTTTCAATATGTGAAGCAAAACCAATGTCAAAGCTTTCCACAGGAAGCTTTTCAGTTTCCACACCAACTCGTATACATGAACTAGAAGAGCCAGAAACTTAGATAAACGTAGAGTTAGATAAACGTATTTTACATCATATTTTTCTTATCACGTCCGTAAAGTTGTAAAGAAATGGGGGTCCATGACATTTGGACGCGGCCGTTTGGGCGCAAAACCTTTTATCCAAATAGGTTTACCTACCTACATATGATATAATGTATTTCACAACTAGAGCCTGGATGTTTGAGCACTGGAAATTTCGAAAAACTTTCGCAAATAATTTGGCAAAAACTAAAAATAAAATCCTGAATACAGCGAAGTTTCTGCATATCATGCACAACTTGTTTCTAACAGTTGAAAAGATATGGAAAGAAACCGTAGCACACTATTGACTATCTGGTCTCCGTACTATGCGGCTTAGTTTGAAAAGAATATTTCCTTTTAATAAAATAAGATATATGTAATAAAGACATGTAATTTGTAAAAAAAAAAAAATAAATAAAATAAATAAATAAAACTTTTTTCGTTACTGTTTAGTTATTTTAAAGATGTGACTATACATTCATACTGCACTGTGTACTTGATTTTTTGAGTCAGACACACTTAAATTTATCTTAAAATCTGTACAATACTGTACATATTTTCATTTTCAATAATAAATTATTAAAATGCGTGATACAAAACATAAGAAATGTTTATTAAGTACTAGCCTGTACCAAGAGATTAGAAGAAAAGAATACGAGCTATTTTTTGAATAAAAATGGTATTTTTAATGATATGGGTGATTCAGGAAGTATTTATTGAATGCTTTTTTGTTACTTGATCTGCCTATTAGGACCGATAGTTGATGCTCTATTCTATTAATAACAAGTTATTTCAGATTTTAAAAAAGTAGGCACTTACAGGCACTAGCTATACATTGAAACAGGAAGAATAGGCCAAATAAAATTTACTGTAGACAGTCTGTGACATCTCAAAACAAATGTTTGTCCATTATATTATATCTAAAGTAAAGGAACGATACGATTGGGCGGCAAAAGAAGAACAGTATTATTTTCAATAAGGATATGAAATCAGTATGACAGTATGACAGAGTTCCCAATGACCAGTTAAGAACGAACCACCACGCCGAAGCAATTCATCATGGACTGCTTTGCGTCCAAACGTCTGCGCCCAAGTGGCCGCGCCCAAATGTCCTGTTCCGAGAAATGGAGCGTCAGTTTCAAACTCAGAACGAAAGATTCTACTTCTGAACCAAGTGATTTAAAAAATGAATGTTTACGAAGAAGCATTGTAACTTATTCCAATATACTTGACATCATCTGATAGCACAATAAGCTGCTAACTTGTCCTTCCTGACACGCTTGGGTATACAACAGAATATATGTATAAATCTTAAAGCCTCAATAAACAACACTACTGTTTTCAAGCCAAGACAGAACAAACTTCACTCCATCGATTTGTAAATGGCACGACGTTCTAGAACATCCTTAAATATGTTGTGCACTGCTCATACAAATTTAACGAATCTCCAGTTCGTTACCTCAATCGTAGCTTTAAATGCTCCACGCAAATTAAGTAACCCACAGCTTCTTATATCAAGTATTACAGGATCATTTGATGACGTCTTAATATCTGACTTCAAGATACGCAGAAATATAAATTTTAAATTCCGACCATCCATATAGAAAAACATGATTGTGTTCAGTTCCATTTTCCACTTATATATAATATATTGCCTTATAATACAATGTCAGCCCCCTCCCTACTCTAAAAATAAAAAAAAAGTGTTTAACAGTTTATCCGCTGAATTACTTTCCAACTTAAAACTAGGAAAGTATTTTATCAAATTAGTCAATTAGGTACATAATTAAGAAATTTATGCAAAGTTGTTGTTTTATTATTTTCTATCTATGTCAACTGGTATGTTCCAATTCGGAACATTGGGGTTTCATAGTTATATTAAAGTGCTCCATGGGACTTGGAATATCAGCATGCAGCATGTGATAAACAGAGGTCCTCGCCTTGAATATCTTCGTGAATTTTTGTGAACAAGTACAAATTTAAGTTCAACGTGTATTGTTCTTCCCATAAGTTCTACGTGTGTTTTCTAAGTTGCAACAACTGCCAGATTTAAACCATTATAGAGAATTTGTTCGAGTACCACTTCTTTCCATGCAGCTGAAGTTTGTAATTACAATGTTCCCATGAATGACACCAATGCCAACCATCCCATTGCTGTACTTTCAATGTTACATGAGGTTCAGGGACATGGATCATAACCTTTGACCTATGAGAGTATAACTGTATTCTTCCCACTAATGAGTGGTAGTTTTAATGCAAATGTGACTACGTAGTTGTCATTCCATCTGTACATATAAATAATTATCAACATCACACTGAAGATCACACTTTCCTCCCCTTCTTTTTCATTTGATTTGCGAGGATCAGAGGACATTTCCCATTTATTTCTTCCAAGTACTGTACCGGTTCCATTGAACTCCTTGGTTTTCAGCTCTCACCAACGAGTACAAAGTGAAGAATCAGAGTACCACAATTTGCAAACGATTTGTTGCATTACCCAACAAGGTGGTTGCCACTTTGATCTCAAGTAGAGAGCTACATTCATCAGTATTCTTCCCTTGATAGATTTTCATTGCATATGGGGACCTCATCACTTAAACAAAATGTCCAGATTTTGAATCCAAAACGAATGGGGTTTCCCTTTAAAATTACTTTATATGATTGGCACAGCAGGGAACCATTGATTCATCGATGTAAAGTCCATACTACCCCAGATTACTACTTAGTTCATCATGCAATGGCGAAATAAATTATTTTCTTGCTTGAATTTGGGATTATCCATAACGTGAAAATATGTCTTTATAATCTTTTAAAAAAAAAAATCTGCTTGGACATTGGAGCTGAGGCAACTGGCACATTCAGATCTTCTGCACATATCTTCTCTTGAGAAGCTGTAGTAGCCACGGACAACACGAAATGACTGACGGTTCTATTTATATTTTCCTTCTGTATCAGTTACTTCACAGTCTGTTGCCACTGTTTACAAGAAACGTCAACGTTTTCATCTGGGAATATATTTTCTATTGCTCTTCTGGGCTAAATAAAAGTAACAAGTCTTAAAGCGGTTTGATATTAGTTACAACCCTATAAAATAGTTCATGTAAGTTACACAGTTTCTTATTCTATTTAGTTAATGCATAATGCAATATTATTTATAGTTTGTAGTTGGGTATCAAATTACATTGTCTACTTTGAAATATATAGGATATTCTTAAAATTCACTTTAGACCTTCAAAAACCATAAATGAAAAATGCTGCTTGCTCATTCATTGCAATAGCTTCCACGGCGTATTTTATACACTCTTCTCAAACGGGAACATTGGCGAGTAAACGATACTAGTATTAAGCAAATATAATTGAAAAGCTTAACATTATAAAGTAAAATCATTCAACATGTCTTTCAATATGTTACGCGAATATGTTTTGTGATTTAGCGTGATCCTCGTTCGATATTTTGCAACATATTCGCAAGTGATAAAACTACCTTGCACATGTTTCATTGCACTCGCTCGAATCACCTGTGAAATAACACTTAAAGAGATCAAATAGACGAAAGACGTCAAACGTCTCAAATCCGTTGGTGTTTAGTTTAGCCATTTCAGTTCTATCTAAAAGTTTATTTCGGGATAAACAAAATCTAATATTTACATTGTGCATATATCACCTTCACATGTGTAAAGGAAAATAACTACACACTGACACTTTTATCAGAACTATATACAATTGTATAGTCTGTTTTATATAATTAGTTTAATCATCTCATACCACTGATAAAATTGTAGAACGGATAATGAAAAGTAAGCGTGATAGCAAACTAAACCCTAACGAGGATTTCAGACTAGTAGGATTCCAACTCATTTGGCAATCACGAATTCCCTGACTTTCCAGGCTTTCCAAATTAGGATTTACAAGTTTCCAGGTCTATATATAATGTAAAAAAGCCAATATACTTTTCACGACCAGGGGGTTCCTTACCTACTATGCATGTATATATATACAGTGTGTGTGTGAGTAAAGATGTTTTTCCAAAATAATTTATTTTATAATACTGTATATCCATTACCAAGTGTATGGCAAAGAGAAATTGGTTTTGAGAAGTAAAGATCCGTGCTGAAATTCCCACATTTCCAGGTTTAAGCTTTTCACGAAATTCCATGACTTCTACAGGTTACCCAGTTTGATAGGAACCTTGCCTGGTAAGCCTAACAAAATTACACCGGATTGTAAATCCGGATAGGGCGGCAAGGTTGCCGGTAAGCATTAATTTACTCCACCAAAGCACGAGAATGAATTTCCCAAGTGGGATAAAGCTATTCTAAGACAAGACAAGACTGTTGTCGCGAAATAGCAGCATTTGTAATTCTCATTTCTCTTACTTAAAAAAAAAAAATTAAAAAATCGTGAAAGTCGATACGTTTATTGTAAATGGAGAGAAAGTTGAATTATCGAGACAAAAATGGAAACTGAAACATGGCCCTGTTCCCCACATTTTTTCCAGACTTCCTTCAGTATTTGTGAATAGCTATCAGTTTCCGGAAACGGCCAATGTGTCGCACAAAGCAAGATTCTGATGCTAGAAGGAATAGAAATGAAACCCAGTGTAATAAAAACCTGACCTATTCTGAAACAAGTAAGCGATATGATACTTCTGCTATTGTTCTAACTGAAGGAAAAAGCAACTACTGATGAAGGAAAAAAAAAATAGAAAATCGGTGCTTGCCACAGAAAATTAGTGCTTACTAAACTTAGTTTGTCTCCAGCTAAAATAAATAGTTGTGAATTTAAGCTCAAAATTAAGAAATGCCACTGCAGGGATGATATAAGTAGCAGTAAAAGACAAATTTGTAACACATGCTATGATTAACAAATGTAATCTAAACAGTTCAAAAGGAATGATAGAATGAGTTCATTCTGGGGCGTTTATTATTAAAAATAGAATTCCCTAAGGCATGACTTATTCTGCGGCATGACTTATTCCCTCTTCCGTCTAAACGACATTTACGAAGACTGTGTAAAAAGACTCAAATTGCCCTTATAGACAAAATCCTCATGCTTCCTCTAGAAGTAACTTATTTATGGGACCTGGGGTTCACTTAATATAAAATGAAAACCAACTGTTTTTACTCCCAATACGCAGAAGAAGCACTGAAACAGTTGCATGAAGAAAATGTCAATATCCATTCAAATCCAATGCTTTACTGTTCGTTCGGATTAAAAATACAGACCCGCGAGTCAATAAATGCACTTGAGCAGACAAGAGCTTTTTGAATTTCAAGATCATATGTCTGGCAATATAACAGACTAATACAGGTTAGGTACAAGATTATTTGCTTCACTAATTTATTTCCTACTGCTACAGGTATTTACAAGAGTTCGTTAGCTAATTTATCGACAATGTTGGGAATAGTATAATCTAAAATGTAAGTTATTACTAGTACAACTGCGGAAAAATTAAATCATTCAGTTTTACGTCCCACGATTGTACTGTGTAGACTGAAGGAGACGGTGACGATGATAATGAACGAAATAGCTGAATGAAGAAAATTGGATGAAACAGAAACCCACGTACAAGGTGTCTGTTCACCAGAAAGCCTACTTGGAGCGAGCTGGAATCGAACCAGGGTCGCCGTGCATCAGATTTCACTGAACGACCGCAGCCCCTACTATTGTTGAAGAACTAGAACTTTTATTATGAAATTTTAATAGCAAACCCAGCAGCAGTCATCTGGACATGGCCAATAAACAGTGAAAAACGAATTGCAAACATGTATAATTGCTAATAATGTTTAAATATTTTGACTTCTTCCAGATACCTGAACATTTCAGATATCTAAACAAAAAACGTTGAAAAATTTCTAATGAAGAAGTTTTGGCTAAATAAATAATTGTTCGCATTTTAAGCGACAAACTAACAAGGGTGATGAAATCTTTAAGCAAGACTTACTTAATAAATAAAATTTGGTCTTCACTATGCGGGGAAAAAATGAAACCAAAACGACTGATATATCGCAAAACCCGTTCCCTATTCGATACAACTTCAACCTTCCAACGTATCAGTGCTTACCATTATTCTGGTAGTTTTCTACTTCAGAGAAATATGAACTCTTCTCTCCATTAGCAATCAATGACACTCTTGCAATGCTCAAATTACCCATCTACCTGTCCCAAAATGCACAACCCATCAAACAATACATTCAATCACATCTTTAGTCTAAGTATCCAAAAACTCTCTTACCCAGTATCCCTCAACAAGAGATGGGAAGACAAATTATCACACTACTCATGAACCGCCCTTCTGGCATTAACCGTCTATAATGCTGCCAAAATGTCTTGATCCGTGGCAAAAATGCAAACTAAACTCTCACCCTCGACACACTCACGCATTGAGCCAATAATGGTTCAGCTGTTCTTAAGCGAGAGAGCCTTGCAGCCGTGAAAGTGAAATTCCTTCAACCGATGGCAGCGCTTGGAACGGAAGGCTAGGTGTCAAGACAATGTGGTATATCTATAGTATAACCCATCTCAATATAGTCAGTCCATTTCCAAAGCACCTCTTTTGTACTAATTTTTTTCTTTACTTTCAATACATTTCCTCAAAAAATACTTTTATTCATAAACTTTTCTTCTGATATAAATCTTCTCTCCTGATCTATTTGTCTTCTCTCTGTAGCACTCTTCCTAACCCACCTATTTCTGTAAGCTTTATCTTCCTCCACTGAAATTTCTACTTTCAACCTGGAAACTAGCGCCTGAAAACATTCCAAGATGGTATCCACCTAGACACACAAAAGCTACTTAAATTTCAGTAATTCTTTTTTCTCTCGCTCTCTCTTCCTCCTACATCTTCCTCTTTGCATTAAATGAAGCATTCAGGAAAAGAGCTCATAGTGTACCTTTTCTCAGTGTCTTTACTATGTAATGTTACTTTCATTATTTTATGATCAGTAATAACTACTTCGGAATTCCAATGGTTCGATTGTATATTTTCAACAACCTTTTCTTTAACCCCTGCCCATGCTCTACTACCCAGGATTGTACTTAAATTGTCCTAGAAGTTTTTGAACACATGTCAGAAAATTCTTTGTATCTACGAAACTATGGAAGATAATACAATAACTTTTCTAACGTACTGTATAGTTCGTACAGGTGTACGTTGTGTTACCATTAGGACGTTATATCCGAACTCGAACGTACACAACTTCGGCGGTACGGCCTGAGAGGTTTATACAATCAATATACAAACTAAGTGCTGAACTCTCTTATGTGAAAAAGCAGAGAAATAAAGAATGATGGTACACAGAAGACAGGAAACCACGAATATAACACGAGAAAAATATTTCGGCGTACCTATGATGAATATTGGTACACAGGTAAGTTCCTTCTCAGTAGGCATCGGATTTTTATGCAAATACACATTCTGTTTGTTTGCATGCATCCCTGTTAAACTTGATAGAACTTTCTAACAACAATAATACAGCCCAAATTTGAAGTTTTATAATGCATATAAATGCATATACTAATGCTCTGGAGCATATTCAGCATATTGTGTAAGTTTTTGTTTCACATATACGCTTACAGCATACAATAAATACAATTGTTGATTGCGTTTTCAACGAATATCTGCAACTTTTTTTATTATTATTATTATTATTTTTGCATGGGAGGATAGAGGAATGCCTATTTTATTAAGGCGTATTGTCAGTAACCGATCAGCAGAGCAAAGACGCTCTCAATTGTCAAGACGTTACCATAGAACTGATAATGATTAAGACTTATTGTAATATCGTGTCGACATCAAGTCACAAACGAGACACGCGGGGAATGCTGCTCAGTGAATGCTTAGTTCTAATTGATGAAGTTCAGCACGAGATCCACTCAGTTCCTGGTGAATTCGGGCGTTCTGTGCAAAATAAACTGACGGATGATCTTGCCGGAAACCCCGACAACAAGCAACTGAAGTTAGGGGAAAATACCTTCAAGGATTATATTCGAATTAGCAAGAAAATATAGATACTTATCTTGCTCCTTACTATAAGTGCTGTCCGATAACATCTGTTGATGCTGACAGGTCATTTTCTGGCTACAAACGTCACAAACTGACAGCAGAAAAATAGAGAAGCATCTCATGATACATTGTAGGGCTGATTACGAGAAAGAAAATGAAAAACTTATGTTTTGTACATGGAAACATGTACAAAAGTGAGGCTCGTATTATTTTGTATAAAGTAAATGCACTCTAAAATACAATTGTGAACAAAAACTAGAACTTGTGTTCTCATATCACTGCGTTCATTTCAATCTCATAATCTGTGTATGCTTTAAAAAATTTAGGATATATAAACAGTAAATATCATAATAATAAATTCTGAAGACAAGACACTGAAACGTAAAGTACACTTTCCGTATATTTCACCTACAAAACTTCTGTCACAACTTCGCTGCGTGTTTGCAAGTGTTCTCCTTTTTTGTTTTTAGTGCATATTTTAACACATTTAACAGCATAGTTGCATGCATATTTCATGAATTTTAAGTGCATAAAAATCGGATGTCTACTTATCAGTTGTCTAATACTGAAATGTTAAAATCTCATTCATGCATCTACACAATTGATTGATTAGAGAACTAACGTCCCTTTCTAACTCCAGGATATACCGGAGGCCAAGTGAGACAGGATATACTGCTTGAACTGGAATTTGAACCTGTACTTGAGGTTTCTATCTGAAGCTTAGTATAATGGAGTAGCACGCTGTGTATACACATAACTTACATAAACTTAAAACATTTTACTGGATATGTCCTGGTAACTGCTGTTAGGCTCCCTATTAAAAGATGATATCTCATTATTTTATATTTATCTCATAGATACCTTTCCACAATCTCACAAAAATTTAAGACATCAGATCGCATATCCGTAGGTTATTTGCCGCGAAAGACAGAAGTACTATTCAAGAAGTAGATAATGTGGTGAATATTACTATTGAAAGGAAATCCATATTCTGGAAAAGCTGTACAGTCAGTAACAAATGAATGTTCTATTTCTTGGTCAAATGTATTTGTTTCTCATATCGTTCTGCAATGTTTAACAGTGACTTTAAAGAGAAAGGACTTCAGAACTACTCCATATAAAGAGTCTTTCCTGTTGCAATGATAGGAAAAGACTTTGGGGGAGATGGATGAAATTCAGCTCAAATATAGAAGAGACTATTCCAAAAGCAAATTGACCTAAAACGGATGAAACAGTCAAAAAGCACGAAACATTTATGTCAATGGAAAACCAATGAGAAAGAAATAATTCCTGCACTTATCTCAAAAACCAAAAAAGGAAGATGGTTGAAATTCAGCTTAAATATAAAACAGACTATGTAGATTCTATATTCGAAAAGCAAATTGTTCTAAAATGGATGGAACATAGCCAAAAAGCACGAAATATTAATGTCAATGGAAAATCAATGAAAAACAAATAATTCCTTCACTTATCTCAAAAACCTAAAGACGGAGATAGTGGAAAACCAGCTTAACACTAGAAACACGAAGCAGTCATTTTGACTGCTTCAAGAAATATAATTTCGTATCACATCTGTAATGTTTTCGATAACGCCCTGAAATTCGTTGACTTCTAATATTTTTGTGCCCACTTGTTAACAGTATTAATAATAAGTTTATATTCCCTTTTACAGGGGCGCTACTGTCAGTTACACCTAGAACCACGAAACAGTCATTTTGACAGCCTTATAGAGAGTATGGAAAATTAGTGTGCCTGTTTGTGATTTACAAATTGCAGCATTAAATACTTCTTGTTTCTTGACTAAAGAAACATCGAAACCTTTATTGATTGTGATTTGAGACAGAAAAAATTAAGATAACTTATTCTATAATTGCTATATTGTGATATCTAGTTCCATCAATAACTTCATATTTTTACTGTCTTATGAGATATCTCACAGTGTTTTATGGTCGACAAACACATTAGATCAGTCATATACGGCCAATATTTACATGTTGGTATGAACATGTAGTTGGTTGAGTTGAACCGTGTATATGTGACGTTTTACGATGAGATCTCAAGAAATACCAAGAGTTTTACATGATCTCTCAGATGATGAGTCTGAAGAAAATAATGACAATTTGCAGGATTCGGGTGAAGACGATGAAAACGATTTATTTTGAACCTGAAAAGTACATTGTATATTCAAGTGATAAAGAAGAGGAAGACAGTGATGGAGAAAACATTATCTTATTGAGTGCGCATGAATGTGGACAAAATTGGATTTGGGACAACGTGACGTTGACCGTACATTTAAGCAGAATATTATTCGCGAAGCTCCAGAAATGACAAATTTTGCCAAGCGGTGAGTGTCTGAGGAAGAATGTAGTAATGCTTTTCGTTTACTATTTGATGAATCAATGATGAGGCATATCCTAAAGTGCACCGTTGTTGAACCACATAGGAAACTGGTCAATAACATGGACTTTTAACTCTTTCAGAACCACAATCTTATTTGGGTCTTATTATTTACGAAGATGCATCAGCAATGCCCATTAGTCTTGTGGAAAAGATCAACCGGGCCACCAATTTATAGGAATACAATGAGTTGGGATAGGTTCTGCGAAATAAAACTGTACTTGATACCTGAGACTTGATGAAAAGGCAAAAGATGTGTAACATTTCAAACGGACAAATTCACACTCGCGTCGGAACTGTAGGATGCACCTACTGAGAACTGTATAAAATGTTACAAACCATATGACAAGGTGACATTGACGAGCAACTCTATCCTACGAAAGTCAGATGTTGATTTTTGCAATATATGCCAAATAAACCCGATATGTGGTATCAAATTCTGGTTACTTTCCGATGTACAATCAAAGTATGTCTCCAATGGCTTTCCATATCTGGGCAAGGATTTGGAACGCCATGCTGAGACACAATTAGGTTAATTTGTAGTGTCTAGTTTGATAAATCCTCTTGCTGGAAAAGGAATAAATGTGGCTAATGTAATAATTTCTTCAAAACAAGGAAAGTAGCTGAATCTCTTACACATAAAATACTACGTTGGTTGGGACAATAAAGCAAACCAGAAGAGAGTTCCTAAAGGTTGTGTACTCCAAAAAGACAATGTTCTGTACACTGTGATGTTTACCGCGATCAGAGTGGTAATATATTAGCTGTCTAGAAATGTAAGTGGAACAAAAGTGTCTGTGTTGAGTTCCTTGCGTAAGTCAGTGTCAGTTTCCGCGATACCAAAGAAAGAAAAAAAAAAAAAAAAAAAAAACTCGAAATTAAAGTATATTACAGTCAGACGAAGTTTTATGTAGATATCGTGGATCTAGTGATGAAGAAACACATAGTGAGGTGTGCGTATAGACAGTGGAATATGTACGTTTATTTCAACATGGTTGATTTATCAAGTTTGATTTCCTGGATAATTTACAGAGAAGTTGCTGGAAAAAAAATCAGTAGGCGACAGTATCTCTAACGTTTGACCGAAGAGTTGATGATCAATGTCACTGATGACTGACAGTGAATCTGAAGAGGAAGTTCCTTCCACACACAAGCGAAAACAATGTGAAGTACGATTGTGCAAAAACAAACAAACAAACAAACAAAAAAAAAGAAAAAGAAAAGAAAAAAAACACCTGACATATGCTTCAAATGACAATAGTATGTTTGTGGAAAGTGTACTGTAGAGATCCAAGAGCGAGTTATCTGCGCTAGGTGCAGGTGACTTCGTATGATCTCCTCCTAAAAGGATATTTTGAAAAGACATCATAGCGATTATTATTTTACAATCAACATTTTAAATTTAAGAGTTGACAGTAATCTTTGGTTATTTTCATTATTTTAGAAATACTGATATTAAACTTATTTTATTCATAAATATTTTTAATTTTACATATTGACGTGCTTAATGTTTATAAATAAAAGTAATAAAATAAATAATATGCTTTCTAGGCTTATTTGTAGATGTGTCTCATTGAAAAATTTAATAAAACAGTTCTCCTGTGTCACCATTCTTTCCTAATTTAGTCAAAAATGGAAAGCAGTCAATTCGACTGCTTCGTGCTCCTAGGGGGTTAAATATTTCCGTGCTTCTAGTGTTAAATATAGAACAGACTATGCAGATTCTACATTCAAAAAAGAAATTGTCCTCATGTGGATGAAACATAGTAATAAATCAGGAAACAATAACATTAAAGTCAATGGAAAATCAATGAAAAAAATAAGTCGTCCAGATATCTCTAAAACTATAAGGAGATGGCTGTTTGAAAGCTTTTTGCAAAGACATAATGAAGAGCTTAGAAACTATGTATAGCACGTAATATAAATATGGATAGAACATTGTCAGAAGTCAAAATGAAAAAAAAAAAAAATTAAATCTTTAGTTTTACGTCCCATCTATGCTGGTTAGGCTAAAAGAGAGGGTGATGATGAGAAATGGATGAAATGGTAGAATGAAGAAAGTGGGAGAACCCTGAGAAAACCCACGAGCACGGTGCTTGTCCACCACAAAGTCCACACGGCGCGAGCTGGGATCGAACCCGGGACCCCAAGCACCGGAGGTGAACGCTCCAAAATTGAGCCACCGCACCCCCTGTCAGAAGTCAAGTTGCGTGAGTAAAATGAATAATAATGATAAAGTTTATGCATCAGGGAGTCCCCACGCGGAGATTATGTGATTGAAATATCTCACATCTGGATTTGGAATCTACAGACTCGATTTAGCACACAACGTGACTTTTGACCTTATCACGTGACAGTTGTTTTATGGCAAACCGGATAGGCCCTTTAAACACTATTCATTCGTAAAAAGGTTCACGTTAACTAGTACGAGAATTACAGCAATTCCAACGTAATAGAAGGAAATGGTTGCACGGATAGTCGTATAATTGTGACGATATAATGTTACACGTCCAAGAAAACAATATCAAATAAACAGAACATTAACTAAAGTCAAATTAGCAAAACTTGGGACCACACTACTTATTTGTAAGTAATATTGGTATCAAACCATTGCATAGATTGAATTGCTCCTGCTTACATGAGAAATAATTCAACTCTTCCAGTGCATATTTACGCATTTACTCTATGTGCCTGAAAATCTCTGCGCCGGAATAAATTTTAGGATGGATTCGAGCTTTGACGATCGTATGTTCAACTGAGTTAAAGTAAAATCAAATATACGGTGTTTCAGAGTATTCTGTCATGATATAGGTAGAGAAGTAACTAATTACTGACTTCATAAAGACACTTGATACTTTGAAACAGAAAAGTAAGTATTTTCGAAGTACAGTAATTGAGTCGCCTTGGAAAAGTTCTTATTCATTTATTCATTTATTTATTCAAAAAACTAACTTTCCACCCACACTAAAGCAATTTATTATATAATATGCACTTATTGCCAATGAGACATTTTCAAAATTCGAAAAATTAATCTTGAAGATAATCAAAATACCAAATTTTCTTCAAAACATTTAATTCGAAATTTTCAGTTTTTAGGCCACAATTGAAACACAATCCACGCTGTGTTTATTTATTAAAGGCTATCTGAAAGCACCCGTGATTGTTGATTCTCAACTCAGAACATCGATTAAAAGAGAGGAGAAAAGTATTTTTACTCCATTCCCAATGTTTATCCTCTGATGATGTGTAAGCCAACACGACCAAGGTGTCAGGGTTGCCAACTTTTCAAACCTGCTCACCCGCACATTCACAGCTTGTGTCCTCCAAATTCAATTTCGTTAAATTAGAACCTTATCTCAGTGAAACACATGCATGTATATTTTTAAAACAAATCTATGTTTAGCAATATTTATTAGAGAAACAAAATAAGGTTGATTAGAAACTGTAATTAACATTTATTTCTGAACAGACTTATACTTCTTCTCATTTTTACTACTCTTCAATACAGCAGGATTCTTTTTTACATACGAGTAAAATTCTTTGCAGGTCATGTGAAAGTTAATTTTTACCATTAGTTCAGATTTCAGTAAATTTTCAGACATACAGTTTCTTGCATCAGTATAAGCATTTCCCATCATACTAAACACTCCTTCACAAAATGCACTGCTAGCAGGTATTGATAATACAAATGCAGCTAAATTAAACAACTCTCTTGAGTCAGGTATAGCTTGAAAAACTTTGAACTATTTACAACTAACGGAAGAAGACTGATAAATCTCGCTTTGCACTTTTTTAAAGTAGTGAATCCTGAATACAGCTCCTCAAACTTTGCGTTAACTCTAACATGATTCACAATATCAGTAACATCAGACCAACTGAGAGGTGTTTTCCAAATTCAATGGTTCACAGTAAAAGAAAACCAGTGTCAAAATTATTAGTTCACCCGTACATTTTAAATAGCAACCTGTACACACCCGTATCTGAGTTGTTAAACCCGTACAGTTGGCAGCTATGCATGATGTAACGGTGGTTGGATGCACGCAAGGAGTTTTTCTTTTCTTTTCTTTTTTTTTTTTTATAGAAACAAGCACACATCCCCCCCCCCCGAGTAGAAAATCGAAAAAAGGGGCTTCATACAAAATTAATCTCGCGAAACTATTTGTGTACTGAACTTGGTAACTCTTAAGTCACTTCTTTCTATGCGAAAATGTGATGCCATTATTTTTTTACATAAATATTGATAAATTGAGCAAGCTGTGAAAGAATTGTCTTAGCAAAAGTATATGTAAATTAGACAAAATTATTAAAACTAAATTTAGGTTTCATTGGCTCAGTTATACAATGCTCCGAGTAATACACTCACACCTGTTGTACATAACTATTCTATCAGGCCTTGTTTCC
This sequence comes from Thermobia domestica, assembly GCF_964235325.1. Classification (NCBI taxonomy): domain Eukaryota; kingdom Metazoa; phylum Arthropoda; class Insecta; order Zygentoma; family Lepismatidae; genus Thermobia; species Thermobia domestica. The sequence continues at coordinate 72,627,047 of NC_137470.1, read as the reverse complement.
ATTTTGTACTAATACACAATAACACACTGAGCAAAGCTATGTGATAATATGTAAAAAAAAAAAACACTATCACGTAACAGTTTCAACACAATAACTGTCTTCATTAGACTTCGACTCCTTCTGGCTGCTTGGGAGTTGGTCATCACTTATATAGTCTCCGGAGTACTGTACTGTATTATTACTGTTGTACATGTTTGCGAACTCAGTTAATGACTTACTACCGTATTTAAGTGATTCTATTACGCACTTTTTGTCCATTTTTTTGCCTCCAAAATCAAGGTGCGTTTTAGATTTGAGTGATGCAAATTTAGGCCAGATTAGATGGAGTTTTGCCAAAAATTGCTAATCCCGTTAGTCACGACTCTGTAAAGAACGTGTATTTTGTGAGTACGAACAGAATGCAGAACTGAAATCGTGCTTTTTACGCGAAATTATGCATTATGCTGCATTTCGAACAAACTGATGGTTCCGAAGATGATCTCGTGTTGAATGTAAATTGTGAGAAGGAAGAAAATGATGCCGATGAAAAAACAGATCATGAGCAGTAACGTGTCAGTGTTGTTTTTGCGAGTGAGAGTGCAAAACACAAGAAAAGAAACAAGTATAAATAATTAGTGAATAATTATTTGTTTGTTTGTGTATGTGTATATACTGGTATAATATACCAGTATAATATGCATACTGGTATAATATGATACCGATAATTTGAATGCTATAAAACTGACATAAGCAAGTGTTGTATCGTAATTACATTAGGAAAAAAAAGTACCAGTAGATGTACATGAATATACCGTAAATTCCAGCAGTTAAGTTCAATGTTTCTCTTATTTCCCATAACATTATTTGTTTTCCCATGTTTATTTTCCCATCTGAGGCGTCTCATCTAAGGCGTAAAAACGGTAATTTGGTGCTGTAGGAGTATTACGCTTGGACTTCGTTTATCCTGTCCTATAGTTCCGGCATTCTTACCACTAGTCTCAGGTATGAAGCCCCGCATTCACTATCGATTGATACAAAATATTAATTTTGATTTCTAAATGCTGATAATACATAGTGTGGTATCTTCAACAAAAATTACAAGAATTAGGATTTTCATGCTCCTTGTGTTCCTTGCAGGTCAAAAGCTGACGCACGTAGTCCTGGATTGAATTTCTCATGAACGGTATTTAAATCCGATACAAATCCGAGTAGCGGTTCTGATTGCACTTTGAACAGTACGTCCGTTTGTCCGTCTCATTCAGAATCGGTGCTGACAAACACGTCTGAACTTCAACCAACACGCCAACAAGTTCAGGTTTCCCCACAAACGCAGAACCAATGCACTGTCAAAATAAAGACAAAAAATGGGCGCCGAAGTGACACCCAAGTAGCAAGCAATACATACAGGGTGCGGCACGTAAAACCGGCCCGTCGTAATATTCTGGTATATTGTGTTTTTGGCAACACTTAAATAATCTACCTTCCTACCAAGAGATGGCGTGTCGAGGTCGGGTCGACTTACGTGACCTGCAGCAGTCACGTGCAGCCGCAGCCAGTGAAACTTGTCGAAACCAGTTGAAAAAAAGGCCTCGTTGTGTTAAGCCGGGTGAGTGTCAGTGTGTGATAATGCCAAGCGTGTTGCCATTGTTGAAGGGTTCATTCTCACTGGATCTTTTGTGAAAACAAAGAATTTGTTTCGGGAGAAATTTCCAGGACGTTCTGTGCCAGCAAAAAGCACCATTCAGGAATTGATTGAAAAATGGCAGCGTACAGGATCGGTTCAAAATGCTCCCAGGAACAGACGACCATCTGTCTGCACACCTGAATTAAAGATGCAGGTGGAGGAGATAATGACAAGAAATCCTCGAAAGTCAACCAGGAGATTGAGTCAACAGGTTCATGCGAGTGAGAGAAGTTGCAGACGTATTTTAAGGGGACTGAAGTTAAAACCGTACCGGATAAGTGTTGTGCAAGAACTGAAGGAGCCCGACCTGCAGAAGAGGGTGCATTTCTGTTCATGGCTGCTGAGCAATGTTGCCAGTGGTTTCTTGGATCCACTAATGCTCATCATGAGTGACGAGGCGTGGTTTCACCTGTCTGGGTACGTAAATTCCCAAAACAACTGGTATTGGTCGACAGAAAATCCACACGCAATCCACCAGGTACCCTTGCATGATGAGAAGATTGGTGTTTGGTGTGCCATTTCCGCCACACGCGTTATTGGGCCCATATTCTTTGAGACGACAGTGAACAGTGACGTGTATATGGGAATCCTGGAGGAGTTTTATACACACTTGACCGAAGAGGAACGTCAGTTATGTTACTTTCAGCAGGACGGTGCAACATGCCACACATCAGCAGCATCATTGTCCCTTGTGCATGAGATGTTTACACCAGAGAGGACAATCAGCAAAGGCTTGTGGCCTCCTCGGTCACCAGACTTGTCCACGTGTGACTTTTACTTATGGGGACTATTAAAGGGAGGAGTATACGAAACAAATCTACACACAATTGAAGAACTCAAGTCCAGGATCCAGGATGTCACCAATAGCATTACAACACAAGAACTGACAAGGGTATATATGAATCTCCTCAATCGTGCTCATATGTGTGTTGAAGTGGGCGAAGGACACTTTCAGCACCTGCTGTGAAGGTGAGTAGCCATATTCAATACATTACATTTCATTTATGTGTTGTAGTTAATCATATTCAATACATTACATTTCATTTATGTGTTGTAGTTAATCATATTCAATACATTACATTTCATTTTATGTGTTCACTTTACGGCCCGGTTTTACGTGCCGCACCCTGTACTTTAATCAATTCACGAGATGCGAGAATTGCACACTTTAGGCCAATATAGCTTGTGTGCTGAAGACAGATCTTGGAATAGTCACATTCCTAGTTTCCCACCTTCTACACCCATTAATGCCAAACATCGAACCACTGTGAAGTAGTATATATATAGCCTCTTGGCTCTTGTAGCACTTCACCGGAGAAGTCAGATCTTATGGCACGCTTTTTGTCGGATCAAATGAAAATACCATCGTTTATGTCCAAATAATTAATTTTCTAGTTACGTCGCTCATAAGCAAAATTCTGAAAATCAGTAACGAATGGTAGGCTCATTATAAGTTGCCTTACAAGTTATCAATGGAAATGCAACGTAGGCAGAAAAATCAGTTTGAAGTTGTGCAGAAAAATTATTCTGAGTTGTTGTTCGTACGTTTTCCTTTGAGGCTCAGTGCTGTATAATACGAAATTACTATATTCGAATGTTTCTTAAATATTTGGCACAGTACAGCTAAGACTACTAAGTTCAAAATCACTAAATATAGACTGCAAAGGGATTTATCTTTAAAATGAGAATAATGGAAAGTCACTTATAAGCATTTCACAGCCAAAATAATTCGCGAGCGGAAATGGAAATTCAATCTCTATATTCAAACATGTAGTTTGGGGCAAGGAAACACATAAATTTAGGCACAATCCAATTTAGACGAAGTACTTTTAATACTTCGCAATCTAAGAAGTAACAAGTGTGAAACAGGAATTGTAATTTCAAATTCTGATCGAGCACGCAGGAGGACAAATACAAGAAATACTTTGGTTATAAGGTGTTACTGATAATTAGACATCGGATTTTTATGCAAATGAACATTTTGTTTGCTTATATGCATCTCTGTTAAACTACGTAGAGGTTTGTAACGACAGCAGTAAAGTTCAAACTTAAAGTTCTATAGTGCATATAAATCTATATTTCAAGGATTAGAGCATAGATGAGTACTTCAGAGCATATTCAGCATATTCTATAAGTTTTTATTTCAGATGTACGGTTATAGCATGGAGTAAATCCAGTTTTAATTGTATTTTCAATGCATTTACATGTCTATGCAACAGAACCGCTTTTTTGCACGAGAGGATCGAAGAATGCCTAGTTTATGGAGGACCAATAATGTTAGCAACCGATCAGCACAGCAAACGCATACAATTGCCAAGGTGTTAAGAGAAATTTGATAAAGACATTATAATATCGTGTCGACATCAACTCAGAAACAAGAGACAAGAGGAATGCTGTTCAATAAATGTTTAGCTCTAAGTTGATGAAATTAGGCACAAGCTTCAGTCAGTTTCTAGTAAGTCTGGGCGCTCTATGACGTATGTTATTGTCAAAAACTATGACTACAAAACAGTTGAAGCCATGGGAAAATACCTTCAAGGGTTAAATTTCAACTTGCCAGTAAATATAGACACTAAACTTAATTCCTCTGTATAAATATTGTCCAGTAACATCTATTGATGGTAACAGGTCATTTTGTGGCTACAAGTGTCACAAACTGGTACCAAAAATGAAGAAAAGTATCTTGTAATATACTGTAATGCTAATTATGGGAAAGAGTAAATCATTACAAACGGATTTTTTTCTTTTGTACAGTGGAAACGTGTCAGGGTTCCCACACAAAAACTGAAGAACGATTTCCCTGACATAAATTCTTGAATATAAATGGGAAGATATGGGGTAAGTTCTATCTTACACTTTTTAACGGCCTCCATTCTCGTACCCGTCCAACACACTCCTTTAATTACCATTTAGGTATTTATGTTCGATATGAGTAATTATTATTTACGCAAAATTTATCATGTAAGTATATAATATATGTATGATACAGTACAACATAACTTGACATTGCAAATTAGACTCTTTTGCCTAAAAAAGAAAGAAACATGCTGTCAAGAACATATTGCCAACTCTCCCTGAGGCCTATTAGTATGTCCTAAAATGCAATGAAATGAAATCTCTACTTCGAAAAAAACCCACGCACACGGTTTCTGTCCACCACAAAGTTCACCTGGCGCGAGCTGGGATCGAACCAAGAATCCCATGAACCAGAGGTGAATGCTCTACCACTGAGCCATCGTGGTCCACTATCAGTTCTAATATTGCCAACTCTGAGATATGTTAATCCTTATTACATTTTTTAAACAAAATTTTGTTTTGCTTTCAGTTCTTGAATTTGTTCTACGAGCGTGTCTTGTTCTTATTTGTAACATAATTCCATTTGTTTCTTCTTAACTTCAGCACTTAGTTTTCTTTTTTCACCTTTGATTTTACTTTCCTCTGCACTTTTGATTCCTTTCTGTTTAAGGTATTCATCATAGCGTCACCAAGCTGAACGAACTGAGAAAAGCATTCTTCGATCAACAGGAACAGATTCTCCACCTCCATAGTACATAATTGTATCATGCAGCCGCCTCTGTACTACCAGGGAATATTCAATTTGGTTTTCTACAATAAATGTATTATTGACTAAGAACCCGCCCTCCACTGAGCAACAACGTATTATCATCATGTGAATGCGGTATCATTGTGGTCCTCTTCACATGTCAATCTGTACAACTGATAGAGATGAAAAAATATTAGATTGAAGAAAGGAATGTTGCACCTGCACATTTACGTTCCGTTCCCTGATTTTCAATAACATTTTACGCAAAATGCATTTCCCTGACATGTTTTCATTTTCCTGATATTCCCTGATTTTCCAGAATGTGGGAACCCTGCGTGTAGAAAACTGAGGCTCGTATTATTTAGTTTAAAGCAAAGTGTATTTTAAAATACAATTGTGAAGAAAACTAGAGATCATGTTCTCATATCATTGTTATCTTAATCTCATAACTTGTATGTGTTTCAAAAAGTTAGGAGTATATAAACTGTTACTGTCATAAAAATACAATTCCTAAGAGAAGTCCCTGAAAAGCAAAGTACACCTTTGATGTTATATTTCACTTACAAAATTTTGTCACAAATTTGCTGCATATTTGAAAATACTCTTTTATTGCATTGTTAGTGCATATTTTAAACACATTTAACAGCATAGTTGCATGCATATTTCCTGAATTTTAAGTGCATAAAAATCCGATGTCTACTGATAATAAAACAGAAGTGTTTGCAACTACCAAGGCTGAAACAAATACTGTGATGCTTTCTACGTAAATAATTATGTCCACCATTATTCTCTATTATTATCAACCAACATTTCTGAAATACATGTTTACTTTTCATTTGCGGAGAATGGCAGTGTCTCTTGGACTACATACAAGTATCTTACGGAAAATTCATTTAAACCTGAACACAATATTGGAATTTACTATCTCAACACCTAAGTTTTCGGGAAGGACACTAAAAAAGTAAACGAGAACAAAATATCTGTTTGGAGCGAGGGCTAATCTATATTGCCTATTGTTATTGAATTCCCAGGCCAAACTTTTAACTCCAGGAATTCAAACTTCAGCACCTAAAAGTTACGACGTAATGAAAAAGTGAAAAGAACTGACAATTAAAGAGAAAAATTCCCAGGCTAAACTCTCAGATCTAGGAATTCTTCCATGTACCCTGCACTCACAATCAAAAGTGTAGAAAACATATTACATTTAGATCCATTTACACAAGGCCTAACACTACATTATACCTCACAATATAAACTATTTTCTGCGTCTGTGATAATCGAATTTTTTTGTTGTTTCAGAAAGATACGGAAGGAAAAGTGTACATTATTACCAATTACCAGTAGCAGTATATTTGCTTTTTTTTTTAGTTTAGTCCAATTTGTACATGTACACTCATGTCCAAAATGATTGTCGCATATCTACAACTGTCTTCTTACAAGAATATAATTTGATAATGATTTTGCAGGGTACTTTTAATACTGATACTATGTGTATAATCGGGAAATGTATATTTGTGGTAAATTTCATAGGAAAAGAATTACAAATACGAAAATTAGAATGGGTGAAACAAAATGTTGCTAAATGGACGAGAAAGTTTTATTTTTCGTTTTATTGTTCTCATTTACTGCTCTTTTGACATGAAATTTGCCACATACATGTCTTTGCCGATTATACATATACTAACATTGTAAGAAATACCGATTGAATTCGTTACCAAATTATATTCCTACAACATATTTATAGACATGCGACAATAATTTTGGACATAAGTGTACATATGTAAGACCTCTATCGTAAGCTTCCATCAGATACCTGAATTGTTGCTGTTCTTAAATATTATCCTCAATATAATTCAATTATGAAAACTATGCCATGGCGGACTTTTTCATTATTAGCTTTACTGAATTTATACCTATTTAGGGTAAGGTAAAATCAAATTAACAGTTGGTTCCCCCTCTGACACGCCCTGCTATTCTAGAACATGAGCTCTCTATAATGAAATTTTCATCCCTACTTTCTGAATGCATTTATTGGTTAGGATAAAGTGACCATCGAACTATGTAACAAAAACTGTAAGGATATTAAAAATTCAGTTTTATCTTTAAAAAAAAAAAACTGTATTACTGCTAGGCAGAATCATCCTTAAATGTGACTAGAATCACGATCAAATACCGAACAACTACAAACGAATAACTACAATTCTCGCTTACCCTTTAAAAGGACTTTAATTGTAGTTATTCGGTCAATGAATGCAATTTTAGACACAACGGAATAAAGCCATTAGCATTTATTTACGTAAGATATAGAGCTTTCAAAAGTGATCCTCCAAGTTTACAACATTAAAAACTTCTTAAATATCACACGATTGAAAGCACAATAATTTCACTCGCTTTATAAATCTAAACCAGCCCCATAAAAAAATTTCCTCTATTATTTCTTGATACAATTCGCGCATATGCAAGTTTTGGTAGCACTATTTACTTGCCAGTTCCCCTCTCAGTATCAACTTTAGCTTCCATCAATATTTTTGAAATTTTCTATTCACAAGAAAACTCTGTATTCTGTGTTTGGAAACAATCTTGAAACTTGCATCAGCCACGTCATAACAAATACTTAGGTTCTAACAAAAAACAAAATTTCACTAAATTCTTCCGTTCCACAGAGGATTCTCTCTCTGAAGTTTAACAACCTTATCCCATTCCTAGGCAACTCAGATATCCTAATATCCTCCTTTGAGATCTAACTGACCTGGTTGTAAAAAATTAGTGCAATTTTACAGAAACTTACCATCGGAAACTACTGATATACTTACATTAACTAACTCCACAGAAACAAGACTGAAGTCAAAAGCCATAAACACAACACATTACTGTACACTCTTCTACAGTTACCGAACAAATATTTATATTATTCCTTAAAAATCATTTTTTTCTTAATGATTATTATTCATAAAACCAAGCAACAAACAAATCAATTCCCTCAAAGCACTATGTGCCATGATACAATGTTTTCTGAGTGAAGCAACAGCAATTGTGAATTTTTCTTAACATTTATATACAAAGAAAGTAGACTCCAGATACGTAAATCATAACAACTTCACTTCTTCAAATGTGATTCGACATCTTTCTTTACTAAAATATATAGTAAAATACTCGGCTGTGATTCCAGTTCTCCCCGAATATTGTGCTCATTTACTCAATATAATGCTTATTTTATCAAAATTTTGGACTAATCGGGCTGGAGGTAATGTGTACCGTATGACATCAGCCAATAAGCTGGCAGTGTGCTGTTACTAAACCTTCAGGAAGGAATCTAATCATTCATAATTGATTTTGTTCGTATTTGTGGACAATTTATGAGTGATTAGATTCCTCACTGAAAGACTGGTAACAGCGCATTGCAAGCTTACTGGCTGACTCCATACGCCAATTCGGGTGACGAGGACTATAGCAATTTTGATTCCATTAGAAACAAGACTATTTTCAGAATGTAACTGTATTTTGATTCAGAAACACAATAACGTATGATTTGTAGTCATGGACAAAAGAAAACAGTATATTTTACACACACACACACACTGAATAAAAAATACTCTACATTACGATTAAATTAACTTTCAGTAGCATTTATTATTAGTAATTATTAACTATTATTTTGCATTTCACATTTACATTACATTATAAAATATTACTTATAAGAACTACTTATCGTGCGTAGTATCCCACATGCTTACCAGTACTGTATTTTCTGTATCCAACTGTGGTGCATTATATATTTTTCCTAAAAGACTGGCTCCTTCCGTGCTCGTGATAGACTAAAGTTTTTTTTTTTTTTTTTTCGTGTTGTTCGAGAACTATTTACAATGAGTTCAAACACAATTTCATAACAAAAATTTAGGATAGTAAACAATACCAAAATTTGAATTTTCGTAACCTGTTAAAAGTATGTAAATATGTCTAATAATAAAAACGAAATAAAACCACTATTGGCCAAAACTGTGTTACGCGAGGTATTCCAGTATACTCCTCAAACATGAATCGAATCCATCCGCTATTTGTGAGTGATCTTATACAACGCTTTTACTTTGAATTCATGAAACGACAAAGGGCATCCATAGTTAAATACATACAGCTGTCTGACGTGGAATATCAACTGACATTTACCTTGGGAGTTGTTAAAAATGACTGGAAAAGCTACATTGAATACTGGTGATAATTCAGCACCTTCTGGGAAATTGAAGGCACTTTTGCTAGAATCTGAAAAATGAAACTACCACTAACCATGTATACATTAATGTTCAGTTCAGGTACTCAAAATATACAGATGAATGCAACATTAACAGCACAGAAACAGAATTGGTGTAATGTAGGCAACTTACAGTATACATAGGTACCCAACTTACAGAGTAATTAATAAACTGGGGCATCACTTCGTCGCTTGAGAACCAGAGGAACGTAACTTCAAAAATGCGGTTTTCGTTTTCTTTATGTTTGGACATAATTTTGAAAGCTTCACTTGGTTTAAATGGAACGTAACACCATCTGTTGTCCTTGTCGATCATCTGTTGTAATATACCTCAATTACCATCTTATTAAAAACACATCTTTCTAAGAAAATAATACTTTTGTCCTTTCGCCTGTAAACCTACGAAAATGGAGTTACATTCCTCTGGTTCTCATGCGACAACTTGTACTGGTGTGTTAACTTTCTTCCTTATGGAAACGAGAATTTAGGAGCTTAATGAACTCCTCTGGTGACATACTGGCTTTGAATGTTATACTCCTGTAGCCATTTCATATAACGTTATGATTGATTGAAATTTAGGTCTTTTTTTAAAGAAACTTTTCACTGATTTTATGGTCGTTTATTCTCATATTTGTGTACAAAAGTATTACAGTGTGTTTTGTTAACTGTTCCATATTCTGAAATTCAAGGAGGCCTACTCCGACTGATTTATCTTAAATATTTCAAGTGTATTCCCATTCCTTCTATTTTTGTTCAAAGAAACTTTTCAAGTGTCAGCATCATGTTAATGAATAACCTACATTAGCTCATACACAAAATTTACGCACGATTCCCGTTATCTGCAGCAACGATGTTACTTTACTAACTATGAAGATAACACCACGTTAAAGCTAAAAGCAAAATTAACTTAGAGAAGGTATGACGTAATGAGAATTAGGTAATACCACCTACATTTTAATTTTTCAAAATGCCCCAACAACGGAAATTCAGATCCATCGACTGCCCCGTGCCTGGTCATAAATAAGCCTCACACTGAGTTTAATGACATTTAAGGGATCTACAGTGTGGTAGCGCTGGGCAGCATATCAATATTAGGAACAATTATGCCTTTGTGAATCAAGGAAACAAACCAATACTTTCTGACTTGGAGTGTCATCCTATTTGTACTAGTGCTGTTGCAATTCGAATAACTCACTAATATCAGTTATTCAGATAAATTAATAATTATCCGGATAACGAATATATTGCTCGAATATTGAGAACGAACATTCAGATGTCCCAATAACGAATATATTTCAATAATTTTATCAGCACTAATTTCTATCTCATCTGTACAGAACTTACTAGTCTCGTAATGTTGATTCTAATGAAAGTGAATACTAGTCTAGAGACGAAACAAAGTAGTTACATGGTTTCTCAATAAAGGATACTATTATAAAAGCAGAATTATTATTTCGTATTCAAAGCGCAATGGCCAAAATGAATGCTGACTGCTGCTAAAAATGTGAAACTACAGTGAAGCCTGCCTTGGTCACCATCGGTTCCATTGAAAAGTAGCCAACTTACAGAAAATAAATGTGTTTGGTGTATTTTTAGAATAGTATTTCTAGTATTACTTGATTGTAAAATCTTAATAAGCAATGGCATGACAGTTACTTTTAAATAATATATATAGAGTAATCGTAACAATATACAGTAGAAGAAAAAATTACTAGTGACATACCTTTCTCTTCCTCCGCTACCTTTCGACAAGTCGTAAGGTACCAACAACTGACAACTCAGATGGTTAGCTTTAACCTTGAGAATTTTCTGGAATCACTATACTAAAATTCCCCAGTGACGAAAGGAGCCGATTCGCTAATGGTTTTACCAATAAAGACAGGATAAACAAATATGTACAATAATTTCCTGAATTTATGTACGTGCTTTTTCTTATTCACATCTTCCTTCACCACCCCTTTATCAGGGTAGTGTTCTGGCCATTGACCTCCATGAACAAATCGTGGGAATCCACGCTTCTTTGTCTCCAGTCACAAATACAGAACATCTGCCTCTCATATGGAAATACGAAAGTGTTAAGAAAAACAACAAAACGGTGTTCTGTGTGGTCAAAATATTCAGATAAACTCATCTTTATCATCATTGCAGAACATTGGTTCAATGCAGAACTTCCAAGATAGATAGGTGGCCAACTTACTGAGTAATAAATAACGAATGTTCATGGGAAAATGCAGGTTCAAGACGAGCAGGTGGCCAAGTGGACAGGTTTTACTGTATCACTTACGTTCCCACACGGTGAAATTACCGGAAAAATACAGCTTTAACGTCACTTTAGTCTATGGGTAAACATCATACTTCAGTAGTAAACTAATTCATTTGCTGAAGGGGACATAAGTGTGCAATTCTAGAGCACCGTACAAGGGCAAGTGTGTAGCGTTATTTGGCATGAGCGATTTTAACGAATTCTACAGCTTCTGACTTCTTAACCGCATTCACCCTTGAACCTAATAAAGATGATTCAAATTTCAATGGATGGCGCTAATGTAAGCTTTACATTTCTGAATATCTTCAAGTCAAATACGAAGACGTTGCCAAATGATCCTGTAATACCGGATATATATAAAGCTGAGAGTTAGTTACTTTGCACGGAACATTTAAAGCTGTAACTGAGGTAACAAACTGGAAAATCGTTGAAATTCTAGGAGCTCTGAATAACTTATATAAGGATTTTCCAGCACGCCCTGCCGAATACACACTTACAGAAGCTCAGAAAATTTTCCAGTTAAGTTCTGTTCCGTGTTGGCTTAAAAATAGTTACATTGCCCAACGAGACATTAACATTTATCCGTATATTCTGCTTTATGTTCAATGTGTCGGAAAGGATAAAATTCTCAGCTCTTCGAGCTATCAGATTCGAATAAAAAGTAATATTTATTTCTGAACTTTCAATATTTCAAAAAAAGCTTTTGAAGTAGAATCCTTGGTTACTGAATTCCAGACTTATTCTTCTCTCAGTCCATTTCCTTACAGCACTCGGACGTGATTTTTTTTTTTTTTTTTTTTTTTTTAATGTGATTCTACGTACGTTTGTAAAACCAGAACTTTTTAGTTCTTCGAGTTCAAGTATACGAATATGGAAAATGAAGAAAATCTTGATTCATGGGAAGAACGTTGACATTTGTTTGCTAGATATATTACCTTAAAAATGTCAACCGATGAGGATTTGGACATTCTGGATTTTCGCCCAGAGTTCAGCAAGTGCCTACAGGAATTTTTTCTTTAACCTCTGGAGAAGTTACCTTTAAATTATAAATTGACTAGAGATCTTTCGTGCTTTTTATTTTTCTGCAAGGTCTATGTTGGAGTGAATCGCAGAAAGTTTTTCTTTCTTGCTGAACTAGCTGAAAATAATTGGTTAGATGGCAATAGAGGAAACTGAGTTGTGAGGGAGTTCAAAGAGTTTTGTTTGAATTTAAACTGTAAAACAATGAGTCAGTATTTTAGAAGTTGTTAGTGTTTCAATTACTTTTGTCTAAAGGATTTGGATACTCCAGAGTAAAATGATTAAAAGACTGACTGTACGTACTTGTTTAGCAAAATCAACAAATCAACGATGAAAGGAAACAAAACAAAAGCAAGCTGAAGACAGGAAAAAAAACAAAGATTATTCTGAACGAGCTTGAAAGTAAAAAGAGTAAGATAATAGAAAATATGCGCAATATTGATGAGGAAATAGTGTTTGGATAAATCAAATGATTTATATAATACTACTGATTTTTTCAAAAGATTTGTTAATATACCACAGCCAATTTTATGTACGTGCGTCCACTCTTTTTCGATGGAGTCCCACTGTGAATTTTCCATTCATATGCGACGAAACTTTCATCATGTGACTAAAGTTTCATTATTTCTTGCTGTGTGCAGGAGTTGTATTAGTTAATTGTTTTGTAATTTCATAATAAAATACGTTGTATTTGTTTTTATATTTTTCTAGTTGATAGGAAAAAATATTACTTACGTATGATCATTGTCATGCTTTCTTGATCCTGCTTTTCCATCGACATGGAGAAATCTGTATGCCTAATTCGTAGCAGGGAAAATTTCAAAATATACTCCACAAAACCGAGAAAATTCTTTCCTGTAAATTTTGTCGCCTGCCGTGTTTCACAGACACTCGTTATTCTTCCCTGCTCTGATTCTTTCGTTTCAACCTTTCTTTCATCATTAGCGTCAATCACCCGCTTCGCTGGGTTAAAATAAGTAAAGTAGTTTTTTTTCTACATATATTTTCTTTAACATCAATTATATAAAATTATTAAATATACAATATAGCTATTATGATCATTACTTTGTCCAGTTAATGTTATTCACAGAAATAGAGCAGTCGTTCAGACCGTGTTTAATTCAATATAATTATCCAGGATAATTCCCACATGGAGAAAACGCTTGACACAAAACGGTATTATAAAGCAACTTATCCACCATTTTGACACAAACAGTTGTTTCATTCATCCAGCAGATCACTTCATCAGTGTATAACCCAACTGAACTGTCTGAACTAAACTGACTGTAACGTATTGTTTATGGAGAATATAATTATCAAATAATATACATTATATTGATAAGCTTTGCAACAGCACTTTCAAACTTTCGTCGAGATGATTACAGAAAAAAGATCTCCTCCAGTTCCTTACCAGAAGGTAGCGTTCCCAAAACTGATGCAACGTTCCCTCTTTGTACTGCCATACTAATGCTTTGCAGTAGAAAAGAGGTTGCTCTAGCGTCTCCTGACGATAAATAAATGCGGTGTCCGACTTCTGTTATAAAGTTAAGACCTTCGGGACCCCAGGAACCACCTGATTCGATAGCTATAGTGACAAAATGATATTTGTCGAGTAAATTGCTGTACTTCTTGCGCTTTTCTGTTTCACGGCGTGCAGCCACGTTGCCAGCTTGTGCTGAAGAATGTAGATTTGATCGGGCGAAGGTATCGGAACAAGTAAAATCCCATAGAAGTGCTTTTCCTTTTTTCCACGGTATTAGGGTCATACCATCTGGCCTCTTACCGTCTGCACGACTGCATCCCAACGGTTTGCGTATAGAAGGAGCGCCTGCTGAAATTAATGCCCTCATGATAATGTCGTTGACACTGGAGTGGCGTGAACGTCTGCCTGCACTATTAGCACAGGAGAGTTCGTGAAGGCCCTTCTTGTTTACGACACTTCTACAGACAGGACATCTGTGTTGCTCGCAAACATCTGCTCCCAAACGCAGTGCACTGGCAATTCGAAAACTGTCATTGGGAAGATGCAATCCTAAAGAAGGTGATGGGATAGCATGGAGCCGCCTGTTTCAGGAGATGATGTAGCTAGGAATCTGGCCTTGTCTTCTGGGTTATCGGATGACTGAAGTAAAGAAGAAAAGTGATGATTTATAAGGGGATCGTCCCAAGAGGATTGTAATCCTCTCTTATCAAGATCAGGGGTATCTGATCCCACGATAAATGATCATTTAGAGATGCTGTCGTTGACATCCGAATCCGATACTAGGCTAAGATCTTGTTGGAGAATGGTCTCGATCAATGGCTTAGCGCCATAGAATAAGACAGAAAGGATGAAATAGCCAGGTCAATGGCGCGGCAAATGCCGAGACCTCCGTGGTTAACAGGGAGGGACGCCTGCAACCAAGAGTTATTGTTGAGTGAGCAATTCAGGATAGATTCTAGACCGATTTTTAAAGTGTTGTCATAGCATTCCAGAAGATCAGCATCCCGCCAAGATGGAGCACAGCGAAGAAAGTATAGCAGCCTTGGTATGGACAATGAGGCGCGTAGTAGGTAAAAGGCAGTGTGTGCTGAAATCAAGGTCAGACGTGTAAAGAAGAATTCTAATTTAGAAAGTTTGTCTTTTAATATTGTTCGTCTTGCCTCATTAGATAATACTGCTCCTAGTAAGCTGGTGTTATCTGTCGAAATTCTTTGAATCCCAGGCGCGGCTTCGTCAAACAGCTTGAAGAGGTTATTAGCCTACTCATTAGACTCCGAGAAAGCTAACCTCACATTTGGAGAAATTCATTTGCAATCCGATCTCCTTAGTTTGTCTAGGGATCATTTCTAATGTCTCTAGTACTGTATCCTTGTCTCCAGCTACAGTCCCGTCATCCAAATACCATATGTTCAGTTCCGTATTGATACTGTTAACAATGGATTGTAAAATTAGTGCAAACAAGCCAGGGCCAAGAGGGTCGCCTTGTTGTACGCCACGTTGAGAGAGGATTATTTCGTCTCCTAAGTATAAGTTGCTTGCTCGGTTGCGAGTAACACTGATGGACGTATCGATAAATTGACAGAAAATTGTTTTTTACCTGTATGAACATAGAATCACGATTCAACTCGTTAAATGCGTTTCTAAAGTCTATCTTCAGAAACACTTTCTCCTGATAGTGTGGAAAAGAGTAGTACATACGAGCAGCGTGGACTGCTGCTTCTGCTCCATGTGGGACGCAAACTCCCAGTTGGTGTGGGGATAGAAAAGTGTTAAAGAGGTTCTCTAATTCTATGGCAAGTGATTTTGGCTGACAATCTCCTCCACACACTGCCTATTGCGATGGGACGAATGCCACCACTTTTCTTCCTCAAAGCTATTAGTGATGCTCCAAAGAAAATAGGTCTAATTTCCGTGGGCACATCACCCGGAATAATCAGGTGGAGAAAGCCATAGATGGCGTTAGTCAGATGGTCTTTAGCTTTGCAGTCTTCGGGATAGTAGAAGGTCCTTTAATATTGAGGGACGGAGACTCTCCATACTTCTGACCCGGAGGGAAAGAATGTAAGTGCCTTCGTAAACTCGTCATAAGTAGTAGTAGTAAATTAGTAGTATGTTCCGTTAGTCAGTCGCTTTTTACTATTACTGAAGCGCTCTCTGACACGATATTTTTGTCTTAAAATTAAGTATTAATATTATGGGCTGAATTTGTATTTAAACGGCACGGAAGTGTCACTGTCATCTCAACGACCCCCCTTCCCCGAAAACTATGAATTCGACACTAATATCGGTCTTTTCCGATCACTTTTATGTACGTATCTTCCCCCTCTCCTTAGTTTCACCGTCAAAGTAAAATGATAAAAACCATTCCAGGCCCGAACCTCATCTATGTAATAATTCGATCGAGATCGGTCGCGTGGTCCAAGAGTTACTAAGTCAAACATAGTCACTTTCCTTTATATATATATATATATATATATATATATATAACTTATTTTCCCTGTTTGATATACATTATATGTGTTGTATTAAATGAACCGAATGGCAGTTACATCAACTAGTTTGTTTTACATATGAGATTTTGTGCTTTGAACTCTTACTCTAGAAAGACATGAAAACGCTGCTGCCCACTTCATACGTATTACCCCACATTACAATATGCCTGATATTTAATATTATAATTAATAGAATGTAAAATAAAATGCAAAATTAAAAAAAAATGTTCACAGAGGAGTTTAACAAGCTTAGTTTGTTTAGCGCTCATGTGTAGTTTACGAGTTTCCGTTGCTGCCATGCTTTTGGGGCATTTGTGAAAATTAAACAGTGAAAGCTTCAAATTTTCGTTCGTTATCTACCCACACGAACAAAATTAAATTTGGGGGGGGGGGGTATTACCAAATTTTTATTACGTCATACCTTCTCTGTGTTAATTTCTTTTCTTAACTTTGACGTGGTCTTGTCCTTACTGTTAGTAAAAGAGCTGCACTGCAGTAAATACCGAGGAACGTGCGTAAGTTGTGTATGGGCTAATGTAGGTTATTCATTAACATGATGCTGACATTTGAAAAGTTTCTTTGAACAAAAATAGAAGGAATGAGAATACACTTGAAATATTTTTAAGATACACTTGAAATATTTTTAAGATAAATTTCAGAATATGGAATACTTAACACGACACACTGTAATACTTTTGTACACAAATATGAGTATAAACGACCATAAAATAAGTGAAAAAATTTTAAAAAACAGCTAAATTTGAATCAGTCAAAACATTACATTAAGTGATTATACGAGTATAACATTCGGAGCCAGTATGTCACCAGAGGAGTTCATTAAGCTCCTAAATTTTAGTTTTTCACACTGAAGAAAGTTAACACACCAGTACAAGCAACACCCCTGCTTATTAATTACTCTGTAAGTTGGGTACCTATGTATATTGTAAGTTGACTATATTATACCAATGTTGTTTCTATGCAGTTAACGTTACATTCATCTGTATATTTTGAGTACCTGAACTGAATATTAATGTATACATGGTTAGCGATAGTTTCATTCGTTCAGATTCTAGAATAACTGCCTTCAACTTCCCTTTGTTGTAGCTGATTCAGAACGTACTGTATGGGACGAATAGGTGGCATACAGAAAAGAGCTCGCCAACTGGAAGGGATTTGTCCAAAACTGCGGGAAAATTACGAATTTTTTTCCTTCTTTTCTTAACAAATATATGAAAACAACTTCTTGCCTTGTTCTAACGGTTAATAATAGCCGCCATGTTCACACTGCAATATCGAGCCAAATACGAAAAAATGAAATGAAATCTGTGAGTTTTACGTCCCACGGTTATGCCGGTTAGGCTAAAGGAGACGGTGAAGATGAGAAATGAATGAAATGGTGGAATGAAGAAAGTGGGAGGAAACGGGAGTACCCCGAGAAAACCCACGCACACGGTGTTTGTCCACCACAAAGTTCACTTGGCGGGGGCTGGGATCGAAGAGCCAAATACGAGTATATTAAACAAATGATATGAATCTATGTAAAATGGTAGTTGAGATTACGCGTATCCAGTGAAACAAAAGTTAGGTTATAATTGTAAACATTATCAAGAACTTTACACAGAAAAATTGCAGAAAGTATGCACAACGTCTGAAAGTTTAGTATCAGCGATAGCACAATATTATTAATGGAAATACGAAAGAGTCATAAATTTTCATACCACGAGGTATTTTTATGTCTGTTTTTCTAGACATGTAGTTTACAGTGTCTATTACTGGAAAATTACTGTATTGTAATTCACAAATGCTAATACATAAATAAATAGACGGAGTGGAAAATAAACACGTTTCGAAAGCTATAAGTCTCCTCTTTTCAGATGGAGTTCTAAGCTCATGCAAATTCACTCGGAAGAGAAATTGAACAACGATATCGAATCAACCTACTAGTAGTATATGAACTGGGTGCTGCGTATATGAGGTTAAATAATCGAGTTATACAATGAATAAGAACGAAACTGTATGATATATACGTCATCGATAGTGATTTCAAAACACGAACTTCATAAGCACATTTTTTTAAAAGCAACTTTTCCTCTCGTGATTTATTTGCACTACGGCACCAGAGTTAAGTAATAACACCAGTAAAAAGTTCAAAATAAAAAGTTTTAAAATTTTTTTTTTCGTATTTTCGAAACGACCACCACAAAGTAAAAACCGTGGTACTTCATGCTGCTTATACGGAGTTCCACCAACGTTGCATGAAATTTTTTATGACACGTTCGTTAAATGTATTGACAAAGTCCAGAAGTACTACAGAAGAAGAGGGGGCGATTAACCTAGCACGCATAACTCACATCGAAACAAAAGTAACGAGCTGAATTAAATAATTTATCAACTCACACAAAACACACATCGTATCTAGATTACATAAGTGGTAATGGTAATTCTCTCTCAACCTAGAAAAGGTATAAAAATTTATATATATATTCAAGCAATTCCGCAAATATCGCATGGCTCGAAATTACGTCTCACTTTCCATTCAAACTTATGTAAAAGGCAGTGTGGAGCTTTAAAATAATCTCCACAACAATCTATCAAACTGTATACTGTATGATTATTGTTCTTCCTTTTGACTATATTATCGCTATCTGGAAAATAAGTGGCAGGCTTACTGTATGACGCGAATAATGCATCACTGAATTTGAAACTTCGTTTGTGATTATTGTGCATATGTTTTCAAACAACAGTAATACACAACAGGATGGTTATAACGTAAGAACGTACTACCCGTAAATAAAATAATAATAATATAGAATAACAGTAAAATGAAATAAAATTAGCACCAGTACTATTATCAATCTTTGTCTTTTCCACTCAAATTTTACGGACGCGGTTTACTTTAGGGGCAACACATTATGTACAACAATACTTGATATTCTTTATACCATGGCTGGCGAACTCAAATGTCCTTCAAAGCTGCCCTCCGGTGTTTCTCAAGCAAGATATAACTTAACTACTCTATGTTGCTATTAATTATCAGACTCTCCTCAGAACAGAAGACATCACAAATGCACTACTTACAGCGATAGAATTAAGGTTTGTGTTAGAAAGGGGGGTGATACAAGCGTTAAATACCCATCAATATGCCATTCAGAAGCGAATTTCTAGCAAATTTCAGATCCCATGTACTATAAGTGTGTGACAAAAGTAGAGATTCTAATGTTTTAGCACTTATACGGTTTACAGATGCACAATGAAGAAGGTAAGCCCCTTTCACATTAGACTGGAAGACAACCGAAGTCTTTGATACTGTCTCGACATTTTCTGTCCTACGTAGCCAAGCTGCACCTTGTGCTCCCGAAATTTCTGCAAAACTTTAGGTGAAATGTCAGAAGAAAATTTCAATTCTTCTTAAATTTCAAGTACTTTCTAGTCAATATAAAACATTTTCTTTACTTCCTTGGGCCACTTCCACTCCAACACTGAAAGCTACATTGAAGCTTTTTGGGGAAAAGCGAAACTTGATATCCATTAAGCCTAAGAGAACAAAAACTGTAGTTTTATCCACATATATCTATGAAAAGACTCTTCTGATGGCTTCGTTACTGAGACATCACGAAAGGTTTCTCTCTTTTCCAAATGACAAAGAAAGTCCCTTTGGGATCCACCATATTCAGTTTCATGGCTTGCGATACATGCACCGTTGTTTCAACCTTAGACACAGGTGTTATGGTGAATGCTGTCTTTCTTCAAAGTAAGTTAAATATTGAAAAGGTTGCAAAGCATCTTGAATCATGGCCATTTCATAAATTAACATCCACTTGATACAAAGTTCCAAAAATGATTGCACGATCCTGAGCACTTCTATGAAAATCTGCAGAGGTATCTTTAAAAACCGCTACTAAAGCAGAATATGGTATGAAGCCGATACCCATCTTATATCAAATATTTTGCTATATTATAAAATCTAACTCCTAGCTCCTCTGATACAGTTTCAATTTTCGGTCTCTTTTCTTGGTAACAACGATTGATTGATTGATTTTGAGTTCAACGTCCCATTCAGCAGCGAGGCTATATGAGACGTGGACCTACTAATTAACGTGGAATCCGAAATACATGAGGTCCCATAATCGAACCCGGGCCTCCCACGCCAAAGGCGCGTACGCTAACCGCTTAGCCACGAAGGAGCTCTCTTGGTAACGAGTACACACTATAAAACACTTCTAGAAGTTTCTGAAAATGATCCACGTCTGTGCAATACTGACTGCATTATATACAACCAAATCAAGTTTGTGTCTACGCCTAATTTCTTTCGCACCAACGACACAGTGCAATTCATTTCCCCTTACATCTTATTTGCCCTATTTGTACAAATAGCAACAAGTAGTTTTTGTAGTGATGTTTTAGGAATTCACATGAACTCATAATACTGATGACTGCCTCACATATATGATTTCGTGTTTTTTTCGAGTTCATGTAACCCTAAAATATGCTGTGGTACTTTTGGTTAAACTGTTCGAAGGTATACAATTAGAATAGATTTATGGGATATTATTGATGATTCGTTTATCAGAATTCGCAAAAAAAGCAAGCTAGTTCTTTCTTCATTTCTGCACAAAATTCATATTCCCACACGATAAATTTGAGAAAAGAACTATACCAAAACCTGCTGCATTTAATAGCTCTTTTGAACGAGATGAGGAGTCACAGAAAATAAAAACCAATTCTGAAAAATTACATAGGCTTTTTAATACGACGTTATTCACCACCAACTGGCACGGCTTAAGATCGAACCAGAGGCCATTCACACCAAAGATAATCTCTTTAACGCCGCAAGAATAATATACAAATGAGTGCACTTGAAATGAACATAAAAGTAAACCGTGCTCTTATGAGTAAGTAATTGCTCCTACCCAGCCACTAATCTACCAAGCACTCGCTTCCTTGTACTTAATACACTACCATACTTCACAGCTGGACTAAAAAAAAATGATGCGTTATTGAAATGCTGCCTATCTCCCCAACAATATGCACTATATTGAAATGCATTTACTTTCAGTACACTCACACTGTCGCAAGAAGCAAGAGATGTCACATTACAGCGGATTAACGTCCGAACTTGAATCATCCAATGTCCTAGTAAATATTGATCACTCCCATTTATTACTGATAATCACACGAAATTTTCAACGCTGGTGTGTCAAAATACACTTCTTATATTAGAACAATTCCACGTAAAACACACATTTTCCAAAATAACTAAATTAAAAAAAAAAAAAAAAAATCAGAATGAGCTGACTATAAAATAAAACATTAACTATAAATTTGTCCCAAATGAAACACACAATTGTTGTTAAAAATGCTTACCAGATAATTCAAAGTTTCGTTATTTAATTCACTTTGTCATTCAATGGCAGTACCGAAAAAAGTAAGAAATTTTACTAGTTACCAAACTGATACAGCTGAGCGAAACCACAATTGTATAATTCCTTACTTAAGTAAAGCATCTGGCGAGACGCTCAAATTAAGACACTTAGCTTTCATGCCTTGTACAGCTCGTCGTCGGAGTGAAAAGATGTACAGAATATTCAAGACAAAAATTTTAACAGTGAAACAGGACAGGAACTCTCCCGCCATACATTTCATCGATGAGCTAATGACAGCTTGAAAGCAGTCGCTCTAACTATATTAACAAATTAAAACTTCTGTATCACATCAACTATCATGCAGTACCATGATACAAAACAGATATATCTTTCCTGCTTAGTTCAAACTTATACGAACGAAAAATCATAGTTTCAAACGAACAAAACAGATCAGCAAATAGCAGTGTAATACTACTGGTTTTAAAAAGCTACAGAAGGTACACCCTTTGTTGATCATTTATCTAACAACATAAATAGCAGTGATATCTCAATACCCTCAGTAAAGTTGTCGACTGTACAACCTATAGTGTTCACTGGGGTCCGAACCTTGACTACATCAATACATGTGCTAAATACTGTTGTTTTCACCCTAGAAATATACAGAAAGAAAAGCTCACACAATAATACATAATCCAATAATAAAAGCCACAGTTCAAAATATATTGAAAAAATCAAATCTACTATTAAGCATATGCAAGTATTGATAGTGCTCTTTTCATGCAAATTTAACGCTTCTATCTACTGTGCACTAGAAGATAGAACTGTTTTGCCTATCCAAATGCACAGTAGACAGAAATGGTAAATTTGTGAGTAAAAATGTACCGTTGGCACTAAGTAAGCCTACGCTATGACCCTTTATTTTCCCTTTGATTCTTGTCAGTTGCTGAAAGGCCAGTTATCCTCTGAAGCGATCAGAAGTTAATTTTGAGTACATTAAATGGTAACTTCGTGTTTCTTTTCTCTTTTGTTTTCACCCACTGTGGATAACCATCCTTACATGCAGCAGTTCAGCTCATACTCATACCTGACATAAAGATTAATATTTATACTTGTTAATTATTCTGTTAAACATTTGCTACCTCGCATTTTTATGATCTTATTTTTGCTCCTTATACTGTTTCAAAAGGTTCTGTTAGGTTCTTCAGCCATGACTGGAAAGTAATATTTTGGTTTTACGAATACGCTGGTACTGAAGAGAGAACTAAAATCTAATTCTACGTTTCCTTGATACGTAAAATCTTAATATACCGTGTTCAAATAAAAATAATCATGAAACATTTTGATTCCTGAAGGCTTCCCTATTAATACATATAAGTAAAAAAGATAGCAATATCCTTTCTGGAAAACCAAGTAAATTATTAATGAAAAGAAATCTCTATATGTACCCTATGATATATTTAAGGAAATAAGGAAATTACTGTTTCATAATTTTGTCAAGTAACACTATTAAAAACAAAGAAGGGGCAATAAAAAAATTAAAACACGATTATTTCAGCTGTTCTGCGTTCCTTACCCTCATTTTTCAGAGATATATGTACTATCTGAAGTACAATGCTGAAGTGGTAAAATATTGTTACAGCAGTAAGTATTACGGGTATTAAAGTACAGTATCAGGGCTCATAGTGGTTTGGTCTCTTGTAAATAGTTGAAAAGTGACCAAAAAGTGACCAAAAGCATATAAAAAACTGACCAAAATCTAATCATGCACATTTTTTCCTTCGTCAATTTCTCTATCACCTCTCTCTTTGTTTGTTGTTTTGTTTCATCTTTTCTTCTTTACTTCTTTTTGAGCTTCCTCCTTTCTTAGTTTTCTAAATATGCTTTGTAATTACGGTAAGCAGACTTAGCAGATGTAAGAAGCTTCTGAGTAAGTGGAACCAGTTCTGGCGTATTTCCGAAATTTTTCATCCCAGACATTATACGTATTTAACTTAGCATTGAGAGTCCTCCAAACCATAAAATATTCAAATTCTTCACCTACTCTTAAGAAGAACATACAAGAAGCATAACACAAGACGAACATGATGAACCACACAAACACACACACTCAACGTTGAGCGGAGCGTTAACTATTACGAGAGAAAACTAAAAGACTATTATGATAGAAGAAAGAATAGACACAGAAAGGTTCTCAACCCTACCTTGAGAGCTCAAGCATCCACCAACCATCCACTGTGCTTTAGGAAGAATAAAAGCTCAAGTTAGAATAAAGCTGATTGTTTCACATGTGGCACCAAGTACTGAAGCTTTCAGAAGAGTAATGAGTAACAAGTTTCTGCCTATTTCCATTTACTTCTGTAATATTTTTGTTAGAAAACTCCCAATGCAAAACATAAATCACATGAAAAAGTCACTTTACCTCCCAAAAAAAGTAACTTTTAGTGACAAATTTGAAAAAAGTGACTCGCTATGAGTCCTGCAGTATTCATCCACAATACTGTTAATACCACTAGAGCATTCACAGACTCCCCAACCACACCCCGCCGCATCTGCATTTCACTTCTTCAATTGTATTTACTCAAGAAAGGAACACATGTCGGTAGTTTTCTTTAACACGCTAGCTGAATGTGAGTCTGATCGGACCGATCGGACTCACAATTTCTAATTCTTCGAGTTTTCGTTAGAGTACTTGTATTGTAAAGTGCTGCCTCTAATGTTAACGAACTGTGAGGTTTCTATCAAACATCATATAGGAGAGATTTAAGCTGTAGGTTTTGTTGTTAGATGTTGCTGATTAACGTCGCTAGGGGAGCTGAATTTTATGTAACAAGTATTTCCTGTTTTTGTAAGGGAGATCGGACCTACCTGTTGGATTTTTGAATGACAGGTTAAAAGTTTAACAATGGAATTATTATTCATTTTAATTTATTTTGACAAGATGACAGTGTTGTGAAGGAAAGGTTTAGATCACTATACTGTTATTACTAATGAGATCAAGTTCTGTGCATATTTCTTCGTTTTACATAGCTCAAAGAAACTGCTTATTAGCACTAAAACCACGAGGAATTAATCCACACTTCTCACAGAAAGCTAGCTTGCACACGTAATAATGATCAAATGACTATCAAACGGAGCTGCAAGTTCAACTGTAATTTATCCCCTTGCCCATAAACAAAAAACACACATGTAGATCCGATTGGACCCCCAAGTTTTATGCACACAGATTCAATACCTTGTCTTAGATAATATTTCAGCATTAACATTATGTTTAAAAAATATGAACAACAAAATTTACCCTAGGCAGCTAACGTGTTAATATATTTGCCCGTCGCTTTCTGATACGTAAAGAGCTTGCTTTAAAATTGTTTATTGTACATATAAGAAACTGTATAAGGTGATATACTAAAACTGAAACGTGATATACTTATTAGCGTTCTGAAAACAGAACAAAACCATATGAATTGTTAAGAACAAAAAAACAGACAAGCATACATAAACATTTACACAGTTTCCTTCCTTCCGAGCAACTAACGAACTAAACATGTGCTTATGCATAAACATTAGGCCTTCAATATGCCACAAAACGCTCAAACTGTAATTTTACGCTTTCTTGAGAAAGTTCTAAAAAAAAAAAAAAAAAAAAAAAAAAAAAAAAAAAAAAAAAAAAAAAAAGCGTTACTGCGGAAACATCTTCCACAATTCCCCGCTAAAAAAAATATTTCTTAACGAATATACCTTTATTGTTCAGCTATACTCATCAGAGAATGATAGATCACATTTGTACCCAGATTTCTTTGCACTCATACTGGAATTATTCGTCAACCAATCAGATAATGTAACTTAACGAATCTAGAGCCAATGTATGTTTCAATTTATCAGCCTATTACGTGCACGGAAAAACGAGCCGCCAGAGAATCAAGCATTTCTACTTGGATCCGTAACGTACATGCATTCAAGTTAGTCATTCTAACAATATGGCCACCGTTATTAGTATACATGCTTTGTAAATAAAAACACGCTATTTAAGTAAAATAACACATATATACAGTCACAAAAAAGTAGGTGTTTCCTGATACGCACTGTGGACTATAAGGTCACTTAATGTATAAAGCTTAAGAGTTTTCTTTTAGTGTTCATATGTGTACTACATAAGCATTAGAACGCTATTAGTAGACAAGAACAGTGCTAATATTAAAAATGTAACAGTTTTTCACAGTGGTGCCACTCTTTTTGTGCTTGATTGTATATAAAGAATAATATTCAAAGTGTATATAATTCAAGCCAATAAATACAACATACCGTGTGCCGTTTTAATTGACGACAAAAACACGTTTAGCAACATATATCTTAGACTGTGAGGTGTAGGAGTTATCGTAAGAACACAAATAATTGATTAATGCTCTAATGAAAGCACAAAACTGTGAGAAATTCAGTTTCATTTTTAACACTGACAACAATGATCAGAATCAAACTATTTTAATATCAGAAACTTGTACGATACCCATACATAACGACCATTTGCAGTGATGAGAAGGATTCAAGTATTTTATAGAATAGTCGAACAGATGATGATAGTGTAGTAGCAACTGCAGAGAAATAACTGACATGCAGCCACTAGGAACTATGCAATGAACAATCTCATCACTTTAGAAAACTTGAAAGTTCTAAAATCCATGAAAAGGAGGTTTGCAAAATCTCCAAAACGTAGATTTTTAAGACCGATGCTATTTGAGAACTATACATAGAGCTTGAATTTCTTTTTCGAAAACTATGTGAAGAATCTGGGGTCATTATGTCTTTCCAAACGACAAATTACTTTTTATTCAAACGGCTTTTTACCTTATTGAACCAGGTATGTGCGGTGTTGCTAATTTGCGACAGAGGCTAGTTAGTATTGTGCTGATTTTTCACACCACAGTGAATGCTGTCAGTGTCAAACGTGCTACCTAGAAATGTATTACCATATTAATTTTTCACTATCGTAAATAGAGACAAGAAGTACGAGCACACATATGTGGAAACCCGATGTTTTCACATTAACTAGTTGTCACGATACTTGCTTTCAAATGTTTCCATTGAAGACAATTATCACAAGTTTATCATAAATTGGCTTTCGTATACATGCTGCTGTGGATTTTTATTGAAAAATTCGATCTCCTTCTAACAACTAGAATCCACAATCCCTATTACAGAACAGAAGGGGAAATAAGTCACCTATTGCCGTATATGCTTACAGTCAGATGTACATGTAACTACTATATATTTATCTAGACTAGAACGGTAAGAACAGAATATATGGGTAGTTCAATACAAATTCAAATAACTTTAAAATAAATTCTTTGCTATTTGATATAGGCAACGCATTTTTAATTCAGTTTCACTGATTTATACAAGACTCCCAGTGCTCCCCGCCACCCTCCACTCTTTTTCTCTTCTATCGAGGATCCAAAAGCATCTAGGAATCCAGCCATGTTATATATTGCGAAATGTGGTTTTATGTATATAAGCGAAAGGGGTATCAGTAATCCGCAACACTGCGCTTATCAATGACACTGCTAATGTAGAGTCTAATCTGAAAAGCACTGTAGAAAATCTGAATAAATTCTAATAACTGAATTTAAAAATTAATAAATGAAGCAAGAACACCGAATGACATACTATCTGCTTCCTTATAGTAATTTCTTGTACTACAATTTACTGCACCAAAATTATGTACGCGATACGAAAGAACTTAACGTGACACATTCCAAGACAATGTGTGGCACTGGGAAGAAACAAATGAAGGTATTCTTCAAGCCTCCCCCCTCCCATAATTAACATCTCATTCCTGTGTTCTTAATTTTATAATAATGTCAAGTCTTAAATTACAATTCTTTCACCTATATCACTATCCCAACAGTTATTGCGTTTCTATTTGTGATTTAACTATAATACGTCAACAAAGACAGTGTTCGGAAATTTCCACTTCAAAGAACAACATTTATATATATACAGAGAGAAACATAAAAGTACTGGATCTTAAACCATTCTACTCCACAATTTCCCTCAGACTACGAAAGCTTCTTGATTACACGACGAAAAGACGACTCACAGTTAATGAATGTATATTCTACATATTATTATAGAAGTTGATGAGTAGTTACTCGCTGAACTTTCATATACATAATCATGTGCAGTTCTGAACAGAACTATCACCTTCCCAACTACTGGATATTTCACCCCTCTGAGATAATAATGCAATTGCTAAAACGATTAAGTAATCTCGTAACATCTATCGTGGAAAATCAATGCCTTAAGGGAAGGTTCTAGAACACAGGTCCCCCTATATATGTCAGTAGCTAGGTTGGTCCCTTTCTGTATCAAAGTTTAATATTTAATTCATATAGTATTGCCGAGCGAGCGTGAGTGAGTGAAGGCGGGTTAGAGCCCCGCAGGGCACGTTGTTTTCTGTCTTTATTACAGCTAAATGGGAATGAGGACCTGTGTTCTAGAACCTTGCTGTCTTAATTGGTGACTACATTCCGTGATGTGCTATTTACGTCTTTTTACATGATGAAAATTACGTAATCAGAAAAAATTAAATTAATTTTAGACAAAAAGTAAAAAGTAGTTTAAACTACTAATGCAGGACTATTATAGAATGTAACTGTGGTATGCTCTATCTCCCTATCCCTCTTGTACAGCTAAAAGCAAAGATGAAATAATAATTTATTATTTTCGTTAAGTTAATTAACATCTCTTAACCCTACTTCATGTTATACATTCCAAATAATAAAACGATAGAAAATATTTGCCAACATTTGGAGAAAAGTTTAAGAAATGAATCTCACACACATATAAAGTAAATAACAATATCTATCACAAATTGTGAGCAGAGAGTCCTTAGGATTCTGCAAGTCAGGTGAAGTCGAGTAGTGTTGGAATGAAAGGAAAAGCAGCAACTGTATGCGATACAATGTTTTTCTTTTTTTAAAAAAGGCGTGCTTGCACATGTACATGTACATAAACTATGGAACTGTATACAATATATACCTAGGGTCTCGAACTGGCTCAGTTTGGGCGGGATTAACCAGGAATGTTACGTCTTTTCCCGGAGGATCTTTTACTTCCACCCGAACGGTTAAAATTCCGAAATTCAATCTTGTCCCTTGAATACTGAATATTCTGTACGTCAGTTACAAAAATAAAAAAGCAAATGAACCTATCGCAATCACAAGCGTCAGGGAAAATTTAACTGAAGGGGCGACGACTGATATTCCTAGCAGTAGCAATACTCATTGTGAGAAAAATAATTCGTATTCCTGCCTTTTCCCTGTACGTTAATAAAGTATCACTTCTTGTCTGCACTGAAAATCCTTTAGTAAGATACTTCTAACAAACACTTTTATCAGGATCAAACTTTTTACTTTTTTCCTATAACACAATACTAGTGAATACGACCCTGAACATCAAATTTTTAAGTGCAATTACACTGTGACTTTTTTTTTTTAATGCTCATGATGACACTTTTGCGAAACTTGATTGTGCGCTTTGTGTCGCAGAGTAGTACCAGCATCTTACGGCTTAGGTTAGCTTAAGATAGGGTAGGTTAGTTTTGATACCGTACTTCTCGAGCTACTCTGGCATTTAACTCATAATTTGTTCGTAGCAGTATATTTTTCGTGGACTTATGATGTAAAATTCGGAATCCCAAACCTGAGATATAAAGTAGTATTAATATATACTTAGATTAACTCAATATCCGGTAAAGCACAAGACTATCGACAAATGTTTGTCCTGGAATGAGTCAACCCGTAATTATGAACCCTATACATAATATATGACATAAAAATAGGGAAAAAAGTAAACAAGGGACCTGTAGCAGGCGAACAGACTACAGTCAATCAATACATATTGGTAAATCAACAGTTGGGAGGTTTACGTTAAAAAAAAAAAAGTATAAAAACGGTTTTTGGAACACGAAAGTAGCTAGTGTTTGCTACAACGTTCATATTTGTAAAATTAAAAATGTATTCCATGTATCAGAATAAAGCCACTGAACTAGAATACTGAATACTCAACCTAATCTTACCTAACCTGACGTCTATGAATAAAGGAAACATGTTACCACATACAAATATGCATACTAACATAATTTATTTTCTCAGAAGGCACTCGCAGGAAACGTACCGGTAGCCTTGTGTAACATAGATGACCGTTCTTCGACCTATCACTGTGGTTTTCCTTCAGTGCGCATTCCATACAAAGTCAATGCCAACACAATATAAAACAGTGCAATTCATATGCACGACCAAGTGTACAAAACAATGCAGAGAACGGAATTACTGTACGATGCAAATCGAAGCTGTCAATGATGCTTTTTTGAATGAAACAGACAGCAGTAAATCATAATTAAGACTAAGGCTTACTTATCGTTCTGTATTTTACTCATTCACAACTGGAGTTATTTACGATGATAGTATTTTTCTCAATTAATGAAACCACATTCCAAACACTTCAATATTTCAACTCAAGTTTTGCTAATACAAATATTTCAGTGCTACTGTTTACTCCACCTGTCTTTTTCGATCTGCGATTTACTCTCGCTTCATAAAAGCTCGAATTCCTAGAAACGCACTGACGGAAAATGATTTCTTTTCGAACGGGCGTAAGTGCGCAATTTAATATCATTTACATTCCATCAATCACACTACAATAAAAATAACTATTTATGTCATAAACATTATTGTTCTTACTTTTATTTTGAATGTCGTATGATAATCTATCAATCTACTCTTCACTCCCCTTAATACATGAGCATTGGAACTAGCCCACCACGCCATGCATACATAGTACTTCTACTACGTCTTGGGTGAGTCTTTTTCGCTTACACAACATAGATATAATCTAGCACATATAGGTACTTACGATCATCCGGACTTTCTCCGTCTTCATCTTGAATGAACGATATATCTGAAATGTAAAAGAACTGTAAGAGAAAATAGTGGAAATCCGAAAATTAATTTTGAGTTCATTCACTTCCACAATACCTACCCGCCATATTGAAACAATCGTAAGAATTTGTAGTACGAGTGTGATTGGTCAAGCACTGAGCGGGATGACGTTTCGTCGTAAGTTATTGGCTGAAAATTACAGGACATTCACTCATGTGTCAATCGTATATCTCTTGATATACTGAAAGAAAACATGGATAGTACACACTGTAGTTACTTAACAAATAAAGGTTATTTTTGATCAATGAAAACACTCATAGCGTAATATGTAAGTAGCACCACTGATCAATTAACATTAACAAATGAGAGGTATTATTTTTTTATCAACGTAAACATTTCTCGGAGTAAAATGCAAAACATCCTAAAATTATCGAGCATCAAGCTACAACGTAACTAGCACCTCTACATGAAAGGAAAAATCTTCAGAGAATGAATTTTAAAATATACATTTCAAATTCCACATGAACTGTCTCTGAAGTAAAACATAGAAATATATTCGCCATACAACTAACGATATGTGCAAGTTGTTACAGAACCCATAGTATCTGATAGGATTGAGAAACATGTCCCAGGAATATGTAAAGAAAGTTCAGATATACGGAGAATATTCATATCACATTCATCAGAGGAGTCATTCTGTATGTGCCTTCGGAAAATCTGCAGAGTGTAACACAATTATAAATCCTGCTCCGATATCATAAACTAAAACGCAAATCAGTACAGATTAAGAATAGTATGTCAAATTTTTTTAAAAAAATCACTTTTCTTGCTTTAAATGAGTCTTAAAGCTTCTAGACTGTCCTGGCAAACGCCTAAGTAATGGGGCACAGATTCATACAGTGCGTGAAAACTGGTTTGTCCTAGAAATGATTAACGTTGTATCGTATAATTTGCAATTATATTAACACGAAATTCACCTGTAGTTAGTTAGAAACTGTTTCTTAGGATAGGAGTTCCATTTTTGGATGCTGATTTAATTCTCGAAAACTTTCCCTGACAAGTATAAATACCCGTTCTGACCTATGCCATAAAAATGATTGCAAAAAGCACAAACCAACTTCTGCTATGTGGTCACTTAAAGCGAAAATGTAATCTAAAGTTCTCTTCAAATGACAAGCAACATGAGCAGTAGGCAATGAAACGCAATATTTAGCGCAGCGTTGCCGGATTGCAGACTCCTCCTCCCCTTCTCGCTCTTTCTCACCTAGCGTTATAGCAAATAAATTGGCAGCATTGTTCATAATGTGAAAATTGTTATTCAAATAAAATTTAGAATTTTCACTGTCCATGCTGGAAATGTAAATATGAACTAAATTGATTGTCTTTCGTATAATCCATTAAAATTGTCGAAAGCTCGTCGTCTATTTCATCCTGCTATCACCTCGTCTATTATAGTGCGTCTTTTATCATTATGTTAGCCTCAGTCTTAAATGTTATAACAGGCTACACTCTCTCATGAAACGTCTCTTCTTTTCTATATGTTGCGCAAAGGATTATCCCTAGTCTTCTTGTAATGTGGTTACCCTAATAGCATGTTGGTTTGCAGCAAGTCTTTCACTATATTTGATTTTAACTTGCTAGACTTTCCGTGCACTATACACCTGCTGCAGGCTTTTTGAAAGAATTACCCGCAAATGTCGTAATTTGATTTTCACTTGCTAGATTTTACTTGCCTCGGAGGCTAGCTGCAACATTGTAGCAAGTATGTCAGTTGTAGTTTCTACCAACAGGTGGCATAAAAGTCTAATCTTAGAAATCTCTCCACCAGTCCGCCATTTGTAGTAGGTGCGAAGTCTGTGAAGCATTAAAATAAGTGGGTAATTAAGATTACGTAAGTATTCAGTATGTAGAGGTAATTTATATTTTAAACGTGTATTGTTTGACAAAGTTTTTGAGAAAAATATACTGCGTGTATGTTCGTATACAGTAAAGCGCTTGCAGCAGGCTTGCTATGCTAACTTCCACACACTTGCAGTAGACTTACAATGCAAGTATATACCTGCAGAAGACTTACTACACTCACTTGCCGAAGACCTGCTGTAGACTTGCAATGCAAGTATATACTTGCAGAAGACTTACTACAAACTTGCTATAGACTTGCTGGGGACTTGCAGTGCAAGTGGTATCCTTGAAGAGACTTCCTTTCAACCTATACAAACATGCTGCCAACTTGTTGTCCACTTGCAGTGCAAGTGATATGCTTGCAGAGACTTGCGTAAAACCTGCACTATCTTGCTGCCGACTTGTTGTGCACTTACAGTACAAGTGGAAACTTGCCGTAGGCTTGCTGTCCAAGTAAACCCTTTGCATAAACTTGCTTTGCAAACTTACTATACATTTGCACTGCAGGCGTGCTGCAAGTTCGAAGAGCGTCAACTAGGAAGTTTGCATTAAACTGTCATCAAACTTGCAGACTTGCATCACAAGTCTGCTGCAAGTTTGCCAGACTTGAGTTGCAAATCTGCTGCAAGTTTGTTGCAAGTCATTTTTGCTATCTGGGTAGTTTCTTCGTTGGTTTAAAGAGATTTTTCTCCCTTAGGACCTCCTTGCTCCAGCACAGATGAATGACAAACCAACTTCCTTCTAAAGCCTGTTTTTACAGTCTTGATAACTAAGTGTTTGTTTAACTTCCTCTGATGTGGATTTCTTTCTTTGTTTTCGTTAAGAAAAAACAATTAAAGATAATTATTAATAATAAATTCTGTCACCACTTAAAAACTGACAGTTTTTAAATACATTTTCTACAGCTCATGAAAACTCAATGCGAATTTTATTCACTAAAAATAATTTAAGGAACAGTTATACGACTAAAGGTTTGAAGCCTTGTTCCCGCCTAATTGTGTAAGATCTCCGCGTCTCGAAGCAGTGAATTTTGTTTTGGGTGCATGACATTTAGATGCCTGCGCGTTTGTTCAGCAATTGTGAGTTCATATGTTGAGTAGAAGGGAAGAAAGAGCGAAAATGAATTAAGAAATCGTCAAACGTGAAATGCGAAGAAAACTTGTATTGCCTATACCAGATAAAGAAATACCTGCTTTAGAATTGTTTTCGAACGAAATAGAATCTTCTACTTTCCTTATTTACACTACATGTATCATATTACACATGAAAATGTTTATTTAAGAATACAGAATTACTTATGCATTCCCAAGCAAAGAGAGCTAAAGTAATGTTAGTAAATTATTTTCCATTGTACAAGTTTTGCTTTTAACATACCTAAATCTGATTTAAACTACTCCCGGAGCAAAACAATACTTTATTGTAAAAAATGTTAACATGTAACAGTTTCACCAACTATCCACTTTGGCTTCACCAGACATTATGAATAGACAGGTAGTGACAGATTTAATAATATTAAATCTTTCACTACCTGTGTATTCATTGTAATTGAAACCAAGTGTTAGTTTCCGAAACTGTTACTTGTTAGTATTTTTTTACAATAAACGTATTGTTTTGCTTAGTATATAGTAATCTATTTTGTTTAATATCCTGCGATAGATTATGGGTTCGATTTCATATGAGGGAAATATTGAACAAAAGCTTGAATCAAAATCTACTAGCAGTTATGCTAGACAACGTATTCTAAAAAAATTCACGATTGTTTTATATGGAAACATTTAAAAGTCTGTACCATGACCACCAGTTGACGTACAGACATGCGGTTTGTATTTATGTGTTCGTAGTTTACCTTTCTATTTGCTATGGACAACGATTAATATTTTAATACAATATTTCTAACTAGCTCATCTGGTGTTGAGAACATTTTCAAGGGTTCGGAAAGTTAGTATATATTATTGTGTGCCACAGATTGACATCGCATAACTGCGATTGGAGAAAGCAAACAGTCCGCTTAAAACCATGTAGCTTATCATTTGAAAAGCGCTATAAGTCATGTATTCACTTATCAACTTGCTAGCATGACTGATGCATTCTCTGCTGCTGATACTTAATCAAAGAGATAACATCCAATCCGTTCTTTGGATTCTGGTCAATTATTTCAACCAAAATTTAAGGCTACTTATTGACTTTCTTTCCTCTGGTCGGTTTGAAATTGATCAGCAATTTCAATGCAAAGATGCCCAAGCTGGAAGCTTCTGTAATAATATGTTACGCTACAGCAAAAAAATTAAATATGTAATTAAAAGAGGAGTAACAACAGAAAAGAAAACAATGAAGACCCAGTGCCTACGCTCGGCTACTGAAAGCACAAGTACGTTTAGCAGCTAGTATCTATAAAAGAAAGAAGGGAAAATGCAATTCCCTATGTACAGATCTGCGGGAATTGCAATGGAACTAGGCACACGTTTTAGGACTTGGTCTCCCTACTTTCCCAATATCACAATAGTTAAAGTAATTCAATGTAACCCAATCTATGAAGAAAATTTTACCATAGCACTACTTGTCAAAAGTTACTTCGCTTTTTAACCGAGTGGATGAAAAATACCTTTTAACCGAGAATTGAAACAAACTAAAAGACTATTGTCTCACTTTATCTTGGCTAAAGTAACCGAGTAAGTTGATGAAAACATATTTTTTTGCCAATTTTCTCGGTAACTGGTATCACAAAAATAGGTTAAGAGAGCAAAGTATGATCTAACCAATGGCGTAGCACACTTTTGCGGGCCCTCCCGCAAAGTATAGAGAAGGGGCCCTAGTTGTAAAGCCGATAGAAGTAAGATTGAAGTTCTACTTCTTTAAATCTTTATTCATCGCAAGATTTCGGGCCCCCCCGCACTGCGGGGGTTGCGGGGCCAGCTGCTACGCCACTGGATCTAACCGAATACTGCTCAGTTAATAGTTCCCATAGGGTTGTCCTAACCAAAACTTGGCTAATTAAACAAACCTTCATTCGGGAAACGAAACGTGTCTGTATTTATTTTTGTTCTTTTTTTCATTCAAACATGTTTTCATCCTGTCTCTCTGTCTCCGACCTTCATTTTACAAACACAATTATCAAGTTAGGAGACTTCGTCAGCAGTGGAAGAATAGTCCAAGTATTATAGGCGCTGGTGTGGTAATGCCAACGTCTGAAATTTATAAACACTCTATTGAATACTAATACTTTTAATTTATCCCAGCTCGCGACGTGTGGACTTTGTGGTGGTCAAACATCATGCTCTGCGTTTTCTAGGGGTTCCCCGTTTCCTCCCCCTTTCTTCATTCTACCATTTCATTCATTTCTCATAATCACCGTCTCCATTAGCATAACCTTGGGACGTAAAGCTCAAAGATTTCATTTCATTTCATTTTAAATTTAATTTGTCCTTATACCGTGAATGAAAAATTCTCTTTGCTGAAAGTTCTCCGTTACGAGATGAGATGCGATAATCATGCACATATTAACCTAGAGAATGGAGATAAATCTTATTGATTATTAGATCTTATTGAAATATTAGAAATAGTAATCCATATTTATATTTGATTATGTTTTAATTTATTATTCTTTACTAAATTACAGTTCTCATTTACTTAGAATATAGCAAGGGATAGTGAATGATATGTTACGGTTTTCTACAAGAGAGAACTTCTGTTCCTTTGATCTCGTAAATGATTTTTAATCGAGACATACTTGTATTATTAAATGGATATTAAATTACGCAAACTGCTGTTATGTGCTCACAAATACTCAAAGATATACATTTTTACTATTTGCTATATTTGAAACGTATGATTCGTTTTCTATTGGTGCAATGGTTTTCAAAAATTAAAATGTCACACACTGTACATCTCGTTTTTACTGACTTAGAATTTCCTTTTGTTTTCTCGATTGCGTTTTTCGAACACCCTGATAAACAATAATAGAACAGGAAATATTCTTGTTAGCTTTAATGTGTAAATGACATAATAAGAATACTGCTGCAGGTATGCTGCATTTGTATTTCTTACAGGCCGGAGTTCAATGAAAGGAAACAGGCGCAATAATTCCACGTTCACGGCTAGGTGACGAGAAGTTAATTAATTAAATATAATAATTGTTAGTTATTGTTAAGATATTGTGAGTTGAAAATGTCTCTGTGCAATAAATCTTACAGAAAGTGAGGGAGCGGGTTTTTTGAATGTGTGGAATGTGATGTGAAGTATTTTTGAAGTCTTCGAGATCATTTTTGTGAAATCTGTTTTTAATTTGGTCAATCGGTTGAAGTGTCATAATCGAAAATGTAGAATTCGGTTAGTGTGCTAACGTTAAATTTTTCAAAACTTTCTAACAATGAACATTCTTTCAACGAAATAACTGTACCGTTATTATTTCATATGAAAAATAATACTGTGATTTTTTCTAAAAGCATACCTTTGTCAATCAAACTCGAAGCTCAAACATGTTCGGAATGTGGCAAGGAATTTCCAACCAAAAAGGGTTTAAGTATACATAAAACTCGAAAATATGCCACACAGTAAATACCTACAACCAAATACGGAGGATTTTGTTCAAGAGCTCACTACATTAAAATCAAGCACTTGGCTGATTAAACGAATCCCAAGAGGAGCTATAAATGTAGCAGCAAGAAAACTCTCATCTGTAGTAGAGGAATGCATCGAAATGAATGATTTTGTTTCTTGGAAGAAATTATTATTATTCTCTTTTTACAATTTATGTCTACCCAGAAATCGTAGCTCAACATCTGTCCCAAACTTCATAAAACAAAATCTAAACGAAACCTCCTCTATGGATACTCCTCCCGCTCCTAGTAGAAAACGTAATATTGATTTAACAAATAGGATAATATCCAAAACTTCTGAATTTGATACAAAAGGGGCTTTGAGATTACTAGCTTCAGATGATACCTTGGCTCCTGTAAATGAGGAACCCTATAAACTCCTGCATGGAAAACCATCTAGAGTTCCATACCATCCATCACCATCTAGAGTTCAAATAATCCCAGATCCTCCAAATGAATTAGACCCATGTCTGAAAGTTAAGGAGAATGATGTATTAAAGGCCATCCATAGTTTTCCCTGCGGTTCGGCTTCAGGGATAGACGGACTGTCGCCTCAACATTTAAAAGATCTAACGTCCAAATCAGCATGTGATTCAGCGCTCATGTTACTAAAATCAGTAACTAGAATGACAAATCTAACTTTAAATAGAAAGGCAAATCCGGATATATATATGTAAATATTTTTACGGAGCAAATTTATGTGCCTTACGAAAGAAAGATGGTGGAATCAGGCCAATAGCGGTAGGTTGTGGTTTTAGAAGATTGGCTCCAAAAATTGCTGTTTCATTGGTCTACAATCGTTGTACTAACTATTTACAACCTCGTCAATTGGGATTTGTTACAAAAAAGGACAATGAGGGTGTCATCCACACTACCAGAACATTCATAAAAGCAAATGTAGATTCGAACAAAGTAGTCCTCAAAATAGATTACAAAAATGATTTTAACTCAGTCGAAAGAGACTCCATGTTAAAGGAAGTGAAACTAATTCTACCTCAACGATATCCATATTTCTGGCAGAGCTATTCTAGCCCATCATTGTTATTTTATGGAAATAGAACTAGTTCATCACAAGTAGGATGCCAACAAGGTGACCCTGCTGGACCGATGATTTTTAGCATAGCAATCCACCCAATAGTGCGCTCGCTTTCTTCTGAAATACATTTATTTTATTTAGATGATGGCACATTAGGGCTCACCAGATACGGTTATACAAGATCTAAATTTCTTATTGACAGAATCTAAGAAGATAGGAATACAAGTTAATCCTTCTAAATGTGAACTGTTCTTCACGTCGGTAAATCAGATCCAATTATTGAAGCCCAGTTTCAGAATTTCTTGCCTGGGATTCGGATAATACAGGCCCGCGAGCTGTCGTTATTGGGAGCACCACTACTTGACGAATGCTATGAAAGTTATTTTGAAGACCATTTGAACAGTTTAAAAATGATGACAGATAGATTAAAGGGGCTGCCATCACATATAGCCTTCTTTCTCCTAAAAATGTCTGGGTGTCCCCAAATTAACTTATATTTTGCTTACCACTTCCACATGGATTCTCCCATCAAAGATTCTTCAATTGGATGGCTCCCTAAAAACATCTTTACAATCAATAATAAATCAGGTTTTGGATGAAAGTCAATGGGCTCAGGCAAGTTTGCCAATACGGTTCGGTTGTTTGGGTGTTCGAAGAGCATCGGATTTGAGCCTCCCTGCGTTTGTCTTCTTGCTGTGGGGTGTTATCACTAGTCTCCAACATTTTGAAAATTTCAAATGACAAAGTGAAAATCCCTCATCTGTCGGAAGCATTGGACTTATGGAAAGGCATCTATAATAATGCCATTCCGGAGACCAAGGAATCACAAAGAAAATGGGATGAAATCATACTAAATGAGATAGCTGGAAAGAAGGTAATTTCACAAAATACATTTGATGTTGCTTGCTTAAAAGCACTTCAGAAAAAAGTGTCTGGCTCCTGGTTACAAGCTACACCTTCAAAAAAATCGGAACTTTTTTAGACGATAACATTTTCAAAATATATGTAGCATTACGCTTGGGATTAAACGTTTGCCACACATTCACATGTACGTGCCAAGATCAAGCGGACGAGAAAGGCTTACATGCTTTGAGCTGCATTAGAAGTGGTGGTAGAATCACACGTCACACGGAATTAAATCAAATAATCAAACGAGCACTCGCCAGCATTGATATTCCTAGCATCATAGAGCCAGAAGGGTTGTTTAGAAATGATGGTAAACGACCGAACGGAGTAACTTTAATCCCTTGGAAAATTGGCCAGAGTCTTGTATGGGATGTAACATGTGTTGATACTTTCGCTCCTTCATACATAACACTAACTTGTGAGGAAGCAGGAAATGCAGCAGAAACAGCCGTAAAACGGAAACATACAAAGTACTCCAGACTGAAAGAAGATAATCTTTTCGTTGCCTTTGCTACAGAAACGATGTTTTTTTTTAAGCTAAGAAGCCACTGAATTTTTGAATGAATTTGGATCAACTTTAATTAAGAAGTCAGGCGACCCAAGAAGCAAACACTATTTACTACGACGAATAAGCCTAGCAATACAGAGAGGAAATGCAGTCAGCATTTTAAAATCCTTGCCACCAACACAAGAGCTGAATGAATTTTTTTACTTAAAATAAGTAGTATGAACAGTACTGTGAAAACCCATGGTTGTAAAACCATGGTGATGGACATCGATTTTTTTAAAAGAATGAAAATGGACATCTGTCTTAATTTGTAAATAGGTTCATATGGAAATTTAGCACTGGAAGACTCATCTATTGAAATACAAACAAGAGCAGAGTTTGAACACTGTTACAGGAAATTTGATCAAGCGCAAATGAAGTTTCAAGGTTGTGCGTGGCGCTTGCTGTACTGTAACATTAATACTGTAAATGTCATAATCTATAATTAAAATAATATATATAAAATAAGAATACTTATTCTTTTAACCCTTTCACAGAGGAAGTCGACTTTTGTCGACAGAAAGAAAATTTCCTTAACATGCGAATGTCGACTATAGTCGACAGGTTAAAATGTGTTTGTCCGTATCTTGGCTTTGTCGAGAATAGTCGCCGAAGTTGTACCGTTCATTTTTTTGTGTTCTATTGTTTTCGATAAACAATAGAAATCTCACAGAAAAACTTTGGCGACTATAGTTAACTAAAACAAAACCAAGATACAGACAAATTTTAACACGTCGACTATAATCGACATTCGCAGGTTAGGGAAATTTCTTTCCGTCGCCTTCCACAGTGAAAGGGTTAATTAAAAATAGAAGAAATTTCATGCAAAACAAAGATGGAAGTCACCCCGCACGTCATATTTACTTTTCATACAGTTTCAGTAGATATATTAAAACTGAAAACTAACAAAAGTGAAGGTAATATTGAAACGAATAATGTAAAACATTCAAAAATTTTATATATTATTGTATGCTGTGAAACGAAATTAAAATTGGAACAACATTATTTTTTCCATGGTATATCTAAGGCTAAATAAAATCACTTTGTAACTGTCTCATGATATCAATCGCTGTGTACATACTAAACGACGTGTTCTTTTCGATTGTTTATTCGTTGCAGAGGCATGAATTTTATTCTACTTTTTGCTTTTAGCTACACTAACATCTTTTGAACAAACTAGAGCACTTGTAGAATCGCGTTACCTAGTTATCAACCCAGCCAACATCACTGCAAATTTGGTTGTCTAACGTTGAAAGATGTGAAAATTGGAAGTGTGAATACATTTTTGTTCTCGTGTATACAACGCTTAATTGCCTTTCGTAGAACAAGGGTACATGAACGAACCCTCTCAAATTTTGGGGATCAAAGATCAAGATTATTGTACGGCAGAACCAGGTTCATGGTCCAGAACTAATTTCGTTCCCTTGTTAGAGCTCCTCCGTGGCTAAGCGGTTAGCGTACGCGTCTTTGGCGTGGGAGGCCCGGGTTCGATCCCCGGCGGGAGCTCATGTGGTTCGGATTCCACGTTAATCAGTAGGTCCACGTCTCATATAGCCTCGTTGCTGAACGGGACGTTAAACTCAAAATCAACTCAACTCGTTCCCTTGTAAGGGTATAAAATTGCCAAAAAAAATAGAAAAAAATGAGAGGGATACTTAACTTTTGGAGGACAAAAGTTCAGGATTCAGTTTTGGTTGATCGGTCTTATAGGACTCGAACTACGGTGTTTAATTGCCAAAAGAAGAAAATTTAGTGCGTCATGTTTCACACTGAAAGGGTATATTCATTCGCTGAGACGAGTAAAGAGAGGATTGGGAGTTTGGTAGCCCCAAACCTGATTAGTACTTCTTAAGTAATTACATCAATTCATAACATTTCCGTTCATGGATTAAAATTAAAATACTGAAAAGAATTTAAAGGGCTTCTTTGTATGTTGGCTTATAATCATATGTTTTAAAAGCAAAGGCTAGCGTCAAGAATTAACTGCTACATCATGTTGCATGTGTTTACTATAAATCTATATATATATTCTTTGTCAGCATCATTCATAAGAGCATACTATGACATTCTTTTCTTGTTGCTTATTGAAATGTGGTAATTGAAGATGCATTTGTTTGTAATTTATGACGTTTTTGGAGAGCAACTTATCATCATTACTTGTGAGGTCACAGTTTACCGAAGTTAGATTGACAAATAGTGATACGATCTTGTCAGAAATAATTCGCTATGTTGTCCTGAACAGAATTGATGGGTGTGTTGCTAGGAGTGTTGTAATTAGAAAAAAATATATCGACTAATAAAATGGTGTCATCCTGTAACTTGATGTGTTAGTAAATTTCGAGAAACTTATTTGGATATCATCAGATCAGGAGTTTGTGATTCGGTGACGTCACGATAGAGCTTAGCCAATCAAATTTCTTGTTATATGCCATTTTGCTTCATAATTAATGATGTTCTCAATATTATGTAATATTTGTAGGCTTTGTTGTGATTGGTTCTTAATGACATCACTCAATAGCGCACTCGTTTCTGATTGGTCAATGGCCAATATAAAAATTAAATTTTCATTTTTAATTCTACATCGGTGAAGATTGTTGATCTAACTGTGTGCGCATTTTTAATCAGACTAGTCCTTGATTTATCAGTGTAACTTTCAAAAAATCATCTCTACAAGTTATCATTTGAACGAATTTGCAGTAAGTCCAATTTTTAGTTTCAAGATACTTTTATTGTGTTGGAGTAATGGTTTTCAGATTTTATCCTTACTTGTTAGACAAGTTTACAAACCTTCGAAAACTATGCATTTCGCTCATTATTCAATATCAACGGTGTGATTCTTTAAGCGCATTTATTTTGAGTTTCCAAAATTTTTGATTTCTTGAGAAATGCGCATGTGAATCATATTCCTTGTTCTCGAAAATTTTGTATGGAAATTTGTTAGAATTTTCCACTAACGCGCTGTTATTGTACAGGAACATTTTTTACTTTTATAAAATTTTATTTTTGGAAACTTGCACA
Organism: Thermobia domestica; assembly: GCF_964235325.1. Classification (NCBI taxonomy): domain Eukaryota; kingdom Metazoa; phylum Arthropoda; class Insecta; order Zygentoma; family Lepismatidae; genus Thermobia; species Thermobia domestica. The sequence goes on along the minus strand of NC_137470.1, from coordinate 72,584,036 downwards.
TGAGAATATTGTTTTCTCTCGAAAACTGACCATGATAATTTGTTTAAAAATTTCACGAGCTCTTTCATGACTAAGCGGTTAGTATACGCGCCTTTGGCGTAAGATGACCGTGTTATTCCTTTTATGGGTAAAAATTGCGAAAACGTAAGCAATACATTGTACCACGTGATGGGTTTTTGACCTCCCCTTTAAAAAGACTTTATTATAAGTATGATGACTTTAATCGTAGACAAGGGTAGATTGATACACATCTTTGAGAAAAGTACCTAGGACTGCCCTTGTAAAAAAAAATAGGAATTGTAAAAAAAGAGAAATATTTGGTCAATGTTCTCTAAGAACATTTGTTATTCGTCAGGTGGGAATTTTGAGCGTTGTGTCTTAAGATTCATGACAAGGGTTCTCGTGTTAGAACCATACCTTAAACCGTAGAACATTATATTTTTATGTGACGATCTTGTTTTATGTATTCTCCGTCACATAAGTCACATAAGTTTGTGCATGTTTTCCGCGGGATAGTATCTTTTGCCCCTTGAACCGATGGAAGATATGAGATGATCAGTTCGCTTAATGCAATTGACCTTAAAAACTTTTAAAGCTGTGGATCCTGGTAAAACTAAAAACATTTCACCCTTTGCAAATGCAACTTACACAATAAATAACACGGATAATGTGACAAGCAGGGAAAGCAGAGAAACTGTTATATGGTAAGACGACAGGTGCAAAAATAAGCTGAATGTTTAAAGCATATAGCGAAAAAGCAAGAACTGGACCATGTGGCGTAGTGGTTAACATACTAACCTATCAATCAGCTGATCCATATTCGAATCTTTATCAAGTGCACTTTTTTCTTTTCGCCGAAGGAACAGCCATTACTTGTAGTATTTACTTTTTTTACTTTTCGTCAAATAAACAATTAGATTTTTCTTGTTCTTGTCTAAGGTAATAATATAAAGTTGCAAGCATGATACTACCTATGTAGATAAAAAATAAGGGTGTTCTAGATTTCTTCCCATTAATAAAATATAAAAATAAGCTTACATCCGAAACTAAATACACAAGTAATTGAAATGAAAGTAGCAAGTTGGTGAGTCACCACCGAGCAGAAGAGCAATGCAAATATATCCTGAGGCGCTTTCAAGTGCCTGTTATATCTCTGTCTTAACTGTGAACTGAACACACCTTTTTTTGAAAATACAACGTTATCAATGAAATACTGGTCTGTGTGAAAACATAAAGATAAGAGGAACGAAACAATATTAGTACATTTTGTTTTTATTATTAGATGTTTCAGTATGTTGAAAAAATAAATAGTGTTCACCATTTAATGAGAATATGATTAATAAACTAGTGTTCATACCGAGTGGAAAGACAGCATGTATTCTGGAAAGTCATATTCTATTTGGGAATATTCACGTGAAAATGAAAAGAATGCAATATTTATGGAATCAACCCTATCAAGAGATTGATTCCTGATGGGAGTTCATTTAGTTTAGGATCCCAAGTTGTAGAACAATGTCTCACATAGTCTCGGTGCTGAAAGGGGTGTTGCACTTCCAATGAACCAACTGATCAGTCTTAGAACTATCAGTTTGAGGAAAGATGATTGGTTTGTGAACTCTGAAAGGCTTCCATTAATCTACAAGCCATGCATGAAGCAAGTTCCACGTAACTCAAAATAGATTAAAATCATAAATCTGCGTATAAAAGTTGATCGCTCGCTGAACTATTGTCACCAATAGAATAATTAAAATTGATTTTTAGCTTCCTAAAATTGTTATTCTAGGTTAGTAATTCGGGTTCAAAATACCCATAAATATATTCTATAAATTAAAAAAATGCAATTCGTTTAAAAATATAGGCTGGAGCACTCTTTAAATGTCAGACACGAACAAATTGAAACGATCATTCTTCGAACGAGAAGAGTTGAGTTGATTTTGAGTTTAACGTCCCGTTCAGCAGCGAGGCTATATGAGATGTGGACCTACTAATTAACGTGGAATCCGAACCACATGAGCTCCCTCCGGGAATCGAACTTCGAACGAGAAGAATAAGTTTGTGGAAATATTATATGCTCAATATTAAAACTTCTTCCCCAATAGAATAGCATATCAATCGAAGTGAAATGAAAAAGATCCAAGTTAATCCAACTGGTAACTATCTACTAGATTTATTTTAAAAAGCTAAAATACTTACTCGCTTTGGCCAGTTTATGAACACAAAATGGGAAATTAAGATATTGTAGCAGTTGCCTTGTTTTCTTTCTTAGAGTAGGAATTTTCGAAAAGGATGGACCATGTCATCACAGATTTTTAAGGAGAAGTTTAAATGCCAAATTTCTTCTTCCAATGATAAGAGATTCGTCAGAAACTCTCTTTTTTGGAGTATATTTTTAATACGCCTTTCCTCGCTTAGAGCATGTATTGTATGAAAGTAACACGAGATAATCCCGATCAGAGTTAACTAACAAGGGGAAAGCAGATTTGGTAAATGAACTTCGAGGCCTCCTTCGCGAAGTAGTTGTGCACATTTAAAGTGTTAATATTACGAACTGGAGGAGCGCAATAGCCAGAAATAGTGGGGAAGAGAGTCTTAAAGGTTCCAACTCGCTGCATGTATGACACGACTCGAAAAGTTATTAAGTGACGGCGTGGCAGAGTTAGGAGGATTCTCGACTACCGTGCAAAGGGTTCTGGGTTCGATTGCTGCTTGAGTCAATTTCTTATATTTTTGCCTTAAGCAATAAATTAGCAATTTGTAACTACAAGTAAAACATTAATTCATCATATGTTTATAATACATAAAAAATAAAAATGTTCAAATCAATTGTAAAAGCTTTGAATATTTCATGTTAACGAGAAATAAAATGTAACCTATTCCGCGTTGTATATTGATGCGATGGGTTATATTATGGTTAGCACACTCGTTGTGTAAAAATGTTCTTGACGCTTCGTGTCTATATCTGTGAACAATGTGCGAATTGACCGTACTTTTCCAAGGAGGGTGGATTGTGCTTCAGACGAAAATAGCATACTAAACTATGAGAGTTGTAGCCAGGGGCGTCATTTAGGGAGAGCAGGAGGGGCAATTGCTCCTCAAGAGTTTGAGGAATAAATATACTTGAATAGATTGTCTAGTAATATACTAATACGAAAAGCAAAAGTCTTATGTCGGTGGTACTCTTGCCTCCCTTAAGCGAAGTCTGAAATGACGTGGCTAGTTATAGCATACATCAAGTATTACCAAAGGAATTTCTTCCTCATCCCCCTTGTAATTTGCACTGTCCACAGATATAGACAGGAAAGCGTCTAGAACATCTTTACACGACTGTGCTAACCATAATATAACTCGTGATATCAATATCCAACGATGAATAGGTTACATTTTATTGCTAGTTAACATGGAAAATTGAAAGATTTGACAACTGATTGAACTTTTTTATTGTTTTATACATTATAAGCATATGATGGATTAATATTTTATCGCTACTGTATTGGTTAAAGCAAAAAACAAAACGTTGCCTCGAGAGGGAATTTAAGCCGGTACCCTTTGCACGGGGGTCGTTGCTCTGTCAGGCCGTCATTTGATAACTTTAAGCGTCGTACCATATATGCGCGAGTAGGAAACTTTAAGACGCTTTTTCTCCACTATTTCTGGCTAGTGTGCTGTCCCAGTTTGTAATATTAACACTTTGAATGTGCACTACTACATCCCAAAGGATGGACCCGAAGTTCATTTACCAAAGTCTGCTTTCCCCTTGTAAGAAATGGTCACCTGGCGTCCGCTGTCGAACTTGGACACTATTTAGAGAATGATCAACTATGCCTGAGAAAAAAATCTGGTGGAAATACACACGAGACGTTACGGGGATTGTAGTGAAGTTTGGTAATCAAACTCAATAAGAAACAAATGTTAATGTAGCCGCAATTAGTCAGCATCAATTTAGAGCGCAACTAAACACTTCAGACACGTGTAAGAAATGGTCGATCCGTTGGGATAAATAATCTGTTAATCACGTCTTCAAACCTTATAAAAAGTTACGTTTTTGTCGTTTGCGCGTAACGCATTCTTTTTTTAATGACTTCCAATGCTAAACTTAAATCCACTATTACTTCTTTCCTCGTGTTCACTTCCACCTGAAATGTTATATTTACGCATCGTTGACCATCCTCTAAATCGTAGCGAAGTTTTGTCAAGTTTCCAGTGGACATCAGCTAACAATTTTCTTCCAAGTAACTAAATGTATCCAAATAATTATACCAAGGTTTTCTTATCCCACAAGCTCTTATTCTTGTATCTATATTCTTGGATTTCTGTCCAATAATTTCTTAAAGATTAAATAATGAACGTTTTCGGACATAACTTGTCATACTTATCTCTATACACAAACCAAGGAACACATCGAATCAACAATTCACAAACAAATTAGATTGTTTTTGTCCTTTAAATCTATACCACAAAATTAATACGTTATAATTATGTCTTCGAAGTGAAGCAACTACATTTTTCTTGTAATACCTTTTAATCTCATTATGTATATCTTCCATGTTTAAGCACAAAAATTATGGTAGTCATCCATAAAACCTATTAAACCTGTTTTTGTTCATTTTTAAAATGCACATTAAAATACTAAAAGTATAACCTTCACTCGATAATTTTAAATTTTAACACAAAGATGTCCGTATATAACTGAGCTGAAGTATTGTATTAAGGATGGCTGGATCCGGATCTGGACAGATCCGAAGATCCGGATCTTGGATCTCAAAACTGGATCTGGTTCTCAAATCTCATATCTGGATACGAAATTCGAATCTCGGATCTGAGTACAAAATTCGGATCTGGATCCGAAATCCAGATCTCATATCTTGACTCGCATCCAAACCTACATCTCAAATTGTAACGAACTTGAATATTTAAAATTCGTCAAAAGAATTTCACGAAGTTCTGACAGTGAAGAAGAAAACAGAAAATTAAGACGAATATTGACTACTCTATTTGTCTCCCTCAGTCTACTGTAAAGATCAAATGCTCTAAAGATGAGATACTCTAAAGATGAGATTTTTGTCTTCCAAAAAAATCTCATTTGATCTGGATGAGAGTTCGAATGTCGAATCTAGGTCCGTACCCGGTTCCAGAACCGAGATACACCCTGAGCTTTGGAACATCTGAAACCAGTATGCATCTGAAACCGGAATAGAAAGCTCGAATATTTAAAATTTCTCAAGAGAGCTCTTTCATGGGGAGTTAAGAAACTATAAACGGTTAAGACAATTATTGACTAGTTTTAACGTCTGCTTATCTTGGTTAGTCTGATCAAAATATTGTAAGTATACCTTGCAAAAAGATTTAATAATTATTGAGTAAATCACAATATGAGCACCGAGAATAAAGCATGAATTTTGGTGCGTCTTATCTAGGTTTGAAATTTCGAATCATATATAGAATCTGGCTGAATACTGAGATCTGGAAACGGAAACATGTGCTAATAGCAAGATCGTAGCCAATGTAATGCGAACGAAAGGCACTTGCACTAATTTCGCACGTACTTTTGGGAACATTAGAAATTAAAGACTGCAATGTTCTTTTTCAAGGGTAAGTCGCGCTTTAACATGACTTTCTCATGAGTGTTGTGTTTAAATACGAAAATCCTAGTGACGATTTGTTTGAAATAAAAACCTTATAAATTTTTAACAATAAAGTTAGGTATCTTCACACTGGGGAAAAAATAGCAAGACGCATTCCACTGATTAGGGTGTAAGTTCTTGTGGGAACTTTCACATTGAACCGGAAGATTTCCTCATGTGTGTATCGGATTGCCACAATTCACTTTACAGAAAGACGTGGTTTATCAGAAGGTCGGCCAAGAATCTTCTGGACTTATACTTCTTGTAGACGATCCAAGAAAGCTTAAACAAGAGTCTTGTTCAAGACCATTCAAGACTATTTGATGAAAAAGACGTCAGCACCGATAGGTTCAATAGGTTCGTTCAAGAAATTTCGTTTCGGTCCTGTTCTAAACAATCCAATTCAAGAACGTTCAATAGCCAATCAGCGCTCGAGTTGAGTGCAGGAAAATACGGAAAAACTATGATGGCGTCGTGACAAAACGGCTGTTGTTGAATAAATATATTTTCATTACTCTCTTCTATAATTATCTGATGTTCAGTGTGCTTATAATATTAAACAAAGTCAAATGCTGCTTGTAGACGATCCAAGAAAACTTGAACAAGACCATTCAATACTTCAAATTTACACGTTCAAAGGAGTATTGTTCAAGACACTTGAATGAGAGTCTCGAATGGTCTTGAAAGAATTTTTACACGATCATAAAGGTATTGAATCATGTTTTATATAATTTTTGATAGGTGGCACTCCAAAACAAGTGACTGAGACTATGAAAACAAATGAAAGCGAAACTGCGTACTGATGTAATTCAGACCTACATTAATTCGAGAATTTAATATACAAGAATATCGGGTGTAGATTAAGAAAGAATAGTCCATCAATATATATATATGACTTTTCTTGCTTTAATTAGACGTTTAGTACTGTTATTAATCTGGGATAATTAAAAATGTAATTGCGTACAGATTGATTAAATGCTCGCAAACTGAAGTACCGTGGAAATTATTACATGTTGTCATATTATAAGATTACAATTATTTTATTACGAATTTCACACGTAGCATTTCAGAAGTTATTTCTTAAGATAGGATTTGCTTTCATGCGTGCAGGTTAATTTTACAGGGACTTTCCCGTAAGGTACAAATGCTCATCCAGACATATGCCACATATACGAAAGCGAAAAAAAAAAGCACTAAAATCGATAATGCTATTTAACAGAACCAGGGCAGGAACATAGAAAGGGGCCCACGCGAGAATGTGACCGTAGGGAGCAGTCATGTCATCGATGGAGGTTATACTATAAGCATAGCGCTTTGAAGAGAAAGTGTGGATTCTCCCGCTCTAGTCCATATAAACTGTCAACCCTCTGTTGTCCCCAAGGCTAGGGTGGCGCTGCGATCGTTTTCAGATTTCACCAGAGCGTAGTTTCCTCCCTGACATGAATGACTTTGTCGATGCTTTGAACAATAAGATCTCTATCTCTGGACTTTTTTTAAAAAAAAAAATGCTTACACCATAAAACTCTGCAGAACATGTATTTAATCAACAACACAAAGAACACTTTTGCATCTGAAAGAACACTTGAATATCTTCGTGTCACCATTCAAAGTACATTGAAAATAGCCGATTATTTGTGGAATAATAGTTATCCTGCATATTAACATCAACATTTAATCAGGATCCACTGGAATGACATTTCGGAATTATAAGATCATTGTCATGTGATGATTACCCTTCTACCCTTGACTTTCTTCATTTGCATATGTTGCAATCTTTGTACTATGTTCCTGAAAAAAAAAGTACTTTTTTCAAGTTCAAACTGCGAACCTCAAATAATATTTCTCTCACTTTTGGCAAAAAAATCACTGAAGAAAAAATAACGAACTAAAGAAAGGCGTTACAAAATATCATTTTTAAGTTGATTTTCGTTGAAAAGGGTATATATGCATGTGACTGGATAAGTAATTCTCCACCACTTCCAAAATGCAGTATTGTAAAAGAAGGTCTCGTTTATCATTTGTCAGGTTACTTATTAAAGAGTCAAAATTCACTAAATGTACATGCTGTATAAGCAAATTACGAAGAATATCTTGAAAAGAAAATAACTGCGCTGTCTTCACTAAATTAAAAGACTGGAAATTCATTTCTAATGTACTCAACTCAAGAAGTGTTTAGCGTGTTATTACAGGCAGAAAAGTAATGACCGCTAACATTGCATCTAATAAAAGCATGTAAAGTGACATATTTTTATGATACTTTGGACAGTTTGAGTGAAATCAAAGTTGAGGCCATAGTGCTGGGATGCGGAAGGAATATTCATTCCATGGAACTAATTCCCAAATTGATTTTACATTATATCAAGTGCAATTTCTCTTTTCGCTCAAAGGAAATTCGGAAGGAGTTAGCGTCGTCAAAAATCGCAAAATCATCACTCAAGTTTTCAAAAATTGCTAGTGTCTAATTACTGACCCAGGGCTCAACGAAGAAATCTTGCAGTATAGTTATAGGTAAGCCTATATTTCCTACTTATAATAAAATATTATCTGTGTTATCAATTTATTTTTATAATGAAACTTGCATAAAGCACGGAAAGCAATGGGTCCGACATTTTCGTCCGTTTGGGACAAATTTCCGTTTTGTACAAATTTGAAGAGCAATATAAAGACACATCGGGACTTTGAAAAGTTTCCGATAATGACAGATTTCCACTTTATTGAAGTACCAGTTTATACAAGTTTCATTATATTTTAAAATGTAACTTGGGTTTTGTCTCAATGCCATGTATAAAATATACAAAGACTTTATTAATAGATGGAAAAATATTATATCAAATTTGAGAGTTTGGAAATTTGTGGGTGCAGAAGTTCTTTTTCAGTTATTTTATAAATTTTATGTCTATCTACAAATTACTGCTACACATGTATTAAGTATACAATTTAATACTGAAATCAATTAAGTACACGATACGTTTCTGTAGGTGAATTAACGAACTGATAAAAAAAAATAAAGAAAAATGTATGAGATTTACATTTATTTCCGTAACGTTTCATACGAAGTGGGATCGTAAAACTACGACAGCGCCTCTCTGTGGTGAACCACCCCAACTAACTGAGTGTTCACACTTTCTGTTCAAAGCGCTATGCTACAAGAAACATGAATAGTGCAACAAACCCTTCAAATCGTATTCACTCATTTGAACTTAACTAAAGCCATTGTAATGATTTGATACTGGTAACATTAAACTTCTAAACATAAAATACTTGTTTCCTACATTATACAGGCATGTCCCGACATTGGAAATTATTATCCCAAACAGTCCTCTTTCATACGCACTCACACATTTTAACAGTAAAGTTACTAATTGTTTGACGGGTTATTCTTAACCACTACCAAATATGGGATAGATTTGTGAAGAAAGCGTGATGCAGATATGGGCGGTAAGTACAGTGTCTGAAAAAAATATGTTATCATTGCTCTGTTTGGTTTTTGTGCGTTTACAGCCTTTTCTCTAAACAGTCTTCGATGCCATAGCATAAATAACATCTAAAAGTAGTCATTGCCTCGTGATACAATTTTGGGAAAGAGTTCGATTTTTTCTTTTTGAGTGTGATTCTGCCATCAGTACACCATTTGAAGAATCAGATTTTGAAAAAGCTTAGTACAGGGATTTTATATCTAAGCAGCACTTTACTTTTTTAACTTAAGCTAACCTAACCCGCATTAAAAAAAATGGAGCAAAATAATGTAAAAGGAGCAAAATACTCAGTGAAAATTCGAAGGGGGTTGCTACAAAATCAAATGACCTGTTTTCTAAATGATTTAATATACCGGTATTTGGAATTTAATATACTATTAAATTCCAAATGCTTGGAGAAAGTTAGGAAAGATATGCTAATATGATAGCTATTCATATGTAGGTCTGAACTACATCAGTACGCAGTTTCGCTTACATTTGTTTTCATAGTCTCAGTCACTTGTTTTGGACTGCCACCTATCAAAAATTATATAAAACATGATTCAATACTTCTATGATCGTGTAAAAGTTGTTTCAAGACCATCGAGACTCTCGTTCAAGTGTCTTGAACAATACTCCTTTGAACGTGTAAATTTGAAGTATTGAATGGTCTTGTTCAAGATTTCTTGGATCGTCTACAAGCAACATTAGCCTGTAGACTGCTTCTGGTCTCAATTATTCCCATGTAACAAGACTAACCATATACATAGTTAGTTCGAAATAAGTTAAAATATCATTTAAGGGGCTAATCGTAATTGACCTTAAGGGGATAATCGTGATTTAAATATTCGTAAATAAGAAGAGATGTGAAAATTAAGTGTTAAAAGAAATCAGATAATTCCGGAATGATGAGATTTATATGTAACCTAAAGATAGCAATAAAACTTCTTATGTAACATTTTCAAACCAAAGATTAACAGTTAATCATCTTCTTCAAGAGGGCTTCCGACAGCACAGAAAGTTATAAATCCAAGTATTACAAGTAGTACTTCTGACAAGGGACAACTCTTTTTTTTTTTTTTTTTTTTTTTTTTTTGACAATTCGATTTCTGAAAATGCTTCATATCATCGGATGCAGCACCCAAAGAAACCGAGAAAATCAAGTTTTTAGCGGCAGACCGCAAACAGGGCCGCAAATAAACGAGTCCAAAGTTCGAATACAGAATGCAGAAAGTGCATATAAACATCATGTAATTTTGAAATGAGTGGAGGAATTGAGATCAAATTTGAGGAGTCAGTATCGAATGTGAAGCTCTTTGGAATAGGTATACTGCGCATCATGTCGGCCATCTTAAAAGTCACCATATCGGAGTTATCGAAAATAAAGAAACGGGAAGGACATTATGTGGCATATCAATTTAGGCTAGCTCATTCCCAGAAATTCAAATATGAAGTTAGTTTTTACCAACCCTTATGTGTTGAGTAGTTACGGATGCTGGAAATTTTGAACAGGTGAAATTAATGGTAGTGTAATCTGCCATTTCAGTCGATTCAACGTAAACCAAGAATAAGATCAAAATAGTGCTTGAGAACAGTTCTACAATTATTACAGTTGATAAGAAACTATTATGTCGTTAAGGCAATCCTGAAAGGTGCATGGGAGCAACCGATATAAAACCTTAAGGTGTCAAAAGTTCAGAAGTAGGACTAATCTTGGATTGACAACATATCTTATGCACGTTTAGTTGCATCTGTTGTGTACCTTAAGAACAGTGGTGCTATTCAGCCGGTTCCCACTGGTTTGCTAAAACCGGCTGTTAAAATAGTTTGAGTTCTCAAAAGCGTTTGTTATACCCCAAAAAAGCAAATTTTAGTTTATCTCTGTTTTTAGAAATTCTTACAGCTACAGGGTTAAACATGATCTCCCAGAACAAGGAATAAGCGTTTGTTTCTTAATTTGAAATGCTCGGACATCATAAATGAAAAATAGGTTCACATCTGTGCTGTGGTGAGGGTTATTTATATTTGAAACTCATACTAGTGTTGCCATGAGATGAGACGAGACGAGACACCAGGCTGTCTCGTCTCGTCTCGTGCAAATCATGTCTCGTCTAGAAATAATGTGCTCGTCTCGTCTCGTCTCGTTTGTCTTGTTTTGTTTCGTAAAAAATATAGCAGCATACCATGGGAACGAAAGTAAAATGTAGCAGGCTGCACCATGCTAATCAAGATACAACTAAGTTATTACCCAGAACACACAAGACAAGAAATGTCACGGTAGCTACACCGTGAAGCATTCACCTCTGGTGTGTGTGGTAGTCTGTTTCATCTCGGTTAGTGCTATGTGAGCTTTGTGGTGGACAAATATCGAATGTCTGTATTTTCTCGAAGTTGTCTTGTATCCTACCACTTTCTTCATTCCTACCAATTTTCCCATCATCATCTATTCGTAGTGGGCAAAAGTTGCCTAAAGGTCTTAAAAATAAATTCAAATAAGCTCACAAGGCAAGAACAAATAGTTTGCAAGATAATATATCTCTGGTCTTAGTTGTCGGAGGCTTCTCGACCCTGGCTTCTTTTTTTTACATTCTGAAACATTGAAATTTGTTTCACCAGTTTCAATACACGAATATACAGTAAATTGCTCATAGCTACGTCGAAGATGAAGACACTAATGTCAAATAATGTTTACACGACAAGCAAAGTTCGGTGTAAAGGTGTCACCATCCCCGACACTATCGTATACTATTAGCCCACTTGCTTTATAGTGTCGGTATATATATATATATATATATATATATATATATATATATATATATATATATATATATATATATATATATAGATATAGATAGATAGATAGATAGATAGAGAGAGAGAGAGATAGAGAGATGTGTGTACACTTTGATTTCATATATTCCAGCCTTTAGGTTTCACAGTGTTAACCCATACAAATCCTAAAACTACTTTCCATTTTAGCATGTTTAGATTCGTTGCTATTCTTATTTTTTTTTTTAAAAAAGGGTTGGAACCAAATATTTTTTTGAGTAATGGAAAGTATTTGATTGAAATTTTATACGTTACTGCACAGTAAGCTCTACTTAAAGTGTCATAGTAATGAGAGCTGAACGACACATCGGACGAAAAATGCTTGGGGCCAGTCTTTACCTCCATGGTACAAATCTGTTCCCATAACCGCAGGGTGTGTGCCCCTATATTGTGGTTGCCCCGTTTGTGTAACAAACTCATGACAGTACTCCCAGATTATCTAGTGGTCTAAAAAAGATTTTTGGGTGGCCATTTTGGATTAAAGTTTCTTATATTGTCGTGATCTATTCGCAATCATACAACGTACATCTTCATAGCAAGCCGAGCGATCTGCGGCGATAAACCATCGGCTTGAATGCCCCGGGTTGAGTCCCGGAAGGGTCATGTGTATGGATTTTAACAGCATTTGTTTTTTTCGTATTGTTGTCAGGGGGCGAAATCGTACGGGATAAAAGGATTTCAGTCTGAAAAAAATTGAGAGAATATCCTCCCAGGTTACTTTCATGGGAGTAAGGAATTAGTAAAAATATAGGATATACATTTTATAGCAGGTTTAAAAATATGGTTTAAGTATCCTATTTCTTTTCTGTTTAATTGTGTTCTTCAATGTTCGAATTTTGATCATTCCCATGATATTTTCTGTTTCAACGGAGTTCCATGAATATTATACCAAATGTTCTTTACCCTTATCAACTTCGGGAGGTTTTATGCGCCTATAAGAAACCATTTCTGAAGATAAATCAGGTCCTAATGAATATTATTCATTAGGAAAGGGAAGTATTCCCCTCCTCTCAACATGGAAGCAGAGGGCAATTTCGCACTTTGGTCAGATCAAACATTTCCGCGTAACAAAACGAAGGTCCCCCTGTAAAACCTCTTCACCTCCAGTGTTATTGTTAGTATCATAAATTTGCTGAAAGCAAACAATTTGAAGGGTTCGCCGATAATATCTTTGCTTTCTTCGTCCTTCGCCCGCCTTCCAAACGAAGAAGTGAATTTTACAACATGACTGCTGTATAATAAGCGAGCGATGTGTGTGTGTGTGTGTGTTAGAGAGAGAGAGAGAGAGAGTGAAAGAGAGAGAAGACAAAATTTTACTTGCAAGATGACGTACTTCAATTGCCGTTTTCGGTTCATTTCGGTTCATATATCAAAAAGAATACCGCCACCAGGGAATAAAGACAAGTGTAGTCTCTTCTGTTCTCTTCCGCCACCTCAGCCAGAACTTTCAACTACAGCCTGTATTACCCAGTTTTCAAATTGAGTAAGTGGTGGTGGTAGTTCGGTTTCTTGACCTTGTAAAAATCTTCCTTGTTTTGATTTTGTTTGTCATCATTTCAGTCAGAAATGAAAAAATGAGAATTCCTCAGTTTACAGCAAGGGGAATTGGGAACAAGACATTAAGGATGATATTCCTGGAAGCTCATGTATAGTACGCGACAAAACATAACAAATTTTTCCTCGAAGGTCAAGATCTTAAGGGTTTACTTGTCCCTACCATAAATCCTTCATTGTAACTAGATTCCGGCGTTGCCGCTCCAACTCAGGTAGAACTGTATAATGCTCTCAGTATGGCTAACCCCATTATGGTTATCATAGTACCCCGAGCCCGTGCAGACCTGTAAACACATCATCCCACAGAAATGAGTGCTATAACTCCAGGCTTTCTAAAGGCCTGCATAGGCCTGCTATTACACAGGCCTACAGAAAAAAAATTTCTTGGTGCCTAAAATTTTAGAGCTGATTTTAACTATGTGTGGGGCGCTGAATCCAATAATGTAAGCAGTTTTTTTCTATCAGCTCTACTTTGGTAGATACAGGCTACTGTACCAGTAGTGTTATTTACGTTACAATGTATGTGGAAGAAATATTACAATCCAAAATAAATATGTAAATTATAAATGATGTAACCACTATTTCTGCATGCTTCTTGCAATAGTATACAAAATAAGCAAAAGAAATACAAATATTCTCGTAATAACAAGTTTGAATATGATCTTATAAACTCTGCAACTCAAATAAATCCTACTGTGCTCTATAGAGATTTCTATTTGGAAGAACGGCGCTCTTTTCTCATTAGTGCTGCTATCTGTCGGTACTAAACGGAAACTAGTCATATAGTAGTTCCAGGAACGTCCACTAGATTGCATTGGTATTCTACTTGGCTAGTGGATCGTAGTTGTTGTCTTGCAGGTGGAGTGACATGTTGGAACATGTGAGTTTTGTTCTGAAATCATAACTTGTATCGCGTATACCAAGGCTTTATATTTAACATCCGTGTTAGTGGCCTGAACATAAAATGAGTTCAAGTCGAAGAAGTTGTGTTAACCATCCTGATGTGTTTTGCTACATATGTGGTGAGTACACATTTAAAGACAATAGAAAACATATCAGTGACTTTGTAAAAAAAGCATATCATGCATATTTTGGTGTACGCCTAGGGGACCAAGATAAAACGTGGGCTCCACATATTGTGTGTAAAATGTGTACTGAACACTTGCGACAGTGGACAACTGGAAAAAGAAAAAGTCTTAAGTTTGGTGTTCCAATGGTTTGGAGGGAACCCACAAACCATGTTGATGACTGTTATTTCTGCCTGGTAAATGTTACGGATATGAATAGAAATAACCGGAACAAGTGGACATATCCTGATCTGCCTTCAGCAAGACGTCCAGTTGTTCATTCCGATGAAATACCAATCCCAACGTTTCACCACTTGCCAGAGCTTTGTGAGACTGAAAACGAACGTAGTGAACATTCTTGTGACATGGATGATGGAAGTGACAGTGATTATGAGGGAATGTCAACAATTCCTCAACAGTTTAATCAAGATGAGCTAAATGATCTAGTTAGGGACCTTAATCTTTCAAAAGAATCGTCTGAATTACTTGCTTCCACATTGAAGGAGAAAAACGTACTAGAACAAGGAACTAAAATCACATTCTACCGAACAAGGGAAAAGGAGTTTTTACCATTTTTCACTGAAGACACAAATCTCGTATTCTGTCACGATGTTAGAGGTCTCCTAGAACACATGGGTCTTCCAGAATACAATCCAGATGATTGGCGCCTGTTTATTGATAGCTCCAAGCGAAGTTTAAAATGCGTCCTTCTACACAATGGCAATAAATATGGCTCAATTCCAATCGCTCATTCAACACGACTGAAAGAAGAATATGAAGCAATTGCTTTGGTTATGGAAAAAATTAAATATCAGGACCATCAGTGGGTGATTTGTGTGGATTTAAAGATGGTGAACTTTCTTCTTGGACAGCAAAGTGGCTACACAAAATATCCTTGTTTTCTATGTCTGTGGGATAGCAGAGACAAAGCAAACCATTGGTCAAAAAAAGAGTGGCCGCAGAGAGACGACATGGTTGTTGGTAAGAAAAATATTATTAACATGCCTATTGTTGAGTGTGACAAAATCATTTTGCCACCTCTACATCTCAAGCTCGGTTTGATGAAGCAGTTTGTAAAGGCGCTAAATAAGGACGGGCCGTGCTTTGCTTACATGGGAAACAAGCTACCTCAGATCAGCACAGAAAAATTAAAAGCTGGAATATTTGATGGTCCCCAAATAAGACAACTCATGAAAGATCCGGCTTTCGTGGAGTCCATGAATGAGACTGAACGTAGAGCTTGGACCTCATTTGTAGAAGTTATCAAGAATTTCCTTGGCAATAATAAAGCTGATAACTGTGTTGAGCTAGTGAACCAGATGCTTAATGCATTCCAAAAACTTGGATGTAATATGAGTATCAAAATTCATTACCTGCACAGCCATTTGGACCGTTTCCCAGACAACGTAGGCAGTCTGAGTGAAGAACAAGGTGAAAGATTTCACCAAGATATTAAAACAATGGAGGACCGCTACCAAGGAAGATGGGATGCCCATATGATGGCAGATTACTGCTGGAACCTAAAAAAGAGACTGTGCAAAGAAACATTCAAGGATGTCACGAAAACGAAGCTTCCGAAGTGTTGAATAGATCGTTTTGAACAAATTATTTGATTTTTTATTCATAAAAACTATTATAAAATGTAGTTACAGAGTTATTATGTACTTGATGTTTGTGTTTATATGGTTTTCATTATTTTCAAAGTGTTCCAAATAACAGATTTAAATGTCATAGTTTTCTTTTCACTTACAGTAAAACAGCACCTATGCAATTTTCAACGTTGTAGCAGGTCAGTCTTGCAATTCCTATATCTCAAAAACTAAAGCTGTTAGGGGAAAACTAACGCCATATTTGGATTCAGCGTCCCAATTCTACTTCAAATCAGCTAAGAAACACCCGGCACCAAAACCACTGTAAGCCAGTGTTATCATTCTAAAGGCCGTATGAGACAAGACGAGACACGAGCAATGTCACGTCTCGTGGCAACACTAACGCATACATACCATTATCAACAATTTTCGATCCATTGCTGGATTAAAGTTTTCCCAATACTTTTTTTTGACAACCATCTAATCTTGGATAATTCGTTTCCAAGATATTCGTAGTGCTACCTAATTTCGTTACATCATTTTGTATTTGGAGGCTGTGTAGGACCCTACTTGTCCCAAGTGGTGTCTGAAAAGATCTCCTTTTGTCTACCTTGTATGGTTTGTTTCGTAACAGAGTTATATCTATCTACTCATCCATCTAATCTCTCTCTCTTTCTGTATGTATGTGTGTACAGAACCGATTGTTTAAAAATTAGAATAACACCACTGCTTGAGAATGATTGTGTGGGTAATGTAAAAGTGGGAACAACAGTGAGCACATCTAAAGAACGATAAATATAAACGGTCAGGCTCATCACAGTTTTCACCAGTATTGAAATTGAAGCTGTAATCGACAGGAGTCCGAAATGATTCAGGTGCGTCTTGAAGATATCCAGTTTTGGAAAATGCATACCAGTATCTTATCATGTCCTTGAACCTTGGAGCTAAGAACTGGAAGTGGGTGGGTGATTGCAGGTTAATAAAGTTGTCTCATTGCCAAATTTTAAAGTCCGAAGACATGAGAATGATGTCGGTTATGTATTTTACAAAGTATTTTACAAGAAATGGCAGAAGACACTACCGTTAATTTCGCCTGTTCAAAATTTCCAGCGTCCGTAACTACTCAACAGAGAAGGATTGGTAAAAACTAAATTGATATTTGAATTTCTGGGAACAAGCTAGCGTAAATTGATATCTCACATGATTTCCTTCCCGTTTCTTTATTCTCGATAACTCCAATATGGCGACTTTTAAGATGGCCGACAAGATGTGCAATATACCTATTCCAAAGAGCTTCACACTCGATACTCACATCTCAAAGTTGATCTCAATTCCTCCACTCGTTTCAAAATTACATGATGTTTATATGCACTTTCTGCTAACCCTTTATCTCCGGCCCTGTTTGCGGTCTGCCGCTAAAAACTTGATTTTCTCGGTTTCTTTGGGTGCTGCATCAGATAATAGCAAGCATTTTCAGAAATAGAATTGTCAAAAAAGAATGATCCCTTATGAGATCTCCGCATTTCACATCATCAGCGCCATTCATCCTGACAAGTGGGCAATTTCATTTATCTACGATGACCTTTCAACCGTTCCAGTAACATCAATATCTCAGTTTGGGTTTGGGAGATCATGCTTTGGCGAACCTTACTATCATCAACAGCAGTTATTAGAGAATCAGAACTTATCTCTGTATTAAATAATGTGGGTAACTATAGCTTTTCGTCTATGGAAGACGGAGAGGGTACGATATTATCACAGGAAATATTTGATACATAAGACTTGGATTGTCAGTATTTAGGAGCAACATTTAATATAATCAGTTACCTTAAATGTGTTCCCACTTAGTCGAGAAAACCCTGCAGTCATAATAGAATCGTCTGTGACATTAGGTTGTGGATCATTTGCTGTGAGTGTCGTGGATTCGAATCCCTCTTTGGGCATGGGTCAACTGTCCTCTTTTACTGCTATTTCTGTGTGGTGTTGTAATGGTTACGGCAAAATCTGTGCAAATCGTTCAGCAGATTAAACAGAGATTATTTGGTAAAAGGCAGTTACCTATAAAAAAAATGCGTGCCTTCGGTGCTCGTGGTCACGGGTTCAATTTCCAAATGGGTATTCAAAAATTTCGGTGTTTACCCAGCATTGTGAAGACAATTGGAAAGTTATTTGAAGTGAAACGTAGCCGACTCCATTCTAGAAAGCCGTCATTTAGGGATTTTGGGTATCTTTGCTCTGACCACACATCCCCACTTTGAACGTAAGCCCACTGCCAGGTTCAGATCTCAAGGGACTGTCGTGCCAGGAGTTTAGTTTGTTTTAACTGTCTTAAATGCCTTTTTATTATTAAATTTTATTCAATATTTTTTTCAGCTGATTTGCGGAACTCAGCGCTACTTGTTTTCTTTTTAATTCATATTCATAATTAGCACAACTAATCACTAAGAAAAACAATATTTTCAATAAAATTCGTCTCGCATCTTCCGTAGCTCTGAATTTAGTAGTCTTTTTTAGTTGAAGTGCGTTTTATCATTTTCTCCTAGTTTTCCCCATTTTTTCTAGTTTCACCTATGTTTCTTTACACGGATGTTGCGCCCATGGACACGTGCTTAGTGTGTTCGTTTACAAAAGTAGGCCTTTTTCCTGACACTATAGAAAGTAAGAGTGCCTTATATCAGAGAAATATTGACGTATGTAAGTGAATATATCTGTAATGAAGTCATAATTACTCAGTTTTTGCATCGTACATAATTTCCCCATCCTCATTAATCTCTTCATCCCCCTTCCTGGATGCCGGTTTTAGTCCATTGAGCAAGACCCATTTAATGCTAGCTGTAACCGGCGGACTGATGTCTCATGTAGGTCTTTTAACTATAACATCGGCAATAAAAAGGTAGGGTTTTATTTGCACTAATTTTAGAACTTTACGTTTAGCTAAATAATAATAATAATTCTGAGCGAGCTTAGGCTAGTTCTCAGGATTCTTGCTTCGCAATTGGGTGATACCGGATTCGAATTCGGAGACCGTCCATCCTGATTGAAAATTTTTCAGGGTAGATCCTCAGTAATACTAGGCAAATGCTGGGTTAATTTCTAAATCTAAGGCTCTGGAGACTTTCCTTCCACTTCTTTTTCCAATGTTGTTTTCATGTGTTAATTACTACAATGTAAAATGGCCTCTGAGGATGTATCTGGTAGCTTATAGTAAATAAACAATAATGACACAATATATCTTCATGAAACGTGTGGGTTAATTTAATTACAGCCTTACAGTCCCAACAGATAGCTTAACTTTTACTATTATTTTCCTGACTTTTAAACACTATTTTCATATTGTTTTAGCAGCCAATTGTTTCGTGTATATCCCCACCAGGAATTGAACATGAGAACACATGAACCTAATGCAAATATGTTAAATACTTTTGAACACTTTAATATACAAAATACAATTCACATCAATGATACGGTGCATGAATATGGTTTGGTTACGTCCTGCAATATATGATTAAAGAAACCTGGAGGGTGAATAAAAAAGACAAAAATCTCTTTTCTTACTTGAAGGGAAGCCTTGAGTTAGTGATAAAGTCATACAAGGAACACTTTTATTAATAACTAATAATGTATACACGACTCCAAAAGTGCATTACCACCTGCAATTCTCCTTTTCCTGCAATAGCAGGCAACCCAAAAGGTCGGCGGTTGGGTTGGTTGCGAATTCCAAAGACGTTAGACGAAACCTCAATTTTGTAACAAATATATCAGTGTGGCAAACTGTAAATAAGAAAATAAATTGTTAAGAATGACAGTTTTATTATCATGACGGAGTTGGAAGACATCAAAAGCTACAAAATGATCTTACTTAAGCAGTTCAAAAAAGATGAATGACAAGAGACAGATATAAGAAAAAAAGCATTTCTCTCCTTCCCCCCTCCAAAAAAAAGAATCTCATAAAAAAGAAAAAGCTACATAAAGTAAAGGTTTGATATAAAAGCACCACCCAAAATTTTGAAAGTTGACACCCGAAAGGCAAGAACAACTGAATCGAAGTAAATAAAATTATGCACATATATTCCAGATGTAAAATGAGGGAATAGAGGCTTCGTATTTTCCTGGAAAAAACGGTTCGGTGAGACACGGACCCCTCCAAACATTTCATCACGAGATATCAAAAATGCTAGTAACAGTACGTCTATGTGTGTAAAGGACATGAAGAATTATAACGAAACTTTTTCTATGGGCAACACGTAAAAAATAAACAAATCCTTTTTTTATTTTCTGCGGAAAACTCTTTCAGGGGGCAAAAGCCCCCACGAAAAAATTTGAAATTTGACGCCCGAAAGGTAAGAGGAAGTTAACCGAAGTCAATGAAATTCTGCACAGATATTGTAGACATAAAATGAGGGAACACGGGTTTCTTATTTTCCTTTAAAAAACGGTTGGCTGAAACACGGGCCCCTCCAAATATTTGATCACTAAATATCAAAAGTACTAGTAACAAATGACAGATGGGGGTAAAGGACATGAAGAATTGCAACGAAACTTTTTGTTTGGATAATTCGCAAAAAATAAAGGAATATGTTTTTTTATTCTCTGCAGAAAGACAGTTTTATGGGGCAAAAGAACCCACGACAAAATTTTAAAGTTGACGCGAGAAAGGTAAGAAAAAGTGAACCGAAGTAAATGAAATATTGCACAGATATTGTAGACATAAGATGAAGGAATACGGGTTTCGTATTTTCCTGCAAAAAAGGGTTGGGTGGGGCACGAACCCCTCAGAACATTTGATCACGAAATATCAAAAGTGCTAGTAACAGTATATGTCAGATGTGTGTAAAGAACATGAAGAATTGCAACGAAACTTAGTGTTTGGATAATATGCAAAAATATACGAATACTGTTTTTATTTTCTGCCTAAAAATGGTTTTAGGGGCAAAAGCCCCCACCCAAAATTTTGAGATTTGACGCCCGAAAAGGAAAAAGAAGTGAATCGAAATGAACGAAATTATGCACAGATATTGTAGACGTAATATGAGGGAATACGGGTTTCGTATTTTCCTGGAAAAATCGGTTGGATGGGGTACGGACCCCTCCAAATCTTTGATCACGAAATGTCAAAAGTAGTAGTAACAGTATGTGAGATGTGTGTACAGATCATGAAGAATTGCAACATAACTTTGTGTGTTAACAATACGCAGAAAGTAAACGAATACGAGTTTTTAATGTTCTGCGGAAAAACGGTTTAAAGGGGCAAACGCCCCCACTCAAAATTTTGAAAGTTGACGCCCGAAAAGTAAGAAGAGATGAACCAAAGTGAATGAAGTTCTGCACAGATATTGCAGACGTAAAATGAGGATATGGGTTTCGTATTTTCCTAGAGAAATCAGTTGGGTGGGGCGCCGACCCCTCCAAATCTATGATCACGAAAAATCAAAAGTGCTAGTAATAGTATGTCAGAAGTGTGTAAAGGACATGAAGAATTGCAACGAAACTTTTTGTATGGACTATACCAAAGGAATACGTTTTTTTATTTTTGCGGAATAATGATTTCATGGGGCAAAAGACCCCGCTCCAAAATTTTGAAATTTGAGGCCCAAAAGGTAAGATGTGAATTGAAGTGAATGAAATTTTGCACAAATATTGTAGACATAAAATGAGCGAATACGGGTGTCGTATTCATAGATGTTCATTTTACTTCGACCTCACTCACCCTCGCCCTCGCAGTAGCAGTTGGCCCTCGCCCTCGTTCACCCTCGCCCTCGCGAATGGAATTGTCCATCGCCCTCGCGCGCCCTCACCCTCGCTGCCGAAACTTGTCCTCGCCCTCGCGCACCCTCACCCTCGCCATCGAAGCTTGTCCTCGCCCTCGCGCACCCTTACCCTCGCCATCGAAGCTTGTCCTCGTCCTCGCGCACCCTCGTCCTCGCTGCCGAAACTTGTCCTCGCCCTCGCTCACCCTCGCCCTCTTCGTCGAAGCTTTTCCTCGCCCTCGCGCACCTTCACCCTCGCCATCGAAGCTTGTCCTCGCCCTCGCTCACCCTCACCCTCGCTGTCGAAGCTTCTCCTCGCCCTCGCCCTTTTCGTCGAAGCTTTTCCTCGCCCTCGCGCACCCTCACCCTCGCCATCGAAGCCTGTCCTCGCCCTCGCGCACCCTCGCCCTCATATCATTGAGGGCGAGGGTAATTGAGGGTGAGGAGGCCTCGAGAGGGCCTCCTTCGTGAGGATCAGAGCATCAATTATTCAACCTATTTTTGAATTATTTCTTTATTGTCAGTGGCGGATCCAGGGGGGGGGGCGATCGGGGCGATCGCTCCCACCCAGAAGAGGAAACTTCTTTATTTTATATATACAAATAAAACGCATCCCAGAGTTTGGAGCTCTTAAAAGTAGCTCTAAGTAGCAGTATTACAATCCACCACCCCCACCAGAAGTCCGTCCTGGATCCGCCCTTGCTTAACATACGTCCTAAAGAAAGGAAACTAAACATATCATCGTATAACTTACTGTGGAACACCTAAAATGGAACAACTGTTACAATGGAGATCTCGGTCGATAGTGACGTTTACATCATTTATCAACAGTATCCAATGCCTTTACTTCAAAATGTTCCTTGAACTACGATGCAAGCATAAGTATTCAGCCACACAAGGGCGGCTCTCATGAGGGTGAAGGTGAAATCAAGGTTTGATTAGTGGCGGTAGAGTGACTGCCGCGGACTATCTGTCAGAATTTGACAGTCAACACGTTGGGCATCCCTGATGTATGTAGCGTAACTGAGGAATTTGAACAAATTCAAAGGGAAAGATCTAAAGAGCTTAATTTTGAAACTCCGTCAGCAAACAAATAAAATACTTCAGAGCACTCATTTTCATTCTATGAACCTTAATACAAACAAAAACTTTATATTTCCAAATGAAACTGTATAGCGACATTAATGGGTCATTTCAAAAGAGTGGAGGGGTAACTGTCCCCCTTTGCCTCCCTAATCGCCGCCCATGCTATGATGTGTGGCACATTTGTGCGAAATTAATAATAATATGATTAAACTGTTTACCCACAACAAAATCCTGCTCATTTTGCTGAAGTGGCTTTTCCTAAGTTTTATATGTTTCATATATCCTACAGTTTTTTCAGGCCTTTTTTTAATTTGTCCAAATTTATATTTCTCCTTTTACCACACAATCGTTCAATACTTGCACTATAATATTTACAATCAGTATATCATCCTGTAACGTATCTTATTCCTAATAATCATTGAACAACACAACATGCAAACCCTATCTCACTGGCTTGCACGCGAACCTTTGGTGCATGGGGTCCTGGGGACAATTCCGAGTGGGAGAACATTGAACGACAGTGGATCGAATTCCGCGTTAAACCTATAGGTCCACTTCTCATATAGCCTCGCCGACGAAAGAGGACGCTAAACGGCAATCAGTTAACAGTTGCAAATTTCGGCTGCATAAACAACTTGTGGAACTTATTAAATTTATTTTGTTAACGCAGCTCTTTTAACAAAATTTCAGTATTAACGTGTCAGATATTTCTATTTAAGGACAAGAAAACACATATTATTTATTTTGTAACTAAATGATAGCTCTACCCACGTAGATTATAAAAGCAGAAACAATGAAAATCGATACAATAGTGACTGACATTATTTTAACAAATATCGATTCAGATAATAGTTTGGGCTGTCACAAAACTATGAAAAGTTAAAAATTCCGATTAATTGTAACAACTTCATCAGTGGTGGACATTGGAGGAGGATGTATGCTATTAATCAACCCATTTCATGGGCATCCAAACTCACGAGCCCAACGCTCGCTAGCTCGGCATTCGCGCTCGACCGTTCTCGGGTTCAATAATTAAGCGCCATCCCGAGCGCCAATGAAATAAGTCAGCGCGAGTCCAACTGAGGGAAGTGAGCCCGAGCACGATTCCCAAAGGAATAAATGAGCGAGGGCCCAGTTGAAAAGAATGAGCCCGAGTCCGAGAGAGTCCAGAGCAAAATGGCCATATATGAACCAAAGTCATTCCATCAAGTCTTTCTCCATCTGATCTACTGCGTTCTGATGGTTCTCTCATTGATTGTGTTTGTTCAGATATCAACGCTCTTGTCATTTACTGCTGAATGACGTGAGTGACTGTCTGTCTGTCTACCAACACTCTTTAAACATGACAGTGTAGTAGACACTTCTTATCTAAAACGTCTCCAACACAGGGAAGGCAACAATGAGGCACACTTACTTCTTAATGTAGCGCTATTTCTACCCGGAAACTTTCATGGGAAAAATCAAATATTATTCTTATTTGCATTATTATTTTTAATAATTATGTACGTACACAGGAGAAATTGTCTACAGCAATTAATTGAAAGGAAAAATACGATTAATGTATAACCTTGCTATGACACTAACTTTTCATCTAGGGGACATGGCAGATGATATTTTAAATTTTGCCTCTCTCCAAAAGAGGTCAAACAGCAAACTCCAAAACAGTTGCTTTTAAGGAAGTTTGTCCTCCTCCCTCGCGTGCCCTCGTTCTCCTGAAGGAAGTTGTCTCTAGCCATCGTGCATCCTCGCTCCCGCAGTAACACTTGGTCCTCACCCTCGTTCATCCTCGCCCTTTTCGTCGAAGCTTGTCCTCGCCCTCTTCGTCGAAGCTTTTCCTCGCCCTTGCGCATCCTCACCCTCGCCATCGAAGCTTGTCCTCGCTCTCGCGCACCCTCGCCATCGCTGCAGAAACTTGTCCTCGCCCTCGCACACCCTCGCCCTCGCGCACCCTCGCCCTCGCTGCCGAAACTTGTCCTCGCCCTCGCGCACCCTCACCCTCTTCGTCGAAGCTTTTCCTCGCCCTCGCGCACCCTCACCCTCGTCATCGAAGCTTGTCCTCGCCCTCGCGCACCCTCGCCCTCGCGGCCAAAACTTGTCCTCGCCCTCGCGCACCCTCACCCTCGACATCGAAGCTTGTCCTCGCCCTCGCGCACCCTCGCCCTCGCGACCAAAACTTGTCCTCGCCCTCGCGCTCCCTCGCGTCACTGTGGGCGAGGGAACTTGAGGGTGAGGATGCCCTCGAGAGGGCCACCCTTGCGAGGGTGAACATCTCTGGTCGTATTTACCTGAAAAATAAAAACGGTTAGGTGAGGCACGGACCCCTCCTAACCTTTGATCACGAAATATCGTAAGCGCTAGTAACTGTATGTCATATGTGTAAAGGACATGGAGAGCTCCAGCGTGACTTTCTGTTCGACAACACGCAAAAAATAAAGGAATATATTTTTTTCTACGGAAAAACAGTTTTAGGAAGCAAAAGAACCCACAACAAACTTTTGAAAGTTGACGCTTGTAAGGCAAAAAGAAGTGAACCGAATTGAATGAAATTGTGCACAGATATTGTAGACGTAAAATCGCAATACGGGTTTCGTATTTTTATGGAGAAAACGGTTGGGTGGGGCGCCGACCCCTCCAAATATTTGATCACAAAAATTAAACGCGCTAGTAACATTATGTCAGAAGTGCGTAAAGGCCACGAAGAATTCCAATGAAATTTTTTGTATGGTCAGTACGCAAAAAATAAAGGAATATGTTTTTTTTAATTTCCTGTGGAGAAACAGTTTTAGGGGGCAAAAGAGCCCACCATAAAACAATTGAAACTTGACGCCCGACAGGTAAGAAGAGATGAACCGAAGTGAATCAAATATTGCACAGATATTGTAGGTTTAAAAGGAGGGAATACGAATTTTCCTGAGAGAAAGGGTTAGGGGCATGGATCCCTCCAAACCTTTGATCACGAAATATCAGAAGCGCTAGTAACAGTATGTCAGATGGGTGTAAAGGGCATGAAGAATTGCAGCGAAACATTGTGAATGGAAAATACGCTAAAAATAAAGGAATACGGTTTTCTTATTTTCTGGGGGAAAAAATTGTTTGACGGGTCAAAAGCTCCCACCCAAAAGTTTGAAAGTTGACACTCGAAAGGCAAGAAGAAACGAGCCGAAGTGAATGAAATTTGCACAGATATTGCAGACGTAAAATGAGGATACGGGTTTCGTATTATCCTCGAGAAAACAGTTGGGTGTAGCGTCGACCCCTCCAAACCTTTGATCACGAAAAATCAAAACTGCTAGTAACAGTATGTCAGATGTGTGTAAAGTACATGAAGAATTGCAACGAAACATTTTGTATGGACAATACGCTGAAAACAAAGGAATACAGGTTTTTTTCGCGGAAAAACGGTTTTATGGGACAAAAGACCCCACCCCAAAATTTTGAAATTTGACGCCCGAGAGGCAAGAAGAAGTGAGCCGAAGTAAATGAAATTTTGCACAGATATTGTAGACATAAAATGAGGGTATAAAGTTTCGTATTTTCCTGGGGGAAACGGTTGCATATGGCGCCTACCCCTCCAAACCTTTGGTCACGAAATATCAAAAGTGCTAGTAACAGTATGTCCGATGTGTGCAAAGGACATGAGGAATTGCAACGTAACTTTGTGTATGGACAATACGCAAAAACTAAAGGAATACGGATTCTTTCTTCTGCGGGAAAACAGTTTTAGGCAAGAGCCTCAGCCAATATTTTGAAAGTTGACGCCCGAAAGACGAAAAGAAATGAACCGAAGTGATTGAAATTCGGGTATCTTGAAAGTCCAACTTCGGGTATCTTCAGAAAAAAGTAAACCAGCTTCGAACCTCGAAGCCAACCTTTGGAATCGGGGAAAATTTTGTAGATGTGTTTTCTTTTTCTTTTAAGTATAATAAGACTTCTTACTAACTGTATAAAAGAAGCAACATTGAATGAAATACTTAATGATGCCATATTTTGAAACTTTGTATTAATGTCAGTACATGCTTGTTTGGCATTTAGCACTCCATACGTAATTAAATATGTAGATACGTAAACGAAACTTTCCATATGTGAAAGAATGCTGAAAGTTAAGACATAGAACATAATTCCCACGTGAGTACTAAAATATAAGTCAAAATAGAACAAAAACAGCATTTGCAGTGGATATGAATCAGAGCCCTGCACCGGCCGGGCGTGCCCGGTTCGGCCCGTCCCGGCCCGTTTCTTGTAATATCAAACTGGACCGGGCCCTAATCGGGCAGAGCCCGTCGGACACAAATGCTATAGGGCCGAACCGAGCGCATGTATTTCCGGGCCGAGCCAAGTCTCTTAAATGTCCTCCACTACCCCTGCCTTTGCGCGTTCGTACGGTCTTACTGTGAGCCTATGTTAATAGTAATGTGTTTGGGAAACTGACTCTTTGTTCAAGGCTGCAAAGTACTGTAATACTACTAATATTACTACATCTACTACTACTACTACTACTACTACTACTATTACTACTACGACCACTGCTAATACTATTACAACTGCTACGACTTCGCGTCAGAGTTGGCATGTCTTGTGGTACAGAATTTACATTATAAGTACAGAAAAAAAACGGAGAAATGCTAGTTATTATGGCCGGTCTGCATAGAATGTGAAGCGATGCTTGATCTACGAGGGACAACGATGGCTCAGTAAGTAAGGCACTCACATCTGATGCTAGAGGACGTTGGACCAATCCCTGCTCGTGCTATGTGAGATTTGTGGTCGACGAACACCGTGTACGTTGGAGTTTTCGGGGTGGTCCCGTTTCCTCCCACTGTTTTCATTACACCAATTCATCCCGTTATCATCCATACGGCCTGAGCCGTAGCTACCTAAAGAACGTATGATGAAGTACTTGACCTACTAAGTAAATTTGGTACGCTACCATTAGACCACGGAGGCCGAAACCTTGAACTGGCGTGTTCATAAAATCAGTGCAATTTGTAGTAATTTTTAATTAGCAGGGCAAATACCAAATGGTGTTACATGTTCCTGTATGGTTTATAGTATGATACTACAAATATAACAAAATATAATGATACAGTAAATCACTAAGACGCCACGGTCTATTAGTTGTTCCTGGAACGGTGGCTCAGTGGTTGAGCGTTCACCTCTGGTGCATGGGATCCCTGGTTCGATCCCAGCTCGCGCCAAGTGAACTTTGTGGTGGACAAACACCGTGTGGGGGGTTCTTGGCGCTCTCCCGTTTTCTCCCACTTTATTAATTCCACCATTTTATTTATTTCTCATCATCACCGTCTCCTTTAGCCTAGCCGGCATATCTGTGGGACGTAAAACTCGAAAATTTCATTTTCATTGTTTTGTTTTCGTATTACTAGTAATAGCTGTAGTAGTATTCGCTGTCGTATTAGTATAGTAATGAGTAGTAGTAGTAGTACGAGGTCGGGCCGGGTCGAACCGGGCACAGAATACAGATCCATCCGGGCCGGGCCGTCTTCGGGCCTGAGTTTGCAGGGATCTGATATGCATTTCATAATTATCTAGAGGGCCGCATACATAGCTAGAACCACGTTCGAAGAGTGCGTGCGTTAGCTGAGTAGCAAGCCGTTAGATTTCAAATTGTAAGATTATGAGTTCGATTCTCATCTGGGTCAATGCTTTTTTTATGAAATTCTATTTTCCGCAATGCATGAAAAATTATATAAAATAATTATACTAAAATACATCAGTTGTATATATATATATAACATAATCATTGCAGAACATAGTAATTATTATGGTTAAAAATAACATCTGATATAGGTGTTCATAGTAGGTCGGTATTGTATATAAGAATGTTAAATACAAATTAAGAAAATAATACCATAGCAAGAAATAGGTTATATAGTGTATTTATTTGCAGCTATTTGTCATATATAGGTTACTTCTCAAAATTCATATTACAGCATGTAATTTATGTTGTTGAAAAATTATCCGAGGCATAAAAAGAGAATCCAAAGTCGGAACGCTCGCAAGAAATTCATGAGCCCCAAAGGTCACGTGAGCAGACTGGAATTGTCCTTATGAAGCATGCCACAGCAGAAAGTCTTTACATAGATTTTCAATTCAATACCTGATATATGCTTTTGCAGTGTTGAAGTGGTGATGCCCTGGGTCGCCCTCTTTCTCTCTCTCTCGCTCACTCTGTATATATATATATATATATATATATATATATATATATATATATATATATATATATAGATAGATAGATAGATATATGTGTGTGTGTGTGTGTGTGTGTGTGTATGTATGTGTGTGTGTGTCAACATATTTCTGATATGTCTAGAGCAATTTAAGCCATATTTCTTACAATATGGAAGAGAGTACTGTCGGCATACATATTAAAAATGTTTGAAAAGAATCGATATTAGTATCAAATCCATAGTTCGTGGTCGCTTAGGTGTTTGTTCAACTTTCAATTCAAGTCCAATTAAGCCCCTATTAGCACCCAGGGTGGTTACGTAGCGACATAAAAATATAGAAATCAACCGATATTAGAGTCGAATCGTAATTCTTCAGCGCCGCTAACAGTGCCGCATTTCCCATTAGTTCAACTAGGCTCGTGCCTAGAGGGCAACATCTTTGAAGAGCGCAATGTCTAAAAATTAAATAATATTTTATTTTTTTATGAAAAAGTTAAAAAATCAAGAGCAAATATTCTATTTCTTTTACTATTCTAATATGTTTAATGAAAGCGTAAGAAATCTAAAAATAATTCAGAACATGTTTCTCATTTGTTATTTTTTGTTACGTAGTTGTAGCTGTAGCATCTAGTGTGTGGTATTTAACTGTAATAAATTCACTAATTAAGCATATTCGAATTGTTTTATTTTTAAGTTAGGGATCAAGGGGCGGAAAAATATGTAGTAATTGGGGTCGCCGAGAGCAAAAGTGCGTGGGACGCAGAGCTAATAAATGCAGCACTGGTCTCTAAATTAATTGGTAGAAACTTTAATGCCATTTAAGACCAAATTTCGTCCTAGCGGTGGCAGTATCCGTTTGCTCTCCTATGGGAAATCAAAAGGGATGACATCAAAATTATAAAAAAGACCGATATTAGTGTCGAATCCATCATTTTGGGGGTCGCTTGGATAAAGAGTGGCACTCCAGATGCCATGATAGTTAAGCCCCCATTAAAACCCCAAAACAGTGTGCGAAATCGTGACACGTAGAAATAATTGAAAATGACCAATGTTAGTGTCGAATCCATACCTTTCGGTGTCCCCAGGTTCATTGGGAGCAATTCTGATGACCTTTAAGTTCATCTTCCAGTAGGAGTAAGATCCCCTATCATATCTAATAAGGAGAGTCGAAGAGAGCAATACATACAATGATTCAAAACGACCGATATTAGTGTAGAGTCCATAGTTTCGTTATCACCGAAATAAATAGCAACACTTCTGAACGAACATGTCAGCTGGATTTTGAATTTACAGGAGCAGTATAGAAGGCATTGCTCGCACAGCTCTAAGTATTTTAATGTTTCTGCATAAATGAATATTCCAAGCTAACTCCGGAATGTCTGGGACAACCTTTACGAAACTTTGCGGACATATTACTTTCAATCTAAGAAAATATTGTAGTAGTATGAAGTTATGGAAGTGGGAGGTGTGACATGTAAAAATAATGTAAAACGACTGATCTTAGCGTTTTATCCATAATTTTCTCGGTTGTTGACATGGGCAGTGCTGCTCCCAATAAAGTTTACATCCAAATTCATTCCCATCTTCACATGAAGATGGCCTGGGAGAGCGAGAAATAAAACCTCAAAAATTACTGACATATTTGTTGAATTTATAGTTTTAGGGGTTGAGAAAGCGATTCTAATAACTTCGGAAGGTACTAGTAACTTGTACCCACTTCAAGATGGGCTTTTTAATCATATTAATTTCTTACCGTGAGAAGAAATGACCATTTCAACTATTATATTAAGCCATCCTTCGCAATCGATGAAAAAATTGTGTGGATGTATGTTTCGTCTTTTGAATGAAATAAGACATGTTAAAATCAGATGGACTGGGTCAATGGGTCGGTTGGTAAGTGAGTGAAATGGGTCAAGATTTGTGAGTGGGTCAATGGATCGTGGGTCAAAAGGACGTGACTTACTGCAAAACACCACTCACTGTGACTCACACTGACCCATCGACCGATTCTGTTCAGCATATTGTAGACAGCATCTTCTGAACACTGGTGAACTTGTCTACGTTTTACTTTCAAGATCTCCATTTTTCTTCTTTTTTCATTTGTTTCTAATGAAAAATGTTCAGGTACTTTCGGGTTGTGATATTTGCAATTGTAAGAGTGGCAATAGCAACAAGAGTTCGATTTTGACATGCAGCCTGTGAGCTTTTAGAGGAGCTAACTACTGGAAAAATGTATTTTTGAATTACCTATCATATATGAATTATTATATAAAAAATTGAAAGTAACTATGTCTGCGTGACCACCACGGTCAAATTGCAAAGTCAAATGAAATGACGTTTGGTATATAATCAGGCCCCAATTCCAACAGGGAAGTTATCATACGCGTATCACTTTCATTATAATACATATCTTTAGGGGGAGTAGGGGTCCGAATTTTTGCGAAAAATTCAGTATCTCTCAAGCCGTTCAAGTTGAGTATCTCTCAAGCTTGAGTATCTCGTAAGCTGAAATTCAGTATATAACTCTATTAAAAATAAAGAGAACGTGTCCTGTCATTTTTTTTTTAAAAAATCATTTATGAGCGGAGGGATTTTCTATATATTGGAAATTGGTAGTGGGTTGATTTGTAAAAATAATCTAAAACGATTGAAATTAGTTAAGAAACAAATTGAGAAATGAAAACTACAGTTCTTCGCATTTTATACACTCTGCTTTCTATTATAACAATTGATTAAGCTGGTTTTTAATATATGGAGCATTCATAGCATAAGGCAATCAAGCTATAAAGTTGTGAGAAAAATGGCCATAAAATTTGTATTCCAAGCTTAATTACAAAGTAAAATGGGCATTTTTAAATTAGTACGGCATGATTAATTATATGGAAAACTAGTTTTTTTACGTTGGTCTACTTTATCTTGATTTGAGACTATCAAATTTCATCCTATTTTCTACCGAAATGTATATGTAAGCCAACAAAGAAATAATTATATATGATAAATTTAAATTCATCTTAATTCGGAAGATGAAAAACATTTTACCATTGTATACCGTAAAGGTCAGATCCACCGGTGTTGTAACAGAGCGGTACTTGAGCGATTGACTGTAGGAACTCAAACTCCGATAAATGATAATTTCACAGTCTTGTTTTATTACAAGTATAACCTCTTTAGTCAATGGAGAGGAGGACGTGGATCATGGGTCAGAGTTAATGACGATGGGTTTTGGTGGGTCGGAGTTGATCACAATGGTCCAGAGTGGTTCATCGTTGGTAGAGGGTCAGAGTGGGTCAATTGGTCATTTGGGTGATGGATGATAGTGGGACATGGTGAGTCGTGGATGAAATTTTCATTGACCCACACCATCTCTGGTTAAAATTGTACTGAAGAGAAGAGGCACCGAATTATGCCCAAATTTTGCACATAGATTGTACCCCACAAGAAAGCAATAGATCTGAAACGGTTCACGGTACCACCTCCTAGAACTCGAGATATAGGGTTTTTTCTGTTTGGCTAATAAGACCGCAATGATTTATTCTTCAGCAAGAAAGCTTTTAATCATCGTTTCCGTGAGGAAGTCAAAAGAACACGTGACTAGTAATCGTAACGTTGATTGTTCGCGCCCACCCCGGGATATTTGTTTTAGTGTTTTTTCTGACTCACCTAAATATAAACAAATCACACATATAGGAAATTCAACATATTTTGGGGATGTACATAGATTTGTGGTTCTTTGGCGTTCCGTCGTGTGTCTGCCGCTGGTGTTATAATTTTCAAAACGGAAGTGGAGCAATCGTAGATCGTCACTGCGGGGCCGTCAATTTTTGACGAGAGATCGTTAATTGCCCATCGGTGATCCACCGACGCTTACGGCATGATATCCGTGAAGTCCGTTGTCACTCCTAATAATCTCATACGGTGAAACAGATATCAAAATCGGAAAACACGTGTTTAATATTTTCAAAGGTACCCCGTGTCGAGGTAAAAACATTTGCCAGAGGGCCCCCCGGAGGGTCCCAGGAGGGGTCCAACTCAAAATTTGAACATGGCAAGGGGAATTAAGTAGTAAAACATTTGAAAGTATTGCTAGAAGAAGGAAGATTTTAAGAGTTTCTAAGCTAAACTTGAGCAAAATAGCGAGTCTTCAAGATGGTAATAAATTCATTGAAAATTCCGTGGCCACCTCTAGAAATGTGAAACTGTGAAACCGATATCAGAATATGTAAATACTTGTCTTATCATTGCAACGAATAATGCACTGACGTAGAACAAAAAAGTATAATGCACCAACGTTCCTTCCATTTCGGTATTCTACAATTACTTTCATGATTCACAATCACCTTGTCCTTTAGTCTAAAGACATAACCGTGGAAAGTAGAGTTTAATATTAATGATGTAATAAACCCACAATGGGGCACTTCTTGTTTTACCTTGGTGCATTATACTTTTGGAATGGTAAGGCAAGTGTTTACCTCTTCTGATATCAGTTTCACATTTCTAGAGGTGGTCACGGCGTTTTCAATGAAGAATTTATTACCGTCTTGAACGCTCGCTATGTTGCACAAGTTTATCATAAAGACTCGAGACTCTTACCACCTTTTTTAATTTTAGCAATACTTTTAAATGATATATTACTTGATTCCCCTTGCCATTTGCAAATTTTGAGTTGCACTCCTCCCTATACCCTCCTGGGGACCTTGGCGCAATTCTTTTACCTTTGAAATTATAAAATACGTGTTTTCCAGTTTTGACATCTGTTTCATCGTTTCAGACTTTTAGGAGTGCCAACGGGCTTCATGGATATCATGCTTCGTTATTCTCTTAGTTTTCAGATACAAGCCCCCATGCCGTAAGCATCAGTGAACCACGGATAAGCAACTGACGAACTTTCGCCAAAAGTCGCTGATGCCGCAGCTACGATTCGTGGTGGCCCCACTTTTGTTTTGAAAATTATACCTCCAGCGGCAGAGACTCGACGAAACGCCAACGAACCGCAAAATTACTCCCCCAAAATATGTTAAATCGCCTATATGCCTGATTTGTTTATATTCAGGTGAGTGTAAAAACACTAGGAAAAAAGCAAGTACCTCGAGGTGGACGCGAACCTTCAATCTTAAGTTTACTAGCCGCGTATTCTTCTGACTTCGCCACGGAGACGATGAAGAAAATCTCGCTTGTAGAAGAAAAAATTTTTGAGGTCTTAATTTAGCCAATCAAACAAATCCCTCTATCTCGAGTTCTGTGAGATGATACTGTGAACCGTTTTGAGATTTATTGCTTTCTGGTGGGGTACTATCTATGAGCAAAATTTGAGAAAATTACCGGCGAGCACTTTCGGAGCCTCTCCTCTTTAGTAAAATGTTAACCAGACATGGCGTGGGTCAATGAAACCTTGATGCACAACATACTGACCCACCACACATCGTATTCCACGACCCACCGTCACCCACAATGACTCACCACACAACGTAACCTATTCACCCAACATAACCCACTCTCACCCACCACCAACTATAAACAACTCTGAACTATTGTGACCAACTCCGACCACCCACTAAAATACATCGTCATTAACTTTGATCCGTGATCCACACCATCCTCTCTACTGACTGAAGAGGTTATATTTGTAATGAACCATTTTTTCCAGTAGTTAGCTCCTCTAAAATCTCACAGCCTGCATCTCAAAAGCCAAGTAGTAAGTCCTATTTCCAGTTACAATTGCAAATACCAACATCCAAAAGAGCCTGAAAATCTTTTTTCATTAGAACCAAATGAAAGAAGAAGAAAAATGGGTCTTGAAACTACAACGTAGACAAATTTACCAGTGTTCAGAAAATGCTATCTACAAGGCACTCAGCAGAATGGGTCGGTGGATCAATGGGTTTATTTTTATTCATGGTGAGTAGTGTTTCGCAGTGGATCACATCTTGTTGACCCACGATCCACTGACCCACTCACAAATCTTGACCTACCTGACCCACAGACCCACTCAATCTCTGATTTTAACATGTAGTATATAATTTAAAAGATGGTACATAAATCTACTCAATTTTTTCTCGATTGTGAAGGCTGGCTTGATACATTACTTTTTGAGATGGTAATTTCTTCTTAAGGTGAGAAATTGATACGATTAAAAAGCCCTTCTTGAAGTGGGTACAAACTACATTCCAAAGTTATTAGAAACGCTTTCGCGACCCCAGAAAACTATCAATTCTACAAATATTTAAGTAAGTTTTTACATTTTATTGGTCATATCTCCGAGCCCCTCATCCTGTAAAGATGGGGTTGAAGTTTGATATAATGCCATTGAGTGACTCACTATTCATCTGAAAAACCCAGAAAATAATGAATAATACTCTACGATCAGTCTTTTACACTATTTTTACATGTCACTCCTCCCAACTTTCATCACTTGGGGTATATGACTTCCACAATATTTTTTTCTTAGATTAAAAGTAATGTCTCCCACGTTAGGTAAAAGTTGCTCCAGACATTTCATAGTTTCGCTGGAATATACACTTATACATACATTAAAATATTTAGAGATGTGTAAGCAACGCTTTGGATGTTGCCCCTGTAAATTGGAAATCCAGGTGACACGTGGCATTAAATACCATTGCGTTTGTAATAGCTTGACAAACCCAAAGTATGGATTTGACACTAATCTCAGTCTCTTGGGACATTTCATTTTACATCCTTTATCGCCCGCAATGACGATGGGGTATGAATCGATTGAGTTGATTTTGAGTTTAACGTCCCATTCAGCAGTGAGGCTATATGAGACATAGACCTACTAATTAACGTAGCATCCGAAATTCATGAGCTCTCGCTGGGATCAGAACCTGGGTCTCCCACGCCGAAGGCGAGAACGCTATATACGCTTAACCACAAAGTAGCTTTACAATGCAAGTTGAATTTCCACTTTAACGCTATCGGAGTTGTAATTATTAATATCTGCAACAATGAGAACCATGGATTCGACACTAATATCGATCGCTTTTACTTTATACATACATATATATATATATATATATATATATATATCCCACTCCAATACCCAATAGCTTACCTTGAGAGTACTCTTTTGTAGACTGTAAGCACTATATGTAGGATGTTTGTTTACATGATGCAACATACACACACTCTCTCTCGCGCGCGTGTGGAGAAAAAGAGACCACATCCATATGCAAAAGCATTGAAGATTATTGAACTGAAATTTTTTGAAAACAAATCCTACTCTGCCTTCTTTCTAAAGTATAAATAAGTCTCTTGGATATGACTTCGTGTTCGTAGATTTCCTGTTTACATGGTTTTGGGCTTCGTGAGTTTTGCGTCTGTAACCAAGATTCCAGTTTGTATAATAATTTCTGTTTATAAACGCATAGTCTCTTTATCTTTTAGAAAGCGTAAATCACTTGCTGTAATGAGAAAATTGAGAAGTAACCTCCGTATAACAAATAACTGCAAATAAATACATTATATAACTTATTTATTGCTATGATATTATTTACATAATTTGTGTTTATCATTCACATATACAATACAGACGTACTGTGAACACCTATATTTTAAACATAATAGCCACATGATGGAACATACACACACATACAATTTATATAATATGTTGTGTAATGATTATATGTTATATATATATATATATATATATATATATATATATATATATATATATATATATATATATATATATATATACAACTGATGTATTTTAATGTAATTATTTTATATAATTTTTCATGCATTGTGGAAAAATATAATTTCATAAAAAAGCATTGACAAAAATGGGAATGGAACTTACAACCTTAAGATTTAAAACCCAACGGCTTGCCACTGAACTAACACAAGTAGTCTTCGTAAGATGCTTCTAGCGATGTATAACAGCTCTCTAGATAAATATGACATTCTTATCCACTGCAAACGCTCTTTTTTTCTACTTTGATTTTTATTTCAGTACCCAGGGAGAATTATGTTCTATGTCTTAACTTTCAGCATTCTTTTACATATGGAAAGATTCGTTTACGTATCTAAATTTTCCATTACGTATGGAGAGATAAATGACAAACAAGCATGTGCTGACATTATAACAAAGTTTCGAAATATTGTATCATTAAGTATTTCAGTCTATGTTGCTTTTTTTAATACACTTGGTAACAAGTCTTATTATATTTGAAAGAAAAAACACACATCTGCAAACTTTTTGCCGACTGCAAAGGTTGAATTGGAGGTTCGAACCTGGTTTACTTTTTTCCGAAGATATCCGAAGTTGGACTCGTTTTGCCTCGAAACTGCAATAAAGAATGTGCTCCACCTTTTCGAGACAAGGTGCAAGAAGATGTGAACGAAGTGAATAAAATTTTGCACAGATATTGTAGACATAAAATAAGGGAATACGGGTTTCGTATTTTCCTGAAAAAAAAAACGTTTAGTTGGGGCACGGACCTCTCCAAACCTTTAATCACGAAATATTCAAATTTCTAGTGGCAGTATGTCAAATGTGTGTAAAAGACATGAAGAATTGCAACGAAACTTTCTGTATGGACAATACGCAAAAAATAAATGAATAGAGTTTTTATTTTCTGTGGACTAACGGTTTCAGGGGGCAAAAGCTCAAACACAAAATTTTCAAAACTGATGCCGGAAAGGCAAGAAGAAGTGAATCGAAGTGAATGAAAGTGTGCACAGATATTGCAGACAAAAAATGGAAGAATACGGGTTTCGTATTTTCCTGGAAAAAACGGTTCGGAAAAGCCCCACGTAAAATTTTGAAATTTGACGCCCGAAAGGCAAAGAGAGGTGAAACCGAAGTGAATAAAATTGTGCACAGACATTGTAGACATAAAATGCGGGAATGCGGGTTTCGAATTTTCCTGGCAAAAAGGGTTAGGTAGGGCACGGACCCCTCCAAACTTTTGATCGCGAAAAATTAAAAATGCTAGTAACAGAATGTCAGATGTTTGTAAAGGATGAAGAATTGCAACGAAACTTTTTGTATGGGCAATACGCAAAAAATAAAGGAATACAATTTTTATTTTCTGCGGAAAAACGGTTTTTGGGGGCAAAAGAACGAACCCCAAAATTTTGGAATTTGACCTCGAAAGGCAAGAAGAAGTGGACCGTACTGAATGAAACATGCACAAATAGAGGTAAGATGACGGAATATCTGTTTCGTGTTTTCCTGAAAGAAAGTAACTGTTCATTGGACGGAGGCGTTGAGTGGCGGGAGAAGTGGACCGAATCGAATGAAATTGTATGCAGATATTGGTTATGTAAAATATGTCCTTCTGTGTTTCACAAGTGTTGCGTCTCCATCCGATTTCTTTAAATTTGGCAGATCAACAACAAGCACAAACAGTATAGCGTATTTTATAGTATTACAGGAGGCACCTTTAACTCTTACAATGTTTTTGCACATAAACAAGAACAAGTGTCGATTTACTTCCAGATCGCTGTTGATCTGCCAAATTTGAAGCAAAACGGATAGGGACACTTGAGAAACACAAAAAGACTTATTTTACATAGGGTCTATATAATATCTACACAGAATGTGATTTGCTTCGGTCCACTCCCTCCTGCGCTATTACGGTAATATTTACTTTCGTTCGGATGGGGCCTAGGCCCCAACACTGTTTTTCCGCAAAATTTAAAACACGTTTCACTTATTGTTTTGCAAATTGTCCCTATGAAGTTTCGTTGCAATCCTCCATATTCTTTAGGAACTTCTGATGTATGCTTATTCGCCCTTTTGATATTTCGTAGTTCTGTTTGTAGATTCTGTAGATTTTGTTCTGTAGATTTCAAGTTCTGTTTGTCTCATTGAAATCTAAACGAAAAAAGATAACTCATTATTTGTTTTCGGAAGTTAATAAGCTAACAATGCTTTCCCTTATTGTTCCTATGACTTCAGTGACACCAGAAAGATTATTTTCGACTCTATGAAGAATGAAATCTTAACTTCTGAGTACCATGTCCCAACATAGATTAACTACTTGATGATTCTTCATTCCTACAAAGATCTTCTCGAAGAAGTTATGAAATAAGCCAGTAGCATTGCCAAGGAGCTCATATTAGTTGATGTGATTTTGAGTTTAACGTCCTTTCGGCAGCGAGGCTATATGAGACGGGACTTACTGATTAATCGTGAAATCCGAAATACACGAGCTCTCGCCGGGGTCTCTCACGCCAAAGGCGCGTACGTAACCACTTAGCCACGAAGCTCCGAGACCATATTAGTGAAGAAGAATGTACATTATGGGAATTTCAGTGCAGACAATTAAGTGCGACGACTGTTAAATGAATATTTGTCATCTTGAATATATTGTGATAATGGTCGATCTTATTTGATAATGTCATTTATTAAAAATAGCATTCTCTTTTCTGTAACTCACTACAGTATACAAGTTAAATATCACACAGTGTGCAAAAGAGGGGAAGGGATTACAACGCACAGTCACGAAAGATATAAGTCAGGCGGGCAAGAGGAGAAAATATTCCCAACCCTGTTCACGTGAGTTAACTTCTCCGAGAGACTTGCAGCTTTCATGTGGGGTCTGTAAGCAGCTTTCCCGAACAAATCCACTATCTGCTGAAAAGCAATGTTCTTTTCGATACTAAGCTTAGTGATTTTAGACAGAGAAGGAAAAGAGTACTTGAATTTGTTTTCGAGGAAACAAATAATTCTTGCATAATAGTTTACAATTGCAAGATTACCTATTATAATTAATTTAGATATCTAAATACTGATGATCTACTCACAGGTAATAGAGGTGTGAACAATGAAAAGTGATTTCGGAAATTCAAGACTGCATTATTGGTCTAATACTTTTAAAATGAAATGGAAATTTTAACATCGCACGATTATGTCCTGGAGGCTAAAGGAAACAGATGATGAGTGAACTAAATGATTAATGAAAGATACTGAGAAATGAAGTGGAAGGCAATAAAGAACTCTTAGAAATAAATTGACACAATGCTGTTCAACATAAACTTACATAGTATAGACTGGAATCGAACATATAAACTTACATAGTATAGACTGGAATGGAGCCTATGACCCTCAAACCAAAAGTGAACAATCTATCATTGAGCCACCATACTTTTATTCTGACGGAAAGGCGCTCCCGATTCCGACGTCGATTGGTTGGGTGTTGGATTGATTTGGAGTTTATCATTCTATTCAGAGCGAAGCAATTTAAGACGTTGACCTATATCTTAACGTGAAATCTGAGCCACATAAACTCGCACCAGGAATCGATCCCGGGTCTCCCGGGCCGAAAATGAGCACTAACTATTACGAGGGAATTTCCCACGGTCCAGTGGTGCTATTCATCCGGTTCGCTAAAACCGGTTGTTAAAATATTTCCAGTTCACAGAACCGTTTGTTAAACCCAAACAACAGTAAATGTTACCCTGTTACACCCAGAAACAGTATATTTTTGATTAACCATCTTTGTTTTTAGAACCTGTTACAGTTACGGTGTTAAACATATGATTTTTCAGAACAAGGTATAAGCGTTTATTTCTTAATCTCAATTGCTCAGATATCAAGAATGAGAACTGTGATTACATCAGTATAGTTGTGAGGGTTATTTTTATTCGAAACGTATACATACCATTATCAACAACGACATAAAATTCGTGATTTTTGCTAGTGTTGTTCACGAAAGGGGTCTCTCTCGTCTCCTGAAGTATCATGGAAATTCAATTTCGTTTTCAAAAAGGTTTAATTATTTGTATTGGACGATGTCGTCTTGTGTCGTTTCCTCAGCAACACTACTTTGTGCACACAATAACACACACATGAGTAAATAGCATGTCTATCAGTTTTCAGTATTATAGCGTGTCGTTTACTCGTCATACATTGCAATCAAAAGATCTTATAGTTGTAGCATCTCTACTATCGTATAAGTTGTGTTTTATATATCCTAATCATCTATTGCATAATTGCTGCTCGTGAAATTTTCACCAATACTGTTTCAAGCGTTTAACTCAACAGCTTTCTCTATTTCTCTTTGTTAAGGAGGAAGTTTGGATCACAAATTCTTTATAAGTGAGATTAGCAGGTTAAGGAAGAATCGTCCTTAGTCTTGAAGGAAGTAGTAAAAGAACCCTTAGATAACAGGAAAAACACCCTTAGGTAACAGAAATAAGAAACACTTTGTAGTTGAATATTATGCTCCCCACATCAAACGAAAAATTTTATTTTCAGATGGACAATAATCCAGACATCTTCATCTTCCATTAAATAATCAAGAATCAGATCTCATGTAGACGCTCCAAGAAAACTGTTGATTGAAAGTGTTGAGAAATAAGAGGTGTCCTTCACTATGTGTACGGGGACACTTGGTCGAAAAGGTGTGACAGCTTTTTCAGTCCAGCCATTCTGAGTGAGGTTTTTCTTCGGTTTTCCTCATTCATACCGGGCAAATGCCGGGATGGCACCTGCAGGTCCCAGTTCACCTCCTTCCTTTCCCATTCCTGTCTTCCTTAGTCATTAATTGATTCCATGCCTCCTCGAATGAATGCGATGTTAGATAATAATGGTTTATGGACACACTATTATGTTTAAAATTATACGATTTTTATATTTATTGAAGACTGTTTTGTTCAAGACTAATATTAGTTTGAAGTGCTCAAGAGCAGAAAATAAAAAGAGTTCTAAGCATTTGGAATTGCAACGTCAGACTGAAATATTTTATCTTGTATTTTTTGTTTAATAAGCGTAATTATATTTTTTTCTTTTTCGATAGGAATTAAGAATTCTTTTTATTCTATCATTTTTCTATTGGAGTTAGGAAAAACATTATGAACAATTTTGAAACACACAAGGCCAAGGCGAAGTAGACTATTTTACTTTGTTATTTGTATGAAATATATTTTTTCTTTCTTTCTTCCTATATACCAGGTTTAAAAGTGGATCTGAAAAGGTAGGGGGAGGCATGAGTCACGCCGTCCTCCGTGCCTATCTTTGCCCATTGTAAATTTTTAGAGAGTGGAGGGATGCCATAGATATTTTTTGGAAGTGAAGAGACGACGTTCCCCCTCGTTTCCGTCACTTTTACCCCTACTATATATGGTTTCTATTCTTATTATGGAAATAACAAAATGGATATTCAGAACAGTTCAGGTTTTCAAACACTTAATGGCAAGAAGCAAGCATATCTCCATGAAATAAGAATATCGTTTTTCTTTCTTTCTTTCTTTCTTTCTTTCTTCTTTGACTCTTCTATCTATCTATCTAGTCGATTGCCTGAAGGCAAAACATCGCACAGCAAGCAAGCTGATTCGACACGTGCCAACGACAGAATGAAAGTCTTGATTTTAGTACTGAAGCTACGCTCAGGCAAAAAAAACAAGATGGCCGCAGGCGTGGTTTCTGTGCTTTGTAACATTGTGTTAAAAAAACAGACACAAGGTCAGTTGACAGTTGATTAGTTCTTTGTAAAACAACTGATAAGACTTTTTCTATTATACAAATCGTTGTTTGAAGCCTCTTTATTCCTTATAAAAACAATATATCCAAAATTACGGAAGCCCACAGGAATTGTAATAGAAAGTTGAAAAATATCTTTATCATTCAGATCTTTATTATTATTATTATTATTATTATTATTATTATTATTATTATCACATAATATTTTTCATTAATCCTCACAGCAATTAATACTTAGCAGTAAGGGTAAAAGTGCTTCGGAACACGGGGAACGCCGTCCCCCACCTCCAAAAAATGTGTATGGCGTCCCGCCAGATCCTAAGAAATTACAATGGGCAAAGGTAGACATGGGAGACGGCCTGACGTCATGCCGCTACCTACCGTCCCCCTACCTTTTCAGATTCACTTTATCCCTGTTTAGCAGGAAATCGATGCAAGAGTTAGTAGGATAACTACTATCTATTGATAAAAATCGTAATTTGGCAGTTATTAAAAGCAATATTTCTGTGTCTAGAGGTTCAAGCGAGGGGACCATAGAATTTACTATTTACATGAACAAAAATGAAACCAATGTTCAACACTGACTACGTATAATTAAAGATTTTTTTTTAAAAAAAGCGAAATGCTTACACCTTTTCAAAAGTAAAATTAATATAATTACTAAAAATACATTCATTGAAAAACTCAGGGGTAGCAAGTGCACCCTCTTAAATCCACTTGAGAGCGTTCGAGTCCAAATTCAAGTAAAGTTAACGCATGGAAAACCCAGGTTCGATTCCCGGTGGGAGTTCGTGATTCGGATTCAACGTTAATTACTAGGTCCACGTCTTCGCTGCTGAAAAGGACGTTAAGCTCAAAATCAACCCTAGAACAGTTAAACTAATGAGAAAGTTTTCAACTGTTTTGGCGTATGCAATTCTATTTTAAATAAAACTACATACACTATTTGATAATGGAAGCATCGTCAGAAATACAGTATCCAATAAAGCAAACTTTTCGATGAGGGTTAGTCTGAAGATACATAAAAATATTGAAAATAGTTTTAAAAAGTGCGTAATGCAGAAATACTATTTTATCGCGTATGAACTTGAGGCTTCTAGAACAGCAAGTTTTGACCAGATATTAACACCGCAGAACCAGGATATGATCAAGGGATGGACTAAACCATAGTTTCCAACTTTACACAGTGTAAATAAAGTAGGGTTGAAACCCATTCTACCCAGTGTATACCTGAGCGTCATGGGGGAGGCTGTAGCCCTATAAAATTTCCCTTGGATCCGCGCCTGTTGAAACCAATTCATATTTCATAACTTCACACACGGAACGATCAAGCACTGAATCTATTGAAATCTTACAACATAATAATTATCGAGTGTCCACACTTTTTCTATTAAAGCTCATAGTATATTCTATTATAATATAAATTGTCACTCATGTAGTGTGTGCTAATGTAACTAGGGATGCGCACGAGACAAGATTTGTGGCTGTCTCGTCTCAAAAATGTGCTGTAAAAGTGATGTCTCAACTCGAAAAATGTATATTTCTCTATTGCAAGAGCCATGTCTCGGCTCGAATTTGTCAGGAAAATCCTGTCTCGATTCGTCTCGTGCGCATCGCTAAATGTAATTCTTGATAATAATGTTTGGTTTTAAAACAAAATTAAACGGTTGAGGTGGACTCAGCCGAGTAGAAGACATGCAAATTATTAAATCGCCTCGCAACCTACTTGGCCACACACTTAGGTTAAACTCTTCACCTTTTTCCCATGCTATCTAAAGTATCGGCTATCTTAAATCCGCATTGCCCATTCGGGTTTTCTAACAAGAATTATTATGTTGCAACTTAACTGGATGTAAAATTCTGACTTAATAAGCATTTAGGAGCTTTGCAGTGTACATTAAAATCATGACAGAAATATAGTTAAGTCTCAGTTTCAACTTTCATGTCTACCTTGCATCCAAATACTTGTGCTATCATTTCTTTCAATATTGGTAGAAGCCAAAAGTTACAATAGATCCCAATTTTTTTTGCTTTAATTCCCTCTATTTGTTGATAAAATTTAAAAAAATATTATTACTAACAAGTAACACTTCCGAAGTGTAAAACTCCGATTTTGATAAAATTTGGAAGGTAGTTACTACACATGAAATAAACGAACCTTTGTTTCTTATTTTCTGCGAAAAAAGGTTTTAAGGGGCAAAAGATCTCACCCACAATTTTGAAGGTTGACACCCGAAAGGCAAAAACC
The DNA here is from genome assembly GCF_964235325.1 of Thermobia domestica. Classification (NCBI taxonomy): domain Eukaryota; kingdom Metazoa; phylum Arthropoda; class Insecta; order Zygentoma; family Lepismatidae; genus Thermobia; species Thermobia domestica. Next base: position 72,539,208 of record NC_137470.1, on the reverse strand, counting down.
AAGTAAACCGAAGGAAACGAAATTTTACACACATATTGCAGACATAAAATGACGGAACATGTATTTCGTACTTTCCTGGAAAAAACGGTTAGGTGCGGAACGGGCCCCGCCAAAAATTTCATCACGAAATATTGAAAGTGCTAGAACAATACGTCAGATGTGTGTAAAGGACACAAAGAATTGCAACGAAACTTTATGTATGAACAACATACCAAAAATAAAGGAACACGTTTTTTTTATTTTGTGCTGAAAAACGGTTTTAGGAGGGCAAAAGCCCCCACCCAAAATTTTGAAACTTAATGCCCGAAAGGCCACAAAAAGTGAACCGAAGTGAATGAAATTGTGCACAGATATTGTAGAAATAAAATGAGGGAATACGATTTTCTTATTTTCCTAAGAAAAAGAAAACCGTTTAGGTGGGACACAGACACGCCCAGAACTTTGATCGTGAAATATCAAAATTGCTACTAACAGTATGTCAGAAGTGCTTGAAGGATATGAAGAATTGGAACGACACATTGTGAGGGACAATACACAAAAAATAAACGAACACGGTTTTCCTTTTATTTTCTGCGGAAAAACGGTTTTGAAGGGCGAAAGTTCCCACTCCAAAGTTTGAAATTTCAGACCCAAGATGCAAGAAGAAATGCACCGAATTGAATGAAATTGTGCGCAGATATTGTAGACGTAACATGAGATAATTGGGTTTCGTATTTTCCTAGAAAAAGTGGTTGAGTGGGCACGGATCTTCTAAACCGTTGATTACGAAATACCAAAAGTGCAAATAAGCATAAGTTGATCAGAAGTTCCTAAAGAATATGGAGAATTGCAACGAAACTTCGTAAAGGGACTATTTGCAAAACAATATATGAAAGGTGTTTTAATTTTTGCGGAAAATCAGTGTTGGAGCCTAGGCCCCATCGGAAAAAAGTAAATATTGCCGTAATAGCGCAGGAAGGAGTGGACCGAATCAAATCAAATTGTGTGTAGATATTATATAGACCATATGTAAAATAAGTCTTTTCGTGTTTCTCAAGTGTTCCTATCCGTTTTGCTTCAAATTTGGCAGATCAACAGCAAACTGGAAATAAATCGACACGTGTTTTTGTTTATGCGGAAAAACATTGCAAGGGTTAAAGGTGCCTCCTCAAATACTACAGAATACGCTATACTGTTTACGCTTGCTGTTACTTGTTCTGCCAGATTTGAAGAAATCTGATGGAGACACGACACTTGTGAAACACAGAGCTCCTTCGTGGCTAAGCGGTTAGCGTACGCGCCTTTAGCGTGGGAGACCGAGGTTTGATTCCCGGCGGGAGCTTAGATGGTTCGCATTCCACGTTAATCAGTAGGTCCACGTCTCATATAGCCTCGCTACTGGATGGGACGTTAAACTCGAAACTCAACTTGTGAAATACGGAAGGCCATATTTTACATATCCAATACCTACATACAATTTGATTCGCTTCGGTCCACTCCTCCCGCCACTCAACGCCTCGGTTCACTCAAGAGTTTTCTTTTCTTTCAGGAAAATACGAAACGGTATTCACTCATTTTACCTCTACAATATTACTGCACGTTTCATTCACTTCGGTCCACTCCTTCTTGCCTTTCAGGGTCAAATTCCAAAATTTTGGACGGGAGCTCCTGCCCCCAAAACCGTTTTTCCCCAAAATTAAAAAAAAACGATTCGTTTATTTTTTTGAGTATTGTCCATACATACAGTTTGACGCAATTCTTCATGTCCCTTACACACATCTAATATACTGTTAGTAGCACTTTAGATATTTCGTGATGAAGGGTTTGGAGGGGTCCGTGCCCCACCTAACCGTTTTTTCAAGGAAAATAGGAAAAGCGTATTCTCTCATTTTGTGTCTACAACAGGGGCGTGTAGTGCATATTACCGCTGTTACCGGTGGTAACGGTAAAATTATGACAGTTTTCCGTTGTTTTCATATGTCTTTAAAATTCATCATCAACATGCGAAGATGTTTACATATTTTCCTTTTTTTCTTTTTTTTAAAAAAAGTTCGGACGCTCTATGCCGCATTTACAATGTTGAATGAACACAACATGCTAGCGCCAAACAGGAACATACTGTTGTTGATACCACAGATTTCAGAGGTAACGAGAACCCCGATAGCAGTCAGTCACTCCAGTAGCACCTTTCAGCGTGCCAGCCAGAAGTATCCTGGGCGCTCGTATTTGGACTTTCGGAATGGCCCTTTATGTTACCGTTCAGTGAGTGGATCAGGAAAAAATAGGAACATTCCCTGTCAAAACAAGGAGAATCTAGAATATCATCAGCATGTTTATTCTATTCGCTCTCCACTCGCTATAGAGGATCGAGCTGAGCTGACATGGAAACTTGGCTGTAATTTCCGTATTTCATTGTCTTAACAGTAAACATCTACTGCGAGACTGTATTTCCGAAGTGCATTATTTATATGTTAAAATATCGTTTTCGCATGACTGTATGTTAATACGTAATCTTTAAATTTGAATAATATACCAACAGAGAACAAGAACATATTCAATACAATTTTCTAACAAAGAAATTTAATATAGGTTTGCTTTAATTCAATAGTTTCTTATTGACTTAATTTATGGGAATTTATTATTATCATTATTATTATTATTATTATTATTATTATTATTATTATTATTATTATTATTATTATTATTATTATTGAGATTTTATTTCTGTTTAAATGGTAGGAAAAATTAGATGGCAGTTGTTTCGCGCCTGAAAGAGCAAAGAGTCATTCTCTGAAGTGTGTCATTGAATATATAGGAATGTCCATCGATAAAACACATTGTGCTATATGTGAACTGTTGCAAGAGCAAGTGGGGAATAGTAGAGATAATTAGGGAGAAGTAAATATGTTTCCCGGTGCTCCTTCTAATTCGACTACTTATTATTTAGGATTTTTGCTAATCAAGTTGAAAATATTTTGTTTTGAATTTAGTATAGAATACTTTCGATTCAGCAAATTTCCAGCCCTAGCCTCTAGCCTAATAGTTGAATTTACACTTTGATGCAGTTTGATATGTTGAAAAAGAACTGTGCAATCGTTTTCACCATACCATAGTTTGACTGTCTCAAGTTGTGTTTGACCGTTTGACTAATTTTCAATACGGAAAACTTGTTGCTCAAATGTACGATGGAGATTCAGTTATGGTTGGTGAGGTAGGAAGCTGCAGCCTCTTGTTAAACAGAGATATAAAGAAGACTATTTTTTTCATTGTTATTCCCATACGCTTAATTTACGCTTTTATTCCAATATGCTTTAGTTTTTCCGTTGACTATAAAAAAGGGTGTAAGTTTTTTTAAAACTATGTCGTGATTTGCTTCTTTTTTCTCAAAGTCTTCAAAAAGAACAGATGCTTTGGACTATGTAGTCAACAAAAGTATCCCAACAGCCTCAAACACAAGGTGGAACTATAGAAGTAGGATAAATGATGTGATGTATAGCTTTAAAGATGAACTGTTAGGACTCCTTAAATCTATGACGAAAACATCGACGAATGGGATTCTGAAACCAGAATTCGTGCAGCAAAATTCTATCAAGCCCTTCAAAGTTTTGGCTTCAATTTTTTATTTGAACTGTTTTATTTTATAGGATCAAGATAAGAAATCTTATTCAATATTTTACAAAAGAAAATTCATGGTGTATGTTACTGCAGAAAGAAAATAGATTACTTTGGAGAATATCTAAGATCATTGAGAGACAGTTTCGATTATATTTAGTAAAAAAAAATGTAAGAACCTGAAGAGCCACACCTTTCAGAAAGATCTAGGTAATTGAAGTGGGATTTGACTCCCCCTAAAAAATCGTTGCCAATGCTTATAGTTTAAAATGGTTGATAGGCTGAAAAAAATACTAGATTTTCTTATGTTGAAAAACTGGAGATACGTACTTGTAATATCAACAACCGGTAACAATTGTCAAAGTGTCACGACACGCCACTGGTCTACAATATCTGTCCAAATTTCATTCACTTCGGTTCACTTCTACTTATCTTTCGCGCGTCAACTTTCAAAATTTTGGTTTTGGGTTCTTTTGCCCCTAAAACCGTCTTTCCGCAAAAAAGAAAAAAACTATTCCTTTATTTTTTGTTCATGCAAAAGTTGACGCATGGAATTCTTCATGTCCTTTACACACATCTGACATACTGTTACTAGCACTTTTCATTTTTTATGATTAAAGGTTTGGAGGGGTCGGTGCTCCACCCAACCGTTTTCTCCAGGAAAATACGAAACCCGTATTCACTCATTTTATGTCTGCAATATCTGTGCACAATTTCACTCACTTCTCTTTACCCTTCGGGCGTCAATTTAAAAATTTCGGACGGGGGCGTGTGACAAAAAAAACGTTTTTTGCTTGAAAACAAAAAAAAACTTATTCCTTTACTTTTTGCCTATTGTTCATACACAAAGCTTCGTCGCAATTCTTCATGTCCTTTACACACATCTGTATACTGTTAGTAGCAGTTTTCATTTTTCGTGATCAAAGGTTTGGAGGGGTTCGTGCCCTACCCAACCGTTTTCTCAAGGAAAATACGAAACCCGTATTTCCGCATTTTATGTCTACAATATCTGCGTATAATTTCATTAATTCAGTTCACTTCTTTTTGCCTTTCGGGAGTCAACTTTCAAAATTTTGTTTCGGAGGTTTTGCCCTAAAACCGTTTTCCCGGAGAACATAAAAAATCCGCATTCGTTTATTTTTTGCGTATTGTCCATACAAATAGTTATGTTGCAATTCTTCATGTCGTTTGCAAATATCTGACATACTATTAGCAGCAGTTTTGATATTTCGTAATCAAAGGTTTGGAGAGGACCGTGCCCTACCGTTTTCTCAAGGAAAATACGAAACCCGTATTCACTCATTTAGTGTCTACAATATCTGCGTATAATTTCATTCATTTCGGTTCACTTCTCTTTGCCTTTCGGGCGTCAACATTGAAAATTTCGGGTGGGGTCTTTTGCCTCTGAAACATTTTTTCCGCTAAACAAAAAAAAAAAAAAAACGAATTTCTTTATTTTTTTGCGTATTGTTAACACACAAAGTTATGTTTCAATTCTGTCGTTTCAGACTTCTGATATACTGTTACTAGCACTTTTCATTTTTCGTGACCAAAGGATTGGAGGAGTCAGTGCCCCACCCAACCGTTTTTTCCAGGAAAATACGGAACGCGGATTCCCTGATTTTATGTCTATAATATCTGTTCACTATTTCATTCACTTCATTTCACTTCATTTTGCCTTTCTGTCGTCAAATTTCAAACTTTTGGGTTTGAGCTTTTGCCCCTTAAAACCGTTTTCCCGCAGAACATTAAAAAAAACTTATTCTTTTATTTTTTGCGTATTGTCCATACACAAAGTTTCGTTGCACTTCTTCATGTCCTTTACACACATCTGACACATTGTTACTAGCACTTTTCATTTTTCGTGGTCAAATATTTGAAGGGGTCCGTGCCCCACGCGACAGTTTCTTCCAGGAAAATACGAAACACGTAACCTTATTTTACGTCTGCAATATCTGTGCAAATTTTCATTCACTTCGGTTTACTTCTTCTGTCTTTCGGGCGTCAACTTCCAAAATTTTGAGTGGCGGCTTTTGCCCCCTAAAACCGTTTCCGCAGAACATAAAATCCTGTATTCGTTTTTTTTTTTTTTTTTTTTGCGTGTTGTTCATACACATAGATATGTTACCATTTTTCATGTCGTTTACACACATCTCAGACACTGTTACTAGCACTTTTGATATTTCGTGATCAAAGGTTTGGAGGTGTCCGTACCCCACCCAACCATTTTTCCAGGAAAATACGAAACCTGTGTTCCCTCATTTTATATCTGCAATATCTGTGCAGAATTTCATTCAATTCGGTTCACTTCTTTTTGCCTTTCGGGAGTCAATTTTCAAATTATTTGTTGGGAGCCTTTGCCCCCTGCCGTTTTTCCACAGAACTTAGAAAAACCGGTATTCCTTTATTTTTTTGCGTATTATCCAAAACAAGAAGTTTCGTTTCAATACTTCATGTCCTTTATACACATCTGATATACTGTTACTAGCAATTTTCATTTTTCGTGATCAAAGGTTTGGAGGGGTAAATGCCTCACCAAATCGTTTTTTTTTTCAGGAAAATACGAAACGCGGATTCCCTGATTTTATGTCTACGTTATCTCTGGGCAATTTCATTGACTTCGGTTCACTTTCTTTTGCCTTTCTGGCGTCAACTTTCAAAATTTTGGGTTTGAGATTTTGCCCCCTAAAACCGTCTTTGCGAAGAACATAAAGAAACCTGTATTGCTTTGTTTTTTGCGTATTGCCCATACAAAAAATTTCGTTTCAATACTTCATGTCCTTTACACACATCTGACATACTTTTACCAACACATTTGATTTTTCGTGATCAAAGGTTGGGAGGGGTCCGTGCCAACCCGTGCCCCACCCAAACTTTTTTTTCGAGGAAAATACGAAACTCGTATCGTTTTACGTCTGGATATCTGTGCATAATTTCATTCAATTCGGTTCACTTCTTGTCTTTCGGACGTCAAGTTTCAACATTTTGGGTGGTGCTTTAGCCTCTAAATCCGATTTTCCGCAAAAAATTAAGAAAGCCCGTATTCCTTATATATATATATATATATATATATATATATATATATATATATATATATATATATATATATATATATATATATATATATATATATATATATATATATATATGCGTATTTTCCATGCAAAAAGTTTCGTTGCAATTCTTCATGTCCTTTACACACTTCTGACGTACTGTTACTAGCACTTTTGATACTTCGTGATCAAGGGTTTGTAGGGGTCCGTGTCCCACCCAACTCTTATTTCCAGGAAAATACGAAACTCGTAATCTCTCGTTTTACGTCTGCAATATCAGTGCACAATTTCATTTTCTTTGATTCAGTTTTCTTGCCTTTCGGGTGTCAAGTTTCACAATTTAGAGTGGGGCTTTTATATTAAAATTTTATGTTATGTAACTTTTTGGGGAGAGGAGAGAAATGGTTTCCTCTTGTATCTGTTTCTTGCCATTCATCTTGTTTGAACTGCTTAAGTAAGATCATTTTGTAACTTTTGATGCCATCCAACTGCGTCACGATAATAAAATTGTGATTTTTAACATTTTTTAATTCTCTTATTTGCAGTCTGCCGCACTGATATATTTGTTGCAAAATGAGCTTTGGTCCAATGCCTTTCGAATTCGTAACCAACCCAACCGCCGAGCTTTTGGGTTGCCTACTATTGCAGGAAAAGGAGAATTGCAGGTGGTATTGCACTTCTGAAGTTGTGTATACATACACTACGCAACCATATCGCTCTGCTGAAATTCTTGTTTGTATGTCTAAAAATCTACTGTTGTGCCAGGCCAACCAGTCTGTTATACCTTCGAAGTGAAAGATATTCATTATTATACTTGTTCATGGTTGGGCTCAAGTAAGAAAGAAAATCAATAAAGAGTTTGTGTTCTCGGTTTTCTCTTGAAACACTGGATACATATATATTCTACTTCTGAAAATATTATTTTCTTTCGGGGAGGAGATTTTCCGTCTTTAAATAATTCTCGGAAAAACGATGTTTCTGATGTTCTAGGGCAATATAAATTTTCTTCTACAACAGGAATAAGTTCGGTTATTAGATTTTCTGTTCTGTTGCTTCTCTAAGAGGTCCCGTCACTGCGAAATTAAAATACCGCTAATTTTACAGTAATTCTGTTATATCTTCAAATAAATAAAAGATAATCGAAGAGTAGAACAAGACCTCGCTAGACAATATTATTTTACATGAGATACCGTTATCACGACTCACTTATCAGGTTTCGATTTCCAGTCATTTAGAAAATCGGCATTTATTTTCGCGTTTCTAAACGTCTGCAAACGGAAAGCCGTGACTCGTGATAACGGTACCTCGTTCAAAATAATATTATCTAGCGCGCTCTTGTTCCACATTTCGATTATCTTTTATTTATTTGAAGATATTACATAATTACTGTAAAATTATCAGTATTTAATTTCGCAGTGATTAGGCCTCTTAATCTCATTTCCTAAACCGTGAATGGACTTATTACTGACTGTTCTTGCTTACAATGTATTCATCGTAAAATTGTTCTTTTTTTCTTTCTTCCAATTTTTAAAACCTTTAATAAAGAACTCTTTTAAATTAACGTGCCTCTCACTTTTTTCTCATCCATTTATTATATAGAAAATCTTCGAACGTTAAATATTTGGAGGTTGTACGTCGAACGTTTAACACTGATGTTTGCAAGTTGAACGTTGACGCTTGGATGTTTACTTACGTTTGACGTGTAAATGTTGGTCAAAAACTTGATGGAAATTGATATACGTTAAATCTTTACAAAGTTCTTAATCTTGTTTCTATACTTTGCATTGTTCATTTTCTTGTCATATCAATTGTTGAAAACTATAATAAGTTTCCAACAAGTAGAGCATATCTCTCTAAATTTATTGTAAGATATTTCTCTCTTAACAAACCAGAAGCGGCTCCTCAGGGTAGGCAGGGTAGGCTAAGCTACCCTGGTTTAATTCAAGAATTTATTAATTAAATCTTTGTATTTGTAGAGCATTGTATCAGAACTTTTCTGAAACAGAGTCTTCAAAATGTTTAAATTTGCAATTAATGATATACGCAAAGGCCTGGACGAACGTACGCTCATCAACTTTTGTATTGTAGTTCATGAAGAACCCGCTAGTAACTCTGAAATAGCTAAGGCCGGGAAATTTTAATCTGCCTGCTCTGCCAGATATTTTCAGTGTGTATTACAAGTGTTAGCCCATGAATAAGCATAATATCCAACACATGTTCCGAAGCATACAAAGCGCATGTGTATAAAGCTTTGGCCAGCTCTTGCAGACTCTCCCTACCCCAACAGATACAACGCCGCCACGCCAAGTGCTGGTTTCCTTTTCCTGAGGACACTAGTATCGCTTCATTACATGTGCTTTTACAGTTGCGAACGGCATTAGGAAACTAAACGTGCTAGAGACAAAAATAAGAAAGTAATCCAGAGGGAGAGGCAATCGATAACAAATAATACATGTTGTTAGCGCTCGGTATCTTTTCGTTCTTAAACGATCGGCATATGAACAACAGAAAGAATTATTATTTCAGAAATAATAAAAACTTGTGCTTTCTTCTAATATTAAACAAGACGGCATGGCCATCTGAAAATAATTTATTATTATTATTATTTAGTTATGATGCATTTGTTGTGTCAGTAACATTGCAAGCGGTGGGCGTTAACTTAGGGACTCGCGCTTTCAAAGGCCTCACAAAGACCAGCGAGCCTAAGTACGATTTGACACTGACTTTTAGAAAGACCCGTCGATTCAATAATTAATAATGTAAAAATAAACAATTATGAATTCGGATTTGTTTACATAAAACATACCATAATGGCGGCTTGAAATAAATATATAATCTATTCTTGTAACAGTGCCGTGCCGTGGGGAGCGAGCGAGGCGACGACTCCGGGAGCCGAAGTAAGGGGGTCGCAAAAGGAAAGAATAAAGAGGAGAAATTACTTGGAATCAGGGGGTAAAAGTGAGGGGAACGACGGAGAACGGTGTCTTCTACCTCCAAAAAATATGTACAGCGTCCCCCGCAGTTACTAAAAAATTACAATGAGCACAGATAGGCAGGGGGACGGTGTGACGTCATGCCGCTACTACCGTCCCCCTATCATTTCAGATCCACATTTACCCCTGCTTGGAATATTACTAATATGAACTTAAATCATCTTCCTGCTTTAGGAAATGGTCCTCTAATGTTACTCATGTTAGAAAAATGTATGTATGTGCACATATATAAAATGTAAGGAAAAGTAATAAGAAGTGTTCACAATCAAGGAAAAGCAGGGTTTATTTTTCATAATTTTCTTACATTTCGCGCCAACCATGGTGGCATTTCGCGGCTGGTCTGTCGACCTCACTCAACCTTATGTTGGGGCGCCGTCATATACTCTCGCCCCGGGCACGGATTTTCCACGGCACTGCACTGTCTTGTAATATTAGGCCACTAACATAGACGAGTACACAATAAATTTGGTTTTATTGTGTATTAGATTATACACTTTATTTTAATTTGCCTACCCTGAACATTTTGGTACGAGCCGCCATTGTAACAAACTCATTATATACGAATACCACTCATTTTAGCTTTGGAACTTCTTCTATATAATAAAAGACAAATTCTGGCCATAGCATATATTAACTAATAAATAATAGCGTTACAGTTTCGGCAAATTATCTTTGCATTTATCTTATGTGTCTGATGAAGGCAAAGATAATTTGCCGAAACTGTAACGCCATTATTTATTACTTAATATATGCTATGGCCAGAATTTGTCTTTCATTATACCTAGGTATACATGTTTAAGGTAAGTATCTTGACGAAATATACATATATTTTGATAATTTTAAATATGTATAATATTGATTTAAATCTTCTTCAGGATTATAATATGTATTATAATTAATATAGAAACCTTTAAATTAACAAGTCGAAATGTATTTTATCCGAAAACCGGATTCGGATTTGAAATCCGGAATAGAAATCAGGACTTTGGATTTTCAAATTCGACATTTGAAATCCAAATATCTGGAATTTAATTGTTTCATAACCCAAATTTACCCAAATCCAGATTTTTGAAGGCACTTTTTTAATTTCCACTTAACATCAAGGAAACAAACAAAACAGTGCATTTCACCTTGATTTTGCTACATTTTCTGCCAGGGTTCACGATTTTCCTTTCTCTCTCGTCCCTCCCGTTTCTGTCGTTCTTCTTCGACTGCTTCGATTTTGTCCATTTCGGAACAACAGCGTCAGAAGGTCTCCGCACCAGTGCTTTTACTTCAGCCGACTCTTGAAAACAAAGTTACACAAAGGTTACGTCGGTCCCTCGCATCTACCAGTGACCGCTTCACTAGCTGCAGATAGTGGCGCTCTCTGTTACCCGTATCGGGAAACAACGACTTGATACCGATTAATATCCCCGCAATTGACGCTTCGAATACACCCTAGAAGCAACAGAAAAGGAAGGTAAGTCCACACACCTTCTTCTCGTGCCAGCAATTGAGGCAAATCCACTTATCTTGTTACTGCAGAGAACCCTTCAATTATGAATTTCAATGTTCAGAGCTTCACAAGTCACAATTTACGCTTCTGTCTACAAGCCTCCGCCGAAAATAGTCTACGTAAACGTAGACTATCAATTTTTATGCGTAGACGCATATCACTGGTGTGTATTAAAAAAGGAAAACAGATTTGCACTAAGCTGCTACATTACCTAATGTACGAAGGGAAGGTAACAGATTACTTGGAAATCAGGCATTGTTCTTTCTCCCTCTTAATAATCACAAGGGGAGGGAAAAAGTTCTTTCAGGATCAGACATTTGTATTTCTATAAGGGTCCCCCGTTCTAATGTTTCCCCCCCACGTAAGCTTGTCTGGCTACACAACTGTAACAGGTGAAAGTATATAGCCCTGTATTTCATTTTAGACACAATCTCACCATGTACTTCATAGACCAAGCGAAACCTGAATAAAGAGCTCAGTATCGTGTCAAAGATATAAACACTGGACCTCTCGAATATTAAGCTAATAGTTTAATATTGACAAACTATAGTTTGATTAATTCGATATGACCAAGTTTGATTGTATCTTTCACATCATCCAGCATGCCATCCCTATGGTCCAATGACTCGAGTACGGAATTTCGGATTTGCAATGGGACTACGGAAGAACGTGGATTCGAACTCAACGACGACTATCCTGAGATTCTCCAGGGTTTCTCAGTTTCACCAGGCGAATGTCTAGATGGTACCATAAGAAAGGTTCTGGCCGACTGCCCCTACACCCTATCCTATTCCGGTCTGAGCAATAGATGCCTAAAGGGCATGAAATGATTTTTTAAATATCTTTTTTTAAAAAGAAAAACCCCAATGTTTGCCTCTCTCTTCCATTTTCCACTTGATAAAATCGAATTAATGTGTTTGAATTTCCAGTTAGAAATCTAAGAGAGAACAAAATTTCATTTCCTGTCTTTTAAAAATATATTTTTTTACATAATATATGACATTTGTATGAGATGCATAAACAACTTTTCTTTCTTTTGACACATTACTTTTCCAGTCAACGTATTTCCTGTTCTTTTCATAATCCCCAAAACTACGGCAAATAGTCGTAAGCAATCGCACTCAAAGTACACTCACTCTCTGATAACCAGAGTTAAAATATGTCACATTGGAATAGTTTTTATTTCCTCCCTCGCTGAAAAGGAGAAACTGCTGTGGGTGGGGGCTACAGGTTGTGTTGTTCAACATTCCAGCGATTCCCTTCTGTTTGTTTCCAGGAATCAAGACGACACATTTTTTTTCTATCATTAGCTCACTCTTCACAGATAAAGTGAACGAAGAAAAAACTCCAGATGATGGGTGTGGCAGATGTTAAATAATAATAAAAAAAAGTTGTAATGAATAAAACAGATCTTTTCTGAAATGCATGGCTGCTACCAATCTGCAGTCTTTCGAAGAAGCACGGAAGCCTGACAAAAGTTTTCTGAGTATACTAATGATTGCAATCTCAATTATGGGGGTGTTACAGAGTATGTGGAGCGAAATTCTTTGGGGGGAAAGGAAGGTGTCAATCGAAATTCGGGGGTGTGTTGAGAAGTGTAGGAAAATCCCTGCCATTATCCGTTCAGACATGTAGCGCGTCGTTCAGTAACATCACGTTATACAAAACATTCTCGATAAGAGTGCCGAATCATCCAAGCAATTGCTTGATACACTACATGTCTGAACTGAAATGCTACATCAAGATAAATACTTACATTTAAAAGCAGTATTCATATTTTTCCTGATACACCACGTGCTGGACATGTTACGTATTTCAACAGGTAAGTATGAATATAGACCTAAGCTGGAACTTCAGTGCTTGTATAGCTTAGGTATGACAAATCCATTTTTCGCGCAACATTAAAGTAAGAGAAAATCTTAATATGAACCTATGGGGAAAAGTTCATAGTTTCAGAGCTAGTGCTGTTCAAAATCGTGGAAAAACAACTTAATTTTATCTCACATTTATTTCGAGTTCGAGAAACAGTGGAGTGGTGGTCCATATTAGCGTAAAGCGTGGATTTAGATTTCTGGTCTTTCGGCACCTATGGGCATTTAGCCCGTTACGTTTGAGGGATGACGTCCCTCGACGAGCACACTATCCGGCGAAAGGGAAGGAAGGAAGGAAGTGCCCTAGGACCTATATGTTAGGTACCATCCAGGCATTTGCCTGGTATGAATGAGGAAAACACAGGAAAACCTCATTCAAGGTGGCTGGCTTGATAAAGCGTTTTATACTTTTTCGACCGATTACCCCCAACGGAATCGAAGCGTAAAGCAAGTCGCACATGCGCAGTTCAAAAATGTTTACTTCGTCAACGTACAATGGGTGTGCAGGGGATAATTTTCAGACATCTTCTCAACAGAATTTTCAGATATGCTTTGATGTTAAGATGGATCCAAAGAGGCAAGAGATAAGCCTTGACAGCAGTGAATACAGAATGCTTCGACAGGTAGTCGGAAGTGTTAAGAGACCGCCAGCACCAGTCTCCGTGTTCTACTGCATAATGCGTGCTGCGAAGTTTTGTTTCAGATGAAATAATAATAATAATAATAATAATGATGATGATTATTATCATTATCATCATCATCATCATCATCATCATCATCGTCGTGAAGTATACCGTGAAAAAATACATCGCAGTATGTGTTATTCCGAACACAGGAAACCGTGATACTGGCGGTTTCTAAGACTTCCGACTTCCAGCAAAACCATTCCGTGCCCACTGTTGTCAAGGCTTACCTTCTGCCTTCTTTGGACCCACCTTAAATTCAGAACACATTTGTAAATTATGTTGAGAACATATGTGGGAATTATATGCTGTAGGGATCCTCTGCACACCGAAGAATTATGCATTTTTGCATTGCGTATGAATGACTCGCTTTACTCTGATATGTACCGCCACTCCATGGTTTCTCGAATTCAAATTAACGCGTGGTCAAACTTAGATTTCCCACGATTTTGGACAGATCTGAAAACGTGTACTTTCCCCCATACGTTCATATGAACATTTTCTCCTATTTGGATGTGAGAAATCACCTCTTAGAGTTTGCTATAATAGTATAGTTCATTAATACCTTATCTATATATCATATGTGTGTGTGTGTTAGTGTGTAACCTGCACCCCATACACAGTATCAGGAAACTAAGTGATGTGACCAGGCCCGTACTTAGGTAAGTGCTATTCTGTGCTCGAGCACAGGGCGGCAGAATTTTGGATTTTTTAAAGATTCACAATAAAGTAATATTTAAAACTAGCAACGTGCAATCACGCGCAAGCACGAGAAAATATGTTCACGTTTTAATTCGCTCTAATTACAGTAGTTACTAATTAGCTAGTTTATCTGATTATTTTAAAAAATTCTTCCTTTTCCACTCCCACTCAAGGGTGAGGATGAACTTGAGCATCATAAAAACTGATACCGTCAAATCAGCGACTTCGAAAACTATGAATTCTACAATAATATCTGTCGTTTTCTATTTCTTTTAAAATCTCGCCGCCTCCATGGGGAGTGAAATATGACCTTGAAGTTGAATTGGGTCTCTAACTGTCACTATTCATCTCAGCGCCCCCAAAAACAATGAATTCAACTCTAATATTGGTCGTTTTAAGGGGGGTGGGCGGCAAACTATTTAGAGCACAGGGGTGCACAATAAATACGGGTCTGGATGTGACACTCGGTAGTTTGAAGTGTTTATTTTTTTTCTCTAGAATAGCGACATTCTGTAGCAGCAATTTAAAAAAATCTACGTGACTTCTGAGCCCCATGGTAACACTTCAGAAACTGGTTTAAAGTGTTCACTAATGAAACACACACACAAATAGTAGCAAATAAAGATTTTAGTGAACGCTTCTGCAGGTTGGAAAAACGAAATAGTGTTTCGTTCTTGAATCGGTTGTATTACATTAAATATAGTTACATAAAATTTTGAACTGTTGCTGAAGGGACGTTCATTATGAGCCTGTATTACTGTGTACAGTATTTAAATCAAAACAAATTGGATTATCTGCCTTTTCGGTTATGAAATGTTACTTAAATGTGAATACAAGTACTAAAAGATATTTATCAAACCAGTAGAAAATTACTTGGAAATAAATTGAAGTCAAGGAGCATCACTGAAACAAAATTAAAGGCATTGTAACTTCAGTTTTGGTTTTACATTTCGCAAGAACAAAACACCATATGTACAGTTAATACTGTTTAATTTTTATACAAGTATAACAACATTCTTTTGTGATACAGAAAACAATTCAACTGATCACACTTTCTTGCTCTATTGAAATTCTCATAATCAATCATTGTGAAGAATACGATGGGTAAATTTGTTATCTGCGCTTTTGCAGATAAAATAGAGCAAGACCAGACTCTTCTCCATCCATACGAAAAGCAGAGGGATCTTTGATTCTGTAGAAAATCTGAAAAGAAAGGGAAGATCAATATATCATATGACTAAAGAATGCACACCAGCGATATTCAAAACGATAAGTCCACAAATGATCGTAGTCACAGAGAAAATATTTACAGTTTAAAGCAATGGCACTTAATGCTTAATACTGTCCCATGATACTTCAGGTCAAAAGTTGGTCAACAACAATGTCTCATAGATTCCAAACAACGCTTTAAAGACTAAATTAAATTAGCTACCATATTTCTAACATGTTAAAGCAAACAGCACATGAAAGGTAAGTTAAATACAAAAGCACGCAACATTTGTGCAACAAACATTCCGAGTATTCGACATTAATATACTTTGGATGTGCATTACCCTGTTCGTGTCACTTGCGCTATTAATTTTGGAATGTTTTTTTCTAAAAGGGCCTATCTGATTTGTCATAAGCACCGGACAGTTCAGATATGTTTTTTCGAATGGCACTATGTCATATTATTACATATTTCACATTATATAGATGGTTATATATTGACACGAACTTTTACAATATCACATTTATTATTCACTGCTGGAAACTAAGGACGCTACAGTATCGCAAACATTCAAATTGTGGAAGCCTCTACCACACTAACAGTACAACTGAGACAGATGAGAAAATACACATCTAAAGTACCTTGGTGTTGGATACTATGAACATGAAAAAACGGGGAAAAGTTACATGAGGTTGAAAATTTGACTTTTTTCGAAAGGCTTTACAACAACAAGAATACTTACATAATTATCGTATTTAAGTACTTAAATGGTTTCCAATAGACGATCAAATCATTTTCCCATTTAGAACGAACATGCCGGAGATACCATAAATACTGGGCAAATTTTCAATACTGCTTAAAATTATGTGGCTGCAAGGACTTGTAACTACAACTACCAAAAGCTATTGTTGCAGTGTCCTTTTTCCAAAGAAAAGGAAAACAACTATCATTACAAACACTCTTTTACAAATACGCCATTTTAAACAGTATTGGCAGCTTTTAACATTTTTTATTATTTCTACGGAACGGTTTGAGAAATCTCATTGCTGTAAACGGCAAAATGATTTGTTTATCTATTGGAAAGCACATAAATATTTATGATATGATGATTCAACGCTAAGGTTCTTTGGATGTGCAATACTTCGTCCGTCTCAGTTGTGCCATTAGTGAGGTAGAGGCTTTCAAAATTTGGAGGTTTGTGATGTAACACTATAGTATCCTTGGTTTGCAACATTCTTTCTCGTTGTTACCATTTTTACAAATAGCAGTGTACACACAAATTCTTTTCAAGATAATTATCTTATGCAGAGTGTTACAAAAATTTGACACAATATTTTGGGAATAGATTCCTCACATCAAAATAAGAGAAAAACATTATATGGAACTGTGTGGTCGAAGGTGCATAACTTCGTAGTTATAGAGTGCAGAAAACGTACAGAACTTTAAAGGTCCATAGTTCCACTACTATAGAACCGATCGCAGTCGGGTCAAGGCATCACTGACGAACTAGCATGTGAACTATCCAAATATCCACCCTTCAGAGCCTTGCACAACCATTCTTAGAGAGGTAGGTGGAGAGTGATTAAGTACTGCCAAACAGCCTCTGTAAAAATAATTGTGAGAGCTCCTCCGTGGCTAAGCGGTTAGCATACGCGCCTTTGGCGTGGGAGACCCGGGTTCGATTCCCGGCGGGAGCTCATGTGGTTCGGATTCCACGTTAATCAGTAGGTCCACGTCTCATATAGCCTCGCTGCTGAAAGGGACGTTAAATTCAAAATCAACTCAACTCATCAAAAATGATTGTGCAAGTACCGGAGGAAAGGTAGATATTTGCATAGTTTATATACCAGTTCCTCAGTGATATCTTGACCCAACTACGATAGGTCCCATAGTAGTGGAGCTATGAACTTTTAAATTTCACTTATTTCATGTTTCACTTATTTCAAATTTCACTTATTTCACTTAGTTCATTAAAATTCACAATACACGTAGTTGCTTGCTTACTGCTGTTGAACTTAGGTACGAGCAATGCTTAAACTTATTTTACACAATTTCTCATTAGCTCTTCTACCAAAGACAACCAAGTTTTCTTTCACACTCGACCAAACTAGAAATACAGAAACTGAGAAGGTACTTAAGTTAATATCAATTCTTGTTACTTACTTGACTAACAGCATTTGTCACGTATTGTTCTCCTCCCTCACTATTTCTTTGATAAAAGCACGGCACATAGGGCATTCCACTAACAATGTTGCACAGGAGGAGCAAAATCCCCTGGAATGAAGGATAAGAAAAATATTTAGAAACATGGGTTAAATTTATTGAGAAATTTTCAAGTTGTACATTCCTCCACATCTTAATTGCGCGCCTGAATTTTTCTGTTCTTTAAAATAGGTAGTTTGACAGAAACACATTCGAAAGGGAAGTAAAAGGAAAAAAATTACGAGGCTTCCGAACATAGATCACAGTTTATTGTTTTAAATACTCAGTTAGTTAATTCTTTGTTAATTCAATGTTACTTCCAGAACAAAATACTACCTTCAGAAATGCAGAGAACTTTGTTGTAGGTTAAGAAAACATACACGCTTAAAAACACGTAAAAATACAAGGAGTGATGTAAGTTGTTTGTTAACTATCAACACAACTGAAGGAAATCTTTACAATTGTTTCGATAGCCGTGCGTGCCAAGTTGTTTCTTTATGTTGAAAGTCATTTTTTTTTACCCTGGTTGGAATCCCACTCGGGTTTTTTTTTAAATTCTGCTATCCTTGCCTTTATAGTTTTTTTTTTTTTTTTTTTTTTAATTATATGCACTACATGGGGTGATTGACAACTTTCTAACCTAACAAAAAATAGAAAGTTGCACAGGCGTGAAACATTTCTATATTCTCCAACATAATTCCTCCTCAGTGAGAGACTTCTTACATCGATCCAAATTTGTCTTAACGTGAAAAAAATCTGGAGTTCTATTGTTCATGAAGTCACTATTAGCCATAACACCACCTTCAACACTAATACAACGTAGTCAATTACTCTCAGTTAGTGTTATTAAGCTGCAAAACACCTTTGGTGCGAACGGTCTCGGGATCGTTTCTCGGTGGAGCCATCCTGAGTGAGGTTTTTTCTGGGTTTTCCTCATTCATACCAGGAACATGCCGGTATGGCATGTAACATAGAGTCCCAAGTTGCTTCCTTCCTTTCTACTTCTTTTCTCCCTTCCTCGGATAACGTGCTCGCCGAAGGATGTTATCCCTCATACGTGACGGACTTAAGCTCTTAGATGTCGGTAATGCCCAGAAATACATAAAAATAAATAAAAAAATAAGTAAATAAAAATTAAAGATGAGAAACAGAAAAAAGTTTTGAAAGAACTAAATCTGGTGAGGCAACATTTTATTTCTTTGAAGTTTGCTATCATACCCATAACCTTTCTGTTGTCTTTGTGCATCAAAACAATTTCAGACAGCTTTCCACGGTGATCTCACATTTTCTACCCCATTTCCACGTCTGAATATTATGCTTCGTGCACTGTAGTACCTTTCGATACTGGGTCCATCATGAGAATGACCTCAGAGTTCCAAGAAACTGGCCATCACCTTATCTCAAAAGGTCCCACATTAAGTATCTTGGGAGTGGAAAGGAGATGTGTTTTCCAATGCTTTCAAACCTGTTTTGTCTCAGAAGTTACGGGTGTAAATTATATCCTGAATTACGAATCTTTAATAAAATCTTCTTATATCTTATTGATGAAGATAAATGATGCATTCGCAAGCGAGCACCCATTAAGGAGAAAAAGGTGAAGCTCCCACTGGAAGTTCAACTGTTTGCCAATTTCCGAGTACTTGAAAATGAGGAAGAATAAACGATTAGCACATTTCAATAACATCTATGTACCGTCAAAACACGAAAAAATTCTATTATTCATTTCCTTGTGATCCCCTAGCGACTCCCTAAAACGTGACTTCTGAAGAAACAAAGGAAGTAAATCACAAAATCAGAAACTGTAAACCAAATACAGCGGAAAACTTTTTTAAAAAAATGAATAAAATCACCAAGTGGGATTCGAACCAGGTTTAACATAAAGAAAGAACAAACACGGCTATCGAAACAAAAATAGAGTTATCTTTCAGTTGCACTGATAGTTAGGAAACTCCTTAACAACCCTCCACGCTTTTTACGATTTTTTCGTTCTTCGTCGAAAAGTGTGTGTAATTTAACTAAGTTTTCTGCATTTGTCACAACATTATTTTATTCTGAAAATACCACTGCGGAAATACAAAATAGGAACTGGATGCTTCAAACATAAAATAGCGAAGTCTGTTGAGAAAGCTTCACTACTCCTACTCCAATTCTTTCCCCTTTGAATACGTTGTTGCCAAACTGCCTATTTTAAGAGACTTACAAAAATTCACGAGCGCAATTTAAGTTTATGATAAAACTGATATGTAAAATTTTGTAAGTGGGTAGAGTATTCCCTTTTAAAGTTAAATAAATAAATAAATAGTAGACAATCCAGTGTCGAAACAGTAAGATTGTTCTTCATTTGTCTTGGGTTACTTCAATTGATGAATTTATTATCGATCTATTCATAATGTTACCAAAATAAATTTTTAGACTGTGAGACACATTTTGAAAAGGTAATATTCAGTAAAAATACTCAAATGGAAATACAAAAATGGGCAATTCTCATTATTATAATCACTGAATATGATTTTTAAATTGAGTATTAATATTTAATACAGTAACAAAGTTTAATAAGGATAAGGAAATAATGTATAATTCATGCTATGATGAATAATAAATCTAGTATCGACTAGTAATAATAAATCTATAAATCTAGTACACACGATTAAAAAAAAAATCATACACAACTTTCTATTACATGTTTTACTTTAAATTCTTTGTACATCCTCTGATTATGGTTGCAGCATTGATATCTCTGAGAATGAAAGCAAGGAATGGTAACGTGAGGACTGTGATGTTCTTACTGTGCTTTCTCTGATTATGTTTTTGTTGGCAAAAAAGCACAAGCCAATTGAAATCCATCGCCAACTGTGTGAAGTGTATGGACAGGTGGAATAATGAGTGAAGAGTGAAGGCCAAGTGAGGCAGTTCCAGTGTTCACGATAAGGACCGCAGTGGTCAGCCTAGCCTTGTGTTTGATGAACTAGTGAGGCAAATCGACGACAAAATTCGTGCAAGCCGTTTCACGATTATGGAAATTGCTGAACATTTTCCCCAAATTTCACGGAGTTTGCTGAATGAAATTCTGATGGAAAAGCTTGGTTGCCATAAATTGTGTGCTAGATGGGTTTTAAAAGGGAGGTGGTCGGTCACCCACCATACAGCCTGGATTTGGCGCCGAGCGAGTACCACCTCTTCCCAACGATGAAGACATGGCTCGCTACACAATGCTTAATATTGACGCCGAACTGCATGCCTGTGTAAGCCAGTGATTGAAATCGCGTGTGGCAGACTTCTATCGCAACTGTGCTGATAAATAGCTTGAGAGTGTACCTTTTAAATGTATATAATACAATTTGGTTTGTTCATTCTATTACTTTGTTATTTCAAAACGTCTGTTACTTTCTTGACAGCCTCGTATATAATATAGCTGTAATATAATGTAATCTATGAATTAGATATATGGTAATACATTATTAGATTATATGATTAGATTAATGGTAATACATTATTGTGATAATACTACCTGTGATTGCATGGCAGCAAGCGCACTGATCCTCGTCTGTCGAAGCACAAACTGCAAGAATCCTCCCTTACACTAAGTTTCCGTAATTGTTCTAAGCGTATGTGTCTGAAAGAAAGCAAAATAAAACAATTTACACACATGTTAATTTTAATTAGTATAATTGATAATAAGGTGAATTTTTCCAAATCAAATACTTCTTGAACGGAAGTTCCTACATAAAGTAACGAAAGCACGTTCAATTTCATTGCGCGCGGGTCCGGGTGCAATTCCTGATGTGGGTTAAGATTGATCCGCATTGGTCAAATGTAGTGCAGAAGAGTGTGGTCTACTTAAAAAAAGATCGTGGGTCAAGAAAGCCAGAAACGATGACAGCGAAACTGATGCGCTGACGAAGCACAACTACATTGAACATTCACCTTCTAGTCCATCTGAGACGTTTAGAAAATGTAGCATCACAGCTCATTATTGTTTTAGATACGTATTATTGGCTCGAATTCATTTAGTGTACAGTAACTCACTCTAGAACACACAAAAATAATATTCCATTTGATGGAACCAGTAGGAAAAAGAGAGAGAGAAAGACAAAATTTTGAATATAATCTGATATGAGAGCATAGAGAATTTTCATCCGACCACGCTTTCGCATGGTACCTTGAAAACAAAAATACTGCTGTTTCTCCTGTTATTATCAACTTAACTCAAAATTTAGAGGTTTTATCTTTCCTCTCTCTCTCTCTCTTAAAAAAAATCTACATGCAGGGTGATTATAATTAAAGTCCCGGTTTAAAAATGCTATAAAGAAAGAACCACTTGTCAGAATGACTTCAAATTTGACCTGAATATACTTGAAGAAGGGGGAAACGGTATGACATAAGGAAACAAGTTCCAAAGTGCATCAACAGATGGAGCTGTGAGCGGCATAACGAAAGTGTATTCGGCTACAAGTGACATTTTGAATCGAAATATGACGGCTTTGGCATGAGTTGCAGATTAAATCAACTGTACTCCTCAATGTGTATGATTGTTTCGGTTTTGTGACGGAAAAAATAACTTCCAAGTGATTCAATAATTGTGGCACTGTTAGTGGAAAGAAAGCCTATTCACCGCGGCAAGGTCGTACCGCATTGGACGGGAAAATCGGTTTTTAATTATCCTTGGGCCAATGTCACTTGTAGTCGAATCCACTTTCGTTATGCCCCTTACGGCACCATCTATTGATGTACTGTACTTTTTTTTTTCTTATGCCATACCGTTTCCCTCTTCTTCGAGTATATTCAGTTCAAATTTGAAGTCATTCTGACCAGCGTTTTTTTTTTTTTTTTTTTTTTTTTTTATATACAGCATTTTGAAAAGTGGGACTTTAATTGTAATCACACTGTAGAACGAGTAGTAAGTTCTGAGTAATGTTACTAAGAATGTTTCAGAATAGGCAATATTTTATTGTTAAACGAGCAGGATCGCAAGTGGTGATAGAGTTGTTTCCAAGCCGCTGGCAGTGCTTATTGAAGTAATCACATGATTCAATCTTTTGAGCAAGTGGTTCCTAACCTTTTTCGACTGACGACACGACATCGCAACACACTTGCTAGTTTTCTTATTAATAATAACATAAATTATAATAGTGTCAGACTACAAGTTTCTATAAAGTAGTGATTATGTAACACTTGAGCATTTTTGATGCCCCTGGAGATGTTGGCTGGTACAGTCTGTTTTAAAATTGATTTTAAATAATTATGAGATGTTTCATCGTTTTTAAATTCTAAAATTTCGCGACACACTCAATAGGGCTGCGCAACACATCGGCTGGAAACCTTTGTTACAGCCGTACATCTTATTATTTTATTTTTATTTTTTTCTTTAACTGAATATTATGTGATTGTTGATGTTGGTTAATAATATTTAATTATGCTATGGAATGTTAAAAGGACGGCCGATCTCCCCTTCTTAATTGTGAAGTTACCAATTGTTTATATTGTATATATATATGTCTGTTTCTTTTATTTCATCTGTTCAATATGTGTGTTTTGTGTGTTCTTAAATCCCAATGATAGAATATTCTCATTGGAAAATTCCTATTAACATTATATAACGTAGAAGAGACTTCAAGGGTGAGACAAAGTCAAAGGGGTAATTCAGAACAGGATATGAAAGATTTTTGGAGATGTTGTTAGTAAATGGTCACCAGGCCTTACACGTGATGAGGACTTAAGCACTGAATATCAATGTGTCAATTTTTTTTAATATAACAAAAAATGTGTACGAAAAGGGAAAATACTTAGAGTCTATGTGCGCAGGCAGCTAAAATGCTGGGTGCACAAAAGGAAAGTTAACATTGGTGACAAAAGTACAAAATAGTCATAAGATCTGACGTAAGTTGCAGAAACTTGTCACGTTTTTAGCATTTACTATAAATGTGATGTCTCTCCAAAAACTGATGTAACTTCGTAGACGCACGTCATACTATAAACCTCGGGAGTCCGTCGGTAAATCTGTTTTTCGGCATTTATAAGTCTAAATTAACCGACGGACTTCAACTGTAACTTTACTTTCTACAAATAAACTGGGATATTAAATTCGTCTCTATTATTTAAAATACTTGCCGCCCCATGGATCTGTCTGCAGCTAAAGATTAAGAGAAACTTAATATGTTTGTTGTTTATTCACGTGTGACTGCTCGCATACTGTTAATCCTGAAGTTGAAATTATAAAGTACGTTCCGCTCGCGTGCTGGAGCTGCGACACCTTATATTACACAATATAAAGCATTGTAGCTGGCTGTGTATGAATAGTTCGAAAGGAAGAATACGAAACGAAAACTGGATTGTAATTGCAGGATAATTAATACTTAATATGTTCGTAGTGTCGATTACTATAATTATGATATTGTATATTTCGAATCACACCAGTAAACCTGGGTTCTTACTCCTTTAAAATGTACTTCGGAATATAGCTTTTTCTATTATTGAGCACTTCGAGTGCTTCCACATTGGTACCATTATCTCAAGCCACATCCTAAATTACATGACATGAGGCTAATGTTTAAATGAACGCCAGGCAACCAGGGCGACTGCCCGGGGCGCCAAAACGAGCCTCAAATAGTGAATTTTATAAGTGTTTTCTACAGACTTTTTTGGTTTATATTCTTGTAAAGTAGCGTCAAAAAGAAGAGAGTTTCCACCATGGAAGAAGAGAGTTTCATAGTACTGGGGGGGGGGGGGGTGACGGCGGCTGTATCGATAAATGGAGACATGGCATGTAGAAGAAAGAGTGGAGGCGGAGTTTGTATTGTTTATAGCGGGCCATGTTCTTTGTGAACTTTTCCCAGGCAATCAATGTTATTAGATTTTATATGTTACTCTTTTAAAATGGTAGTGGAGGGAAACAGTAAATACATCACTTACTTTTGGTTTGTTAGAAACGACACTGCCGTACCAAACTGTCGGCCTAGTGTCTAGGAGGTGTTATTGTTTCGTTATGTACACTTCTTGCCAAATCAACCATTTCGACAGTGTTTGTGAAATCGAATATACCATTCTGCAACAGCATTAGAGGGGATTAGAAGCGGCATTATGAAAAAACAGCCATCATGTCACCATTAGTAGTATTCAATAAATGTTGTTCGATATTATTTTGTGTTTACACATATCAGTACATAAGTAATAATAATAAAAAACACAATGTAATTAATATCATATTATATTTTTAAGTACTAAATGTACCTATATTATGTACTTGAGTATTAATTTTTCTTTTTGAAAATGCGTTTCAAATATTAAAATCCACCGTAATAAAATGTAAAATATAGGCAAGGATTAGGGAGATGGAGGGGGGGGATGACAAAAAGTCACTTTGCCCGGGTGAAAATTTTGCCTTGGTCCGCCCCTGTTTCTGCTTTATCCCTGTTTATTCGTAATAACCATAGTACTCGACACTAAAGTACTTTGAATATATATTACTTTGGCCGTTTCAGGTTGAATACAGCCGATTTTCGAAACGCAATGACTGAAGGCCTGTAACAAAGAAAGGATGTCTCATATATAGAACTTTTTAGGAAGTACAGGATGTCCAATATACAATGCAACCCGGAGTTTGGAATAGTAGAAATTTTGAACTTGAAGCGATACACAAATAATGGTCATACCAAATGAAGCTTTGTTTATGCATATATTTTAAAACTAGGAAACAACGATATAAGTACTCTAGAAACCACACAATGCTGCCAGATGTAACCGAAGGCGTAAATTTTTTTTTTTTTTTTTTTTTTTTTTTTTTTTTTGCAAAACATGTAAATTGACTCATAATTCATACGTATGGATGTTCTACCGTTAATTTTCAGTTTGATTAGTTAAAGTAGCTTGGAAACTATGGAGCAGAAAAAAAAAAGAATTTTTCATTTCCACCGATAACTAATCGCATGAGGCCTCTGTAGTGGGGAACTAGAAAAAAATCGTAGTTTCCATAAATTAGCACTCTGAATTGGCAACCCTGCTGATGTTTCAGTGCGTCAACAGGTGTGTTAAGGAGCTGTCTACATTATGCAATTCTTGAAAACAATGAAAAAGAAACTTTGAAATTATCATGATAAAACTTTTACTTACATGCACCCGGCAACGCTGCTACTATCAGAAATGAGTTACCAGCCCTACAGCAGATGCTGGAGTTGACCGCTGTTTGATTCAAACACTGGTTCACATGTTTCCCTAGGTTGGCAGCAAAAAGTAGAAGTGTTAATGTTTTCAATGGCACTGCGCATGTTCGTTTCCAGGTCTTGAATAGTTCGAGAATTGTTCTTGTATACCTCTTGCTTTGAGGAGCCCCATAGAAATGAATAGCAGTGTTGTCGGGTGCTTGTAAGTAAAAGTTTTATCATTAAATTTCAAAGTATTTTTTTTCGTTGTTTTTCAGGAATTGCATAATGTAGACAGATCCTTAACACACCTTTCGATGCACTGAAACATCAGCAGGGTTGCCAATTCAGAGTGTTAATTTGTGAAAACTTTCTGCTCCATAGTTTCCAAGCTACTACAACTAAACAAACTGAAAATTAACGATAGAACATCCATACGTATGAGTTACGAGTCAATTTACATGTTTTGCAAAAAAAATTGATTTACACCTTCGGTTACATCTGGCAACTCTGTGTTTTTCCTAGTGTACTTCAATCGTTGCTTCCTAGTTTAAAAATATCTGCATGAACAAGGTTTCATTTTGGTATAACCAGTATTTGTGTACCGCTTCAGGTTCAAAAATTCTACTACCCCAAACTCCGGGTTGGATTGTGTATTAGACACCCTGTAGTATACCGTAACGCTTACATCTAGGGAAAAAACTGATTTTATAAAAAAATTTAATCTTAAAAATAACAATTTACGTTTTTAAAACTTAATTGAACAAGCTTTTTTCAGGTATTTGTAGCGTGCACTAGATATAAAATTTTGTACATTTAATTTTCTTTTAAGTTGTATTTCTTTCAAATTAATACTTTGAAAAATTATGAAGCAACGGTGTTCATTCCAAACATTTGTACGGTGCAAAATAGGCTTATGCGCTTATACAAAATGACCGGTCATAAACGAACTAAAGATCTATAAATGAATGAATGCTTGTTTTTATCCTCTAAATATAGTACAATCTCCTGTATAAAAATTAGAAACCAGTAAGTTTTGACAGCGACCCCTTAACCTGAAATTGGATGATTTGAAATACAACCTGTTTCAAAAAGAATATATGTATTACGAAGAATTATTTTGTCCAAACTATCGATCGATGCGCCTCGGCTCGGCTGTTGGAGAAACGAATACATAGTCTAGTTTATATTAATAGCCGCTAGATGACAGTTTTCTGTTTTTCTTGGTAACCGTCATATGTTTAAAATGGCTACTCCGCAGCAGAAATCATTTTGTGTCCTCGAGTTTGCGAAGTGCAATTCCGTGATTACAGTGCAAAGACGTTTCAGGTTGAGGTACCAAATTGATCCTCCAAATGGGTGGAACATTCGCAGATGGTATCGACAGTTTGTAGATACAGGATGTGTATGTAAAGGAAAGAGTCCTGGCCATCCTCGTCTTCCTGAAGAAAATGTTGCACGAATTCAAACTGCTTTCCAACGTAGTCCTTCAAGATCAACTCGTCGTGCCAGTCAGGAGTTACAAGTGCCGATAACAACAAAGACAACAACAATTTGGCGTGTTTTGAGACGTTGGTTGGTTATGAAGCCATACAAGTGACAGCTGTTACAAGCTCTACGTCCTGGTGACAAACGCAAACGTGTGGCATTTTGTAACGAGATTCTGGATGCTATTACAATGATAACACTTTTGCACAACGCATCATGTTCAGTGATGGAGCGACTTTCCGTGTTAGTGGTCAGGTAAACAAGCAAAATGTTCCAATTTGGGGCCTACAGAACCCACATGCAGTCAGTGAACATGTACGAGATTCGCCCAAAGTCAATGTGTTTTGTGCGATATCCCGATCATCTGTTTACGGCCCATTCTTCTTTAATAGAAACACGGTCAGCAGTATCTCGCTATGTTACAAAACTGGTTGTTTCCGAGGCTGCACGAAGACAATTTCTTCATTTTTCAACAAGACGGGGCACCCGTGGAGTCGCCAAGTGCGTGAATATCTGAATGAAACTCTACCGAACCGTTGGATTGGTCGTCAAGGAGCTGGCGACTTAGCATGTCTCAGCTGGCCTCCACGGTCACCCTGTGACTTCTTCCTGTGGGGTTTCGTTAAAGACAACGTTTATGTGCCACCACTCCCACAGAACCTGGAAGAGTTGAAGAACCGGATCCGTGCTGTCATTACATCAATGACGCAGGACATGCTTGCCCGAGTATGGGAGGAATTTGAGTATCGATGTGATATTGTTCGTGTCGCTGATATTGAACATCTGTAATTTGAACTTTGAACTGTAATTTGAACTTGAAAGGTTCATAAATGTGTGTAAAATTTCATATTCGTATGTGTTAAAGTTTAATAAATATATGCATTCGAAATACGTATATTCTTTTTGAAACTGGGTGTAGATTGCCCCACATACAATATATTTCTGTTGTACAAGACTCCAGAATTTGGACGATTGATACCGTAGCGTCCTTAGTTGGCAACACTGAATAATAAATGTGGTGTTGTAAGTGTTCATTTCCAATGTAGATTTGAAACATGTAATATGGCTTGTGTCATTTAAAAATAATCAAACTTCATGTTGAGCTGGAAATACTGTTTGTCTGGTGGAACTGCGGAGTAAATCAAACAATGTCTCTTTGTCGATATTTGCACGGTACAAAATTTCAGCACTTTTTATGTATTAGTTTATAAGTTACAAAAGCTTTTCAAGATAAATGGTCCACCCTCCATATACAAAGAAACTTTGGTCTGTAAAGTTTAAAAAAGATTGGGGGGGGGGGTAGAAAAATGAGTAATACCGAAATCCTAGTTCTTAAATATACCGGTAATTTTCACAATCCTAACGTTACTAAGCGTCTGTAGCATTCTGGGGATGTAAAGAAAATGTCCAATTATTGCAGCGTATACAAAGAGCTTATAAGTGTTGGAACGCGACACACTTGTATGCGGTTTCAGCTTTACTTCGAACACAGTGAAATTTTCTTGCGTTTTTCAGGACATAATTTCTTCATTCATTTAAAGCAAAGATATGACGAAAAATTACTAGATTTGAAAATATTTGTATTGTTTTTATTTTATACATTTATTTTATTTATTTATTTATTTATTATCATTATTATTGACAGATACACATTTTCGTATCAGAAAGGACCCCGCACTTTTCTTATGGAAAGTGGCTTTCGTCTAATGTTGTTGAAACTTCACTGGTTGATAGTTCTTAACATGTGGATGAAAAGTCTCAATGGGCACAAAGACCTAAATCCACACCTTCCCCCCAAAAAACCGCCTCCAAGTAGCTGGGGGGGATTGAACTGATTTCAGCATGTAAAACAATTTGTTGTTTTAATCAACTCAACAAGGACCCCAAACAACCACATGTTAGACTATCAAACTACCCCACTTGACACCGCCCTTTGCCCCCCACATCCCCCCCCCCCGCGAATTACCTTACGGATGTTCTATATTACTGTAGTTTATAGTTGCGCGTATGTGTTGAAATACCTACAGTTTTGGTCTCACCGACGATATAATGGGTTTCACGTATCGCTGATTACGAATCTGAGGTGAGAGTTCTAGAATTCAAGATGGATGATCAATATGGCGGATCAAAAACACGAAACTCCGGAATGTAGCCACAAATAGCTGTTTACTAGGGTATTTTGTGTCGTTGGTTACGAATCTGAGGTCAAAATTCTTGAATTCAAGATTGCAGATCCAATATGGTGGATAAAAACGTCGAAGCCACAAATCGTAGTAGACTAGAGTGTTTTTAGATCGCTGTTTAAGTACGCAACATTCCTTGATACTTCAGACACCATGTAGAATTATTCTTCACCTTTGCCCTTTACCAAAACCCACCACAGATATCTTAATGTTGAACGGTGTTAAAAGAATTCATCAATTATCTGTTCATTATTTTCATCATTTCGGTTTGCAGCATCTAATGTGGTACTTAGCAATGAGTCATCGGGATATCTAATATTCTGTAAATGTCGTGCATGGCCTAAATACCACAAGACACTTGCAACGTGCGCACATGTACCTAATGTACGAGCACCGCTTTGACATGTACAGTAGTAACCTTGAATAACATTTTGATCATAATCTGGTCATTGTGTTAGTAGACAGAGGATACCGCGATGCAATTCCTTTACTGGAATATTTAGGAATTGATCATATAATGCCCGCACTCCTATTGCCACGTGAAAGACAACTATCAACAGAAGAAGCGAATACTTCTCGGCTAGTTACTAAAAGTCGATGAATACTCGAGGCAAGAAATGGGCATCTAAGATCTGTTTTTAAGTTTCTAGCACAGACGTTGAATCTGCAACATGCAAAGAAACTGAATAGTTTATATCGCATAGCTGGAGCTATTTTGAACAGATACCATCCCGTTATTTTCATGTGCGTTGCAAGTGTCTTGTGGTATTTAGGCCATGCACGACATTTACAGAATATTAGATATCCCGATGACTCATTGCTAAGTACCACATTAGATGCTGCAAACCGAAATGATGAAAATAATGAACAGATAATTGATGAATTCTTTTAACACCGTTCAACATTAAGATATCTGTGGTGGGTTTTGGTAAAGGGCAAGGGTGAAGAATAATTCTACATGGTGACTGAAGTATCAAGGAATGTTGCGTACTTAAACAGCGATCTAAAAACACTCTAGTCTACTACGATTTGTGGCTTCGACGTTTTTATCCACCATATTGGATCTGCAATCTTGAATTCAAGAATTTTGACCTCAGATTCGTAACCAACGACACAAAATACCCTAGTAAACAGCTATTTGTGGCTACGTTCCGGAGTTTCGTGTTTTTGATCCGCCATATTGATCATCCATCTTGAATTCTAGAACTCTCACCTCAGATTCGTAATCAGCGATACGTGAAACCCATTATATCGTCGGTAAGACCAAAACTGTAGGTATTTCAACACATACGCGCAACTATAAACTACAGTAATATAGAACATCCGTAAGGTAATTCGCGGGGGGGGGGGATGTGGGGGGCAAAGGGCGGTGTCAAGTGGGGTAGTTTGATAGTCTAACATGTGGTTGTTTGGGGTCCTTGTTGAGTTGATTAAAACAACAAATTGTTTTACATGCTGAAATCAGTTCAATCCCCCCTCCCAGCTATTTGGAGGCGGTTTTTGGGGGGGAAGGAGTGGATTTAGGTCTTTGTGCCCATTGAGACTTTTGATCCACATGTTAAGAACTATCAACCAGCGAAGTTTCAAGAACATTAGCCGAAAGCCACTTTCCATAAGAAAAGTGCGGGGTCCTTTATACATTATAATCTAACTACAATTCCAAACTTACCTTGGCAATACTACTTTGTCCTCAGCATTTAACTGAGCATGGTCGTTAAAGCTATGGAAGATCGTGTCTTTCGGTGAATACTTAAATGGCCGACTTCCGAAGTTAAATTCGCATTGCTGGAAAGACATAAAACTCGCAGCTGCAAAAAACCCTGATCTGTAATGAAGTAAAGAAACGTGTAATTAGTACAAGAACAAACAAAAATATGGGCTCACTCATGGCCAACTGGTTAGCTTTCTCACCACTAATAGCGGAGAACACGATTGATCCCGGTGGGATATCAGACAATATGTTATAAAGAGTTATTGAAAAAGCGCACCGATTTTGGATCGTCTGGCAAATCTTTGTTGCTCGGTTGCAGACATTGATTTGTATTGTTGCTCTACCCACAAACATTCCTATTGTGGCCTTAATCTGAATTTCTCGCATTTCTTCAGTCTGCGTCTAGCCATGGAGCAGTTTACTATAGCCTGCCATGCTGCCCGCGAAACAAGAGCTGTTCCCGGATCGCCTCATTTCGCGTAATGCTGACCAGCAATGGCCTCCAAGGTCATGCGACATAACTCCTTGTGACTTTTTTCTTTGGAATACTCTTAAATCATTGATGTATGTCAATAAACCCCGTTCCATCCGTGAATTAAAGGAGGAAATTCGAGGAGTCGTTAGCGAAATCCAAAGGGAAACTTGTCAGGCAGTCATCGATTTTCAAGAACAGAGTTATTGCATGCCAGCGGAATAGAGAAGGTCATATGCCCGACGTTATTCACCAAAGCTGAAATCGGAATGTGTGATGAACATGTTTATGAATTTTGTTAGAGTTTTGAAAAAATAAAGTTCGTAATTTGATGTAACAAAACCGGCACGCTTTTTGAATAATCCTATACTAGATATCTTATATAGTCTCGGTAAGAAGATGATTCCTTGAGCTTCAGACACAAAGGACATTGCGCTTAGTATTTTTCTTCAGCAGACTTAACATTCAGGGTGTTCAGTGACCCGTTCAAAGTAATTTGCAAACTATTTACATAAAAAATTTATTTGGCATTTTGCTAACACAGAGATGACAAATATAACTACAGTACAGTAGTAGCAAAATGGTTATACAAACCAAAAATGAATTTGCTTTTAAGAATAACATAGCTGCCTGCACGTGCGCGAAACTCCCATGGAGAAGACATTACGACATTTTCACATCACTCTGACCTGGATAAGAACTACGGATTACAAAATTATGAAATTAGAATGAAATCATTGCATCAAATGGAATGACATCGTTTAATTTAATGTTCTGCAATTATGGCCGTTATGCGAAGGGAGGCGAGCGATTAAGACAAATGAATGAAGATGGATCAATTGGTGGAATGATAATGTGGCAGGAAACGGGAGTACCAGAAAAAACAGACGGACATGATGTTGTTCACCACAAACTTACTTGGCCGGGGATCGAAACAGGGACCCCATGACCAGGGATAAGTGATCTGCCACTGAGCCACCGTGCCTCCATCATTGTATCAAATACACTGTTACACATTAAACATGCATCAACAAGGCATCAAACTGGTCTCACATTTAATAGATGTCTAGAGGAGGGAACGTTTGCAAGAAACAGTTTCTCGCTTTCTGTTACCGTTTCTGTTCTATGACAATAAACATTGAAACCGGAAATGTGTAATTTGAACCACTTTTGTTTAGTATACAGGGTTAACAAAGAAGAAGGAAACTAGAGTTGAGACGCTGAATCAATTGAAAATAACCACTTCTCGATATCTTTTACCGTTTTTACTGATATTTGTCGACTGACAGGCGGACGGACATAGCCGTTCTATAAGACTTCCGACACTTATTCATAGCATAGTTTGGAAGCCTAATAAAAACTAAATTAATTGAATTAAAGCTAACGGGTTTAATTTATTTGCTATATAACTGAATAACTTCCGCAGATAATATAACTTAGTAACGAAGAACAGGGCTTTAACCTGCATTCTTGTCAACTGCAATATGCCAGAAGTATACTTTTAGGAGACCCAGAATTTATTTTTTCTGGCAGGCCCAGAGAGTTTCTATTATGTTACTGCATTATTTAAAATGTGTTTTTTTTTTTAAAAAAAAAACTCATCAGGATCTGGACCAGTTAGTGGAATCTTTCAGCATAATAACAATCAGAAAAGGTTCTCTAAAATAGCCAAACTTGTGGAAGTTTTACTCATTAATCCGGTGACATCGCCGAAGGTTGAAAGGTGCTTCTCTACTCTAAAGAAAAATACAGACTTTCGATTAGGACACTATGAGAGAAGAAATAAATACCATCTGCGGCAGTGATGTTCTCTATTGAGTCTTGGTGAAATGTTTTTCAGATTTCACTCAATCACCAGGTAGCAGAAACATTTACAGATCGAAAATAAATAAATAAATAAATAAATAAATAAATAAATAAAGTAAGTAAGTAAGTAAATAAGTAAATAAGTAAATAAGTAAATAAGTAAGTAAGTAAGTAAGTAAGTAAGTAAGTAAGTAAGTAAGCAAGCAAGCAAGCAAGCAAGCAAGCAAGCAAGTAAGTAAGTACATACATACATACATACATACATACATACATACATACATACATTACATACATACATATACACACACACACCAAAAAAAACCTGAAATCCTTACATTGTACGTAAACCTTTTATTTTATAACTTTATAAAGTCAGTGGATGGATTCTAGACTAGGATCATGTAGAAGAATTAAATAAAGGTAATAGAAAAATGCTAAGCAGTCCGAAAGATATAGGGGTAATAAATTTGACGAATCACCTCCTATGGTCAGAGTAAACTAAACAATAAATATTTTCTACCTCCAGGTGGAAAGACAGACACAACAAACAAAGAAAACATTAAACCGGACTATATTGCAAATCACTTGTGTATTTTTTCAAAACTTCCCAGCACTTTTCACAATTAAATTCAGAGAACGAATTATAGCATTATACACAACAGTCAAATTTACATAAATAATACTACATAAAGACTCAAGACTAAATGGCAGGATGGGAAAATAAGAGAGAGAGAGAGAGAGAGAGAGAGAGAGAGAGAGAGAGGGGGGGGGAGGGAAAAATATAGTAGACACTCAGTGACAATGGGAACTTGAACTTGGCAAGATTCTGAACTAATATAATCAATTTGACTTATCAGTCACAAAATACACTGCAAAATAATGTTTTCATATAATACGTGAAATAGCCGTTGTTACAAACATGAGAGGGGATTCGTAGGGATTCCTCTGTTTAGGTACACTACAAGAATTCCATACATTACTTAATTTACTACACGCAATGAAGGGCACCACTCCGTCAAATGGGAGACATGGAATTCCTGACTGACCGCGATCATACTTTTCGATTTTCTAAGATCCACGAAATCAAAAAAAAAAAAAAAAACACCAAAGATATTCCCCTAAGTATTGGCTTAAGTGAGTCTGAAATAGAACTTACTTAAGGAAGCTTGATTAAAAAACTTACCTGGCAGTTTTGAAAACGTGTGTGCACGGGCTGAGGCATGCTCCATTCAGTGAAAAAACTATTTCAGGTTTGTTCAAATCTAGCAAGCATCCCAGAATATCTCCTGGTTTCCAACACGGCAAGTTTTGAGGTTCACTCCGGGCATTGTGCCAAATCAGCTGGCGGCAACCATCATATGCAAGGGAAAATTCATCATCTCCTATCCCATATCCCTCCTGTAATAAAAGTTCAATATGCTCTTTAACCCAAATAACGCATATACATACTGCAATATCTAACACAAAATATATTAATAAACACATTTCGACACATTTCACATCCATCCCGTAGAAATTAATATTGTGCCAAACTAACACGCATATGTCGGCAGTTCAGGCATTCAAAATACATGGTTCGTCGTGGTGCAAATCACAGTTATGAATCTTTTGGCGTCAGCGCTGGACAAACTGCACGGCGATGACTGTTATTTGGAATTTATTTTACCATTAGTGTAGCAAGTGAAATCGAAACTTCACTCCTTCACGCGTATGGAATTATGTTCTTCTCTTGTAAGCTCCATCTTGAATGACTGAATCAAAAGCCTTCCTCAGACACGCCTTCATCGGCAGGTAACACAGCCAAAATGCAAGTACTGTCCTATTTGGAGGACAAAAGCTAAGATCTGTCAGCATTGCATTCGTTCCAAATTGTGAAACAGATCATTTTGAAATATAATAAAATTTTGACCTCATCTGCACTAGTCGGGCGGCTTTTCAGCAGCAGAGGACAAATTTTGACTGCGAGAAGAAACTGTCTAACTGACGATATATTTGGAACTTTACTACTTTTAAAATCAAGTTACGCTAAGAAGAAGAAATGAAAAATCTGAATTTTTGTTACTGGTGAAACTCCAACTCCTCCATTTAGCCTTGCAGTGTGTTAATAAAAGCTGCAGTGGGGGACAAGGGGATAAGTGTTTGTGTTTTTGAACCATGGAAAAAAACTGCTAATTTTTTTTTATTAATGTAAATTGCGTTTATAGTAGTCATTTTCAAATAATATAAAACAGATCGCTTCTTAAACAATGGCCTAGAACTAATTATTTGTGTTTACTGTTTGCTGTCAATGTTGTACTTAAGGTTTCAAGCGTACGGGAAATCCTGGAATAGAATTTTTGTTAAGGAAATACATTGAGCTTCCAAGAAAATTGTGTAGTTTGCGGTCATGTGTACTTTCCTTTGAGATTCTTCGTCATGTCTGAACTAGTTGGTAAGTACTCTGCAAAAATTGTATTCATTAAAAACTAGTAATTTCAGTTACATGTATTAACTGATAATTGTTGTGAAAATAATACTTTGCAGTACAAACTCAATGAAAAATCCGAAAATTTAGATATAAATGAGAGAAACAACTGGAGCAAAATGAAATTGATAAATTTTGCTCGGTTAGTGAGCACATTTGTGTTTTCTGGCTGATTTGCAATACTTTTCTTCGGATATGTTTTGTTACAAACCTCAACACAGATTTTCCAAAGAAATTATTTTATATATCGAAAGACTTTGGGAAATGAACCAGAAAATACAAATATGTTCACTGAGCGACAAAATGGATATATACAT
Organism: Thermobia domestica; assembly: GCF_964235325.1. Lineage (NCBI taxonomy): Eukaryota > Metazoa > Arthropoda > Insecta > Zygentoma > Lepismatidae > Thermobia > Thermobia domestica. The sequence goes on along the minus strand of NC_137470.1, from coordinate 72,502,829 downwards.
TTATTCTACGAAACTCAACTGTCCTTATCTAATATACAATAAAGCCCCACCCCCCTTTTGGTATATTACTATATCAGACGACTGTTCATTTATATATGAAAATTCTTGGGTAGCAACTCGTACCTAGAAAAGTACCCTAGGTACTTTGATCAGTACCTGTACCTGTACCTAAGTACATTGGCCAGCTAGTACCTAATACCTGTACCAAGGTACAATTTTTGTCAGTACCTTGTACCTGTACCTAGGTACAAAAAGAGTACCTAGCCCAACACTGCCTGTATATGATTTGAAACAAGAACAAGTGGGTTCACAAAATCTGACGATGAATGAGAATCTTTGTTATAATTTTTGAGTACTGACTTTTTTTTCCCGAAATGACAAAAACATTTGACCCATTAATATTAGCAATTCTGTGAACTGCTCGGCCACAGAGGTAAGCAAAACCACTTTTCATTTTTAGACTGAGGGTTAGAGAGTTGAGAATTTAGTTTACGCCAGGGGGTTTCAAACTGTGCAGCGCGCCTCCCTGGGGAGGCGCGAGGACTTTTATAAAAGATCCTACAAAAGAACATGTTTGTAATGCTACACGCATACTAAAGTCTGCACCCTTCTTCTTTAATAATACAATGTGGACTGTCCCATTGACTTCGCTGGATATTTAAATGTGACAGTTTTTATTATTTAAATTCACTCTCTGCTCGTATTTTTCAATTTTCACATAAATATCTGACTTATCATAATTAATAATAATTAACAACGGGTAATAACATTAAAAGATGTAGTCAGTGTGTACAATGTAGACAGGGCCGGCTTGTCCATATAGACAACCTAGGCGGCTGCCAGGCATTTTTTTTCTTTTTCTTTTTCTTTTTTTTCTTCTTTTTTTTTTTTTTTACGTGAGGTTGATTAACATTAGCCAAAACGTGCGTGCGCCAGAGCCCTACATATTTAGAAAGAGGAAGTTAATGAAAAGTGGAATCACCCAAGATCGATTACTGCTCATCTATATGGAGCGGAGAAACAACTATCTTGGCTATAGTACATTTCCGTGTTCACACTGTTCATTCCATGACTAAAGAAGATTTCCTCCATTATCTGAATATCTAGACTCCGGATGCTCGCAGAAATATCACTGACCTAAAGTTTCTACATAAGGTAGTCAATGGAAACTTAAGGTCTGAACCCCTACTTCAAGAATTATTCCCCCACATTTCTACCTGTGTAGCACCAAATACCCGCATTAGACTGTCGATTATTCAAAGGTTTTCTCAGAGCACCGAATTTATATAATCGGATAACAACTGACGGGGGCATTTTTTTTAAAGAAAATAATTACACAAATACAAAATAACTAAAAACGACTTAAGAAACTTCATCTTTGCTTCTCTTTTTTATTATTTTTGTTTTCTTCTATTGTTAACACGTGTTTATGTTTCCCTGTTTAAATGGCACTCGTTATGCTGTATCTGAGTATCTGTTGAAATAAATAAATTAAATAAAAAAACAATTCTTCAGTTTGGCAAGAGAATAAGCATCTACGAAGAATCAGAAGTGATGATAAAAGACATACTCATTACCTAGTGAAAATATACAAAATGAATTGATCCATTTGTTAACTAGTGCCATAAATAGAGATATTTTGTCCTCAGTTCAAAAAGCTAAATATTTTTCCATCATATTGGACTGCACCTCAGACGTTAGTCACACAGAGAAAATGACTATGATCATTAGATTCGTGCAAATAATTTCTTTTGAGGTAACGTCAAAAAAAGAATCTGAAGTTAATCAAGTTCTGGTGAAAGAGCACTTCTTGGGATTTATACCCCTGCAAGAAAGTACAGGAGCGTCTATGACTGAGGAAATTTTTGAAAATTTAAAAGGTGTGTCATTACCTGTTGAAAATATTTGAGGACAAGGTTACGACAATGGCAGTAATATGAAAGGAAAGGTGAGTAGTGTCCAGAAAAGGACTTTTGGATATTAATCCACGTGCATTCTATGTTCCATGTTGCTCGCATACTCTAAACCTCGTGGTCAATGACGCAGCTTCATACTGCTTGGAAGTAACCATCTTTTTTGATGTGATCCAACGAATTTGTGTGTTCTTTTCAGCATCGACACGTCAATGGGAGATTTTACGCCATCACTTGACATCTTTGACTGTAAAACTCCTGAGTGATATACGATGATCCAGGCGAATTGATGAACTTACACCTCTGCGACAGGGGTGTCATTTAGGAGGGGAAGGAGGGGGCAATTGCCCCCCAAGTGTTTGAGGAATACATATACTTTAACACTACACTACTCGCGCGGATTACTATTGTAGTCCAGTGTGTTTCAGTTTTCTGGTATCTGAGGGTTGGCAACACTTGTGACCTTGAGCAGCCGTCTACCTTCCTCCCCCATTTCTAGAACACCATTAGTCGAGTGATAGCACCCAAAGTCAACGCACTGATGTTATACGGATTGTTATTTTCGCATGGACTACTATTGTAATCCGTGCGAGTACTGACGTGACAGTTTGTTTTCTGGCTAACGTTTTAACTGTTCTCGTTTTGAATGTATTATTTCACATTATTCGCTCAAATATATGTGATATATATGTTAGTGTTAGTTTAAAATGTCAGAGCAAGAACAAATACGACAGTGGCTACCAGAAACTGAAAGTGACAACGAAAGTGTTTTGAGTATAGAACACTACGATGAAATAGAGGACGATGTTATCGAATAGTGACTCTGAAGAAAGTGGTAGTGACGTTTGGAAAAAATAGAAGATGAAGAAAGGAACGGTGTTATCAAGGAAGACAGGTTTTACGGAGAATTTTACATTGGAAAGGGCAGAATTACCAGATGGTATATTGATCCAGTGCACCCAAGAAATACGCGAACACAGCGTCATAACATCATACCTACACTGCATAGTTATTACTCCATAGAACAACACTTAAATTTGGAGTTGACATATTGGACAAATTGTGTCGCCAGTGTGATACAGCCAGGAATTCGCAAAGATGGCCACTCACTCTCTTCTTCCACGTGTTAAACGTTGCTGAAGTAAACGCTCTCATTGTTTTCAAAGCAAATAAAAATGATGCTATGATCAACCGTAGAGACTTCTTGCAATCTGTGGGCTATGGAACTTATCGAAACTCTTTGTGGAAGATAAAGAAGCAAGAGTACCAGAAAAAGATGTTTCAGGTGCAGTAAGTGGATCTGCTCTGACTACAAGCACGCTCTTTGCAGTGACTCTTATGACTGAAACACCCAAAATTTTGCCTACTTTTGACCTTATTTTCAAGTGTAAAAGTTAAACTTGCAAACAATTTAACAACTTCTTTTTATTTTTATAACAGTTTTTAACACATTAAATGCAAATTTCCTCTTTTATTTCAATTTTTAATCAAATAGCAAGAAAATAAACGAACATTTACAAAAATATAGTAAATTGCATACGCATTCTAAAGTTTTGGGTTCTAATCCTTTTTGTGCATTAATAAACAAAATGTTTGCACTGAAATGTGCTCTTTATTGCTTGTAAAAACCCACAAAATAGTGTAAAAAATACCAATTGAATAAACGCTAAGATATATATATTTATCAAATGGACTACAATCGTAATCCGCGCGAGCACTCATGTTTCAACAATTTCATGCGAGTACTGTAGTGTTAACGGAGTGTCTACTAATATGCTTGTACAAAACATGAAAGTCTTATGTTGGTGGTGCTCTTGTCCCCCTCAAGTGAAGCCTGAAATGACGCCCCTGTTCTGCGTTTTCAGTTGTCAAGTGTGTGATGCTTTGGAAAAATTACCTCTGAAGATACCTCTCTTACAGGCTCCAGTGGCATTAGAACAAAGGAAGAAACACTTGGGTTATTTAAAAACCTCTGAGACTTCAAGTTTGTATTTGCTTTTCTCACATGGCGCAACATTTTGCTCCACGTCAATTTAGCAAGTGACATAGTGCAAGAAAAGCATTTCTCTCTAAAGAGCAATTAGTAACATGAAAAGAAGAGAACAGTATTTAATCAATGAGAGAAGTGATTTGGAATTCGAGAGAACTCTAGTTTATACCCGTGAAGTAGCAGAAGAAGTTGGAATAGAACCACTTTTTGAGAAAGAGAAGATCCGCATTGGAAATAGGAAGACAATGTTTGATTGTGAATCAATAGATGAATCTGCAAATGTAGCTGACTCCGCGAAAAATTTTAAGATCCATTTTTATTTTGCTGTTTTAGACACGGCTAATGCAGAGAAAACTAAATACGTGGAAGTGCGTCGGGACCGTAATACAGCAAATTATGGATGCGTTAAAATATTAAATAATACTTTTGATAAAGTGGATAGTTTCAAATATTTAGGATCAATATTAACAGACGAAAATCATATTCACGAAGAAATTAAATGTCGACTAAAAGCAGGGAATTCGTGTTACTATTCGGTTCAAAATCTCTTGTCGCCGCGAATTCTGTCAAGGAATTTGAAGCTTAAAATATATAAAACGATATCATGCCCCTGTTGTTATGTATGGTTTCGAAACATGGTCGCTTACTCTGAGGAAATAACATAGACAAAGTATTTGAGAACAAGATCCTGAGACGAATATTCGGACCCAAGAGGAACGGGAATGGCGGAAACTTCGTCTAAACTACATAATTTATACGGTTTACCCAACATTGTTATGGTCGTCAAGTCTAGGAGGCTTAGGTCGGGAGATCATGTAGCTAGAATGGAAGAAAGTAGAAACGCTTTCAAAGTCTTGACTGGAAGACCAATCGGAAAACGACCACTAGGAAGACCTAGGCCCAGATGGGAGGACAATATTAAGATGGATCTCGCAGAGATTGGAATGCAAAGTAGAAACTGGATGCAGTTAGCTAAGGATAGAAGTCAGTGGAGAGCTTTTGTGGACGCGGCATTGAACCTCCGGATTCCATAAGCCATAGAGTTAGTTAATTAGTTAGTTAGACACGGCTATGGATGCAGTCAAAGAAAGATTTTCCCAGTTAAATGATGTAGTGTTATTTTCGGAATTTGTACAACATTCATGATCTCAAAAACAAAAACACAATAGAGGTCAAACTGTTGTGTGAAAACTTGGAAAAGGCCTTAACAGCTGAAAATAAAGAGAAGGTGTGAAGGAGTGTGATATTGATGCTATGGGACTTGTTCTGAGCTCAGAGGAATTTGTCATCATCTTAATGACTCAGTCCCAACCCCTGAAAAGTACTAAGCTACATTTACCACCATAATCTAAAATGGATTTCCTAACGTATATGTAGCTCTTCGTATTTTGCTCACGTTGCCAATGTCCGTGGATAGTGAAGAACGAAGTATTTTCCTAATTAAAACTTATTAAAATATATCTTCGTTCTAGAATGTGCCAGAAAAGACTAGTAGGTCTAGCCACAATTTCTATTGAAAGTGAGTTTTCAAGACAAATAGATCCGACAGTCCTAGTGAAGGAATAAATAAGGCATGTACCGTTAAGGATATAAATACTGTTGCTCAATTCATCTCAAACAGTGAGTGAAAGACTTATATAAATACTAAAATGTACTATTCCAACATCACCAACTTTATATTGTTTTTGCACTGTTCCAAACAGAAGTGATTTTTCTATGTTATTTGTTGCATGTAGGTAAATCTACTCCAATCAAAAATTATATGTAAGAATAAACTCTTTATTACTACTTTAAACTAATTATTAACGTTTAAAACACAAAGCTGTTTATAGTATACCTCTTAACTTTTGATTTCTTTAAACAGGCAAAAAAATAATTTTTTGGACAGATTGCAGTCATTAATCACGTTTTCTATGGAATATTTTTTTTTTTTTTTAGAAAGAACTACAACCATCTTTTGTTTCATATTTACAACATGGTATACAGTTCAATAAAACTTGTCATTCTCTGTCAAACTGTGGTTATATTAGTAAAATTTCATTCCAAGTGCTACAGGAATAAAAATGTTTAAAAAAATAATTGGCTTATAAATTACTTATTAATACCATAAAGCATTGGGACTAAGCTTCTTTTTAATATAATGCTTAAACAAATGGTAAAAATGTGATTAATGGTGAAAATGTTAGGGATGACAAGACTTCAGTTTGGTTTGGGCTTAGCGGAGAAAGAGATTATGAAGGCGCAGGGATGTTTTTGGCCTAGGGTATAAAATATCCTAGAGCCGCCCCTGAATGTAGATCACCAGTGTTAATGAGATATTTCAATTAGTGATTAATAAATGAAACATAGTTTATCATTGTGAGTCTTTCTTTTAGGGATACATGTATTTATGTTGTAACATATTTCATTTTTGACAGGGGAGGTGCTTTCAGATTTTGATGGCTGAGGGGAGCCTCAACTGCAAAAAGTTTGAAAACCCCTGGTTTACGCAATTTCTCAGGTGGTTCCTTCCACTTCTGAGTCTATATCTATCTGGAAACAAGTTTTCTCTCCAACTCAAATAATAAATCAAGATACCCTGTGAAATTATTCGGAATACGCGTAAGAATTTTTTTTTCAATCATTAGCTTTAATTAAGAAGTGTGCTGAATTCTTGTTCTCAAAAAATGATTTCTTTTTTTTTAAAATGAAAATTGTAGTATGAAATATGGTGGCTCTGTAAACGTGAACATCCAAAACGTTGACACTGTCTGATTCAGCTTTCGAAGTAAATTAAATCTGAAACCGTTTGTGTTACAAGAAATATAAGAATGTTAGGTAAGATATTGTTGTGTATTAGATATTGAAAATGCAACCTAAAGGGTCCATTAGGAAATACACATTTATATTTTAAAACAAGGTTTATAGACCATATGTTGATTAAAAAAAATTAATAAACTACGCGGGTCGTTCAATATGTAAGTTTCCCTAAGCTGTAAAATATTAATTTTCTAAGATATATTTGTAAACTACAGATACATGTGTAGATAGGTCCTTCCTCATCTCTGCACATAATATCCATTGATATTCAGGCATTTTTCTCACCGTTGCACCAATTTGTCCAAACCCTCTGCAAAAAAGGCTTTGGTTATATAGCACTGTCCTCACATTCCGCTTCACTTTATCACTAGTTGACAGGAGACCCGGTCGATTATGTCGAACTTGAATTCTTCTTCAGGTAAATGCAATTCGACATAAGCGACCTGGTCTCTTCCTTTTGACGATAACGCCCACCCCGTCTCAACATGCAAACAAGACACACAATTGAAGAATTAGGGTGGGATCGGCTGCCCCACTCTCCATACACCCTAAAAAAATTTAGCTCCGTTTTACTTCCATCTTTTTCCGGTGTAAAAGTCTGCACTGCAAGGTGAACGTTTCCAAACAAATGAAGGAGTGAAGTGGAATATAAGGAGACTGCTAAACAGTGTCTGGAATTTTTGTAAAGAGTTTGGACAAATTGGTGCAACGGTGAAACAAATCCCTCAATCTCAATGGGGATTATATGGAGAGGTAATGAAGGATCCACCTACACATGTATGTATAGCTTAGAAATGTATCTCAAAAAATAAACACTTTTACAGCTTAGGGAAACTTATATATTGAAAGACCAGCGTATATCACTTACTAAACAGAAGAGAGTGACTTAAATAAAAATAAAATCGGACCACAGCGAACACTTTTTATTATTTATCTGTCACAGTTTCGGGAATGCATCATTGCCTTCATCAGACACACTACAAAACGCAATGAATTGCTGCCGAAACTGCGACACAAATTAGTAGTAAAAATTTAGTTTAGGGAGATTTTATTTTTATTTAATTTATATGTAGTTTCAAAGCTAAAATGAGTATTGCGAGCGGTGATTATATTTAGAAATCACACACATATTATATATATATATATATATATATATATATATATATATATATATATACAGGGTGGTAAGGAACTATTTGAACAAACTTCGGAAGCTGATTCCTGACACCAAAACAAGCCAAAAAAGTCCTCTGGGACTTTGGTCAGTGAGAGATAGTTTCGGCGATATAAGGTGCCGAAACCGTGCGAAAATGAACTCCAGAGGGCTGTAATTCAAAAACAACGAAACGTAAATAGTGCGGTTTAGAACATGACACTCGAAGTCATACCGGCTCTATTGAAAAATGTATGTTTCAAAACTCCGCAAGATGTATGCGAGGGATTCTCCAAAGGAACGTAGGGATTCCCTATAACCTGGCAACTATCCCTCACTGACCAAAGTTCCAGAGCACTTTTCTGCTGGTTTCGATGTCGGGTCCCAAAGTTGGTTCAAATAGTTTCTTACCACACTGGTACTCACTGCAGACCATAGTTTTTTTTTTAAAAAAAAAATAAAGTAGGGCTTTCGGAAAACCCAGTTTCCATCTAGACAAGAAGTTGAGTGCTTCACATATTTTTTATTCCTTTTTAACCATTTTTTTACCCATCCATATTTCTTTTCCATTACAACTGCTTCTTTACTTATATTTCTTTCTAAGATGAGCAGTATTCAGAAAAGAATTGCTGAAGAAAAAAAATTGCACTAAGCTTGGTTCACTATTTTGATCTTTGTACTCACATGATTAAGAAATGTACTATGTTTGGTGGCCCATCCGATTTGCATCACGCCTGGCGTTATGATTTTCGTCTCGTAATACCAGACTCCACTGTCAACTTGAAAGGTGCAGCGAACACTTTCAAAGGAATACGCATCACATCTTGCCTATTAAGAGAATAAAATGTTTAGTAACAACTTTCGTGTATTATGAAAAGAAACTGAAATCACAATCCCGTTACTGAATTCCACAACTTTTGCAAAGGGTGATTTTTTCTTTCTTTTCTTTTTGTTCTATTCTGTTGAAGCTTTCTAAACGAATGGACAACTTTAGAGCCAATGGTTACTGGAAAAGTGCATTTAAATACGGAACTAAACTAGTTTTGACTGATAATAACAAACTGAAAATCACTTTTCACGAAAGTTCTATGAAAATGTCATGGTTGTTTAGCATGTTTCTGGAACGTCAAAAATAACCTTGATGCAATTAGTTAAATTTATAGGAAAGAAACTTCAACTTAAAACATCAGACTGTAACAGTTAGGCAAGTTCATTTTAATGTCGCAATGAACGTATAATATTCTTAAGGTTAGTGAAGGACTTTGTTCATAATATATATTAAGTAACTACGAAGGCTGTCGGGAAAGTACCTGACGTTTTGGCCTATCGCGGCAGTGTGCGGGCTAGAGTCGCCATCTTGGTGTCGAAATGTTGCCACAGTCAGTACGCATCCAGCTGCCATAGCGTTGGGACTGTGACGCTCCTACTGTGCTTTCTATGACGTGTTACAATGTGCGCTGTAATAGAAAATCCCGCCTCTTGTGAGGTGGATTCTGTGATTAGGTTTTTGTTGGCAAAAAACGACAAGCCAATTCAAATCCATCGACAACTGTGTGAACTGTACGGACATGAAATAATGCGTGAAGGTCGAGTGAGGCACGACCACACACAATACAGCCCGGATTTTGCGCCGAGCGACTAGCATCTCTTCCCAGCTATGAAGACACGGCTCGCTACACAACGTTTTAATACTGACGCCGAACTGCATGCCGGTGTAAGCCAGTGGTTGAAATCGCAGGCGACAGATTTCTAGCGCGACGATATTGAAAAACTTGTGTCACGGTATGTCTTAATATGCTTGGCGATTATGTGGGAAAATAGCTTAAGAGTGTACCTTTCAAATGTATATAATACAATTTGCTTTGTTCATTCTGCTACTTTTATTACTATTATTATTATTAATAATATTTCAAAACGTCTGCTACTTTCTGGACAGCCCTCGCATTACCAAATAATGAATGTACTTTGCAAGATGAACAAACACTGTTCACAACTCCCTATAAATTTACAACTGGTTTTCACTATACAAAACACACTAATCGCCAACAACTGCTTATGACGGTAACACGAATGTCATTCAAGGCAATTCAGTTACATAGCCTCCCAATATTGAAACAACACTGTCATAACAGAAAGTATAACGTTACCAAGTCTGTCACAAGTTTAAAATACAATTATAATGATGTCTCACCATAACACTGAAAAAGTATTATTATTACTCACTGGAAAAGTACTTTTAAGTATTAGAACACAATAGACAGAAATATGATTATATAAAATATTCAATGCAATTTCCCCAAGGAACAATCTCTGAAATTCTTTATCATATGACAGAATAGACCTACTTTTTGACGTCTTCATCACTATTCAACTAAAATAAAGGATAAGAAATTAGACGAATCATAATTTCAGAGCGGTTGCGTTGTTCCTTTACTAGTGGTAATTCTTCTGATTCTAATAGAAGTTTCTGCTCAGAAATATTAATTACTATTACTACTACTTAAAGTTTAATAACACTGGCAGCTATAGTCTGTGGCAGTCCGGCTATCGCACATCAAAATTCAGAAAAAGTATTATTTTGCATTTCCGATTACCCTCACTTGTTGCGTCCTGATTTGAAGGACACAAGTCTATGCTAAAGAAACTACATACGCAGAATACATTGCCAAACCTCCCTAAATTGTCATGAGGAGCAGTCAAAGAAAGTATTTCACTGATGCCAGTAATATACTAAATGCCTTTCTGAAAAGAAACCAATAGAGAATTTAAAAATGTGACTACTATTTGTTTTTGGGTAAGAGACGCAACAACTTTGTCTTTCGAGACATCTGAAACATTGCTATCTAGCAATTATACGGTGCAACCTAGTTTCTTTATTCCCTTTTATTTCTTCTAAGTATGTATTCATTCATCTCTCTACAAAAACCCTTTCGATACACGAGGAAAAATCGAGAAGTTTTTGCGCTTACATTTTTAATGTCAGATAACAAACCATAAACTAAAAACAGATGGGTTACAATTCGCTCCCCATAACTTCAGGTGACCAAAAAGAAAAAACCTTCCCACAATTCATTCGTAATTGCGAGGCACTTTCTCGAAAGGATTTGTGGTTGTCGTAGGATACTGCTATAATGGAAGATTTACTATTCTCCAGGTATCTAAAAACCTTAAAATAAATTGCATATAATCAGCAACACGTAGTGACAGCAACATGTACACAGAACACCTGCCTCGACTGTAAGGAAATGCCATAAATCAAGTCCGTCTGTACCAAGAAAAGACCTGATCACTTACGCACTATCTCTGCAATGAATGGAGACAACCACCGGCATTCTATTTCAGAACGTACCAGTGAAGTTACCTCATGGCTTTCTGCGGTTTGTTTTCTAAAGGGAACACTCACCTCACGTCGTGTCACACCCTTTCGGGGCCTGTAGGAACTCTGTAAAAAGAAATGGTAGCAACTCCCCTTTCTGTGTTTTGTAGAAGCCTTCAACAACGGAAGTTGCGGTGCAGTGTTTTTGTCAAGACATATCGTCGCATGAGAACCAGAGGAACTTAACTTCATTTTCGTAGGTTTACAGACGAGAGGGCAAAAATATTATTTTCTTAGAAAGATGTGTTTTTAATAAGATGGTAATTGAGGTACATTACAACAGGTTGAGTTGAGTTGATTTTGAGTTTAACGTCCCGTTCAGCAGCGAGGCTATATGAGACGTGGACCTACTGATTAACGTGGAATCCGAACCACATGAGCTCCCGCCGGGAAATTACAACAGGTGATCTACAATGAGAAAAGATGGCGTTACTTTCCATTTACGCCAAGTGGAGCTTCCAAAATTATGTCCAAACATGAAGAAAACGAAAACCGCATTTTTGGAGTTACGTTCCTCTGGTTCTCATGCGACGATATGAAAGTTAAAGTGAGGCCAACAGATGGAGGCACCGTGACTTTTCCTAAGGTAATTTCGAGTTCAAATTCGAACAACATATGGGATTTAACATTCACATTGTTTCATTTGTTGTTGGTTGATTTGGAATTTAGCATCCCCTCCAGCACCAAGGCTATATGAGACTTGGAGCTACAGCTTACTTTGGAATCCGAACCACATAAGCTCCCATCGGAAATCAAACCCGAGCCTCCCGCATCTTGTCTAACTTGTATTTCGTGTCCTATACGAAATATAGGTCTTCGTAACAAGTTTATCGCTGTTTTATATTTTATCCAGTAAAAATTATTGGCTCATTCTTGTGGAGGGTCAAAGATAGCTGAAATGTACATTATACATGTCATTGAGCAAAGAATGACCAGGTAAAATTCTCAGTGAGGCTCAAGTTCCCACTAATTGATAGGCTTCAGGAGAAGTAAAACGAAATGGATATTGTATTAAAACTTAAGTAAACGTATTTATATAAAGAATGAAATTCTAGCACATTTTTCTCAACTTCGAACAGTTGAAGAAGTGACAATTAACAATTGTGCTTTATTCATTCAAATTGAGATAATACTCGAAACCAGATATTAAATAACCAAAAGAGAAATATCGTTAAATAGGAGACGGATACTTTTACCCGAGATGTCATATAAAGTTATTAATGAAGTAGTGTTCAAGTACTATTGGTGATATTTCTTTAAACTCCAACCAAACAACAAACACTTCAGTCTAATTTCCCTCAAGAATAACACTTCTCTTCTTATGAATTAATTAACGTAACACATGATTTGAATTTTCAGCATATTTTTTAATATTTTATCAAAATGACCTAATATTGATATCTTAAAAATAATTAAAAAAAGAAAAACTATTACATGTCTGCACTACCTTTCTTTCTACGGTTAGTTTAGATGCATTCGATTCTATGGACACAAGTTCAATAACACACATCACCTATAATTCGTATCTTACAAAGAAAGAATCCATACCTCCAACCCATTTGGTGCTATTTTCAGGTACTCGCTTACATCTTTCGTGTTAAGCATGACATTTATTCCCGTCGTGTCCACGCATTCGTACGAAAGTTTCCTCCCTTCCACCAAAACTGCAAATTAAAACAAGAGACAAGTTTAATCAAGTTAATGATATAAATATTTGGTAAAATTTAACCATACATAGTTGATATTCATTTAAGTTTGTTGTTGCTGTTAGTTTGTTATTGTTTCAATATACTCAAGGCCTAAAGTCATGGAGTTACCAAGGATTCTCTCTCGATCGGTGGTTTCAAGACCAAGTGAAGAGTGGCACAATACTAGCATACGCTCCCAACAGTACTTGTGTTGTTGTTACTCAATAAGAATGGCTGTACGTTGTGAGTAGTGAAATTTCGAAAACTGATAGATACAATTTCTTCTAAGCATTCAACGTTAAGAGATATAAGAGGTAAAAATCTGCCGAAAGGAAGGCTAACGGAGGGAAAGTTTTGTAATGTCACATACCGTTCTTTCACCGCAACGTTTACAAAACCTTCCAACACAGTTATCTTTCGTAAGCGATGAAAAGCTAACTGGAGGTAATATGGAAAAAAAAAAAGTAAAAGATACGAGTTGTTATACGTCGCTTAGATATCATATACTAAATTTCATAGTAATTTGAGAGCAAAGAATGGAGAATTATATTTGAGCTGCTTATTTTGGTGTGTTAGTAACCCAAAAAATTGCGCCAATCTTCAAGAAAGAAGATGGGAAACGTAGATCAAGGGAATCTTATTAACGAGGAGACATGCTACTATCCAAGCCATTTAAGTAATTTTACGCAGATTAACATTATATTTATTGCAAATGACTTCTATTTATCCATCAACCTTCGTTACTCTTTTACGCAGTTTGTAACATTTATTTATATTTCGCAGCGTTTTATCTTCACCAGAAACATTGTAAATGTGCTGGTATCTATAGACTTTTTTTTTTTTTTTGGTCTTGATTTGCTTGAAAAGCGCAGTATTAATCTGTTCCCACTACTACGCTACAGTGATACACAAAGACACTGTCAGGTGATTGGTTACGTGTCGTGGAATTAATCAGTCACAAGGAAACCTGCTGCTCCTTGAAGGACCACGCCCTCCCTTTTTATCTTTACATCATGGCACTACTGCAGGACGGAGCAACAAGTCTTAACATTGGCTCTCCATTATTTTTGTAAATTGTAATTTTAAGCACTGTATCTAGTCACAAAAATATCGAAAACAGAGACTAAGTAAAATGTTTTGAAAATACTGTCAAAACAACACACTGGCCTGGATTTCATCGATACGTCTAGGTATTTCAATTTCTCTGTCCAGTACAAAGGAAATTTTCGCATGCCATGACAGGTTTCAGTTGTGTAATTAGTAGTGGTATTGGTTCACGAGAAGTATAATTCTTATAGCATAAGCATATCGTGATAATTAACTGAACTTCGAAATCGATCAACTATCGACCAAATATTTACCATTCGCCAAATACTCGAAAAAAAAAAAAAAAAAAAAAAAAGTGGGAATACAATACACCGGTACATCAACTATTTATTGATTTTAGAAAGGTGTAAGACTAGGTTAGGAGAGAAACATTATACAACGTTCTTACAGAACTTGAAATACCAAGAAAGCTAATTAGATTAATTAAGATATGTTTAAATGAATCCCAAAGTAAAGTCCAGGTAAGAAAATTTTTGTCCACGAGCTTTCACGTCGAAAATGGCTTGAAACAAAGAGATGCGTTGTCACCATTATTATTTAACTTTGTTCTGGAATACGCTATAAGAAAAATCAAAGATAGCAACCAGGACCTAGAGTTGAACGGTATTCACCAGGTTATGGCATATGCTGAGGATGTAAATTTAATAGGGGATGATAGGAGAACAATAGAAAGAAATGCAGAGATCTTATTAAACGCTTGCAGGGACACGGGTTTAGAAGTTAATGCAGATTAAGCTAAATACATGGAAGTGCGTCGGGACCGTAATACAGCAAATTATGGATGCGTTAAAATATTAAATAATACTTTTGATAAAGTGGATACTTTCAAATATTTAGGATCAATATTAACAGAGGAAAATCATATTCACGAAGAAATTAAATGTCGACTAAAAGCAGGGAATTCGTGTTACTATTCAGTTCAAAATCTCTTGCTGTCGCGAATTCTGTCAAGGAATTTGAAGCTTAAAATATATAAAACGATAATCATGCCTGTTGTTCTGTATGGTTGGAAACATGGTCGCTTACTCTGAGGGAAGAACATAGACAAAGTATTTGAGAACAAGATCCTGAGACGAATATTCGGACCAAAGAGGAACGGGGATGGGGAATGGCGGAAATTTCGTAACGAGGAACTACATAATTTATACGGTTTACCCAACATTGTTAGGGTCGTCAAGTCTAGGAGACTTAGATGGGCAGGTCATGTAGCTAGAATGGAAGAAAGTAGAAACGCTTTCAAAGTCTTGACTGGAAGACCAATCGGAAAACGACCATTAGGAAGACTTAGGCGCAGATAGGAGGACAATATTAAGATGGATCTCACAGAGATAGGAATACAAAGTAGAAACTCGATGCAGTTAGCTAAGGGTAGAAGTCAGTGGAGAGATTTTGTGGACGCGGCATTGAACCTCCGGGTTCCATAGGCCATAGAGTTAGTTTTTTAATACAGCACGTAAGATGGTTTTATTAAAGCGTGAAACATCTGAAACAGAATAAGGAAACACCTAGAAAAGCTAAAATGCTACATGTACTATACAATACGTAGAATTAACCTAAGTTGCGGAAGCATGGCAAATTACTAAAAAGAGGAAAACAGAATCAAGCAACAGGGACGAGATTTCCAAGAAGATTTACTCACGCAAGATAATGTCCACGAAAGAACAGAAAAATCTTGGATACAATGATTGCATTACCCAAGAAAATTGACGTAAAGAAGTGCAGCTATCACAGAAACAATAGCTTTATTTCCCACACTGGAAAGATTATTAGGCGCCTATTAAACAGGCGACTGGAAAGTGCGATAGAAAAGATGTTAAAGGAACATAAATTTGGATTCCGGAAAGGAAAAGGCACCAGAAATACTACTAAGTTGATGATAATTGTAGCAGAACGAGTCCTTGACGTAAAGGAAGAGTTGTGTTCATGCTTCATAGACTGGCACAAAGCTTTCGTCAGGGTCAATTGGACCAACTTCTGAAAATACTTAAAGAAATCGGGGTCAACTGGAGAGACTGACAACTCATTTACCACTTGTACATAGGAGAACGAGTAGAGCTGTACCTGAATGAACGAGAAACCAATAGTGTGGAGATTGGAAGAGGAGTCAGACAAGGATGTAGTTTGTCACCCCAATTATTCAACATTTGTAGTGAATGTTTAATGAAGGAAGCATTAATTAGAATTGCAGATTTCAAGACTGGAGGGCAGATCATTAACAAGATGAGGTATGCTGATGATACGGTTATAATAGCTAAAACCGAAGAAGGACTACAGGAGATGATTGACAAAATAGTTAACACTGGAAAACTGTATGGAATGGAAATCAATATATATATATATATATATATATATATATATATATATATATATATATATATATATATATATATATATATATATATATATATATATATATATAAAATCGGAAGCCATGAGAATATCCCTTGGAAACAGGCCCTTACGGTCTAAAGTAGAACAACGAGAAGTTGAAGAGGTCGATAAGTTCAAGTATCTGGGAAGTATTTGTGAAAGACGCTTACTGCACCAGAGAGAAAATGAAAATGAAATCTTTGAGTTTTACGTCCCACGATTATGCCGGTTAGGCTAAAGGAGACGGTGATTATGAGAAATGAATGAAATGGTGGAATGAAGAAAGTGGGAGGAAACGGGAGAACCCCGAGAAAACCCACGCACACGGTGTTTGTCCACCACAAAGTTCACTTGGCGGGAGCAGGGTTTGAACCCGGGACCCCATGCACCAGAGGTGAACGCTCTACCACTGTGCACCAGAGAAAAATGAAATGAAATCTGTAAGTTTTACGTCCCACGGTTATGCCGGTTAGGCTAAAGGAGACGGTGATAATGAGAGATGAGTGAAATGGTGGAATGAAGAAAGTGGGAGGAAACGGGAGTACCCCGAGAAAACCCACGAGCACGGTGTTTGTCCACCACAAAGTTCACTTGGCGGGGGCTGGGATCGAACCCGGGACCCCAAGCACCAGAGGTGAACGCTCAGTGTGCACCAGAGAGATCAGGCCAAGAATTGCCATAGCCAAACAAGCATTCAACTACAAAAGACTCACTCTTAACTATCAGGCTTAGTATTGAACTAAGGAAGAAGTTGGTCAAGTCCTATATATGGAATATTGGACTGTACGGTTCAGAGACTTGGACATTACGGAAGTTAGAGAAGAAATATTTAGAGAACTTCGAAATGTGGTGTTGGAGGAAGATGGAGAAGATAAAATGAACACAAAGAGTAACACATGAAGCTGTTATAAAAAGCATAGGAGAGAAAAGGACGCTTTAACCCGAGACAGCTCAAGGGGTGCCTCACAGGCATCCTGGTCCACTTTTAATGCCATTATTCTTAATAGATATTTCGTCCCATGTCCTGCGCTTCAGAAGTTTCCTATCTCTTTGAAATACACCTGATTACGTTTCCTAAGCATTTTTTTTTTTTTTTTTACTTTACCTCAGAAAAATAGGGTAATTTTTAATACTAACGTAAAGGCCCAAGGGGTGCCTCTGAGGCTCCTACTGAAATATGAACTTTTCTAATTATTTGATACTGTTCATTTTTTATTACTAGAGACCGGATGTTTAGGCACTAAAAACCTGGAAAATAGGCAGGCAAATAGGCACTGAAAATTTAAAAAATAGGCAGTAAAATAGGCACTAAAATGTAACTCGAAATAATGAAGGTAAATACTCAATACCATTAAAAAATAGATTCAAGTCATAGGTAATGTTCAAATAATATAGAAACATACTTGTTTGTTAAATAATATCTTCTTTTACTGTATATGCAAAAGCGAGGCATATTATGCATTGCACATACTGGGTGAATCTGAAAGATGTGCACATACTTCGGGAGGTGATTCGTGACATGAAAAGAAGACAAAAAGTGCTGTTGCATGTTGTCGAATTCTGCGTCGTGTTCGAGTGACAGGGGTGCCAAATTGGAATCGAAATCGAATCCTGACAATTGGAACGGGACATAAAAGGTGCGCACATACTTTAGATGATGATTTGTGAAATTCAAGAGGACTTTAATCTTCTTTTCATGTCACGAATCACCTCCCGAAGTATGTAAACATCTTTGAAGTTCATCCTGTATATATATTGTAACGTACCACGAGCTTGTGTTTTCAAACACATAATATATGTAAATATGTGTGTATTATGTTACGTAAATTATATGTTTTCCCAATGAAGGCTTATTTTGAAGAAAATGCATTGAATAGGCAATATTAGGCACTAAAGCAATTATTTAGGCAGTAAAGGTCGAAATAGGCAAAATAGGCAAAATAAAATTGGCTTAAATCGAAACTATAACCCCCCATATAAACTTTAAAACGTCATTTGTGATCATATCTTTAATATTAAAGAATAGGCATTTTGCCTAACATCCGGTCTCTATTTATTACCATTGACAAATTATTTCACAGCAAGGTAGTGGCTAGCCTTTTCTATTTATAACGGAAAATAAAAATGGTCGCGGTGGGTTCAGGTAGCTTGTATATGCAGCAGGGAGTCTCAGAGGCACCCCTTGGGCCTTTTCAGGGTAAAATTAGCATGGGCTGTCTCGGGTTAACCAACATCCTTCGTACGAAGGCCAATTGTATTGGATACATCTTGAGAAGAAATTGTCTTCTTCACACTGCCACAAAAGGAAAACAAGGAGTGGGAAGAAAATGAACACAAGTAATCATTGATTTGAAAAATAGAAGAAAATATTGGGAGTTAAAAGAGGAAGCTGAAGATCGAAAAACATGGAAGAAACATTTCCAGGCCCAAACTAAAAATTAAGAAGAAGAACAAACTCATTAGTCCCAGGCTATAATACTTAATATTGTTGTGAACATCATTAAAAAAAAAAAGAAAAAAAAAAAAAAAAAAAAAAAAGGATCTCTTAAGAAATTTGCACAAATGAAAACGGCCACAAGGAAGATAAAATACGAAATGGACGAAAGTGGGATACGATGGAGAAAGATCCAGAATGAAGAATGAAAGAATTAAGTTGATTTTGAGTTAACGTCCCTTTTCAGCAGCGAAGCTATATGAGACGTGGACCTACTGATTAACGTAGAATCCGAACCACATGAGCTTCCTCCGAGAATCGAACCCGCGTCTCCCGCGAAAGAAGAAGAATGATAGAAGTCTCTGAGAAGGTCGCGTAGAAACTCAGACCCGAAAGACGCTGAAATCAGAAATTGATTATTGTCGGAAATGTCCAATTATTGTCGGCGTACATCGGAAATGTCCAATCTACAAGCTATTGTGCAGTATGCAGTATCTTGATCGATTTCATGTGTCCATTCAAGGATCTGCAATACACAGATCTTCACCTGTTCTCCATATCATCTGCACTCTTTACAGCTACCGATAATCCTGATGATGGACAATTAAACAATGTAACATAAAATAGGAAAAGTTTTTGTTTGCAAAGAAGTAGCCCGAGAATATCACTGAGTTTACCACTATGATTTGGCCTCTATGATCACCCTGTATGAAATATTTGAAGCGTCTGTGTGACTCGAAGCCTACAACTCGTTATGACCCGTAGGGTCAATGTACGGGCGACTATCCCTACTAAAGGGTACTGGCAACTTTTTGGCTCTATGTCTCGACATGTGAGTGGACTTCCGAAGCTCGAGGAGGGCCATACGTTATTAGGTACTTATACTATCATTTTTGGCCGTTTACTGTTATTAGCTTGCTCCAGTGTCCAACCTTACTTCACTTATGAGGAGTATATTCCAGAAACAAAAAACAAAAAAATAAAAATAAAAATAAATAAAAATAAAAAAATAAAATAAAATAAATAAAAATAAAAAAATAAAGGAATTAAAGCAAGATAGAACCTAGAACACAGATTGTAACCATTATTTACCTTCGGATGTCTTTCAGAATGAAAGTAGGCACCCTGTTTTGTACAAAGACGGACCTGAAAGCACAGACAAGGATAAACAGAAGAGCAACTCCTTATATGCGCTACTGAAATTAGTTTGTATCGTCTGCACGGCGATAGAGTCCATCAATGTTTGGTGGAGAATGATGTTTCGTCGCAAATCTGATGGCACTGCCATCGGTTTTCGAAAGTAACCTCATGAGTTGTCATTGCAACTACCGCATTCTTTCAGCCTGCTTCGCATGTCAGCGTGAGGTGCAGTACAAGATCAGATTAGCAATTATCCGTACTCAATAACTATCATAATTTTCTCGGTAACTTTTATAAAAGCATATTCTTGTATTGTACGTGGATTGCTTTGTCCACTCTTGTACAGTCACGTCCAAAATGACTGTCGCATGTCTATAAATATGTTGTTGTAGGAATATAATTTGATAACGAATTCGCCCGGTATTTCTTATAATGTTAGTATGTGTATAAACGGCAAAAACATGTATGTGGTGAATTTCATGTCAAAAGAGCAGTAAGTAAGAATATAACGAAAAAAATCCTTCTTATTCATTTAGCAACATTTTGTTTTACTCATTCTAATTTTCGTATTTATAATTCTTTTCTTATGAAATTTACTATAAATATACATTTCCCGATCATACACATAGTAACAATAATAAAATTACCCTGCAAAATCATTATCAAATTATATTCACACAACAAGACAGTTATAGATATGCGACAATCATTTTGGACATGATTGTACATCGTTATCGAACATTGTGTTAAAATAATTTGTACAAACTAGCGGTCAAACATAGAACAGATGGAAAAGCTCACGGTGCCAATGCACACACCACGCTTTGGCCTACCATGTGCCACTAGAGACGGTTAGTTTCAAGCTTTCCATGCTACTGACTCGTTAGTTGCGTCGTCGTATGTTAAACGCGCTACTGTTTCAGAGTGTTTCCAGTTTTTCGCGAAGTTGCGGTCTGTATATGCTTGTCTGTACTTGAGAGGTAAATCAACTACAGATATTCTTTAGTAAGTCACGCTCTTGTAGACAGATTCTTGACATTATACGTTTATCATTTC
The DNA here is from genome assembly GCF_964235325.1 of Thermobia domestica. Taxonomy (NCBI): domain Eukaryota; kingdom Metazoa; phylum Arthropoda; class Insecta; order Zygentoma; family Lepismatidae; genus Thermobia; species Thermobia domestica. The sequence goes on along the minus strand of NC_137470.1, from coordinate 72,481,803 downwards.
TGAGAACCAGTTAAAAGAGTATTCTGGCAAATAATTAGGAGGTTTGTTAGATTAGGTTTTTCAGGGAAAGGAATATGGTTAAGTTAATAAATAATGTCGTTTTTCTTCCTTCACCTTTCGTCCGAAACTTACACAATTCCTCGTTTACTGCCTTCGTCATTCCGAACCAACTAAACCTAATTGTGTTCGACTAATCTAATATAAACAAAAGTTTGTGTGTGTGTGTGTGTCTGTGTGCGGCCTGGGGACCAGACGAGTGGACCAAGCGTTACCAAATTTTGGTCACGGGTACCTTGATACAGGCGCCAGACCAAGACGAAGCATTTTTTTTTTTCAAAATTTGAACCGGGGGGGGGGAGTTTACTGGGAATAGTAGAAAATGACCAATAACAGTATCGAATTCATAGTTTTCGCGGTCGCTGAGGTCAATGGTGAAACTCCGATCGCATTAACTTCCAAATTAACCCCATTCGCCTGCGGGCCGGGGGTCACCGGGGAAGGGGGGGATACAACTTTCTTCATTCCAGCATTTCATCCGTTTCTCATACTCACCGTCTTCTCCCATAACCGTGGACGTAAAAGTGAAAGATTTCATTTCATTTTTCAGCTACCATTTTACGCGAGCCGGGGGTCACCTGCTACGGAGGGAATCCGAGACATGTAAAAATAATCTAAAATAACCGATATTAGTCATCGCCTGGGGGCCAGAGTTTTTTTTTTTTTTTTTTTATTTCGAACCATGGGTTCTCAAGGGGCATTTACCGGGATATGTGAAAGTATTGTTGTAAAAATACGTTTTTTTTGTGAAGTTTTTTTTTTTCAATAAAAATCGTTCTTTTTCATGTTCTTTTTCAAATGTCTGTTTTTTTTCTGGCAACTATTATTTATTGAAAATGAAATGAAATCTTTCAGTTTTACGTTCCACGGTTATGCCGGTTAGGCTAAAGGAGACTGTGATTATGAAAAATGAATGAAACTGTGGAATGAAGAAAGTGGGAGGAAACGGAAGAACCCCGAGAAAACCCACGAGCATGGTGTTTGTCCTCCACAAAGTCCACACGGCGCGAGCTGAGATCGAACCAGTGACCCCAAGCACCGGAGGTGAACGCTCTACCGCTGAGCCACCGCGCCCCCCACTATTATTTATTGATTTATTGTTGCAGATTATTGAAATAATCAACAGAACTTGAGTTGAAGCCCTCGTAACTTACAAATCGTTTGTTTCTTTGTACCTACACGAGCAAAATTGTGTAATTATTCCTTTCGGACCCAGGTCATTTTTGTCGTTTTCCTATATTTTCAGTTAGTGATTTATTGCTCAAAAACCATTTATTCGATTGATATGGTTAAGGCCTTGTTTTTTAGAAAATGGATGTGGCTATTTTTTGATGTAAGTTGCATTGCAGTGTTGTTAACGGGTGGGAAATTATTGAGGGAATGTATGGGTGAAAATTTACAGTAAAAATCCCTAACCGATTTTTTTTTTTTTTTTTTTTTTTTTGTCTAGCACCACTGCTGCCATACGGGTTCAAGTTACCTAAAAAAAATCTTTGGTACGCTGACAAGGTACAGTGAAATTCTGAAGTCGCTGACTTCCATTCAAAGATGGAAAAAAAATTCTCTGTCATCATAGACATGAAATTTTGACGCATCTCACGCCTCAGAAGCAAAAATCAACAGATATGTTGGGGCTACAGCTTCTCTAATTATCCTATTGAAACTTTTTATGGTGCGTTCTGTAGGCCAAACAGAAAGCTTTCAGGTATTGGTACGTTTGTTTCAATGTGGCCACCAAGAGGAAAATGCTAGAGGGGAAAAGGGAAATTTTCCGAATTTTTCACCTAAAATCGGGAATTAATTGTTTTGGCTGGAAACACTGACATCAGACAAACGAAAACAATCTGAAAATAAACCTTGGTACCCCAAGAATATACCCTACAAGTATCATGGCGATATCTAACAAAGTGAGCATGAAATTTTTTAAAAAAATCGCATTCTACCTCAGAAATTCACTATTTTCTTACCATTTGCACAATATGGTTTATTATATACCTCAACTGTACTTCCCCTAATTATTCTAGTGAAACTTTTTATGGTGCACTGTGTAGGCTAAGAACGAGGCTTTTAGATACTGGTACGTTTGTTTGAATGCAATCAACAAGAGGAAAATAATAGAAACAAAAAAGGAAGTTTTCCAAAATTTCCCCCTAAAATCTGGAATTAAAATTTTCTGTAGCTGGCAGCACTGCTATCAGACAGACGCAAACTATCTTATATTAAACATTGGTACACCACTAATATATCCTACAAGTATTCTGGCTATATTTAAGGTAAAAACCTTCTAATTACCAAAAATATATTACGGTAAACACAAAATTAGAGCAAAACTATAAAAATCAAGGTTTAGAACCTAAATACGAATTTTCCATGCGCCCCCCATTGTAACGATCTGTACCCGCGTTTGTTCAGTAAAGACAAAGGTTCGACTGGCGAAAATTGACTTGCACTCGGACGTATAGGTACGGATTTATAAACAAAAATTTCGAATTTTTTGCCCAAATTTAGGGAATTTTTAATTTCCCTAATTGGCAACACTGTGCGCAGGCCCATCCAATTGATGTCAACAATTAGGTATCCATCTGAGGTATCTGCCTGGCAAGTCTTAAGGAAGTTTCTCTACAACGAAGGAAGCTACAGGGAAAAAAGAAGTAAAGGAAATTCGAAAATTCTCGAATTTTTGACTGGAGTGAAATTTGGGAAGGAAGTTCGACACCCAGAAGAAAAAGAAATTAATATGATAAACTATGGTCCAACCATATTTGGCAAAAATAATATCCCAATATCTTAATTTGTGTCCACACAGGAGCGGATTAAAAAAGTGACACACCCGTGTGTGCCACTTCGGCCACCTGGGTCCGAAAGGGTTACGAGTGTACATTTGATTACATTTTTTTTACCCCTGTTGTTGTAGTAGTTATAGTCTCGACTGATAATAATATCTTTGTTGTAAAGAACAACTTTATAAGGAAAATTTTCTCTCCTTTTTACATCTTAGTTCCAACACTGTTGGTGAGAAAAGCAGGGTGTTTCAAAATGAATATCGGGGTTTTAAGTCTTCGTAGTACTTATTACATTTTACGTACAATTATAAACAATACATCAAGTAAACGAGCACCTCTAACAGTCTTTGCCACAAGTGTTCGATGTGAGACTCATTCGTCACACGGCACACATATAGTCGATAGGCGAGAAAGGCCCATAAACTTTCCAGCATATGGCACAAAACAAATTCAATGTAGGGGAGTCTCGTTTCAATTGTACCATCTCCTGAGGATTTGCTTACCGTCAGATGTGAACATTATGAGTGTTCACATTATCTCCTAAGTGAAATGTCGATTTATCACTGAAGACGACACGATCCAGAAAATCTTTATTGTTATGCAGCAATATTTCACTTGCGAAATTGGCACGTAAATCGTAGTCTGTATGTAGGCTTTAGACCTGCAGCAACTACAAACGATAAGGACGTAGTTGCAAGCGTCTCCTTAATATTCTTCACACAGACGGTTGGACTGTAGCTACAGATCCAGTCTTTGCAACACAAAAAGCTTTCCGCTCTCTAGTCTCTATCTTTGCTACTTGCTCTTTCTAACGCAGACAGAAGAAACAATGCATGTCCATGCGTGCGTACAAAACTGAGTTGCTCTTTCATTTGATATAATATGTATAATTGTAAGTTAATTGTAATAGATACTACAAAGTTTCAAAACCATAATATTAATTTTGAAACACCCTGCATTACTTCAAATTGTGTCATCCTATATTCATGTATTGTATATACATTTCATCAGGGCCGGCCCTAAGCAATTTGTCGCCCCCATGCAATGGCATAATTTGCCGCTTCCCCCTTTCTCCAGAAAGAACAAATCTTCATGGTTTTAAGTATGAACAGCGAAGGGGTGGGTAAGTGCAGTCGCACTCAAAAAGGCTTAAATACTTACTAAAAATACAATCTCATTGTGTATGTTGTTTTTTCTTTAAATATTAATCTATTATGTTAGTGAAAGATAAAGCAAACACACCAGCAGAGGAAAGATGGTAATCCTTTTTACAGAATTCAATATCGAGCTTCAATCTCAATATATCTATTTGCAATTTCAGTGCAACTAGCTCTTTTATCTTTATTTCTTGATTTTTCTTCTACATCTGTTAACATTTCTTTAAAAACTTGATTTTATTTTCAATGATAAGGAACTTGTTTCTGACAAAAACAAGACTAGTTGTCATATCAAAACTGTGATAACTTACTAAATGGAACAGATATTCGCTAGTATTCGAGAATTGAATTCTTGCATTTGACAACAATCAAGCAATTTGTGCTCGGATTTATTCGACCATTTGCTTTAGCATTGTCCATGTGATCTTAAACTAATGCAACCTAAACATAATTTATGAATGTAGTAGTCAAATAGGTCAGCTTAGTAAATGTAACTACCATCATCATGAAGTCTGTTTACCGCACTCTCCAAACTTGCCAGTTCCATGCAAATGCACGTGTTGCATATATGGTAGAGCCGACTCTGCATATTATATATATCTACTCGACAAATTATTTATATATGATATTTAGAAAAATACTATTAGGCAAATTAGTATTAGTTTTTACCTTTAGACAAGTTATTTGAATTTTATACTGTTCGTGACATTATTTTCGTACTTATTAGAGGCCTGTTTTAACGAAAAAACAAAATTTCATTTCTACTTTTATTTCCTATTTGATATTGATGAAAACTGCTGAAACCCGAATTGTTAGTAGGTATACTATTCACATAAATTGTAAAATATTTGTAGCGTATCAGTATCTAGCGTTTAATTTATGTTGCATTTTACGGTGATTACACGTATATAAAAATATTTCATACTTAAATAGACGTAAGATGCATTACAAATGACTATTTGAAAAAAACGAGAGGAAATGTACTTTTTCTAAAAAAAAAAAAAAACGTACATTTCTGAAAAAATACGAACGGTTTTTTTTTTCTATTTACAACACTATGTGAAAGTAGCAGAAAATGACCTACATTTTTTTTTTCCTTTTCGTTGTTCAGTTTGTTTACATAGATATTTTATCTGACCCATGCGAAGAATGGGTATTTCAGCTAGTAATTTATAAATCTCTATGAGAAACAAAAACGTAGTACCATTGATTTTAATACGTCCAAATAACTACTACATGTTATGTATCTTCTATAATGTTTACAAACTGAAAGCAAAGTATATCGAACGTGTGGCACGAAAGTATCATGTCTTTATGGTAAGGAATTTCCATAGAAATATATAATGCTTGAAGAAGAAACTTAGGATGTAACATTTAGACAAAATACTTACACAAATTATCTAAACACCACTGTGAACAAAAGCCCACTTGTCTCTTCACGAAATCTTTCGAATCCACCCACTCTTCTAGCCGAACAAGAGGATTCTTTGTCTCGCACATTAACCGCTTCTTGATTGTAATTTTGTTTTCACCTGTAGAAAAAATCATTTACAATTTAGCACTATTTCCAAACCAGCAGTTCTTAAAGTGTCGACAGTTTAATAGGTTATATCACAACAAAATAAGAGCACTAAGAGCTTTCATAATGACAATTTCATGATTTCAAGAGGCTTATATTTACAGTTCAATTACCTACGCACAGACAGTTTACTGCATGTAAGACAGACAGAACAGCAGTGCCGTGCCGTGGAAAATCAGCACTCGGGGCAAGAGTATACGATGGCACCCGCATACATATGAGTGAGGTCGACGAACTAGCAGCGAAGCGCCACCACGGTTGCCGCGAAGCTTAAGAAACTTTTCAAAAATAAACCCTGCTTTTCCTTGATTTTGAGCACTTATTACATTTTCCTTACATTTTATATATGTGTACATGCAATTACCTAACATGAGCAACACTATACGATCACTTCCTCCTCAATTTTGCGCCCATTACTTCGGCGCCCGAGGTTCTCGCCCCGCTCGCCCCTCCCCCAAGGCACGGCACTGAAGAATAGTCTTCAACTCCTGAATGCTATTTATCACTCTAGCATGTACTAAACCGAGTATAAAATCCGAATGTAAGATATTGAATGAGTTATGATTAACCTTTATTTTGTTTCTAATTATTTATTTTTTATTTATTTGTTTATTTTTGGTGAAAATAACTATGTCAAAATCTACATATTTCTAATTATATCAAATTCATCTTCTACAACCTCGAAAGCAACCAAGCCCCTCTTTTTCAGATCCTTAAAGTAAAGTACGTAGTCTGACAATTTTTATTCGATTTCCCATCCCAACAAAATACTCTCATCAGTAAATACACGATACTGCAAGGCTTTCTTTCTACTGATTGTAAAAACAATGAATACACAACACTTAGATAATTCGTATCACGGATGTTGATTTGAAACTGATTCCGAAATTTGATTTTAAAAAAAACTCTTTGATTAATATTTGAAACAGGGCCGGCCTTAGGTAGTGCGGAGTCCGATTGGGAAAATTTTGCGGGGCCCCAGTTCTTCAACTAACCTGTCTGTAAAAGCTACATATATCTATCTGCAAATGTTCTGGTAAAAACGCTCACCCTATTTATTGCTTATAGTAGCCAATCTTTCAGAAAAATAACTCAAATGAAAATGCATACAGTGAATGAATATTAAAATACATATTTCACCCTTGTGCCTCGCAATTTTTCAAAAAGATTCTGCACTAGATTTCATAGTTTTCTTCTCTTAACAGTAAACTTATCGATGCCGAAATCTAGTATCTTGACCAAACTTGTCAGAAAAGTGTAGAATATCAAGAAACGAGCGTAAGCAAAATTTAAAGTGCTTTCGTCCATAAAGACGGACGCGGTGGCCAAAAGTCTGATTGATCAGAATAAGCAGGTAAGGGATGAAAAACAAAAACACATTAACCGACACCGTGAGGCAGTAGACATCCATTTGAGGATACGCTTATCACAGCCGCCATCTTGAAGTCGGTCATTTTGTATCTCGCTCGACTCCTTTAAATAGGAACGGGGTCATGTAATATATCAAATTCGGCTAGAATTTTACGGGAAGTGCAATGGTGAAGTCTGTGTTTCCATAAGTTTATATTTGTAAGACATAATGAAGTGCACATTGATATGAATTCGTTGGTTCAAAGATTCCTTAACAGCTGTATCTTTCTGAAAAGAATTCAAGTTAGGGAAACCTAATGTACGCTAGTCAGAACATCGCAGGCAGATACTTTCAAAAGGTATAATCAGCTTAAAGTCGTTATCGACTGCAACAAAATGAAATGGTGATGATACGATCACAAACCTTAACTGATGGAAGATGGATTACATATTTTCCATTGGATTATTCGAGTTAGAGGACAAACCTTTATAAGCAGCCACCTATTTAGTATGTACTAATATATATTCGGTTTTCCTGACTTGATTTTTTTTAAAAAAAATACATCCACGGGATTTTTCGTAGGAGAGGACAAAGTCCGTCCTCTGGTTTTGTATTTTTAATATAGCTGTGATAAGAAAAAGAATATGCAAAGAAGTCGCACTGAGGCTGATTTATTTGATATCATCTCGGTATTCACGGTAGTATCACATGACAAACAGTAAAAACTTTTACTTAGTGGGGTGTTGAAAATAAAAGAGGATATGCACCCTGAACAATGATATACATTTTTACACGAACTCCAAGAAAACAATATTTTTACGCCCAGGGGGTGTAATGAAATTTGGAGAGTATTAGGGGTGTCGGGGTGTGCAGAATACTTCCTGGACATAATATTTATTTTTACAACAGAAGTTGTAAACGTAAAAATAATAAGAATACACTGCAGCATTAAATTCAGAAAATATTTGCTTATGCTCGGAAGCTTATTACAAAATATTCATTTACTTGTTAGTGAGGGGCAGGGTTGGCTGGTTTAAACCAGCTAAAAAAAAAAAAAAAAAAAAAAAAAAAGTTTAAACCAAAAAACGAAAAATGTTTGTAAGGAGGTAAGTGTTCGTAAAATCTTGATGAACACACATTTGTGGGTTATCACGTTTCACTCCCGTATCTTATGGTATTATATTCAGACCTAAATTCCCCATTCATTACTCAAAGATATTAAACTACAAAAACAACTTTTTTTAAAAAAATAAGTTTATGAATGTTTCTTTTGTAATTTTTTATAGTTTATTATTATTGTTATGCAATTGCATTCGAAGAAAGTTCTAAATATTGTTTCGTTTTAATAATGTTTACTATTGATAAAATACATCGAAATGCCATACTTTTTTTGGGAGGGAGGTCATACAAACCTCACGAGAGGCATTTATTGAAATCAGAAGTATTTTTGGTATCTATTTATGTATAAATTGGTCAGAGCCAAAGTGGACTCAAATAATTCGTATCTTTATTCACTTTTCTTACTGATATGCAAATTAAGTCGTCGTATTTCTTTAACTTGAACTAATAAAAGTCGTAGTGAACTAACTTGGACTAAATTAGTTCTTCTGTACTCTGCAGTATTTTGAAATTGTCCATATGTAATTCTGTACAATGGTTTCACTTCTGCAACTGTATATCTTTCTGTCCTTCTGAAATGACTCTTGACAATTATATTAACAAGTACGTAAAGATTAGTACACCGTATTTTTTATCAGGAGTCCTTTGTGAGTGAGTCGGCAGACGCATCGCATTTATGCCCAATTAGTCTTGATTTCGAGTTCAAACAGAGGACAATTTTTCTTGGATGTAAGCCGAAAAACCGTTTGGATTCCGCTTTAAGCTTCTGTGACCCCATCCAGCATAACATGGTTGTTACATAATAACACCAAGAAGAAACAAACTTATTTCTGTCCATATGTGATATAAATACATAGAGCAAATTATTTAAACAAAAACAAAAAAAAAAAAAAAAAAAAAAAAAGGTTTAAACAAAAAAAACCGGGTTTAAACCAAAATACTTTTTTTTTTCAATAAAAACCTTGGTTTTGCCAACCCTGGTGAGAGACCATACCCTCCCTTGTGAAGTCCATGGATGTACCTGTATTGCAATATGTTGTAGAGTATACTTGAAAACCGAGAGTAGCAGAGCCATCTTAACGGTACCATAGCCACTTTGTCGGGGGCCCCGCGATCAGAATGGCATGTATTAATTATAATATATGCATTAGGAGCAAAATTTAGTCATAGGGACCACAACACACTTATTTGCTCTGGGGCCTAATATGCCGTTAAAACAGCACTGGAAAATAGATTAGACTGGTCAGTGAAGTAGATTGCAATAGCGCGGGGCCCGGTTGGGAGAAATCGGTCCAATCGGCTTAAGGCCGGCCCTGATTTGAAATTTAATACTGAACGTATGATGATATATCTGGACAATTCCGTTATAATTCAGACAGGTTCGTACCAGTTCTGCACTTGTTTCTTTTTGCTTTGACTTAAGGTTCCAGCCGTCCCTACTGGTCTAGTGGCTAGTGCGTTTATCTTTGGTGCACGTGGTATTCGATTTCCGGTGCGAGAGCGGAGAAAAGATCATTTCATTTCATTTAAGGTTCCAAAAGTGCTGCACTGTTTGATACATTGTTGCTGTCTACAGAGGATGCGTTGCTGAAAGAACTGTACAAAAATAGTTTTCACGCCTGAAGGAAAAGAAGTTTCACCTAAGTGATTCTCTACGTTTCGGCCAACATATTCAGTTTAATAGCGAGCTCCAAGTCAATTCATTATGGAATTCCCTCATCAGATTGGATTGTCTGATGATACTGTAGGCAATTCCCTCATCAGATTGGATTGTTTGATGATACTGTAGGCAATCACCTTCACTCAATGGGTAAGATCCAAATCCTTTAACGGAAGAGAGAAACACCAAGGACAAATAGGCAACCTTTAGCTATACTCAATTGTTTCACATTTTCCGTCTGACGTAGTCATTTTAGCAGAAGACACGTAACAAAAACATATCATTGGATGAGTTGTCAATTTTTTATCGATTATACAACTATACTTTTTGCCTTTTGTATAACCTTGTGAAAGATTAAATTCTTGAAGATAATATTCCAACATTGGAATAAAATTCTCAACTTACTTATCAATTTAGAAACACTCCTGAAATAGATCGTTGATTTACCAACTTATTTTGTTGCAAACGACGACGAAATGTCAGACACCTATATTTCAACTTCCATAGACAACATAATCACCACAAAAAAGAAAGGAAATTATATTATATTTTGATATATATATATATTATATATAGGTCACATGAATGTGTCACAATATTTTGGGAACAGATTCCACACATCAAAATAAGAAAGTTCATATGGACCTGTGCTCATAAGTGGATAGTTTCGGAGTTATAAGATGTCAAAAACTTGAAACAACCTAATTTTAAAAGTTCATAGCTCCCCTACCATTGGACCTATCGTAGTCGGGTCAAGACATCACTGAGGAACTGGTTTGTGAACTATTCAAATATCCATATATAAGAATGCTCCAGTACTTGCACACCAATTTTTAGAGAGGTAGGTGGAGAGTGATCAAGTACTCCCAAACAGCCTCTCTAAAAATAATTGTGCTAGTAAAGGAGGTTCTCAGATATGGATATGTGGACAGCTCACATACCACAGGGTTCCCACAAAAAAGTGAAGATCGATTTCCCTGACAAATTTTTGAATATAAATGGAAAGATATGGGCTAAGTTCTATCAGACACTTTTTTAACGGCCTCCTCCATCCCTATATACCTGTCCAACATACTCCTTTAATCGCTATTTATATATTTGTTGTGTTCAATATGAGTAACTGTTATTTACACAAAATTTATCATGTAAGTACATAATAATATATGTATGATACAGTACCACATAACTTGACATTGCAAATTAGACTTTTTTCTTTCTTTTCTTTTCTTTCTTTCTTTCTTTTTTTGCTTGAAAAAACAATAAAAAGCAATATAACATGCCGTCGAGAATATATTGCCAACTTTTCCTGAGACCTATTACTATCAGTCCTAAATGAAATGAAATGAAATCTTCATGTTTTACGTTCCACGGTTATGCCGTCTAGTCTAAAGTAGTCGATGATGAAGAGAAATGATTGAAATCGTGTAATGAAGAAAGTGCAACCTCACTCCCTCATCACGAAATAACACTGCATCACTGTCATTATGGGAATGCTGTATCATTGTGGTCCTCTTCACTTGTCAATCTGTACTGACAGAGAGGAAACAATGTTAGATTGAAAAGAGAATGTTACACTTGCACATTTACGTTCACTGACTTTCCATGACATTTTACGCAAAATGCATGATTTTCCTGACATGTTCTCATTTCCCTGACTTTCCAGAATGTGAAAACCCTGCAGTTCCTCAGTGATGTCTTGACCCGACTACGATAGGTTCCGTAGTAGTGGAGCTATGAACTTTTAAAAGTTCACTTATTTCACGTTTTCGGCATCCTATAACTCCGAAACTATCCACTTTTGAGCACAGATTCATATTATATATATATAGCGAATTCTCGAATGACCTAGGAAAACTAATTCCTGAATGACCTAGTTATGTAACTACTAACTTATTGTATAGAAAAAAATATAAATGAAATTCTTACTCGTCTGAGCAAACTTCTCTAAGGCAATCAGGGAAAAAAGTATGACAAACGGGTGGATATCTTCACTCTGTAAAAAACAAAAGAAGAATATATAGTAACGAAATAACTGAAATTAACATCTATTATTATATTAGACTATATTATACAGACAGTGTTAGTGTGTGTTTAAAGTAATCTATGATTTTGATAATTTTTTCATCATTGAGTAGTCTTACTTTCCGGATGGTTACAAGCCACTATTATACTTTGACTCCATGAAATGTCTAACAACATAAATGGCGAAACAGAGTGAAAAATATATTATTACACGTAAAATGTTATCATATGTTGATTTCTAACCACTTACCAAATTGTAAGAAATATGGTTTATGAGAGCTCTTCGGTACACCGAATAAAACACATGTTCACTTACACAAATTAAATATAGCGAAAGCACGGCTTAGGCGTTTCTGAAGCTTATATGTATCGGTATTGAAGCTTGGTACATGATGGCTTTTCAATGCACAGCAGACAAGTGTAGCATTCGTCTACACGAATTTGACGAATTCCAACTCAAAGGGGTTGGGAGAAGAAAACTGAATATAGAGAAGGGAGACTTTTTTTTTTTTCTAAACAATTGGACATAAATAAACAAGAGCTTTTGTATATGATGTGTTCTGAAACAAAAAATACAAAATTTCATTCATTAATACTAATTTTTGGAATTCCACCCCAAATGGAAGAAGATGGATACCAGACAAGAAAGGGATTTTTCTTCGACAGTTGATAGAAGTACAAACTTTGGACATAAGTGATTTCTGATACAGTAATATGTATATCGCATTTATTACCAGGAATTAAAAAAAAAAGTCACCTCGAACGAACATTTAAATGTGTCGTTTGAATCGTTGTACAGACATGAGTTTTTTCTTCTTTTTTAGAGGGAGGAAGTACAGGGGTACATAAACAATATCACATTCATTTTGATGAATGCTGGGTGCAGGAGAAAAGAATTTTTTCAAATTTGGTACTAAAACGAACAAATTTTCTATATACAGTATCTTGATATAAAGAATATAAATATCGCACTAACTTGAACTAATTACGGAAATTCTACTCCTTACACGTTGAGGTAGGAGAAAAATTTACTTTGAAACCGTTGCATATAGAGGCACGACATTTGCTATCGTCACTGCTTGTAAAGTTGATTATGTAAATATGAAGTATAATAGGAGATGATAGGAGAAAAATAGAAAGAAATTCAGAGGTTTTGTTACAGGGACATGGGTTTAAAAGTAAATGCAGAGAAAACTAAATACGTGGAACTTCGTCGGGATCGTAATATGGCAAATTATGGATGCGTTAAAATATCAAATAATACTTTCGACAAAGGAGGTATTTTCAAATATCTAGGATCAATGTTAACAAACCAGAATTGTATTCAAGAAAGAAATTGAATGTGGACTAAAAGCAGGAAATTCGTGTTATTATTCAGTTCAAAACCTTTTGTCATCGCGAATTCTTGTCGAGGAATTTGAAGCTTAAAATATATAAAACGATAATCATGCATCTTGTACTGTATGGTTGCGAAACATGGTCACTTACTCTGAGGAAAGAACGCAGACTGAAAGTATTTGAGAATAAAATCCTGAGATAAATATTCGGGCCTAAGAGGAACACGAATTGGGAATGGCGGAATTTATACCGTTCACCAAACACTGTTTGGGTCATCAAGTCTAGGAGCCTCAGATGGGCAGGTCACGTAGACAGAATGGAATAAAGAAGGAACGCCTTCAAAGTTTTAACTGGAAGTCCAATCGGAAAATGACCATTTGAAAGACTTAGGCGCAGATGGGAGGACAATATTAAGATGGATTTCGCAGAAATAGGAATATAAAGTAGAAACTGGATCCAGTTGAGAAGGACATAAGTCAATGGAGAACTTTGGTGAACGCGGCATTGAACCTCCGAGTTCCATAAACCATTGAGTTAGTTAATCGCTTACTAGTTCTCAGTACTTGAAATAATAATGCTACGTAAGGATCGAACTCAGTTATTCGTGGTAAGGCTAAAATTGCGATCTGTCCTCGAATAGTAATTATTACATACCTTGGCCAAGGTAACCTCTGTTCGGGAATCTAGTATGTTAAAATGAAAGAAAAAACATTCTCCAAGTACGCTGAGTGGTCGGAAAATTGGTCATTTTCAATATTCTTAGTACACAGGAAAACACTGTAAATGTAAATGTTAAATATGGGAAGTTAAAATCCTTTTGTCCCGAAACTGGTAAATGTCGTATATGCAACGATGTAGAAAGCGAACGAAATGTCAATAACCATATAAAAGAAATTCGAATACGTTATCCGGATACTGAATATTTATTATTTCTTTAAAAAAAAAAAAAAAAAAAAAAAAAAAAAAAAAAAAAAAAAAAAAAAGAGGGGATATATGAAAATATAACATGAAGACTTGCGCGCATTAAGCGCTATATTAAAATGTATGAATGATTAAAACACTTAAAATTTTACCATTGTTATTATGCCATTTCGCTGGTGTTCTCACACTGAATTGATATCTCTTACACGCACTGATATTTACTTAACAAGTGAGAGGGAGTAACTCAGAGATCACTGGCGCAGATAGAATTATCCAAGACTACGCTGAATTCCACTCCCTACCATAATAATTCTACTAGACCTCAAAGCAGCTTCAAGATGAGTGGCTGGACTACTACAACTCTCTAAAACCAGCCTGACAACGATCTCACACCATGCAGCGGCGAACAACACAAGAAAGGATTCAACTTCTAATGAGGTTACTGTAAAGGGGTACAAAGTTTCTCAATGTTGGATCTGCGCGTTATCAGTAAAACTGGAAATTCCTGGTGTTGGTAGTAGCCTTTTTAAGTAGTTACTAGCAGATGTATGAAAATCTACATATAAATATGCAACAATTGTCCTTAGGCTGATATGCTCAGTTTGAAGCAACAATGAAATTCACTACGAGCTTCTGCCTATTTGAGAATATAGCCAACAAATATTTCTCATGGTTTCTAGTCTCCAATAAATATATCCAACTAGCTTAAATGAAAAATGTGAGGAGTTGATTAAATCTTTTTAGTTGACGGTACACAAACACACACAAAAAGAAGTTCGAAAAATAATAATAAATTGGCAATTCTGAATATGTCTTTCTGCCCAGTTGCGGTTTGGAATTCACAAGACGTTACTGTTCCCACACTATGTCACGTCTTATCAAGAGTTCGTCCGCAGCAAAAGATCTGGGAAATATCTCACTGGTCTCTTCAATAGAGAAGTACATTGTTCGTTGAAAAAAAGAAAAAAGAAAATTAATGATTTAGCTTCTGGTTTTCTCAGAGAAAACAAGAAATGTCACGACAAAATAAATGCTGGTTAAAGCACAAATTACACTCGGCTAAAAAAAGGTCTTGGAACCGTAAATCGGATACACTACTTAAGGTTTTTCTTCATACATAATACATAAATATCTTATTCACTTGCACGAATGCTGAAAAATTTACTGGTAAGCGTGGAAGACAAATATAATATTGCATATACACAAGGAAGAAACAACTTTTCTTTTTGAATTGTTTGACATACAGACACGAACCCTCATACATTGACGACTTTGATGCACAGAGTTCGAATACCACATTCATTTGCAGCAATATTGGAGGGTTCTTCTGAATCGGTACACATAATACGAGTGCTTCTTGAGTTGAGGTTTTTCAAGAATTTATGTTTTTCTTTTGCTTTTTCAGCGAGGTAGAAAAAAAAAAAACGGGTATTGGCGTGAAGTACTGGATATCCCGAATTAATCCCTTCAACAATTCGCGAGTGAAGTGTGGCAAACTGAGAATGAAACATTCTAAAACACTATCATGCTTGGCAATGTTCATAGGGTTACTCATGACAGCTCTGTTAGTCATCGGTGGTGTAGAACGAAACCCAGACCGAAAATCCCTTTCTGATCTCTTCAAAGAAATAAAAGTTACAGACTAAAGATAACTGGAACTCTGTGAAGACGTGAAATTACATCAACAAGGACCTACACAACGTTTCAAAGAAGTTTGTGATTTACAAGAAAACAAACTACTAAAGCAGTAGATATAACTAAACAGAATTACGATAGATAAATTGCAGAAGCATTCTCGAAGAAATAATTTAATATTCAGAAACATTCAGGGTCAAGATACAGAAATTTGGGATGATACAGAAAACTTTCCGTGGAGAACAGCTGACAGTAGACTACAATCCGTGATATAGAGAGAGCTCACAAATTATGCGAAGGACAGTGCACCTATAATAGTAAAGTTTGATCATACAAAAGGAAAAGTGAAACATTACGTATCAATCTCGCAGGAGTCCTGCTATAATTCATGAAGATTTTTCCCCAGCGCTGAGAACAATCCGTACAGAACTTGTGGCACACATGACAGAGGAAAGATCGCGTGGAAAACGAATGAAACAGTTATAAATAGAAAAATGTAGGTGAACGCCGCAACTTCACACCGAGGGACTTACGACGAGAATTTACGATACTCCCCTAGTAATTGCAGTGACACGTCCTCACAGCAGAATCAGCGTGGGGTTGACGCGGTCAAGATAAATGGGAGTTCAAGAAACCCGTTTCTGTCGACAAAAAACAAATGGTCCCGGGAAAAGGAAGAAAGCAAAGAAACAAAGCAAAAGAAAGAACTTGGCCAAACAAGAAGATAGATCCCTACCAGCCCACAATGAAACAAAAAGTTCGGATGTTTTTATTATTTAATTTAAGGATTTTAGCTTTGTTTTTGGATTTTACCTTTCCTTTTGGATTACCTTTCTTTTATATTATTATTATTATTATTTGTACTTATTTTTTTCAGACTCCGCGCTACTAATAGCGCAAACACTGGACGCACAGAACAGTAGACCGGGATGGGTCCACGTCCATCTTGGACGGAGGAAGACGTCCACTGACTATCCACTTCACAGACTCTCACCAACCACCTGAGAATGTGGTAGCAGTATTCATGACTAAGAGGGCATGCGAGAACATGCGGATGAAGAGGCTATTTATGTATATGCATGATTTATGTAAATATTATTCGATTTTAACACAATATGATGTATGTGTTTATTGAGATGTTGGCATAACTTCCACGCTTGTGGTTGAAATCAATCAAAAATCAGGACTCACTTAACACGTCTTGGAAAATTTACAATATAAATTCTATGATAACCTTCGTAAAAAACACAATTTTGTCCAATACTATCTAATTTCTATTTGAAACTTTCCATCGTTTTAATTGCTTCCAGCTGAAATGGGCCAGTAATAAGGGAGCGCGTTCTCCCCAATTTTACATATGTTCTGGAATATTTACTGAACTCACTCAAGTTTGTATAGAATATTATACATGTGTTGTCGAACATTAGAAACTTACTCCTATAGTCTGGGCTAAACTTACTCCTACAGTTTGGGTTTGAAAGTCATCAGCAGGATGATCGCTCGCTTCAACAATGCACAGTCTCACTACTTATCACATATTAGATCTATAGTAGGTAAAATATAAAATGCAATACTTACAAGATTCGCTATCAAATAATCCAAAGTTCCTTGAGTTAATATGGCTATACTACTAGGTCCTGCGAGCTTCTCTGCTATACAACCAAGAACGACACAAATATTCCTCTGTTGTGTGGGGGTTGATTTTCCTTTTATCGAACTTTGCGCTGACAAGTTAAATATGTTTGATAGCTTCAATACGGATTCCTGTTTAAGAGAAACAAGATAAAAGTAATGGTCTGGTTGTAAAACCGCAGAAAGTCAAATTGTCGTGAATAAGCACTCTGTTAATTAATACCAGTTCGCTTTCCTTGCTATTGCACAAGCGCAATTACTTGTACATATTGAAGCCCAATACAAAGCTCTGAACTTACACTGATTTATAAACTAATTTGCTTTGTTACTGCAAAGACCCCCAATCACACCTATGGAAATAAGACATTATCTATACTTAAGAACAGCGTAACTTATATTTAAACAAAGAAAAAAAACTATGTATAAAGAACATTTGATATACGTCCATATATCTAAGTGTCGAACCATCTTATCAGTAACATTTCTAGTTTCTTCAGCAAAATGGTTATTCTAAAAAAAAAAAAAAAATCTTTCAGTTTAACGTCCCACGATTATGCCTGTTAGGCTAAGGAAGAAATGATTAAAGCAAGTGAATGATGGTGGAAGAATTGGTGGAATGAGAAAGTGGGAGGAAACGGGAGAACCCCGGAAAACCCAGGATCTCGATGTTGTCCATCACAAACTTACTTTGCCGGGGATGGAACCAGGGACCCCACGCACTAGAGATAAACGCTCTATCACTGAGCCACCGTGCCCCTGGTTATTTTGAAAAAAGTACATACGCAAGTTAGTATACTAAACTTATTATCACAATTACTCAGATTCCTTTCTGAGTTTCGATATTCAAAATATTACATTAGTGTGAATGAAATATCCACCCCAAGTGCTTCATTTGCAAAGCCCAAAGAAGTTTAAAAAAAATTAAAAAGCAGTTTATCAACTCCTTATTAATCAAAACAGTCATTGTTTGCAACAACACACTTTTTTTCCATCAGTCAGCCAACGACTGGATTTCATTAGGAAAGAAATCTGCAGTCCGCGACGCGAAGAAATTCCCAACCACACGTTGGACCGTCCCATCATCAAGCAAAGTCTTCCGTCCCAAGAATTTATCGAAATATCAGGAGAGGTGGCAGCCAGTGGGAGATAACTGAGGGAATACGGTGCCACCCGAAACAAATGAGCTTCCATCGGAAATGGAGGTCGCAGTCTCTGACGACAGACACGTACGCTAACCATTGTCTTGTTATTGTCGTAAAATTAAATAGTATGTAAGTTTATGTTGCTTAAATATTACAGGGATAACATTCTAAATAAATCATACCGCTAAGACAAACTATGTGTCAAGAAGGTGTTTTCAACGAACTTAAAACGTTCGATACTGAATTTCTTTCTTCTCTCTCTCTCTCTGGTATATATATATATATATATATATATATATATATATATATATATATATATATATATATATATATATATATATATATATATATATATATATATATTCAATTTTGAGTCCTCCATTCGAAACAGCATCAAAAACTATGTGAGGAAGTGATGGAACTTTTCGCGTCACTCTTACCGTTCTCGAGATATTGGCCAAAAAATGGCCTATTTGCAGAGATTTAAGGATCAATACCTAACAGAGCGGCCACCAGTTAAAATCGGTACCAAAATGTTTACCACCGTCTTAGGAATTGATTAACACCAACATTATCTCTCTATGACTTACGGTTCCCGAGACAGTAGCCAAAAAATAGTTCCCATTTCCGGAGATTTAAGGAGCCATATCTCGGAAACCGTACGTCATAGAGAGATGATATTTTGCGGATTTTAGCGAGAAAGAGAAGGTGGGTATACAAAGATTTACTTCTACATGTACGAGAACGCTCAGTTATCCTTCTCAGTCCACCTCTCCCTTCTTTTTAAGTTCGTTATAGCAATGCTCTTGGAGCATTATCAACTGGCTTTGTTTTTTATTATCCATCCATCCATACATACATACATACACACATACATACATCCATACATCCATCCATCCATACATACATACATCCATACATACATACATACATCCATACATCCATACATACCTACATACATACATCCATGCATACATACCTACAAACATCCAACCATACGTACATACATACATACATCCATAGTACATCCATCCATCCATACATACATATATACAACCATCCATGCATCCATCCATACATACATACACCCATCCATCCATATACATACATACATACATACATTCATCCATCCATATATCCATCCATCCATCCATCCATCCATACATACATATATCCATCCATACCTTCATCCATCCATCCATACATACATAAATAAATACATCCAACCATACGTACATACATACATATATCCATCCATCCATACATACATACATACACACACACATCCAACCATCCATCCATCCATCCATACATACATACTCACATCCAACCATACGTACATCCATCCATCCATCTATACATCCATACATACATACATAAATCCATCCATCCATACATACATACATAAATCCATCCATCCATCCATCCATACATACATACATACATAAATGAAATGAAATGAAACCTTTGTGCGGAGCCCCAGGAAATCTAGCAAAGAACTAGAAATCCCAAGAAGCACGGTTAGCGAGTTGTTAGGAAAACGCTCGCACTTTCATCTGTATAAAAGACAATTGGTGCAGAGATGCAGAAGTTGAAAATGAAATTTGTTTTACGGTCCACGGTTATGCCGATCAGGCTAAAGGAGACGGTGATGATGAGTGAAATGGTGAAATGAAGAAAGTGGGAGGAAACGAGAGAACCCCGAGAAAACCGACGAGCACGGTGTTTGTTTACCACAAAGTCCACACGGCGCGAGCTGGGATCGAACCAGGGACCCCAAGCACCGAAGGTGAACGCTACATACATACCCCCCCACATATATATATATATATATATATATATATATATAGTATCATTCACGATGTTCAATAAACAACTCTAACGTTTCTACTCTGGTGGGGTATTTCACAGCCCAGGTTAATTCACGTAGGAAAAAGTCACAGTACTTATTTTCGTCCCTATTAATACAATGATAGTTCACACCAAACTATGAGGGTACACAAGAAGCTAGGTTATCTATTGACTGTCTTTAAATTTAGAGAGGAACATATGACGGTTGGAGTCTGTAAGTCCCCCCAGAGTATTTAAAGTTTAAAAGCGGGACTTTCGAAAACGCTAGAACATGTGTCTACTTATTTTAAATTGGGAATCTATACACGAAGCACATGTCTCTAATTTAAACGTCTTCTGTGGCATACTCTATCTTCGGCATAAATTTAGCCCCATCTACCTATACATTTTAAGGAAAGTAATATGATAAAAACCCGGCTCAAAAAATGTCAGTTATGTTCAAAAATTAATTACAAACGGTTCAGATAAACGCTGACTTGAACGTGAAGAAAAAATGCATAAATTCCATGTTCTTAAAAGCAATATTTTTGAAAACGTTCAAAAAAAAAAAGCTTTCAGGAGGTGATTCCTGACACTAAAAATAAGTTAAAAAATATGGACCAACTTGTCATAAACTCATTTATGCATCATTTTGGCAATATGCAGTTCAAGCAGTTTAACTCTCTTTTTAATTTAAAAGGACTAGCATATACTAGCAGACGACGTTTCTATGTGTGAGTGTGCGTGTGTTCACACTCATCGGACGCATGTGGGCGGAGTGACCTTGATCAACACTTCTTCAGCCAATCACAGCTCTGTCCTCTCTTACGTCATTTAACGCGTGAAACCCACGCGAACAGCGAGAGCTGAAGAGATTTAGCGGGAGACACTTACTTGGCGCAAACAAGATGGACATATAACAGCACATTCTACCCTGCTGCATCAAGACACTGCGTAATTATGTTCTACACTTAACAGAATCGAATTATTTCTCACAACATAAGAAACATCTATATGTCGTATTACCTTAATTGTTATATCCCACTCTAAGGCTATGTAAGTATCAATATAATTAAAATTTTCAAATCGATTGACGAGTATTTTCTGCGATTGTGCATGTCATCTCCTACGCCTCGTGGCTGTCTATTTGAGTACATGGTGCAAAATTTACTTTTTATTTATTTGTATAATTTGTTAATTTTCCGAAAATATAATGCTGAATCTTTTGTGTTTCTAAAAGTTGTACGTAGAATTTTTGCTTATGTGTAGTTGGCGTTGAAAGGAGCTTTCTTCGGATAACTTGTTTCATCGTCAACGCTCGAGCAAACGTCCTATTTACGACTATCGAATATAATGCTTGCTCTATCTGGATCACCATCCTATGGAGTAAACATTATAAAATGGTGCCGGGATATATATGTCGAAGCAGGAACCTTTCTTTTTGTATAAATGTTCAGTTTTTTGTGTTTACGAACATAGGCCTAGGTATTTTTGATGTTCAAAACTTGCTGCGTAATTTTGCCGCCATCTTAGAGAGTTAATAGTACATGAAATTCGTATCATTGTATCCTTGTCCAGTGCATTCATCCTTCCATATTGAAACCTAAATCCTGTCTAAATTAGAATATTTTTATTATTTGCATTCTTAGATTTTTGCAGAAATTAGTCAATTATTTGTGTTAGCGAGTTTGTTATATTTGCAACATCATGGCTGAGGGTGATCTTAGAACAGTTCTCCTTGCAATTCAAAGAGAACTGAGTGCATCAATTAACGAAATTAAAGAAAATCAGAACAAGTTGAATGAAAGCCAAAACGAATTGAGTGATAATCAAAAGCGTGTGAGTGAAAGCGTTGAGGCGATAAATGTAAACCAACAGAAAATGCAAGACGATATCAATGAATTACGTAGCGAGTGTCGTGAAAACATATTCCAATGTAAAGATGATTTGTCAGGTGAAATTAACAATGTGAATAAGTGTATTAGTGTAGTGCGACAGGAATTGATAGAACGAATTGAAGCTGTCGAATCAAAGTGTTTTAACACGAGTGAGGTTATACGTAGAAGTGTACGTGAATTAGCCGATGCAGTGCATGATATACGAGGCACAGTTGAAGAAAATACGCGCCAAGTAAATGACCAACAACGTCAATTAGATGAATGTCACAATAGAGTGGATGATTATGAAAAAAGGTTGCGTTTGGTCGAAAGTCTCGACAAGTACCGTGAAAGCAGAATTCAGAAGTGCGAGACTAAACAAAGTGAATTCGGTATAGCAGTGCAAGAGTGTATTCAAGTGTGCCACGAACAGAGTAAATTTAACCAGCAGTGTTTTGAAACGTGTCTCCGCGCCAGTGAATTAAGTGAACAAACTAAGCAAGATGTGGAACGATTATCAGAGCGAGTGCAGCGTATAGAATTAGCAAATGAGCACCATGATATTGGAAGTAATATGTCACAAAGAAACACAGGTTCCGTGCACAGTGTGAAGCGTGAGAGAAAATCGAGCAGTGAGTCTCAAACGGTGTCTGATACAGAGGAGGAAAGTGATGTAATAAGGAGAACCGTGTCGAGAATCAAAACCGAAAGAGAAAGTCCGCGTATTAAGCGTGCAAGAAATAGTGAAGTGAGTGCAAGGCGTTGTTCGTTGCGATTAGCAGACATTAAGCAACTCTCTACATTTTCAGGTGATATGATGAAGGAAAGTGCAAGTGCATTTTTAGAAAATTTCGGTAGAGAAATGTCGTTCGCCGGAGTGCCTCAAAGTGAATATTTGACGATCATGCCGTTGATTCTTAAGGACAGTGCGCTTAAGTGGTACGATTTACACGGTAAGAAGTGTCAAACATTTCAAGAATTTGTGATAGAGTTTCAGAATGCATTTGAGAGTCCCTTAGTGAAAGCTACGCGTCTGCGCAACTTGCGATCTATTCCGTTTGACCCCAAACGTTATAGTAGTGTTGTTGATTTTGTGACAGAGCGCTTTAGTCAAATTCAAGCTTTGGAAGAATACGAAAACCCAACCATTACGTTGTCACACATCATCACTCTCCTGCCCAAGCGGTACCAATTAGCTATGATGGGTTCTATGCCTGATAACATAAATCAGTTCCTTGCGAGTGTGCAGTCCATTGAAGGATTGTCAGGAATTACTAATATGTACGACAATCAGCGTAATAAGCAGAAACAGCAAGGTGGTGCCGGTGTTAGCGTGAATAGTGTAAAAGTAGAACACGGTAGTGAAGTGAGCAGTGATAATAGTGCGCGTCCGAATTTCAAACAGGGATGGAAAAGGAAATTTCATAGACGTGGACGGCGAGGTAATTTTAACAGAAATAATAATAATTCGAACGGTGGTAATCAGTCGCAAGGTAATGGCCGACAAAACACGAGTCCAAATGAAAATCGAAATGAAACGCAAGGTGCAAGGACAAACGAAAATCAAAGTGGTGCGTCGACTTCTCAAGGTAGTCCGAATCAAAATAATAATTGGTTTCCAACATTTAATAGAGGTCCTGGTGTAAATAACGGTAGTAATCAGCAACGTCAATATCCATACCAACAAAGTGGATTTTACCCGCAAAGTTCTGTGCCTTTAAACTAGTAGCGCCCTCCCACTTGGTCGCTGAAAAGGGGAGGGATTTCAGTAGTGTAAACAGGATTACTTTTCCACTTATGTGCAACGAGGAAGATTTACCAGCAGAAGATGATATAAGCAATGATAATGAAGAAGAAGTGATCAAATGTGAATTAGGTCATAATACAATGAGAGTAAAAATTTTGTTAAACGATCAACCCAAAATCTGTCTGTTAGATAGTGAATCAGAACTATGCTTATTACGGTACAATATTTTTCGAGAAGTAACAAAGTGTGTAGCAAACGTGCATTTGCAAAAAGGAGAGCATATCGTTTTGTGCGATTTTCTAAGAAGAAAGAAAAAGAACGTGAAAGGAAGGGTTATTTTACCGGTACGAATTGAAAATGTGGAAGTGCCAGTTGAGTTTCTTGTGTTACCAGAACTGCACGAAGACGTAATACTCGGTGCAAACTTTCTCGAGAAATTAAACAGTGTCATCGATTTTAAGCGAAGTAACTTGCGTGTTGAATTTCAAGGAATTAGTGGTGAAATGCCTTTAATACAGAGAAATAGTGAAAATGTCATTGTAGCTAATGTAAGTGAAATTAAGTGTAAGGTAGCCCCTATTGTTGTGTTGTCCGAGATAAGGGACCTTAATGATTTTTATGCGAGAACGATGAATGTGTTCCGCAGTGGGTGCGCCGAGCCTTTAGAGAAAATTGAAGCTAGTGACTTAGTGGAGGACTTCCCACCGGATTTATATTTCACAGTAGATGAAATAAGAGATGCAGTTACACGCGCTACGCTGTTTACTGAAAACGAGAAAGAAGAATTATTTCAGTTGTTAATGAAACATAGGAAAGTGTTCGCCCGTTTTCCTGGCCTGTGTAATAAATTTCAGTACCGATTAGAAGTGGATACAAATGAACCCATTGTTGCTCGTCCTTATGATATTCCGCACAAATATAAGGAAGGAGTGCGTGAAGAGATTCGAAAACTGTTAAAGTGGGGTGTCATTAGACCTAGTTCATCACGTCATCTGCTACCTTTGCATATAGTGTTGGAAAAGAGAAGAAAGTTGAACACTATTGAATCCCTACGAACGAAGACTAGTTTATTAGCGTTCCCAAGGAAATCAAGAAGAAAGCAAACGAAGATTGCGTGGTGCAAGCGAAAGAAGAAAAAGAAGGCGCTGAATAGTGAAATTACCGAACATTTTCGTCGATATATTTTGTGGTATGTACGACATGGTTATTTAGATGAACGAAAGTTATTGAGTTTATTAGAGAAGTATTACCATTAGCACTTCGAAGAAGTCAATTTGAATTTAGAGATATGTCAGGAGATATTAGAGTAATATACACGTTTATTAGAGTATTCCTTTTGTTGTTGTTGGAACAACATTGAAGTTTTACCTTAAGACCTACGACCACATTTCGCCATGAATTTCATGTGCATCGTTTTCTTTTTGTCTTCTATAAAACTCTATGGGGTTTCCTTAGTATAACTTGTTTTTGTAACCACATCTCTGTGTGTCTTCGTGGTCGTACTTACAGTGGGTAGGTTTATATGGTTTTTGTGGGTTGGCTCTTCCTCATTTAGTCGTCAGACCATCCCTAAGATGGATACAGGTTGGCATCTGTAGACATCTGACATTGCCCCAATATAATTCTCCATCATTCGAGCTTATATTGGTTTATTTCTCTCTTCATTATAGTATTCATGTAATAGTCATCATTAAGGTTATATCTATAGGCTTATTATATTATCTATATATATATATATATTTTATTCAGCATTATGTCCTATATAGGTATATTTCAGTATTAATTTATCATGTACCATGTACTTATTTGATGAAGTTGCACGAAGGCGTTGAGGATTGAGGCGTGCTTGTCGTAGTTTGTACTCGTGAAGTGATTTGAAAAAAAAAAAAAAAAGAATGAAAGAAGAAATACTTACATTTTCTTTTGTTAACCCATCCCAAGTCAACTTCCTTTTAACCATAATTATGTTATTTTAACCTTATTATAGTAGTTACATGTAACACGTAAAACATACACTTGATATCCATACACGAAGAATACAACACAAGGAAGAACACACGTAAGTCCAAACAATAAGAAGAACACACATTCTATTCACTTCCACTTAATACGAATGCAGCGGAAACAAGTGCAGCACATTTTAAGTCAAAAAAAAAAAAAAAAAAAAAAAAAAAAGGGGTAGAAAGGAAGATGCAAATTATACGTTAATAAGTTTATACGCAATAAGTTACAATATTCCATGCATCTTCATATTGGCGCCGAATTTTGGTAAATAGTCCTATAAATAAATAAATAAAAGGGATTATAGCCTGCAGAGACCGTCTAGAACTTCCACCGATGGACCTAGCCCTATCCAATGGGAAGAGGATAGGAGCAGAAGATTTAGTTGCCGAGTGTTCATTTAATGGGAAGAGAATGAACGAAGAGGATGGCCTATGGACTGGACCTTGTTCTGGAGCATGATGTAGATTGTGAATAGTGGACAATTTGGACAGTGTAACGTATGCAGATAGTAAAAGTATAAACAGTGTGTTATAAATGAACAGTGAAGTGTTGTTATTCGAATTAGAAAATATATCTATATTTATTTTAATATTCACTTTTCCTTTTATGTTCAATTAATTGCAAAGGTGAAAGTGTTTCTAAAAGTTGAAATTAATTCATTGCTTGAAGTGTTTTCTCATTTTATTCACATTATTTGCAATATTTTAGTGTATGTGTTATATATCCAATTTCTTTAAGTATTGAGTGAATTTACATTTCAACTAATAGGACTATAATAACTATATTTTTTTTATGCATTTATTCATATATATTACCTATTTATGGACTGAATAAACATTTTATTTTAGTGAGTGCAGTGTTAACCAAACGTTAATGTGAACTATGGCCCAAATGAAGAATGCTTCAACAACTTACAGTGTGTCCTCGTCATACGCAGACACAAACTATAAGTGTTGCCAGGGTTTTTAGGATAAACGTATCTCACCGGAACTTTACCTATCAACTGTTCGGGTGCCATTTGTCATAAACTCATTTATGCATCATTTTGGCAATATGCAGTTCAAGCAGTTTAACTCTCTTTTTAATTTAAAAGGACTAGCATATACTAGCAGACGACGTTTCTATGTGTGAGTGTGTGTGTGTTCTCACTCATCGGACGCATGTGGGCGGAGTGACCTTGATCAACACTTCTTCAGCCAATCACAGCTCTGTCCTCTCTTACGTCATTTAACGCGTGAAACCCACGCGAACAGCGAGAGCTGAAGAGATTTAGCGGGAGACACTTACTTGGCGCAAACAAGATGGACATATAACAGCACATTCTACCCTGCTGCATCAAGACACTGCGTAATTATGTTCTACACTTAACAGAATCGAATTATTTCTCACAACATAAGAAACATCTATATGTCGTATTACCTTAATTGTTATATCCCACTCTAAGGCTATGTAAGTATCAATATAATTAAAATTTTCAAATCGATTGACGAGTATTTTCTGCGATTGTGCATGTCATCTCCTACGCCTCGTGGCTGTCTATTTGAGTACATGGTGCAAAATTTACTTTTTATTTATTTGTATAATTTGTTAATTTTCCGAAAATATAATGCTGAATCTTTTGTGTTTCTAAAAGTTGTACGTAGAATTTTTGCTTATGTGTAGTTGGCGTTGAAAGGAGCTTTCTTCGGATAACTTGTTTCATCGTCAACGCTCGAGCAAACGTCCTATTTACGACTATCGAATATAATGCTTGCTCTATCTGGATCACCATCCTATGGAGTAAACATTATAAACTTGGGTGAAGAAATGTTTCCTTTCGGCGCTTTGACCAGCCGAAAATGCGAACACAGCCATTATCTGAGAACGAAACGCCGAATCTAAGTCGGAAGAAGGGAACATTATACATTATTTTTGGTCGTAGATCTCATTACTGTGGATTCCGGGTTCGACTCCCGGTGGGAACACTCGACCAAAAAAGTATAAAAACTTTTCAGACCAGCCATTCTGAATGAGATTTTCCTCATTCCTACTAGTCAAATGCCGGGACGGTACAATGATCCCAAGCCGCTTTCTTTCTTCCCCATTCCTTTCCTCCTCTTCAATTCCCCGGGTGGTGTGATCGATGAGAGACGTCATCCCTCAACTTGACAGGCTAACATGGCAAAAGATGTAGAAAGCCCAGAAATCTAATTTCTAATCCTCATTAATGGGTAACTGAATGTAGTGCATAGGCGACACAAGGGCAGCCCCCAAAGACATTACAAAATTTCCTGAGTATTCTACCAAAACTAAGGCTAGAGGGAAAATATAAATGAAGTCCCCAAACGTAACAGGCCACATGAGATCGAAGTGTTGGGTGGAGATAAATCTCCTCACTAATTAGACTTCGGTACATACTCAGATGAGATAGTTTCACGCTCCTGCGGCATTCACCCTCAGGTTTTCTCAGATACCCATTTTACCGAGGCTGGGTCAATCACCTGCTTTCGCCTGGGATCATGTCTGGACCTCCCAGCTGGTAGATATACATCTTACCGAGTACGACATTGACTGGCTGTATTCTATCAAAATTACAATGAGCAAAAATTAATAATAACAATCAAGTGCTGTACAAAATTTTAAGGAGTAAAATCATTTTATCTTCATGAGCAAAAGTCCTTTAACATCAATTCCTGCAGAATATGTGACCACGACTTATGCATAGGAAGAAAAAGTTGCATACGAATCTGTGATAGTTTTATTTTGACTAGAGATGTACAGATTAAGTCTATATACTTTAGGTTGAGATTTGCAGAATCAGTGAAATATCATCTGTGAAAAGATTCTGAATCTTAGTTTCTTGATTTCTTGTCTGATACGTTAAGCACAATATATATCAGTGACAGTGTAAATCCTCCTATTTTTGAAAATCGCCCCTACAATCTATATGTCCAAACCATTGTCACTGCATTACAAAATTGATGGGAAAACTACTTCTCCCAATATTCTCTCTCTGAAAACGAGAAATAAGGTTATATATATATATATATATATATATATATATATATATATATATATATATAATCTCGTCTTATCTCGATTCACGGGGACCTTTTCTCGTCTGGTCTCGAATTTTTCGTCTCCTTTTGTATGCACAAAACTTATACCTTGAGTTTTTGCCTTATTTCATCTAGAACTTATCAGAACACTTCTGTCAGGAGAAGTCGACAAGGTCATGATGTAACATTTAAACGATATTTATTATTGGAGTGTTGTGTAATTACTTGAATATCTTTAAACGTTGGTAACTCTTCTTCATTATGTTAATACAATTATTTATCAATTAATAAGTTTTATACTATGAATCATGTAACACTAGAAGAATGTTAGATTGGGATTTGGATTTCTGTTTCAACAGTGAAGCTATAGAAATGACGAAACGAAGGGTGGGTAGGGGGTGGGGGGACGAGACATGTCCCGGGCGCAGAACTGAACAAATATTTATTTTCCCTATAGGGAAAGGAAAGGAGTTTTAGCAAACTAAAGATCATTTTAAAAAATACCTCAGAAGCTTAAAAGGACAACGGCTCACTAACCTTAGGAGCATATTCATAGAGCATAAGTTAGCTTCAAAGTTATCTTTTGAGGGCATTGTAGAAATCTTTGCAACAAAAAGAGCCAGCAAAGTGATATTCTTGTTCCAGCTTTCTATGTTTTCTTTTAAATCACGTCGATTTGAGAGATTTACGAAAGTTCGAGTATAATACTCGAGACAACAACTTGACCGTTTGTCATAATTAAATATTCTACTATAAAGCAACAAACAGACTGTTGATACATTCTACACACATGCACATCGCGACATAATTCCAAACACATTGTGATTTGCAGTTGTTATGATAAGAATATACGAATATATCAAACATGCTACTCTCAGATTATTTGGCAATCAAATACTAATTAGTTTGGCGTTTTATTTTGTACTAAAAATTAAAATATGTACTGCAATTTTGAAATCAAGCTTTACTACTTGAAGAAAAAAATGGAATAGGGGAATTACTGTGTGATGCTCAGATGTAGTCGGGGAACGTTTCGGTTTGGTTGGTCGGGGAGCGCTAAGGAAAGTTCTTGCCCGGGCGACAAGTAGGCTAGCTGCGTCGCTGGCTATATATATTACGTAGACTTACATAAACGTAAACTTTGGTTTAGTCTACACTTTTTAGGGGGGAGGGGAGAGAATTTTAATTTAGGATGATTGCGTACAAGTACTTGAGGGCGTGGTGAGATGGACACTACTGACTGATTCATGGTAAAATAGCAAAGTGCTTTAAGTTTGCTAATGCAATTTAGCAACATATAACAGAAATACAGCAAGAAGGAAGGAAGGAAAGCAGAAATGTTACTGCTAAGTTTCACACAACATAAATAGTTATAAAAAATCAGTTGACTGTTTTACGTTTATGGCAAGAGTTGACATACGTTTATTCCATTCAGTAGAACCGTGTTCGAGTTTTCAGGAATTTCAGTTATTTTTCTTCTTCAAGGAATAGCTATAAAGTCTAGTATTACACTTTTAACGGGTGTCCCAGAAGTAGTGACTCACTTATTGTTAGGTGCGGTAGGTTGGGCTGTATGATTGATATTGTTTGTTTGTTTCTTATTTTGTTTGTGTTGCGGTGTAATGGTGTTTTTTCCTTTTTTTTTCAGTTGGCAACACTACAAGATGGCGGCTCGCCCGACGCTTGAGAAACGTGTCCAGTGCTTTCGCCTATTTTCTGAGACACACAACGTTACAGAAGTCCAGCGATGAATGAAGGAGCTGTACGGTGATCCTGTGCCACAGCGAAGACAATAAAAAGGGTAAACAAAGCCTTCGATACCGCTGGTAGTGTAACTCACGAAAAGAGGCAGGGTAGGCGTAGGTCCATCAAGAATCCGGCAAATGCGGCTCAGATACAGTCGAAACTTGCAAGATCACTGCAGAAGTCGAAATTGATTCGACACTTGTCCCGCACCCTGAATATGCCGAAGTCATCGGTTGCAAGGGTTCTCAAGGATCTGAAACTGTGCCTGTGTCATTCTCATCTGCTTTACGCACTCAATGAGAACGTTCCCCATCGCTGTATCGAGTATGTTGAGTGGTCCTGTGAACCATGGAGCAAATCCCGAATCCTAGAACCACATAGCCTGGACGGACAAGGCAAAGTTCCACGAATCCTAGAACCACATAGCCTGGACGGACAAGGCAAAGTTCCACGTATCAGGGTCAGTGAACCGTCACAACTGTGTGTACTGGTATCCTGAAAATCCAAATATGGTGATTGAATATGATCACCAGAGTCCTGATGTGATGGTTTGGGGTGGGATAAAGCTTGACGGTGTGCTGGGGTTATTTTTCCTTGATGGTTCGGTGACTGAGGAGACGTACTTGAACTTACAGGAGAAGTCTGTGATATCTCTGTTGTAGGAGAGAGATCATTTTGACACTGTGGTCGCAGCAAGACGGTGCTCCACCACACTTTGCCCGAATTGTGCGTGACTTTTTGAACACCTTCCCCTGGGGATGGATTGGTCGTCGGAGAACAGTGGAGTGACTGCCACGGTCACCATACCTCACCCCTCCCGACTTCTTCCTATGGGGACATTTGAAGGACAAGATATACACAAGACCCATAAATAGTGCTGCGGAATTGACGGCGCAAATCACCGAGGAATTAAACAACATTTCCATTCAGATGCGCCATGTGCAGAAATGTGCGTCTCCGTTAATGGCTGCCAGAGGGATCTCCAAATGGAGGATAGTGATTACATTCTGTGAAGCACCTGATTTTTACATCATTCCTCTATACCTACAATTTTGTTTCATACCATTCTTGTTTATAATAAAAATATACTGATTACTTAAGAAGTGAATCAGTACTTCTGGTACACCCGATAGATCTGGTTTCATTATTTTAGCCGCTTTTATGGTGAGATAGTAAGATAAGGAAATAAGTAAATTTGTAGCTCACCTCCCAAAAAGTTTTTTCCAAATTTTTCTTCCATCAATAAAAACCAAAATAGGCTCACAAATAAAATTAAACATAATTGCAACAAGCGTAGCGAATTCCTACCATTTGACTCAACCGACTTTTCTTATGGATCTGTTTGTTTGTTTGTTCCACAAGCACTTTCGTAAAACTTATTCAATTTAATAAAACAACATATATTGTCCAATTGTTAAATCATCCAAATAACCCTGATCTTTAAGTTTGCAATCCACCAAGAATAAGCGAGAAAATGAGATTAAAATCGAGTCCATTTATCAAGTTTCCACATATGCGAGGGGAGACCCAAAAGAAACTTGTTCTAAAAAAATAATTTATTAAGTTTTTTACAAAATTCTTTCAGTCTCCTTCAAAGTGCTCTCCATTCCATTGAATGTGATTCATTTCTCCAGTCTTCTTTCCCATTGTTTGAAGCACTTCTGGAACTCTTCAACTTTTATATCATCCAGTGCGCTGTGCGAAATTCTTTTTACAGCCTCTATACTATCAAAACGCTTTCCTTTTAGATTTTGTTTAATTCTCGGAAAATGTCATCAGGTTGGTCAAAAAGTCTGGATCAATTTCAATCTGATTTTTCAAGTCCTGGTTAAAATTCAGACGAATGTTTTTGCTCCTGTGTGATAGGCGAGAAACAAACTAAGTGGCAACACTCAGTGGCAATTTATTTGAGATTTTAAAGTGAATCCCCCTGGCTGCACTTAAAACAATTAAAGAGATACGAGTTGGATTTAATTCAGCGATTTAAAAATGTTCCACGATAACTTTCGTAAACTAATAATCGGTTTTGGTGGAATATGTGGTATGTGTTTCTAAGTCATTCGCGTCATCTCCAATGGTTGAGTTTAGAATCAGTCAAGGATGAGGGAATAAATGTAACTCCCTTCCCACGATTTACTGGTTTCCTACTGATCTGGAGAAATCTATTTCCCCGACTTCTCCCTGAACATGGTAGGAAATTCTTTGACTTCCATGACAGGTGTCGAATGACGTTGACATATAAATAAGGAATAAATAACGGTGAATATTTATATATGAAAACATTTAATCTATAGAGACAAATAGTAATCAATTGTTCATACGTACATTCCACTTACCACCCATAAAAATCTGAGCAATGTTCCATACTGTGATCATTAATGGTTGGCTAAGCTGAAATTGGTGTACAATTAATGATAGAAAAAATATAATTTATAAAATTTCTCTGACTTTCCCTGATTTCCAGTCTTTTTTCCCTGAGCTCCCATGCCCTGCACCATTTTTCTTGATTTTCCTGACCAGTAGGAACCCTGATTTAAAACACATATCCCACAATAGTTAACGTAAAAATGTGATTTTGGTAGATTAGCGTATATATATCTTATTACGTTACTTGATGGACTTGAAATCACTCAATGCTGATGGAATGAATTAATGTACCTCTAATTTAAAAACTCTCTCTGCAAAAGTTAACGTCCGATTTGTATATACAGTGAAATTGGTAAATGATAAGGGGATAAAAATTTATAACTAAAAAGAAAAAAAAAAAAACTTTCGCTTTCTTCTACAATGCACAGCAACAGTAGTTATACATATACATAGACTGGTTAAAAAGTAGTGGCAACACTATTCTCACGTCAGATGGCTGTATCTCACCACAGGAGTTCCGTAGCTGATACGGGAATGTAAGGTGATGAAATGTGGTGAGTGGTAACGACTGTGTTATTTAGTCAAAAACAAAGTGGCGTAAAATAGAGGAGGAAAGTGGAAGTGCTATGCGAAAAACAATGTTTTCAGGAATTTCGTGACATTTTTGCAAAAACGAGGGAATCAATTCGCGAGAAACAATAACACAAGAGAAGCCATCATGGCGGTCCTGCGGGACACTGACAAAGACGGACTTGCTCAAGTTGAGTTGAGTTGAATTTCAGTTTAGCGTCCCTTTCAGGAGCGAGGCTAAGTGAGACGTGGACCTACTGATTAACGTGGAATCGGAACCACATGAGCTCCCGCCGGGAATCGAACCCGGATCTCCTGCGCCAAGGGCGCGTACGCTAACCTCTTAGCCACGGAGGAGCTCTCCGACTTGCTCAAGGTGCACGACGCCCTCCACACATGTGGGAGAAGTCGATAGAAATGGGAAACGATTGCACTGAAGGTATGTAACAGGTGTTGTTATGAGCATAAAACCAGATATAAATTACAAGGATGTTCCCATTACTTTTTATCCAGCACTTGTATTTATCCATTTAATGGAAATACCTGGAGTTAGAAACACGTCAGGTGTCTGGGTTGGTAACTGAACAGTGCTGGGTCGCTGGTTGTGGAGTGTTGAGGCAAACTGCATACAACATGAAGAGCAGCGAAACAGCATTGAAATGAAATCTTTCAGTTTGACGTCCTACGTTAGAACCTTTAGGCTACGGGAGAATATAATTAAGGCAAGTGAATGATGATGGAAGAATTGATAAGAATGAGTGTGTGGTGGGAAATGGGAGTATCCTGAGAAAGCCCACAGACACGATGTTGACCATAACAAAATTACTTGGCCAGGATCGAATCAGGGATCCCACGCACCAGAGGTAAGCGCTCTACCAGTAAGCCCCCAGTAAAACAGCAGTATATAATGAACTGAGCTGACAGAGAGTGCATAAAATGGGTGACTTCTCTTATCCCCAAAGACGGCAAGTGTATTGCGTGCGTCCGGAGGAACCGTGTGCAAGGTAATGACGGCATACAACTCTCATGGCATAAATACATCGATCAAGAGGACCAGTACCAAACCACTTGGCGTAACTGCCCATTTGAGGGCCTGAGCGGCTCCACGCCATTTGTCACCGAACAGATGAACTATGGCCAGCATTGTGACGAGCACGTGGTCACTAACAGGTGTATCGGGAGATTTCTAGACTTAGTGGCTGTCACGTCTTTCATTCACATGACTCCCCAGTTTCGCTCACGACGCTGGGTGGGCGCCGAAAATTGGGAAGCACCGGTCGGGAATCGAACCCGGGACCACGCTCCAACGCTCTAACCACTAGTCAATGGTATGAAGAGTGGTTGGAAGAAAACCGTCTGTTACAGGTCCCGCTGAGCACTGAACTGGAATGTCACTCAGAAGTCAACCTGAAGGAAAACAGTAAATATTATATTAAATTGAACAATAAATTCAGAAAACTACAACGATTATATATCCAAAGAGCTTACCTTAGTAGGAAGTGGACAATCATCTAGCAACAATGTTATGACAGCAGGTCCTAATGGATCGTTCATAGGTATGACGTTCACCATAGACATAACGACTTGGATCCATCCATCTTCCTTATCTGCTATGACATGTAGCTTCATCATGGATGGCGGAGGCTCTTGCTCACTGCATAAAATTTATAAATGGTTAAGTATCTGTGTTATTTTTTATTACTTTATTTCACTTGATTACAAACAACTTCAACCGGATCCAAAAATAATGTACGACATGGGGAATTATAATTATAATCTAATGAATGGTGAATTATTCCTAACACATCGAGAATCTAAGCTGTTTGGTAAACCTTGGTATAAAAAAAAATCTTCAAAAAATAATGATACAATAATTTAGTTCTCTTCTAAGTATTTATATGAAGCATTCTTTTAAAATTACCTCTTGTAGGTAAAATAAAATGATTGATTTTGTTAACCCTCAGCGCTCAGTAACCTCCCTTCTTCACAAATTTCCGACACCACTACGTCGTAGTGACTTTTGCAGTGCAATATTTGAAACTGCATAGCATCTAACTCATTTAACATATTCGGGTCGAAGTTTC
Organism: Thermobia domestica; assembly: GCF_964235325.1. NCBI lineage: Eukaryota > Metazoa > Arthropoda > Insecta > Zygentoma > Lepismatidae > Thermobia > Thermobia domestica. The sequence goes on along the minus strand of NC_137470.1, from coordinate 72,446,144 downwards.
TCCACCTTAAAGAGGATGATCTGGAAATGTCAGTTAAGAGTACAAAATTTAAATATCCTTCCATTTGTTCGTTCAAGCAGCGATTTAAAGCCCCGCGAGGGCTTAATTAATTACAGGATTTTTTTTCACGTTACCTAAACACCATTTCGATTATTTGCAAATTATATTACAGTCGTTATACTCAAGTTTTGAAGAACAGCAAATTCTTCTGTCTTGATGTCGGTGATCATACTCTTAAACCACATGAAGTGTATCAGAAATGTTGTGCTTGGCCATCCTACTGTTTATATATTAATGAACAGCTATGGCAGTTAAACTCTATATTAAATGAGAAAATGGAAATAAATAAACAAATTGATTTGTTTACACCATATCCCGCATAAGGTTCGAATACTGTGTAAATTGAAAGAGTGAAAAAGTGAATTTGCTTTTTTAAATTGGGCCAAAAATCGAATCCGGATTTTCGACTTACCATGGCGGTGCGCTTCTATTTTCCCAAATAACATTGAGTTCAACTGATTTCATTAATATATGGACAGTAGTTATGTCTGAGCACAGCAGTTCTGATACACTCGATGTGGTCTACAAGTACTAACACCGACTTCAAAGTATGTAGGTTTCAAGGACCGAATAGGGTAACTTAGTGGTTAGTCTACCAGCGGGATAACCCGAAGACTTGACCTCAACTTCCGGCTAAGTCCTGCACTTCTTCACTCTATGAACTTTCATTATATTATATTCGAACCTACTAAGAATACGGGAATATGGTGTAAAGAAAAACCGTTGATTTCTTCCACTTTCTTACAAATATTTTTCGTTCATTTGATTTTTCTACAAAATCAATAATAAAGCTAGTATACCGTACGCAATCGAAGAACATCCGATCTTGATCAAAATTGGGATGTTCATACAAATTAACAAATTTACTACACATTTGAAATATTATGGTGTGGAAGTCTGGCGTTCCTTAGTTATTGGCCAACAAATTTGGATTTGGATTTAATGAAAGGATATTTTACATAAGTTGGATAAAACGTAGTGACAAACTGTTCTCATATGAGAGGGTTGTGTCTCAGTACTACAAGGGTTCTGTAGCTGATAAATGGCAATGTGGGGTAATAAAGTATGGTGAAGGATCGTAAAGCAACAGTGTTGTAAATTAGAGGAAAGCGGAAACGCCGTAAGAATATGTTTCGGAAAGATGAACAACGTGCCTAGATCAAGACTGAAGTGGAACGTGGGTGCGGTGCACAGCATGTTTTCAGGCACTTCGTGACGATCTTTTCGTCAAAATGAGGCAACTACATTGCAGAAAGAACTTCGAGCGGACATAAGAAAAGCCATCATCCATACCACATGACTGTCTTCCAGGACATTGTAAAAGATTGACGCGCCGATAGCGTATGACGACGCCTTCCACATATGTCGTACAAGGTAATAAAAATGGAAGGCGACTACATTGAAGGAGTGTAACAGGTGTTCTGTGTATAAAGCCAGATACGAATTATAATAATCTTTCCATTACTTTTATCCAGCCTTTATATATAACATACTATCGGCGATAGTAATCCGATATTTAAAAAACTTAGCATGGTGACAGACACTGACCGGCTTAGTATGCATTTCAAATACACAAAAACATTCCGTAATTTAGGTTGATTATAAAATGGAAACTTTATGCAATATTGTTGTAAATAAGGTGCAAGAAAATGCATTAACTCAAAGGATTTTTACCTTTTCCCTACAGGGTCTAACATTCATTCCTTGTTCTGCAGAAGGGCAATAAATTCAAGATGGCTCTCGCTAAACAGCAACACAGCTAGTGTGTTTTGGTATTTCACTCAACAGTGTTGTCTATGCAATGTGTGTTCGGGCACAAATTTGATGTGAAACCACCTTCGGACAAGTCAATTTTGAAGTAGTACAACGATTTCGTAGCAGAAAGGTGCATCTGTGACAACGTAAAGGGCATTCCGGGCAGCCACCAGTGCCGCAGCAAGTTGTTGCTCGCATGAAAGAAACCTTTGTGCGGAGCCCCAGGAAATCTGTGCACAGAGCTAGCCAAGAACTAGAAATCCCAAGAAGCACGGTTAACGAGGTGTTAGGCAAACGCTTGCACTTTCATCTGTATAAACTACAATTGGTGCAGAGATGCAGAAGTTGAAAATGAAATTTGTACGTTTTATGTCCCTCGATTATGCCGGTTAGGCTAAAGGAGACGGTGATGATGAGAAATGAATGAAATGTTGGAACGAATAAAGTGGGAGGAAACGGGAAAACCCCGAGAAAACCCACGAGCACGATGTTTGTCTACCACAAAGTCCACGCGGCGCGAGCTGGGATCGAACCAGGGACCCCAAGCACCGGAGGTGAACGCTCTACCACTGAGCCACCGCGCGCCCTTGCAGAAGTTGAAGTAGGATATATGTATATACAGGGTGTTTCAAAACAACACCGACAACGTTGGTGATGATTCCTGACATCAAGATAAGACAGAAAGTATAGACCAACCTGGGTGCAGAAATCCATCATTTCGGAGTTATAGGCTGCCGAAAACAGGAAAAAATGAACTTTAAACGTCCATAGCTCCAATGCTATGAGACCTACCGTAGTCGGATCAAGATTTCACTTAGGATCTAGTATGTGCACTATCCAAATATCGAAGTTTCAGAATCCTGCTGTACTTCCGGAAAAATTTTTACAGAAGTAGCTGGTGAGTACTTCAAATAATATATGCCCGTAGCCAAACTGCCTTTATAAAAATCGTTGCATACCACAGGATTCTGAAACATGTATTTTTGGATATGGCACATATTAGTTCCTAAGTGAAGTCTTGACCCGACTACGGTAGGTCCCATAGTTATGGAGTTATGGACCTTTAAAGTTCATTTTTTCATGTTTTCCGCAGCCTATAACTCCGAAAGGAAATATTTGTGCACCCAGGTTGGTCTATACTTTTCGTCTTATCTTGGTGTCAGGAATCAACTCCCAAACGTGGTCGCTGTTGTTTATAACACCCTGTAGAGTCTTTTAGTTTGTAATAGATCAGTATCTAATTATGGATGAGGGGCGACAGAAGAGTTTTTCTGCAAATGAAATACGAGCATTATTGTGTCCAACTGACAGTAATGATGGCCTGAAGTTGTACGATTCTGAGGAAGATCCTATTATTAAGATGCTATTTCTCTTCATTCTATTTGTGATTCTAAATTAAAAGATCAGCGGGGAAAACGTCTGTGAGAGAAAACCTGATCTCTTACAGCGTATTTGAATTTCATTGAGAAATGTACCTACTGATACAGAAGAAACAACAGACAGTACTTTAACTCAAATACGATGACAAATAAAGATACATAAGGAAGTATAATTATTTTGCAGATAATCATTATACAATCCAAGGTAACTCAAAGTTACTTAACGTAATTTTTGAATTTTACACTGCCTATCATTTCTTTAAATATGGTGTTGGTATTTCTGGTGTTCTCGTTATTTTTGAAGACAACAGCATTTTATCCCCTCCCAAGATTTGTAGAACAACCTACAAATTCATCAGTTAAACAACGATTCGACAGAAAAAAAAGAATACGTTAGCATGTTTTGTCCAAGTTATGTCCATATACAATTCATACATGAGACAAATTGATCGTGTTGATAGTAATATCGACAGGTAAAAAAAAAAAAAAAAAAAAAGTACTTCCAATTATTTTACCACCTCTTCGATGTGATTCTAATAAACTCATGGATCCTGCATATATGATTTTGTGACTAAACCGGAAAAAGGACTCTACTAACACAAAATCAATTGTTTCATAGACTTCTTGCGGCACGCGACCCAAATTAAAAGAAAAGTCCAGATAAGGAAGAGAGAGAAAAAGAAACTCAAGAAACCATAAATTCCACCAAAGAATGTCAGAAAGGACTCTCAGGATTTTTGGCCAATATGGGAACGGAAGAGAGCTTTTTCCGAATATCCAGTATGTAATGGTCACATATTTGTGGTGAGTAAAAAATGTAGCGTCGATTTCTGTATGAACAAAGACATGAATTGTTTCATGTAACAATATTTTGAGAACAGATTCCTCACATAAAAATAACATAAAAAGGTTCCAAAGTTCATATAGACCTATGAACAAAAGCGGTAAGTTTAGGAGTTATAGGGTGTCGAAAACGCGAAACAAGTGAACTTTAAATGTTCATAGCTCCACTATTATGGAACCTATCGTTATTGAGTTATGTTGGTTTTGAGTTTAACGTTTCTTTCAGCAGTGAGGCTATATGAGACGGGACCTACTGATTAACGTAGAATCCTAACTACATGAGCTCCCGCCGGAAATCGAACCAGGGCTCCCACAGGGACCTATCGTAGTCAGGTCAAGACATCACTGAGGAACTGGTATGTGAACTATCCAAACATTCATGTTTAAGAATGCTTCAGTACTTGCACACCAATTTTCAGAGAGGTAGGTGGAGAGTGATCAAGTACTCCCAAACAGCTTCTCTAAAAATGATTGTGCAAGTACCGGAGGTTCTGAAAATGGATATTTGCATAGTTCACACACTAGTTCCTCAGTGAAGTCTTGACCCGACTACGATCGATCCTATAGTAGTTTAACTATGGACCTTTAAAGTTTATTTTTTCACGTTTTCTGCACCCTATAACTACGAAGTTATGCACTTCCCACCACACGCCCATGTGAACTTTTTTTCTTATTTTGATGTGAGGAATCTATTCCCAAAATATTGTGTCAAATTTTGTAACACCGTGTATAGTGTTATTTACGAGTAAAATACGAAAAACGAACTATTAAATCAAAGTATTGAGTGAAAGAAAATATTTTCATTAAAAAGCAAAATGTCTATAATAATAATAATACTATAAACATTGTTAAAATTTTGTAAATTCAATGCGCAATTTTGCATTTATACAAAGAAGAAAGGAATTAAAATTAAAAGTTAATTCACAGCAGCAAAATATTTTTCATTATACTTTCTGTAGTACTAGTGCTACACTGAAATGCATTAAAAAGTTTTGCTTTAGAAGAAACATGTGAGAATTTAAGAATGAAAGGGTTGCTCTGTGAGGCAGGCTAACACGAGAGAAAGCCAAGCAAAAGCACGTGAACAGTGAATCAAGCATTGTTGCATAGGTTTTTAGGTTTTTTAAATCAGGGTTGCAGACCCCTTATTAAAATAACTAAAAAATGTGTTCGGTCGTTCCTCATTCCTACAGAGGAGTAAATGTCCATATTCATTACTATTATTATATTCTATTTATTAGCGAGGCACGTGATTTTGTGACTACATTACAGACCCCCTCCCCCCGAGTATAAATGAGGCTACACCTTCTATCCTACCTAACTTTATTGCTTAAGCAAGCCAGACGCGCAATATACAGAGTTGCAGAATGCAATTTAAGCCACAATAAAGTAACCAAGAAGATATAAAAAAAATGAAATGAAGTCTTTAGTTTTACGTCCCACGTTATGCCGGTTAGGCTAAAGGAGACGGTATGAGAAACAAATGAAATGGTGGAATGAAGAAAGTGGGAGGAAACGGGAGAACCCCGAGAAAACATGAGCACGGTGTTTGTTCACCACAAAGTCCACACGGCGCGAGCTGGGATCGAACCAGGGACCCAAGCACCGGAGGTGAACGCTCTACCACTGAGCCACCGTGCAAGAAGATACGAAAAAGACTTTCGGTAACTAGAAGCAGTAGTTATAAACGCTGAAACGTTCGATGATTAACTGCTCAAGATTTGAAATGTCACAGCAAAATTTTAATTATCCTTCCGACTGATGAAAAATTAAAGAATTGTTTCCTTTGACATCTTACCTCTCAAAATGAGCATCTGATATTTGAAAGTTTACACTTTCCGATAAGTGGAATGTGTGTCACCAAATGTAAAAATAAGGTACCGTGTTTACTCGCATAATAGCCGCCCTCGCATAATAGTCGCACTTCCAAAAGTCGCAGTCTACGGGATTTTTGTCTTGTGAACGAGACTTACTTCTAAATTGCTTATCTTGCGGGAGTCCGGGCAACAAGGAGGAAACACCCGGTGGCAAAATAAAGCGTCCATCTCTCGAACTTTTATGCAAGTGGGTAGTACAAAGTTAGTCTTCGAGAACATCTCACACCGTATCAAAAAGCTTCAAAAAGACCTGCATATCCAATGCTTCGGACGGAAGTGATGATGCTCTGTAGAACAGTTACCCAGATTCGTCAGACGCAGATATGTCAGAAATGAAACTTCGGATAAGAACGAATAGTGACTTTCTGACACTTCTTGTGCGTGTGTGTTTCTTCTTTGTGGTGTTACGTAGTTCTTATTCATGTGTTTCCTGATTATGTAAATATATCGTTCTTTCATGCCAAGGCCAATAAAACTTTTTGTCTCTCACGAATCGGTAAGTTACGAGTTTAATTTTTACATATTTAATATTTTACCGTATGTAGGCTATATTTTATTATTTATGCTGCCACAATGCTGTATGTATCAGAATTCGAAACTGTTTTGATTGCAGCGATAACTGAATGGCAACTTTCCTCGCGTAATAGTCGCAGCTGGATTTTCACATTAAAAAATTGGTACAAAAAGTGCGACTATTACGCGAGTAAACATGGCATTATGCCGTGCTATCCTAGCTAACCAAGAATTATTCCCAACTGTAGAATGGGTTTTGAATAATCTGATAAGTTCAGATTTTCCCTCTAAAGCAGCGTTTCCCAACCGGTGTGCCGCGGCACACTGGTGTGCCGCGAATGGGTCGCTGGTGTGCCGCGAAGAAATCGAAACAATATTATTAATTCCATAGCAATCAAATTGCAAGACATAGGGAAAAAAGGTATATTTGTATTTCATATTGCTATGAACCTCTACCGGGAATCCACAGTTTTAAGTTTCATATTGTGTTACTTTTCATACTGTCTTTCACACTAAGTTTCACACTGTATTAAAAAAAAAAGTATTTTTTTATTGTTATGACTACTATTGCTTCTTTATTGTTGCAAACTATTTCACAATTTGAAATTTTAAAATATTATTCAATTCTTTCAGCAAAGCAAACATGCATACAAATTACCTACATTTGTGTTTTAAAAGTACAAGATATTTGTTTGTTCGTTCGTTATTTAGTGATCTTCCTTCGTAGTGAAAGGTTGGGTAGTTGTCGAGAAAGAAAGTGTATTTTTAAAAACTTGAGTCCTATATCTTATTGCAATTATTTTCTATTTTTAAATTAAAATGAAAAATAAGCATAATGATTTATTATGGAAAAATACCACTGATCGAGTTTGTTCTCCGTGACAAGGATGTCAGTAATCACAGAAAAAAATGCCACGGTATTTTATATTTAGAAATAATAATAATAATAATAATAATAATAATAATAATAATAATAATAATAATAATAATAATAATAATAATAATAATAATAATAATTCTATAAGTGTGCCGCGAGAATTCATGTTACACCTGTAGTGTGCCGCAAGTTGAAAAAGGTTGGGAAACGCTGCTCTAAAGGTATAACATATTCCAAAGTTACAGGTTCTAATAGGCACAAATGAGAAAGTTACGGCAAAATAAAGATTTGGGGAAAGTGAATCCAAACAATGGTAAAATTTTAAGGTAAATTCAAACTTTAAATTTATTTAAGAAATCTATAAGAAATTTTAGTAACATACGTATCATAGAGGCTATCCAAAAGCATTATCATTAATGTTGTAAGTAATGCAATGTTGTCAAATCGGTATGCATTTTTTATTTCTATTTTCTAATGACATCACGTAATGTTGCAACGTATATAAGATGACTGTGTAATGAAGAAAAATATATATTTAATACGTAGCAATGTTGCAAACTTTAAGAATATTTGAGAAGATTGAGTGCTACAGCTTTGATTTATAGATTGCAAAATATGTCTGTAAAAACAGTAAAGTAGTTCGAAAGAGGGCTACCCTAACCTCAAGCACAAAAATATATACACTAACTCAACAATGTCGTCAGAATATAAAATTTCTTTCAATAATTTTGTAAAGAATGTTCCGAATGGAATAGTTTCCAAACTAATACAATTAATTTCTCGTACCAAAATATTTCAAGCATACAAACCTTGGGTATCATAGTGAATTAAACAAAAATAACCATCAAAAGTGCAGGTAAAGATAGGTTGCCATGCTGCAAGAATCTTGTAGCTGTCATTAAAAAAATCTCGCAACCCTAAAATATTTCTCCATGTACAGCGCTGGACACTTCTAAATGGTACACCTTAGCCGTAAATCTCCATATGGCTGTACCATTTAGAAGTGTCCCCCGCTGTACACATAGTCTTGAAAGGGACATGCAACGACTCTTGCAAAGAGTCAAACCTAGAGATGCAAGGGCTCGAAAAAAAAACGGCTTTTTTGGGAAAAAAAACTCGGTTTTTTTCTGCTTCGCTTTTTTGCTTGGGAAATTTTGGGCTTTTTTCAAAATACTGCTTTAAATTGATAAAACAGACTTTGTATCGCTTCTCTATAACACAAAAAATCATTTAATTAGTGGTTGATGCTGATAATAATATAAAACATCGAAAATAAACTATGAACTTCGAAAAAATATTTCAAACAATTTTTCTTCAACATATTTACATTATGAATTCCACAGGATTAACCAATGTATATAATAAGAATTTTTTAACCTCCTATATACAAAAAAATGAAATCTTTGAGTTTTACGTCCCACGGTTATGCCGGTTAGGCTAAAGGAGACGGTGATGATGAGTAATGAATGAAATGGTGGAATGAAGAAAGTGGGAGGAAACGGGAGAACCCCGAGAAAACCCACGCACACGGTGTTTGTCCACCACAAAGTTCACTTGGCGGGGGCTGGAATCGAACCCGGGACCCCAAGCACCAGAGGTGAACGCTCTACCATTGAGCCACCGCGGCCCCTCCTATATACAAAAGTAAGCAGAGTTGGCAAGAACCGTGGTTGTTTTTGAAAATGCCAAAAACCCGTTTTTTGGGGGATGTTTAAACCAGGCTTTTTAGACTTAGATTTTTTGCTTTATATATTTATATTACATATTCACAGAAATAAGTTTGTTTCGCCTTGATGTTATTATGCAACAGCGGGGTTATGCCGGAAGAACTACCATAAGCTTAAAGAAGTGCGGTCAGTAAATTTCTTAAGTTGAGAATCTCCCGCCCTAGCCATTGGGAAAATCCCGTCATTACTTGAAATGTAAGACAATAACGGGAAAATCCTGTTATTGCTTTGCATGTAAAATTTAAAGGTCAACGTAGCATAATCAGTACGCTAAAACTGAGGTATTAAATTACAAATTTAGTACCGGTACGTAGATATCATTGAAATTCCAATCCAAGCTAATGTTGGAAGCTACGTAGGCAATCGATAAATTTTGCCAATTTCTATCAATATATTTAAGCAATATTGGCTTCTTTATAAAACAACACGCATTTAGGCATGCAGAAATATACAATTTGGTTTGTTTTGTATATTTAGGCTTAACATCCTTACGAAATACCGAGGTTATCAAGGAGAAGACTTTCGCTTAAACTGACATCCGAACCGCTACTTGGGTTACGCATGAAAGAAGGTTTGTGGTTCGACCGAGAATTGAGCATGGGACACCTTGATTAAAAGGTGAAAGGGAAATAAAACTATGGCAGGTGGTTTGATATCTGGAAACGTTACCGTGAAGTTCACACGATTCGCATTTTTCATTCTTTTTATTTTTGTGGTTTAAACCAGTTATTAAAAAAAAAAAGTTGGTGTAAACCAGCCAACCCTAAAAGTAAACACTTCTTTTTAAAGAATACACAAATAACTAGCAAAATAGTATGTAGTATTTTTACTTCAAAATATTCCATACCCTCTTTTTGAAACAAAATAAAATTAAAATAAAACATAAGAGAAATACTTAGATTTATATGATACACTTAAAGGCTGCACATCTAGAGCTTTTGGTTCTGTATATTCTTGAAATTCTACAGTTAAGTTTTATAGAACCACCATCACAGTTTACCCAATCCTCAAGTTTTCTGAATTTTTAACAAGAGGGATTCAACATATCATTACGGAACTCTCCCCCCCCCCCCAAAAAAAAAAAAAAGACTACGGAATATATTTAAGTTAAGCTAAATACAACTGCACAACAAACATGACTGAGTGATTAGCTTTTGCGCTTCTATCGGGAAGTCCGGGATTCAACCAGCATTCGACCATTCTGACAAAGCTTTTCTTCATTCCATCTGTGAATGTAGAAATAGTGCGTGTACTGTGAGTTGGGCGACTTCCTTTTTTATTGTTTTTAAATCGTTATTATTACTAATTACCAGCAGTGACGGTTTTGCGAAGGTTAGGGGGGCGGTCTTTCGGACTTAAGCCCGTTCCCCAAAGTTACGGAATGTCTGCAACAAACGAAATATCTATTATTTATGGCTTTACTCATAAACTTTAAGCTCCCGTCAAATAAAAATTACGAATGTTTTAAAAAAAACTAAACATTAGTAAGAAACCCTTCCCAAAATACTTTTCTAAATCCGCCACTGATTCTCAGTATAAAATGATTTTTAAAGTTGTATCCGGAAGATTATTGCGAAACATATAAACGAAACGAAATATTAGTTATGCCTGTACTCATAAACTTCAAGCACTTCCCAAATAAAATTAGGACTTTTTAGGAAACGAAACAATCAGAAAAAACCCTCCTAAAGTACTTTTCTAAATCCGCTACTGATTATTTGTATAAATTGGTATTCAAGGTTGTGTCCGAAAAATTATTGCTAAATCACTTCACAGCTACAGTATAACAGAAATGTGGAAGTACGGTTTGACGGATATATTGAAAAACGTACGCTTTGACGGATAAATAGAAAAACGGGCAAGTTTAACTTTTGCGCTAGAAGCTAGAGTACTAAAAGCTCTTAGAAATGAAACACGGATGACAAACTAGAGAAGAAAAAAGATGTCGATAACTCAAAAGTTAAAATAAAGTTAAATAGCCTCTAAAATTACCCTCAAATACTACATTCTTCATGTTAGCTTTAATTCGTAAAACATGTGCTCCATCCATCTTGATGGTGAATTTCAGAGCGAAATATCACATTCAGGTCATGGAATTCTTATCTAACTATAGAATATACTATAAGAAAGCTATTTAGATAGAAAAATCATGAAGTTGAAAAAAGCCAAAATTTCCAAAATTCTCGTTTTTTTCCCAAAAAAGCCGGCTTTTTATGTGAAAAAAACCATCGATTCAAAAAAGCCGGCTTTTTTGCATCTCTAGTCAAACCATGTGCAACATTCTGGGTCGTCTTGCTTGCTACCTGCTATCGCCCTCCCACTGATATTTATATATATATATATATATATATATATATATATATATATATATATATATATATATATATATATATATAAATAAACAGTTTCGCCACTTCCGAAACAACGAATTCTTTTGGACGGGGAGGGGAAGCGCGCCAAAGTACACCCTTTAATGAGGTTCACTATTTGTCCACTAGGATGCAGTGCTGCATGGGTGGAGATATCTTTCTTGCTTTCAGAAAGTTGTACTGTATAAAGAGTAAGTAGAAAGATCGGGTTGCAAGATTTTTTTAATGACAGCTACAAGATTCTTCCAGCATGGCAACCAGCGTTATATAAGATATTATAATTATTACTAGACATAGTAGGAAAAATAACATTTCTCAGTTATATCTATCATTCATGACTCACCTGCAAGTAGAAAACCACGTTTCATTTTATAAACAAAGAAACACATTCACTTCACAAATTTCACAACAACAGAGATACGAATATGACTTACTTTTCAACAAGCGTCCTAATAACAGATAATGTTTCCAACACAAGACTATCAACGGTAACTGAGGAACGAAATTTATTATAACATCTTCCACCTCCTGTTGAGAAATAAGAGCTGTCACTAGCTTCCACACCAGCCGATATAGACTGTACATGTCTGTTGTTTTGTTCAGTTTCCACTCTGGCTTCAGATGCTTCATCTTTGCATAAGCATGCACCCATCTTAGCAACTGCGTATATGCACACACGCTGCAGTGCTTCCAGAAATGTAATTACTGAATGATGTTGCAATAGCAAAACTACTAGCCACTGTGTCACGATCATATATGCAGTTTTGATTCACCCCATCAGATGTTATCAAGTCCCCTGATATGCTATTCTGTGCTTACTTCTCTCCATGTTCACTAGAAAATTTTAAATTACCAGCATTATATCCCCATTCTTTTCTTCTCTTCTGCAAAAGAAACAAAATTAAGATTAGATCACGAATTTGTTGACTTACAGTGTTTCCTGTAATACAACAAATCTTAATTATACATGGATCTTTACATGAATTTTTAACGTGCGATTGAAATGTCCAACTGATGCGTCACTTTCAGAAGACCAAGGAAATGAAGATGCCAATATTTGGTTAATTGAAGTCGCATTCAGCTGCAGCTTGCGATGCGAAAAATATTCAACCAAACGTCGCATCTCCTTGTCATCAAAAAAATTCTTTCCTGCCAAGAAGTGATCGAGATGCGGAAGTAGTAGTCGTTGCAAGAGATGTCAGGCAAGTATGGCAGGTAAAAGAAAGGTTTCCTACTGTAACTAACGAAAAGTCTGCGCTGTCAATTAACCGATACCTGAGCAAGCATTGTCGTATAACATTTGAGGGCATCATGTCTGTTGACTAATGCTGGATGCCTGCGAACAAGTTCGTACTGCATTTCATGCATTTCACAGCAGTGATGGTTTCGCCTTGATGGAGAAAAACATAATGGATCACCCTCACCTAGACTACCATATCAACAACATCTGTGGGTGGAAGGGTAATTTTTGAAATAGTCTTGGACGTTGATCTCGATTGTCCTGCGTGTTTACGATTGTTGCAGTACATCTGTTGTTTTTCCCAACATTCTTCTTGCCGTGGGTAACCCTGTATAAGGTGATATAATCGACGATCACTAATGTATCCGATCAACATTGGATTAAATATTATAGGTACCCCAGCTCTACATAGGTTTTAAGACAACCTACGATGCGGTAAAACGCACAGGTTATAAAATATTTTGCAAGAATTTGGAATTATAAGGATATGTCTGTTTAGCGAAGCCTTGGTTTAAAGATCTAACAGCAAGGAAGTTTCTTACAAGACATAACGATCGCTACCAAGACTGGATCGTAAGATATCCAGAAGCGAGACTGGAGTTCTGTCAACTGATGGTGACACGACTAGATGATGACAGGGAAATTCTGCAGTTACTCATGTTCTCAGATGAGGCAACTTTCCATGTTTCAGGGGGGTAAACAGGCATAACTGTCTTGTTTGCGGAACAAAAACCCTCATGAATATGAAACTCCCTTTCGGGCTGTCTCTTTCGTGCATGTGTGGTGTGCTGTATCAATGGATCAACTCATAGGCCAGTTTTTCTTCGATGAAAACACTACGACAGGGAGACATACGTTCAAATGTTTGCAAAATTTCCTGATGCCCAAATTGGTTAGGTTGGGAATCAAGGATCGCATCCACTACCAGTACGAAAAAGCCCCCCCCCCTTCCCCTCCACAGACATTTTGCACAAGTCTTCAGGGACTACCTTGACCGTGAGCTACCTAGCAGGTAGACTGGGCGCAGATGTACCACGCCTTGGACCCTCAGGTCTACCGCTTTTTGGTTATGGAGTCGCGTTAAGACACAGACGTAAGCGGAAAAACCAAAGGACTTGAAGGACCTGAAAGCTAAGATTAGACTATATCCTTAACATTTCTGACGATGCCAGACGGAACAGCATTCACGGATTTCGTCAGAGGTTGCAGGAATGTATGGATGTCAACGGAGCCCAGTCGAAGATGATGGTGGTGGTGTATCTATGTATGATACCAGGGTTGGCAAAAACCATGGTTTTTATTGAAAAAACCAAAAAACCGCTTTTATGGGTTTAAACCAGGTTTTTTTGATTTAAATAATTTGCTGTATGTATTTATATCACATATCGATAGAAATTAGTTTGTTTCGTCTTGGTGTTATTATGCAACAACCGGGTTATGCTGGAAGAGGCCACATACGCTTAAAGCCGAATCCAAACCGCTTCTCGGCTTACATCCAAGAGAAATTGTCCTCCATTTGAACTCGAAATCGAGACTAATTGGGCATAAATGCGATGCGTCTGCGACTCACTCACGAAGGACTCCTGATAAAAAATACGGTGTACTGATCTTTACGTACTTGTTAATATAATTGTCAAGAGTCATTTCAGAAGAACAAAAAGATATATAGTTGCAGAAGTATACAGAATTACATATGGACAATTTCAAAATACTGCAGAGTACAGAAGAACTAATTTAGTCCAAGTAAGTTCACTACGACTTTCATTAGTCCAAGTTAAAGAAGTACGACGACTTAATTTGCATATCAGTAAGAAAAGTGAATGAAGATATGAATTATTTGAGTCCACTTTGGCTCTGACCAATTTATACATAAATATATACCAAAGATACTTCTGATTTCAATAAATGTTTCTCGTGGGGTTTGTATGACCCCCCCCCCCCCCAAAAAAAATACTGCATTTCGATGGTTTTTTTATCAATAGTAAACATTATTAAAACGAAACAATATTTAGAATTTTCCTTTGGTTGCATAACAATAATAATAAACTATAAAAAAATCACAAAAGAAACATCCATAAAGTTACATAAAAAAAGTTGCTTTTGTAATATAATCTCTTTGAGTAATGAATGGGGAATTTAGGTCTGAATATAGTACGAATAATATATGGGAGTGAAACGTGATAACCCACAAATGTGTGTTCATTAAGATTTTACGAATACTTACACTTTTACGAACATTTTTTTTTTATTTTTTTATTTTTTGGTTTAAACCAGCCAACCTTGTATGATACAAAATGTAAATCTCAATAAAGATCTCAACATTTATTTCATTACAGCATGCATTATTCTAAAAAATTTTATCAGCATTTGTTTTATAGCACGGACTCTATAACAGCCCCATATATATATATATATATATATATATATATATATATATATATATATATATATATATATATATATATATATATATATACACAGGGTGTCTGAAAAGTCTCCTAACATAGGGTAACTCTTATCAGAATTACAATAAAATGTAAGAGGAGAAACCGTCTCCTAGTGTAATGTTTTCAATCCCCAAATGTAATGTAAAGAAAAAAAATATTTTTTAATTGGACGAGCTGTTTCGACTGTATACTCTTTATGCGCCCAATTTTAAACGAAAATAAAACGTTACCATTTACCTGAGGCTGGGGGAGGGAAGGACGGGACAGGAGGTAAAAAATTTTGTAAGAGTATGGTGAATGGGGGCATGTTTGAAATGGTGGCTGGCAATCGACACGTTACCATAACAGACAGTAACTTCATTCACTTATGTTGTGGATCCACGTAAATGGCAAAGTTTCATTTTCGTTTAACAAATGGGAGCATAAAAAGTGTACAGCCCAAACGACTCATCCCATTTTAAAAATTCCTTCAGTTTAGATTGAAAGCGTCATATTTGGAGACGGTTTCCCCTCTTACATTTTGTGTTAACTCTGACGTATACTGCAATAAAGATTAACAGTGTTGTCAACCCAACATAAAGTTCTATTTTTTCAAATGGCACTACGCCACGTAATTACCGATTTCAAACCTAAATATTAAATGGAAACTTACAGTGTTACATTTACATAGTGTTTCAAAATAAGGACACTAGAGTATCACAAGCACTGAGAAGCAACTAACTTTTGTAGTCTTTTTCAACAGTAATAACGCAAGTGAGACGAACGGCAAAATGAAATTTCAAATACCATAGTGCCCAACACTACAATCATCATATGGTATATTTCGAACAAGTAGAAACAAACAATTGATTGATTGATTTTTGGGTTTTACGTCCCGTTCAGCAGCGAGGGTATATGGAACGTGGACCTAATGATTAACGTGGAATCCGAACCACATGATAGAAACAAACGAAGTTAGAATGAGCTGAAAATTAGATTTAAAGTACTTTATTTAGAAAAAGTATTAAGGAAAGTTTTAGATACATAGATGGTTTTCAATAAAGATCATAGATTTACTGAAGTTTAATATCTCAAACCGTTCTGAAGAAGCAAAAGGAATGGTAAAAAATGCCTAAAAATTTCCATATTGACTAAAAATTTTGTAGCAGACCTTTTTAAAACATTTGTTCTATTCATTTGCTTCTATAGTATCCCAACAATAATCTTATCAAGTGTAATTGCAAGTTCTCGGAATTACATAATTTTAAGCAGTGTTGCAAACTTTATCAGTGTTTAACATATCTTCATAAAGATATGAGATATCAAAATGCTGTCAAGGGCATTATGGTATTTACGTCTATTAAAAACCCTTTCTGATATTGGATGAGATAGTTATTTGAGCAGTTTTTCAAAATAAAGGTTTCCGTTTTTAATTCTGTTAAATTTTTAATT
Organism: Thermobia domestica; assembly: GCF_964235325.1. NCBI lineage: Eukaryota > Metazoa > Arthropoda > Insecta > Zygentoma > Lepismatidae > Thermobia > Thermobia domestica. The sequence continues at coordinate 72,429,626 of NC_137470.1, read as the reverse complement.
TCTTAATTTTTTTTCCTATTCACTCAAAATCCAACACATCATGATCACAGTATTAGACACTTAAGTACTTTGGATGTGCAAAGACCCATTTGTCTCACTTACGTTATTACTGATGTAGAGGTCAGTAAAATTTCAATGTTTGTGATACTGTAGCGTTCTTAGTTTGCAACACTGAATAACAAATGTGATTTTGTAAGTTGTCACCTGACAAGAAGATTAGAAATTTTTAATAAGCTGACACTGCCATTCGAAAAACACATAAGTTTATGTAGTATTGGCAACACTGTTAATCTGAATACAGGGCAGAGTATGTCAAACAATGATCCCTATCGATATTTGCAGGGTCCAAAAACTCAGCATATTTTTAATATTAGTTTAAAAGTTACAAGGGTGTATTAAGATAAATGGTTCACCCTGTACATATATATATACATATATCGTGTGTTTTAAAAATGATGCCCACGAACAACAGAGCTCTATTCTTCAGGTCGAAATAAAGCGAAAATTCTATGGCATATCCTCCAGCATCTCCTTTAGTCGCTATAAAGAATAAAAATGTCATTATGTGGCAAGTAGTAAGTTAACTTGAAACCATTAGCATTATTCTACGAATCCATCAAGCAGCTACATCGATTGCTCTGCTAATAAATGGTGCTAGTATCAACGTATATCAACTTGAACTGCCATCTGAAAAGAATCGATATAACTTTTTGATAGATTTGTAGCTCTTCTCTGTGGTTCTTTATCTGCGACGCTGCCACATAACGCAATTCGCGTCTCGAAAATTACACACACACACACATTACATATATATATATATATATATATATATATATATATATATATCTCGCTTTATGCTTTATTTTCACTTGTAAAATAGTGTTCGGTAGTCCGTGGGAGTCACTTTTATAACACCATAACACCCGATATATATATATATATATATATATATATATATATATATATATATATATATATATATATATATATATGTGTGTGTGTGTGTGTGTGTGTGTACCAAATTTAATGGAAACACGTAAGATATCTGGGTTAGCAACGATCACGCGGCGACCGCAGCGCAAGTCCTTTGCTCATGGTACCGGTATGTTAGAGCAAACTCCGTCCTACGTGAGGAGCAGTAGAACAGCAGCATGCAGTGAACTGAACAGACAGTGATATTGTAAAATGAGTGACCTCACTGAATTTCCAAAGAGAGCATATTTTTGCACTCAATTATGTTGTGCGAGCGTGACGAATATGGCAAGTTTCTTGGGCGAGTCACGAGGGATGAGGGTCTAAAAAATTCACGGCAAAACCACATGGACGAAAAGGAACAGCGGCTGAAAGAAAACCCCGAGACAGGTCCCGGTAAAAATTAAAAGATCATTGTTATTCAGAACTATCGTGCGACTGCGATACAAGTGATAGAGGAACTCATACAGCACCTTCCACAACCTGTATCGACAATCGCAGTTCGCCACAAGTTACAAGACATGGACAAACAGGTCTGTTGGACGGGCGGAACAGCTGATAAGGGACCATAATGCTTTAGCACAATCTCCACACACGTGCCACAAACATGTAGCTCGGATCGCTGATAACTGGAAGCATGCAGTATGGTGAGATGATTAATTGTTTCACTTTATTTAAAACCACGGCCAGGTTTGTGTGGTAGACGTTCAAAGAAACGTATGATCTCAGCCGTAACCGTAAAACCGTAAAACATGGCAGCCTGGTTTTCAGAGGACTCTGTTCTCGCGCTTACTGGTCGCTTTACTGCCCGTGATTATGGTGTAATATTCAACTCTCTATGATTACATTTTTACATATACAGGGTGGAGTAGTTAAAATCCTCCTTTTTAAAATTATTATAAAAGCAAATTGAAATCTGTTTTCTTTATGTAGTGCAACAATGGTAAGAGCACAACTAGAAATTAGTGTACAAGCCAAAAAAGAGTAGGTCCACTTTTCAACCGACCAGAAAATGAAATGAAATATGTGAGTTTTACGTCCCACGGTTATGCCGGCTAGGCTAAAGGAGACGGTGATGATGAGTAATGAATGAAATGGTGGAATGAAGAAAGTGGGAGGAAACGGGAGAACCCCGAGAAAACCAACGAACACGGTGTTTGTCCACCACAAAGTTCACTTGGCGGGAGCTGGGATCGAACCCGGGACCCGAAGCACCAGAGGTGAACGCTTCAACTGACCAGACTATTGAGGGCAAGTCGTACACTCTCCACATTATCAGGTGTCATTCATAACACTTCTTGCACTACTACCTCTTCTTCGTGCTGTTTGACCTATTGTTTTAAGTTGTGAATGCAACCAACAATGACTTTTCTTCCTGAGACAAGAGCACGAAGCGGCAAACGAAAATGTTGGCAGAATGAGCGTTGTGCACGTACGTAGCTTTCACCATGTTTATTGCTCCAATACTGCATGCACTGTTACTAAACTTCCCGATGTACAAAACATAAAAGTCATAACCTACTCACCCCACTATTTTTGAATGTACAAATATTAAAAATTTAGTAAAATCGGAAAAGAAAGAGCAAGATATGTCTAAATGGTTCCATTCTATCATTTAGACTGCAAAGAAATTGCTAACAAGCATTACTTACAAGTTAGCTTTAAGCCCTTATAGATATTGAAAGATTTTAAGCCAATATAAGAATTATTTTATAAATAAAACTGTTTACATGTTATCAAATATTTTGCATTGTAAAGACTCGTACATTGGTGTGATCAAAAGCAATATTATCAAACTGATGGAGCAGATAAGGTAGTCTAGAAAAGGTTAAAAAAAAAGTCATTTGTGGGTTATCTACACATCTAACAAAAATCAAAGTATACAGTTTAGGGCATCACTATTTGGCACCGTGCTTCATCTCTAACCGGAAGAAACTATTTGAGACCTATTTCATCAGAACAAAAAGTCCGAAACTAAACACTGAAAAGGACAAATTGGAAAATGATGGTAGAAATTATGACAAATTCTATCAACGAAAGTTAAATAACCAGTATATAATAAGATGTCTGTATTTCTTTGCTTGCAGGGTTCTTACAAAATTATTTTTATCTTTTTATCTGACTTTATCCGGATCTCCAGGTGCCAGACATTTTTTTTCTGGGCCATAGCATTAAATGGAAAGATGATCCACTAACGAATAATGCCTGTAGAAGCCAAATATGGGATTCGTCAATAACAGTGGAAAACAACCACGTAACGTACCACAGAACTGCTATTTAATATACTGAATAAATTTTATAAGACATCTAATATATACTAATGGAAACTTTTTCTATTTTTACTTTTGAGAGATGAAAGTATAATGATCGTTAAAGAACCGAATTCGAGATTTTAACGGAATTACACGTTTCATGGTTCAAATATACCAAAGAAGTGATTTTTGGCATCTGTCCGTCTGTGCGTTCGTTTGTCCGGATGTACACTCATGTCCAAAATGATTGTCGCATATCTATAATGTCTTCTTGTGGGAATATAATTTGATAATGATTTTACAGGGAACTTTTAATACTGATACTACGTGTATAATCGGTACATATATATTTGTGGTAAATTTCATAGGAAAAGAATTATAAATATGATAATTGGAATGAGTAAAACAAAATGTTGCCAAATGGACAAGAAAATTTTATTTACTTGTTCTTATTTCTTATAAAATTTTGTTCTTATTTACTGCTCTTTTGACGTGAAATTCGCCACATACATGTCTTTGCCGATTATACATATACTAACATTATAAGAAATACCGGGAGAATTCCTTATCAAATTATATTCCTACATCATCATATTTATAGACACGCGACAATAATTTTGGACATGAGTGTACATTCGCCTGGAAGCCATACCGTTCAACGTTTCGAGGTCAAATTTTAAATCTGACGTTGTTCAAATTTCCTTTCTAGCCCTAAAAGAAAGGATACCTTACTGAAGACTAAAAATCAAAATTTGCGATTTTTTCAAAAATGGCTTTAATTTTGTCAATTTTATCTATATTTCATAAATCATTTTTCTATAACAACTCTATATTGTCGTATATGTAATTTCTATTGGAAAAGTCGAAAAGGGATAGTGTACTTTTTTATTTTATTTATTTATTTTATTTATTTATTTATTTATTTTTGTCGATCTTCCCAAAAACGACTCTGACAACCTTGTTCACATTTCATTAATATTCCTATAGTGTGGTGTAACTAACTTCCATGACAATACTCACAAGGGTAGTTTACTCCTGGGATGAGTTTATTGACAGCTTTGTGAAATACTTCTGCGATTTTGTCATTCAAAATACAAGTATTTCATTAATAACCTAACATATGGCATGCCATAATCTTATGGACAAATCTTTAACAAGAAATTCACTTTTGAATGTGTTTCTTTTGGGCGGAATTTTCTCAAAAAACCCTTACAATTTTCCTTGTATTTCACAAGAAAATGTTTCATTAGTAACTGCAGCACGACATGGTTTAGTTTAATGAAAATACGAAATATTTAAGTTTTACGTCCCACGGTTATCCTGGCTAGGCTAAAGGAGAGGGTAATGAGAAGAAATGGTGCAATGAAGAATGTGGAAGGATACGGCAGAACAGCGAGAAAATTACGCACAGTGTTTGTCCACCACGATTTAGGATTTTACGATTTCGATTTCTGGGCTTGCGGGATCTATGACCATTTAGCACGTCACGTTTTGAGAGATGACGTTCCTCGGCGAGCATACTATCCGGGGAAAGGGAAGGAAGGAAGCGGCCTAGGACCTATAAGTTAGGCACCACCCCGGCATTGGCCTGCTGTGAATGAGGCAAACCCAGGAAAATGTCATTCAGGATGGCTGACTTTTCAAGGCTATCATTCACGATCGCCTGAAAAAGTTTTTACACTTTTTTCGAACGAGTGCCCCACCGGGAATCGAACCCGAGACCGCTCGCACCGAAGGCGAGAGCGTTAGCAAGTACGCTATGCGGGGACATACCACGATTTAGGTCAAGGAATTGGGAGAGTTTAGTGCGGTGGTCCATACCTTTTATTATTTTTCTATGGGCTCTTATATCGCATAACCGACTTCAAGAAGGAACAAAGATTCGCAACTCTTTCTCTAGAAAAAAAGGAAAACAACAAAAATTGATTTTTCAATAAAACTATAGATTTACTATTTGGTATTTTCGAAGTCTCTCTTGAAGCCCCTTTTTAAGACAGGGGGAATATATTTTTTTCTCATTTAAAAGGTACCGGTACGCTATACCGTTGCGTACCGGCAGAAATAAAACACTATATATATATATATATATATGGGTTAGATAAAGTGGATTTTTCTTATACTCCTTCAAAATAATTTCATTAATTCCACTGAAGTTAAATCACCATAGCATGTGACCGAAATACTCCAAAAGATGATATGAACCTGTTTCTTACGCCTGATGAAAAAGATTGTCCGAAATACTGACGATTTGAAAAGTGTTGGTTGTCATAGGAATAAAAGATCAGTAAATTAGATTATAATGCTAACTGTGTTCCTTTTGTTCTATTAGTAATTATAAGGCAAAACGCTTAGAAAATGCAACTTAATGATTAAAACGTAGTTGTGCTACCTTAAGCCAGTGGTACAGCTTGTGCAAAAGTTCCTATGCACGGGGGTTATGTTCTGTAAACACGCCATGGACAAGGGAACTATAAATAAGTAATGGGAGGATGTATGAGACTATACGAGATACGTCCTAATTTACGAGACTACAAATCTATAATGATGTAAAAAAAATTAAAAAAAAAATAAGTATCTTAACAAAATTAACATAGTTAATTATCGCTCTTAGACATGGCTAAAAGAAATCAAGTTATTTTTTACTGTTTCGTAGCTTTTAAAAGATCTTGTAATTCAGGCTGATATTTGGCAGTGGCTTAATCAGTTTTCTGCAGTTTTGAAAAGAAAGTTTCTGCCCATAGATGGATCAATCTTCGTGAAGAAGTCGCCACAGAGATCATTAGCAATTTGTATCCCTTCACTCAAATTTTTAAGGTCAATGTTATCGAATCCGTACTGGTTGTAGGTTCTTCAATAAAATCGACGCTAATCATTCTTCCGACTGTATTTCAGTTCCGTCTGTATCCTGCAATTCAAACAACTCTTGAATATTATTCAGTTACAGCTGTTCGAAACCATCTCGCCAATTATAACAATTGCATATGTTATTTGCAATTTGAATAATGTTTTTACTCAATGTCTGCACAATTGGTATGGAATCGTTATTATTGTTGAGAGTTAAAGTGACTACAGATTTTTCCAACATGTCGTCAATGTGGATTGTTTCAACTCTTGTAATGTATCTTATATAGAAACAGTTCCCCCTGATATGTAAAAAATTTTCCAGTACCTCATACTACCCATGTTTGGATCGCTTTCCGTAATGTCAAGTATGGTTTTAAAGATTCTCCTTATGTAATAAGAGTTTAAAGGCCTCGATTATTCCTTGGTCCAAGAGTTGGAGTAAGAAGTAGCAAAAATATTGGTTTTATATTATGATACTTCAACCTCATGGGGATGATCTGATGCATTATTCAAGTGAAATGAAATCTTTTAAGTTTTACGTCCCACGATTATGCCGAGCAGGCTAAAGGAAACGGGAGAACCTCGAGAAACCCACGCATACGGTGTTTGTCCATCACAAAGTTCGCTTGGCGCGAATACATTATCCAAAACTACAACCACCCTGAAATCTTTAAATACATTTCAACTTCAGAAACAAAACAATTCTGAAACGAATTCTTGAAATTGGAAGCAGTAACCCAGGCTCTCTTGCTCACGCGCCAGAAAACTGGTAAGTGGTTCCAGTTTTTATCTTTTTTAGTATATGGATTTAATGATCTGTGTAGAGCATACGGAGCTTAATTAATCAATCTTTATGCACGAGAACGAAACACCAATATAACTGTCTTTTGTTTTTATATATGTAGAATACGCCTGTTTCATCCGCAAACACTTGTTCAGATTTGTATTCGCCTTCAATAACTAACTTCAAAAATTCATCTGAATATGATACTGCGGCTGAAGATACAGCTTCTCCGACTTTTTTTTTTTTTTTGAGTGATTTCGCACTTTGCATTTATTCAACCGACCCTCTGATACTTGAAATCTTCTAGTCGGATGTTCCGTTGCCTGTTCTTTGAAATGCGCGTACAGACTTCAAGGTCTCTCACGAATTATTACACCACTTAAAGGCACTGCCTTCTGATTACAGTCTTTAATCTATATACAGAGTTAATGCGGCTTTCACTTTATCCATTGCTGGATCACGCACAGTTTCTGCCAACAGTGAAGTCGAAGCTATAGAATTCCTGACCTTGTCTTCAGATTTTTCTTATACTTCGTACAGTTGATTTATTGATATTAAAAAAAAAAAAAACAAAAAAAACGGATTCGACTGCAAACGTCTCACCAAAACGTACACAATCAAAAATCTCTATTTTAATCTTACGCGGCAGAACTTTTTTCCTGGCGCGAATTATAAGCCGTGAAAAGAACTGAGAATATACGTGCTAATCACTTGAATACATATTAATTTGCCAAAAAGCAAAGGTTTTTTCTTTTTTTTTTTTTAATCAAAGAAAAAAGCTGTGTGTGTATTCGGCGACACTTGAAGGCGGCGTTAAGTCACAGAACAATTGCATTTTCTGTGATCGGAAGTAGATCGGAAGGGATTGCATTGTGTTTATTTACCTAAACAAAAAATAAAATACATATCAGTATAATGAATCAGTCTGAAATAGTTTTAAACCGCAAATGCGATTTCATAATTTAAACTGTGAAAAAGGAGCTTTGACTATTCGATTAAAGCACAAAACTTGTTTATCGTTCGGAAAGAAATCGTGAACCATTCTTCAACAAGTGGTCCACTGAGAAGATTTGCATATGAATCTGAAAACAAATGTGACGTAAATAACTAGTTAACAGTGAAAACGACAAGTCCTAATCTCTTCATTTTCTATTATTTTCTTCTAATGATTGTTAAATCTAATTAATATCGCTGAAATATTTCTGCTATATTGGAGTATCATTTGTTTAGATGGACTTTACATGGTACTTGTTGCGATGAATTTGGAAACAACGTCGAGCATTATTTGATGAATGAACTTAAAACGAAATTTTATTGTAACCACCAAAAGCACTCTTTTATTCGGTTTGGGTATACTCGAATGTACTGTCGTCGTATATACATGTATACATATTATCAGGGTTTGACCAAGTGGGCCCAGCCCGAAAAAACCCGGTGGTTCTTTTCGGGTTGGACCCACCTGAAAAAAACCCACTTTAAAACCCACCTGGGTTTTTGACTTATTTGTTAGTATATTATTGATACAACTAAGGTGATCACATTGTAAGTGATTTTTTTCAGATTTTACATTTTCCTCGGGCGAATTAGAGGCTTTCACGTTAAGGTATACAACAATATTCAACATAAGACCTTTATAAAGTTCTGAATGCACTAAATGAATTAAAAAAAAAAAAAAAAAAAAAAACAGCTTGAGATAGTTATAGAACAAATTAATGTATGGATTATGCTTATAGCCTTTTGAAGTAAAATAAGCAATTTTGTACTTTAGAAAATATTTTCCGTGAATAGTATGCTCGTCGACTTGGCGACATCGAGGGACATTATCACTCATACGTTTGACGGGTTTAAGGTCATATAGGTGCCGGTACTAATAGTACATATGTAAATACATTAGTAAAACTATTAGTATTATTTCTTACCTTTGATGTAAAACAAAAGGTTCTTCAACTAAAATTTGATTTTCCATCAACAATAGTTTAATTCAGTCATTTGTTTGCTACCCTTCAAATAAGCATTCTGTAGAATCAACACCAGCAATAGCGTAAAACTTCTTGTCAAATTTAAGAAGCTTAATGCTGGGAGTTCCGAAAACTATGTAACGCTTACTATTTCAAGTGCTGAGTTCAAATTTCCGTACTAGTGGAATTTTTGATATACACGCCGTGAAAGAAGTGCTCGGGAAATTCCCGAATTAAACGCAAAAGGTTCGGAAATGAATAGTTCAACAATAAAACTAACTATTTTACGCTTAAGCCTGCCATACGTCAAGTAAAAAACGGGAGTGTTCCGTTTTTGGGCCCGAGTGTCCCGCGTCCCCGTAAATTTAGCCGGAACAGGGAAATGTCCCGTATTTTAACTCCGTTCCATTTCTGCTATCAATATCAGCTTATTCAAAAAGTGAAAAAAAAAAAAAAAAATCTGACATTGGCTGGGAATCCTGTAATTAGTGAATGAACAGTACGCTGTTGCATGTAACAGTTTCGAGGAAGTTATAACACCACCCTGTTCGACTTGATAGCGAGCGAAATTTGCAATGCTACTTTTTCCACTGCACTTCATGGAAACTCGGATACTCTCCGGAACATTAAAAAAGATGGCTTTGAGTTTTTCTACATTTACAAACACAGGGAAGATGAGTTACCTATTCTTCAGCAACACATTAGATAAGTTAACAAGAATTATAATCTTTTTCAGAGGCTAGGGGCACAGAATTGTGCTTTGGCCCAAGAAAAATGTAAATCTGGTCCTGACAATTACACACGACACAAGGAGAAAAATCAGCTTTTCATCAGATTAAACTGACGAACGTAATTTTGTCAGATACAGCCATGTAAATAAATATTGCTAAACGCGCGAAAAATATTGAAAGTAGATTGTACCACTAATTTAAATAATTTGCATATTGGTTTCCTGTAAAGCATTTTTATAGCACATCTTAAGTTTTTATTCAGTCTGCACAATTAATTGCAGTTTACGAACAGAGAAAAGCAGCTGCTGCTTAGTGAACTTTCGCCTATTATATTCTTAAAAAAATTAAATTAAATTAAATTAAATCTTTTAGTCTCACGGTTATGCCTGCTATGCTCAAGGAACGGTGATGATGAGAAATGAATGAAATGACAGAATGAAGAAAGTGGGAGGAAACGTGAGAATCTCGAGAAAACCCACGCACAAGGTGTTTGTCCACCACAAAGTTCACTTGGCGCGAGCTAGAATCGAACTAGGAACCCCGTGCACTAGAGATGAACGCTCTACCACTGAGCCACTGCGGCCTATTATACTTTTGTTCATAACCAGACTACAGTTCATTGGATTGTGTTGGAAAGTTGAGGAAGGGGGGCATCTGAGGTGTCCCGTATTCTCATGGAGAAAGTATGGCAGGTTTATCTACGCTGGAAGATGTTAATTTCATATAAGACATTTTAAAACCTTTATTTATTTCATACAATATGAATTGTATCTTTGTTTTAAATTAATAGACCCCTTTTGGCATTCATATTTGGCGAAAGTCAGTCAGGCTTCTGGATGACTTGATCTACATTTGTTCGTTTGTCTGCCGAGCTCCTTCATGGCTATGTGGTTAGTGTACGCGTCTTCGGCGTGGGACCCGGGTTTGCTTCCCGGAGGGAGCTCCCGTAGTTCGGATTCCACATTAATCAGTAGGTCCCGTCTCATATAGCCTTGCGGCTGAAAGGGACGTTAAACACAAATTCAACTCAACTTATTTGTCTGCCTCTACCATACACACTACAGGGCATACCCTTTGGGCTTTTAAGTTAAAATTTTCAGAATACAAGCACGAGACACACTAAATTTCCTGTATAGATTTTGGCGGCATATCAAAGTAAAATATCAAAATGGTGGCCACTTTTTTAGAACAGCGAATATTCACGCTACGAAGCGCAATTTTCAGTCTTTTAAGTTGAAATTTTGACGGTGGAAGCATGAGATATGCTAAATTTGCTGTATAGATTTTCTCGGCAATCGAATGTAAAATTTCAAAATGGCGGCCATTTTTTTTTTCAAAACAGCAGTAAGTAGAAAATTGTTTCAAGTTGTGACAATGACAATCTTGAAATATAAATCACATTTTAACACTTTTACCCCAAAGACATTGAGATATTTCGTAAAAACCCGATTAAACCCGAAAAAACCCAATTAAACCCGAAAAAACCCATATGGGCCCAGGTGGGTTGGGCTTTTTCAAACCCTGCATATTATACAGGGTGTCCAATATACAATGCAACCCGGAATTTGGGATAGTAGAATTTTTGAACCTGAAGTGATACACAAATAATGGTTATACCAAAATGAAGCCTTGTTCATGCATATATTTTTAAACTAGCAAGCAACGATTGAAGTACGCTAAGAACCAAACAGAGTTGCCAGATGTAAACGAAGGTGTATGCCAATTTTTTTGCAAAACATGTAAATTGACTCATAACTCATACGTATGGATGTTCTAACGTTAATTTTCAGTTTGTTTAGTTGGAGTAGCTTAGAAACTATGGAGCAGAAAAAAGAATTTTTCATTTTCACCGATAACTAATCGGATGAGGCCTCTGTAAGGGGGAACTACGGAAATCGTAGTTTTTATAAATTAACATTCTGAATTGGCAACTTTGCTGATGTTTCAGTGCATCAAAAGGTGTGTTAAGGATCTGTCTACATTATGCAATTCCTGAAAACAATGAAAAACAAACTTTGAAATTATTATGATAAAACGTTTACGTCAAATAACGTCAGCGGGCAACTCTCTCGCTGGCAAAACCAATCAATCAATGTTTGTACGACGTTGCCTTATGTATTTTCAAATTATCAAGAAAGGGATGGTCAGTGACTAGTTTTCCTTCTTCCTCTTTTCCTTTTTTTCGGTCATTTTTTTTTTTTTTAAATTCACAACACACTTCTCTTTACTTTCCCGTAACTCAGAAAAAGTAAACATTTTCCTGGAAACTAGAGCAATGTAACACAATAAGCATAAACATCTCCCTTGAACACTGATTAAATACTATAGCAATAGAATATAAGCGTTATGTAAATAGTAACTATTGACTGTAGCAAAACCTAAGGAACGTATTGTAATAGAAGCACTCTCCAATTTTGATAAACACTGAAGCCTATTGTCTAGCACAGTTTGAATACTATTACCAATATAATAAGAAATACGTCTGATATAATGGAGTTCACGAGTCGACACGAGAAATAGGTTTCCTTATTTCAATTTTGTAAATCACATCTCGTCTCTCTTCTCGAAGAATGTTTTTTTCTCTAGTTTCGATTATCGAAAAAGATGTCCTCGTCTCGTTTCATTTTGTAAATTGACATACAAAATTTATAAACTGATTTTTTAGATTTTCAAACTATATTATGCATAACTGTCCGAAGTCTTACAGAACGGATTTGTCCGTCCGTTCGTCTGTCGTCACTTATCACAGCTAAAACAATAGGAGATATCGAGATGCGGATTTTGCAATTGATTCAACACCCAAGAAACAGGTCCTGTCTTCTCCATTAACCCTCTATTCAAACCAGAAGTAATTAAAAATAATCATTTCGGGTTTCATTATTTATCGCCATAGAACAAAAATAGTAATAGACAGCGAGGAATATTTTTCTGCAATCGATTCATGATCTCAGGAGCATTATATATATATATATATATATATATACAGATGGTGATCAGAAAAATGGAAACACCTGAACGAAATTGCAACTTACCAGATTAATATGGTGTCGGGCCACCTTTCGCCTTCAGAACAGCCTTGATGTGACGTGGGATGGAGGCATAGAGATCGTGAATGGTAGCAAATGGAATTTTACACCATTCCTCGTGCAGGGCATCGGCCAGCTCTGAGAGAGAGGATGGAGGTGGAAATCGTCGCCGGAGTCGTGTTTCCAAGACGGAGCACAGATGTTCAATTATGTTGAGATCTGGGGATTCGGCGGGCCAGGGGAGGAGTTGAACTTCATCCCGATGTTCCTCAAACCACGTTGCAACAACGACAGCTGTGTGAATGGGTGCATTATCATCCTTGAAGATGGCGTCATTGTCCGGGAACAACATCCGGACCATAGAATGCAAGTGGTCTCCTAAAAATTGCGACATAATCGTTGGCAGTGATTCGTCCGCTAAGTGTGACCACAGGACCCAATGAAAACCATGATATGCGGCCCACGGCATCACCGAGCCGCCGCCATGTTTCACAGTTGGGCGGAGACACTGCAGATCATAAGCTTCTTTGGGCGTTCTCCACACATAAACACGGCCCGTGGTTGAGAATAGGGTGAAGGATGACTCATCCGACCATATCACACGTTTCCAGTCCTCAACGGTCCAAGTTGCATGGTCGCGGCACCATTTGCGGCGTGCGAAAGCGTTATGGTCCCTGATGAGCGGTTTGACCCGTGCAACACGACCCCGTAAGTTCATGTCATGTAATTCGCGGCGGACTGTGATTGTCAAAACAGGGTGGGGGAGGTGCTGATTGAGTTCCTCCGTCACTTGCTCCGCAGTGGCACAACGGTTCTGCGTGACAATGCGCTTTAATACCCGGCGTGACCTGTCACTCATGATTTTCTTCCGCCCACCGTTCCGCTTCCCGATGTAGATTTCCCGTGTGTTGTGTAGGCCGTCATCACCTTCGACACTGTCCCACGCGACACACCTAACACAGTAGCCACTGCCGTCACACTCACTCCACATAACCGCGCACCAACAATTTGCCCTCTTTGAAAATCTGAGAGGTCTCCCATTTTACACTACCTCCGTCTGCTGCAGCCACTGGACATTGCTGTTCCACTGCGCCTGACATAGTATGGAGACCGACCTAACACACCACCACCAGCGGCCCGGCGCTGCGGGCGCCACGACACCACTGCCAATCCATACATCTGACGTGTTGCCAACTACAGGTGTTTCCATTTTTCCGATCATCATCTGTATATATATATATATATATATATATATATATATATATATATATATATATATATATATATATACTGGGTGTCAAAAAATTCCACCGACAAACTTCGGGAGGTAAATATTCTCATACGAAGAAAGAAAAAAGCTCAGTTAACATGGGTCCGGAAACGCGTTGTGTCGGAGATATAAGGCGCCGAAACCGTGGGAAATGAATCTTCAATGGCGTATATTTCAGAAACTATTCAACGTAGACGGTGCGGTTTGAAAACTCACCAGCGAAGTCATACCTGCTCTGGTTAAATATGCATGTTTTATAATCTTGCAATGCATGCGGAAGGATTCCCCAAAGGAGCATAGGGATTCCCGGATAATCTGCCGAGTGAAGATGGCTCGAAAGGGGTATGAATGGATGACTTCCTCACCTGGTAACAGCACTTCCTTGTTCCAAGACGATAACTCAAACGGATACAAAATGGTGGACACTTGTATACCTGCTGTGTGTGGTTGCATAACCGCCACATACGGATGGTGCCCAATAATGAAGTTCGGAATATGAAGTACTGTGAATATGCAGTCGAAGGTTCGTAGTGAGGCACGTGCGGTGTTGCTACAGCATAATACACGCAGCAGAGTGATTGAGAGCTGTTGAAACTAGATTCAAACCCGCTATCAAAATGTACATAAATTATCGTGGACAAATGTATGTTAACATATGTGCAGCATTGTGGAGTATGGTATTAACATCCGTAAGAAGCAGCTGACAAATGACCTACTGGGAACAGCGATAATGTGATTCGCATATTAGTGGCATTGTTAGTGGCGTGCAATGCTGTAAAGCATAACCTCCAGGCACACAAATAAAATACACAAAGCACAAAGACAGAAGACGACGAGTCAATACAGGAAATGGTGTTTGTAATTCACTTGTACCTTACAACGTCACGAAATCTACTAAAAATGTGAACCATTGACTTCAATGCACAAGAGATAGCGTCGAAGCACTTCGTCTCGCACACGAGGAAAAACGTCGTGGTTAACACGAATTCTTGCGGGAGCCTCGAAAATGTGGTCCACAAGGTCCAATTCATTCTCCACTGGTGTCTGGTAGACCAACTCCTTCATGTGTTCCCATAGGTAAAAGTCCATAGGTGTCATATCCGGTGATCTAGGAGGCCATGCTACAGGACCACCATGCCCGATCCATCGATTCCCAAACATATCAGAAAGTATATTTTGAACACCCCGCGGCCGATGGGGTGGAGCTCCGTCATGCTGGAACCACATTTGTCGTCGGACTGCAAGGGGGACATTTTCTAGCAGTTCCGAGAGTACCTCTGAAAGAAATACTCTGTAAGTATGCATGTTCAGTCGTGGAGGTAATACATATGGTCCTACTAAGACATTATCCACTATACCGGCCCACACATTAATTGTGAATCGTTCTTGATGACCTCGGCGAAACATTGCATGCGGATTGTTTGCTGCCACACATGCCTATTATGAGCATTGTAACATCCGTCACGAGTAAAACTACTCTCATCTGTGAACAAAATATGCCGCGCGAACTGCGGATTCCCCACACACTGCCGCAGGTACCATCGGGCAAATCGCACACGTTTTGGATAGTCTGTAGAACGCAAAACCCAACGGCCCGCGTGCTCGTTGAGGGATTTTGTTCAAATTGGTCCAACACATTCTCTTCGAATGCTGGTGTTCTCACTGTTCGTGGTCTTCCTGCATCAGGCCGGTGAATATGTAAGGAACCTGATTCTCGCAGCTACCGATCAATTGACGTAAATGTAGTGTGATGGGGGCACTGTCGTTCTGGAAAACGTTCTCTATACAGTCTTTGTGCCTCCCTTGCATTTCCCAAAGCTGCACCATATGCCAGATGCATATCACTTAATTCTGCCCAAGTAAACTCCATTTCCCACTATGGTGTTTTATAAAGCACAGACAGTAAGCACTGCACACAAGCACAGTCGCTTCCAGAATACACGTCAGTCTTCGGTAGACTAGCTTCTTTAGGTGCTCGTCTGTCATTGGCTTAGAGTCGAATCCTACTAACAGCATGACTCTGTTAGTCAATGTTTATTTTATCTCTTCTATCGTATTTTTGTTCCTATAAACAATTTTGGACGTAAGAAAAACGCTATGTACTGTCATTTCAAGGACAATGCCCTTTTGTTGAATATTCTGGACTCAGTTAAAATTATCGTGTGAAACTGAAATAGCTCTTACATGTTTTAAGATATAAAGAAGACCAGAAACCAATTTTCTTACACACAGTAGTTGAGTTGATTTTGAGTTTAACGTCCCGTTCAGCAGCGAGGCTATATGAGACGTGGACCTACTGATTAACTTGGAATACGAACCACATGAGCTCCCGCCGGGAATCGAACCCGGGCCTCCCACGCCAAAGGCGCGTACGCTAACCGCTTAGCCACGGAGGAGCTCTCCTTACACACAGTAAAATGAAAATCAATGTTGTTTTTGTTTTTAAAGATCGACATTACCCTCCAGAGTTCGACTGCGTGTGCATTTGAATGCAGCCTAAATCTGTTTACATTATGAGAGTTTGGCCGAATGGTTGAACAGAGTGGCGAATCTAGGTTGAGGTCGGGGGGCCTTGGTCCCTCAATTTTGCTGCGTTACTAGAAAATCACTAATGTCATAAATACCAAAACGCAGTCCAAATTACGTATTTTACATAGCAAAATACTGACACCCCCTCCAGATTTTACTTTCAAGATCGGCTACTGAACACAAGGATCGTACCCGGTTCTCTCTACACTTAATCTACTCTGGTGTGCTAAATTGGAATAGGCGTATAGATTTGAGGCTCCAACAGTTGCATTGTAAGCAAAAATAAACATGAGAAGAGTATGACGTTATGATTATTATTTTGTAATAACGTCCCCGCCTTATAGATCTAACAAAATGGACACGAAGGCAATCTTGATGTAACTTTAAATGGAGGAATAAAGAAAAGGTATAAAATATGAAGGAGGTTTACTGTTCTGTTTATATATTTTGGAATCCCTTAACACGAGCGGCTTGGGTACCCGAAGAGAAAACGAAACCGTAGCAGGACTTACATTTAATATAACGAGCTAAACCAATTCATTTAGATATCACATTCGCGCACTATACTATCATTCAATTGTACGTTTATAACAATTGTTTATTGTTTGATTGTTTGTTTGTTAAGATGTTCAACGTCCTTTTCAGCAGCGGCGCTATATGGAGACGGGACCTAAAGTTTCAAATGCGATCCGATCCATCTCTTGGTTGTTGAGTCCAAAGCTTGGACTCTTAGTGGGGATTGACCTTGCGACACGGCGCGTCAACGTGCAACCTTGCTTTCTGTTGCTACCTTGCTTATCCACGTAACGGTGCAACAACTGAAAGGAACAAGTACCATTGAAATCAGGTAGACGGTTGCAGACTTATTAAGATAATGCATACGAGGGCTGTCTAAAATGTATCCGACCTTTGGCCAGAAAAATAGTTGCGAATACCTGACAGATTTGGGACCCTAATCCCCTTCAAAGTAGGCCCCTTGTGCTTCCACACACTTAGCCCACCGATCCTTTCACTGCTGGAAACACCGCTGGAAGTCTTCTTTTGGAATGTTGTTCAGCTCCGTCGTCGTGTTCCGCATTATGTCTTCTCTACTCTCAAAACGGGATCCCTTCAGAGGCGCCTTCAATTTTGGAAACAACCAGAAGTCACAAGGAGCCAGGTCTGGAGAGTAGGGAGGTTGGCGAACGGTTGTAATTCCATGTTTGGCTAAGAACGTGTGGATCAATTGGGATGAATGTGCTGGGGCGTTGTCATGATGGACGTGCCAGTTCTTCGCTGTCCACATGTCTGGTCTTTTCCGCCGGACTGCGTCACGGAGTCGCCTGAGAACATCTTGATAGTACTCCTTTGTCACTGTTTGTCCTTCCGGTGCGTACTCGTGATGCACAATTCCACGGGCATCGAAGGAAACAGTCAGCAACACCTTGATTTTGCTTCGCACCTGCCGCGCTTTCTTCGGCCTTGGAGAATCGGGATGCTTCCATTGAGACGATTGTTGTTTTGTTTCTGGGTCGTACCCGTACACCCATGACTCATCTCCAGTTATCACGGAATTCAGATACCCAGAATCAGTGTTGGTGGTGTCCAGAAGGTCCAGTGCAACATCAAAACGGGTGTTTTTTGTTCCTGAGACAACAACTTGGGTACAAATTTAGCAGCCACTCGTTTCATGTTCAAATCGTCACGCAAAATTGCATGTGCAGAATCTTTACTCACTCCAACATCTTCTGCAATCTCCCGCACTGTCAAACGGCGATCTGCCATCACCAAATTTCGCACCCGCTCAACAACAGCTGCATTCCGAGCAGTTTGGGGCCTGCCGCTACGCTGCTCACTCTCGACTGATGTGCGGCCATCTTTGAATCGGTTGAATCATTGTTTAATTTGTGTTACACCCATCGCATCTTCTCCAAACACCTGCTGAATCTTACGAATTGTTTGGCTTTGAGAATCACCCAGCCTTTGACAGAATTTGATGCAGTATCTTTGCTCAATTCGTTCAGTCATCTTGCGAGAAACACTAAATCCGACGAACACTACCAACAGCACCTCACTTCGCGACCACCAGCTCACGACTGGCACACGCGAACGCGGTGAAAAAATTCAAGCATGCGCACTAAGGTTCCTCCTTCCAACGTGCACGGTGGCGCCGCCTGAGAATCACTACTTTGCGTGGAAAAAATTAAGGTCGGATACTTTTTAGACAGGCCTCGTATGATTTCAAATCACAAATCTCTTATACATTTAATCAGATCATTCATGTAATGTACTTAATATTGGGTCTCGTTCATTAGTGACATTCACTCAGTTCACTAGACATAACGATATTTCTAGCCATTGCTAAACATTACTCATGTCTGGAAATGTGCTGACTGTATTCGCTATCGTGCTATTTGGGGTTTTCCTTTGCATTAAGTGTTTTCACAATTTCAATCACTCTGCTTAGTGTGTTATGCTGTAGCATCACCGCACGTGCCTCACTACGAACCTTCGACTGCATATTCACAGTACTTCATATTCCGAACTTCATTATTGGGCACCATCCGTATGTGGCGGTTATGCAACCACACACAGCAGGTATACAAGTGTCCACCATTTTGTATCCGTTTGAGTTATCGTCTTGGTACAAGGAATTACTGTCAACAGGTGAGGAAGTCATCCATTCATACCCCTTTCGAGCCATCTTCACTCGGCAGATTATCCGGGAATCCCTATGCTCCTCTGGGGAATTCCTTCCGCATGCACTGCAAGATTATGAAACATACATGTTTAACCAGAGCAGGTATGACTTCGCTGGTGAGTTTTCAAACTGCGCCGTCTACATTGAATAGTTTCTGAAATATACGCCTTTGAAGATTCATTTCCCACGGTTTCGGCGCCTTATATCTCCGAAACAACGCGTATCCGGACCCATGTTTACTAAGCGTTTTTGTTTCTTCGTATGAGAGTATTTACCTCCCGAAGTTTGTCGGTGGAATTTTTTCACACCCGATATATATAATCACAACCTGGAACACTTTATCGAAACCGGAAGCAGTTCAATCTATAGTACTTCTGATTTCAATACTGATTTTCATAGAGCAATAACTAGAAAAGATACTGAGAAGCACTTCTTTTGCAATCTATTCAGCGTTCCAAGAATAGATTCTGTACCCTCCCTTAATCCTCTATTCAAACTGGAAATGATCCAATTTAACGATTTTTGGTTTCAACATTTCGCCACTGGACGAAAACAGTAAGGAATAGAGAATTTATATATATATATATATATGGACTCACGAATAGTTCTTTCTTTGATATTATTCCTCTACTACATCCAGTAGTTGTAGATGTAGCCGACTACTTCGAAGTTTTAAGTATTGTATTCGGATGGTTTGAAAGTATTACATAGTTTCAACTGTGAAACAACATTCACTTGTCTTAATTTCATCTAGAAGTTACCAGAATCCTTCAGTGTAACGAGAGGTTCATGAAGGGAACACTCAAACCATATTTATCATTGAAGTATATGGCGTAAGACTTGCGTATCTTTATAAAAATGATAAATGTTCTACAGTGTTCGTACAATCATTCTATCAACTTATGATTTTATGTTATGATTCATGTATCAATAAAACAAAGTTTCAGAACTAAGACTGGGATAAACTACAGTTGTCCACCAGACTCGTGAAATTTATCGTCTCGTCTAGATTCTAGTCTCGAAACTGAGACGACAATGGTCATTTTTCTAATCTCGTCTCGAATTTAAAAGATATTTCTCATCTCGGCAGCAACACTGGTCTAATACTATATATCCTAACAATAAATTACGCTTAAGTAGCCGTGTAGGAAAGACGTAGAATTAAAGCAACACTAGGAAAAACTCCAGGAACTAGTGAAAAAAAATATAAAATAAAAAAGTTCCAGTAGCATTTGGAAGAAATATAAATTAGAAATGAACATCTGCGTGAATTTATGTTATTGTGCTTTTGTTATAATTATGAAGGTTTATTTCCTGGTCTGCACAATTCCAATTGCTTGTTTCTTAAAAGTCATTACGGATTCATTAGTTAATAAAAGAATCATATGTGCTCAGTTAAAACCGACTTAGGGAATCTGTAGGACAAACGTAATACTTAAATATGGATAATTATCATCATCAATCGCTAACCACTCCTCTATATATTAGCAGTTTTGCAACCGTTTCCTCGTATACAAAATTCTTAGGTATTGTGTTTTAATGTAGGTTTTTTTTCTTTTTTTTTTAAAAAAAAGAAAAAGACCTCTAGAAATAACACAGAAGGGAAAATGTGGCAACAACAGATCTGTCACCCTCACTGACTTTCCTTCGACCAGAATTAAATAAGCCCCCATACTGAGTTTGGTGACATCCTGCACCACCCGCGGTGTGTCGGCATCAGACAGCAACTGTATACCAGGATAGCGGACGTACTATACCAGAATTTACCTTTAATGCATTAGATAGCACAATCTACAGAATGCGACAAGCAAAATATCGTAACAAATACGTAAACTTACATGTTTTTTCTCCGGATGATTTGAACATTAATTTTTGGTTTTCTTCAACCTCTAATGGGGCATGTGTTGAAAGAAAATGTGGGAAACATTATATTACATTTTACTACAGGGTGTCCCAGAAGTAGTGACTCACTTGTTGTTAGGTGCGGTAGGTAAAGCTGTATGATTGATGTTATTCTTTGTTTGTTTCTTGTTTTGTTTGTGCTGTGGTGTAACGGTGTTTTTCCTTTTTTCTCAGTTGGCAAAACTACAAGATGGTGGTTCGTCTGACGCTTGCGAAACATGTCCAATGCGTTAGCCTATTTTCTGACACACACAACATTACGAAGTCCAGCGACGAATGAAGGAGCTGTACGGTGAACCTGCACCACAGCGGGAGACACTAACAAGGGTAGAAAAAAACCTTCGATACCACTGGTAGTGTAAGAGGCCGGGTAGGCCTAGGTCGGTCAACCATCCCGCCAATGCGGCTCAGATACAGACGAAATTTGCTAGGTTACTACAGAAGTCGAAATCGATTCGACAGTTGTCCCGCAACCTAAATATCCCAAACTCATCGGTTGCCAGGGTTCTCAAGAATCTGAAACTGCGCTCGTATCGTACTCACCTGCTAAACACACTCAGGATGATTCCGATCGCCATATCGAGTTTGCTGAGTTGTTCCTGCGGACGGTGGAGGAAAATCCCGACTGCGAGAACCACACTGCCTGGACGGACGAGGCAAAGTTCCATGTGTCAGGGTCAGAGAACCGTCACAATCGTGTGTACTGGCGTCCTGAAAATCCAAATGTGGTGATCGAACATGATACCAGTCCTGGTGTGATGGCTTGGGATGGAGTACCGTTTGACGTTGTGCTGGGGTCGTTTTTTCTTGATGGTTCGGTAACTGGGGAGATGTAGTTAAACTTATTTAATGAAAGCACTTGATTTTTACATCATTCCTCTGTACCTACAATTTTGTTTCATGCCATTCTCGTTTATAATAAAAATGTACAGATGACTCAAAAGGTAGTCACTACTGCTGGTACACCCTGTAGAACTTTTAAAAGTAATTAAGTTACATACATCAAAAATAGTGTAAGGAAGTAATTTAAAACATCCGAATAGTTTATTGTATTTACAATGTATCAGACAATCTTTTTTATTCATATTTTCCAAGAACTATGATGCAGAGCTGGACAGAAAATGATTATTTTGTGTATCTCCTTCAAAATATTCGTTGCCTCACTGGTAAGAAACTCTAATTCCACAAATATTTAAGGATTTTCAAAGTTAGATTAATTTTGTTGCTATATTCAGCCTTTATACAGGATCTGAAAGGTGGTAAGAACCCACAACATATGGAAACATGAGCTGTGAAACTGAAATCATTCGGTAGACAGACAGAAAATGCGTTACAATTCAGGTATTGTTGGCAATGAGTCAATTTTTAATAAATTATTGAGGGTATGGTTTTCATTATTAGTTTTACGTGGAATGGATATATAAAGATCAAAAATACGAACTCTTACCTTATTAAAGATAGTTGATCCACTGACATACAGGCTCTTATGTTAATGAAATTTAACACAATATGTCCGTTATCGATTTCTTATTCGCAAAGGAATTACAGGTAAAACACAACCGCCTGAAAGACAATAAAATTATTAACTGGTAATATTTGTAATCACAGCTGTAAATAATTAGACGATTTTGTAAAAATAGACTGTGAATTTATGTAATCAATATCCTTTATGGCATGCAACACAACCCTAAAATTCAATTTGAAACTTTTCAATTAATGTTCTCTCTTTCAGCCTTCTTCCCTTCCAGCATCCCGCCGTGTCTGGGTATTCACGAAGTCTTTCCGCCTTCTTCTATCGTTCCATCACTTGCTGCCACTTCATACCTCTTGTCTGTACATCTCTCACAACTTGGGCCTTAAGAATGTCTGTATCCCACGCCTGCTTTTGATCTTGGTATAGCTGAACCATTGTCATTACCTAAGCCTCATTGATGATCACGCTGCGTTCCACCGTGTCATACATGTACTCGGTAGGACTTAAGCCCAAAGATCCACTCGTAACACTGGATAGAAGGCGTAAATCAAGTAGAGCACAGAGCACTACAATTAAACTTACAATTGAACTACAACTAAAATTAATTTCCTGCTACACCATTCTCCGTTTCGAGTGCTTTAAGCCTGGTGAGAAATTGCCTCATTTCTCGTAGCCGCTTACACCACTAAGAACACGGGAGTAATTGGAAAAGCATTATCGCAACGTTCTACGTGAAAATTACGTCAAAATGCACGTTGTAGAAATTTCCCAGAATTCGCTTCTGCCAACGAAAGATACAGAATGTTTTCTGCTGTGGCATCTTTTTTACTGTACACAATGCGCGCCACCATATTGAGGTTTACTTTATATCATATACACACAGACTTACAACAGGAATCGAATGCAACGGATAAATATTTACTTTACTAAAGGTATAATACGGACATGCAGTGTACAGTTGTCGAGATGTTGAAGACTATCTACGTTGAAGAACAGTTACCTGAGAAACAAATAATAAACGAATCATTTCACCACATATTCAAATCAAGAAACACAACAGTAAATATACTGCACAAGTTGACATTATTAATTCCGTATTGTAACCGATTTTCTGGAAAGTACATATAAATAACATGGATATGTACATAAAATTTGCACTGGAAAGGAAGAAATAGTATTGGAAACTCTTGTACTAAATAAATACTATACAAGAGTAAATCACTTTTCCTCTTTAATATACAAGGTTGCTTTAAAAAAGAAATGTAAAGTTCATAAACAATTTCATGTCCATTTCTTGTTCTAAACATGTGATACAAAGGACATGCTGTATTATTAAATGAGTATCAACATAATTAGGAAAATAAAGTTCTCTTAATACATTAAAAATAAAATACTATTCGTCTACTTTTAGCCAATCTATACAATTGCATACACTTATTGGTACTGTTTCTTTTCTATTATGTTATTACTGCAACTGCGAACACACAACGTAATACGATGTATATTATGCATTCCTTCAGTTCAAAGACAACTACGGATTTGAGAAATAAAATTCTTTCTTTCATAGAGCACTGTTTGAAAATAACCGAAAAAAATGACAAAATATCTCCAGATAAGACCATCATTGTAATATTACAATCACTGAATGTCAATTTCTGTTAAGTATATCAATCTGATCTTTTAATTAGTAACATACTGGCATGTTCCTGAAAAAGGCTTAATGAGCATACAAACATGTTTCTCTTCAATGTGAAGCAGGGTTGACGATGAGAAACCACAAGTAATTCAATCATGTATTGCATCCAACTACTTAAGCACAAAATAAGTAACTCAAGAGGCAGAAAGTAGACTTACCAAATGTATACCTCTATTAAATCAAAGATTGCATCCAAATACCTATACCATAGTGAAGCACGTTGAGATGAAAATCTACATGCATATAATTTAAATCTCCATACCAAGCGTCTCAAAAGCTAGGTTGCCATGCTGCAAAATCATGTAACTGTCATTAAAAAAAAAAATCTTTCAACTCTACAATATAAACAAAATATTGAAAGGAACATGCAAAAAGTTTTCATCTTGCAAGGAGTCAAACCATGTGCAACTTTCTGGGTCGTCTTGCTTGATACCTACTATTACCCTCCATAAACGAAACCAGTTTCGCCACTTCCGAAACGAAGGAATCTTTTGGACGGGGTGGGGAAGCGCAGCAAAATACACGTTTTTAATGAGAAGGTTCACTGTATGTCTAGTGCTGCATGTGTAGAAATATCTAGAGTAAATAAAAAGATGGGGTTGCGAGATTTTTTAATGACAGCTACAAGATTCTTCCAGCATGGCAACCTAGCTTAAAGACTGCATGTCACAAATGGGAGACTGATCTATATCCAGTGAGGTTATTCAAATCATTTAACACTATTTTTCAACAGTTCACTGATCAGTATACTAAGCTGACGTAGTATCAACATGATTACTATATGACTGTATTATTATTATTTGTTTCAATCATACTAGTAATTGTGACTAGGATTGAATCATATAACACATGAATATTGATTTTCAAAAACCGTATTATGCTTTTTTTTTAAGTACTGGATCTAGAGGTGGAGAGCAAGTTCTAACAACCGGTTCCAGAAGCCTTAAAAATTTTAAATCAAGAATTTGTTTTGTTACTGCAGAAAGCCTTACACAGTCAGGATGAACTGATCAGGATATATATTAATTAAAAAAACTCGAATCTTCGGAGTCACTATACGAAAGTGAGGCATTTGCAATTTACATATGCTTCCAACAATTAGAACATATCGGACTTCATACCAGACCTACGGTGGCTCAGTAGTAGAGCGTTCATCTAAGGTGCATGAGGTCCTTGGTTCGATTCCTGCTCGTGCAAAGTGAACTTTGTGGTGGGCAAACACCTTATGCGTGGTTTTCCTCGGGGTTCTCCCATTTCCTCCCTCTTTCTTCATTCCACCTTTTCTTCGTTTCTCATCATCGCCGTCTCCTTTAGCCTAGCCGGTGTAAGACGTTCAACTTAGAGATTTCATTTCATTTTTTTCATACCAGACGTGAATGGTCATGAAACCACCCTGTCAAATATTTCAAGCCGCCGGCATAGTCAGTGGTTTAAGCATTTTTTTTCTTTCTTAAAGAACTTAAATCGCCTTTCGATAACCCTAATTCTAAACACATCTGTAACTTTGACATTTATATCCAGCGAGAACTGTTTCCAACGTATTCTAACTGTTTCCAAGTGCTTCAACTGCTTCTTTATGAAATTCAGTTAAGTTTGAAACTCGAATGAGAACTAGAGTTACGCATCATCATAATTTTTACGAGGGGGAGTCCGAAGATAAGCTTCCCTCTCGTTTTCCCTATGAAAGCAATGGTGAGAAACAAGACAGCAGTTGCACGCGCAAAACACCCAAACACAAATGGATATCGTTCGCCTGAGATTCTGTAGATAGCGTCGTCGCAGCGCTTGCGCAAACCGGAGACGAGTCTATCAGTCTCTGAGCCTCGTTGCTATGAAGAGAAGGCGCCTTTCGACGTCGTGGTCATAGGAGGAAATGCGAGCGGTTGTCCGCTATGAATGGGCACGTGGCGTATCTGGAGTAGAAATCCGTAACCGCCTCGTGGAAGTCTACACGCCTGATGTGATGGGACAATGCGAGACCACACTCAGTGATGGCAACGGAAAAAACATATTGCAACTCTTGGGTGGGAGCGCCTTGCCCATTCGCCATACAGTCCCAGTCTCTCATCCAGTGACTCCCATCTGTTTCCGGCTTTGAAGAAGACTCTCGGCAGCAGGCGCTTTGGCAAGCAATGCTGAAGTTACAGAAGCTGTTCGACGCTTCTTCCGTATGCAGAGCCCTGAATTTTTCCTGGAAGGGTTTTTGAAGTATATAGACAGGTATGACAAATGTCTCAATGTACACTCACGTCCAAAATTATTGTCGCACGTTTATAAACATGTTGTTGTAGCAATATAGTTTGATAACGAATTCGCCCGGTATTTCTTATAATCCTAGTATGTGTATAATCGGCAAAGACATGCATGTGGCAAATTTCATGTCAAAAGAGTTGAGTTGAGTTGATTTTGGGTTTAACGTCCCGTTCAGCAGCGAGGCTATATGAGACGTGGACCTACTGATTAACGTGGAATCCGAACCACATGAGCTCCCGCCGGGAATCGAACCAGGGTCTCCCACGTCAAAGGCGCGTACGCTAACCGCTTAGCCACGGATGAGTTCTTCATGTCAAAAGAACAGCAAATAACAACAATAAAACGAAAATAAGATTTTCTTGTTCATTTAGCAACATTCTGTTTTACTCATTCTAATTTTCGTATTTATAATTCTTTTTCTATGAAATTTACCACAAATATACATTTCCCGATTATACACATAGTATCAGTATTAAAAGTACCCTGCAAAATCATTATCAATTTATATTCTTACAAAAAGACAGTTATAGATATGCGACAATCATTTTGGACATGAGTGTACGTGCTACTTATGTGGAAAAATAAAGATACGTCTGATTTTTAATGTCACATACTATTTTTGGTCTTCCATTCCCACCTCTTCCACAGTCGCCTGTGGAAACTTATTTTCAGATTCCCCCTCCTAGTACAAGAATTAACAGATTACATTTACGAAGATCACTACGCAGGTTTTGTTCTCCTTCGCAGTTAAAGCGCGTGCTTCCTGTGATCGTAAGTGCTGGGCTGGATTTCAGATAGGAGACTTCCGTCAAGTACAAACCAAGTAGTAGTTCGGATGCCACTTTAACCAGATCCTTGGTAATGAAAAGGACGTTGAACTACAATGGAGCAACAAATAGGTGGCAGTTTTCACACCTATTTAACTTAATCGTCAAGTAACTTGATTACAACTTTGTTACTTGCACTTGGGTGTTATATTGGTTATATGAGGCAAGCTACAGAAACAATAAACTCAAAACCAAGTAATACAGAAATGAAATATACCTGAAAATCAAATTCCTACTATAGGCGAAAATACGAATGGCAGTTGGGACTACTACTGATACGGAATTGATAAAATGTGATTAGTGTATCTGTGATTGACCAAGTAATCTGTAGTTGTTAAAGTTCGGCTGTCTCAATCAGCAGTAATGTTGTATCATACGTGCACTTACAGTTGAATCTGGGATCTGAACCGCATGATCTTCCACCGTGAATCGCAACCGAATAAGCTTACCCCACAGCTGTGACGCAAAGTTCTTTAGTATGAGGTATAGAGCTACTAAAGCAATTTTAGCGCTCGTATGTGTGCAATGTAAGGGTATAAATACTTAGGTACGAAGAGAAAATATGCACGAAGCACTGAGCTGGAGGAAAACTAGAATACGAAAACCTTAATGACTAGTATGAACGGAGGCAGTAAAGCTGATAAAATCTAACAGCAAACATGGTAGAACATCTTATTAGATGCTAGACATCTAAAAGATAGGGAAACCCGAATGTAGTTTTTCTAACTTCCATAGATAGCATGTAAAATACTTGTTTTTATATAGATGATCATATACGAATGTCTCATATTTGGATATTATAAACCATCTGAGTTTGACCTGTTTCAAAGACATTATGTCCGGATTCATTTTCGCAGTGGTATCAATTTATCAGAAACATCATGTTGAACCTTTCAATACTCTATATAAAAAAACAAATGAGATGGCTGGAGCTTAAGTGGTTGGGATTCCACGCTAAGCTGCAGGTTCATGCCCCACATAGCCGCGCTGCTGAACGGGACGCCAACTCAAATGCAAAGAAATTCCTCCACGGCTATATAGTTGGCAATATCCGGCTTTGCCTCTCCACAGGAGGTCGAGTGAATCCCACGTTATGCCATATGACCACCAATCACAATCCCATCGCAGAAAAGGGCTACTGATCGCCGATTAACGCACTGGTAGTCACTGCCTGTTACAGTCTATTATTATCTTGATTCAAACTGTGGTCGGAGTTTTGCCACGTTTCTGTAAGCATAAGTTTGAGGTGACTCGGACAGCATTAGAGCCTATTTCAAGTGTGCCCTCGGAAAATATGTAAAACATATTTCGGCCCCGTCCTCTTCCAGATGAAACCTTCCCTTTGTTTTGGGGAAAGAAGTGAATAACCCCGGATGTGTTACCAATTTCTCATTAAGTCGTTTGGTCTTGGCGAGTGAAGATCGTAAGCTACTTAGAATGGCTAACAAAACCCGTGAAATAATTCGGAATATCTAAAATGGCAACCCTGTCCACATCCAACTATTAAAGGACCACGGCCAAAGCAACTTGCCCCTCATCTTCCGAGGGAGGAACGCGAAAACACACACAGACACTAGCGCCAGCATGGGCACACTTGAAGCGGAAAGGCTCTAAGCATTTTCATTTATATAATTTGCTAATTGTCACGTTAAGTTTGTTTTTTTTTTTTTTTTTTTTTTTTTTTGTTAAGTGCTGGAAAAGGAGGCCAGAGAGTAAAGAGCATAAACTAACTTAACATACTCTAGTCTACCCTATACCACTGATACAGGTCTCTACTAGCTTTTAGGTCGTCGATAAAAAGTAAAAATTTAACATACACAGCTACTATTCCTGTTATCACACTTTCTCTTTTTCTTGTTTTCTTTTGTATGGCTTTCCGTAAGGTAGAGAGAATATTCTACTTTGATCTCCTATATGCTCACCGTTTTATTTTCAAGATGCATATGTAGAATTGGGATCCTTGAATATGTTAAGGAATAAAATCGCTTTAATTTGCGCAACGAAGAAATACGTCAACCACTTTTACTACCTGCATTAGTTTACTCCGCAAGTTTAAATCAGTTGCTATTTTGCTTATCATCCAACCTATTTGAAGTTTCAATAATTTAGGCACCGTACCAACAAGGGAAGTTTCTCAACCTAACTTACAAATGTTCCTGACAGGTGGATGTAATTGAACCTGCATGGCGAAGATAATCAAATACAAAAATCGGGATGATTAGCAAGCAAGAAGCATTATCACACTACAAGAAATATGTTTCTTGACATGCAAATCGAATTAACATCATAACAAATTCTTTCATATTGCCCCTGATTTTTTTTTTTTTTTTAAGTACGCCCACGATACCCGGTACGAAGAAATACTGTTTTTGCAAAAATCGAATTCTTTCAAGTATGTAAGTTTCATTGAATATATTAAAAAAATAATGTAACGACTACATCTATTAAATTCCAACCTAATCTTCTCACAACAATAAATATATAAATACAAATAACATACACCACAACTTACGTCACGAAATATTGTACATTAATCTAAACGTTACTGCAGCCTACAGGCATACATACTTTTTGTTTATCTATAGTATCAACCATAAAGCTGGCCATTATAATGTTTCCATTTGATACTTTATACATATAGGTGATTTAAATTGTTAATAATTATTAATGTCATGCACTATATCATTGCACAAATTTTCTACCACTTATTTCAATAACCCTTATCACAGAATACCTCTGCCATTTACGGTTTATTAATATGAACAGTTGAAACGCTGCAAGCAAACATAAAACCATAGATACAAAATCGACAGATAATTACTTCCTCTTCTTCTTGAGCTTAAACAATATCAAATATTTAAGAGCCCATTACGTAACAGTTTGCGTCAACTCAACGCATTATATACGCTTTAGGAAGATAGTGATGTCGATTTACTGTACGGATTCACATATTTGTAAACTTTACATAACATATT
Organism: Thermobia domestica; assembly: GCF_964235325.1. Lineage (NCBI taxonomy): Eukaryota > Metazoa > Arthropoda > Insecta > Zygentoma > Lepismatidae > Thermobia > Thermobia domestica. The sequence continues at coordinate 72,399,453 of NC_137470.1, read as the reverse complement.
TAAAATAATATTTTAATGGACAAGTGTGTAAATAATCAAAAACATGTTGTGTTCTTACCTGTGAGACGTGATTCTTCATAGAAATATATAAATTAAAATTTAATTTGTTAAGCACAGATTCGTACATGAGTTAGTCATGCTTAGAAAGTAAAGTGGAGTGAACTGAAATTATTTAAAGATGCCAAGTGGGCCTTATGCAGAGTTGTTCTGAAGTGTGATTAGTGCAATACTAAAGAGTTCGACTAACATACGTTTCCTGTAGTAGCCAAGCCTTTAGTATGTCGCTAATCATAGTACAAAATGACTGCACAAGGTGGATGACTCAGGTTAACTCATGATATAGAAGAGTCAAAGAGTTGTGGAATACATATATTTGTGACAGTTAAGGGATCCATATATTTGTGAAATTTACGTAAGTAACGTGTCATTGTGTAAGCAATTAAAATATATCGGGGGATATTATCTGTAACGTCCTTATTAACGTACACACACCTAATCCAACACGTAAGGTAAGTGTTTTATGTCATATACAGTGCAGTTTTTATGTTATCGTCATTTATGTGTATACACAACGTCGCTGACGCGCCTACTAGCTACGAAAGCACTCTGCACATCTGGTTCCTCTGTTAAGTTCCTGCCCTGACTTGGTTAGATACCATTAGTGCTTTTTAGTGGCAACCTAAGGCAAGTTGGCTATTACCACAGACAAGAATATAAGTATTCTTGTCTGTGGCTAGTGTTAGCTGTACATTAGTTTTTTTTTATGGCTTACATACATATACTGAAGTCCTCCAAAATTGATTTTGCACAGATGCATGCAAGTCTACATCCCAAAAATCATTCCGTTAGATAAAGACAGTGGATTTACTGAAAATGAAGTATATATGCAATGACGTCTATGCATCCGTACAATAAATCTGCACCGGCATAGTACATATTACTAATCTTTGGAGGTTTTGGGTTACGTCACGCTCTGCAATGTTTGCTAAAGATGTTTATAGTAAGGCCCTTATATACATAAACTACACATTTCATAGGATCACATCCTGTAGAGACTTCGGCGGTGCTATGGGGGCATTACCCCTCAAATACTTAAATAAAAATGCCACCGATAAGATGGCAACCTACCGAGACCTCTCTGAAATCGACCAAAAGGTCTGCCCCTCCAGCAAACAATTCGTAACACCGACCCCTGCGTAGAGGTTAGCGCCAACGCAATGCAAAATTTGCGTTTTTATTTATCAATAATCAGCATGGCAGGTAACCTTCTTTTCATACATTTTTGAATCACTGTAATGTATAAATTATTAAATAAAAATTGAATGTAACTATGTGTGCCTGATCATCACGGTCAAATTGCAAAGTCAAATGAAATTACTTCTGGTATATCCCTTAAGAGATCCGGGGTTTTGGGGCTATTTTTTAGACTTTCAGTCAAGTGCTACTGCATCGTCACTATTTATCATAGGATCATGGTTCATACCTCATTCTCTTCAGAATGGAGCTGGCTTTCAAATGGTATCACTTACATGTTCATACCATATACCCGGAGCGGGAAAAATGATGTCAAAACGAAAATTTCGGAGGGAATTTTTTTCTCTCGCACCTTGGGCCCCTCTGGAGCGGCCCTGCGTGAACGTAGAGATCTAAAAAAAATTGATAAATAGTACTTGGTATACTAAATGTGTGTGCCAAATTGCAAGATCTATCTTGAACACCAAGGGCGGGAGAAATTTTATCAGGAATTCCCACCATGCTCCAAATTACCGTAAAACACCATGATCTCAGGTAAAAAATTTCCTGAGACATCCCTAATTACTCTAGGGTCATGTTTCGCCCATCATTCTCTTCAGAATAGAACTGCCTTTCAGGCGGTATGACTCACGTGTCTCCATCATGTGTCTAAGGCGGGAAAATAAGGAAAAACGGGATTTTTTGGGTCTAAATATCCTCTTTTTTTTCAACTTTTAGCCCCTTGGACCCCCCTGTTTTAACGCAGAGATCTGAAAAAATCTGGTAAATACTACTCGGTGGGCTGAATGTTTATGCACAATTCCAATTTTCCAGGTGCAAAAGTAAGCCCGCCAAAAAAAATATACCGACAATGCCCCATATTCCCGTATACAGAGGGAAATTTTTAAACATTCCCTGAGACATCCCTAATTACCCTAGGGTCATGTTTCGCCCATAACTCTCTTCAGAATAGAACTGCCTCTCAGGCGGTACCATTCACTTGTCTCCATCATGTATTTCAGGTGGGAAAATCCCGTGAAAGGGATTTTTTGGTAAAAATTTCCCTTTTTCAACGTTTAGCCCCTCTGTACCCCCCTGTTTTAACGCAGAAATATGAAAAATCTGGTAAATACTACTCGGTGGACTGAATGTTTATGCACAATTTCAATCTTCTAGGTGCAAAAATAAGCCAGCAAAAAATAAAACCGAAAATGTCCAAAATTCCCCTATACAGAAGTATATTTTGATAAAAATTCCCTGACACTTCCCTAATTACCCTAGAGTCATTTGTCGCACATCATTCTCTTCAGAATAGAACTGCCTTTCAGACGGTATGACTCACGTGTCTCCATCATGTATCTAAGGCGGGAAAATGAGGAAAAACGGGATTTTTTGGGTAAAATTATCCCTTTTTTCAAATTTTAGCCCCTCTGGTTCCCCCCTGTTTTAACGCAGAAATCTGAAGAAAATCTGGTAAATACTACTCGGTGGACTGAATGTTTTTTGCAAAATTTCAATCTTCTACGTGCAAAAATAAGCCCGCCAAAAATACTTTACATAAACCCCCCCAAAAAAAATATTACACGAAAATATATATTTTAGAATTATGACGTCATCACCTCCTATGTCTCGACACAGGAAGGTGCGAAACCATACGTAATGTCTTCTACAATGCCTCTGGACTTGAAAAACAAATAAAAAAAACAAAAAAAAAGGACGAAAAAGCTCAGTAGTAATTGCGTGACTTGGCCGAAGTTTGGACTTTGACCCCGACCTTTATGACGTCATAGGTCAAAGGTCAATGACCTTGGCCCGGGGTCAATGACCTAGGGGTACTTAGGACCACCCCCTCTAAATTTTGGCAGGGGTACCTTGGCCCACCCCCTAAATTTTGGCAGGGGTACATAGGACCACCCCCCTTAAATTTTGGAAATTGCCAAATCTAAAAATTTGGTATGGTAGCTTAGGACCACAGTATGTACCTCTATCAGTATTGGGGGTCTATGTCGTTCCCTTTCATGGGTAAAAAATTGCCAAAAATTCAAATTTCGGGGGTTTTTGACCTAATTTATCCCCTTTGATGAGGTGTTATTACCCTATATGGTTATATGGGCGTATACAGGGGTCCATTACCTTTCATAAAACATGGGTACGTTAATGCACCCCATGAAAAATTTGGGAGGGGTACCTTGGCCCACCACTTAAATTTTGGAAATTGACCAATTTAAACATTGGGTATTATAGTATAGGACCCTAATATGTATTATGATAAATTTGGGTGGTCCACCTCGTTCCCTTTTAGGGGTACAAAATTGCCAAAAATATAAACGTAAGCAATACGTTATACCACGTGTTTGGTTTTTGGTCGATTTTATCCCCTTTGATGAGGTGTTATTATCCTATATAGTTATATGGTCATGTATAGGGGTCCATTCCCTTTCATAAGATATGGGTATATTTGTGCACCCCTTGAAAAATTTGGGATGGGGTACCTTGGCCCACCCCCTTAAATTTTAGAAATTGCCCAATTTCAACATTTGGTATTATAGTACTGGACCTTAACATGTATTATGATAAATTTGGGTGGTCCACCTCGTTCCCTTTTAGGGGTACAAAATTGCCAAAATTTTAGTACAACCACGTGTTTGGTATTTGGTACATTTTATCCCCCTTTGATGGGGTCCTATTACCTTATATGGTTATATGGTCATGTATAGGGGTCCATTATCTATCATAAGACATGGGTACATTGGTGCACCTCGGAAGGGGTACCTTGGCCCACCCCTTAAATTTTGGAAAATGCTCAATTTAAACATTTGGTATTATAGTACAGGACCTCAATATGTATCATGATAAATTTGGATGGTCCACATCGTTCCCTTTTAGGGGTACAAAATTGCCAAAATATAAACGTTGTACCACGTGTTTGGTTTTTGGTTCATTTTATCCCCTTTGATGAGATTCTATGATTACAGGGGTTTATTTCTTATCATATTGTTGCACCCTTCTTAAATTTTGGCAATGGGGGGTCCACTGAAATTATCCAATTTAAGCATAGGACAGGACCTCAATATGTTTCGGTGGTCCTATTGTCAAAATTTTAAGTACAACCACGTGTTCGGTTACTGAGTCAATTTATCCTATTTGATAAGGTATGGACGGGTGTCCCCTTTCAATTTGGTAGGACCCTTCGGGTGTAGTACAGTCACGTGATCGATGATTTGGTTTTGATGCACGACGAGGTCCCTGGTCAATGTTCTCTAGGAATTAGGTGGAAACTTTGATAGGAAAGATTCTTGGCATTTAAAACTTTTTTTTCAACTTTTCAAAGTAAAAAAAAATCAAAACAAAAATTGAAACGAAAACTTTTAAACAAAAATCTTGAAACTAAAAATTTTTCAAAACAAAAATTTGAAACGAAAAATTTTGAAACGAAAAAATTTGAAACAAAAATTTTGAAACGAAAAATTTTCAACAAAAAAAATTGAAACGAAAAATTTTCAAACAAAAAATTTTGAAACAATAAATTTAAAAACAAAAATTTGAAACAAAAAGTTTGAAAAAAAATTTCAAACAAAAATTTCAATACAAATTTGTAACGAAAAATTTTTCAAATAGAATTTAAATCAAACAGTGATCAGCTTTCACGGTTAACCGTTAAACTTTATCCGGTTTTCAACTATTCGATTAACAAATAAACGGTTTTCAACTATTCGATTAACAAATAAACGGTTTTCAACTACTCGATAAACAGATGAACTATTTTTTTTCCTTTTCACACCAGTGAGTGCAAGAATTTACAAACTAAAACAAAAATATTTGTACTCGCTTTAAATACGCATCATTTTTGAAACAAGGTGTTAGTGTTCATCATGGATACACAGTGGAAACATCCATTTACCTGTATTCTCGCAGGGCCTAGTGGGTGTGGAAAAACGTATTTTGTGAAGCGATTACTGTCACATCTCCCAACCATGATCAATGCAAAATTTCGTAAGATATATTGGTATTATGCAGAATGGCAAGACGTGTATGCAACAATGCCGGTTCCAGTAGAATTTCACGAAGGACTTCCACGAATGAAAGATTTTCAGCCTCAAGATGGACCACATTTGATTATTATTGATGACCATATGCGAGAAGTGAATAGTGATATTGTTGATATGTTCACAAAAGGATCACATCATCGAAATATTAGTGTGATTTTTATAACACAAAATGTATTTCATCAAAGTAAAGCAAATAGAAATATGAGTTTAAATTGTTCGTATTTGGTGTTGTTTAAAAATCCACGTGACAAGTCACAAATCAAGCATATGAGTTATCAAATCATGCCTGAGCATCCACTGTTTCTACAAGAAAGTTATGCAGACGCAACAAGAAATCCACATGGCTATTTACTGATGGATCTTAAACAAGATACACCCGATGAAATGCGATTTCGTACAAATATTTTTCCTGACGATCTGCATCATTATGTTTACGTACCAACAAAACATGTTTAAATTATTGTGCATGTGAAAAGAATGACTTAGTCTGTCACGATGTCTCCTACAGTGAAACACGCTGATCTGCTACGTGCTCTGCACAAAGCTAAACCAAGATTGCGTAAAGCTATTATTGCCAATGCAGATGCTTCATTAATTCATAGTATTTGTGAATGTTGTTATAATGTCTTAAAAGGCAATGTTCCACTGACAAGTGCGCAGAAGTCAAGATTAAAGCGTTACAAGAACACGCTCCGCTATCTCGTAGACAATACAAAATCATTGGATAAAAAGAAGAAACATTTAGCCGTACAACAAGGAGGATTCTTACCTGCATTACTTGCAGCTATTGTAGGAAGTGTGTTATCCAGTATTTTGTTTAAACAATAATCATCATGGAACATAGCAAGAAGATGGTTTTAGTGCCACCAGAAATGCTTCAACGAATGCATGCATCATCATCCCGTGTGAGTGAAAATCGAGAATCTAATCTTGATCGTGAAATGCAATCTATATTGAGTACATCGTATCCAAGTGATGAAGAAAAATGGAATCAGTACAATAGAATATTACAGAAATATCTTTATGTGATACGTAAACAAGAAGAACCAATACCACTTACAATTACATCAATGAAACCTGATGGTGACGTCCCGAATGTTGACGATAGCACGAAACAAGAAATTTTAGCCGCAATACCACAAATGTATCGTAAGAAAGCCGAACTACTTTTCCGTCGTTTAAAACAAGATGACGCAATTACGTGGGATCATAAAGGAACAGTGTACATCAACGATAATAAACTACATGGATCCAATATTGTAGATTTAATGTGTGATGTGACTCGACCGAGGAAACATTCTAATCCTCAAGGCTGGGAATTGTTTTGCAACTACCTTGCATCGTCAAACACACCTCAAGAATTGATTGGTAATCCACGGAGATTAAACTATATTGTCAAGCATAATAGTACAACAGCATCTGAAGGATCTGCACCACCAAAACCGGCACCTGAATTATTTTCTTCCGGAGAAGAAGAAGAAGATGATGATGATGATGATGTTTTAGAAGTCCGACCAAAAAGAAAACGTATCATTCCACAATGGTCAACGTACAAACCATGAACAAAAAGTTGAAATCCATTTATTACAATCCAGCACACCCTGCATCATTTTCTACTGCAAAGAAATTATGGCAAGCCACAGGAAAATCTATACCTCTAGCCAAAATAAAACTTTGGTTAAACAAACAACCTACCTACACGTTACATCGTCCTGTACGTCGTCGTTTCCGTAGAGATTTTTATCTTGTCAACAATATTGATGATCAATGGGAATGTGATTTAAATGATTTACAATCCCTTCAAAACTATAATGACAATTACCGCTATATTCTTACAGTGATTGATGTGTTTAGTCGGTACGGGTGGGCTGTACCACTAAAATCAAAAAGTGCCAAGGATATAGTGAATGCATTTGAAATGATTTTCCAGGAGAGGAAACCAATTGTGCTACGTAGTGATCAAGGAACTGAATTTACCAACAATACAGTACAAAAGTTTCTCAGGAAACACAACGTGCAACATGTTACAACAAAGGATCCAGATATTAAAGCCAGCATCGCAGAAAGATTTAATCAGACATTGAAACATCGTATGTGGAAATACTTTACCAAATATCAAACATACAATTACATCAAAGTATTGCCTTTACTTGTAAAAGCATACAATGAAAGTCGGCATTCCAGTATTAAAATGGCACCTGCAAACGTTTCTCAGGACAATTTACTGGAGGTGTGGCATAACTTATACGACAAAAAGCTACAACGTTCAAAACAAGATACGGATTTATCTGTTGGTGATACTGTTCGTATAAGTAAAACAAAACGTATCTTTGACAAGGGTTACCTCGAGAACTGGACTTGGGAAATATTCAGAGTAAAAGCCATTGTACCAAGAAACCCACCAGTGTATCGACTAGAGGATTTAAATCATCAACTCATCGATGGTGTTTTCTACAGAGAAGAATTACAACCAGTACCGCTCCCTTCGACGTTCCTCATCGATAAAATATTACGTACAAGAACAAAAGGTCGCAGAAAGGAGTATCTCGTCCAGTGGAAAGGATATCCTTCCTCATTCAATTCGTGGATCCCTGCAACTTCATTGAAGAAGAAGAAGAATGGAACCTGATCAAGATTTTTACGTTACACTTCCCAGTAATAGTTCCATGGATTATTTTCCAGAAAATACATTGACTTCATATATTACGAAATTACAACGACGTGTAGAGTTTCGCCAGAAATGGGATGTGGCAATTGTAGAGATTCATTATCCACATTCTTTGCTGAACATTAACAGTGAAAACAATAAAATATATTACAAGTCATCAAGTAGTAATGATCAGGAAGCGTGGAAGGTTGTAACGATCCCTGTTCGCTATTATAACAATATACGGGATCTTATTCATGCAATTAATATACATCATAAAGAAACCAATTTATTTATATCCCATGATGCAACTAATAATATATGCCTCATAAGACATCCCAAAAAGGAAATCCATACTTCTGTACAAATTTCACCAAGTGTTAGTTTAATGCTTGGATTTGAACCAAAAAGTGATTTAAAAGATAAGCAAAAGGGACAATATACACCGGATGTACGATTAGGTTTACCATCACAAATGTACGTCTACTGTGACATTATTGAATCTGTCATTGTTGGAGATACAATGGTACCCTTGCTACGAATTGTCAACATGGATCCTGTGAATCATACTTTTGGAAGTCATGCAGTACAAATCTTTAATCCTGCACATTATGTTCCGGTGGAAAAAATGAATTTTGAGCAAATACAAATCGATATAAGGGATAGCACAGGTCATCCTATGCCATTCACCTTTGGAACGGTGTCTACAAAACTACATTTCCGTCGTCGTCGTCATGACTGATCCGTATTTGCAATACTACCAAAAACAAGCGTTATCCGGTATCGGCAACGTCTATGTGGGAAGTCCCTATCAAGCAGGACATGGCATTGGAAGTTTCCTTGGTGGCTTATTTCGTTCAGTGTTACCACTTGTGAAGCAAGGAGCTAAAACTGTGGGAAAAGAATTATTAAAATCAGGTGCCAATATGATTAATGATGTTGTGATCTCGAATCAACCGCTGGAAGAATCGTTTCATCAACGGATGCAAGAGGCAAAAACAAATTTACAAGAAAAAGCTAAAAATAAGTTGAAAACTATGCTGGGAAGTGGATATCATAAACGAAAATGGGATGACTGCTCTCAGTTTGAGGTTGACCTTCCAACGATCAACAACACCATCAATCCTACAAAGAGACGTAAATTATCACATAAGAAGAAGAAGAGATCATTGGCATCGTCACCAGATATTTTTGATTAATTCAACGATGGCTTTCTTACATCATCAATCCTGTGAATGTGTAAAAAGTGAATTGGACATTTTTTCAACATTACCCACGCAAACCAGTGTTCTGGACAATCGTATTATTGGCTACAAACCAATTAGTTCAATAGCTGAAAATTCACCAATAGAATTTGTAGTGAGTGGTAGCAGTGATGAATACATTGATTTGCCACAAACCTTATTATACATCCAAGCACAAATTGTGAAACCAGATGGTTCCCCCTTCATCAATACGGATAAAGCAATTGCACCTGTCAATGATTTTCTAAATGCTATGTTTAGTGAAGTACAAATCTACTTGAACAATAAACTGATTTCATTTCCGTCACATAATCATCCATATCGTTCGTACCTGGAAAAACTGCTCAATTATAGTGATGGAGCTAAAAATACACATTTACAAACAGCAATGTGGTTTCAAGATACGGCTGGTCATATGAACGCAACCACAAGTGAGAACAAAGGATTTCAACAACGCTATGAACTGACAAAACAAAGTACGAAATTCGATATGATTGGACATCTTCATTGTGACATTTTTAATCAAGATAAATTTTTAATTCATGGAGTGGAATTACGTGTGAAACTTATTCCTGCAAAGCCAAACTTTTGTCTCATGGCCGGTGAAAGTGGTGTCAATGCAAAAATCAATATTCTAGATACATCGTTGCAGGTGAAAAAAGTCAGCATCAGCCCTAGTGTCAAATTGGCACACAATAAAATTTTACAATCTACACCGGCAAAGTATCCTCTGACAAGGGTTCAAATGAAATCATTTACCATCCCGAAGGATATACAATCCAAAACTATTGATAACATGTTTATGGGAACATTGCCAAATCGTATTATTGTAGGATTTACATCGAATGAAGCGTCCAGTGGAACTATTACCACCAATCCATTTGAATTTCAACATCTAAACATTAATTTCTTTACATTGTACGTGGACGGAAAAGCTGTACCTTCAAAACCATTGCAACCCAACTTTGAAGAAAATCTCTACATTTCATCGTACCACACATTGTTCTCAGGCTCTGGCATACATTTTACCAATACTGGAAATACAATTTCAAGAGCCGACTACAAGAATGGATATACACTGTTTGTATTTGACCTAACTCCTGATTCTTCTGCTGGAGATTGTCACTATTGGAATTTACAACGACATGGAGCCATCCGATTGGAAGTTCATTTCCAAGAGAAATTAGCAACACCTGCAAACTGTATTGTGTATGGAGAGTTCTCCTCACTCCTAGAGATCAACCACCAGCGCAACATTATCCTGGACTTTTAAATTACAAGGTACGTATACGTTATGTATCATTTCCATTCACGATGTTGAATACATTACAATTAGCTAGTGCTTTAAACGGTAGTCCATTATTCAGAAATCATTTTACCGGGGTATTTGCAAGCGATGAGTTGCCCTCACGGATTTCTCTTCCTCTGGCAATCATTGTAAATACAGATCCATCCACAAAACTAGGAAGCCATTGGATTGCAATGTATATTGATAATCGCAGTGTTGGAGAATATTTTGACAGCTATGGCCTTCCTCCTTATGTACCACAACATGTTGCATTCTTAAAACTCCATTGTATGTACTATAAATATAATAATAGCCAAATGCAAAGTCTTGGTTCATCCGTATGTGGCTATAATGCTTATTTTTATTTGTGCTGTAAAGCTCAAGGAAAATCTCTGCGTGAAATTCAATATTTGTTCACAACAGTACCCACGGTTAATGATCGTAGACTGCTGCAATATACCTTCCAGGTAATTTTATCATATTTATCATTGAAAGTGTATTTGTTTAATCATCATCTATTTCTATACTAATCATCTTTTTCCTCGTTCTTTTTACAGAATTCACAATACGAAGGTTTGCAAACGGGTGCTATGCTGCAAAACATGGAAACAAATCATCACAATCAAGAAGAGGAGGCGGTCTCATGAAGAAACCCAGCTCAATATACAAACATTGTCAATAAGAAAGAAAAAGAAGAAACCAGAAAAATGAATAAAATACAATTTATGCTTATTTATGTGTTTTTATTGTCCATTCCACATACAACGTTATCAGATTCTCCTAAAGAACTGTGCGATATAAGACGAGAACCCTGGGCAAAGTTCCCACCTAATTCCTAGAGAACATTGACCAGGGACCTCGTCGCCCATCAAAACCAAAACATTGATCACGTGACTGTACTACACCCGAAGGGTCCTACCAAATTGAAAGGGGACACCCGTCCATACCTTATCAAATAGGATAAATTGACTCAGTAACCGAACACGTGGTTGTACTTAAAATTTTGACAATAGGACCACCGAAACATATTGAGGTCCTGTGCTATGCTTAAATTGGACAATTTCAGTGGACCCCCCATTGCCAAAATTTAAGAAGGGTGCAACAATATGATAAGAAATAAACCCCTGTAATCATAGAATCTCATCAAAGGGGATAAAATGAACCAAAAACCAAACACGTGGTACAACGTTTATATTTTGGCAATTTTGTACCCCTAAAAGGGAACGATGTGGACCATCCAAATTTATCATGATACATATTGAGGTCCTGTACTATAATACCAAATGTTTAAATTGAGCATTTTCCAAAATTTAAGGGGTGGGCCAAGGTACCCCTCCCGAGGTGCACCAATGTACCCATGTCTTATGATAGATAATGGACCCCTATACATGACCATATAACCATATAAGGTAATAGGACCTCATCAAAGGGGGATAAAATGTACCAAATACCAAACACGTGGTTGTACTAAAATTTTGGCAATTTTGTACCCCTAAAAGGGAACGAGGTGGACCACCCAAATTTATCATAATACATGTTAAGGTCCAGTACTATAATACCAAATGTTGAAATTGGGCAATTTCTAAAATTTAAGGGGGTGGGCCAAGGTACCCTATCCCAAATTTTTCAAGGGGTGCACAAATATACCCATATCTTATGAAAGGGAATGGACCCCTATACATGACCATATAACTATATAGGATAATAACACCTCATCAAAGGGGATAAAATCGACCAAAAACCAAACACGTGGTATAACGTATTGCTTACGTTTATATTTTTGGCAATTTTGTACCCCTAAAAGGGAACGAGGTGGACCACCCAAATTTATCATAATACATATTAGGGTCCTATACTATAATACCCAATGTTTAAATTGGTCAATTTCCAAAATTTAAGTGGTGGGCCAAGGTACCCCTCCCAAATTTTTCATGGGGTGCATTAACGTACCCATGTTTTATGAAAGGTAATGGACCCCTGTATACGCCCATATAACCATATAGGGTAATAACACCTCATCAAAGGGGATAAATTAGGTCAAAAACCCCCGAAATTTGAATTTTTGGCAATTTTTTACCCATGAAAGGGAACGACATAGACCCCCAATACTGATAGAGGTACATACTGTGGTCCTAGGCTACCATACCAAATTTTTAGATTTGGCAATTTCCAAAATTTAAGGGGGGTGGTCCTATGTACCCCTGCCAAAATTTAGGGGGTGGGCCAAGGTACCCCTGCCAAAATTTAGAGGGGGTGGTCCTAAGTACCCCTAGGTCATTGACCCCGGGCCAAGGTCATTGACCTTTGACCTATGACGTCATAAAGGTCGGGGTCAAAGTCCAAACTTCGGCCAAGTCACGCAATTACTACTAGCTCAAATAGGAGAGTAATAACGCAATGTACCATGAAACACCCCGTATGGTACAGATTGTACAATGGGATCCCCAAAGGGATATAGTTAGGCCTTAATCCAAACTGGGATGTTACATTGCTTTCATTATAATGCATAATATCCTAAGGAGGTAGCGAGGAACCGAATTTTAGTGAAAAAAAAAATAATATTTCGCACGCCGTTAAACTTACGGAGCTGAAATTCAGTGTATTAAATCTTTATTGAAAATAAACAGAATGTGTCCTAGGATTTTTTAAAATTCTACTTTATGTGTGTGGGGGAGGGGGCACTTTCTATATATGGAAAATTCGTAGTGAGTTGGTTTGTAAAAATGATCGAAAACGATCGATGTTATTTAAGAAAAATCAGAAACAAAAAAATACAGTGCTTGGCTTCATATATCCATTGCTTTCTACTATAATAATTGCTGAAGCTTATGTTTATTATATGGAGCGCTTACAGCACAGGGCAATCAGCCCATAAAGTTGTGAGGAAAATAGACACAAAATTTGTACTGTAAGCTTAATTATACGGAAATTTTAAGTTTGGATTGTACGCATAATTATATGGAAAATTTTACACTTTTTGGTCTACTTACCTTGATTTGGAACTTTCAAATTTCATCCTTTTTCCCACTGAAAAGTATCGATAATTCAACAAGGAAATAATTATACTATTATAATTTAATTGAAATTCATCATAATTTGGCACATTGCAAACATCAGTGTTGTAATTGAAAGGGAAGAAGGAGGGAAATTTCCATTCACCTCTGAACACTTTCCAGGAACCTCGTTCTCTTTCGCTTTCTAACGGAGGAGGGAACTTGGGAATGGCATCAAACCTTCATGTGTAATTACAAAGATTAAATTTATAAACAAATAAGAAATCATCAGTTTATCAGGCTTTAATTGATAATTTATTCACAAGATTCCCTATCGAAGGCGTGGTAGATGAAGTTTCTGTTCTCCATGAGTCGACATTGTCAACTGACATGGTCGATATGGAAAATATGTTGTATGGTGATAGAGAGATGATAGTTCTTGCTCAGTATTTCAAAACTGACCAAGAAAAATCATTATCAGACTTAAGTCTATCAAACAGATTGTCGATAAGGAGTTGCAGAAATCGGGTAGAAGTATTATCAATTTCCACGACAGGGTGCGAACGGGGATTTCACCTTATGAATTTACAGATGACTGATATTAGAAATAGATTAAGAGCTCAAACATTGTCTAACTTGTTGTTCATCAATGTTAATGGCTCACCGGTAGACAAGCTCAAAGTAGACGAGCTACTTATTTCTTGGCTGAAGGATGGTCATCATTCCGCTGCGGATGATTTACCACGAAAAAGTTCTGGAGGCCAACAGGAAATAAACCCGATTTCAGATTTGTTTAAGGTGGAAAATTACGAGTTATGGAAAATGTGTACTTGTATTACTAATGGCTTATTTGTGTTATTCAACTTTGTACCTTTTTTTTTTAGTAAGTCTCTTCTTTGCTTTAGGTAATCTACTTTGGAATAAATATTCATAATAATTGCAATTATGCATATTTGTAACTTAAATTTAACGTGGTGTTTTAGTGATTACACAAATTACAATTATGAGCATACTTTATGGGAATGCTCTCACATAGGGTGCCCGAGCACCTTTATACACTATGAAAAACTGATTTTTCAAATCTTTTGTGAGAAAAATACTGTGAACTGAGAAACCATAACTTTTCCATATAGTACAGGGGTATTTTGCTGTGAATAGAAGTTTCTTTTGGAATGCGTTGAGAAATTAACACTTGCAAGAATACTCTCGTAGTACAAGTATATTTTAGGCACACATTAATTTCCCTCCACCTCGACCGGTCTCAATACCCTCACTGACAAACACTTTACCATATTATATCGTAAAGGTCAGATCCACTGTTTTTGTAACAGAGTGGCGCTTGAGCGATTGACTAGAAATTCAAACTCCGATTAGTGACAATTTCACAGTCTTGTTGTATTACAAGTGTAAACTCTTTAGTCAGTACAGAAGATGCCGTGGATCATATTCAGAGTTGATGACGATGGATTTTGGTGAGTCAGAGTAGGTCACAGTTCATGGTGGATGGTGGGTCACGAAGGGTCACAGTGGGTCACAGTGAGTGGTGGGTCAGAGTGGGTCACGGTGGGTGGTGGGTCATGGTGGGTCTGTGGGTCGTGGGTCACGGTGGGTGGTGAGTCGTGGGTCAAGTTTTCATTGATCCACGCCAACTCTGGAGTCGAGACAGGATTTTCCTGACAAAATTCGAGTCGAGACACGGCTCTTTCAATAGAAAAATATATATATTTTTCGAGTCGAGACATCACTTTTACAGTACATTTTCGAGTCGAGACAGGCATAAATCTTGTCTCATGCGGATCCCTAGGAATGGTGGAAAATTCATAACGATGAACTACATAATTTATACGGTTTACCAAACATGGTTAGGGTCATCAAGTCTAGGTGGGCAGGTCAAGTAGCTAGGATGGAAGAAAGTAGAAACGCTTTCAAAGTTTTGACTGGAAGACCAATCGGAAAACGACCATTAGGAAGACCTAGGCGCAGATGGGAGGACAATATTAAGATGGATTTCGCAGAGATAGGACTACGAAGTAGAAACTGGATACAGTTGGCTAAGGATAGAAGTCAGTGGAGAGCTTTTGTGAACGCGGCATTGAATCTCCGGGTTCCATAAGCCATAGAGTTAGTTACTTAGTTCGTTAATATATATATACAGATGGTGATCAGAAAAATGGAAACATCTGAACGAAATTGCAACTTACCAGATTAATATTGTGTCGGGCCACCTTTCGCCTTCAGAACAGCCTTGATGCGACGTGGGATAGAGGCATAGAGGTGCTGGATGGTAGCAAGTGGAATTTTACACCATTCCTCGTGCAGGGCATCGGCCAGTTCTGTGAGAGAGGATGGAGGTGGAAATCGTCGCCGGAGTCGTGTTTCCAAGACGGACCACAGATGTTCAATCATGTTGAGATCTGGGGATTGGGCGGGCCAGGGGAGGTGTTGAACTTCATCCCGATGTTCCTCAAACCACGCTGCAACAACACCAGCTGTGTGAATGGGTGCAATATCATCCTGGAAGATGGCGTCATTGTCCGGGAACAACATCCGGACCATAGGATGCAAGTGGTCTCCTAAAATTGCGACATAATCGTTGGCAGTGATTCGTCCGCTAAGTGTCACCACACGACCCAATGAAAACCATGATGTGGCGGCCGACAGCATCACCGAGCTGCCACCATGTTTCACAGTTGGGCGGAGACACTGCAGATCATAAGCTTCTTTGGGCGTTCTCCACACATAAACATGGCCCGTGGTTGGGAATAGGGTGAAGGATGACTTATCCGACCATATCACACGTTTCCAGTCCTCAACGGCTCAAGTTGCATGGTCGCGGTACCATTTGCGGCGTGCGAAAGCGTTATGGTCCCTGATGAGCGGTTTGGTCCGTGGAACACGACCCCGTAAGTTCATGTCATGTAATTCGCGGCGGACTGTGATTGTCGAAACAGGGTGGGGGAGGTGCTGATTGAGTTCCTCCGTCACTTGCTCCGCAGTGGCACGACGGTTCTGCGTGACAATGCGCTTTAATACCCGGCGTGCCCTGTCACTCATGATTTTCTTCCGCCCACTGTTCCGCTTCCCCGATGTGGTTTTCCCGTGTGGTGTGTAGGCCGTCATCACCTTCGACACTGTCCCACGCGACACACCTAACACAGTAGCCACTGCAGTCACACTCACTCCACATAACCGCGCACCAACAATTTGCACTCTTTGAAAATCTGAGAGGTCTCCCACTTTACACTACCTCCGTCTACTGCAGCCACTGGACACTGCTGTTGCACTGCGCCTGACGTAGTATGGAGACCGACCTAACACACCACCACCAGCGGTCCGGCGCTGCGGGCGCCACGACACCACTGCCAACCCATACATCTGACGTGTTGCCAACTACAGGTGTTTCCATTTTTCTGATCACCATCTGTATATATATATATATATATATATATATATATATATATATATATATATATATATATCGGGTGTTGCAAAATAAGTGTTACAACTCTTGGGAGCTGACTCCTGCCACTGAGACAAGAAAAAAGTTCTCTTGAACTTTCGGCTATCGAACATAGTTTCGGATCTATAAGGTGCCGAAAGCATGGGAAAATGACTTTCGGATGCCAATAGTTCGGAAACTATCCAACGTAAAGAGGGCGGGTAAAAAATTCACTGAAGAAGTCATACCTACTGTATTGAATTTTGCATGTTTCACAATCCTACCATGCACGCGCAAGGGATTCCCCAAAGGAACTTAGGAAGTCTAATCTAATCTACCAAACGAAAATTGGTTAAAATGGATATGAATTGATAGGGTTTCTACCAGGTAACAATAATTCGTTTGTATTAAGTCGATATCTGGAACAAATACAAAATGGCGGACACCTTCATGCTCGTTTTGTGTGGTTGCGTAATCGCCAGGTATGGATGCTGGCCAACAGTGACGTTCTGAGTATTAAGTGTAGCGAATTTGTACTCAAATGCTCTAGAAAGACATCTGGAGTGTCAGTAGAGCACAACAGATGAAGCAGGGTGATTCACACGTGTGGAAACACTTAACAAAAAATGCCCAGAAATGCACTCATACGCAGTAAACGTGAGTTCAAAGAGTCAGAAATTTAAGGATTACCGTCAAGAACATGAAAACCATTGCCAATTCACCAACAATATTCCATCAATCCGATGCAGTATGATGCGGCACACGGTTGCATATCAATAAGGATGCAACAACTGAGGCCAAGTTGAAATTGTGCAAGGAGATTCACAAAGAAACTGGGTAATCTAAAGTAATGTCACTAGTAGCATCGCATAATCAATATTAAAATGTGTGTGTCGATACCAATATGAAGCTAATGGACAAATGTCAACATGTCGCACTACTGCTGGGACACCGGCCCACGTGGGAAAACTAGTAAAATATCATTTTACATTCTGGTATTACATCTGGTGCACTTTTTGGTAGAACGTAATTAGAACACGATTGTATCAATGTCCTTCTCTGGGACATTGTCCCACAGTCGACACATATGAAAAGATATGACTTAATCCATGGTTGAAATTCTGATAGAGCGTAAAAATAACAAACTTGTATCATGTCCCACGTCTTCTTCTGGGACATATGACATACTCGAAATATAGGAAAATATGTCCAGAAATTCGTATCTTACACAGAGTGCACATGCCAAGACAAAGACGAAAATGAACTAATTTGGCACAGGTAACACTACTGCTGGAACACCATACATATGGAAAATAAAACATGAGAAATAGGAAGAAATGTCTTAAAGCTCTGATTGTTTACAACTATGCAGTAAGAATAACAAAATGAAACACACAAGCATGTCGGGGGGGCTGTACAAGAGCGCTTGCCAAACAAAGTGGGTACTCCTCAAAGAAATGAATACAGAGAAAGTGAGGCTCCCTTGAAGCATAAGGGCTAGAGCGCGAGCGCTCGCTTTCTTTCGCGTGGTCGCAGTTTCCAATTTTGCTGAGAACCCACGGCCTCAGATTCAAGACCCAAGTAGTTATTTTACTATTTTTCGCACGTGGGACGGTATCCCAGTAGACTAGTAGTGGGATATGTTGACATTTGTTCGTTAGCTAGATGTCGATATCAACACACACATTTGAATATCGATCATTCGATCCTACTAGTGACATTCATTTAGTTTATTCAGTTTCTTTGTGAGTCCCCTTGCACAATTTTAACTTGGCCTCAGTTGTTGCATCCTTATTGGTATGCAACCGTGCGCATCATATTGCATCGGATTGATGGAATATTATTGGTGAATTGGCAATGGCTTTCATGTTCTTGACGCTAATCCTTACATTTCTAACGGTTTGAACTCACGTTTACTGAGTACGAGTGCATTTCTGAGCATGTTTTGTTAATTTTTTCCACACATGTGAATCACTCTACTTCATCTGTTGTGCTTTACCGACATTCCAGATGTCTTTCTAGAGCAGCGTTTCCCAACCTTTTTCAACTTGCGGCACACTCATAGCTATTATTATTATTATTATTATTATTATTATTATTATTATTATTATTATTATTATTATTATTATTATTATTATTATTATTATTATTATTATATTCAATATATAAAATACCATGGTATTTTTTTTTCTATGATTGCTTATCTTGTCACAAGGAAGAAAGCTCGATCGCTGGTTTCCTTCCCGTGGTAAATCATTATGCCTATTTTTCATTCAATTTAAAAATAGAGAACAATTGCACTGAAATATAATACTCAGGTTTTTAAAAATACACTTTCTTTTTCGAAAACTTTATCCAACTTTTCACTAAGAAGGAAGATCACTAAATAACGAAAGAACAAACTAATCTCTTGTACTTTAATAACACAAATGTATGTAATTTGTATCCGTGTTTACTTTACCGAAAGTAATGAATGATATTTTAATATTTCAAGTTACAAAATATTCTGCAACAATAAAGAAGCAATAATGGTCATGACAATGATAAATATTTTTTCAACGTTAAAAATGTACAGAAAAGTATCACAGTATGAAACATAATTTATTAACATCGTTGATCTACGTTTGAATTTTTAAATATTTTACAAAGCTTAGAATTGTTCAATAATATTAGTAATGTAACATTATTCCAATAATGTCTACTGAAGGTTGCAACTGTTTAATAATAATATATGAAGGTTACAGTTTTCAAAAATAAGTGAAACAAGTTGGTGCACGAAGCAAAATTAGTGTGCAACTTGAGCTTGATGTTCTTTTATAATCTTATTCAATTGTGGACTAATAGTTGTTAAACACACCTTCATGTCGTGTTCCGGAGTTAACAGTTGTGGCCCGTTCTTACACTTGATTGTGTTTATTGCAGAAAATCCTGCTTTACTTAAGTAGGATGTAGAAAAGGGAATATGAACTTTATAGAAATAGTTGAATAGTCTCTCCGGAAAGAAACCCAGAATGATGCCTTGTCTTCTTGTGAGTGTTGGAGCTTCAAACCTCGGTCATTCCTCACATCGACCAATTCACTTTTTTCATGTACAGTCAGCGACAGTAGAAAATGGAGGTTGGATACATAAGAAATGATAGCTCTTTCCAGTATCAGAATAGTTTCACTCGATGTCTGATAGTTGGACAACCAACATGACAGCAGATACGTGCCCGAAAACATAACATGCCAGGATATTCCTCCACTTGGAGGAAAAAGTATTACTATCTGAGAGCATCATTTAGAGAAACAACCACGAGATAAATCTGCAGAAATTCCATTCACATTAAGTTCAAAGAGATAGGAATTAATGCAAAGAAAACGAAAAGAATAATACGCTTCATGCAGAAACCGAAAAAGTACGGAAAGCTAAACAAAATGAGAAAAGAAGGAAAGGAAAGAGCAAAAGACATGGGAATAAATTAAATATTAACACTTAAGGATAAACAGTGTCCGTCTTTCCCCATGGCCCCGTCTTGGTTTTTCTGCCTTCATAGGATAAATCTCTTTCAGTATCAAAAGCGAACATCATTTATAGTGTTGAATTCCTTGAAAAAGGATTTAACTGAGTCTAGGCCGAGACTCGAACCACAGACCCTTAGAATGACAGTCTCACGCGGTATCCACTTACCTACACAGGCTCTATCTCTAAATAAGCTATTACCCGCGCTGTTATCAAACGTGTTAAATGAGCCATTGTCGGTGAGCCACCCCAGTTCCATTTGAGGTTTAAATTTTA
Source organism: Thermobia domestica (assembly GCF_964235325.1). Taxonomy (NCBI): domain Eukaryota; kingdom Metazoa; phylum Arthropoda; class Insecta; order Zygentoma; family Lepismatidae; genus Thermobia; species Thermobia domestica. The sequence goes on along the minus strand of NC_137470.1, from coordinate 72,378,782 downwards.
TTTACCTCACTTAGCCATCTATGGGTAGCAGTCCCCTTGCTTTCATAAAAAGCATTTGTTCTGTAGATTAAAATCAAGAATGAATTAATCTGTACTCTTGGGAGCTTACTGGTGCACCAACATATGTATCTATCTATCTATCTATCTATCTATCTATCTATCTATATCTATATCTATATCTATCTATCTATCTATATATATATATATATATATATATATATATATATATATATATATATACAGGGTGGGCCATTTTAATTAATCCACGGAAATATCTAAAAAATGATAAAACATAGAAGAAATGTTTGAAGTAAACGTTATATATTGCTAAGGGGGAAAACCATTTCCGCCAAAAGTACCCCTCCCCACCCCCCGGAAATGGGGGTAACGGGGGGTAACTTTGAAATGTCAAATGGGAACATGGGTCGAGTAATACCTCGTTCGAAAGGTCTTGGAAAACTAAGTAACGCTGTACCAAAATTTGTTTCATATGGAGCACCAGTTTCAAAATGGCCGCCATGATATAGTTCGGAAACTCCAGTAGCCGTAGCTACGGATAGCTAAACAAAATGAGAAAAGAAGGAAAGAGCAAAAGATATGGGAATAAATTAAATTTTAACACTTAAGGATAAACAGTTTCCGTCTTTCCCGCTGCCCCCATCTTGGGTTTTCTTCCTTCATAGGATAAATCTCTTTCAGTATCAAACGCGAACATCATTTAGTGTTGAATTCCTTGAAAAAAAGATGTAACTCAGTCTAGGCCGAGACTCGAACCCAAGACCCTTAGAATGACAGTCTCACGCGGTACCCATTTACCTACACAGGCTCTATATACTGCGTTTATAAATCACCTATTACTCGCGCTGTTATCAAACGTGTTAAATGAGCCATTGTCGGTGAGCCACCCAAGTTCCATTTGAAGTTTAAATTTTATTTACCTCACTTATTCATCTATGGGTAGCAGTCCCCTTGCTTTCATAAAAAGCATTTGTTCTGTAGAATAAAATCAAGAATGAATTAATCTGTACTCTTGTGAGCTTACTGGTGCACCAACATATCTATCTATCTATCTATCTATATATATATATATATATATATATATATATATATATATATATATATATATATATATATATATATATATATATATATACAGGGTGGGCCATTTTAATCAATCCACGGAAATATCTGAAAAATGATAAAACAGAAGAAATGTTTGAAGTACACGTTATATATTGCTAAGGGGGAAAACCAATTCCGTCAAAAGTACCCCTCTCCGCCGCCCGTAAATGGGGGTAACGGGGGGTAACTCTGAAATGTCAAATGGGAACATGGGTCGAGTAATACCTCGTTCGAAAGGTCTTGAAAAACTAAGTAACGCTGTACTAAAAGATGTTTCATATGGAGCACCAGTTTCAAAATGGCCCCCATGATATAGTTCGGAAACTCCAGTGCCCGCAGTATGAAAACCATGGAAGGTAAATGAAAAATTGAAATGAAATCTTTGAGTTTTACGTCCCACGGTTATGCCGGTTAGGCTAAAGGAGACGGTGATTATGAGAAATGAATGAAATGGTGGAATGAAGAAAGTGGGAGGAAACGGGAAAACCCCGAGAAAATCCACGCACACGGTGTTTGTCCACCACAAAGTTCACTTGGTGCGAGCTGAGATCGAACTAAGGACGCCATGCATTAGAGGTGAACGCTCTACCACTGAGCCACCGCGGCCCGACCAAGGATAGATGCAGTTACGAAGAAGAGACCTTATCAAATTATAAAACAGCTTTCCCAGGGGAGAGAAAAGTTTTAAAATTTCCTTCTTGCGCTTCAACCTATGATTGAAGTGAGGAAGATTATTATTATTATTATTATTATTATTATTATTATTATTATTATTATTATTATTATTATTATTATTATTATTATTATTATTATTATTTTATCGAGAATGTACTTCTGGGTTTCCTCCTAAAAAAATACACACACTATTTTAAACTATAGTTATCCTACTTTTTACAAATTTGTCTAATTCAATATTGGTTTAAATAGTAGTAGTTTTCAAGCTACATATATGAGTTCTTTGACTAACTGAATAGTGCACGCCCCTTCTGGCTCACTCGCCACTATTTAACATTAAATTTCAGATGCCTCGATATATTTGCATAAGTTTATTATTTTTAAAATAGACATTACGTAAAAGGTCTATTCAAATTGATATCAAGTTTTTCTGACATTTGTATATTACGCATATCTTTCTTCATTTGCATTATTCACATTACCCCAGAGAACGAACAAAGTTTAGAGTTCTCGTTTGCACTTCCCTTACAATAATAAGCAAATATGCGAGGAACAAATTTACCATTATTGACGATGCGGAGGGGAGGAGATTTTCTGGACTAGGAAGGAATGTGTGCGGGTGCAGAGCAGAGATCTGCACGGGTCGGAATTTTCAGCCTGGCCCGGCCCGTGAATTTACAATGTGAGGCCCGACCCGAGTCCGAAATATGTCTTAGCATTTAAGCCCGAGCCCGGACTGAGCTCCGTGATAATCAAATGAGCCCGAAATAAGCCCGAATCACAGAAACTTAATTATTAATGCAAGATTGTATTTTTATTTACAGCAATTCGAGGTTTGATTTTGCAGTTGTGTTTTAAAAGTCCTTCAGAAAGAACGGTGCAATTTGTGTTTTACACTATATTTACAAAGTTAGGCCCGAAAAAGTCCAAGAAATATGGTTGTATATTTAAAAATTCACAGCCCGAACAAAGGGGCGTCATTTAGGGGGGCAGGTAGGGGCATTTGCCCCCCTGAGTTTGAGATTTATATAGATTTTATCAATAGAATAGTAGTAAGTCAGTGAAAAACGCGAAATTTTACATATATCAAGGGGTCTTGCCCCCCAAGCCAAATCTGAAATGACGCTACTGCCCGAACCCCTCCCGGGCCCGAAGTGATACATGCTTTGTAGGCCCGAGCACGTGCAGACCTCTAGTGCAGAGGTGTTTCAAGTGGTGGGCGACTGCCCACGGCCTTGCATCTTTAGGGACCTCGCAAAGACCAACGAGCCTAAATCGATTTGGCACTCACTTTTGTCGATGCAACAATAGAAACAAGTATGAATTCGGACTTACTTACAGAAAAACAATACATAAGGCTTCAAACTAACTTTTCATCTATTCGTATATATTAGATCGCTAGCATACGCGACAGGCGGCGAGTTTATTTTAAGATTGCAATAACGAATGTGTATAAGTCTTTATCGTAGGGATGAATTGTTTTCGATAAATTTTATTATAATTAGCAATTTTTAAAAAAGGGGCAGAAAAAGGGGGCAGGAAGGACTCGTAAACCTTACTCGCCTTGCTGTGCAGATGGTATGGTCAAAATCAATACTGGATAGTGAAAGTGTAAATGTAAAGGCTAATATGGAACAGAGGAACAAAAGAGAACTTCTTCAGAAGGGAATTGGGAGGGGAGGAGAGGAGAGTACAATGCTGTGACACTTGAAATGCGTCTTGATCTGTATACTTCAAGAAACTTTTCTTATTAGATTACGCAATTTCTAGTTTCTTACTCCGATTACTGAAAGTATTCAAATGTTCTCGGAGGGAGTGACCGCCCCTCCCTTTAATCCGTCCGTGGTGTCATTCAGTTTTGCTTTTTGCTACTAATTCAAAATGCTTTCCGAAACAAGTTGTCTTCTTGTGACTGCAGGGGGTGGAAGAAACAAACAAACCGTGAAAGGAAGAAAGAAGTGGTTTTGGGCTCTTCCAGTCCAGACCATTCTGACCACTGAGAAGTGAGAATCACATTAAAAGCAGCTAGAACAGATGGTCAGCCCTCTCCCCTCTGCAGCATACTTTTTATTCTCTGTTGCCAAACTTACTGAAGAATATATTGCAATTAATCTAACGCATGTAACGTAAATTGGAAACCGTGGTTGGATTTATATGGGTCTAGTGTATTTGTATTAAAAATTTCAAGTCATTACTTGCAATACTTTGTTAGAAATTACCATATTAAAATTTACATGTTTTCAAATGGGAAGTTAGAAACATAAGCGAAGAGGTAGAAAATCCCCTTAATAGGTGAATAGAAGGGACCCGAATCCATGACGTCAGGACCCCATTCCTTGAGCTTCTTGGCCTGGGCCAGACTTTTGACATTACTACTGCACTCAGGGGAAGTGGTTAGGGATGGGCACGAGCGAGTTCGAGCGAGTTTTTTTTTTTTTTGAAACTTGATTCGACTCGAAACAGACATCTTTTAGCTCGACTCGAGAACTCGACTCGACTCAGGGGACCAGGACCTTTCCAACGCTATCACTCGCGTCCAGCAACTCCATGTCTAACATGGTCGTCCTGACGTAGGAGAATCGACTCCATGCTTTTTTCATAATTATTATCCAAATGGATTTGTATACAAGGTAGTTTGGCAAGTTTAGCAGCAGGTCTAAAATAAGCCTCTTGAGAGTGGCTCTTATTTGTTAAAGAATACATAACGATCGCTTTTGGCTGTCTAAGCGGCTTGGTAAAAAAAAACAGCGTAGCATAACAACAAAAAGGTGTTTCTCTTATATGTTAAAAATAAAAGCACATAAAGTAAAGTCAAATCTTGGTAAGGTGAGTGTCGGGGGACGCCGAATTCTACTTTGCCCCGGGCAACAAAATTTCTAGCTACGGCTCTGACCTCCAACACATCGGCCTTTCAGAGTCTCATCCCTTACCTACAACAACGTAGTTTGATTAACCTGTTATACAAAGCGTTTCGAAAGAACCTGTGAAAAAAATGAAATGAAATCTTTGAGTTTTACGTCCCACGGTTATGCCGGTTAGACTAAAGGAGACGGTGATGATGAGTAATGAATGAAATGAAGAAAGTGGGAGGAAACGGGAGAACCCCGAGAAAACCCACGCACACGGTGTTTGTCCACCACAAAGTTCACTTGGCGGGGGCTGGGATCGAACCCGGGACCCCTAGCACCAGAGGTGAACGCTCTACCACTGAGCCACCGCGGCCCCGAAAGAACCTGTGAGTCTCACTTATTGATAGATATGCAATATATTGACAGAGTGCTAGTCTTCAGTTTAGCGACGAAGTTGCCCTTAGGCGAATATGATGTTGCTCTCTACTTTTGTCTGTGCCTTGTAAATCGTAACATTGTGTTTAAAGGCAAACAGAAACAAGGTCAGCTGTTTAGTTGTTTGTAGAACAACTTGATAAGACGTTTGTGTCTTTTACACAAACACTTTTTGCCAGATTGCTGTTTGAAGCCTTTTTGCATTATACACTGTAAAACAACATATCCAGATTCAGAGAAATACACAGAAAGTTTAAAGAAGGGTGAAAAATATCTTTATTATTCAGATGCTTTATTATTATTATTATTATTATTATTATTATTATTATTATTATTATTATTATTATTATTATTATTATTATTATTATTTTCTTGAGTACAGAGATACAAAGAACAAGAGCTCCGTCACCAATAACATGGAAGCGAAAATGACTTCGAATTGGATAGAATAGATCAATGCATTTAATTTCGGGGAGAGGCTATAGGGAAGACACGGATCCAGGGAGCGATCGGGGCAATCGCCCCCCTCCCACGGAAGAGGAAGCTTTCTTATTTTATATGTAAATAAAACCCATCCCAAAATTTGGAGCTCTTAAAACTAGCTAAGTAGTAGTATTACAATCCACCCCCCCAGAAGTCCGTTCTGGATCCGCCCCTGCTACAGGGGTACTTTAGGGTTCACTGCTTTTCCTTGCAATACACGCTCATTGCTGGATAAGTATTATATTTTATTATTTGTGAAATTGAGCGAAATAGTTTTACCACAGCGGCAAATTCAACAATTAGGTTTAGGAAAAACAACTCATTGGTTCAAACACACACAGAAAGACAGAGTCCATTTGTTCGGGATGTTTTTTGAGGTTCGCGGCGTCTCCTAAGAAGAAATCTTGCTAAAACATATGTTGTTTTTAACAAGGAACGTAAATGGGTATCAGGTATATCAGTACTTCAAATGAAAAGCAAAAAGAAAAGAGAGACAAAGATGAGTGTAATTTCCTATACTGTATTTTTGGCATTGAAGAATACCGTTACTGTTTTACTGATCTACTGTACGCACTTCTGCGTTTTACTAACCAAGCCACAATCATGCTATATATACCATATATCGGCTAGGTCCAGTCTGATGCCAATGCGCCTTTTCTTCAAGGAACATTTTTTTAATTATTATTACACGCTCAGAAACAAGGATAATCACCCGAAACCTGAGAAGATCTGAAGAATGACCCAGTAACAATAAACTGACAAAGAGAAGGAAAGACAAAAGTGAAAAACTATTGTAATCCAAAGTCGAGGCATTTTTTCTTGCAATAACCGACCCTTCAAGTCGAGGGAAGTTTCTTGAAATAATAGTAATATATTTTTAACTTGCTCCTTATTTTAGCTTACGTAGTAATTTAAGACACAAAGCTGTATCGCAATTTGCAATACATTTTTCAATTTGCAGTGCAAACATGTAAATGCAATGTTGCATTTCCATGTTTGCACTGCATTGCATTCCCATTTGCAGTGCAAACTGCGATGCGATACTCCATTTAAAAAATGCAAGGAGATTCCTGACTAGTTGTTCTTTCAGAAAAAATGTTCAGGGTGGGGGAAGGGGCACTGCTGGTACTATTCTATTTATTATTGTATTATAGACGTAATATTTTGGTCTCCTCCGGGGGGCACTCTCGGACCTCCGGGAGGGGGGCAGTGCCCCAAAAACATATCTGCAAGAAATACTGTTCCTGACACCAAGATAAGACAAAAGGTAATAACAAACCTGGGCGCACAAATGCTTAATTTCGGAGTTATAGGCTGCCAAAAACATGAAGAAATGAACTTTAAAGGTCCATAGCTCCAAAACTAGACGACCTACCGTAGTAGGGTCAAGACCTTATTTAGGAACTAGTACGTGAGCTTTCCAAATATCCATGTTTCAGAATTCTGCCATACTTCTGCAACAATTTTTATACAGGTATTTGGTGAGTACTTCAAATTATATGCACATAGCCAAAGTTCCTTTCTAAAAATTGTCGCATGTGTACTTTAGATTCTGAAACGTTGTATTTTTGGATAGCGCACATATTAGTTTCTAAGTGAAGTCTTAACCCGACTACGATAGGTAGGGATGCGCACGAGAGAAGATTTGAGGCTTTCTCGTCTCGAAAATTTGCTGTCTCGACTCGAAAAATCCGTGCTCGTGTGTTTTCTCGGGGTTCTCCCGTTTCCTCCCACTTTCTTCATTCCACCATTTCACTCATCTCTCATCATCACCGTCTCCTTTAGCCTAACCGGCATAATCGTTGGACGTAAAACTTAAAGATTTCATTTTCGACTCGAAAAATGTATTCTTTTTTATTGCAAGAGCTGTGTCTCGACTCGAAATTTGTCAGGAAAATTCTGTCTCGACTCGTCTCGTGCGCATCCCTAACGATAGATCCCATAGTTTTACAGCTATGAACCCTTAAAGCTCCGGATCCAGGATATGATCAAGGGAGCGACTAAATCACAGTTTGCCGCTTTATTCAGTGTAAAGCAGGATTGAAGCCTATTTTATCCAGTGTATACCTGAGTGTCAAGAGGGCTGTAGCTCCCCTTGGATCCGCACCTGTATAATAATAATAATAATAATAATAATAATAATATATATATATATATATATATATATATATATATATAACTGTTTCTGAGTAATTAGTTTCTTCAAAACTATTTTTAAAAATATGTGAAGAGTTTTGAGACATTAGAGTCGAATCAAGATTTTAACGAGCAGTCTCAATTCGATTCGAATTTTACAAATTGTGTCTCGACTCGTGCGCATCCCTACTTCTCGGTTCGGTTCGATATTGAATAAGCTGTGAGCCACGCCGCACAAGTCGTTGACAACCGTAGACCCAGGCAGAACAGTTTTAAACATATTTGCCTGGCACGCTATAACTTTTAACAAATTTTGGCCCAAGCACGAATACTTGCTCCTCTGGAACTCAAACCCAGAACCTCGTGAACGATGTCCTTGTTTCCTAGATTTCACGACTACCGAAATCGGCAGTCAACTAGTTTTTAGTATTCAGACGCAAACCGCCTATCTTTCAAGCTTAATTACAGAATTTAATAATAATAATAATAATAATAATAATAATAATAATAATAATAATAATAATAATAAGTTGTAGTGGAAGTAGCAACATTGATAATAATTATATTGTTTATGCAGAATAAGTGAAAAACGAACTTGAAACTACACACAAGATTTGGCTCGACTTGGCTCAACTCGACTCGAAACTCGATCCAAATTCGAGTCGAGTTTCGAGTCGAGTTGGAAGAAATTTTTCGAGTCGAGTTCTCGAGTCGAGCTAAAAGATGTATGTTTCGACTCGAATCAAGTTTCAAAAAAACTCGCTCGAACTCGCTCGTGCCCATCCCAAACCACTGTCCCTGAGTGTAGTAGTAATGTCAGAAATCAGGCTCAGGCCACGAAGCTCAAGGAATGGGGTCCTGACGTTATGGGCTCAGGTCCCTTCTATTCACCTATTAAAGATGAAGTTATTGGACGGCGTTGGTGACATTTGAAAGGTTTTGATCGTTTGAGCACAATGGTGATATCAGAAATCGATCCCTAAACTTGAACTTCAAGAAACTGGGTCCGGAAATTTTAGACACGAGTTCTTTCTGTTTCCCTTTTAAACATGGGGTTGTTGGACGCGGATGGTAACATTGGAAATATCCTAGTAGTTTGAGGACAGCGTAATGTCCGAAATCGGTTTCTGGCATCAAAGCGCCAAAAATGTGGTTCCGAATTGGCTCAAATTCAATACCTGCTTGCGCAAGATAGAACGACATTTATAGCTGTATGGATGGTTTTATCTCGCGTAATAAAAAACTGAGACTGAACCACAGCAAAGGTTTACATCACAACCCAAATGCTTGGGACCGAATCTGATTTCTGACATCACCGCAATGCTCAAGGGACCAAGGCATCTCCAATGATTAAAGGAAGTCAATGATGATAGAAGAATTGGTTGAATGAAATGTGGGAGGAAGCGAGAGTACCTGGGAAAACCCACAAATACGACCTTGTCCACCACAAACTTACTAGGCCGGGAATCGAAACAATAAAGATCCCATGCACCAGAGATAGGGCTCTACCACTGAGCTACCGCGCCCAACGATTAAAGCGTCAATGATAATAGAGAATTTGGTGGAATGGAAAGTGTGAAGAAGCGGGAGTACCCTGAGAAAAACCACGAAGACGATCTTGTCCACAACAAACTTACGTGACTGGGGATCGAATCAATAAGGACCCCACGCACCAGAGGAAGCGCTCTACCACTTAGCCACCGTTCCCAATGATTAAAACAAGTAAATGATAAAACAGGAATTGGTGGAATGAAAAGTGGGAAGAAGCACGAGAACCCTGAGAAAACCCACGGTTTCGATCTTGTCCACCACAAACTAACTTGACCCACCAGAGGAAGCGCTCTACCACTGAGCCACCGCTCCCAATGATTAAAGCAAGTAAATGATAATAGAGGAATTGGTGGAATGAAGAGTGGGAAGAATCGGGAGTACCCTGCGAAAACCCACGGATACGATCTTGTCCATTACAAACTTACTTGGCCCACCAGAGGAAACGCTCTAGCACTGAGCCACTGCGCCCAATGATTGAACCAAGTCAATGATAATAGAAGAATTAGTAGAATGAAATGTGGGAGGAAGCGGGAGTACCCTGAAAAACCCATGGATATGATCTTGTCAACTACAAAGTTAATTGGCCCACCAGAGGAAGCACTCTACCACTGAGCCACTGTGCCCAAGGATTGAAGCAAGTCCGTGATAATAGAAGAATTGCTGGAATGAAATGTGGGAGGAAGCGGGAGTACCCTGACAAAACCCACAGATACGATCTCATCCACCTCAAACTTAATTGGTCCACCAGAGGAAGCGCTATACCACTGAGCCACCGCGCGCAATGATTAAAGCCAGTCAATAATAATAGAGGAATTTGGGGAATGAAAAGTGGGAAGAAGTGGGAATACCCTAGAAAAACCATGGATATGATATTGTCCACTACAAATTTCCTTGGGTGGTGATCGTAACAATAAGGACCCCACGCAAAAGAGGAAGCGCTCTACCACTGAGCTGCCGTGCCGAATGATTAAAGCAAGTCATTGATAATAGTAGAATTGATGGAGTGAAAAGTGGCAAGAAGCGGGAGTACACTGACAGAAGCTACGGATACGATCTTGTCCACTGCAAACTTACTGGGCCGGGGATCGAAACAATAAGGACCCCACGCGCCAAAGTAAGCGGTCTACCATTAGCCACCGCGCCCAACAAGAACAAGAAAATTGGAAGTTACTAGGAAACATTTTAAGAAGCAATATCTTTCAATGGTAATGACCACTGCCCGATTATCGTCTTTTAATAACTCCATGAGGAGAAAGCATTGATAAGTCCCTCTCCTATATTGTCTTTTTCAAACCACATACTTTATCCGGATATTATCCTTTATTCGTCATCCGGATGTAATCAGTTATCCGAATTTTCTATTATCCAGATATTATCCGTTATCTTAATTTTATAAATTATCCGGTTAACATCCGTTATCCGGATCTTATCCGTCACCCGTTATCCATCATGCGGATAGTATCTGTTATCTCTGTATTATCCATTATTAGTTATCCGGATATTATCCGTCATCCATTATCCTGATATTATCCGTTATCCGTCATCCGTTTTTTTGTCCGTCAACCGGATATTGCAAATCCGGATAAGTTTCTATCCGATATCAGTATAAAAATTATCCAGATGTTACAATCCTTAATCACCATCGCAGGATCATACACGAGCTAAATATCTTCAAAGTCTGCTTCACAAGAGCGGGGGCGGATCCAGCGGGCGATCATGGCGATTGCCTCCCAGAAAGGGAATATTTGTTATTTTATATATAAATAAAACCCATTCCAGAGTTTGGAGCTCTTAAAAGTAGCTCTAAATAGGAGTATTACCAACCACCCAGCCCCCAGAAGTCCATCGTAGATCCACCTCTGGACAAGAGAATGGGAAACACTTATTATTCACATTCAGTTTGCACATCTCAACAAATAAACAATATTTTCTTTCACTTCTGCATTCTACTACTGCATTCTACTGAACTGTAACGACTTTTTATGTTTAAAAATAATTATTCATTTTTCAATAATTGTAAATGTTTATAAGTTCAGTAATTCACCATGAATAGAGTCAGCTAGAAGTGTTTTTGTAACGAAGAAATAACAACATGAACTGTGAAATATCTTCTCACAAACTGTCGAGAGTTGAGAGTCGATAAACTTTGCTCTTTCGTTTACCGATTACCTCGAAACCGCGGTAGCCAGAATTAGCCCAGGATAGGGGTCTTATATTAAGAAAATGAAAATCTTAGGAAAATGCAGAAGTCTTTTAGTCTGAGAGAAAAAAGGAATGAAATCTCTAATTTCTAGTTCTGTTAGTCTTGTAGCTCTTAGTCCGTACCAAAGTACTGATAGAAATATGGCCAATGAATTATAACTATTTTGTAGAACATTCCACTGAAAAGTTATAGAGTGTATTGGTATACTATGTAAAGTATTGTACTGTCGCTGATTTGTGATAACAATCAGAAACAGAAGTAAAAGGTAAATTGCAGTAATAGTTTTCTGTTAATTTTTATATTCAAGGAGAGACGAAAACCTACTTTTATCTTAACATTTGTTTTTCTTAAAATTTCTATTCGGGTTTACACTCTTCCCCCTCAACATTGAATACGGAAATGGAGAACTTATTTAGAATTTGATTGTTGATTCCAGTATATTTCAAGAATCACTTCTCGGACCTGGGCCTGTGATATGTCGATAGATCGCTATCGTCGATATATATATATATATATATATATATATATATATATATATATATATATATATATATATATATATTATCATATATCAACATTCGATATCGCGAATATGTGGACATGAATATATCATTCGAAATTTTCGATATCGATATTCGGGGGGCGGCGAGGTATAAGGGGCCCCTAAGACTTGCGATGGATGAAGAAATTAAACTTACTTATTAAAATATTGTTTTCTAATCATAATATCTTTATTACCACAAATTGCAATGTAAATATATCCACTTGTAAATTTGTAATATTATATGGTATAATTTCTTAGGCGCCAGAAATTTTCTGTTCCCTGAAAAAAGAAACAAAAAATCACGTGCAAAGCAAGTGTTTCGAACTTTGAACTAGAATTTACCATAACAAAGTTTTTTTTATTTCTCTCTCTTGGAGATTGATTGATTGATTTTGAGTTTTACGTCACGTTCAGCAGCGAGGCTATATGAGACGTGGACCTACTGATTAACGTAGAATCCGAACCACATGAACTCCCTCCGGGAATCGAACCCGTGTCTCGTTACAAATCAGAGGATAATAATGGGATAATAATGGGAAAACATACTTTATATTTTGTTTTCAGCTATGGATTTTAGATTTGCAATTGATATATTGTTCCTTCTTAGCCGAATTTGAAACAAAAGAAGTTTCCAATGAGTTACTCAAAGAAATGTTTTCCGCCTCCAAATGAAAATAGGAAGCCACTTAGAAAAACTTATTATCGGGTTTTAACACACAAACATATGATTGATAGAGTATCGACCTAAACCACTCGACCATTTTGCATGCTTTTGCGGGCTTTCTTTTAACTTTTGTGAAAGCAGTTTACTATTCCGTACTAGCTTTTGTTTATTGCGATACGACTATGAGTTCTCAGTGAATATTTGGACGTCACAGGTCTTGCAATGTATAAAAGTGTTTGTAGAATAAATCACATTCAATTTTACGTCCTAATAACATACGTAAATCATGTTGAATTCATGAAATGATTGAGGTTGGAGTGAGCGTAAATGTTTTCATATTTAGGAGTCTGGATATGTAAACCCGCTTAACGTAGGGATTTATTTCTGTGAAATTTGGGACATGGCGAATAAATACGAGTGAGCTTGGAAATGTGAAAGTTCATCTGAATTTGTTTTACAATCACTTCAAAATACAACTTTATATATATATTTTTAAAAAGCCATCCCTATTTTGAAAAAAGAATTTTACTGTACTCAGGTTCGAACCGCCGCCCTCCGGTTCTAGAACTTTAACAGCGCTATTAAGCACGCTTGACCACAGAGTAACTCACGAAAATGCGTTGTGATATAGCTAATAGAATCGCTCCAAGCGCAGGTTTACACTTGGAGTTTTAAATAGCCAGTTTCTGTCTTTTTCAGTAATTCCAACTGAAGATATTGACTGATTTCCCATATTGGGACTTTGCGTGAAGTGTGAATTGTATGCTCATTTCAAAAAATGCACTATTTTCTGTTCTTTCAATTTTACGTATTTGTGAATGTTCCTAAGACCTGTTGTGTGCAGCGATTTCCACACAGTTAAGCGTTTTACTAACCCCCGGAGGCAGCATTCTGTTGTTATCATAGTAGTCACTTGTAAAGGCACACCTAGTATTAGTTTTTTGTTCTTGTGTTGACCTTGAAGGACCAACAAATGTCTTTCGTGAAGCTACAAGTTTTCTTTATACTTTATAGCAAGAATATTAACTGCTATATAAGACACAATTATATACCTGTGGCGTGGGAGACCCTGGTTTGATTCCAACGGGAGCTCATGTGTTTCGGATTACATGTTAATCAGTAGGTCCCGTCTCATATAGCCTCGCTGCTAAAAAGGACGCTAAACTCAAAATCAACTCAACTCAATAATTATCTATACATTGAATTTAATAATAAGGAGGGAGACCTTGAAGGACGGAGGCCCAATAAAGAGGGAGTCCTTAAAATTTAAAACGTAGGATCAGCGTGAGTAAGAGAGGTCACGGTGGGTGGTGTGTCACAGTGAGTCACGTCCTGTTGACCCACTGACCTACTCACAAATCTTGACCCAATTGACTCACTCCATCTCTGCACTGTACACACAGATAAAGCAGACATGTATGTAATCTGACCTTACTTGGCCTTCACTAATTTAAGATAATCTACAAAAAATGAAAGAAAGCAATTTAAAACGCAAAAATGTACTTTCAACGGAACAGAAAAAAACGTAACAGCCCAGATTTGAACCCGGATTTCTCCACTCAGCAAGCAGACGTCCTACCGAGTTATCCACGGTATATCTTCCGACTTCTGGTTTTGAAACTTCATTTACACTGCGTGTGTTACGTAACAACGTTACGAGATGTCCTTACTGTTGTGTTAACACGCGTTCCGTAAATTTACGAAGTCACTCTTTTAATCCTCAATTAATTCGACACACACACACACACACACACACACACACACATATATATATATATATATATATATATATATATATATATATAGATAGATAGATAGATAGATAGATAGATAGATAGATAGATAGATAGATAGATAGATATGTTGGTGCACCAGTATGCTCCCAAGAGTACAGATTAATTCATTCTTCATTTCAATCTACAGAACAAATGCTTTTTATGAAAGCAAGGGGATTGCTACCCATAGATGGCTAAGTTAGGTAAATAAAATTTAAACTTCAAATGGAACTGGGGTGGCTCACCGACAATGGCTCATTTAACACGTTTGATAACAAGGCGGGTAATAGCTGATTTATAAACGTAGTATATAGAGCCTGTATAGGTAAGTGGATACCGCGTGAGACTGTCATTCTAAGGGTCTGTGGTTCGAGTCTCGGCCTAGACTGAGATACATTTTTTTCAAGGAATTCAACACTATAAATGATGTTCGCGTTTGATACTGAAAGAGATTTATTCTATGAAGGGAGAAAAACCAAGACGGGGGCAAGGGGAAAGACGGACACTGTTTATCCTTAAGTGTTAATATTTAATTTATTCCCATATCTTTTGTTCTTTCCTTTCCCTCTTTCCTTCTTTCTCATTTTGTTTAGCTATCCGTACTTTTTCGGTTTCTGCATGAAACGTATTATTCTTTTCGTTTTCTTTGGATTAATTCCTATCTCTTTGATCTTAAGGTGAATGGAATTTCTGCAGATTTATCTCGTGGCTGTTTCTCTAGGAGGAAACGAAGACAATGATACGCATCATGCAGAGACCGAAAAAGTATCGGTGATCGCACCACTACTGACATCTGGTAGCGGTGTTACGTAACACACACATTAGAAATAAAGCTTCGAAACGACTAATTGCACGTTGTGCCGTGGATAAGTCGGTAAGGTGTCTGCTTATTGAGTACACAACTCAAGTTCGAGTCTTGAGTACACCAATAACTTTTTCCTTCAAAATACATTTCTATATTTTTATATATGTTATTAATAATTGCTTTCCTGCATTTTTTGTAAATTATCTTAAATTAGTGAAGGTTCAGTAAAATCAAGAAGGTTAAAATACATATATATGATTGTTTTATCCGTATGTACAGTCCAGAGATGGAGCGGGTCGTGGGGCCGCGGGTCAACAGAACGTGACCCACTGCAACACCCCACTCTGACTTAACAACGTATTACGACCCACAGACTCATTCTGCTCAGTGCATTGTAGACAGCTTCCGAACACTGGTGAATTTGTCTTCTTTCAAGGCATCCTTTTTCTTTTCATTTGTTTCTATTGACAAAAGAACTTCAGGCAATTTTAGATATTGATATTTGCAACTGTAATAATAGCAATAGGACTTATTTGAGACGCAGCCTGTGATTTCTTAGAGGAGCTAACTACTGGGGAAAATGTTTCAATCATGTGTAATATATGAATTATTATATAAAAAATTGAATGTAACTATGTGTGCATGATCATCATATCCAAATTGCAAAGTCAAATGAAATGATTTTTGGTATATACTTAGGCCTCAATCTCAACTAGGAAGTTATCATAAATTCGGTATCGATTTCGTTATATTACATATTCTAAGAGGGTCCGAATTTTTGCAAAAAAATTAGTATCTCACAAGCCGTTCAAGTTGGAGAGCTGATATTCAGTATATTCATTCTTTATCTAATATAAATAAAATAAAGAGTTTGTTTGTGTGTTTGTCTGTCTGTCTGTCCGTGTGCGGCCTGGGAACCAGACGAGCGGACCGAGAGTTACCAATTTTTTTTCAGGGGTATCTAGCCCAGGCCCCAGATCAAGACGAAGTCGCTTTTTTAAATTTCGAACCAGGGGGTCTCAGGGGGCTTTTACCGGAACCGGCTTGGGAACCAGACAAATAGACCGAGAGTCACCAAATTTTAGTCACAAATACCTTGGTTCACGCTCCAGATCAGAGTTAAACGTTTTTCTCAAAATTCGAACCAGGGGGTCTCAGGGGGACGTTTATCGGGACTGGTGTCTGGTGATTCACGTGTAGGGAATTCATTTATGTCTTTTAATACTAATTTAGATAAAGTAAGTGTAGACATTGCTTCAGACAGCTTTAGTAATTTATATAAACAAATCCCTATTTGTGATGGACAAGATGATTATGTATTATTTCAATTTCTATTGTCAGTTTATAAAATAGCTAGATTAAAAACCTTCTCTGAAGAAAGCATTCTCACGGCACCTATAGGAAAAGTCATAGCCCATTCAGCCCTGACCCACACAATTGTGCACGTAGAATGAATGACCAATCTTTCCATCTTTCGTAATTATTAAAATAAAACAATACTGTTTTTGTGGAAAACTGAATTTGTGACTTGTAACGTAGCCTGAGTGGAAGATAAAATATTTCCACAAAAACTAACGCTATGGGACAAGTACTGGTAAAGTACATAAACAATTGGTTTTAAATAACTAAAGAAATATATATATATACAGTATATATATATATATATATATATATATATATATATATATATATATATGTGTGTGTGTGTGTGTGTGTGTGTGTGTAATAAATAAGCTGAAACAGAAGCATTAACCCTCGAGAAGTCGCGCTGAAAAAGAAACGCGAGTAGTCGCGCGCGGTCAAAAGGACCGCACGAACATAATGTGTTGCAAATATCGTTTTAAACATTTTTCTTGTATTAGAAACGTAATTTTGTATATTTTCTGATTAAGAGCGAATAACATTTTAATTATTATAATAATTTTTACAGTAATAACTACTAGAGGAACCTACAATTAGACACGTACTGTTTTTTATTTCTTATTTGGAATGAAATGTTTTTCTCGTTACATATTTCTTTAGATAGATAGCTACGCACTGGTTTTATTGAAAATTCTAAATCTGATGACGTTCTTTTGTTTTTGTCAACTCTGGTTCGTCTAAAATTAGAAATGCAATAGTAAATTAGTAAAAAATTATACTATATAAACATAACACCAAAACAAAGCTTCACAGCGCATTTTACATTCAATTAGAGCTCACTCGTAGCTAAGCAGTTAGCATACACGCCTTTGGCGTGGGACTTTCGGGTTCGATTCCCGGCGGGAGGTCATGTGGTTCGGATCCCAAATTAAGCAGTAGATCCACGTCTTACATAGCCTTGATGCTGAAAAGGGCGCTAAATTGAAATCAAATCTACATTGAACTATTTTACGGTCCTGTTATTTTGAAACTTCAGCTATACAGCACTACATTGAATTATTTTAGATTATCTTCAAATTTACACTGTTCTACAATTTTGGTCGCTTATTTCGTCCTCTCCTGCTCTGACTACAATCAGGGAATCGCTGGTCATTTCTGAGTTTAAGATCATCAGATTCGCTGGCAGACTCCTCACTTCACCTTCCGTGTTCACTCACTTATATATATATATATATATATATATATATATATATATATATATATATATATATATATATATATATATATGTTATGATCTTCCTCAGACAAAGCTTCCACGAGATCATCTCGGCTGGTTTATCCAAATAGTCCATTCCTAACATTTCCCTCCGTTGTTTTAAGCTGTTCATTTTTAATATTCTCTTTTTTCACACTTGGTATCAGTTTGTTAACTCTGTCGACCTCTCTTCCGTCCATTAAAATAATATTTATGTTTATAAAGCTTAAAACATCTCCCAAGCAAAGGTCACGTGCAGAGCGAACACTGAGAAAAAACATTACACGGTTAGTCGCTCGCGGTGGAAAGCACCGCAGAATCACTAAACAATCACTAGTAATTAAACAAAACAACAAATAACGGAGTGATTGAGCAGGAATGTTCTAGAAGGTGAGGGGGAAGATTAGGTAGACGGAGGAGTCTGTCGGACAAACAGAATGGACTCACGATCAAAAATAATTTCCCTGCGGTGCTTATGACCGCGGCGCGACTACTCGAAAGTTAATACTATCAACTGAGTAAATCGCTCAATAGGCTATTTGAATTATGCAATGAAATAATACATAAAGTTCGTCGGATTATAATATATAAATTTCATTAAGGAAACAGGACATAAAATTTGACTTAAATAATTTTATAAACAATTTGATCACTCCAAAATAGATCCTGCAACAAATATAAAAAATCAATAACTGTGTATTCGTTGATTATCAGCACAAATATATTCAATATTCTATTAAAGTTATTTTATTTGATAATCTTCAATAATCTTCAATCAACTTAATAGGATAACTTTGAGATAAAAGAGTATTCAATTAGGAAAGTTAACCTTTACCAATATTTTTCGCATATCACTACAACATCTTTCATAGCGAATATTACACTTTATACAATAAATATATGGTTTTGTTCCAAAACAAGCTAATAAGGAACCTTCGAAACAACTTTAAACACAATTCATTTATACCCAATACTCACAAGAATTTGACTAATACATACACTATAACCGTATTCACAAAATTCATGAAAAGCAGAATAGCATTTGCCACTAATAAACTTCAACATATTTTCGGATCAATCACAGAATAAATCTCGAGATATTGGAAGAAATTGCTATATAACTCTACTATCCATATAGCAATAACTTGAGCGTTGTTATCACAAAATTTCATACAAAACTTAACTTCCCGTAATAACATACAGATTCTTGCCTTTCACGTTTCTCTTCCAGTTTCGGAATGAAATTGTTACAGAAAACATTTCGTCGATATTTGATAAATAATACATTACTCATGAATTTGTATACATTTCCATGATTTCACTTCTGACTATGTATAACTTGTAGAAAACCAAAATGAAGACCCAGG
The DNA here is from genome assembly GCF_964235325.1 of Thermobia domestica. Classification (NCBI taxonomy): domain Eukaryota; kingdom Metazoa; phylum Arthropoda; class Insecta; order Zygentoma; family Lepismatidae; genus Thermobia; species Thermobia domestica. Next base: position 72,359,556 of record NC_137470.1, on the reverse strand, counting down.
GTCAGATACTGAACCTTGAGAATTTGACTGTCCACTTCTCTATCGTAGTCGTAATTATGAACATACGGACGGCTACGGACAAATCACAGCCTAGCGCACGAGTTCCAATTCTATCCACTATCACATGAGTAGTGCTATTTATACTTTAAATTGACTGCCGATTTCCTCACCTTTTTAACTTCAATGAAATCGTTACACACATCCAGCAGTATATTTACAAACAAATGCAACGTATATTTTTCCCAATTATGAATGTAAAAGTGTAATAGTCATCTGTCAAAACAAAAATTAATAATTTAATTATCTATACCCAAGTAATAATAATATTCTAACTACAAAATAAAAATCCCCAATACTAAAAATTCCCAAAATAAACTACCTAAATACAAACAAGAAGTCCCAAGTCTAAACGTCAAAACGTAATCTATAGTCTTAAAAGTCCAAGTACTAAATACATTCATAAACAAACATATAAATAACTAGAATCCTGAAATAACTATAGAAATCAAATTTTCCATAGATGTGTATAAATAAATGTACCAAAATTCACAAAAGTAAATCCCCACGTTAAGCGGGTTTTCATATCCAGGCTCCTAACTATGAAAACATTTACGATCACTCCAACCCCAATCATTTCACAGATTCAACCTGTTGTATATAAGTTATTAGGACGTAAAATTGAATGTAGTTTATACGAAAAAGACTTTTATGCATTGCAACACCTGTAACGCCCAAATATTCACCACAAACTTATAGTCGTATCGAAATAAACAAAAAAAAATGTGAAGCAGGAAACTACTTTACACAAAAGTCTAAAGAAGCTCAGTGAAAACGTACGAACTGGTGGAGCGGTTTGGGTGAATAGTCTATCAATCATAAGTGTATGTGTTCAAACCCTGTAGGTATTATTCAATTTGTTTTTTTTCTTTCTTAAAAGTGTATTCATATTTTCATCAGAGGACTGAGAACATTTCTTTTAATAAATCTTTGGCAACTACTTTTCTCTGAAATTCGATTAGAAAGGAACATTATATGAATTGCAGATCTAAAATCCAAAGCTGAAAACAAAATATTAAGTATGTTCAATATTTCATTATTATCCTTTGATTTGTAATGAAAAACTAATTATAAGCATTGATAATTTCAGAAGATTCTCCCCGGGTAATGGTCAAGATATGAATGAGAGAAAACTGATAAAACAGTATTAGTCCACTTTGAGCATGATCGAAAATATGGCCACGAAGGGGAAATTTATGTAGACAAGGTCTCAAATTCTCGAACAGGTAATGCCCTGAAATCATCACTGTTTGAAAGGTTTCCTTAACAAATACCTAGGTAGAATCAGGGGCGGATCCAGGAGGGATCGGGGCGTTCCCCCCCCCAGAAGAGGAAACTTTATATATAAGGTTTCTATTTATATATAAGGTTATATATAAAGGATAACTTTATAACTTTATATAAATACACAGGAAGCTACATAACTTTATAGTTACATCTTCTTAGTTAGTAAGAATAATTACGACTACGATTTTGTTAACATAGTCTGAGTGGGGGGAATAAAATATTCCAACAAACACTAACGCTATGGGACATGTACTGGCAAAGTACATACATAATTGGTATTAAAGAACTAAAGATATATATATATATATATATATATATATATATATATATATATATATATATATATATATATATATATATATATATCAGCTGAATATACCCGTTCTTCGCATGGGGCCAGTACTTGGAAGTCAACGCTTGTGGAAGTATTACTATTCATTTCGGTGACCGCGAAAACTTTGGATGTGACACTAATATCAATCATTTTGGATTATTTTACATGTCTCGGCATTTCGTGTCCCCTCCCTCCCCGCTGACTCCCGGCTCGAATAAGGTGAATTTGGAAGTTAATGTGATCAGGGTTTCACCATTGATTTCAGCGACCGCGAGAACTATTAATTCGACACTAATATCGGAAATTTTCTACTACTTTTACATGTCCCGATAAACGCCCCCCTGAGACCCCCTGGTTCGAATTTTGAGAAAAACGTTTAACTCTGATCTGGAGCGTGAACCAAGGTATTTGTGACTAAAATTTGGTGACTCTCGGTCTATTTGTCTGGTTCCCAAGCCGGTTCCGGTAAAAGCCCCCTGAGACCCCCTGGTTCGAAATTTAAAAAAGCGACTTCGTCTTGATCTGGGGCCTGGGCTAGGTACCCCTGAAAAAAAAATTTGGTAACTCTCGGTCCACTCGTCTGGTTCTCAGGCCGCACACGGACAGACAGACAGACAAACACACAAACAAACTCTTTATTTTATTTATATTAGATAAAGAATTAATATACTGAATATCAACTCTCCAACTTGAACGGCTTGTGAGATACTAAATTTTTCGCAAAAATTCGGACCCTCTTAGAATATGTAATATAATGAAATCGATACCGAATTTATGATAACTTCCTAGTTGAGATTGAGGCCTAAGTATACACCAAAACATTTCATTTCACTTTGCAATTTGGATATGATGATCATGCACACATAGTTACATTCAATTTTTTATATAATAATTCATATATTACACATGATTGAAACATTTTCCCCAGTAGTTGGCTCCTCTAAGAAATCACAGGCTGCGTCTCAAATAAGTCCTATTGCTATTATTACAGTTGCAAATATCAATATCTAAAATTGCCTGAAGTTCTTTTGTCAATAGAAACAAATGAAAAAAAGGATGCCTTGAAAGAAGACAAATTCACCAGTGTTCGGAAGCTGTCTACAATGCACTGAGCAGAATGAGTCTGTGGGTCGTAATACGTTGTTAAGTCAAAGTGCGGGTTGCCGTGGGTCACGTTCTGTTGACCCGCGGCCCCCCGACCCGCTCCATCTCTGGACTGTACATACGGATAAAACAATCATATATATGTATTTTAACCTTCTTGATTATACTGAACCTTCATTAATTTAAGATAATTTACAAAAAATGCAGGAAAGCAATTATTAATAACATATATAAAAATATAGAAATGTATTTTGAAGGAAAAAGTAACTGGTGTACTCAAGACTCGAACTCGAGTTGTGTACTCAATAAGCAGACACCTTACCGACTTATACACGGCACAACGTGCAATTTGTCGTTTCGAAGCTTTATTTCTAATGTGTGTGTTACGTAACACCGCTACCAGATGTCAGTAGTAGTGCGATCACCCATTTTGCAGTTACGAAATCACTCTTTTAACCCCCATTAATCCGATTTTTATATACCTCTCTCTCTCTCTCTCTCTCTCTCTCTCTCTCTCTCTATATATATATATATATATATATATATATATATATATATATATATATATATATATATATATATATATTGACAACAGTAAGTAAGAGTATAGATTAAGTTATTCTTGATTTTAATCTACAGAACAAATGCTTTTAATGAAAACATGGGGCCTGTTGCCGTAGATGGCTAAAGGCCGTAAATAAAATTCAAACTTCAAGTGTAACTGGGGTAACTCCCGACATTGGCTGATTTAAGACGTTTGATAGTGAGGATAATGGCTGGTTTATAAACACACTTGCTATAGCGTGTGTAGGTAAGTGGTTACAGCGTCTGACTGTTATGCTAAGGGTCCGGGGTTCGAGTCTCAGCCTGGACTGAGTTACATTTTTTTCAAAGAGTTAAACACTATAAGTGATGTTCGCGTTTGATGCTGAATGAGATTTATCCTATGAAGGGAGAAAAACCAGGACGGATACAGGGGGCAGGAGGAAAGACGGACACTGTTTATCCTTAAGTGTTAAAATTTAATTTATTCCCATGTCTTTTGCTCTTTCCTTTCCCTCTTTCCTTCTTTTCTCATTTTGTTTAGCTTTCCATACTTTTTCGGTCTCTGCATGATGCGTATTATTGTTTTCGTTTCCTTTGCATTAATTCATATCTCTTTGATCTTAAAGTGAATGGAATTTCTGCAGATTTATCTGGTGGTTGTTTCTCTAAGTGATGCTCTCAGATAGTAATACTTTTTCCTCCAAATGGAGGAATATCCTGGCATGTTATGTTTTCGGGCATGTATTTGCTGTCATGTTGGTTGTCCAACTATCAGACATACAGTGAAACTATTCTACTACTGGAAAAAGCTATCATTTCTTATGTATCCAACCTCCATTTTCTACTGTCGCTGACTGTACATTTAATTCTGCTGACTGTAGGACAGATGGCGCAAAGGAGTCCCTCACCCTGTCAAATGAATTAAACTGAATCGTAGGAAAATACTTCTCAACTTTGGTACACAACAAAGACAATGTGTCTGAAATGAGTAGAGGTCTGCGCGGATGCGGATACCCGTGGATATCCGCATCAAAACGGGTATCTGCGGATATATATTTCGTTTCTGAGAGGATAGCTTATAAAGTTTCGGATATGGTATCCTACATCTTTTCCCTATCTAAACGAAAATCACTATACAATTTGTGATGATGGTGAAAGAGTACTAAGAAACGTTTGTTTTGAATTATAAGTTTTAAAACCGGTTGAAAAATAACTAAAATCAAAACAAGTGTGTTTGAAGTTTGTGAGTCAGTGACAGCAAAAGGAGAAGAAATGACAGGAGAGAGTTGTCCTTTTATTGCTCTTTTCAATAGCTTTTTGAAATGCGTTTAATTTTTTATCGAAATCATGACTATTATAGAATATGTAAGTTGTATATATTTGCTACCTCATTATCTGCGGATGCGGGTACGAATAGAAGATTGCGGATGCGGGTGTGGATAGAGATGCTGCGGATGCGATACTTTATATCCGCGCAGGACTCTAGAAATGAGTGTTGAGAGTTTTGTGTCAATTTTACATCACTTTGTAATCTCAAATGTCACATTTGTTTTGTTTTCTAATTCTGACCTCCCAAAATGAGAGTTCTCTCTAAACGAGAAAATTTTGTCACTTAAGGTTAGGATATTTTCCTTTTTTCCCTGCATACATTTGTTCAGCGTATTCAGGTTTGGAATATCTCGGTAAGAAAAGTAACTTTATTGCACAAAGAATCATCACTAAAGAAATCGACATTTTCACTTTCTTCTGACAGAAAGAATAGAAGAAGTTGTTCTTTAAGTGCATAAAATCTTGACAATACACGATTACGAGACAACCACCTCGATTTCGTCGCGGCACACCAGCGGCCCATTCCCGGCACACCGTTTGGGAAACGCTGTTCTAGAGCATTTGAGTACAAATTCGCTACACTTAATACGCAGAACGCCACCGTTGGCCAGCATTCGTACCTGGCGATTATGCAACCACACAAAACGAGCATGAAGGTGTCCGCCATTTTGTATTTGTTCCAGATATCGACTTAATACAAACGAATTATTGTTACCTGGTAGAAACCCTATCAATTCATATCCATTTTAACCAATTTTCATTTGGTAGATTATCCGGGACTCCCTAAGTTCCTTTGGGGATTCCCTTGCGCGTGCATGGTAGGATTGTGAAACATGCAAAATTCAATACAGCAGGTATGACTTCTTCAGTGAATTTTTTACCCGCCCTCTTTACGTTGGATAGTTTCCGAACTATTGGCATCCGAAAGTCATTTTCCCACGCTTTCGGCACTTTGTAGATCCGAAACTATGTCCGATAGCCGAAAGTTCAAGAGAACTTTTTTTCTTGTCTGAGTGGCAGGAATCACCTCCCAAGAGTTGTAACACTTATTTTGCAACACCCGATATATATATATATATATATATATATATATATATATATATATATATATATATATATATATATATATATATATATTAGGGTGTCCCTTATTTTGGTTAACATTGTGTTGCGATACACCCCCCCCCAAATGTATTCTTTGTGACCATAAACACGCATTAGTGAAAAAGCAGCTCCCTACGAGAAAGTTAACCCGTGCCAACTTGACGAGAAAGTTATGAAATGTCGTTTCCACATTATAGTATAATTTAGAATTTCCAACCGTGATAACGGAGGAACAAAAAAACACATAGAAACGAAACTTTGCAAGAAGCAACTACGGAGAGGGCGATATCTGTTCATGTATTGGTAAACAGCACCGGATGAACAGTGTTGCTAACCCAAGACAAAATTGTTTTTGTAAATGGAATCACCTAAATTGAATATCATCATTGGAAGCAGCAATGAAAATAAAGACAAAAGAGATTGTAAAGGCAGAACAGTGTTGCAAACTTTTCGAGAAATAACGTGTAATATGTGACCCCCCTATCACTACCACCTTTTGGTGCTGACGCCACTGTCGTTGGGCTTGAAAATAGGTTTGCTCTTTTGTTCTCTTTCATTTGTTCCCCCTTCTAGTATCCTTGGCCCAGGGTATTTCACGCTCCAGATTATTTCATTCCATCTTGTCCTCCACTGACGTGGCAATGTTGCATTTTTCTTTAGTATTGGGTGCTATACGAGTGTCAAGCTTTAACGATTGGTCCGACTACGAAAATTCCACCATTTTAGATTGACAATCCACACTTGGCAATCAAAATGCTCTTTTATCATTTTTTCATATCTTCAGTAGTTACCGAGTTGCCCTATGGCAAGGGAATTTTGACTATACAGGTATATATGAATGACAATAGATGCAATATCTTTCCTAACATACTGTTCTGTAAGCATTGCTCACAACAATATATTCCACATCAACGCACTTGTCTTGACAATGTCTTTTCACTATTTGGATGTATGAAAACTTTTAAAACATTCGAAGCACAATCCAACAATGCACTTTCTACACTGTGTGCGAACTGCTGACGTCTTCCTGTAAGCATGACAGGCGCACCTTATTTTCTTTTCAATTTTTTGTATTAAGTGGTTCATACCATCAAAGCGGATACTATCGGAAACTCGAGAACATGAGGCGGCGAAATGAACGGTTGGAAGCCCAGCTCCTTTTGAAAGAGACCCATATTTGGAGCAGACCCACTGAGATTATTTACTGTCCCCCCCCACACACACAGCGTCTTCATCTGCAGAATCCTCATCACTCTGTACGGCAGGATAAGGTGGATAGATGAAAAGTGAATCGGCTACTGGAGCATCTGTGTGCTCCTTCAAGGTTGACCGGGACTTTTATTTCTTCTGAGGAAACAGATAGCACAAGAAGCATCAAACAATGTTAGCTTTTCAAAGTATTTTCCGTGCGCGTCGAGGCACCGTTGCCATCGTTGTGGCAGCTCCCTGATTCCTTTGGCGTAGAAAGAACTTCGTTGTTGTCGTAGCCACTGGAGAACATCGTTCCGCATTGCTTCATCTGCCGTGAATTTCTTCCCTCCCAGATGGTCTTTAAGGGGTGTAAACAAATGATAATCACTGGGGGCTAAATCTGGACTGTAAGGGGGTGGGACAGAACTTCAAAGCGCATTTCGGCCAGAGTTGTTATTATCACATTGGCCCTGTGAGGGCGGGCATTGTCATGGAGAAGAATTACATTTCCAGACAACATCCCAGGCCTTTTCTTGCGAATGGACTTTCGTACAGCACTACTCAACAATGTGGAGTAATACATTGTGCTCCCTTTGTCCAGAAAATCCATATGGATAACACCCTTCATGTCCCAGAAGACACTTGCCATGATCTTTCCAGCGGACGGCTGCATTTTGCTTTTTTGGGGCGTCGGGTAACCTTTATGCCGCCACTTCATGTTGCTTTTTTGGTCTCTGGGATTGAATTGTGCAACAATATTTCATCACACGTAATTACAACAATTCATCAACTTCGGCTCGAAACCGATTCAGAAGCTGTTCACAGACAGTCATGCGTGTCCACTTCTAATCAAATGTCAGCTGGCGGAGAACCCACCTTGCACAGATTTTGCGGAATCGTATGATTGTCGTGAATGATTGTTTCAACACTCCCGACACTGATATTCACCTCGGCCACAATATCCCGCACTATTACACGCCAGTTCTCAAGAATCCTTTGCTCAAAACGTGCGATATTCACTGGCGAATGTCTCCATGCGCTTTATTTCTCACCAGCTCCCGTTCTTTGCGAAATTGTTCACACCATTCGTACATTCTTGTCCGTGACATCGTTTGTTCACCATACTGTGCTTGCAATCTTCTGAAAATCTCAGCTGGTTTAACTTTCTCCTTCACAAGAAATTTGATTACACACCGCTGCTCCACAGCCACAGCCACACTGCTTGCCGCCGTGTTCACTGCAACTGCTGCACATGCGCCAAATACGTCATGCCATGCGATAGTTTCTCGAGAAGTAATACATTACGTCATCATGATCCTGCTATTCATCAATTATTTACGCAAGAAGATCCCGGTCAATCTTGTCCGAAAATTCTTTACATGATATATAATGAAGAACATTGAGTAACCATCCAATTATGGTGGTGAGAAACAAGAAAGTAATTTTGAAAACCCAGACAGTTTAGAGGAACGATTTTAAAACATTTTTGATGAAGCACGCTGAGTTTGATAAATAATTTCTTGTTGACTTCTTAAACACTAAATAAATTGGAATATTACTACCATGTATTAGAATTACAGCCAAAAGTACTTTTTCTACTAACGACAGTTAGGAATGAAGAAAGAAAAAGCGAAACGAACAGCACGAACTTTTGATGTAAAAATTCGCATACTTATTGACTACATACATAGATGTGATAGCGCATTTTGTCTTTGATGCGTTTTGCATTCTTATAAAACACGGGAGTAATGAAGTTCATTTATCAAAACCAACTTTTACAGCAGCACTTTCCTAAAGACAGAAGATTTCCCAATTGCATCGATCATTTCATCATTAGAGATTTTTTTGCAAACTTCTCCTTCAATGTCCATAAGCATAAATGATTCCAGAATACGATTGACAAAGTCGAACACGTACGAGTTTTAATTAATTTAAGGTAACAGAATGTTCGCTCACACGATACGTGAATCACTGAGAGAGTTATCAAATATTTGTGTACAGTAAACAGTATTTGGAAACTGGAAACATGCATGTTATATCTTACGTTAGTAGCAACACAAGTAACACTGCTTACTGTAGAAGGCCGAATGTCCTTCTCCATCATCTGCATATCGAAATGCAGATGACGGGCACATTAGCATATTGATATGTAAATATGATAATTTTGTGGTTTAATTATTTGCTTAACATTAGCATATTCAGTGCATATTTAATTGATATTATTAGTAATGAAGTGTGAAACACCTAGCATAGTACGTAAATATTAATACAATATTGTATTATATTGTATTTATTTCATTGTGTTTATTCCATTTATAGGCCTTATATAGCGTATTAATGGGTTGCATAATATTACTTCGTTGTTGCATAATGCATAACTAACAGGGGATGATGGAAGATAATGAATATAAAGCAGAGATGGAAGATTAATTAAAAAGGAAATGTGCAGATTCTATAAGAATCATCCTTGATTTTTCTGAACGCTTGGAAGAGAGCTAGAGCTGAGAAAAGTTTTTTTTTCCTTTCCCGACTTACTGTCGCCCATACTACAGGATGGGAGGTCTCTCTCAACTCACCACGGAAAGAAATACCCAGAATAGAAACTAAATAAGTATTGTATACCCAGGAAGTAGCCTATAGTCTTCCTTTGGTGAATTTACACTGGGTTTGATACAGTGTGTTGAAACACGGAGTTCGTATTGTTTAAAATGCCATAAAGTTTTTCGCTTCTACATGCGAAAATTTTGGTTTCTATAGGTGTGATTTCCAATGCACCTAGCGTCAGCGTCTCTTCCTCCCCCCCTGTTCACCAAAAACCAGTAACCTGGCTAGCGAGCCTCTTGCTTGGTTCCCAACATGCAACACCAATTTGAAAATGTGTACTCTAATTTGACTTATTTTCTGTGTTGAATATTAATATTTACGTACTAAGCTATACTCGTTCTTGGAAAGACCGCATAAAATTCTGTTTATTTTTAACAACGTGTTTCCCTTATCGAACAAGACACTTAGATCTTGTATTTGTGAAAAATAAATAATTAACAAATATGTTTCCTTCAATCTCTCTCCAAGCAAGCATGGATGCATTGGAAGCAGACACTTTGAACGACAGCCACAGAAATTGGGTGTACCGCTGCTTCTGTGAGAGATGACAGTTAATGAAATGTATAAATATGTATTCTTTGTAGGTTTAACTTTATTTTAAAGTATAATATCATATGTTTCTATGTTTTATTTGTATGTGACAAGTGAAGAAAACAAAAGTAGGCGGAAATCTTTCATAGTTTCTGCTGTAAGCAAAAACTTCCGGTGCTGGCCACTGCCTGGAGGAGGGGCAGCACGTATCAGCCAAGAAAGGTGAAGTTGGCTACGAATGGTGGCTGAAGAAGGGCATTGACACAGGAGACCACCCGCAATATTCGCCTCAAGGCAAGAACCTTTGTCAAAGGGTGCTGGGAGAAGCGAGTTTCTTCGTTTCCTGTGTTTTGCCAGAAACATATACTCGTTTTCCTGGGAGAACGGGGTAGTTGAAGATAGACTCATGAAGTAACAAGAGATAGTTTTGCGGGGTAATAGGAAGTCACCTGACTTCCCGTACAGAGTTCGATACCCAGGACACGGTGAGAACAATTGATTCGGTTCCCCGGGATTTGTCCTGTGAACAACTATATCGCGAGTGTGTTAATCTAAATTTCCTCAAGAGCATGAGATAGTACAGAGACAAACAGTGTATGACTTACACACATTTGTAGTTATACGTCAGTGGTACTCATTCTATTCAGTGACAATGGAAGTTTAAATTTTGAAATCATTTTTTTTTAATATTCATCCATTCTCTGAGTGCTTAGAACACTCAGTAGAGATCAGATAATTTGAAGCTTATTCGTAACTCCCAGTGTTAATATGGGACACTCGCATTTTGCCAACTATGGGAGAAATATATATATCCTAACATATCTCAATTAGAGATATAACACCGAGGCCAGTAACGCTATTAAACTGTGCCTGTCCTTGGACACTTTTAGCACAAGGCTGCAAGTACTTAATTTGCTTGTTTTTCAAATTGGAGCTACTAAACATTCTTTCATAGAATGCTTGAAATTCAGCGTACCATATCTTCTACCAGAACATTTTCGTGTAGTGGAATGAGCATCTAGGAGGACACTGTGTTAAATCAATTTCAGAACTTGTGTACGTCAAGTGAAGTTTGAACAGTGCATCACCATATAAAAATCTTGTTTATGTTTATCTTCTATCTGTGTTGTTAGCCCACAATATAGTGAAATATGTTTCTTCGACAGTGAAATACATCTCTCCTCTAAACTGTTAGAGACGAGAAACTAAAAATTATGAGGAGATAAATAATTCTGTAAATATTTCTATAAAAGTTTTTTTTTTATTTTAAAGGTCAGTCAGACCTTTTTCAGGTTCAGTTCAGCCTACATTAATTCTCATCCATTTTATTTTTTTTAGTGTTATACAATATCAAGTGTATCAAATCTATAAGTAACGTGTTTATGTGATAGTGCACTACAAAGGTGATAAGTATTTAGTGTATAAAGTGTGATATCATCTCATCTACCATGTGTGAGATGCCTGTTTCCTATGTGGGAATAAAATCTGTCAGCTCATACCAGAACAACTGTTTATTCAATTGCTGTAGGGTGAGTACCTGCACTAATGATATCTTTGTTTCAGGAGTGTGATTCAAGGAGACATTTTCCCTTGATTTTGTATGTTGACCATCTCTCTGTATGGGGCTCAGAGAGAATTCTGCCCAAAGAACCAATAACAGCCATGAAATAGTGAGATCAAATACAGGCTGCTACCTGTAAAAATTTAAAGTATAGATTTTTTTTTCTTTTAACCTAATTAAAACTTATAACTGACTCACTATTATAGCATCCTTGAGCATGGTTGTTATGCAGATGGCTCTGAGATCTGCTGTTCTACAGAAATACATAATTTTTGCTCTACCGACTTCATAAGAGAGTGGCGGCCCTTACAGGAGAGAACCTGATCTCCAAGAGGGAATAAATAACTTCTTATTTTTTTGTTTTATTTGCATTTTATGTAAATATTTCAGTTAATTAAATATTCCCAGCCACTCTCCTTCAACATTTTTTTTTATATATTGTGTTGGTGTTGTTAGGTAAACAGTAGCTTCGGCTCTGGCCACCTAGCACCTCACATTACACGGATGATTTTCGTTGCACATCTTATAAGACTGGTCTTCTGAAAAAGAAGCAGTGCATTCCTCAGGTTTACTTTCGCCTTCCGAGGCACTACACTTAGTAGAACTGCCGCATTCTGCAACATCTACGTCGAGTTGTATGCAGTGTTTCTTTCAGAAAGAATGTTCCGGGGGGCGCACTTAGTATTCCGGGGAGACACTACTGATACTATTCTATTTATTATTATAGTATAGACGTATTATATTGGTCTGCTCCGGGAGGGGAGCAGTGCCACACAAAAACAGGTCTGAAAGAAACACTGGTTCTATGTCAGTACAGTTATTTGCTTTATCACAGTAGTCTGGCAGTTTTCCGGAGTTTTTTAAAGCAAAATTCAACAATTCAGATTTCAAATTTTCATGCTCAACTAAACATTTTCAGCTATATCCTGCAAAGCACCTTCTGGAACCCTCGTTTAGTAAATCAGTAAATCGGCGAGGACCAAGACAAGAAGCAGCAAAGATTAATTTTTTGTTGTTTGTAAATCTATCATTTACTCTACCCTGGATTTGTATCCCAATGCCAACACCCTGCAATATTCGCAAATGGGCCCCTGTCAATATTCGTGCACTATTGTTAGGTATACCGAATTAGAAATCCCATCTTGCTATCTCTCTTCCTCTTTATCGACTCGAACTTTTTTTTTAAAAAAAGAAAAACTATGAGTGCGTCAGCAATGGAGACGACCTTCTACCCGAGTTTTGGAAACAAGTAAAAATAAATAAATAAATAAATTAAAAAATCATAAGAAATAAAAATAAATAAAAACTAAAGATTTGCAAGAAAGGAGTGATGTGTGTCCATTGAGGTCCACTATTTCCCGTGTACTTTATATATACGATAAAAAGAAATTGTCCCAATCTAATGTCTTCTTAATTCCCACAGCTTTGTATGTCTTTGTTACTCTTGGATAAGAACATGGAGAATATTCCATGAAAATCTTCCTACAGTGAGGAAACCGTTTTAGACATGGAGTTGCAAACGCAAGTTGTGGCGTTGGAAAGAACCGGGTTCCCTGAGCACAGCAGTGATGTTAGAAATCGGTCCCGTGGCCTGAAACCCAACAATTCTGGCTCCAAATATTTGGGCTCAGGTCCCCTCTTTACGATATCAAATATATTGCGTTGTATGTTACTTACATGCAGCATCAGTATTGTCTTGTAATGTTCGGTTGAATAACATTCAGACAGTATAATAAGGAAACTTACTTTTTTTTTTTTTTTTTTTAGCAAAAAGCATGGAGAATACGGTATCAACATCCTTTGGGCCCGATTTCTTGAACTTCGGGCCCCGGGTCAGATTTACGACATCACCGATGTGCTAAGGGGAAACAGACCCTTTTCAATGCAACAACCCACGTCCAAAAACTCCATGCTTTGTTGGTGAATAGAAGGGACTCGATCCTATACTTTCGGGGTTTGATATCTGGGAACATCAGGCACCTGGCTCGATTTATGACATCACCACTGTGCTCAGGGGACCATGATCTTTCCATTGCCTCCTCCCAGGTCCAAGAATTGCATATTTCATTGGTGAATAGAAGGGATCTAAGCTCGAAACTTCGGGGCCCGATTTCTGGGGCTTCGAGCCCGTTTTCTGGCATCACCGTTGTGCTCAGGGGCCATTATTTATCGCCACTACTCGCGTCCAACAAATAACACGGTTTCCTTACCGTAGGTGAATCAGCACCATGCTCTTTATATGTTATCGATTGCACATCACATTATTGGATGCATATATTATGGACGAGATTACATTTTCGAGTTAATAACTTACATGTATTTTTGAGACTTTTTACTGTCTTATTAATTTTTCAACAAACAAGGCTACAGGTTGGGCAGGGGTCCCCTTTCACTAGTACCTTCTCTTCGCTAGCACTGCGGGCCCGTTAGTTACACCACTGGTTACTGTAAACGAGAACGGAGTTTTAAGATAGTTATAACTAATCGAGAAATATTTTAATTTTTTTTTGCAGAAGGCAGGGCCCATCCGGAAATTTCCGGGCGTCCCAGTCCACCTCTGATTATGTATTTTCCATCCGGACACGTATTAAAAATTACTTGTGAAGTACGTCCAGGGACGTCTGCGAGGGTTCTACCTCGGCCTGCATGTGAAATGTCTTGTATATCCTAAGAGTTAAAATTAGGTCTAAAATTTTAGCAATTTTAAACATTGAAGTGAACTCTAGATATCCTAGAGCTCCTTCGTGGCTAAGCGGTTAGCGTACGCGCCTTTGGCGTGGGAGACCCGGGTTCGATTCCCGGCGGGAGCTCATGTGGTTCGGATTCCACGTTAATCAGTAGGTCCACGACTCATATAGCCTCGCTGCTGAACGGGACGCTAAACTAAAATCAACTCAACTCTAGATATCCTGTTCCGGAACCTACCAACTAAAAACATAGTCTACCTATTTCCATAATTATGAGTTCGCATTATTCTTCTATCTTGTTACTAATTTAATTACAATAATAACAAAAAAAAAATAAAATATGTAGCGTTGTTAGTTGTTGTAATAATATATTGCGTTAGATTCATCAAGGGCAAATGTTTCTGTGAACATTGTTTACAATAATTTAACTAGACCCAAGTTTTATTTTATATAGTGCTTTTAAAGGGTTACACAAGTATTTCTATACCCTATATAGAAGATGGCAAACTAAATTAGCGATTCTTTCTGTTCCAATCAGAACAAAACTATTATGAGTCGAGAAATCAACACTATATGCATAGTATACGAGGGTTCTATTTTGTTCTAGTCTCACATGGAGTGCGTCATATCAAGTACAACCTCCAGTTAGTTTCGTCCATAACTAGATCAAATTGACATAATTACTGTCCAGTCTGTCCATATGGACGCGCATCAATTTGATTACCTACTGAATGCATGAAATTATGAACAAACGATTTCCAACAATGAACATGTTAGATTACAATGTTGGTGAATAATATAAACAATTATGGCCCAATAATCAACTGTAATAATTACATAATAAATACATACCTGGTATATATACACTCATACTTTTCCAGTGCAAAGGAACGCCGCCAAATGTATTTAGCTTGACTAGTTAACGAACTTAAAAAGTTCGTTACTTAATTCTCTATGTCTGTGTGTCTGTCTGTTATTTGCGATTTTTTCGAATTTTGAACCTTGCATTCGATAGACCATCAAAAACTATCTGAGAAAGTGATCAAATTTTTCGCGTCACTTACCGTTCCCGAGATATTGGACAAAAAATGGCCGATTTCCAGAGATTTAAGGAGTCATATCTCGGGAACCGTCAGACATAGTAAGATTAAATTGGTGTTGATCAATACCTAGGAGAATGGTGAATATTTTGGTACTAAACAGTAACAGGTGGCAACTGTCCAACTGGTCACTGGTTTGGCCAGTGGCCAGTTGGCTATTGGCCACCAATTAATATCGGTACCAAAATGTTTACCATCTTCTTAGGTATTGATTAACATCAATATCATCTCTTTATGGCTTACTGTTCCGGTGATATTGGCCAAAAAATAGTTCCGATTTCGGGAGATTTAAGAAGCCATATTTCGGGACCCGTAAGTCACAGAGAGATCGTCTTGGTGTTGATCAACATCTAAGAGGATGGTGAACATTTTGGTACCAACAGTAACCAGTGGCTACTGATCAACTTGCTACTGGCCAACTGGCCACCATTTCCCAGATATTGGCCCAAAAAATCGAATTTTGGGAGATTTAAGGAGCCATATCTCGAGAACCGTAAGTCAAAGAGAGATGATATTTTGCAAATTTTTGCGAGAAACAGAAGAAGGTGATTTACATGTAGAAACAATCACCGTTATCCTTCCCGCTCTATCTCTCCATTCTTTTTAAGTTCGTTGTGGCAATGCTCTTGGAGCATTCCCAACTGGTTTTAACTGCTTTCTATCCAAACACTGCACTATGCAAACAAAAGACACATATGTTTAGCCACTAATAACAGAGTAGCCAAGTCACAAAATTTCACACACAAAATCTCCTAGGCATAAAATTTATCCCTATTTGCGTGTCCATGAGGACACACTGGGAAGTTACGGGTTAGGGAAAAGAAGTGAATGATCTCAGCTATATTGCTAATTTGTCATTCAGTCGTTTGGTCTTGACGAGTGTAGATCGTAGGCTACTTAGAGTGTCTAACAAGACAGTCCGAGCACAACGAAGTCCGTGAAATAGTTCATTGTGACAACGCTTCTGCTTCCAACAATTGAAAGATCTGGGCCGCAGCAACTTGTTCCTCCTCTTTCGAAGGAGGTACGGGAAATCACATATCGACAACCGTGCCAGCAAGAGCACAGTTGAAATAGAAAGGTTTTAATATTAAACTTACTCATGTTAGGCCTGTTATACGTTATGAGACAAATCCTAGGAAACATCTTACGATTTTTCTTAGAGTCAAAATCTCAACGTGTTTGGCATCGGATCGCATATCATTTTTTGTGTTCCCAGTAATCCTATGAGATTGCTCTTGTCTAGAGCACGGTCTGTTTCGGAAAGAAAATTCGGAAGATTTCGATTTAAGTGACATCAGGTGATAATAAGTGAAAACAAACTTGTTTTCTCCACTGAAGCAAAGATGCAAGTTGCACACATACGAGGAGCTTTAATATTTATATAATACAAAATCAACGCTCTATCACAACAGACATGCAAGGCAGAAGGCATTGGAAAACATTGATGGTCGAGTATGCGTTGTGGTGACCTGGCACTAGGGATGCGCACGAGTCGAGTCGAGTCGAGATTTAAACCTGTCTCGACTCGACTCGAGAAAATGTTGTCTCGACTTGAAAATATGTTGCTGTCTCGACTCGACAGTCTCTGTCTCGACTCGACTCGAATTCGAGTCGAGACAAAATATACGAGTTAAAATATACACACACATCAGCCAGACCATTATGACTACCTACCTAATTGTTCGTATGTCCACCTTTTGGCACGAATAACAACGGTAACGCGTCTTGGCATGGTCACAATGTTCCTCAGTGGGTCGCTGGAGAGAGAGTTGGTACCACATATGCACACACAAGTCACCTAATTCCCGTAAATTCCGGGGAGGGGGTGATGCGCCCTCACGCCACGTTCAATCACATACCCAGATGTGATCGATTGGGTTCAGATCCGGAGAGTTTGGGGGCCAGCACATCACTTGGAACTTGCTCCTGTGTTCCTCTTACCACTCCATCACACTCCTGGCCTTATGACATGGTGCATTATCTTGTCGAAAAATGCCACTACCGATGGGAAACATGGCCGTCATGGTGCCTTCCTCGAGCTCCACTAGACACATGGATGCTCACCTCAATGTTCCCCAGATAATAATTAAGCCGCACCCAGTTTGTCTCCGTCCCGCAGTACAGATGTCAAGGAGCTGTTCCCTTGGAACACGACGGATTCGCACCCTCACATCGTCATGATGAAGAAGATATCGGGATTCGTCACACAATGCAACGCTCTGCCATTGTGCCAAGGTCCAGTGGCGATGGTCACGTGTTCATTCAGTTGTAGTTGCGAATGTCGTGGTGTTACCATTCGCCATCGTAAGGGGTGTTCGGTGCACTGTGTGTTCAGACTAGTGTTGTGAAGGCCTGTGAAAAAAGGGAAATTTTGGGTGAAAAAAACGTTTTTTACGGTTTTCCCGAGCTGGGGAAAAATCGGAAAATTAGGGTATTATCAGAATCATCATTTTAGTTAATCACAGAATCATTTTAGTTAATATGTTAAATCAAACATATATTTCATAGAGATATCTTCATTGTTCTATGTAAAATTCCGGAAATTTTGAAACCATTAGAAAAAATCATTTGTTTGGAAATATTGGCAAAAACAGGAAAATATAGTTTAAAAACTATTTATTGGTTTGATGTTAGTAATCTTACTTGCTGTAACATGTCTGCTTCGAAAATGACCAAGAAAATGCCATTTAGGCTTACATATACTATACGGTATGTTCTTCTATCGATAAAGTGGTTATTCAGAATATACAGTAATTACAATACAGGTACGTAAGACTACTTACATTTAATGTTTCTGAAGAACCTGCTTGTACTCAAAATAACACTGTTGTTGTAAGTCACACTTAAAACATAGTCCTAAGAAAAAATAAAAATACATGACAAACAATTACATATAAATGGACTTTTGTAAAAACACTGACTTCACATAACGTCGACGGACACGCTATTGTTTGTTTATCGCTAGCGTTAAGACAAAATGCAAAAAGCTTCTAGGGACCGCGTTCGGATTTTTGACGTTAAGATTATCGACGTCCTACTGTATATACAATGTATTTCGCTAATGGAAAAACATTTAAAGCAACAGGTTTTAATTCTACTTTACGCACATATACCACACAAGTGAGTAAATTTGAGCACTAATACATTAAGTGAAACTTCCGTTAGTTATTATTACAGACTAGCAGAATACCCATTCTTCGAACGGGGAGAATATGTTTCATTTTGGACACAAAGGGCACCAAAACTGTCACCAATGAACTTGTGGAGCCCCGAAACTATATGAATTTGACATTAATATTGATAATTTTCATTTATCTTTACATGTCACTATCCCCCTTAGAGTACTAATGGGGCTGAATTTGTGGATTTAAACGGTATCTTCTGTTCATCTCAGCGAGTATGGATTCGAGGCCATTTTCGATCATATATCTATATCTATCTATCTATCTACCTATATATATATATATATCTATCTATCTATCTACCTATATATATATATATATATATATATATATATATATATATATATATATATATATATATATATATATATATATATATATATATATATATATATACAGAGGCGAATCCAAGGAGGCTTTAAGCTCCCCCTTCACACTCTAGTATTCACTGCATAAAATGGGCTTCAATCGTGCTTTACACTGGATAAAACTGCAAACTATGGTTTAGCCCCTCCATTGATCATATCCTGGATCCGCCAATATATAATGCTCAAAATAATTAGGGGTTCAGCTGAAATATCACACAAGACCTTAAGATAAGGTATGAATAAGCTTGTGTTTGACTCATATATATCATACAAGAAGGAATGCTTTAAGATACACTAGAAAAATGGGGCACATTCTGGTGTTGGGGCACGGAAAACCTTGTTCACATGGCTCATGACACAAGACGGTTATGTGTGCACCTCTCGAACTGCTCAAAAACAGACAAGGCAACAACACTGATTGTTCCTCAATATGTCATATGATCACTTCGAATAGCCAACAGAGCCTCGCACACCTGCGTGGCATGGATTCAATCAGATTATCGATGAGTTCTTGGGGGATGTTGTGCCACTCATCCAGAAGAGCGACTTCCAGCTGGTTGTTGGATTTACTGGTCCAGCGGCAACTCGTCTGCCAAGCATATCTCAGACATGTTCAATTGGAATGAGATCCGGAGAGCATGCTGGCCACTTCATCCGAGCGATACCCTCAGCATCCAGCATCTCATCCACTCGTCCTCTGTGAGGACGAGCATTGTCAGCCATGAAAAGGAACGAATTACCAATGGCACCAGCATAAGGAAGAACAAGAGTTTTCAGGATCTCATCCCATCCCTATATCTGAGAGCCGTCAAAGAGCCATTTCGGATGATGTGGAGCTCAGTACGCCCACCAATGCTGATTTCTGCCCACACCATCAGTCCACCACCATGATACTGGGATCTTTCTCGCACAAACATCGGATTGTGTCGTGTTCAACATTCTCTCCAGATGAAAACACGTCGATTATCAGGCTCCACACTGAATCGTGACTCGTCAGAGAACAAAACATTGCCCCCCTGAATTTGCAAGTGATCACTAATGAAAGTGATCATTGATCTCAGCGACCGCGAAAACTATGGATTTGACACTAATATCGGTCATTTTGGATTACTTTTACAACTTTCGGTATCCACTCCCCCCCCCCCCCCGCTGTCTCCCGGCCCTTATTCAATTGTAGCTGAATTTGCAAATCATCGCTAATGGATGTGTCACTATTGATCTCAGCGATCCACTAATATCGGTCATTGTGGATTACTTTTATATGTCTCGATATCTCAATCCCCCCCCGGTGACCCCCGGCCCGGTACCGCATAGCATGAATTTGGAAGTTAATGCGATCGGAGTTTCACCATTGATTTCAGCGACCGCGAAAACTATGAATTCAATACTAATATCGATTATTTTCTACTATTTTTACCTGTCCCGGTAAACGACCCCCTGAGTCACCCCTGGTTCGAATTTTGACAAAATCGTTCAACTCTGGTCTGAAGCCTGGACCAAGGTATTGGTGACTAAAATTTGGTAATTCTCGGTCAATTTGTCTGGTTCCCAAACCGGTAACCGGTAAACGCCCCCCCTGAGACT
Organism: Thermobia domestica; assembly: GCF_964235325.1. NCBI lineage: Eukaryota > Metazoa > Arthropoda > Insecta > Zygentoma > Lepismatidae > Thermobia > Thermobia domestica. The sequence continues at coordinate 72,338,984 of NC_137470.1, read as the reverse complement.
CCCCTGGTTCGAAATTTGAAAACAGGGCTTCGTCTTGATCTGGAGCCTAGGCCAAGGTACCCCTGACCAAAATTTGATAACTCTCGGTCCACTCGTCTGGTCCAAAGGCCGCACACAGACAAACAAACACACAAACAAACTCTTTTATTTTATTTATATTAGACAGCTGAATATACCCATTGTTCGCATGGGGGCAGTATTTGGAAGACAACGCCTATTGAAGTATTACCATTCATTTCTGCGACCGCAAAAATATGAATCTGACACTAATATCGATCATTTTGGATTACTTTTAGATGTCTCGGAATCCAACCAGGGGGTCTCAGGGGGGCGTTTACAGGGACATGTAAAAGTGGTAGGAAATGGCCGATATTACTGTCGAATTCATAGTTTTCGCGGTCGTTGAAATGGTGACTTTTACTTGTCTCTGTATCCGACCACCCCGGTGACCCCCTGCCCGAATAGGGTGAATTTGGAAGTTAATGTGATCAGAGTTTCACCATTGATTTCAGTGACCGCGAAAACTATTAATTCGACAGTAATATCGGCCATTTTCTAGCACTTTTACATGTCCCTGTAAGCGCCCCCTGAGACCCCCTGCTTCGAATTTTAAAAAAAGGATTAGACTTGATTTGGGGCCTGGGCCAAGGTACCCCTGACCAAAATTTGGTAGCTCTCGGTCCACTCGTCTGGTCCCCAGGCTGCATACAGACAGACAAACACACAAACAATTTATTTTATTTATATTAGACTAGATGGATTCTTGCAAATTATGTCAGATTTTCATATTATCTTTCCGAATTAATTTCAAAGACCCGCTTCTACTTATCTTTATATATACCTGGTATATCTATATTTATATATATCTATATTTATATATGTATATAACAAACGCAGGAATTGCCCCCTAAATAATGCTCCTGGAGGACCCCTTTCTCAAAAAATTTGCTGGGGAAACACTTGTAGAAACTTCAGTTTTCGTGCCGGACGATTACCGAGATTTGGCGAACAAAAAAAAAACTCCATTATCGATCGAATTAAAAAAAATAGTTCTCCTCAGGTTAGTATTCACTGAGAATATTTTTATAAATATTAAGTTTGATGGGAAAATCAGTGGACTTTGAATCATCCACATCGTATCCACTGAGTTGCGAAATTGTGTACCTCCAGACATGGGCGGCCGAAGAAAATTTTCTAGGGGGGCATCTTGAATGTTTGCTATATTAGTCTGGCATTTAATGTGCATGGTTTGTTATATTAAATATACATTTTCTTGAGTCAGGGAGTTTCATTCTTATCAAACACGGAGATTTTGAAGGATCTTCTGTACAAAATATAATAAATACATCTCTTTCGGATTTCAATCATCCTGCAGTCCAACCCCGAGACGGAAACATAAGAGATAGGCTTTTGTTTTTAAACAAGATAACGTGCCTAGGGAAGGATTTACATTGTGAAGATTATATTAGTGAAAATTAAGCAAATATAATTTTACAACTTAATATACATATTACTAAATGTTGAGCTCCCCGTTGCTATGTGGTTAGCGTATGCGCCTTTCTCGAGAGAGGTTTGATTCATGGTAGGAGCTCATGTGTTTCAAATCGACGTTAAACTGTAGGTTCACGTCTTGTAGAGCTTCGCTCCTGAAAACGGCGCTAAACTATAATCTAATATTACTAAATATTAAAAAATAATGACTTACCAAGGTGTTCATTTGGCAGTCATCAAATCCATTTTATACTTTCACTTAATCCAGTGGATATTAATATAACAATTACAAGATACACGCGCATATAAATACTCAAAAACAAGCACATACACACGTACTCATACACAAATATGAACACTTCAAATCTATTTACATGTGGTGGACTGCGCTGCATCAAGCACTGTTATCTTCATCATCATCTTCTCATGTATCTGCATTATTTGATTCATCCACAGATTTGTTATTTGTACGCATCGTTCATTTTAACATTTTCGGGAGGGTTCAGGGTTCTTTCTTCATTTAAAGAGTTGGTTCTCTGTATTGGAAAGAGAATCAGGGGAGGAAGGGGAATTTATATTTTATGAATGGATAACATTTTAAGAAATATATACAAAACATGCCGCTTCCGACGCAGCACTCAAGCATTTCTTTTAGCGGTGTATTAATAGTGTTCCTCTTGACGATCATACTCCCTCCCCTCTCAAGTTGTAAAGTGAGAAGGGACAGAAACATCCCAGATAACCTCACACTCAGGGTTCAGTTGACAATAATAAAACTATGGGTAAGTAAACATCTTGTGCAGAGTCACGTTTTGCTTATTTTTGAACATTTCTGTGAATTCAACAATACAACAGCGGAAATACTAACTGGTTTTATTACTCCAACCATCGCTTCAACTAAGGGATAATTCCCAACGGTCAGTGAAAAATCTAAATTTTCGTTCTTTTTCTGTTCTCCAGAGGGAAGAATGAGATTTTGCCAAGATGCTAAAGATGCTAGATGATAAATGGGAGTGAATTATCCTAGATATAGCACTAAGATGCTAGATATGGCGTCACTGGCGGGCTTCGGTATCTACAGAAGTTTCTGCCAAAGAATACAAAGAAACAATAGCACAATAGTTTCGATAACATCTGTGTGGTCCTTCGGTAGGCTACACATCCGGTAAGAAGCTCAATCCTAATTGTAAAATTGGTAGGAGGAAAATGTAGTTTGGACTGCACCCGTGGCCAAAACAAAAGACTCGTAGCCTGCTTGTATAGATAATTGAATTCAAATTTTCAAGTATCCATTTACTGAATGCCCATATCGTGTATGCACGCATTTGCATGCATTATTTAATAAGTAAATAAATTACAAACAATTAATTATGTCAGTGATAAACGGAGTTTATTGGGCAAAAAAAAACTCTCCAAACAATGAAGATTAATCTTAGACTGGAGAAATCGTTGTCCTTCGTTTTCATTATCATTTGGCCATGAAACAAAAGCCTGACAGATATACAACCCCTATATGCAACTATGTGATGTTGTAATATATAACTCGTAGGGTATGATGCTTTACTTTTTCAAAAATTTCAGTACTTCTAGTGAAATGAAATCTTTAGTTTTACGTCCCACAGTTATGTCGGTTAGGCTAAAGGAGGCGGTGATGGTGAGAAATGAATGAAATGGTGGAATGAAGAAAGTGGGAGGAAACGGGAGAACTCCGTGAAAACCCACGAGCACGGTGTTTGTCCATCACAAAGTCCACACGACACGATTTGGGATCGAACTAGGGACCCCAAGCACCGGAGGTGAACGCTCTACCACTGAGCCACCGCGCCCCCACAGTACTTCTAGTGTACTCCTAAAAATGTAATAAAGAACTAATGGCCATGTTTTTTTTAAATATTCAATTAAATTTACACTGGAAAATTTACACAAAATTTGGAATCGACAAATGAAAACGGCGCTTTTCTAGCACTTGTAGGTTCGAGATTTCATTGTTGAAACGATTTAAGACACACATATAAACTTTTCTCTGAGGAGAAACATATACGCGTAAATCTAGTATTTTAATATATAGATAATAATTGGAATGGTTTTATTTTCGAGTGCCATTTTTTTAATATTCGCAATATAGAAATTTTTGAACTTACATTTTTCACGTGTTTGAAAAAAAAGATATCATTATTAGTAAAATTAACCTAATACAAACATTTTTATTTTTTTTCAATTTTTCTGGAAAATCAAAAAAAAATTTTTTTTAAAGAAAAACGTTCAAAATTTCCGGAAATTTGACAACACTACTGCAGACACACTTGTACTTTGCCCAGCATTAAATTCTGATCTTAGTTCCGACGCAGTTCGCTGCCTGTTCTGTTTTACCTGTCTGCCCAGCCTACGACGTCCGATGTCTGTAATGAGGTGGGGGCGCCCTACCCCTCGACATTTGGACTTCTTTTCCCCTTGGTTTCGCCACTTGTTGAAGACAATCACCTCAGCACTCCTCGAACACCTGACAAGTCCTACAGTTTCCGAAATTCTCGTGCCGAGTGTTTCTGAGTGAGTACTTTCTTCAAAATAATATTAAAAATTATAGAAAGATTTTCGAGGCATTCGAGTCGAGTCGAGATTTTTACCAGCTGTGTCGACTCGACTCGAGTCTCGACTCGAAAATTCGAGTCGAGAAATACGTTTGTCTCGACTCGTCTCGAATTTTACAAAGTGTGTCTCGACTCGAATTTGAGTCGAGTCGAGATTCGAGACATGTCTCGACTCGTGCGCATCCCTACCTGGCACCTCATCGGAGAATGTGAATTAAGAGAAATCTTCATGGTATGGCACAAAAGGGTAGGATTTCCTACGAGATATGTCGTAACATTTTTCGTAAGATAAACCCTAAATATGTTTCCTAGGACTTATCTCATATTGAATAGCAGTCCTTACATATATCTTACAAAGAATGTATGCGAACCGTGATACCTAGATATTTAAAAAGATTGATACCTTGACTAATTGTGGATCGCTAATCATTGTGGTTATAATCTATCGGTGTGTAAATGCCTTGTTTCCCGCTAGGTATAATACTGTACTTATACTACGCAGTGACCGGGTGAGGATGTGCCAAGTTGTACTCCAAAAGCGCCGGAAAAGGCGGGAGTTCTTAAGTTGACATAACCGGAGCAACAGGACCTGAAATTACTTAACGTCGTCACTCCATGGAGAACTTCATGCGCAGTGTATCCATAAGCAAGGCAGCTCTGTTGAAAGCATTACGGCTGAGATAATATGCCAAGGTGGATTATAATTTAAGACATACCTGGAATTTGTTCGTGTACTGGTGGACAATAAAAAACACATTATGTTGTTACAGTGGTTGTGTGAGTTGCGTTTTACATTCAACAAACGAACAAGAAATCCTCTTGCTTACTACAGAAATCAGTATGGAGCATACGTTACATACGCACTGCCCTTAGATGTTACATCATGCCATTGCAGGATGTCTGACATCTAACATTTTTCCGTATATCTCCTATGTTACATTCTGCAGCTATATTCTATTCTACTATGGACATTCTGCGTCGATTTGTATGTGAAATCCTGACCGCCTATATTGTTTCATACGGAAAGTACGTATAGATGGAACACTTATACGGAAAGTATTATAAAACATGCGTTTTCAGTTATACGTTTGGTGTACGTTAAGTCCAAAAACTACAGGAATTACGCATGTAACCTACCGTTTTAAGTACGCTACCTACATTTTTTTCTCAGTATGTGCTTTGAAAACTAGCCATATGTCGGATTACGGGGAGAAAGCATTTTTAGTTGAAAATCATTGCTGTTTTCTTAAATATTTTTGAGGTTAATCTACCTAAAGCCAAACATACCACTAACTAAAGAGTTTTAGACAGTATTGCTGAGCATGAGTAGTCGCTAATACTCTTGCCTTTGGTCCTGGGCTCGATTACCGGCAGGGTCAGTCGGTCGAGAAGGTGTAACAGCTTTTTCAGGCTAGCTATCCTAAATGAGGTTTTTCCTGTGATTTCCCCATTCACACCAAGTAAATGCCGGGATGGTATCTAATTTACAGGCCTCAGGCCGCTTCTTTCCTTATCCGTTCCTTATATCCCTCCCCCATACCATGATTGTGTGCTCGCCGAGGATGTCATCCCTCCAACGTGACGTGATTAAGGCCATAGATGCCGGTAAAGGCCATGACTTGTATCAATAAATAAATATTGACGAGCGAGCGCTAGCAAGCGAAGTCGAGTTAGAACGCCGCAATGCACGTTGTATTCGTCCTAATTAATTAATAGTAAATAGTAATTGCAAAATTTTCCATTCCGCACACGGCATTTCTAGTCTACTCAGTTCACAAGTTACTCATATATCAATATCAATTATCTTTCCGCAACATGAACTCATTCCTCCTATAAACATTGTGTTTTTACGTAGTTTTGGTCCTCCGTAATCCTACAGAACCCGAGAAATATATTACATACTTCTTTCGTAAATTTCGCAAATTCAAACTCATAAAATAGGACAGCATCATCGTTTTCTACATACAGTAAACGTATATAATTTTTAAAAATTGGTAGTACAGTCCTCTTTCACACGCAGTCACTCATTTTAATCATAAATTACTGTTTTTATGTTTATGTATTCTACACCTGCATCCATTTATCCAGCGCCGTAACTTAGATTTTTTTCTTGGGAGGGAGTAAGCATTAATACGCGTATTTGGTGCTCCTAGAAAAAAGTTCTTTCTCTAATTCTTGGGCTCTCTCTTTCCATCTTTCTCTTACTCTTTATGGGCCCGAGTCGTTAGTTACACCTTTGGGCCCGTTCCATACATGACAAATGAATTAAGGGGACAATATTGACAAATATCAAAGCCATACGAATAAACATTATTTCTAGGGATCCTGATAGTAAACTTTTTTTTATTGAAATGGGCCCACGACTCATTTTTGTTTTATTTACCTTTTATGTGTTGGTTTGTTTATGTAATATAGTGGACATATTCGGTGCTTCATTTATAATTTCATGTTCGTATCGTATACGGAGTAAGAAAATTTTGTCTTAAAATGGGTCCCCTCGAACGGTGGGGAGCTTCCTTGGGGAAGCATTTGCCCCCTCCCTCCTCAAGTTACGGCCCTGTCACTTATCACATACTAGACTGGTAGCTAGACAAAAAATCTAGGGGAAGCCCGGTAGAAGTTTGGGAAGGGGTCCCGATCCAAACGTATTATAGTTAATCATGATATTATAGCTCAGCGTACAAATTTTCCGGTCGCCATTGGCGACTAGAAATTTAGAGCTGGCGACCAGTGTTCAGTAGGAATGGTTTCTGCCTGAACTCACGGCAGCGCATTTTCTGTTTCGTAAGAAAATAATTGTCACTGAGTGAGAGAAAACACGGAATGTGAAGTCTTTCTTTGTCAAACCAAAGGCCGTTTGGGGGGAGGACATATCAATTTGTACGTGAGAGATACTGGCGACCATTATTTTTGGATTGGCGAGTGCGTCTGACTTTTTTACACCCTGTTATAGTTCATTTGCAAGCGTACTGTGAAAAATTTTAGGGGACCAGTAAAAATTTAGAGGGAGCCCGCCCCCCTAGACCCCATGGATACGGGCCTGTCACATACTAATATGATGTAGACCTATCATTAATTTGTATGTCAATTATATATTGTGGATCTCCAAATTTTTTGTGGCAACAAATCTTTCGCGGAGCACATCATCAAATTTCGCGTATGGAGATGCTATGTTTTCATACAAATATACAAACATCTCTTTAAGTATATTACTTCATTAACAAATACTCATTTTTAAACATATTTTCTTTACCGGTCTATTACTCTAGTATAAAATTAATAAGTTGATACCAAATCAGTTGCAAACACTGCTCAACTTACTGTTACATTTAGTGACATCATATTGTGTGGTGCTCTGGTTTTGTCAACCTAAGATCTCCCCGGAAAAGGCAGAAAATGAAAAATGTGTCCAGGTAATCTGATACCTACGGGAGGGGACAAGTGACCAAGAACACGTCAGTAGTGCCACCTCCCAAAAAAACTTATATGTTTTCAAATAGAACGTATACCATTTTATGGCATTAAAAGCATTGGCATGAAAAGTGAAAGTAAAGCAATTTCGTTCAAAGTATTGAGCTTTTCGCTTAAAGTTTAAAGAGAGTTAAGAAGGAACTCACTTAGTACCATTATTTGGGATTTCACTTTTTTTGTTATTGTGAGATAAATCCATAGACATCAAGTAATAGAGCGCGAATTCCTACATTATTTGAAGCTGGAACAGCTGGGAAACAGCATTGTGCCTAGAATGGAATAACCAATCACATTGTGATAGCAGTGATGTATAGCATAGGGGATGTGCTACCTTTATTAAAAATACATATTCTTATAGGTTTATCCTTAGTGTAAATACCATGTCTATTGAAATGGTCTTTGAGGTTACAGCAACATACTTGCCTGATATTAACACTATTGTTGCAGCTGTATACAGACCAAATGTTGATTGTAAAGATTTCAAGTTGACAGATTGAAATTATTGACAGAATGAACAATCTTCTAGAACATTTAAATACTTTTAACTCCAATATTATTTTATATGGAGATTTTAATGTTGATTTTAAGTTGGAGAACAACATAGAAAGTATAACGTTAAATAATGCGTTCTCTTCATTCAATCTAGCTATTGGTACTACTGATATTACCAGGCCTAAAATTGAAGGTGGTAGTTGTATTGACAATATAATCACTGTTATCGACAGGTCTATTGATAGTTTAATCGTAAAAACTGCTGTCTCTGATCACTGGGCGGTCTTACTTAAATCTGAGGTGTATTTTCTTAAGGTAACAGATAATACTAGTAACAATAAATGTAGGTTAACGATTGGCTTAATGAGAGAAGAAAACGTAAGATTTCAAGATGTCAACTATCATTAGTTGATTGGAACTTCATGTATAGCTCCTTGCACGATGCTAAGGATAAACTAGAATTTTTTATGTCTCTAATGTCGTTCTCAACTGAAAGTGCGTTTCCAGTGAAATACGTTATGGGTAAGCCAACTAAACCGAAACCTACTAGAGTTAAGAGTAAAGAAATTGACAGACTCAAAGCAAAATGTGAATTTTATTAAGACTATTATAGTAGTACTGGCTCAGGTATCATAAAGAATTTATATAAAATTAGTAAGAAAAAGTTATATAAACTAGTGAGAGAAACTAGAATTAAGGTTAATGATAATACCATCAACAACTTTGGCAATAAGTCTAAAGCAATGTGGAATATTGTAAAAAAAAGAAAGTTATCCTACATACAATAACATAAAAAAACTCTGATAACCAGCTGAATGCCTCTGAATTTAATAACTTCTTTGTTAACAAAATTGAAGAGATACTAAGGGAAGTTTCATCATACCCTGATAATAATGAGTCAGGTTTTTATTTAAATAAATTGTCCAAACCTACTACTACGTTTAATTTTCATCCAGTTGAAATAAAAGATATTGAGAAAGCGATTATTAAAATGAGTAGCAGTAGATGTGAGGATAATTATAATCTGAGTCCTATTATGTTAAAATATGGGGTAAATTTCATAAAAGAACCTTTAACTCATATTACAAACTCTAGTATATTAGACTGTTATTTTCCTGATTGCTTTAAATTAGTGAAAGTAGTACCTATAATGAAAAAAGGAAACAAGTCTCCTCTTTATAACTATAGACCGACTTCACTGGTTCCAGTTATATCTAGTTTTTGAGATTGTTTTGAATGAACAGATTGTTGACTATTTTGAACATAATAATTTATTTAGTAATTCTCAATTTGGCTATAGATCCGGACTAGGTACTGTTATGGTTGCTGTCTCATTTTTGGTAAATTGTATTTCTGGGTTGGACAGTAAAAACTTTGTTCATGTAAAACTATATGATCTGTTAAAAGCATTTGACACGGTGTCTCATGATATCTTAAAAAAAAAATAGAATTCTATGGTTTTGATAATGCAGCCCTGTCACTTCTTCATTCGTATTTAAATGGACGATATCAGAGAGTTGTTTATGGAGGGAAAGAGTCTAACTTGTTGCCTGTTAGACACGGAGTACCTCAAGGATATATTCTTCGTACGATTCTTTTTATTATTTATATTAATGACCTCCCATACAACGTCACTTCACCCTTCGTTAATAGTTATTTATTTGCCGATGATCTCAATATTTGTGTTAATTAACGACAAAAAGACTCAGTTCAGTCTATATTAAACATCACCTCAGATATTATTAAAGACTGGTGTACTTCCAACTTGCTTTGTATTAACTCTGATAAGATCAAAGACTCAGTGCTTGCCTACAATAACAAAAATTCGAATGCAGAACTTAAAAAAATATTCCGCTTCTTTTTTGGGGGGTTTTAATTGATAATCATTTTGAACTGGGACGACCATATCCTTAAGGTGGAATCTAGAGCTAGTAAAGGAGTTTATCTAATACATAGATTAAGATTGTGCGTAAGTTTAAAAGTACTTAAAACTGTTTATTATGCGCAAATTCACAGTCATTTAAGTTATTGCACGATACTTTGGAGTCATCAGTCCTCCATCAAAAGCCTATTGAAAATACAAAAGATATGTGTAAGATTAATGCTCGGTCTCCCAAGTCGTGCACATTGTAGGTCAAGCTTCGTTAAAGTAGGAATTATGACAGTGCCTGCAATTTTCATATACCAATGTTTGCTTTATATCAAGGAAAACAATCATATTTACAATGAATTAAGGTACTCTCATACTTATCAAACTAGAAATAGGAACCGTTTAGGATTATTTAGATGTGAATATAATAAGACACAAAAGACCTTTTATTATATGTCAGTTAAATTTTATAATTTTCTTCCTATATTTTTAAGAGAACTTCCATTTTAGACATTATCTCACCATTTGATTCGTAAATCGAAAAAAAAACACGAATAAAGAGGGCAGTTCCGTCTCCAACACCAAACCTCTCGAATACCAAGTCAATGATTTAATATTGACAAACTGTAATTCGATTACTTCGATGTGACCAAGTTTGATTTTCTCTTTTACATTATCCACCATGCCAACGTTCCCATCCCCATAATCCAATGCTAGTAGAGATCAGGAACTTTGGCAGATTTTGACCTTTGACCCTTAGAACCACCGTAAACACGTTGTTGCTAAGTGGTAGGACCCACGCATACTCGTAGACGTCTGTAACCTTCCAAGACCGGAAGTTCCCATGGGAACTGGATTTGTTACCAGACTCCATCAAATTTGGCCTTGGGTTCCCACGTGCTACGTATCACAGCATATAATGACTATATGAAAGAGGTGTGTGAGACTTCGTTGAATTTAGCCTTGGAATCGGACGTGAAATTTATTTGTTGCTAAGAGGATATAATGTTTCATGACAATTTTTTGACGGAAGTAATGAGTCACGTGATGTGTGTGATGTCGTATACCTGAAGTAGTAGGATCACGTGATGAAAACTGGCGAATGAAAGGATGATGTCGTATACGGAACATAGAGCGTACACGTATGTATATGTGTAGACCATTCCGTTAGGAGCTGTTGTGAACGAAGAAACATCGAATTAAAGATGTCAAGGTCAATGAATCTATTAGATAAGCTTATTACGCCATCACTGGAACCCTTTACATAGAAGCATGATTTAGAGATTGGCGTACCACTTTGTATTGTAAACTATGAGATAATTACAACGATATATGGAAGAAAGGCATGTGTGACATTTTAAGAAGGTCAAAAAGTTATTTTACCAGAACGCTGCACTAAAAAATTAGAAGCAGATAATGGTGCATTATTATCGTATTTGCAAAGTGGAAATCTGTATTTAACATATAAGGGCATGAAGATTAATTCATCTGGACGTATCATGCAAGATCTTGAATTTACTGAAATAGTATCTTTTTCGTAAGTGTAAGATACATGTATAAACAAGATGAAACATGATTTTCCTCTTTTTCTTCTTCCTCCCCGTTCATGCGTGCACAGATATCTGTATGCATAGTGAGATCAGTCTCTGTTTATCAGCTACTGGAGTAACATGTCTATGAGTGCTTGCGCATCAACTATGGATACTAAGAAAGAGTACTTATTAAATGTTGAATATGGTCTCAATTCAATGAAACCAAATTAATTTGTATTGGACTGGACAGTGACAAATTTGAACCATTGATTCATATTGGTAAAGAACTTGTGTTTGGAGTGAAGTGAAATTTGGTAGAATAGGAGAAACTTGTACATTTTGCTCCGTTTCTTTCGGACTATTTGAACTCTCAAGTGGAAATTGCATTTATAAAATCTCTTGGACGAAATAACGAACTGGTGGGCCAAAACTAATGGGTGAAAAAATAGTGATGTTAGAGAAGAAACGAACATTTCATGCTCCTTGAAACAGTGTGTATTTAAATTCAAGTGATTGGCTTTATCTCTTAGAAATATTACCGTGTGTTGAACATGCTGTGAAAAATATTCAGTGTTGTCCTACGTGAATATTTTAACTTGTACACGGATTCGTAACCATATACAACCGCCGTGTCTTATATGTAGAAGTATTGCTGGAATTCATACATATGTTGATGAACAGAGTATTATTAATGAAATGAACACCAGTTTTCCAAGTGTATCTCTTGATAATAGTAATAATAATGACGGTGATGTGAAAAGTGACGGTGAAAGATTAAAATTGGAAATGAAAGTATTTTGCAAAAAAAAAAAAAAAAAACTCGTACATTCAATTACGGATTATGAATTATTTGACAGTGTACAAACACAGCCATGGTGGAGGGAAACCGATACTGGAGGATATCGATGAGGTGGACTTCTCTTAATAAAGAAAAATGATTTGTTTTTCATTTTTACTGAATAGTATAGTAATAAATTTAATGCATTTAATAATAAATATTATACTTAAATTGAAACGTTTTATTTACAAAGAAATTTGTGATCTGTGTTTGTTTAATATTCCTAAACATGATTGGATTTTTGTTTTAATAGTTTAGAATTTTTTTCCGTTTTATGAAAAGAAAATCCTATATATTTTCCGTGTATACTAGAAGTATTATTTATAATAATGAATTCACATACTTGAATTGTTTTTAAATTTAAAAAGTTCGTATTTGAATTCATTATCATGGAAATCTGTGTTAAGTATGATAGGACACTTTTTATTTTTTAAAAAAACTAAAAATAATTAAGTTTTACAGCAAAATCCTATAATATTATTACTACTACAATATTCAAATCACATACTTGTTTTAACGTAAGGAAGAAGACTTACTAATTATTTGAATTCATTATTGATTAAATTGTATAGTATTTGAATTCATTTGTATTTGAGTTCATTTACAGACACTTAGATTTCTCAAGTCAAACTGTGACTGAAATTATAAATTTCTTGAAAGAAAGAGGCTTGGTAGAAGAAGCGTTTACAGAAACATATAAATTGTGTTGTTTGCTGTCAACAATACTAATCAGGACCTCCACTGTACAGCGCACATTCTCTTCGAACCTAGTCCCCTGTGAGAAAAGTCACTGCACGCCACTGACTGTCAGCAATTGTGCCGTGTTCAAGAAAAACTCCGAACTCTGGAGCTAGCACTTCTGAATGGCAAAGGGGTCCTCCTCTTACCGGACAACGTTAAACCCCATGTGGGTAGGATGACCGGGACACAATTCTGCGCCTTGAATGGGAAACCCTGTTGCATCCGCCATACTCCCCGGACATTGCATCGTCCGATTATCACCTGTTCCATTCCTTGGACACTCACCTTAGAAAACGTCAGTTCAAATCCCTAGTTGAGGTGCAAAATGCACTTGACGTCTTCTTCGCTTCACAGCCCATCAAGTCCTACCGCGATGGAATCCACTGCCTTCCGGAACGTTAGCAGACGGTCGTCAATGCTGATGGAAACTATGTTTGATCTTCCAGGTACACTCATGTCCAAAATGATTGTCGTATATCTATAATGTCTTCTTGTGGGAATATAATTTGATAATGATTTTACAGGGAACTTTTAATACTGATACTATGTGTATAATCGGGACATATATATTTGTGCTAAATTTCATAGGAAAAGAATTATAAATATGATAATTGGAATGAGTAAAACAAAATGTTGCTAAATGGACAAGAAAGTTTTATTTTCGTTTTATTGTTCTTATTTACTGCTCTTTTGACATGAAATTTGCCACATACATGTCTTTGTTGATTATACACACACTAACATTATAAGAAATACCGGCGAATTCGTTATCAAATTATATTCCTACAACAACATAGTTATAGACATGCGACAATAATTTTGGACATGAGTACGTCTTAGATGATATCGATGTTCGAAGGTGGTGGGTGAAAAAGCGACAGAACTTTCTTGGTTATTTTAATATTTCCAGGAATCAGGAGGACGCACATTTTTTCTGCATCTTTAGCTGACCTTTCGGAGATAAGCTAAACGAAGAAAATACTAGATGATGGGTCTGACTGTGACTGATGGGAAATCTTAAAAAAAATAAAATAAAATAAAAAAATGAAAGTTGTAATAAACAAACAGATTCTTTCTGAAACTTATATTTCCTACGAATCTATAGTCTTTCGAAGAAGCAAAGCGCTTGGCATGTAGAGCGAATTTCTTTGGGGAGTGTCACATCGAAGTCCGTGGGAGTGTTGAGGTATGTAAGAAAATTCATGTGCCAACCTAAGGACCCAAAATATCAGTAGCAAGAGCTCGAATATTTCAATAGATATCTTAAAAATTAGTATAACTTCGAACATCAAATATATAGACATATTAATGTGACTTCTGAACTATTTAACTAAAGAAATTTCCACATCATGTTTACATTCACTACACCCCTTGCATATTTTTATCCTAAACTAAAAATTACATATCCTTCTTGTTAGTGAATAATTGGAATGATATTTTCTAAGGCCTTTGCATATTTTTCTAAGGAAGATGATCATATTTACCTGTTATTCCCATTACATCTCTCTTCTACTCATTCTTCATCGTTGCTGCTACTTGTTAATTTTTCTTTTCCCTCTCCTTTTCTTTACTGCCATTCATCTCAACTTTTACCCTGTGTGCTAATTGATGAGGCAATGGTCTTTAAAAACCATATACCCTTCCCCGAAGAAAAAATGTTCATTCCTGTTCGGGATAATTTTTTCCCCATCGAGAGTTTTTTCGAATGGTCACGAAGATAAATATACGATGTTTGGCTTTATTTTGTGTAGCCAAGCTTAAAAAAGCATTTTGAGTTAAAATAATTTATTAAACATCTTGCCTCTGAAATTGTTTATAGTCATTATAATCAGCAAGAAACTTTGAAAGCTAGCACGAATTGCTCGTATTAGAATTAGGGTCAAAACAGTGAGTGAATTGAATATTATATATAATATGAATGAGAGAGTGAGTGAGTAAATATATATAGCCTATTAAGTATTCTTCGTTTTGGCAGGTCATGGGACTAATGAGGGTTTTTTCCTTTTGTTCTTAATTTTCATTTTGGACTGGAAATGTTTTCTTTTTTTCATGTTTTCTGCTTCCTCTTTTAATTCCCTGTATTTTCTTCTATGTTTTTAAAATCATCACTCAGTTGTGTTTCTCTTCTATTCCTCGCTTTCCTTTCATCTTTCCTTCTATGACGGTATGAAGACAATAATTTCTTCGCAAGATGTGTCCAATCCAATTGGCCTTTCTACGAAGGATGGTGGCTAGAAGAGTCCTCTGCTCTCCTGTCCGTTTTAAAACATCTTCGTTTGTTATTCTCTCTGTCTATTTTATCTCCTCCTCCTTCCACCAACACTACATTTCAAAGTTGAGTGCGCATATGGGTGAAATTCATTCCCCTCTGAGAAAACTACTTAATTTGCACACTACGTTTACCATTTTTCTCATGTAACTTGTAATCAGACACAAGTAGTACTTTGAATTCTGAAGTATCTCTTACATTGTATTTTTTTACTACAATTTTTTTTTAAATACAAAAATTGAAATATGTTGTTACATAATGTTTATTACGCGTATTATTATTTCATGTTTAGTTTTCTGCAAACTGAGTAGAAAAATATACTTTCCACCATTGTACTTGAATGAGGAAGGCTTAATATGCACTGTTCCAAAGGAATTTAGATAAAACAGAAAATTATGGTTTGGGGTGTCCGTAATTTTTGTTTCTAACACTATTCCAAATGTTTTGTGTCCTAAACTAAGGGGAATGTTACGATTTTGTAACAATTGCTATTCAGTGTCAATTTGTTGAAACTGTTCAGATGCCACTATGTTTGGAAATGCTGTTAGAAGAAGAATAACGGATCAAAATGACTGTACTCTTGTGGCGTCATTTCAACATCTCTCATGATATTATCTTCAAAATTTAATTTTTCGAAGTACTGTATATGCCTGACAGAATCCACGAAAAGCCCAAATAGCTTGTTTTGAAAATGTTTATATTTTGCATCGAAAGGTATTGGCAATAAAGAACTTTCTACACTCACACCAAAATATACTTGTTCTGGGGAGGCAAGAAGACTCTTTCGACCTTCTGCATCCTGTAAGTGTCCAAACTTAAGGTAACAAGACTGGTTCTCAAACAGCAGCAACATTTATGCGTAACATGAAAATCTGGAGATCTCAACTCTGCATCTGTCTAATTAGTGAAATAGGCAATACAATTTAAAAAAAAAGAAAAGTGTTGGTCTATTAGAACCAAATAGAATCAAGATACACAATTTTTTTTTCGTAATGCTGGTATTTATATTTGAATAAATTTAAAGAATTAAAAATCTCAGAAAAGCTACTTGTTTTGGCCTTCCTTTAACACAGTGATTCTCAACTAGCAGGTCGTGATCCACCAGGAAGTCATGGAAAGATTACCGATGGGTCACCGTCAAAGTGGTTTCTAATACATTTTATTGTTATTACTGTTATATGTAAGGAACACAATATTGAAAATAAGGAATAAAGGAATTTTGGCTACAAGGTAACAAACATTACACTGTCAAAAGTCCATAAAATAGTGTTAAGTAAACATACCTAGGCAGTATTATCAGTAATGATATGAAACGTGAACGTGAAATAAAAGAAAGAATAGGAATGACGAAAGAAGCTTTTAGGAGGAAGAAAATACTATTGTGTGAGACTTTGAATAAAGAGTTAAGAAAAACACTCATAAAAGGACTCATAAGACTCATAAAATGCTTCTTGTGGAGTATTGTGCTGTATGGATCAGAAACATGGACATTACGCAAAAATGATAAGAAACGACTGGAAGCTTTTGAAATGTGGGTGTGAAGAAAAATGGAGCGAATTAGCTGGGTCGAGCGGAAAACGAATAAGAGTGTGTTAGAAATTGTAGGGGAGAAAAGAACAATTTTTGATATTAGTAAGAAGAGGAAGAGAAACTGGTTGGGACATTGGATAACAAGGAATTGTATGATGAGAGACGTGCTAGAGGGTATTGTGGCAGGAAAGAGAGGGAGGGGCGAAGGAGACTACAATTGAAAACAGTTTTAAAAAGAGCTCAACAAATGCTATTTACAAAATTTTACAAGAGAGGTTTTATAAGTTGTACTCAACATCGTTGATTCAAAAATTTAATACTGGTAATCCATGTAGATAGGGATTGATGAAATAATAATTGAAAGTCATTACTAACGGCCTTTGTTGAAGAAATAAAATTAAAAGTTACAATTTTTTACAAAACATATCCACTTTTTCATGCATGTTTCTTCTTCGTTTTATTAACCTAAGTGTTATAAATATACATTTTAAGTATTTAAATTCAATGAGTTCTTTAAGTATCTTACATTTTATAGATAATATTAGAATAAGAAGTTAACAATATATTAGTAAATTTATATTTTTTTCTTTTAAGTTAACATATGAACAACTCTGCGTCTCTTAGGCAAATTCACTCTTATGTATCATAGCAAGAAATTTTCGTGTTTAACTTTTGTCTCATTCATATACAGGCTGTCTCTAAAATGAATAAGACCATTGAAGTACAAATATCCTGCTTTGCATGTTGTTTCCTTTGTTGTTTCAACATGGTTATAGTCTATATTTAGCTCTTCATTTGAGGGTGCAATCCTGCACTTCCTACTCTTTTGACAAGTCCTACTTTTCCTTCCACTTTTCACCTGCTGCACTGTTTCACAATATTCTGAATCTTATAACATCTTAATCATAATGTTCGAACAACAGTGTTCTACAACAGCCACTAATCTTACAATAAAGCAGTGGCTGAACATGAAAGAAAATTACGCGCGACAATATGCATTTTTATCCAAAAAACTCGCTTAGCAAGATGTTGTGTCGTGTGATCGCCCGACAATAAACACATGCGAATGTAAAAGCTATTAAATTTCACTTTTAAAAATTATGTTCTTAGTTTCAACCAAGCTGTATAGAAGATGAATCAGTTGAGTTTTGTAGAATCAGGCCCGTAGTAAAGGGGGGGCTAGGGCGGGCTCAGCCCCCCCTAAATTTTTTGCAGCCCCTAACTAAAGTCATAGTTCGAATTAACGGGGGATGCCGGGGAAATTCCCCTTCGGTAAAAATGTATGTCCGGTTCGTATCACAGAAGTAACATAACATCCATTTCTGGGATAAATTTTCGCCCTCTATATTTTCAGCAACAATACATAAGCATCCCCCTCTCGTTCGAAAGTTTAATTCGAGCACTGACTGAAATGTTGGAAAAAATTGTACTGTATTTCCAAATGTACTTTAAAGTGCTAAATTAAAATTTACTTTTATTATCCTCATTTAAAGTATTGGCCTATTTATGCGCTATGCTTCTTTGAATTGCTAATATTTCTTTGAGCGTGATACTTTTTCTTTTTTTTTAATGCTTCATGTGCAAACGACCCTCGCTGCAGGGGAAAAATAATTTATGGTTATTCTATCGGCAAACATGCATTTATGTTCAGAAACAACATAGTTTTACCTTAATCTGCGGACGAAGAGTTTACTTCTTCCTGTCCTTCTTGGAATTTGCAGCTGAAAACATCCTTTTGCTGTGAATCATTGGCTTTCGGTCAATATGCGAGAGATTGAAAAGACAGCATCCCTCAACAGGGGGCCGCAACTGCTTCGCTCTAATCATCACACAGGTGTATGGGTTTGTTTTGTGTATATTGGACATGGAGAGTGGGGGCGGGGGTTGACTACGTTTTAGGTCACGTGATAACACAGTAAGAAAAGTTTCCTTTTCTGAATTGTGTTTACTCTTGTTGTGTTATGAGTTGAACATGGTTGTAATTGAAAGTTGATCGATGCTGGTTTCGGAAGATGCACCGAAGTTGACTTGAAGAATGAGAATTGTAGTGTATCAGCAACTTGACTATTTGTTAAATAACTTGTTTCATTTTGAAGAAGAGATATATTCGATAGAAATAAGTAAATAGCTGTTTAAATCATTAATTCTTAACTTAAACTTTTCTAGTACCTACGAAAGCAACTGATCTCGAATTCTTATTTGTACAATGTAAAGAAGAATTTCATGTATACTTTGATATGAATTGTACTACACAAAGAAAACTTAATGAATTGTTACTTCTCTTATCAATTTCGTTTCGAGAAAGAAGGTAACTGCGCTAGAACAGGGAACTTTTTTGGAGTTATTTCTAATTTGAATGCTCGAGTACCAAAATATAACAGATTATTTTTACTTAAACATGACTTTAGTAGCAATCCTCCTAAATGATTGTTGATAGTATGTTCCAAAGAGTCTAGAGCAGTGGTTTTTAAACTGGAATCCGCGGACCCCGGGGGTCCGCGTGACCTGGGTACGGGGTCCGCGACGTCTAAAAATTGAAATGTGTTGTGATAAAATGGAACTCACAGCTGTTATGCAAAATGTACTTTTTCAGTTACTAAAAAGAAAGCAATTAGAAATTTACCTACGTTTGTAAATTTGAATATTTTCTTTACTAAATTTTTGCCCTGAAGCCGGTCAACCGTTATATAGGACTACTTCAGGTGAGAGGAATTCCTTCTTTGTTAGGGCATTTTTTTCAAAATGAAATGAAATGAAATGAAATCATTAAGTTTTACGTCCCACGGTTATGCCGGTTAGGCTAAAGGAGACGGTGATGGTGAGTGATGAATGGAATGGTGGAATGAAGAAAGTGGGAGGAAACGGGAGAACCCCGAGAAAACCCACGCACACGGTGTTTGTCCACCACAAAGTTCACTTGGCGGGGGCTGGGATCGAACCCGGGACCCCAAGCACCAGAGGTGAACGCTCTGCCACTGAGCCACCGCGGGCCACTTTTTCAAAAAGAGTTGTACATTAACTGCACCGTGCCGATCTTGTTTTGTTGAGTTACAACAATGACATCACCAGAAATCTCGATCTGGACACAATTGTTCTAAGATTGGCAGCGTCCAAAACAAGGAGACTTATACTGTGATTGTGTTGTTAGTGATTGTTCAAATGTTCAACTTGTTTCTACTATAGTGTGCCAACATAAGGAGTGTATATATGCGTGTTGTGTTTGTGTTTCTTAATCTTATAAAATTTATAAATTTGTAGATAGCAAAAACCCATAAACATATCATTATTTCTTTCGAACATCACTATGAAAAGCTGATCAAAAAATGTTTAGAAGTACAAGTGTAAAATAAAGCGCGTAATATTTGAAGAAATATAAAGTTTCGTATCTAACGACATGTAAATAATAATACAGGTAAGATGTTAATTTTATTTTTCCAATATGCATATATTTGTTTAGGCCACATGTATTTCAAAATATTGATTTAAGATTTTGAGACCCTTCTCTGTAGAATCTCTTTGAAGATAGTATTAAATCTCATTACTCTCTTGATGTTTTCGAGTTTCACAAATATTTTTTTCAGTCCATCAAAAATTTAAAAATGTATTTCCTGTACTAATTCTTTGGAAATTTTAATGATTGGTTCGTTCGGCCAACTATTTTTTTAAATATTTTTTTATTTCCTTGAAGATGAGAAAACGGAAGAAATATTTTGTTGCCATAACAAATAAATAAAAAGGAAACTCATAGTATTCTAGCTTTCAGGTACAATTGTACTAACGCTATAGGGGAAAATTTTAATAGTAATTCCTTCACGCTGTAGTATTAGTTTTAAGAGCATAAGAAATTATTCATCATCAGACACAGAGACAGACATTATATATATATATATATATATATATATATATATATATATATATATATATATATATGTGTGTGTGTGTGTGTGTGTGTGTGTGTGTGCCCCCTAATTTACATTTAGCCCCCCCTAAATTTCGAGGCTGGCTACGGGCCTGTGTAGAATCTTGAAAAACGGAAATGTAGAGTTTTGTGAAAATTTGCTATATTCAGGCACTTTTTACAAGGCAGATATTGTTTTGTCGTATTTTCTGTTAGCCATTGTATGAGGCTCATATTAAAGTACCAGAATCCGTTAAAGAAACGCATCTTAAAAAAGAAAAAAATGGTGGTGTTGAATTTTGTTACAACGGTCCTTAATTAATGGACGATATCAAAAAAGAAAAATCACACGCGATGATGAGGAGGTTAGCGGAAGACCGTGGAGCATGGAAGCTTCTCAGTTGCAGCAAGTGACCTTTCAATAATGGTAGAATACCTATGATGATGATGATGATGATGAAGTTAAGATAGAAAAAGCACATAAAATATACACTAACATATTGCACTTAAAGAACACTTGAAATTACAAAAGGCAATACAGGGTGGCCCAAAAGTAGGTATACAGTCCCGTACTGATCAGCTCATGGGATTTTATACCTTTTACTTATTGAGATCCACACAGGTATTGAGTTAGTTTCTTCATTATTTGTTCTTAATTCCTTTTCACTTATGCCTTAAACTCGGAATAGACCGAAGCAAATAAATTATCTTTATCAGTTAAAATATCATACTTGATCAAAGCAGGTCTGTTTACCTACTTTTGGGCCACTTTGTATTATATCTATAAAAACTAGTGTCATATTTGACATCCTATTGTACAGAAATGATTTTAGGGGCAGTCTCCTTAAGGTCAGAAAAAAAAGAGGTCGTAGTATTGAAAAGGCTACCTCTTATAACAGTTTTAGCGTGCTCTTACAGGAATCAGTTTTAACAAGTAGAAGACTTCAAAGGAAACCAGTTGAGAATGCTCCAAGAGCATTGCCTGAACGAACTTAAAAAGAATGGAGACGGAGCAGGAATGATAACTGTCATTGTTCCTACATGTAAATCTTTATCCGCACCTTCTGCTTCTTCCAAAACTTCGCAAACTATCAACTCTCTATGACTTACGGTTCACGAGGTATGGCTCCTTAAGAGCCGGCGGGAGTCAAGTGACCTTGACAAATCGAAGATATCGCAGTGCAAAGTGTTTCCTTATTTTGGCAACAGATGGGGTTGTCGCTGAAATGCCGTCAAAGCAAATGCACCCGTCCTTTTCCTTCGTTTTACCCTGCATGTGGTCAAAGTTGGACAGCGTAGGAGGGGGATGGTTACGGCTGTAAATGGGACAGAAGAGTGAAATTCTTTTCTTTTGGCTAAAAGAGAAACAGAACTGAAGAAACAAATAAATAAGAGGGACCAACATGATATCAGCCGTCAGCTCCCTGTCAGAGAGCCACTCAAATATCTACAACGGTCACAAACATACCATAGAGAACTAAATCACTTGTCGCCTGTCTCTTTCTCAAAAGATTCTACCTATGGTAAATAACAGAATAGTGCGGGAAGAATCTGATATAAAATGAAGAACCATGCCAATGTTAAAACACACACACACACACACACACACACACACGGGAGACTCGATATTCTAATTTATTTAGAGCCTTCGTGGTTTAAAAAAAAAAAAAAAAAAAAAAAAAACTTGGAATTGAAAGGCAGAAAACCCAGACAAAGATTTGAAAGGTATTGGCAATGTGAATCATTTTTTTTAGTGGAATCCATTTCCTTATTTTCTTTTCAAAATATGACCACCAGATTTACCCTCTCTCTCGCCTTCACATTCGAATGGTCCTGGGTTCGATACCAGTTGCTGACCATCCTGAGTTTTTCCTATTATAACAGGAAAAAGCCGCAATGTTACATTCAGCCTTGGGGGCCGGCTTAGAAGGACAGGAGGAAGCACATGCCCTGCTTGATGTTGGTTTTTATTGGGGGAAATAGACCACTTCATTAACAATAGAATTAAAAGATGTGTCACTCATGTCCAAAACTATTGTCGCATGTCTATAAATATGTTATTGTAGGAATATAATTTGATAACGAATTCACCCGGTATTTCTTATAATGTTAGTATGCTTACAATTGGCAAAGACATGTATGTGGCAAATTTCATGTCAAAAGAGCAGTAAATAAGAACAATAAAACGAAAACAAAACTTTCGTGTCCATTTAGCAACATTTTACGGTGTATTTTACTCATTCTAATCTTCGTATTTATAATTACTGTATTTTCCTATGAAATTTACCACATATATTTCCCGATTGTACACATAGTATCAGTATTAAAAGTCTCCTGTAAAATCATTATTACATGATATTTTTACAAGAAGACAGTTATAGATATGCGACAATCATTTTGAACATGAGTGTACAAGGATGTAACAGGTGTTTGTTTCAAACATTAAATAAGTGTTCGTATAAATTGAACTTGTTCCCTGACGTCATAGAACTAAGAACTGTTGCAGAGCGATGTAAGTCCAGTGACAATACAATATTCCATTCTTACTTTCATACTTTGCAATATATCTATTTATTTTAAACGCAAATTTTAATATGTTTTTATTTTCAACTTCCTTATTCTAAAATAAATACTAGCCTTTAACCAGCCCTGGTATCCCTGGTTGCATATCACTTTAGGATTTGAAAAAGGTGTCCAACGAATTAAAAAAAAATGATAAGACACCTTTTAAAGACATTCTTTTGTTAATAAATTCCCACTAAAAAGTTAAAAATAATTTTGTTTATGCAAGACTAAATAAAAAGAATGGAGTGCGTCAATTTAAGAATTTATAAAGTAACTGTAAGCCTATATGAGAGCGCATCCCTTTTTTTTAGTCACGCATAAACATTTTTTTTAAAAACTTTTAAGTGCGACTTGATTAATGAAAGAATATCTTTAAAATGTTTATTATTATCTTTTTTTATTATTGTTAATGTTTGCGTCCTTGGCATAGGGTGTTTATTTTGGTAAGGTACCGTATGGTACGTTTCTATACTAGTAGGGTATATTAAAATTTAGTTTCCTATGCGTTACTACATACATTAAAAAACATTTTTTTAAAAGAATTACTACCGAATATTACTACCGCTCCGCTAATAAGAGGGAGACAGATTGAGGATACCAAACACCCCTACCGTTGATTGAGAAATATTTAGGTGTCGACACTGATGAGCAACATCTACATATGAATTTGAATGTTTTATGGGCTTTAGACAATTGATTCAGACCGGGAAACATGGGGGACAGAATGTTGGAAGCAAGTAGTCCAGTCCCTAGTTTGAATGCCTGGAATGAGTAAGGACTCTTCCCCCCTTGGTAAAACCTGCCGAAATTGGAAGCAATATCAAAGAAGCACTGCTTCGAAAAAAGAGGGAGCAAACATGCATAAATAGTCAGAGTCGGATTTAGGTTTAGTGGGGCCCCAAGCTGTTGAAGGTAATGGGGTCCTTTATGTGTCCAGATGAACATACGCACCCTACATACAGCAATGAAGAAACTAGAGATAATTTAGGAAGCAGACTGGTTGAAGGAGCCCTATTAATTACACAAACGTAGGCTACACAGCAGGAAGCACTGTTGCTACGTATATATAAGTTTTACTTTATTTTTTTAAATTTTCTTATATTTTAGAAATCCAATTTTTCTTTAGATTTTGGGGCCCCCAAGAGAGCGGGGCCCTAAGCTATAGCTCGTTTCGCTTACACGTAACTCCGGCACTGTAAATAGTATACATATACAGGCGCGGATCCAAGGGTGGCTATAGAGGCTATAGCCCCCCCCCCCTTGACGCTCAGGTATACACTGGATAAAATAGGCTTCAATCCTGTTTACTCTGGATAAAGAGGCAAACTATGGTTTACCTCCTCCCTTGATCATATCCTGGATCCGCCACTATATATATATATATATATATATATATATATATATATATATATATATATGTACATGTATGTATGTATATAAATGTGTGTGTCTAGTATGTTGTACGATGGAAGCTGATGAAAGAGCTTTATACCATATTATTCTTGATTTTTTGACAGGTAAACAAAGAATATTTCGGGAAATAATCTATCCTAAAGATTATAATAATGTATATTATTTTTTCTCTTGCATGTATATTCTTAGCCTGCAGGAAGTTTTCATTTTTTTCTTGGAATAGATAAACGAAGACTTTGGTTCGGCTTCTCCTTCACAAATTTTTGTCGAAAGGTTGACTTTATCGCTACAAACACAAATTACTTCTTCTCACAGAAACCATCTACAAACACACTGTACTGCTGAAACAGAAACCATCAACCAAAGAGGTCATAAATTTTGCCATTCCTCGTGTTTGAAGTTTCCGTTCTTCACAATGATTTCCTTCCTCCCGCCCCTGTTAAGAAGTTTAAAGTAGATTTTCAAAAGGACTGGCTCCCGCTGAGAAGGAAAGGGGGATGAGGAATGACTATAGTGCCATCTAGCAGTTATACGGCCAAGTACGTGAACACGAAAAAATCTGATTTCTGATTTCTGTAGATTCAATTATGAAGGATATAATTTCTCATCGATTGTGAAATGGATGACTTTGGAAACAGCGAAAAAATAGTACAGTAGCGCACAAATACAAAGATTGTACTCCATTCTCAAAAAAGTCCGGAGTTTTTAGCTCTTTTCCTTACTGTAAAAAAACAGAAGACTTTTCCGTCTGATTTTGATCATTTTCTTATGGGAATTTGGATTATAATTATCTGTATTTATAAGAAGAAAATATCACGCACAGCGTTCAAATTGCACCTTTAAAATGAGATGCATCATATTTAGTGCGCTACTGAGACATTTTTGCGAAAGAACGAAATGAAACCGTGGTTTGCCTAAAAAATAGTTGAGATCCCATGTTAAATTGAACACCAATATTCCGGCCGCTGTGGCGCACTCCTTCTCCCTCTTAAATCTCTAGAAAGTCGAACTTTTTTGGCCAATATTTGAGGAACGGCGGCCAGTTAGTTAGTGGCCACCGGTTACTATTTAATACCAAAATATTCACCATCCTCTTACGTATTGATCAACACCAATATGATCTCTCTATAACTTACGGTTCCCGAGATATGGCTCTCTTAATCTCCGGAAATCGGCCAATTTTTGGCCAATATCTCGGGAACAGTAAGAGTGACGCGAAAAATTCCATCACTTTCTCAGATAATTTTTGATGGTCTATCGAATGAAGGGCTCAAAATTGAAAAAATCGCGAATAACACAGACATAGAGAATTCAGTAACAATTTTTTAAAGTTAGTTGGAAACAACTTTTGCTTTGTTCTTATTTCATGTATAATTACTTTTACCAGGAAAAAAGGAATCTTCTGCACATGTCTTCAAACATGATAATCACTCCTTCGTACTCATTCCAATCTACCTTCTAACCGAAAAAAAAAAAAAAATGTAGTAACTTCTCAACTGATAAATGTTGTTTGACTAATTTAGATGAAAGGAGAAATCACATTGGAGAACTAGATGGGAGCCACAAATGATTCAACTTATCGGAACGAATCCTTGTTTGGAGGAATCGAATTCGAAAACCAAACCAAAGAACTTGGAATAATTCAACATTGCAAAACCAAAGGAACTGTTCCGGATGATTCTAGGGTTTATGTTATTATAGTGGTTTTCAAAGCTAAACCAAGTTTTCTTATCAGCAGTAAAACTGTCATATGGTTTTTAGCGGCCACGTGCGGTTTGTCAACCAGTTGGATGTTGCCGGTATTACAAAAGCTTAGCCGCTCTCGCTGTCGCCAGGGTAAACAATGAAGTCTCGAACTATTCTTTCTGAGTGTTGCAAACCAATAAGCAGATAAATAAAACAAGAATAACCATTTAAAATAGGAATAAAATACATACAGGTCATTCAACAAGTAATATTCTCTCCTTTTAATAATAATAATAATAATAATAATAATAATAATAATAATAATAATAATAATAATAATAATATGCTAGATTTTACGTCCGAGCCGTTTCGGGCTACTATGCATTTTCGGTAATGCTCGGAAAATAGAATAGATCCTGGACCGCACGTTGGACCGATATTGTATTTTTACCCGTATGAATCTGGTTTGCCCGATTGAACCGTATGAATAGGGTTGACTTGATAATCCCGTTTTTATGAAAACAAGCTTAGTCTGCCATTATTGTAAATGATGTGTTGTTTCACTTTATTATCATAACACAAATTGTTCTATTATCATGCACGAATTCATTAGGAGTCTATCGGGTCAAACGGTCCAAACAGGCCAAACATGGATCAAACGGGTTTATCAGGTCTAAGGATCGAGTAAACCAAACGCAATGGGTATCGGGCGGGTACAGTTTACCCGAAAAGTTCAAGCACTAATTATAGGTTAAAGTCAATACTTAAGAGCTCTTTTTTTTTTTTTTTTTTTTTTTTTTTTTTTTTTTTTTTTTTTTTTTTTTAGTTAAGCGACCAACGAACTTGCGGATACATAAATATAAATGCTCAAACCTAAATTATTGCATTATATTATTGCAATGAGCATCAACATGATTTACTATTAGAAGTTAGCGTAATGCACTAATGTTAGTCTTTTATAAATGTTATTATTATTATTATTATTATTATTATTTGTTTATGCCCTTCATGCAACTTAGAATCAATCTCACATAAAGCACTATATCAGACCTGATTGATCATTATTTTCAAAATTCTCACATAAATAGATAAAATAAACAATTGGAACACTTCAAGAGTTCAAAACATGTCGAGGACGATTGATCTATCTCTATGACAACATGATCTTTATCTCCATCAAAAATATTTTGCAAGACACGATAACTTTGTTCAATGTCCTGGCAAAACATTATTATTATTATTATTATTATTATTATTATTATTATTATTATTATTATTATTATTATTCGACAGGCCATCTGTCTATAATGACAATTTAAAACTTTTTGCTTAAAAAGCATTCTATTAAGTACCTAGATCCGCATATGTATTAATGTATGCAGGTTAATATCTGAGTAATAAAGCTATTATTATTAATTTCTTGTGTATAGTATCCTAATTTGTAGTTTGTCTAGTTTTTATACACGTGATGAATCACACTAGAAAGAAACTGATCAATTGTATATTGACCTGTCTAACTATATCTTAAAGTTAGAAATAATATACTGTACTTACAAGCAAAGCAGATAAACAGGCAGAATCTTTATTAAGCCTATTACTAATAGTACATATTCTTATTAGCAATAATAATAATAATAACTAAATTCCTGGCGCAACAGCCTTTAGAAGACCTGGACTTACGGCACTCATTTCTGTGGGGTAATGTGTTTAGAGGTCTGCACGGGCTCGGGCTACTATGATAACCGTAATGGGGTTAGCCATAGTGAGAGCTTTATACATTTCTACCTGAGTTGGAGCGGTAACGCCGGAATCTAGTTACAATGAAGGATTTATGGCAGGGACAAGTAAACCCTTAGATCTTGACCTTCGAGGAAAAAATTGGTTATGTTTTGTCGCGTACTATAAAGCTTTAGGCTGGCTACGACCAATGGACTTGGCTGTGAATCGGATCCCATATCGTAGCCAAGGGGCTAACACACTCATTTTTTTTCATACGCGCAATCCAGAATTCAATCTCCGATTGGTTTTGCCCCAGATACAAATTCAGTAGTGCTGTGGATTCCACTTTAAGAGTCTATCCCGGCGAAGTTAAAATAGCGCTAATTTTACAGTAATTATGTGATATCTTCAAATAGATAAAAGATAATTGAAATATGGAACAAAAGCGCCCTAGACAGTATTATTTTGCGTGAGGTACCGTTATCACAAGTCACCTAGTGGCTTTCCGTTTTCAGCTGTTTAGAATCGCGAAAATAAATGCCGATTTTCAAAATGGCTCGAAATCGAAAGCAGATAAGTGAGTCGTGATAACGGTATCTCATGTAAAATAATATTGTCTAGGGCGCTTTTGTTCCACATTTCGATTATCTTTTACCTAACTGAAGATATCACATAATTACTGTAAAATTAGCGGTATTTTAATTTCGCCGGGATGAAGACTTTTAAGCCTGAGTACTGAAAAACAGGCAATAAGTTCTAACAAATCAATTAATTTTGTCCATCTTTTCCACTATTGTTATCATTATCATCATATCATGTTTCTTAACTTTTTAGCACGCATAACCTTTGGATGTAAAACTAACTAAAGCAAACAGTAAATATATTGGACATGATTTTGTTTTTTGGCAACCCTGCTATAAATATAGAAGACTGGATATACGTACTCTTGCTTTGTCTCGGGGCCGCGGTGGCTCAGTGGTAGAGCGTTCACCTCTCGTGCTCGGGGTCCCGGGTTCGATCCCAGCCCCCGCCAAGTGGACTTTGTGGTGGACAAACACCGTGTTCGTGGGTTTTCTCGGGGTTCTCCCGTTTCCTCCCACTTTCTTCATTCCACCATTTCATTCATTTCTCATCATCACCGTCTCCTTTAGCCTAACCGGCATAACCGTGGGACGTAAAACTCAAAGATTTCATTTTATTTCTTGTTTTGTCTCTTCCTGATAAGTAGATATGACCCTGGGAGCGAAAAATCTCTGGCAGGATAGTACTTTGACGGGCACGGGTAAGATAAACCATATATTCTAAGTAAGATTGACTGTAAGTGCACGAACCATAGCTCCATCGGCGCCCTACGTTTCTGCTATTTGCATGCCTTTACAGCTCAGTTTTCTATGTTCCTCGTTGGGTCATTAAACGAATTCCTTAGTGTAAGCAAGCTAGTAAATGTGGGTAAAAAAAATCTCTAGGAAGTTTCAGTGGAATAATATACTCTAACTTCGTAAGTTTGCTTTATTGCATAATTTTATGTAATACAAAATATAACGATTTCAAAACCTTTCTATCAACTTTATACAAAAAATCTTATTTGATTTTAACAAATTAATTACAAGAAATTCTTTTTCATTAAATGTTCGCAACTATAATATTTCACTACAAGAATTTGCACCTCAATCATGTCGATCTGAGTAAGACACTACTATTCATTCCATCTAACCTAATAGGTGACCAAAACACCACTACGCTCTCGTACAGAGTCTGATAAGATGATGCTGAAATGGTAAGCGATGACAGGGTTGAAAACTCAAAGGATACTTACAGTATTCATTTCATACTATATAGTTTTATGTGAATATAAAAGCAAACACAGTTTATATGAATGCAGTATCAGAGCGATAATATGATAACGACGGAAATTTCAATGATTAGGAAAAACTGTTTCGTCCGACCTCCTCTAATAATCAATCCTCTACAATTTAGAAAAAAAAAAAAACTTTTGTTATGAGGCAATTGCGTGATATCCTACATTAGTAACTTAGATACTTGGGAGAAAAGTAAACTAATGTATCAAGTATTTGCGAGAGGTAATCTGTACTAAGATACCACAGCCTACAGCTCGCATTTCTGTGTCCTAATTGAAACCAAACAATGGGTTCAAGGACGCTGTTAAAATAAGAAACAACTTTCCATGTGGGCATTGGAGATGTTGGTGTTGTAAATAGAAAAGTGTTTGTGTACTGTTACGTCTGCATGACCAGTAGCGTAGTGGGTACACAGTTTTCACTAACCTTCTTGTCGATCACCTGTAAAGGTGATGCTCTCATGAAGTCAGATGTTCTTAGTTCGAATAGTGGGAGTTGTATGATCACTTTCGAGCTGGGCTCACTACTTATTTGACTTCCCTTTTTTAACTAAAATAAAGGGATTTATTTTGACCTTAGAACTGAATGAGTTGATCTAGTTTGAGGAATGTTGTGCAAATGTATAAATTAATTGTCATGACCTTAAGATTAATAAACAAGGGTCTACAATGAGCAAACCTGTGTGAGTTTGAAATTATTCTAATGGCATTTTGCTGTATTAGAAGAATATTGTTTTACATGACAACTGTTGCCCCAAAATATAAATTATACTTTGAAAGAAAGCGAAATAAGCTGATCAGTTATCAGGAACATGATTTTCTTAGTTGCCTCAATGAACATATTATCCTTGAAACTCTACAAGAAGTGTAATAAATATGTGGTTCCCATGATAACTTACTGTCAATATAAACACTATGTGATCAAAAGTATCCGGACATCCACAAAAACAAACGTTTTTCATATTAGGTGCATTGTGCTGCCACCTACTGCCAGGTACACACTATCAGCGACATCAGTAGTCATTAGACATCGTGAGAAACCAAAATGGGGCACTCCGCGGAACTCACGGTCTTTGAACGTGGTCAGGTGATTGTGTGTCACTTGTGTCAGAAGTCTTTACGCGAGATTTCCACACTCCTAAACATCCCTAGGTCCACTGTGTGTGATGTGATAGTGAAGTGGAAAGGTGAAGGGACACGTACAGCACAAAAGCGTAAAGGCCGACCTCGTCTGTTGACTGAAAGAGACCGCCGACAGAAGAGGGTGGTAAAGTGTAATAGACAGACATTTATCCAGACCATCGCACAGGAATTCCAAACTGCATCAGGATCCACTCCAAGTACTATGACAGTTCGGCGTGAGGAGAGAAAAACTTGGATTTCATGGTCGAGCGGCTGCTCATAAGCCACACATCATGCAGGTAAATGCCAAACGACGCCTCACTTGGTGTAAGGAACGTAAACATTGGACGATTGAACAATGGAAAAACGTTGTGTGGAGTGGCGAATCACGGTACACAATTTTTCTTGGAGGGGGCTTGCACCCCTTGTTGTTTTGCGTGGCACTCTCACAGCGCAGGCCTACATTGATGTTTTAAGCACCTTCTTGCTTCCCATTGTTGAAGAGCAATTCGGGGATGGCGATTGCATCTTTCAACACGATCGAGCACCTGTTCATACTGTACGGCCTGTGGCAGAGTGGTTACACGACCATAACATCTCTGTAATGGACTGGCCTGTACAGAGTCCTGATTTGAATCCTATAGAACACCTTCGGGATGTTTTGGAAAGCCGACTTTGTGCCAGGCCTCACCGACCAACATCGATACCTCTCCTCAGTTTAGCACTCCGCGCCATTCTCCAAGAAACCTTCCAGCACCTGATTGAAAGTATACTTGGGAGAGTGGAAGCTGTCATCAAGACTAAGGGTGGGCCAACATATTGAATTCTAGCAGTACCGATGGAGGGCGCCACGAACTTGTAAGTCATTTTCAGCCAGGTGTCGGGTGCATCGTCTTGTATATATGGAAATGCATCAGGAATGTCTTCAAGAGGAAGGAGTGGAGGTGCATCTGTTCTCCTAACATATTTCCTCATATCATTATCAGCCTTGTAAAGTGGAGATATCTTGTACTTATCTCTATATAGATTGGGTAAAATGAAACAAACAAATGCGTAACGTCGCTTGCTCAAATGTTTCTCTTGTAGCGTTTATTGCCGCCTGTTCAAAGTCAGGCAAATTCTTGCACACGAAACTCGAAGGAATAATCTTCAGCTTTTTTGTTGATTTGCTGAATCATAGGTGTGTACAATGACAGAATTTTGCTTTGCAATACGCAGAACAATTGTAGAAAAATGTCCGAAATACCTTCCGTACAATGTATATAACTATGAAAATAGACGTGGACAAATTTTAAATGTTCCATTCATCACTATCCTTTCGTTCCTTTTGCTTTACAGAAATTCCCTTTCACTTTACAATGTGCTGATATACCAGCCACCTTGATTTTCTCAATAATTTATAAAATAATTTGTTTGTTACTTACAATTTGTATATGTCATTACAACATTAGGATGGAATAAATTTCTCAACATGTAATACAAACATTGGCGTGCTTCTGGTGCAGTATAGGCTTTCCACAAACTTTGTAGAAAATAGTGTCTCATTCTGCGAAACAGGAACACACGCCCATGAACGACTATTCGTATTAACTGTTTACTTTATGAGCAGAGTTTCTGATGTTACTAGATGTGAAGTTCTTTCTTAAAACTCAGTGCTTTGACTATTGAAACCGTTTTATGAGAAGAATCATACAATATTAGAAGTAAAATATCATATTATGAGATACGTATCAGCTAGATTTCTTACAATTGTTATCATCATTGCTATTACGACTACTATGACTATTATGGACAACAACTACTAATTTATTATTATAATAATTTATATTAGGAGTAACAGTTGAGGTTTCTATTACAAGTGCTGTATGAAATTAACTGTAAAACTGAAAAGCATTTAATTTCCGATAACTGAATTTTTTGTAAAATTAACCTTTAAAACACGTATTCAGGTATAAAATACTACCATTTTTCTACTTTAAAAATTCATCCTTAAACGAAGAGTTAAGAATACGTAATCTAATATTTGTATTTCCAATATAATAATATTTTTGCACATTATTTTTATCGTATCTGCATGAACCAAACAGTTGAAACACAAAATGTGGCGCATTTATATTTTATTTTATGGAAAGGAGTTTGTTGCAATCCTTAATTCAGTTAAACACTCACTTAAGGAAAAATACTTTACGGATTACTCTTGAAAAAAACCTTATCAAAACTGTCATTGGTAATTATGAAATATAAAATATTTAATGGAGGTATCTAATACCTCTATACCTATTTAAGGATTAAGGGAACAGCAATGCCTTCTCAGCAATGTTAAATGCGAGCAAATTGGGTGGAAATCTAAATTTTACACAATACTATATTTTCCAGAAAGCCCCACTCCCCGAGTAAATCAATGACTTACTTTTCCTTTTGAAATAGCAGAGGGGGAAGCAGGAGTTTGTTTTGATTGCCTATCACCTTAGATGGAATGAACAGTAAACCTTATTTTGAAGTAATCACCACCAACCCTTATTAAACGGAAACTCCATGTACCTTTCAAATCAGAAACACTAGCAATTACCTATCAGAATTAGCGCAATTTGTCTTAATTTATTTGGCACTTTTCTTTTTAATCTAGGAATTCCCTGTTGTCTGTCAGTGTGTCTTAGTTCACATGAAGGAAACAGTCGCAGTTATGGGTAACAATAATTAAACGCCAGGCTCCTGTAAAACATGGAAATAGACATATTAACACACACACCAAAATTAACAATAGCTTATCAATATTTCAAAAACAAATATTTTCTTTCTCAAGCACCTCAATATGAAGACATCATATTAATTTTTAAGTGGCTACAGTAAATAATAGCAATTCGTCTACGTTAATCTTACAATTTTCATTAACATAACTTCCATGTCTTACACCACATGATAAGTACATGATATTTGTAAACCTAACATGTCACACCATGATATGGCTTATTTACTGGTATATATCAATTTATTCTTCCGAACTGTCCTCCAGTATCTAAATTTCTACTCCTTTAAGTTGTATCAAACACTTGCGCCTTTCTCCCGTGGCCGGTGGCATGGTCCTGTAGCCCAGTTCTCCTGGAGAATGTGATGAAGAATGGCCTACGACGGGGTATCGTAAAGTTTTAATCATCACCAAGAAATTATTAAGATATGATGGTGAAATTTTGTCAGTGTTATGTTTGGTTCTTATGCGCATGATGTTAAGGAAATTAGCTCCTAATTGTTGTTTATTTTTTACAGGATGTGCCAAAATGACCAAAGTGCAAGATGGATAAGATTGGGGATCGCAGTGTGATAAAGTTCCCGCATGTGAAAGGTAATAATGCCCGACAAATTCATGACGAGATGAAGGCTGTGTATGGCGATGTTTATCCATCTTATGACATCACTGTAAAGTAGAAAAGCAAATTCCAAACTGGTCATATGTCCCTCACAGACGACCCATGACCTGAAACACAATCCCTGACGGACGATGCGGCTACTGTGAAGAAAGGAGAGTGTTTAATCCTCGAAGACAGACTTGCAACCATCCAAACGATTATGAATGAGACTGGTCTCACTTACGGTAGGTGTGGAAAATTAACCATGACAAACTTCAATGTCTTAAGGTATCTGCGCACTTGGTTACTCGTTTGCTGATACCTTTTCAGAAGCAAGCACGGTAAGCACCTTTCCCAACAGATGCTGATGCTGATGCTGTTAGAATAAGATAAGGAGTATTTTTTCGGGTGTCTGTTAACCTTGGATGAAACGTGGATATATCAGTTATTAAGATGAGTAGAATTACGTAAATAACCACGTCTCAGAAGGTACATTTACGAAGTGTCCCCGCGGGATTCGTGTAAAATTGATTCAAATGCAAAGTTCCCCGCGGCCCAATGTATATTGTACTAATTTTAGCGGCCCATACCGGTAATTTGATATTTATGGGCCTTCATATATCCAGAACTCAATTATACACTACTATAACACTCGGGCACAAAATTGCTTTTAATTTCTTTAGATGTAACTGGACATGAATGTGGCAAAACAAACTAGATCAAATACTGTTTCTCTGACACATGTTACACACCCTGGCCGCCATATTGGATTCAACATTCCGTTTTTCAAATGGGAATAGGTGCAAGTGATACATTAAATTCATTTACAATTGTCTTCGAAATTCATTGGTGTAGTGAGTTCTACCGTAGCTTGCACCGTTTGCAAGGTATTGCATGTTGAATGTCAGGCACTTCAAGAATATTGAACGAAATAGAAAGTTTTGCAGGGCGCCATGTGTATATGCAATCTTTTACGTGATTTATCGTTGAAATATTCTCCTCAACGTACATACATACAGCCCCATAGACGTCAATATGAAAATGGTAGGTCTTCACCCAAATCTGGTCGTACCTGGATTTACATTAGGCATTTTGACGATAATACAATACTTCCTTGTTATAGTATAGCATGGAAGTAATAACAATCATTCACAGAAATGTAATAAGATTATCACACCAATGTTGTAAAGAGTTTTTTTATACCTACAATATTTTCGAGTTAGAAATTGTTTTGATTTGTCAACATCAAAAAAGTATACGCGTAACTGGTATTACTCTGCAATATCTATTCGCGAAGTGCCTGGAGGGATTTAACATGCAATATCTTCCAAACGTAACAAGCTAGGGTAAAATTCACTACACCGGTGAATTTCCGAGAAAACTGTACATGAATTTGATGTATCACCTGCACCTATTCCCATTTGAAAAACTGAAAGTTGAATCAAATATGGCAGCCGGGGTAGATAACATGTGTCAGAGAAGCAGTAGTTGACCCAATTTGTTTTGCATATGTCCACATTCATGTCCAGTTAAAAAAAAAAAAAAAAAAAAAAAAAAAGTATCTGGCAAATTTCATGTCAAAAGAGCAGTAAATAAGAAAAATAAAACGAAAATAAAACTTTCTTGTACATTTAGCAACATTTTGTTTTACTTATTCTAATTTTCGTATTTATAATTCTTTTCCCATGAAATTTACCACAAATATACATTTCCTGATTATACACATAGTATCAGTACTAAAAGTACCCTGCGAAATCATTATCAAATTATATTCTTACAAGAAGACAGTTATAGATATGCGACAATCATTTTGGACATAAGTGTACCTTGTGAGACGTGGTTACTGACGTTAATAATAATAATAATAATAACAACAACAACAACAACCTGATGCCTCATAAACGACGATGAACTACGTTAGCTCTGAGATAACAAAGAGATCGCCACGTATATTGACACCCGAGTGATATAGTGCCTTAAATGTTGGAAATAAACACTACTGCGCAATGTGACGAGAATGTTTCAAATTCAATACATTTGTATCTATTAAAGAACTAATCAACTTAACACAAATGACTGAACAACTTTAAATTTACGAAGATTTTATGCAAAATCTACTGCAATTATCCACCATAACATATTTTCATTTCGACAGAGGACACATAGGCTACGATCCTATTTCCGGTGATCCTGGTTCCAATAATTGATCATAATCTTTCGATATTTGGAACATATTTGATAGGATTTAGCATACCATAACTATCAGCTTCTTCCATGGCAGTATGCCACGCAAGCCGTAAAAGGATTTTCCTAAGATTTAGTGAATTGCGACAGTTTATCTATTAGTTCCTTCTGATGCTAATATTGAACAGCTCTCTGTAAACTACAAAGATTAACATATTTACAACAGGCTACAGAGATTTCCGTTCGGACGCATTTTAAGTTGCTGTGTAATTTCAAGTATAGAAATTACAAAATAACGGATGAAAGAAGTTTTGCAATCAGCATCATGGCTAAGTACACGTAAGCTATTCTCTTTGAGTATGAACTGAAACGAGACATTTCACAGTGCCGTAAATCGTATTCAATTGCTCCTTCAATGTTTCGAAAATTTTCTAGACAGTACAATCAATGAAAATTTCGTGTTTGCATAATGTTGGTTAGCTATATAACTATGCAATAATTCTTTCAGTAGCAGCAGAGATAGTAGTATAACTGATTTATCGGCAATAGTACAATGATAGCGAATAATTTTACCACAGATACCAGTTTCATTTTCTCAGCTATAATTTTGCATTTAAATAATTTTGCCGAGCATTGTTTGCCTTTATGAAGCTACCTATTATATTCCTTGCCGTGACTTCACCAGTGTGTGCAATACTGAACTGAATTAAACAAAACAAAACAAATAAAGTGCCGCGGAAAGGATTACAATGCAGTCAATCTTTCCTTAAAACATTCATTCCTGTTTTAATATGTAACTGTTAACTTTATCCCCTCCTCTCCCCGCTCCGTCAAGGTTAGAGCAGAGTTCCAAAAATCCATGCTTTGTAATTGAAATATATCCCGTACCTTTATAAAATACGAGGGATTAAAATAACAAATATTGCATTACAAACATGAATATTAATAGCATATTTGAGCGTATTGGTTTGTTTTTTACTGCTGTTTTACCCATGTATTTGAATACAGTATTTTGTTTTGTACAGTATTTCTGCTAACGCTCTCATACTTCCTCCTTAATATCTTATAATCTGGATCAACAACAGGTCTACAAGCAAACTTTTTATTTTCTACACTTTCGGATATACTATTTTAGTATAAGTGAGATTGGATAAAGTTATTTTCATATTTTTTGTGTTTTATATTTGTGAGTCAATTTCTTGGATTGCAGTGTTTTGATCTTTGTGTCTCCAAATACATTCTACGTTTATAATATTCAATATAAATAAAGATGAATCAATGTTGCATATTTGCCAGTGTGTGTGTCGTATTTACATTTTGTGCTTTCAATTGTCGGCTAACGAAATTCTGTTACGTACTATTACTAATTCATGATTGACTATGCTGCCGTGCTAAGCGAAAAGGCCGTATCTCCATTTCACATACTTTCGAGAAAATAAGCAAAACGCGTTTTGGCTTAGGCTGTACGTTCAAATTTGTTATATTTCGGTAAAACTTTATTAAATATATTTTCACGATCTAAAATTTGTGTGGTAACACAGTTAAATATTTTTGCTTATGAATTGCCACTTAAGGTCTTTTTGCTTACTTTCAGTTACAGCTTTGAACATAAGGTAAACACTCATGACGTCATTACCCCCACCTATTGGTCAAACCACGTCAATTTCACTTTAGATAGATGCAGAATTGTACTACGAACATTCCCATACCAATATCTCAATTTTCGAAAAATGTGGAGTTAAGGTCTTTTCGCTTAGGACGGAAGTATGAAACCAATCTACTTCCATGGTTCATACTATTTTGATAACAGAAACATAATATTTTAATTGTCGATAATATTCTACCTGCCAGTACAAATTTTCTTTGAAAATTATACTTGAATTTTGTAAATTTCGACTAGTTTGATATAGGCTTACTTTGAGTGCAACGAAATGTTTACCTTCATAAGCTGATTGTACTTGATAACTCATATTGCATTTTGAATACATTGCCACCTGAGTTAAATAACATTACTTTACTTAAGTTTTTGTTCTAATTCGTGGATAATTTAGAAGTTGTGTACAATTTTTAGTAGTCAGTCTTCAATCGATTCTCGTTCCCCGTATTGAATGTTGCAGAGTTTAATTTCCGGAACTAACTTGGGATTTCTACTGGAGCACCTTGATTCTTTTAGTCAATATATGAATTGTTTGTCTTCTAGAATATGGAAGATTCATAACAAGAAAGTATTTAATGCCCTATATTTGATTTATGTTGATGCGTGTATATAGTGAAAAAGTATAATTGTGGTTCATGTTAATTTTGATGGCTTTATATGTATACATTTAACGTAAGAAGATGCCTTCATTTATTATAAAGATTGGTATTTATGGGAAAATTATTACTCACCTTTAGTGTGTCTGATGTGCTCTCTCCTCGAAGTAGCCTAAATTGTAATCCACGAATCACTTAAAATCCGGTAAGTGGTCATTCACTCGAATTTACTAATGTGAACGAGAGCATAAATCTCTATATTAAAATGCTACGTTTATGTGTTACAAGATTTGAGCTTACTTCCGGTTGGAGTTTATAATTCATGTAGGATCAGTGTTTTCTTTCTTCTTGCATGCAGTATGTAATAAACAAACACATTACACACACAATTAATTACAATGTCAAGAAAACTTTGTATGTTTGTGGCCAATCTTTTCAACATTAAGTTCTCGGGAACCACAGGCTCTAGAAAGATGCCGCTTTTATTGGTCGATTGCAAATTTTGTGTAGATTGTTCAGTTCTAATTGAGTATTTTTTAAAAATATCCGTTATTTCTTTATTACATTTTTTAGGGGTAAACTGGAAGTATTGAAATTAAAAAAAAAAAAGAAAAGTAAAGCATCATATCCTACGGGTTATACATTCCAACCAGGGGCGGATCCAGGGGGGGGGCGATCGCCCCCCCCCCAGAAGAAGAAACTTTCTTATTGTTTATATATAAATAAAACCCATCCCAAAGTTTGGAGCCCTTAAAAGTAGCAGTATGACAACCCACCGCCCCCCCAGAAGTCGGTCCTGGATCCGCCCCTGATTCCAACACAACATAGTTGTAATGCTCCTAAATTTAGTCATTATAATATAATACTAATCTATTTAAAATACCATATACCACTATAAATACAGGGGTTGTACATCTCCTACGCGTTTGTTTTATGGCCAAATGATAATGAAAAACGAAGGATAACCATTTCTCCTGTCTACGATGAATCTTTATTGTTTGAAGTAACTGCATGCAAGAAGAAAGAAAACACTGATCCTGCAGGAATTATAAACTCCAATCGGAAGTAAGCTCAAATCTTGCAAACGGTGTGAGATATTGAAAAAATAATCGAAAAAATCTCCTCTTTATGGTACCCCTTGCCGATTTTTATCAAGACGTCTTTCACTTGTGTCTGTAAAGGGACATGTACAGATGTTGTAAGGCAGAGGTGCCCACAAAGGGGGGCTATGACGCAAACTGTGTCATTGAAATATTTGGGGGGGTTAAAAATCTATATAAATATGTTTGAGGGGGTGTAAAAATTAATCGAAAAGATGTTTTTTTTTTCATGGAAGGACACCTACGGATAGACAATTGGGGGGTGCGTCATGGACATAAGGGAAGGGGGCAAGGAATGACAAGGAGATTCATGCTTATATGTGAATGATGCGCTGTGTAGAGAGCGCAGGTTCAGCTAGTATTCATTAAATCGTTGAAATATATACACATATTAGAGCTATCAATTATATTGTAAAACTAACTTCCTTGTCTTTTGTAACATCTGTCGCCGAAATCTGTACAACTTTGTTTATCTACAGACTGACATATGGAAATTATTGTTACGAAACA
Source organism: Thermobia domestica (assembly GCF_964235325.1). Taxonomy (NCBI): domain Eukaryota; kingdom Metazoa; phylum Arthropoda; class Insecta; order Zygentoma; family Lepismatidae; genus Thermobia; species Thermobia domestica. The sequence continues at coordinate 72,298,510 of NC_137470.1, read as the reverse complement.
GAAACTACCGATATTTAGAGTTTAATGTGTTATAACCTACAATAATAAAGGAAGATTTGTGAGTTGTTCTATATAATAATACGGAACTCTCAATTAACTTAATTCAGAATTGTAATTTAATCTTTTTTCGGTGTAATATCAAAATTCATATTTTAACATTTATATTATTTTTGTATAAGCAGTCGAAAGGCGGGAGGACATACATTATGACCTATACTTAACCCCTGATGTTAAATAATCAATTTCACTGACTCTAAAGGAACATACCGTAAAATCTACAGTTTTTATAGTTACTATAATATCAATGTCGATAACTTCTAAAATGTATGATTCTTACACGCTAGTTAATATTTTTTTATTTTGGTAACCCTGCCTGTCGAAGGCAGCATAAATACTATGAAACATATAATTCATACTCAGTTACATAGCAAAGATACTCATTTTGTAGCAAACATACTGAGCCATTTATATTTATCCAGTTTGAGAACTTTTGCTACAAAATGCAGCATAAAACACATTCTCAGATACATATATACAACACATATGTATATAGGATGTTAACGAACTATACAGACGAACTTCAATAGGTGATTTTTCATATATAAAAAAAATCTGAGCAAGGGCTGTCCAAAAGCGTGAAAAAATATATAAATTGTAACACGTGTTATTTCGAACATGAGAAACAATGGAGTGGCGATCTATATCGACAAGAAGGAAACTATGCACTTTCCTCTGCATGTCTACAAGAAGTGCTTTTCCTTATTTTAATTTAAGAAGTCATTTTTTAAAATAAATTGTTTCTCAGTATAGTTTATTAACACCCTACATATATAGGTAGATAGATAGATGAATAGATATAGATAAATAGTATTTACTCAGATTTAACGACTATCTGCAAATTACTGAAACTTAAATGAAGTTACACAAAAGTACTTGAGATTAAAGCTCTCAGAAAAGAAAAATAAATAACAAAATCATACCAATAACAGTTCTTCGAGTGTTCACCCACTTTTAGTAATTAACGATAATAGGTTTCCCATCGATATCAACGCTTAATCCTGTTGTATCCAATTTTACTTCATGAAAGCTTATTTTTGATGAATCCTATAAAAATGAAATATATATATATATATATATATATATATATATATATATATATATATATGTTGCAAATGCAAACCATGCAAAACCTATCGGTATAACACTGGATATATATATATATATATATATTGAAATTATATTACTCAAAATTAGCCTAACCAGGAATGTGCTTCCTAACTGTAAATGAGTTTTGAATAATTTGAAAGCCGATTATTAACATGCTGCGAAGTTGTAGCTGCTAATGGGGAAATGGCAATCAAGATTTGCGGTACGTAGACTCAGACAATAGGCAAATTTTAATTTTTTCAAGTGTACTTAAGCAATCCATAATAAAATTTGATGGCACTATACATAATAAAAAGGCTATCTAACAGCGCTTCAGTGACGTAAGGAATTGCCAACTTGTTATGTAATAGTTGTTTTCAAACGGAACTACGGCAAGTTTTATCTATACAAGACGATCGATAACAGTGAAGAAAAGTACATATCAAATACGTAGCAATGTTGTAAACGTTAAGAAAAATGAAATATTTAAGTTTTACGTCCCACAGTTATGCTGGCTAAGCTAAAGGAGACGGTGATGATGAGAAATGAATGAAAATGGTGAAATGAAGAAAATGTGAGGAAACGGGAGAATCCCGAGAAAGCCCACTGCAAACGTTAGGAGTAATTTGAGAAAACTCACTGCTACAGCCTTGGTCCATAGACTGCAGAATATATGGTTTCTCACGAAAGTACTTCTACAGAGGACTAACCTAACCTCAAGTACAGAAGTATGTACAACTGTGAGCAAAAATAAATGACGCGTCTCTTTATTTTGAAGTTTTTTTGAAAATATCTCAGTTTTCTTTATATTTTAGAAATTTCGGAAGGTTTCCCAGCAGGATAGGTTAATAACAAACCCGTTTTTAATATTTGTGTTAGATATTAGCTTAAAATAAATAAATTAGAAGCAAAAAACATTAAATCGACCGAAATTACGAGAATTACCAACTCTGCTAAAGTGGGAAATTTTCAAGAACGCGAGGGAATTCTGCAGTTCAACACGAAGCAGCGACATCTATGTGATTGAGAGAAATGTGAATTAAATCTACAAACGAAAATTTTAACGAAATATTTCTAATATGTCTTGTTACATGCATTATCTGCAAACTCCAAATATATGAATCTATACTAAATATTAACGTATAGATAGAGCAAAAAGTGGAAATTGCCTATGGAAAAGGACGAATTGGTAGCACGATCGTACTGAAAAATACGTCTTTACCGTAGAATAGGTTCGTTCACGTAAGAAAACAAATAGCTAGTCGGTTAAATCAACCAGTCTATATGCCGCAGGTTGCTGGTTCGAACCCGCATAGAAGTGGAATGGTTATTTTTATTACTATGGTTATTTTATTTATTTTTTATGTGGGAAAGAATCAAATTGTAACATGTGTGTAAAACTCATGACAATACCAAAAAAAAAAAAAAAAAGTTGTCGCACTTGCATTAGTGTTCCTAATTTTTGTTTGCAAACAGTTTCGTAATTATTTCCCTTGTGCTCTCTGCTCACTACATGCTCACTGGTGCATAACGAATGTTTTCCAGTAAATGTTAATTCTAATTTGGAGGATTTTATAAAGATTCACAATGTTTATCACTAGATAGTCATCTATCTACTTTTTTTTGGGACACTTTGATAACAGATTTCCCTATTAAATGTTTAATTTTCCTTGTATATATTTAATTACGGAAAAGTTTTAGAATGTATTTGTTTTAAATTGAAATTGTTTTGAATTTACCACATGAGGAAAGTAGCCCGAAGGAGGAGAACTCAAGTAACTGATATTCTACGTAAAAGCAACCAATTGTAGAATGCTTCTTACCTTCAGCACATAATCTTTACGTTAGAGAGTCGGACAGAAAAATCCTGTTTTTTCCTCCCCTATGACCACTCATCTTAAAGCTCTACATGTAATGATTCGTGTCACATAATTTCGGCTCCCCAATGACATTCATATTTAATAATAATAATAATAATAATAATAATAATAATAATAATAATAATAATAATAATTATAATAATAATAATAAAAGTAAAATTATTATTATTATTATTATTATTATTATTATTATTATTATTATTATTATTATTATTATTATTATTATTATTATTCCTGAATATGCCACCCTTACATAATGTAGTAATCTTAGACTTCTTAGTTAAAAGTGCTTTCTTTAGTAGGTAATAATTTGAGCAACCACGTAAGAAAATTTAAAATGTAGGAGGGGCACGACGTTTTACTTTGCCCCTCTGTTTTCAGCAATCTCCCAAAAGAAAGTATTCAATTTCTGACAAGCAGGGCAGACAAAATGAATAAGAAATATATTTATAGCATCCTTTCCTCCGTGAATGGAATATCACGTAGCATTTTTTATTCTACCGAAGATGACCATAGGCCGTTATGGTTAGGTAACAAAAGAAATACGTAATATATTTATAGCATCCCTTGACTTTAATATTACCGCTTCTTTATTTGTTCGAGGGCGCCCTACACAACCAAGGGTGACAAAAAGAATAGGTAAAGTGTCTAAAGATTACAAAACACATTATATTTTGTCAGAAGCATGGCAGTGTATACACAGCATTGCTTTAGTTAACAAGTGTTTCACCCTTGAGTCGCTTATAAAATTAGGCAGAATTAACTTTTGCCGATCGTTGCTCTAGAGGGATCTGTCCAGGATGGTTTGGTGTCGGGCTAATAACAATGAGTATGTTTATTTACATCACCGTTAAAGAAAAAGCAAACTTTCTGAAAGGAACTTACTTAGGAAATATCAGATCCTCCTTATAAGGAGTGCGATTTAAGTTAAGGTTACTGGCAAAAAGCATGCATGAAACGAAATCAACTCGTTTGATCTCAATGAAAGTTTCACCCTTTGCTCGTCATAGTATTTCACGAGTGTACGCGAAATTTGAACGCGTAAACTTGAAAGGGAAGCGAATGACAGCCGAACAGGCCAAGGCTGTCGGCTAGCGGCTTATCCAATTCTACGAGAATCAGTGCTTGCATTATTTTACTGCTGCTTTAAACCATTTTAAGTGCAAATAAACTTATAGTACAGTGCATAAAGTGTTGAAAAATTATGTGGAGACTGGTGAAATATCAAGAATGAAGAAATCTAGTCTACCAATTTCAAAATGCACACAAAAAGTGAGAAGTGAGTTTAGACGAGAACTCTTGAACAACCTCCATTTGTTAAACCGTTTTTAGGACGAAAACATCAAATTTCTGAATTCAGAGTAAAGAAAATCAAGAAAGAACACGGATTCAAGGTTGAAACATGTGAAAGTGAACCATTTTATACAGACGAACAGGGAAAGCGCGCTAAGGTCAACTGCCTCAAAACTCTCCGACAACAAGTTCGCGAACAACATTGTGATCATGGATGATGAAACTTATTGTAACCAAAACTTAGCATTCTCGCTTGTTTCCATGTATCGGTCGTACATTGATAAACGTCAAGTTACTCCTAGCAAGTTCGTAAAACCTAAAGACAGGTTTGCGATTCGATCTGGCACGCGATCGCGGCAAACGGCAAAGTTTCGCCTCCTGTTGTTCGAAATGGGACAATCGACGGTGACCGGTGTATTGAAAAGGTGTTGATTCCAGGCGTAGAAAAAGAATTGACCGTACACGACATTGTGTTTTGGCCCGATATATTTGCAACATCCTCGCATTACGTGAAAAAAAGTGCACGACTCACTTACAGACGCTAGTATCGGGTTTGTTGGCAAAAACGAGAGCATCCCAAAAGTTTTTCAGGCTAGACCCATTGAACGTCTTTGCGCTCTAGTTAAACCCAAAATGGCTAGAAGGCATACTTTCATCAAGAATATGAAAGATAGGCAAATAAAGTAGTCGGAAATATCAAAAGAAGTGGCAAAAGTAGTGGACAAGCGCTTTTCAGGAAGTTCCGGTTCAAGCTTCAAGAAATCGGCCGCAAAGTTGTCTACAGCGTCAAATAGTAAACTACTTCTTTTTCGGTTATCATTTGTTTATTATATTAAAATGTGTTGTGATTTCTCAAGAAATTAAAAGGTTATTACAAAAATTCAAAGTTCTCTTAACTTAAATTGCACTCCTTACTTAGCGAGAGCCCATTGTGAAAAATTGCTTCTGGTGTTATGGGTGAAAGTTCTATGGTACTATTAGAAAAATATATATTCCCGTTTCCACGCTGATGGTATAATTTCTGAAACAGTTATTGAATTATGTTCGAAGCATAGGCGTAAATAGCGCCCCCGCAACCCTGTGGCGTGGGGACTGCACAAGCTGCAAAGCCAAAAAAATATTATATATAGAAAGTACGCAGGGGCGGACCAGGCCAAATTTTCACCTAGGCAAAGTGACTTTTTGGCGCCCTCCCCCGTTGTACTAGCCTATATTTTACATTTTATCGTAGTGTTTTTAATAGTTTAAACCCATTTTTTTAAAAAGACATTCGTCACCTAGGAAAACTTCACAAAGAATATGGCCCGTTATAAACAATACGAACTCCGACCCCCCCCCCCCCCAATGCTTGGTCTAGTGGCTAGCATGCCTGCCTTCTCTGGTCCCGGGTCCAATTCCGGTGGGTTACTGTTAATCGATAAACGTGGTTCGCATTCCACTATAATCAGTATCCACATCTCCTTTGGCCACTAAGGCATAAACGTGAAACGCTAAACTCAAGCAAACAAACACACAATACTTACTCCCCTTCCACTCTTTATTCTACATGCCATCTCTCCATTTGTCGATACAGTCCCCTTAGTACTATGGAACTCTCTTCTTCCATGGTGAAATGCAAAAAGATTATGTAATTGCCGCTACTTTACAAGAATATAAACCAAAAAAGTCAGTAGAAAACACATTATAAAATTTACTTTTTGAGTCTCGTTTTGGCGCCCCGGGCAGTTGTCCGGGTTGCCAGGCCCTTGGTCCACCCTTGAAAGTAAGGACGCATAACTAAGGGCTGCCGAGGAGAGGTTAACCTTCATGTTATGCCACTGGTTTGACGTGTTTGAAATGTACAATAACTGATCGGTTAGTGAAATAATTTCGACGGTTACTGATATTTAAAGTTTAGCGAAGACAAAGTTACCTAACCAAATACATTTGATATCGCGATGTCACCATTTGATTTTTCCTCACACAAAAAAGAGAAAAACAGTAGTAATAAAAACCCTTACTCGTATTGTGCTCGAACTAACAACCTAATTCGTACAGACTAGTTGCTCTGACCAACTGAGTTTCAATTTCTTACGCGAAAGAAGTCTGTTATATTACGAGGCAAGCTTTTCATTATGATCGAGCTGTTAATTTATTCTTTCGATAGGTAATTTCCACTCTTTGCTTTACTTATATAAATAAATGTATGGATTCATATATTAAGTGTCTTTGGGTAATGTGTGTAATAATTGCGCGACAAATATACTTGCTTAAATGTATTGTATGCTATGATTTGCCTTGCTTGTCTGTTCCTATAGTGGTTGGAAAACATACGTCAAAACTGTTCAAAGTAATACGAACACGGCTTAAAAACAGGGATTGAACTGAGTTACCACTCGATTGACCTTGAGGGCAAAAAACACCAAAGGGTAGCTATAAACGAAAGTTCAGCATGCATTTCTGTGGAGCTCTGTTCAGTATCACGGTTCTCTCCCAAGCACGTTGTTCTTAGGAGGAATATTTTACAAACCTAACCTTTCGACAGAGTGCAATAGCAGAGAACCAAAGAGAAGTAATTCTTGCCCTTGTTAAGGTGGAGTACCACCATGTGCAATAAAAATGTCGCGTGTCCTTGAAGTGTTATTTTATCGAAAATAACTAGTTTTCCTTTATATATTCGAAGTTTCTGAGGGTTTCAAAATGAGGAAACGTTAGTGACAAACAAGAACGCATTTAGGGGTGGATTCAGGGGGTCCGGACCCCCTCTGAAATCCCAACTTTTCTGTAAATTTAACCTAATTTTGGGAGTTATTTTTAAAAATCTTATTATAATTTATCCTAATATTGAAGTCGGACCCCCCAAATAGCTTTGGACCGCTCCCGAAATAAATTCCTGCATACGTGCCTGCTGACAAATATATTTCCAATATATTCGTTAAATAATAAAATAAAATAACTAAATTAAGAGCAAAAAGCTTCAACAGAGGCTAACTTTTGTCCACTGCCAATATTGTTAGAAGGGATATTAATAGCAAAAACTCCTAGTCAATGTTGAACCTTGCAACTTCATCCCGAACAGCAAGCATATTTTCGAAATACACTCAGCCCTAGCCAGAAGGCATTGTAAGCGAGTTACGTTTGGCAACATCGCACGGAAACAACTGAATGCTGAAATACATTCTAACCCATTCCTACTAGTATTACTACTTTTGCTATGGATCTGTATAGTACAAGGGCAGACTTATTTTAATGAAAGAAATTTAATTAAAATTTAAAAAAAATAATCGTTAAATTACATTTTGAATATTATTTTTAATCTTTTTTAACGAAGGAATGTTATATTTATTTTAAAAAAATAATAAAATAACTCTCTTTAGGCAGGGTTTGAATCAACGCCAAAACCAATTTCCCTTACTAGCATGTTGCGCTAGCTCACTTTTTTAAAATGTTAACTGACTCACCGAACGTGCCTCAGAAACTTGAACTACTTATTACTAATTTTACCTGCTTTACTCATTTTACCTTGCTTTTCCAATGATCTAGAACGACAGGGACACGAACGCAGAAACATCGAGGACAGTTAAAATCACAAAGGCTCTCCCACCGGGAATCGAACCCGGGACCCCGTATACCAATGGCGCACGTGCTAGCCACTAGACCAGCGGGGAGGGCACTCACTCGGCTACGAGAGCCGACAGCATTTGGCGTTTACTTTGTGCTATATGTAGGTCATGCCTCGTGATGTCACCAACAGGATCACAATATAGACGTCATTATTTTTCCTACATTGCAGTCCCCCGATATTTGATCATTGCCTACTCGGACTGAAATTGTCATTTGGAACAACACTTTAATATGAAGCCAAAAATTCCTTTAAAATAGACAAAAACTTTGTGTTTTAAGAATTTTATTATTTTTGCCTTTTCCCATAAGGGGGTCATAGCCCTTACACCGAAGAGCCCCCCGAGATTTGATCATTGATCACTCGGACTGAAATTCTCATTTGGAACCAAAACTTTAATATGAACTCAAAAATTAAACTTTTACATCAATTTGAACTGACTGGGTTCCTGTTCACCCCACTATTATGTTTAGTTTAGTTAAGTGGTAATTTGTGACAGCTTCACATCATCAAACGAATCTTTCACTTCACCGCCTCCCCCCAGGAATCCGTGCTGGATCCTCCACTAGAATCAATAGACATTTTTCCTATACTTTTTGCCACCATTGGTTGTGTAGTAGCTCCCACGAACAAATTAAGAAGCGGTAATATTACAATCAAGGGGCGCTATGTATTAGGTATCTCTTTAGTTACCTACCCCTAACCGCACAAGGCTATCTTCGGTAGAATAAAAAATGCTACGTGATATTCCAATTATTAAGGGGGAGAGGATGCTATAAATATATTTCTTATTCATTTTGTCTGCCCTGCTTATCAGAAATTACTTTTTGTTGGGAGGGTACTGAAATGAGAGGGGCAAAATAAATCGTCATGCCGCCTCCCACATGGTTGCTCAAATTATTACTAAAGAAAGCATTTTAAACAAAGATGTCTAAGGTTACTTCATTAGGTAAGGATGGCATATTAAGGATTATTATTATTATTATTATTATTATTATTATTATTATTAAACATGAATGTCTTTGGAGAGCCGAAATTATGTGACACGAATCATTACATGTAGAGCTTTAAGATGAGTGGTCATAGGGGAGGAAAAAACAGGATTTTTCTGTCCGACTCTCTAACGTAAAGATTATGTGCTGAAGGTAAGAAGCATTCTACAATTGGTTGCTTTTACGTAGAATATCAGTTACTTGAGTTCTCCTCCTTCGGGCTACTTTCCTCATGTGGTAAATTCAAAACAATTTCAATTTAAAACAAATACATTCTAAAACTTTTCCGTAATTAAATATATATAAGGAAAATTAAACATTTAATAGGGAAATCTGTTATCAAAGTGTCCAAAAAAAAAGTAGATAGATGACTATCTAGTGATAAACATTGTGAATCTTTATAAAATCCTCCAAATTAGAATTAACATTTACTGGAAAACATTCGTTATGCACCAGTGAGCATGTAGTGAGCAGTGAGCACAAGGGAAATAATTACGAAACTGTTTGCAAACAAAAATTAGGAACACTAATGCAAGTGCGACAACTTTTTTTTTTTTTTTGGTATTGTCATGAGTTTTACACACATGTTACAATTTGATTCTTTCCCACATAAAAAATAAATAAAATAACCATAGTAATAAAAATAACCATTCCACTTCTATGCGGGTTCGAACCAGCAACCTGCGGCATACAGACTCGTTGCTTTAACTGACAGAGCTATTTGTTTTCCTACGTGAGTGAACCTATTCTACGGTAAATACGAATTTTCATTACGATCGTGCTACCAATTCGTCCTTTTCCATAGGCAATTTCCACTTTGTGCTTTATTTATACGTTAATATTTAGTATAGATTCATGTATTTGGAGTTTGCAGATAATGCATGTAATAAGACATATTAGAAATATTTCGTCTGCAGATTTAATCCACATTTCACTCAATCACATAGGTGTCGCTGTTACGTGTTGAACTGCAGAATTCCCTCGCGTTCTTGAAAATTTCCCACTTTAGCAGAGTTGGTAATTCTCGTAATTTCGGTCGATTTAATGTTTTTTGCTTCTAATTTATTTATTTTAAGCTAATATCTAACACAAATATTAAAAACGGGTTTGTTATTAACCTATCCTGCTGGGGAAACCTTCCGAAATTTCGAACATATAAAGAAAACTGAGATATTTTCAAAAAACTTCAAAATAAAGAGACGCGTCATTTATTTTGCTCATAGTAGTACACTGGCTGAACAGCGTCGTCGCAATATAAAGTTATCTTTCATTACTTTTGTACAGACTATTCTGACCGGAATAGATTCTGTATTAATACAATACATTCTTGTTCTAAATAATTCAAGCATACAGACCAAAGAATACCACAGTGGATTAAAGACAGTAGTCAAGGAATATGGCCAGGAAAAGAGAATGACGTGAAAATGACTAATATCATTTCCCTTCACCAGTACTCGGCGTGGTCCACTGGTTAGCGTACTGAACATTCATGTCACTTTAGAGTTCCGATCTTATCCACACGAAGTACTCTTTCTACGTTTTCTTTTTTTTCATTTCAGAACAAGTAAAACGTCACACGCATGTAAGATGTACTCAACTACTAACATCAATCAATAATCTCAAACTAAAGCAATTTAACTAAGTGAAGGTATATAATGTAATCTATGCGTAAGTTTTGAAGAAGAAACTTATAATAGTAAGAATAACCCATCAATATCTCCAAATACGAAGGGAACAATATCCGAAAACGTTATGTAGGATATTATTTCGTGTCAATTGTAAAGCAATTCACCAATATGAAGTCTGGACTGTTACTGCTATCTGAAAAACAGGATTCAATCAATTAGTTTCCTAGTTGCGGAAACATTTTTTTTTCTTAATTTATTTGAAAGCAAATCTTCATTAAAATTGTTTTGCGAAAATTTCAGTAAGCTCCCACCTTATATTTGATGGCCCGTAACTCGGGAATCAAAAACCTGCATATCAAAATGTTTCACGCTTTTGTATTCCAGGTTAACGTCTATAAACCCTCCAGGTTTCACCCACATTGGATGAGTTCTGTTGTTGTTTGATTGTCTGCAAGAATGTGACTAAGTCCAAAACTCAAATTTGATGGCGTATAACTCGGGAATCAAAAGCCTGCACACTACAATATCTCACATGATTACAGCGCAGATCAGGGTCTACCACCACGCCAAGTTTCATCTTGTTCGATTGAGATCGGTTGAACTCATACCATATAAAAGTGAGCTTTCAGGAAAAATCAATGAAGAACGGAAAAGTCTGGATCTAAACCAAAGCAACAACGTATTTTTTTTTTCGTTGATATATTTTATATGGATCTTCTTTAACGGGAACGTGGACGGTAAGACACTTCAACATACGTTTGATACACGCATCAAAAGTATAATAGATGTAAGGTAAAGTAGTAGTGGAATCCTTAATGAGTTTCACTTTCTTGAACAATGAAGTCTTTTGGTAGGTATTGTTCCCAATGTCTTCCATTCCATGTTCAGTCAATGAGTCCAGATGAGGCAACTTTTATGCTTTTGACTGACACAAAAATGAAAAAAAGCATTCCATAATTCAAATACAGTCAATACCTTCGTCAGTTTTTCAGGTGTGACATGAATAATATGTTTTGAAATTGAACCTCTAGTTACTTAATTTCCTTTGTTACAAACTGTCCGAATATTCCAGTTGGTTGCTTGAGACGCATAGGAAGAATAATTGTATAAAGGTGACAGGAATGTGTGTCTAATACTGTACTTAGAATGTGTGTCTTAGAAATGTTGCATACTTTAAGAGTAGTTTGAAAAGACACACTGCTTCATCCCTTATACTTGATTGAAATATGTTTTACAAAATTACTGAAATGTAAGTTGCAATGTTCTGTCAGCCTATATGGTTTTTGTACTTCAACATAGGGTAATCCTCTTCAAAACTACTTTCATAACAAACTATCAATTTCTTTTATATATTTTTAAATATATGAATGAGGGATGGAATAATTGTCTCCAGCAAAACCGTTACTTATGTAACACATTGTTTGCCACTTGACGGGATCTTGCATGCATACGACGTTTTATGCTGTTCTCCAACAACGTTACTCTCGAACGACAAAAGCAAACGTTAACCAACATACACACAAAAGAAAAGGATTGGTATGTGTAATATTCGAACTCTAAACTGCCGCATCAAAGTTCAGTATGCTAACTAGTCTTTTTTTTATTTCCTTCTTTATATTCGTTTTTATGGACTCTTAATTTATCTTACACCATATTCTACTTAATCCAATACATCAGGGACACGAACACAAATATCGAGGACAGTCAAAAATGCCCATACTTCCAATGGAATTCGAACCCACTATGGATTGCGCCTCGTGATCCGACGCCGAACGCCCACGTCCACTCAATCATTTCTGCCATCAGAAGTAGCACGTCGATCACTGGTGATCGGAACTGATATTAGTGATTTTCACGTCACTTTCTCCTCCTGACTCGATTCCTTGATGATTACTGTGTTTAATCCATTGTATTATTCTTCGGTTTCTAGGCTTGAAATATTTGGAAGAGAAGTGTGTTGTACTGGTTTAAAAACTATTTCTTTCGCAACGGTCTATACAGAAGTCGGAAGATAATTATATATTCTGACAACGCTATTGAGTCAGTGCACATACTGTTGTATTTTAGACTAGGATAGTTCTCTGAAAAATTACTTTCGACAAAACCATAAATGTTTCTTATGCATTCTGACTATCTATGGATCAAGGCTGTATTAACGAGTTCTCTCAAATTACTCTAAAAGTTTTTAACACTGCTACATATTAAATATGTATACAGAGTGTATCAAAAGCCCGGGATCATAGATCAACTCCGTTATGAACCCAATACGACAAAACGGAAAGAAAAGAAAACTGTTGGAAAAAGGCGGTTTTAAGTCTAAAATGGTGGAATTTTTCCAATCGCATCAGCCGTTTGGATTATACATTGGTAAGGTACCCTGAAAAAGCAAGTTGACACTTCTACAGACTGTTCGAACGGAACGTAAGAACACGCAAAAACGACACGGGGAACGTGAAAATTGTTATGTGAGGGAACCACGAATACGTCGAATCCATTTACCAACAATTGTTGGTATGGTGAGAGTCCAAGGCAACAGCATGTTGAACTGGCAACACTGCTTTTTCATTTAACAGGGCGTCTTACCAGTGTAGAGCCCAAACAGCTGGTGAAATTGGAAAAATTCCAAAATTTTAGATTAAAAAAACACCTACTTCCCCAACAAGTTTCCTCTCTTTCCATTCCTTCGTATCTTTACTCATAATGGAGTTGGCCTATGGCTACAGACTTTAGATACACCCTGTGTATTTTTGTTCACCGTTATCCAGTCATCTTCTATGCACAATATTTTCACGTAGTACTATTTAAAAATAGATTTATACCAAGTTGGTAACACTAAACTACTTACAGCATTAATGATTACGCTTAGATAGCCTCTTTAGCATATACTAACAGAACACCCGTTCTTCGCACAGGGAGAATACGCTTCATTTTGCACATAAAGGAGTGAATTTGGATTTAAACGGCATCAGAAGTGTCACTGTTCGTCCCACCATCCCCGAAAACTATGGATTCGACACTAATATCGTTCATTTACGATTATATATATATTATATATCCCCAGCCCCTCTACTAAGTTGCACCGTCAAAGTGAAACGATAAAAACTATCTCAGTCTCAAAACTCATCTATGTTGAAAATTTGATCGAGATCGCTCGGGTGGTTCAAGAGTTATTAAGTCATAAACATAGTGACTTTAATCTTTTTATATATAGATAGATAACGTCATATAAACTTATTATAGTCTGCTTAAGTACGTTTGAAAAAAATGAATTCATATTAAAAGCTTTAACATTGCTGGATTAACGTTGCTCAAATTTTGATATAACTTTGAAATAAGTTACGTATTCGGAAGACTATCTGAATTTCCTTTCAGACTATTCGAAATCCATCTTACAATTGGGAAGCGATCCTAATAATTCCAACAGAGCTATTACATACACAAGGTAAAATATTGCGGCAAAAATAACAGTACTTGTCTAAATCTATATACATAATACAACACTTACTGAAAATTGGTACAGCTTACGATCTTCCGCTAAATGCTTCATCATATAAGGAGGGGAAAAAGTACAAATAAAAGGTAGAGAAAATACCTATATCTTCTACGGTGGAAGATGATAATCTCGGCGCTATAAAACTGGGCCGATCCATATAAAGTGATCTTTCTTTTGTGTTGTTGCTGCTTCACAATTTTTCATTTTTTTTTGTACTATTACCATATTCATTGGCAGAACAAAAATGTTTTTTAAAAGTTTTAATCTCAGCCCGTTCGTTAGTGTCAGCCGTTTTTTTTTTTTTTTTTTTTTGAGCACAGTGTGCCAATTATAAAATCTGTAAGTTTAACGTCCCATGGTTATGCCGGCTAGCCTAAAAGAAACGTGGTGATGAGAAATGAAGAGAATGGTGGAATAAATAAAGTGGGAGGAAACGGGAGAACCCCAAGAAAACTCACGCACACGGGTTTCGTCCACCACAAAGTTCACTTGACGCGGCCTGGGATCAAACCAAGGACTCCATACATCAGAAGTGAATGCTCTACCAGTGAGCTACTGCGGCCCTGCCACTTAGTAAACCTGTATGCCTTGGGAATGAATTATTCGCAAACACTGAAAGAAACATTACTTTCCCAGCACTTTCTCCTCTTTAATTTTTTCCCTTAGCATGAAAAAAGCCTTAATTGAACGCTAATAGGTGAAAATTACTCCCCAAGTTTAGTACTGGAATTTAACAATTTCCTGTTTATAGAGCTGACGGTATAATGAAGTTTATAGTCCTGAATTAACTTTTCTCAGAAAGAGAGGGAAACCGTTAAATTTGTTCATCAAACCGAATAAGTTTGACGGTTAACTGCGAAACTATTTACAAAAATTTAAATCATTTTCCAAAGAAGAAAATTTCAAACAAAAAATGTTGTGTAAAGAAAATAGTTTTCAAACAAAAGTTTCAAACGAGAAATTTTAACCAAAAAAATTCGAACAAAAAATGATGCAAAGAAAACTTTGGAACAAAAATAATTTATGCAAAGAAAACTAGAAAAATCGTAAAGAATATAAGTTGACAAAAAACAGTTCAGACGAAAAAAACTCTGCAGAAAAAAAAAACGAAAAATTTTGTGCAAATAATTTTGTGCGTTTCGCCGTTTAAATTTTAATCGAACTAAATAAGCTTGACGGTTAACCATGAAAGTTAATATACGAGAAACACGAAATAAGGAGCTAGTATTCATCATGGGTACAAAATGCAACCATTTGTTTTCATGTATTCACTCTGGAGCTAGTGGTTATGGTAGAACTTATTTTATGAACCGACTGCTTTCCATTCTCTCTGGGATTGTGAATGTAGTGCTGCAGTTTAGCTAGAATATTTCAACATATTGTGCACTTTTTGATAAAAGCACCAAATTTGGCACAGAGGTATACAGATGTAAGATGAACAAATTTGGATGTGGAGCCATCGGCCAACTGACTCCTGGCGACCGTGGCAAAATGGCCGCCAGTGGACACCCGAAAGAGAATAGAAGTTATATAAATTTTGTTGCTGAAGGTTTTAGTGAATGCTTTGAAGAGATGTATGCCAGATAATTTGTAAGTTATACATATTTAGTTAATAATTTTACAATTCAGAGCATTTCACACAGTGGTGTGCATTCCAGACTGTCCTTCCTGCTCTTGAACTTTTTCATGCAGTCTTTGCATTTGAGAGAGATGAGTTCCCAGCATATCTTGGATGCTTCGGGTAGCGTTATCCATAGAGGTTCATACAGGCCGCTGGTCTTGATCCAACTTCATTCAGTTGGTGATGGCAGTGTTGGTGCAGGAACCAGGGCCTGACCGCAGGCATTTCCGCCCTGCTATACTGCTCTTCGGAAGTGCTGCTCCAGGGCTGCTCTTGTCGGTGGGATCAGCTGGACGTTGCTTTTCTTTGGAAACAGTTTGCGACGTGCCCTGTCAATGTCCGTTTCTGTGCTTGTTCTGTTATAAAGCAGTATGATGAACTTTTAATTATATGCATGGCGTCTTCATTAATACGATCTGTTGCAGTGGAGAGAAGAGTGAGCGTCTGCGTGAGCTTAGGTAACACTGTCCACACTACCCATGCTGTACTCTTTTCCAGGTCTGGCGAAGCAGAAGACCGTGTCGCAGCCCGTCAAAACATGAAACATCGGTAGTACCTGAGCATTTTCAGGACCCAGAGAGCGAGCAATCTAATGGGCTACCAAACAACGAAACGTCTTCCCCGAGGCAAAGGATACCCACACTTCAATTTCCTCATTCAAGGTGTTACCAGAGCAACCGCCAGGACAACAACATCAGTGTCTAGTGTGCAGATGAGGATCTTTTTGTAGCCATTGTGAGCAGCGTGGGCGACGTGCAACATAATACGGGCATCGGCCTCCTCGGGTTGCAAGGTGCCAGGGCTGAAGTATCCAGAAGAGGTGGCTTTCTCACGACATCGCTGCCTTTAGTGATGAGCAGCTCCTTGTCTGCAAGCTGGAATAAGTCGTACAGGATGTCAGATAGGAAGATGAACAGCTCGGTCTTATTTTCTTCAACTCTGATGAAGCTGGAAGAGTTCCCGTTATAGTTGAATTACCCACCAGTCATTTTCTCATCCCTTTTCCAGCTTGGCTCTTGCTGCACCTTTCAACGAGTTTCTTATGTAGCTGTCCCACATCAGGTCCTGTCGCGTGGCTTGATGAAATTTTGAGAGTATGTGAGGGACAAAAACTTGCTAAACATATTCTTGAAGGTTTTTGCCGTAGTAGGCTTCAATAACCTGATGATGACTGCTGCATCTAGGAGAATGCAGCTTGTTGGAGGAACCTCAGACCTAGGCTGACTGAAGTCTACTAGACAACTGAGAAAATCACTCTTTGCACCAAACCGGATGCCACCGCCGTCTGATAGTTCTGGAGGGAAAGCTTGGTTTTCATGTTTGAAGAATTCGTTTAGATTTCCATTTCGGTTATGCCATCCGATATACAGACAAGAGAAGAGATTTATGTTTTTCTAAGGGATTTCATTTGCTGCTTGCCCTTTGCTTGAGCTTTTGTAGTAGGTTGACCAAATATTTTGAGATTGTTTCTTTTGATAGGATCTTGTATGGGTTTCGTTCTCTCCACCAGGCTTTCTCTGACAAATTTGTCAAACTGCGCGTGTCCCACTTTACATGTACAACGGAGGTCGTCTACAGCTGGTGATGGCGCGATCTCCTTGGTGTCGAGTACTAACAGATCTTGACTCTCCTCTTCAAATGAATTCCCAGTCTTCCATCACTTCTATCATTGACTGTACATTTTTTGGAAAGTAGTTTGCACACTCGATGTCTGGTCACGATGCTTTGTGTTTTGTAATCGTTCTTGGTTAGAGTCCTGAAACTCTTCGATGAGCCTGGCAACCTCTGGTCCTGCCACTATCCACCATCTCAGTGCGCTGAGATTGTCAGTTAGACCTACTGCACCTCCATCTCCTTTTATGACCGCAATGTTCTGTTCGTGGGCTTCATCAATGGGGACGGCGGAGAACGTCCTAGTCGTTTTGTGGACTGTGAAATTCCCTGCGAAGAATTCATCGGCGATTTCAGAGTGTTTAGTTGGCGGTTTCACCACCATGTCTCGCGGATGCACAGGAATACAGCGCGCGTAGTTGAGACATCCAGGGCATGGAACCACACTGCTAGTTCTTTGAGAGCATCGACGTACATCGCAAACGACGCTTGGTGTGGAGAGCGCACCATACCAATATCGTCAATTCCAATTTCAGTGCAGTTGCCCAGTAGTGGGACTGGGGGCAAGTCTCCGCCTTTTACTGGCACCACTCTGCAAAACCAAGCTGCTCGGTACCGGCGTCACGCAACTGGTCAACGTAGTGGTTGTATGCGTTCTGCTGCAGGGTGAAAAGGGCTGCTACTGTTACTTGATGCGCTGTCCTGGTTCGAGTAACATGTGATGCCCGCAGGAAGGAATGCGCAGTCCCGGCACTGGTGATCTCTGCCTTAACCAGTGCTTGCACCCATCCGCTCTCTCGCAACAAGTCACCAATGATCTTCAGCACTGCCATCTCGATATGAAGACCTCCGAAGAGGATGACGAACTTCTCTTCATCGTACACTTGTGGCCAGTTCCATTGGATTTGCTTCGCCAGTGCAAAAAGCGTTTGGTCGAATGTGAGCACTGGAATCTGGCCATGGTTAAGATGTTCCACTGCGTTCCTGACGACATCCATGGAGTGCTTAAACATAGCGATGGTATGGGCACTCTCCAATAAGAGTGGGAGTAGTGCGGTGGGCAGATAGCCCAACTTGTATTACTGGACTGCATACTTGCATGGTATACAACCCATGAAGTGTTTTCTAATGGAGAACTTTCTTTTGCGGCTTATTGGTTGTGTTATAGCCAAAGATAATCTGTTTCAATATTTTTTCTTGAGGCTGCTGTTGCATTAAAGGGATGTCACTTTGGTAACCGGTGTTCTTGATGCAGCTGTTGACAGATGGGACATCTGTAAAGAATTGTGGCAAACGGTCAACTGATTTGAGGCCTTTCTCGTTCGACCAATTCTACTGGCAACCACGGCTCCATGGAACGCAGGATATTGCACCAGCAAAATAGCAGTCCCATGAAATTACAGTTTTGAGGTCGTAAAACTTGGATTATGGTCGATTTTGTCTACAGCGGCGGTGGTGAAGACTTTGCCTCTCATCTTGGGAGGACAGACTACTTGCTTCTGATGGTAGAGGCGGCAGACACTGTTCCCCAATTTTGCGGAGAGGGACAGGACTCAATCTAGGAAATAGAAATTCCCATGCGTGACAGCTTATCGACTAACTGCCTTTCACGAGTGTATGCATGTAACATGAGTCCGATATAAATTTGAAGTGGCGTTCCTGCGTGGTGGCGTGCCAGACTGGTCGAGACGTACTGCCCGTGTCGGCTCTTCGGTGTTTCAACAATTGAAATGAAATATTTGAGTTTTACGTCCCACGGTTATGCCGGTTAGGCCAAAGGAGACGGGGATGATGAGAGATGAGTGAAATGGTGGAATGAATTAAGTGGGAGGAAACGGGAGAACCCCGAGAAAACCCACAAAGTTCACTTGGGGGGGACCCCAAGCACCAGAGGTGAACGCCCTACCACTGAGCCACCGCGGCCGCCGTTTCAACAATTGAATTTGAGGAGTTTGCTGATAGACAGTGCCGCTTGTGTAGTGCTTTCTCTAAGGTCTTTGATACTTGAGCCTTCCAAGATCATAGTGACGAGGGCAAGCAACGGAATCCTGTTGACATTCTGGAGGAAATCTGTTGAATACATTGTCATCTCCGAAGATGTGGCGTCGCACAATTTGAGCAGCGCGCGCCAGATAGACAGCATCAGTATCTGTATCCAATTAACAAAGCTTTGCCAAGGCATCACAGATGTCTTCATTAAATGCAAGCAGGACATCGCGCAACTTATACTGTACACACATGTTAGAAAAGTAAGCAAGCAGTCTCTGTTTAAGAAAGGTCGTGTGCACTCTTACTTCATACTTGACTCTCAACATTTGTTCCATCCGCGAAGCATATAACTGCGCCAGGTCTGCAAGTTTAAAAGCCGGAACCGTCTCGCCTCCCGCTAAAGCTTCTTCAATAAACACGACCAGTTGTGCAAAGGCAAGTCATTCTATTGCATGTTCATCATTTGAACTTTTACCAGACATTCCCTTACTCTTCAGAACGTTATTGTACAAATTCACGAGACGATTGCGGTGGTACTTCGCATCCTGTGCAATCTTTGCAATCATTTCCCCAGCGCTGAGGTTAGTCTGTAGGTCCATATCGCCCAGAATCATTGCGCACGACCTGCCAGGCGAGTACAGTTGGATTGTCGCAGCTTCATGAATAAGAGCACGACCAACAGTTTCTCTGCAAAAGAAACATTTCACCTCTCGTTGTTTAGGCTCAGTACTTGATTGACCTAACAGATTGCATTAGTATTAAAAGGTAGCATCTTTCGAAATTTCAAGGCTTGCTCAAATGAGTGATTGTTTATTAATAGAAAGGCAGTGTAGCTAGGATATTTCAAAGTATTGTGCACTATCTGGTAAAAGCGCCAAAATTTACACTCCGGTGATATCGTATCTCAAGTGACACTCTGGGAAAGTTTTTATAATTTTCCCAAAATTGTGGTTGTATCTATAGTTATGCAATGGGAATGAAAGGGTTATGTATTACTATATATACAGTATATATATATATATAAGACGACATGTTTTTATTCAAAATATTCAATAAACATTCACTAATACCTTCAGCAACAAACTTTATCTAACTTCTGTTATCTTTCGGGTGTCCACTTGCGGCCATTTTGGAAAATGCTCACCATGGCCGCCAGGGGTCAGTTGTCCGATGGCTCCACATCCAAATTTGTTCATATTATATCTGTCTACCTCTGTGCCAAATCTAGTGCTTTTATCAAAAAGTGCACAATAGGTTAGCTAATCCGCAGTACTAATGCGAAATTTCGTAACACATACTGGTGTTATGGAAAAGCGCGAAAAATGCAAACAACAATGCCTGTTTCAGTGCAATTTTATGAAGGACTACCACGAGTGAAATATTTTCAACCTGAAGATGGACCACATCCAATTGTTATTCATGATCATCTGTGCGAAGTGAATCATGACATTGTTGACTTGTTAAGCAAATGATCGTATCACCGAAATATTAGTGTGGTTTTCATTAGGAATAGTGTGTTTCATCAAAGTAAACGAAGTCGGGACATAAGCTTAAATTGTTTGTATTTAGTATTAAAAAAAAAAAAAACACTGATATCACAAATCAAGCATAAGAATTATCATATTGCGTCTGATCATCCATTATTTTTGCTGGAAAGTTACAGTGATGCAACGAAAAAACTTGATTGATCTAAAACAAGACATATCCGACGAAATAGGATTTCACACCCCAACAACTTATGTTGTTTAGTGTACACATTAAATTATGATTTCGCTTATCGCGATGTCTCCTACAGTGAACACGCTGATCATTTTGTTATGCACTTATCATCTTTCAGCCTGTATGGCAAAATCGTGAAAATCGAAACTGAAAAATAAACAAGAAGCCCTTTAAAACCAAACATATAGTTAACTACTACAACTTTCAGTTCATGTTTCCGTATTTAATTCTCTGTGAAGGCATGTAATTTCAGTGTTAGCATAGTATTGCAAAAATATGGATAGTTATGTGGACTTGGAAATTATACATTCTAATAATAACAGAAAAAGGACAAAGTGAACTTCTCCTAGATATATGATCAGAATGCTCATGTAGTTCGGATCCTACGTTATGCTGTAGGTCGTCGCCTCATATAGCCTCGATGCCGTAAGGCACGCAAAACTCCAAATGGACCAACCAAAAGACCAAGTGAAATTATTCGGCCAACTAAAAAGTAGACAGGAGATTTTGAATTTTCAGGGAGATATTACTTAACGGTTTTTAACTATCACGGTAACTTAATAGAATAAAAGGTACGGGCAACTGCAATAAACTTTCTCTCTGCTATTTCTTAAAGTAAATCACATTATGTTCCACTTCAACAATTATTTGTAAAATACGAACAAAATAATAAGACGTTTCCAAAGGAAACTTTGATCGAAGAAAACTTATCCCAAAAAGAAAACTACCCCTTGTAGATATTGTCATGAGTTTAAATTGAACCAACTTCATGTAAATCGTCAAGTTTACTCAATTTTGCACCCAGAAAGATGGTTTCCGCCACACCACTAGATAATCGACACAAAGAAATGCGACTGAATACTAGCAGGATTTTCCTGGTCATAATAATAAATATCCATGCAAACTACTATTAATGCTATTTATTACCTTCGAATTTGAACATAAGGACTCCAGAACTGTAGACATATTTGGCTCTTTTGTTAAAAGAAGCATGAAACCCCCACCACCAGCTCCGGCAAGGATCTGCAAAATAAATACACACTTAAATTACAAAAGAGTGAAGTTAATTCATCAGTATATATGTGAAATGCTTCACAGAACTCGATAACTATTTAGTTCACTATTTCTGATCATTTAATATTCTTCCCCTTTCTTCTTCATAGAATTCTTTTCCAGTTTCAATTCTGACAAGTTCAACTGGTAATATTTTCAAGAATATAATGATGATAGTCTTTACACAAAACTAGTTCAGCGGATTTTGTCCAGTTCACGGCTTGCAAATCGTTACAAAAATTTTAAGTCCATATTATTAACAAACTCTTGTCCCGTTTGCTTCTGCAGAAACACACGTCTTGATTGATTGCTTTCTTATGATATTCAATCCAACTCACACCTCCTCCACCTCTTCTTGCCTAAAGCAGTGTGTGACGTAATACAGTGAAACCTGTCTATGTTGGCCACCATCGGTTCCATCGAAAAGTGGCCAACTTAGACAGGTGGCCAACTTACAGAAAATAAGTGTGATTTGTGTATTTTTAGAATAGGATTTCTAGTATTACTTGATTGTGAAATTTTAATAAGCAGTGGCACGACAGCTACTTATAAACAATGTATATAGAGTAATCATAAAAATATACAGTACTAGAAAATATTACTATAGTATACAAGAGCGCCGATTTCTCTGTAAATTGGGGGGGAAGGCATTCAGATGCAGAAGGTATATATATGAAGATTTTAAGACAAATTGCACTCAAATTATAGCAAATATTGTATACTCATAAACAAAATAGGGGCCACATGAGCTTTGGGGGCTCGGGCCCCCTCGGTCCCGCCAGGATTGTCGCTCTTGATAGTATGTTTAATATATATGCATACCTTTCTCTTCCTGAAAACTAGTCTGGTACATTGGATTATTCGGATTGAAAACACAATAACATAAACAACCATGAAATAGAAATGTATGTACGCAGTCTATTGAACTTGATATTATAGCACACTGAGTTATTCATATTGAAAACAAGAAAAGCTGTTATGAATTAAGAAATTCATATGCAATTTATATGACTTCTTTTCAGTTGTTACTGAATGGTGGTTTATTCTAGACATATTTGCTTTATTCTTTTAGGCAGATATGCACATTCTAATATTGTAGTTAACTATCTCTTGTTAATGAGCTAGAAATGTTTCTCTCGGAGCAAAATATGTTTTGAGAAAATCTTGAGGGAATTCATATCTCAAAACCTCCGCTACCTTTTGACATGCAGTCAGATGACAATAAATGACAACTGAGATTTAACCTTGAGAATTTTCCGGAATTACTAAAGCTTCCCACTGATGAAAGGAGCCGATATAGCTAATGGTTTTACCAAAACAGACAGGGTAAACAAATACGTACAACCATTTCCTGAATTCCTGTACGTACTTTTTCTTATTCACATCTTCCTTCACCACCCTTTTATGAGGGTAGTGTTCTGGCCATTGACCTCCAACAACAAATCGTGCCAATCTATGCTTCTTTGTGTGCAGTCACAAATACAGAACATCTGCCTCTCATATGGGAATTCGAAAGAGTTAAGAAAAATAACAAAACTGTATTTTTCGTGGCCAAGATACGCAGGTAAATTAATCATTATCATCATAGGGTAAACATTGCTTCAGTGTGGCCAACTTCCAAGATAGACAGGTGGCCAACTTATAGAGTAGTAAGTAACGAATGTCTTATGGGAAAATGCAGGTTCAAGACGAACTAGGCCAAGATAAGCAGGTGGCCAACTTAGAGAGGTGGCCAAGTTGACAGGTTTCACTGTATATTCTTTCCATTCAGTCGGGAAAACAGGAACCAGGTTTACAAGGTTTATAGTTCTAAAACCGCCTCTTTTATTCGTTTGTTCTGAAATGCCTTTGTAGAGCCTGAATAACAATAATAATATATAAAAAAAAGTCACAAAATGTTTCCATATCTTTATAAACGCCTTCATTTGTATTCTGTTCCTTCTTCAAAGCTTGCAAGCTAGGAAGATGCTCTTTGTGAAATCTATGGAAATTCTCAATCACAGCAGTAGGTTTTGTGCTTCCCAAAGTCTGTAATGCGGGCGTAGAGCTCAAAAAACTACTGACAGAAATTAGTGTTAATCAATAATCGATTTCATTTCTTTTCAGTAATTGCAAGCAAATGTTTCAGAAGCGGGTTAATTGGCCAGGATAGGAAGGTGTAGTTCCTCCTCCCTTCAGTTCGAGAAACATATATTTTTTGAAGTGAAACTCTTATGTTCTAAAAGAATCCCCCTCCCCCCTCCTAGGGCAAAATCTAAAATGACACTGCTTTTAGCAATATACCTATAGACTTAGGATAGCACATTGCCAAAGCGCTTACGTTTGGTTTCAAGGGTCGAAGATTGGATCTAAATCCAAGTGCTTTCATAATGGACAACATTGAGAGAGAGAGGGATGATTTACATATGCTTGTTTAGAGTTGGAGAAAAAATGATCGAACCGGATTTGAAAAAAGTTGATGGCCTGTCCTCATTTCAAACATGCCCCGCATTCACTTTATGGATCCAGGTAAATGGCAACGTTGCATTTTCAATTAACGTTCGGCGCATAAAGAGTGTACAGCCCAAATGGTTCATTCGATTTAAAAAAAAAAAAATCCTTCACTTTAGATTGAAAACATATTTGGGGGCGGTTTCCCTTTTTACATTTTGTTGTAACTGTGATAATAACAGAGTTACCCTATGTCAAGGGACTTTTGAGACACCCTGTATATCAGGTAGTCTGAAAAGAATTGAGCCTTTCGCGCACGAGATGGCATTAGTGTCCCAGCTCTCATGGTATATGAGTTGCAGCTGGTTAGGCCAAACGTCATTTCACAGTTGCAGTTAAGTTTGTAGATATGCGAATCGTGTTGGAATTATTCTAATCAGACGCCGTGAAGATGCACTCGCACTTTCCGCAAAACTGCGCTACTTTTTACAATTTCATTTTGATAAAGACGCAAATGCCTCGCATGCTCATGAAGATGGTTGCCCAAATAACATCTAAAAAGAATGAGTGAATATTTTTTTCCAACTCTCTGAACACAGTAGAGATTTTGTACAAAAAATGGAAAAAATAATAAATTTTGCCAGTAACCAACAGTGGTAGATTTTATATGGATTTACCTGTTATAGAGAGCATACTTTTTTAATATGTGTGAAGATAAATAGCTCCTTTAACACCCAGATACACGCGCTCTCTTTGCATCAAATCGACTCGCGGTACGGGGATTCCCTACATCTGACAATAACTCGCCATAACTTTCTACTTTAAAAGCTACAAATACATTGATATATTTATTTCTAAGAATACAAAAATGTTTCTTAATTTCTGTTGTAGTTACGTCAAAAACCTCCTTACCTTACGTTTCTCAAATTGTAACAATTTCATGGAGATTTTCGAACGAAACACCATACGTGGAGACGGGGATTGCCTGTACTTCAGAAGCTTTCTATGCTCATAACGTCAAGCACCGATTTCCAACCATTTCCAAAACAATTCTAAAACACATCACTGTTCTTCCTCATACTCCATTTTAATCAAAACTACATGTACGAAAAGGATAGTATGATCATAAAAGATACAAACACACAAGGAATTTTTCCACAATGACTGCTCACAGAAGACTTACAGTGTGATGTACGTGCAGAAGGAATCAGAAGAGGAAGCTAGAGGTCACCCGAGCTCCGAGGGTAAAGCTTTTCTCGAGTATTATTTATTCTTCAAACGTAGGGAATCCTGTCAATGGGTGTGTTTAAGTGTTAAATAATTTTTGTAATAACAACAACAATGTAATTAGTACCTGTCCGTACACATACGGCGAAAACTGACTCATCATCTCGCTTACAGTTGCAGGTTCACAGCCTGGAGCAATTATTTTCTTTTGTTGCCAATAAATATTCATACAGTGGCCCAACATTTCAAGATCCTCTGAAATGAAGAAACAGAATAGGAAATACATAAAGTACAATGTTAATTCACATTATAACACTAAAATATTCCTGTAAGAAATTCTTCACTAGTCAAAAACTGGAACTCCGTAGCATAATGCTAAAATTAGCTGGAAGGGTACTGTTTATGAAGATGAAGGAATCTTGATTATCAAGTAAGGGAACAATGCTGGACGGGCATAGAATTTTAAACTGTATCAGCCATTAGAAACTAATATTTACCTTTGATTGTTGTTCTCGAAATACAAGGATGAGTCATAAGTCCTGCAAATTACAAGTCCGGCAAATAACATACATATATTTGTTACAGTACAACGAAAGCAAATCTACATTCAAAGTATAGCCCTCTTGTTGAACTGTCTGCAGTCATTTTCCTGCCAGTTCCTCGAATCCATGTCGATATCACGTCTCGCTTTATAGGCAAAGAAGTCAGTCACTACTGTTTCCACTTTCTGTCGGTCGATGAAGCATCCTGGTTTCAGGAAGTGCGCCATGGACTAAAACAGGTAGTAATCCAAAAGGGAGAGATCAGGACAGTATACCAGGTGTGACATCACTTCAATGCTACATACTTTCTTGCTTTTTTGTTACGTTTTTCGAACCAAGTGTGGTTTTGTGTTATTCTGTAGCAACAGGCCGCACTTTCAGTTTGCCAATGCAGGGTACTTTTAATGTAGTGCAACAAACATCCGCTCGAACTGCTCGGAATGAAGGTCGGCATCAAAGGTACAACTGTTAGTAATGAACTTAAAGTGAATTATCACCTCGTAGTTCTATCAAACATAACGCATGAATTTGTGCTCGAAATGGCCATGTTTGACGATCGGTTCTGGAAGTTGACACTTGTTCGGAAAAGCATCTACTATTTGCTGCATATGAAAACGTTTCAGAAAACGCACATCATGCAGATTTTGCAGCAGCTGGTGTCTGGGCCTGAGCTGGTGTCAACTCATGTCACTGGGGGTACAAGGTGGCAGCTCCTGATGGTTTTCCCGATTACAGTGGACTGGGAAATGCTAAGTTTGAAAATCGTCGTGTGCTGGTAGATGGATTTTCCTGAATGGAGTGTCGTATGACCTCAGAATCTGGTAACATGGGGCGGCCAAACCGTAGCTGATTTTCCACATTTTTATAACCATCAGGAAATGTCTGGAACCAATGAGTTGCTGTGCTGTGATTCAGCGCATTTTCCCCTTTTGTATGACAAATGTTTTGAGTTGCTGCCACAGCATTATTTAACCGTTCGAAGTCATATAGTAACGGCTCACGTGTCAGACATTATTGAGCCAACATCGTCAGTGCCACTAAAACTGACTAGAGATACTAATGAAGTGGCGGCCTCCGTGTTAAATAAGTCTTTTTGGCACACTATTTCTACGGCCCAGTTTCACCTTGTACTTAAGGTCGATCACGGAGTATACACACGCCTGCTGTTTGGGTTGTGCAAATATTGCAAGACTTGTGACTCAACTTGGTGTAGATACACTTATACATATGTCTTTCTCAGGCGCAGAACGAAATGCATTTATAGCGTAAATTTAGCCCCACAGATATTCAATACTGGGCCGAAAAAGATTCATAACCAAGACTGTATGCAACACCTGTTTAACAGTTGACGCAAAACAGGACCAATGATAACCACTGAACTTCCCTTCCTTTCATCATCCTATAGCACAGTAGGGGCAGAAATGAGTACAAGTTTCTCCTGTTTAATATTTATATACATTTCATATACCCTAGTTTATATCTTTTGTGTTTCTCATGACACAATTTATTTTCATACTTACTCTTTCTGTCATACTATTACTGATGTTATTTTTAGTATCGTAACATATATGGGACAATCCTGATACGACAAATGGTGATCTGGGTGACAAGTTGAGATATTCTCATATTCGATTTCGGTAATTTTTCTAATATCAACCATGGATTGTGGCAGCTCCATCTGAGACGTTTTTCCTACGATTCAATTGCTTAATTTATTTTTCACTCTACCTTTCTTTATAGCAATTTTTCCGTCCCTACATATAAAATAGAGACATAAGAGCTGATACTGACATGGAACATACTGAAATTATGTTGATATCAGGAGAATACTGTACATAACTGATTCATATAGTTAATTTCGGCAACCAGTCTGGTGGATTTTATTCTAGACGGTCATATGAAAGCCCTTTCTGTACACTGTTACCATATTTTATGATGTAATCTGAATTATTACCTCGTACATCAATATTTCATCAGATGTGTTATATACAGCTATTCGGGAATGGAAAGACAGAATAGCATAATAATCAAAGTTGGGTAACACTACTTTCATTTAGCGTTATACGTAAAAATGTTTGTTCGTAGCGATGCACACGAGACAAGATTTGAGTCTGTCTTATCTCGAAAATGTGCTGTAAAAGTGATGTCTCGATTCGAATTTTGTCAGGAAAATTCTGTCTCGTCTCGTCTCGTGCGCATCGTTATTTGTTCCTGTCATTACTCAGTGAAGATCTCAGCAGATTGACACGTTCACTCCCGTATCCGAACATGGTCGGATTCAAATTGGTATGTGTGTGTGTATATAGCAGAAAGTATCAGACTAAAGTCAGATTCGAGCACGTGCGAGAATTTTATGTTTTAGAAAGCACGTCAGATGACCTTGTTCGTCCTAGCTCTCAGAGATGGTGGATTAATGTTCCTTCTACTAAGCAGTCACTTGTTCAATTGTTATTTCCCTTTCTTTACGGTCTGCCTTCTAGATATTGTCAGCAGGTGAAGTAACTTGGATACATATTTCCATGAAATAACACCTCCTTTAGCCCCCTCACCAGCTCCTTCTGCCATTTCCAATACTTTACATGTATTGCCGTCATCATCTCTGTCTTTGGTTCATAGACCTCAAGAAAGCACAGTCAGAAAATCCACATTTCGTCTTGATGGTAAAATGAAAGAAGATATTTTGTTAAAATTTCCCCCCATAAAAAGTGATAAAGAAAAACCATAACAACAGCGCAAACTAAACAAGAAATTATAAAATATTTTATTAAATGAGTACATTCCTTTTCAACAACACGGCTATACGAGACACGAACCTATTGTGAGAACTGCTATTACAGGAAATTGAACTAAGGCTTCTCAAAAGCTACCACCAGGAATCGAGTTCAGGGACCTTTCATTCTGTTCATTCACAGGGATGACATTATTTAGTATTATATATATATATATCTGTTAAATTGGCAAATGATCTTCACCTTCTCACCTCCCAAAATTACTTTTTGATAAGATGACCGACCAAATTTCATCATGGCAATTTCCAAATTTTAATTGAGATAGGGCTACACACTCTTCCCACAATTTTAGAGGATGCAACAATGTACTCATGTCTATACTCATGGGTGGCTATACTCATGGGTGGCTATACTCATTCATAAAGTAATGAACTCTCATTTTTAAAAAAAAAGATGAGAATGCATGAGGTCAAACCTTCCAGTTTGGCAACTTTACACCCATACAAGGGGACGAAATGGAAGCGCGTACACTTTAACTTCTTCAGTAAATCATCTGCAGTGTACGACAGGATCAAGTTACCAAAATGAAACATGTCTCTCAATGTAAAGTGAAATAGGTCACTTGAACAAACGACACGGCAGCCTTTGTTGGGCTGATTAGAAGGGCTGGAGTGATACTATAGGTATTTGAAATGATTTCTGGAATTGACCATCTGTATATACTTACTGTCACAGCAGCTGAAATGAATACTAGAAGGATTTTGTAGATAACTACAATGCTAAAGCTACATTCACAGTATGCGTATGACAAACTAAGAGGCAGTATTATTACATGAAGTGTTTTTATACTGCAGAAATACATTTTTCTCATTTATTAACTATAGGAGACTTTATACATATTATTTCGACCTCACACTCACATCATCCGTTTGACATCACGTTCACTCAACTTCAAGATCACAACATTTAGACAACACGTTCACAATATCTCTTCGACATCACCCTCATTCAACCTCACGCTCATTCCAACACAAGGTCACATAATCACCTCAATCTCACGCTTACACTATGATCTGGAAATCGTGCTCATTCAAATTCACGCTCACTTCGAGGGTCAGTTCCAAACTCGTAAGTTCCGGCACCCTCACACAGGATAAATGACGAAAATCAACACTAGACTCTTTTGTTGTAAGTACATAGCAATTAGTAAATTCTGGGCATCTTAACACCTCTTTTTTAAGCGTACGAAATAATGCAAAACAGCAACATAGAAGAAAATATGAAATCTTTAGCTGAACATCCCACGGAAATACCTTTAAGGTTAAACAAGACGACGGTAAATGAACATAGATGGTAAATAGCGGAATCAAGAGAGTAGAAGGATATGACATAAGATAGAAAGAGCTCATGGATATGACGCTACCCACACAATCACAACCATAGCCTGAGATCGAACCAGAAAGGCCTCGTATCATGGAGAGCGGTCTATTAGTAAGCCACCATGCTTTTCACAGAGAAAAAATTACCAGCAAAAGCATTCCCGATACTTTCCTAGAAACAAAACAAAAACGCAATAATATCATATTTACCATTTCGCAGTGCTTTTTCTCCTTGCATTGCATTTGAGACTAGGTCTTGAAAACATTTAACTATATCATCATCACGAGCATACCAGTTTCTCAAAACATTCTGTAAAGGAAAAATTAATTATGAAGTTTTCATTCCGCACGAGTATATGACAATTAACTGATGTTGAGTTAAAATGCAATTTGTGCAGCAAGATGTATAATTAAGTGTTATAAGTTGTACATAATTACATTTTATTGTTCTATTATGACAGCGCATGTGATGTACAGCACATTAAAAGTTGTAACACAGTGTCAGAAGTTTGTTCGTTTTTGAGTCCATCCAAGTGTATCTTATTATTCCTGATACATGGAAACAACAAGCGTAATCATGAATTACGACATGAGGTCATCACGTACACTATATCACAGGCGCTATATCCCGTATCACACTCAAACTGATAAGTGAGACGGTCAAACACGGAACTCGATTAAATGACTTTTCGTATGCTGGCAAGACATTATTGGAAGAGAGGGGTGAAAGGTACGGAAGCTGCAAATGAGATCTGTGTGGTGCAAGGGGAGAGAACTGAATTGGTCTATGCGATTCAGGTCATGCAACACGAGCGTTGAACACGAACTTTGAGTTAGAATACCAATTACATGACTAGCATAGTCATCCCAAAGCATAGTTTCTCGTAATTTTCGATAACTGTGGTTTATCTGGAAATTACCCTCGAACTGACATCCCTTTCCGCTACTTAGTCGGTCTTCTTCTACCATCAGGTGTAAAGGATTTACAACAGCTCGAAATACAACTCACTCTGTGTCAATCATTGCTACTCAATCCTCGTAGCTACACATTTTGTAATTGGAAAGTCACAGACGATAAGAAATGGTTCTTTCTGCAATATTCTTCTGGTAGTCGTCACTGGTTACGTGGCACTGTGAACTGTTCAAACGAAAAGATTCAATGAACAATCATGTCGAGCACGTGGAAGAATACAGATGGTCCAGCGTTCTGGAACTTATTCTAGACGGCCGTGCTATGGATGAGAACATTCAGCGGGAAATTTTTCAGCGGGTATATGATGTTACCGGACAGAAGGCTATCCTGGTTCTTCCATTTGTCAGCACTTAGATGTGTGAGCAGGGATTTTCATTGTATGCAGCGACGAAAGGAAGGTACTGGAATCGACTAAATACTAAACCTGACGTAAGACTTCTATTATCTTCGATCAAGCCGAATATAAAAGAATTATGCAAAGTGAGAAAAGAGCATCACTCTCTCATTAAAAGGACAAGTTTCAAATTTGGTGTTTGAAAACTATGTATTTTTTTTAGTAAATTTGAAAACTATGCATGTTTTTAGTAAACTTTTTTCAGATTGCAAATAAATTATTTTACAAGGACTATACTGATATTATCATGTTTTGTTACATCACAAAGACAACATGATGTGGCTCCTTGAGCATTATTATCACTGATACGGGATCCACGTCAAAAAAAAGTTTGAGAACTACTGATATACATTACGTAACACCTATTCTCGGTCAGTATCGTTATCTTTGTATTCGTCGTGCAGTCAGGTTACCTCTCTGATCTCAAGATCTTTAAAACGTTATTAGAGCAGCAGTTTAATTTCATAAGGTTTCGGGTTTCTGTGGCGATTCCATATGACGTAATGTTCCTCCATTCTTCATGGTTCTAGGACATTGCATTACGTTGGACAGCCGACCTCATGCAGTATTCAGACGGCGCCATGATGAACAAGGAAGGGAAGTACACTATATTTCGTAGTTAAACTCTTTTGTGTTGTTAGTAGCTGTGTGCTGGTACTTCTATATTGTGTCAAATTTTATAAAAATAAAACCATACTATAGTGACGTTCCATTTGGTATTCATTTATATATATATACATACAAAGCGCATGTCAGAACAAGGTCCGATATTTTTTACATGAGGTTGGCAGCACTGATGAAGTCGAGCATGCGCAGGAGCATGCTCTAGTATTCTGCGAATTTAACAGAGAGATAGAATCGTCCGAGTGGAGTTGCGTAGGTGCGAGTAGCAGTAAACTGAGATGGCTCCCGTGATACAAAATGTGAAATGAGATCTGTCATACGATTTCTGAAAACCAAAGGACAGAATGCAGCTGATATCCATCGGAAATTGTGTGCTACTTACGAACCGACAGTAATGAGTGAAAGAAAGGTCAGACAATGGTGCAGAGAGTTTCGGGAATTATGTTCAAGCATTCATGACGATAAGCTTGGCAGAAGGCCTTGTGTTCAGACGACCGATCTGGTGAAACGTG
Source organism: Thermobia domestica (assembly GCF_964235325.1). NCBI lineage: Eukaryota > Metazoa > Arthropoda > Insecta > Zygentoma > Lepismatidae > Thermobia > Thermobia domestica. The sequence goes on along the minus strand of NC_137470.1, from coordinate 72,265,674 downwards.
TCAACGAGAAAGTGCAATCCAATCGCTTGTTCGCAATAATTGAACTCGTTAAAGAGTTTCAAGAAGTGTCTACGAAATCAGTGAATCAAATTGTGACTGACAAACTGTATTATCACAAACTGTATGCGAGGTGGGTGACAAAAATGCTGACGGACACTTACAAAGAGAAAAAATAACAGATACACATGATTTTTTTGGACCGCTGGGCGGAGGATGGGGATGATTTCTTTTCTCACATGAAACTTGGATATCGTACGCCACTGGGGAGTCGAAGGAGCAGTCAATTCAATAGATTCACTTGGTCCTCCTAAAGCGAAGAAATTCAGAATATTATCGGTTCACGAAATCATACCAATCGTGTTTTGGGACCAAAAGGGTGTGATTCTTATGAAATTTTTGAAACAATTACAGCAGAGGTGTATTACTAAACACTGAATAATCTTCGATGTGCCATCTAAAATAGGCGGAAAGAATGCTACGCTCTGGAATTATTCTGATCCATGCTACGCCCTTCCACACACACACACACACACACAGCTGTTCGTATTATTAAAACAATTCAAAGATTTCGATGGGTGTTATTCAGTCATGAATCCTGTACAGCCCGGACCTTGTCCCCAGCGATTTCTTTCCTTTTCTTCACCTAAAAAGTGGCTTGAATCGAAGCGCTTCAACGACAGTGAAGTGCTCAAGACATCAGTTTTAGATTGGCTGCACTCGGAGGTGACACACTTTTACACACAAGGTATACGGAAGCTGTGCCACGCTACTAGAAATGTCTGGAGGTTCATCGTGCTACTTCAAAAAGTAGTCAAAGTGTGTATTTCTCTATCATTATTATAGGTATTCTGCCCTTATTGGCAGATCACTTGCAGCAGCTGATAAGCTTCCATGCTCCACGATCCTCCGCTGACATCTTCGTCTTCACGTATGATCTTAGTTTTTATATCATCTATTAATTGTAGTCTCCTTTGCCCCCTCCCTCTCTTTCCCGCCACCATACTCTTTAGGACGTCCCTCATGATACAATTTCTTCTTAGGCAATGTCCCAACCAGTTTCTTTTCCTCTTCTTGACAATATCTAAAAATGTTCTTTTCTCCCCCACCATTTCTAACACCCTCTCATTCGTTATCCGCTCGACCCAACTAATTCTTTCCACTCTTCTCCACACTCACATTTCGAAGGCTTCCAGTCGTTTTTCATCGCTTTTACGTAATGTTCATGTTTCCGCCTCATACAGTACAACCCTCCACACGAAACATTTTATTAGTCTTTTTCTCAACTCTTTCTTCAAGGTCCCTTAAAACAGACTTTTCTTCCTCCTAAAGGCTTCTTTCGCCATTCGTATCCTTGCTTTTATTTCACGTTCGCACTTCATATCATTACTAAGAATACTATTCACATATCTAAAACTATTCACTTGTTTATTTTCTCCCCTCCCACATTTATATTTAACACAGACCTCTTCGTTCCAATCACCATGACTTTTGTCTTTCTAACATTTATTTTCATCTCATATTCTTCAAAGCCCTTTCTCATACTTATCTATCAATCACAATAAATTTCTTCTCCTATCATTTTTTTTTTAATATCGATTTTTTTTAACATGAGTAAAGCGTATATAAGCTGCAGAAAAACACCACCCCAAATTCCGGGGAATGACTTCTTATATCAATGAAAGAAATGTAATATACCATTACAGTTGAAAGTAATGGCAATTTTTTTTTACGCACCCTGTACCTAGCAATTTTTTTTTTTAATTCAATTTCGGTTTAGTTACACAATTTACTTACTCTCTTTACTTCGAATTAAATATAATAAACCCAAAGGTTTTGTTAGTAACCATATTCCCACTGTATAATATATTTATTTATATTTTGATTGAGTGTAAATCCCATTTACGGATATATAACTTGAATAGTTACAAGGTTTACCATTCTGACGTCATACCAAAACATAGTTCCGTTATTGGATATAAATCTCCTTAATTTCAGACCAATGTAGATTTTGGCCAGGTACCTAATCTTTCCCTCACCCCCTCTCACTAGTCCATAGTCACTTTCAGATCCGGTTATATCTGGATTTGCCAAATTTCCATTCGCTTTGTAATTTCCGCGGCTAAAGTTTTCTTTCTGATTGGAGGAATTCTCTTACCTCTGGCTTTTTCGGCGCAATGTTATCAGAATAATAGAAGACACCTTACGATACGCAGCTTATATTTTCGCCTACCTATCTGCGTTAAAAGAACTAGGATTTTAATAGAATTCAGGTAAAAATATGATTTAATTTCATAATTGAACACTGAAGGCTGTGTAGGAGCCCCCAAAACAGTGAAAAAAGCTACATTTTCCGTAAAGAAACAATAAGTTAGTGAAGCATCCAGTTCTGTTTTTCTAGGAAGCCATGTTTGCTGCCCAGCTATAATAGCAGAAGTGAAAGAGTGACTTTATTTTTTTTGTTATTCCAAATTCAATTAGGGATTAGGGACATTACGACCTGATTAGTGCATGTTGGTCGTGTATACAGTAAATGTGATTTATCATTATTTATTTCGTAATTGCATGTATGTAGTAGGTTTGATAGTACTGTAAATAATCATAATGGCAGCTTAAGTTAGTTCAAAAGGGCTCCTATCCCCTTTTCCAAATTGAACCAGTTCTAGCGGGGGAATGGGTTAGTTATTGTTCGTTTTAGGGCCTTTTCCCCTTTCAGGGGAAGGGTCCCTCCATAAACCTCGTTAAGGTGCCCCCCGGGCATCAATTTTTGGCAATCATTATGTAAACAATTGGTCAGGTCAATTAGACCTAGTGTTACCTTTCTCATTTTTGACCCCCTTTAAATTAAATAGAGCCGACTGTATATATATCGACGAGGGAGTAATGTATTCTAAATCTAATGTGTTAGGTTATTTTCGTCAACGTGCATGTAACTAAATGGTGCATGTTTAGTTTAGTTAGTTGTCTTTATGTATAGTACTAACAGTGGTGTATGTAGTTAGTAGTTTTGTGTGAGTGTGTGAATTTTCGATTTGGACAGTGTATAAATATGCTTTAATTTAGTACCATTTTGCTAACATAAATAAACCAGAGTAAATATTAAATTTCTGATTAATAAGTACAAGTATAGATTTCAGTACACGGTAAATTATGCCTCCACTACAGCGCCACAGCGTCCGGTTTCGGTACTCAATAGTTTGTTGACAGTACGACATCGCATGACTTAGTGATTTAGATTGTTTGATTTTGGACAGTTATTCTCAAATTACTTCCCGTGGACATGGTTTTCGGTTCGGATGAGTATACCTTCGTATAAAATAGCATGAGATCTTACTGTACTGAAAATTTTAGCTTGCTAGGTCCAGTAGTTAATGAATAATCCGCTGAAATAAAGAACACCTATTTTCTTAATAGAAGTAAAGTCCATATGCTGTTACTGTTCGTTTAAAAATGTAGGATTAAATTCTCTTTTCCCGTGGCTGTAGAAAATTCCATTGTTGCTTCAGTTTTATCAACAAATCAGAAATAGATTAATCGTTGACAATTTAACTTTCCGTAAATCCATGTATGATTTTTTTTTAAACCTGCAAGGTAAATACAATTTGGGTGCTTCGAAATAAAGAGTACGTGGTTCGATGAATGTGATCGTGTGGTGGTTTGAGCGTGATAGATTGTGATAGTTATATATATATATATTTATTACTGCGTAACGTAAATATGTGTATGGCCTGCGTGTAAAATGTACGAAATAGGGTGTTTATAAAATATTACTTCGTGCGAAAATTAGTAGATAATGAATGAATGTAATGATATGTTAATAATATGATATATAATATGAATGAAATGATGACCCCTATATTTAAATGGATAGGCCTAGTGAATTTTATATAGTGAAAATATGAATATGTTTACGAAGAAAGAAAGAAAAAAAAATCTCTCGCGTTTTGACTTCCACACCAGTGCATTCATCCAACCGAGTTTGCTACTTGGATAGTAAATTATAGTTGGGAATTGTGTGTTACTTTGCATTTATGTACCTCCTAACAACAGCCCCAGATCTTAAGCCTTTCAATAGATAGAGTAGCATCATGTGGGAATTACTTCTAAAGGTTGACAGAAATGATAATTAAGAAAACCAACTGCTATATCCTGTGATCATCGAAAAGTACAGGTTTCGGTCATTTGTACCTTTAGCATTCATTGCCTCTCCGAGATTTTGTTTTTTTGTTGCTTACCTTATTTATTTATTGTGCAGTGTTCATATAACTCAGTTCGGACTATCCGATTAAATTAACTGCTACTAAATTTAGCGTACCCGGACGTCGACCCCTAGTCCCCTTAAGTATTTTCATGTCTTTTCTTAGTTTAATTAGATGAGGGAAATTAACGACGTCCCAGACGGTGGCATGTCTGCGCTGGGTAGCCATCGGTGAAATTTGGTTATTGAAATCACCGATCCAAAATTCAGTTTATTTATTTAATTTTTTTTAATTTTGGCAAATCACTAATTAGGGATACCTTAGCTATTACTCTAATTTCATCCCTATTCTGGAATCTTCTAGTTTCCAAGAGGTCGGATGATTTTTTTTTTTTTCTTGAAATTCTAAATTAGCGCCTTCTCTAACCTTCCGGACGATTTCCGGGAACCTGCTGGTTTGGGCCGGATACGGGGATCGGATTTCAATCTTACAACCAAATTCTTGTGGGATTGGGATCTGATGGACACAGAACTTGCATCCTTGGCAGCAGGGCGTTCCTTGAGTCTACGTATTTGAGTAGACCGCCCTTTTGGCATGTTAAGAATATTTTGGCTATGGATTTGTTGAGATAGAAATTCGACTTTTGTCTTTGTAGCGTTAGTTATTTCTCACTTAAGTCTTTGGCGCCACTATTCTTCGTCTTCCTTCTTCTCTATCTCTCTCTGTCTTCATTACTTCGAGATTTTTTTTTTAATTTTTCAACCTTGCCCCCCCCCCCCCGATTTCTGAAACTCATAAAAATGTACAATATTCCATATCACTTATTTCGATCGTATGTACTAACTGAGACATCGAGGGATGCAATTCGTGGAGGTATTGCAGCACATCTCGGGACCATTTTCGCGATATTCAATCCACCACTGGAGAAATTGATGGGAAGGTACACTATGCTTTTAGATTCCTAGAGACCTTTGTTATTCATTGATCATACAACTTATATCAAATGGATTACTGATTTCTGGTTTTTATTTCTATTGATTGGTCATATAGTGTGTATGTATTAATAGTTTGGGCCCACTAGTTTCGAATAACATTGATTTTTTTTTTGTTGTATATACATCTATATATATGTACTTACATAGTTTTAAAAGTTACGTGCCTGCTCTATTTGTTGCATTTTCCACTTCTTATGTCAACTTATTAAATAACACCAACATTTTTTTTTTTTCATATACGCGGATCTTTAGTAAATTGAAAATGATTATTGATTATCGGGTTTATACATATAAAATATAATGTTGCAACCTTATGAAGGAAAAAGGTGAATTTTGATAGTCAGGGTTTTGTTTTGTCTTTGAGCCAAATAAATATAAATATTTATAAAATATGAATACTTGTCGAATATGAACGGTTATGTAGAAGTTAAACGTCGACGAAATATTAAGATAGATATTAAAGTGAAATTTATTGTATTGATTAATATGAATACATATATGTATATATATGCGAGTATGTATGTAATGGGCTCGATATTTACCCTGGTCTTGTTAGGTTGCCATAGATTTTGACACCCGGTATTAACCAACTATTTGTGATATATAGTATTACCGCGTAAATTGTCATAAATTACTTTTTGTTGAGTTGTTATTAATTTCTGTAACTATTAAAGTGGAATATAATGTTAAATACTGCATGTGAATAAACAAGTAGCGGGTCGTAAGATAAATAAGAATAACCCTAATCCTTACCCAAATTTACTTTGCGAGTGAAATTAGCAACCTACGAAACAGTGCGCCCCTTCAACGACTTTTTCCATCAGTAAAACATGGAACAAATCCTTCCCCTGCGATCGGACACCAAACTATTCAATATTTAGAATCTTTTGACTACAAGATCTATACTAGGGAAAAATTTAGTGATCTTAAATTCAACGAACTGAAATCTGTTTAATAAGTTAATGCGAATACCGGAATATGGAAATATGTTCCCAATATCTGTGACTGGATTTGATAAGTTTTCCTTAATATTGACAAACTTTGAAATTTTAGATAAAGTGCGTCGAGTGACGAAATGAGAAATATAAATATATATATATGATATGAAGCGACTATTTGTCTATAGCTAAAACAAAAACTATTAAATACTCTCATGGACACAAATCACAGTGCGTAAAGAGAGTTGAAAAAAGGAGTTATTATCGACGTGAGAACAAAGACTCATAAAATTGTCGAAATATCTCCTCTTGGGACAGAGACCTAATAAAATGTTACTAAAGTGTTTTTTTTTTTAAGGATGATTAACCAATTATATTTTTTTTTTCCTTTCTTTTCCGCAACGATATATATATATATAGATTCATTACACTGAATCCTAAATGTATTGATCTTTGAATTTTTTTTATTTTTGTCTTTCATTTTTTTTTTTTGTCAAATTCTCTTTTATGTAATTCAACTTTTAATATATATATAGGAAGATAAATGTGTTATTTGGTCTTGATAAAATTAGCGAATTTCTATGCATGTTAATGAAACATTCTTTCCATGTATTAAATTTTTTCCCTGTTATGTCCAACTAAATTTTGCTTTTATTGAAATGTAATAAATGTATATAGTAATGTAGTTAGGTTAGTTTAATTTAACTAAATACAACCCGAAGTATACATTGTCCTGTATGAATGTGTGTGTGAGTGAAATGTAGGTTTAGTATTAAGTGCATCCATTATTTTGACATATATGTGTGATTTAATATAATTAATGGTAGTTATCAATTAAACTCATTGAATGTTAATACTAACTTAAGTTGGCTCTATGAAGGAAGTAAAAAGGACTGAAGTAGCCTGAACGAATGATCATCATGAGAGAACTGTGAAAGTCAAAATCTTCGACACATATGTGATACTCTGATTTTTTTTTTTCCTGTGGTCGTTTCTAACATGCCATCAACTTCGTCGTTCATTTTTCAAATATTGAGTATTAGTCTAGAACTTCTGGAAATATTGAAAAAACGGTAAACTTAAACTTTCTCATCTATCTCCGAGCTAGATTGGGATAATTTGGTAGTTTGGGTTAAATGGATCTAGATCGGGGATGTATGGGTTAACATGTGTCTACCGTTGATCACCTTAATACCAGACATTCACCCAATAGCTATTGGAAATGATCACAATTAGATAATTATTCACTTTCCTTTACCATATTCCTTAAAATATCTAGTAACAGCTTCCCCTTTATCACCTTCTTACTTTACATCTTTCCTCTTCTATCTTCTTTTTCTTTTCTTCATCTTCTTCTTCTATTTTTAATAAAACTGGAAGGGGGGTCGTGACTGGGAATTCTATATGTAATAAACACGGTCATGTATTTATTTATTTTATTTTATTTTATTTAGAAGTCCGATAAAAATTTTCTCGTTGCAATCGAACCTAGTATGTTCGAAATAAGAAATGGAAATTATATTCCAATGTAATTAGGCATAAGCTGATAGCTTCATGAACATCCCCACCAGGGGTGAAGGGTTCCCACTCACGACTTATTTCTGTGCATCACTTTTGTTGCAGATTTTTTTTTTTTTCCAATCAGTTGTAGATTGACGCGCAGCGACAGGATTCGTTGTTATGGCAACGGTGGTTGGCTGTGGCAACGGCCCCATATGCCAGTTTTAGAATGGCGACACGTGACAAGACTGTTGCCATGGTAACGCATGTTTGCTGTGGTAACGGATCTGAAAATGCTTATTGAATAATACCAGTTATCATGCCAATCAGTTTGAATTGGTGAACCGCGACAAGAATGGTTGTCATGGCAACGCTTGTTCCCATGGCAACGGATCTCCGTTTAAATGGCGACCGATAGATTTGAAATTTTTTAAGAATGTTAAAGAGTGAGGTTGAAGGCATGTTGAATTGATTACAACATTGAAATTAATACGAGAAATTTTATAGTGAAACAAGTAGAGTCGTTGGCTACTTTGTCATTTTTGTTTCCTTTTCTAAGGGGGAAAAAGAGAAGGAGTGTCAAAATTTTTCTAAAATAGAACTAAACGCTAGAAGGGTGTCAAGGAAGGAAAGAGAATGGGAGTCCTTTAATTTATGAATAATACTTGTCTGGATAGCGAATAAGTATTTTATAGTATATGTGTATTTCTGATATATATATCTTGTCTTTTGTAAAGTGTAAAGTGTCTCAAAACTATGGCAACAAAAAAGGTTGTTGTGTCACAGGACGAGTGTGATGTCACGTGCACTCAATGCACATTAAACGAAAAAGAGAAAAGATCTCGCGCCCCGCGGAGACTTATAAGATGTACCGGTTGTGGACTAAAATGGATCCACTTTGCTTGCTCCAATTTGGACGATACTGCTGAAAATGCAGAAAAAGTTCAAACCGGCGAAATAGAAAAATATTGTGAGGACTGTGAAAAGGACCGAGGCCAAATATCTCCAGCGGAGATATCTGACCTCGACGATGAGGAAAAGAGTGGAAATCAAAGTGATTCTCGGGATCAGACGGCAAACCCGAAGGAAGGAATGTCATCTGGAGGGTCTGATACGTCTGCATTAATTCGCCAGATGATGGAGATGATGAACGAAAGATTCACTAACATGGAACAAAATAATACAGAAATGAGGCGTGAGAATACAGAAATGAGGCGTGAGATAAATGAAAAGTTAGACCAGAATAGTGAAAACTTAAGGCGTGAAATAAATGAGAAGTTTGATACCTCGAAACGAGAGACCGACGCTCGATTCGAGGTATTAAACAATAAAATTGACCAGATCTGTTTAGACTTTGCTTCTTCGATGAGCAAATTGAAAGAGCAAACATCTACTGAACTGGAGCAGGTTAGATACCGGGCCCAACAGTCCACCGAGCAGCTCAGAGACGAAACAAATGAGAAATTCAATGAAATAGATATAAGGTTTGAGAGTACAAACAAAAGATTTGGTGACATCGAACAAAAAGTTGAACAGCAGCAGGCTGAAATAAGTAGATTGAATGTTGTAATATCCGACCTATCAATAGAATCTAAACTAGAGTCGGTTGACCAAAGAATTAGTCGAATTCAAACCGAAGTAGACAGTATTAAGGGGAATATTACTAAATTGCAAATCGCCAAGTCTGATATTTCCTATCCTTTTCCTGATGGCGATTCTCCAGGGAAAATTCTCCCCGAAACAAGTAACGTCCTCCCGGGTAAGAGTCAAGTGTTGCCTGATGCACGGGACACAGCAATGTATTGCCCCCCGCATCAGCCAACCTCGAAATCATGGTTGAGTAATTTTGATGTACCGATGCAGTCGAGTGTTGTGACTACAACAGTCACTAGCGTAAATGCTCACTCTACCTTTGGAATGGTACAATCGTACAGCGTGCTGCCAGGAGGGGAAAGGAGACGTGCCGGACCGTCGGTTACTACCGTGGTGGGTCCTAAGTTTGAACCTTACATGGTCAACACAAATTACAAAACCTCTCTTGGTCATATGGGAGCGTTCAGTTCAGTGACCACTCCGTCGGTGGCAAATCCGGTGACAACCCCAACTGCTCAGGATAACGCGTTGATTCCACTGGATTCTTTTCCTGCCCCGCATAGTATGAGCTCTAAAGTTTCCCTCCGGGATATTGAACGTTTTCCCACTTTCGATGGGAACATTACTAACGGGTTACCTCGAGTTTTCCTGCGGAGACTGCAGCAATATTTAGACATGTATAAACTTACTGATGGGGAACGCCTGCAGATAGTTGAAAAATGTTTGATCGCCGCTTCGGGCGCATGGTTTGCTTCGGTTAAATACCAAATCCGAACGTTTAGTGATTTTTTGATTCTTTTTAAAGAAGAATATTGTAATGAGCACATCGAACGGCTCCAAAAGAGAAACTTACAATCACTCCGGTATGATCGCTCCAAGTATGGGTCCCTCTTGGACTATGCTTGGAAAATTATCGAACTATATTATCAGATAGCTGAACATCCCTCTCAGGCTGAACTTGTAGATATTATAGTTAACGCTCTTCCACCCGATGAGTCCCGGGCCATAGCGTCCCACTTGTGCCAAACGGTGCGAGAAGTCACCTCACGTTTAGCTGCCTTGTGCGGTAAGGAAGTTGGTGGTCCACCAAAACGATACTTCGCCCGACAGGCAAAAATTCTAAAACCGACGAAGACGAAGGTAACGGCAAGTTGCCAGACAGATTTCCTGAGTTATACCCAAGCTGGATCTCGTTATCCTAGTGGGTACGGCTCAGAAAACAACAATAATGGCCGGCGACTATTTAGGAATCGGCCCATGTTCAACAATCGCCGGAGTTATCGTCCCTATGACCGTACCAACATGGCATCGAACCCGGATAGGGGCGATAACACCAGGAGGAATTTTAACAGGGCGTACGGAAGAAGGGAGAACGGTAATAGTCAGAATAATAGTAACAATAATGTAAATCGACCCCAGAATTCAGTCCCTTCGCAAGTGCGTGGTAACGGTGAGCCTAGAACAATATTAAATGGGAGTGATAGTCGCGAAACGGCGGTAAAGTCGACAAACTAACGCCGCAGTTACCTGATGAAATGGGGGAGGATAACTGCGGGTACATACACCCCATTAACTACAAAACGCAATATCCTAATAATAATAAATCCGAGTTTCAGATACAAGAATACCCCTCATCGAATTCCTTAGAATTTATAATAAAATTCGTAATCGATGAAGAGCCATTTGCGGTGGGGGAAGAGCGTTATTTCTCGGCATCTCCCAGCCTAAAAGGAAGTATCGGTGGCGTTGAACTTGTTGCTACCATTGATAGTGGTTCAGAGCTCTGCCTAATGGACTGGGAGGTGTGGAGAGGATTGAAACAGCGCTTCCCTTCTGCAAAATTAAGGCCGTACACGGGTCTTACACTGGGTGCATTTGCTGGGAAGGAAAGTTTTTCAGTTCAAGGGGTTCAAAATTTCAATCTTAATATTCAAGACCATATTTTTGAAATAGCTATTTTTGTTATTAAGTACTTGCGAACGGATTTAATCTTGGGTTGCCCATTCTTAGATAAGTTCCATTGTATCATCGACCGTGAAAAGAAAGAAATTCGTATGAAAGATAGTCTCGGGAATGCAGTTACTGTTTCAACTAATAAACCAAATGTAATGTTAGTGGGAATACAGGAAAGAGAGATTGCAATCGGTGAGTCAGGGCGGCCAGTGATGGATCAGCCCATGCTTGACCCCAGGTTTATCTGTCAAGCTGCCTGTGTAGCGACACCTCTCAATGGGGGAGAGGTTAACAGGGACGATCAGCTGGATCCATTCCTGAATGCCGAATGCAATGTCTCTCCACAAGACATCGACACTTACATTACTACTCGGGATGATTTACCACCACCAATTAGATCAGGTCTCCGTAAACTATTATTACAGTACAGATCTCTCTTCTCCGAGTACCCACGTCGTGTTAATGCGCCTCCATACAAAATTCAACTAAAAGATAACGAACCAGTTGTGGGACCTTGCTATTCTGTCCCACAAGCAATGCAACCCGAGTTTGAGGCCGAATTAAATAAATGGTTACGGTTAGGAATTGCTATAGAACAGATGTCCCCATACAGAAATCCTATTCATGTTGTCAGAAAGGCCTCTGGGGGCGTACGTCCCGTTTTGGACCTCAGGGCTACCAACTCAAAAATTATTTCTCCACAAGCACAGGTTGAACCGATAGACGATTTATTACATCGTGTTTCACAAGCCACTTGGTTCTCATCTTTTGATGCGTCTAGTGCCTATTATGGGATCAGTTTACACAAAGAATCATATCAATGTACTAGCTTTGTGTATAAAGGAAGGCAATATTGCCTTACCGTTTTGCCACAGGGATTGAAGAGCAGTCCTGCTGTTTTTCAATCCGTTATGACTAATTTTTTCAACGACTCAACTCGTTCTTTTGTAGTTTTATACCTTGATGATGTTATGGTAAAATCGGTCACGGAAGAAGAACACTTATCTCATTTAGAAAGAACCTTTGAAATTTTCAAGAGGGCAAATTTTTCCTTAAATTTTCAAAAATGTAAGTTCTTCGCACGGGAGATAAAATTTTTAGGTCATATCATTAGTGGCAAAACGATAAGGGTCGACCCTAAATTAAACGAACCCATTCGTTGTTTCCCGGTTCCGAAATCAAAGAAGGCATTACAAAAGTTCCTAGGCCTCATAGGGTGGAGGAGAAAGTTCGTACCAAACTTTTCTGGACTTACCGCTAAATTATATCAACTACTAAAAAAGGATCAAAAATTCGCATGGAACGATGAAGCATTGGAAACTTTCCATAAGTTAAAAGAGCTTATTAGCAATCCGCCTGCTCTAAGTCAGCCAGATTTCTCCTTGCCATTTCACATACACAGTGATGCGTGTATGGAAAATCTGGCTGGCTATCTTGCACAATATCCCGCAGGTCAAGAAGATCCTAATGTCATCGGATATGCTAGTCGACGGGTAAAGCCTTACGAATTGTCTCTGTCGATCTCTCAGTTAGAACTACTGTCCGTTCTGTTCCTATGTGAGCACTTTGAACAATATATTATGGGTCGTATCACGTATGTTCATACCGACAATGCAGCAGTTACTCATGCTTTCACTCAGAAGAACCTTGAACCAAGAACCACCAGGATCCTACTTAAATTACAAAAATTTGACTTAACATTTCAGCACTGTCCAGGCCGCGAGAACAATATCGCCGATACACTTAGTAGGTATCCGCCCGAGGTATTGCTTGAACCCGAAACCCATTATGTGCATTTCCTAACGAAAACACAATATGCTGACATTGATTTAAATCATATCAAGAAAAATCAAGAAACGGATGAATTATGTCAAACGTTCTTAAGGCAATTTGAAAATAGTGGTAATCAGAATAGAATCGCAATGCATTGTGGGTTAATGTACATAAAACCGTTGCGAGTTCAAAAATGGCTTTTAGTAATACCTCAGGCTTGTATTCACCAAATTATCAGTATTGTTCACTCCACAGGTCATTTTGGAGTTCAAAAATGTTATCGCTTTTGTCGCGCAATCTTTTATTGGAAAAATCAAAAAGCTACCATAAAAAATTTCATCCGAAACTGTATCCAATGTGCGGAAACAAAGTTCGCAAACCGAACCATAGCTCAGCAAGAATATCACATAAGAGCAAATGTACCCCATGAGACTCTGGGGGTGGACCTTATTGGGAAATTACCACCTAGCCAGGGATACTATTATATTTTATCACTAATAGATATTTACTCTCGTTTTGTTACTTTTCTTCCGCTCAGAAAAGCACATACTAAAGAAATAATAACGGTACTAGAGAGAAGATATTTTCACCTTTTACCATATCCTCAAGAATTCTTAAGCGACAGGGGCCCACAGTTCCAGTCCAAACTGTGGCAGGATTTCTGTGCTAAGTATAAAATTAAACACAAGAAAACAGCTAGCTATTCTCCTCAGGGTAACAGCATAACAGAGCGCAGCCATAAAGAGCTCAATAGGTTAGTTCGGTTATGGTGTAATGAAGATCAAACCACCTGGTATAGATATCTTGTAAAAATACAGGACCTTCTTAATAATTCTTATTGCTCAAGTATTGGTTGCACGCCGGCGGAACGCTTTCTGAGTTACTCTGCTGTTGACAACTACCGGAAGGTGTTCCCATGGCCAAAACAATTAGATTCCGTTGAAAATAGGTTTAAATTTACGGAGATAGATATAAATTCACGAAATTCTAGTAAACGGTCAACACATTCTGTTACTCTGGAAGAAGGTCAATTAGTAATGCTGAAATTACACAACTTATCGTCAATAATAAAGCAGGAATCCGCCAAATGGATGAAAATTTTCACTGGCCCGTTTATCGTGAAAAAATTATTAAAAAACTGCGCTGTTTTGTATAATCTCAAAGGTGAAAGTATCGGAACTCACAATTTCCGAAATTTAAAGATTTTCAATTGTACAGAAGATAAACGTAGTGAATTACTTGCGCAATACCCCAAGTAGATATAATATACTGTCCTAGAGTGACTGGTAACGTTTGAATGGGATGAATGAGTGTGTTAACTTAACAAGCATCATTAGTTGGTATTCCCAATTAGCAAAATTTTGTTATTCTAACAAAATTTTGTTAATGGGCCGGGGAAAACTGTAATATACCATTACAGTTGAAAGTAATGGCAATTTTTTTTTACGCACCCTGTACCTAGCAATTTTTTTTTAATTCAATTTCGGTTTAGTTACACAATTTACTTACTCTCTTTACTTCGAATTAAATATAATAAACCCAAAGGTTTTGTTAGTAACCATATTCCCACTGTATAATATATTTATTTATATTTTGATTGAGTGTAAATCCCATTTACGGATATATAACTTGAATAGTTACAAGGTTTACCATTCTGACGTCATACCAAAACATAGTTCCGTTATTGGATATAAATCTCCTTAATTTCAGACCAATGTAGATTTTGGCCAGGTACCTAATCTTTCCCTCACCCCCTCTCACTAGTCCATAGTCACTTTCAGATCCGGTTATATCTGGATTTGCCAAATTTCCATTCGCTTTGTAATTTCCGCGGCTAAAGTTTTCTTTCTGATTGGAGGAATTCTCTTACCTCTGGCTTTTTCGGCGCAATGTTATCAGAATAATAGAAGACACCTTACGATACGCAGCTTATATTTTCGCCTACCTATCTGCGTTAAAAGAACTAGGATTTTAATAGAATTCAGGTAAAAATATGATTTAATTTCATAATTGAACACTGAAGGCTGTGTAGGAGCCCCCAAAACAGTGAAAAAAGCTACATTTTCCGTAAAGAAACAATAAGTTAGTGAAGCATCCAGTTCTGTTTTTCTAGGAAGCCATGTTTGCTGCCCAGCTATAATAGCAGAAGTGAAAGAGTGACTTTATTTTTTTTGTTATTCCAAATTCAATTAGGGATTAGGGACATTACGACCTGATTAGTGCATGTTGGTCGTGTATACAGTAAATGTGATTTATCATTATTTATTTCGTAATTGCATGTATGTAGTAGGTTTGATAGTACTGTAAATAATCATAATGGCAGCTTAAGTTAGTTCAAAAGGGCTCCTATCCCCTTTTCCAAATTGAACCAGTTCTAGCGGGGGAATGGGTTAGTTATTGTTCGTTTTAGGGCCTTTTCCCCTTTCAGGGGAAGGGTCCCTCCATAAACCTCGTTAAGGTGCCCCCCGGGCATCAATTTTTGGCAATCATTATGTAAACAATTGGTCAGGTCAATTAGACCTAGTGTTACCTTTCTCATTTTTGACCCCCTTTAAATTAAATAGAGCCGACTGTATATATATCGACGAGGGAGTAATGTATTCTAAATCTAATGTGTTAGGTTATTTTCGTCAACGTGCATGTAACTAAATGGTGCATGTTTAGTTTAGTTAGTTGTCTTTATGTATAGTACTAACAGTGGTGTATGTAGTTAGTAGTTTTGTGTGAGTGTGTGAATTTTCGATTTGGACAGTGTATAAATATGCTTTAATTTAGTACCATTTTGCTAACATAAATAAACCAGAGTAAATATTAAATTTCTGATTAATAAGTACAAGTATAGATTTCAGTACACGGTAAATTATGCCTCCACTACAGCGCCACAGCGTCCGGTTTCGGTACTCAATAGTTTGTTGACAGTACGACATCGCATGACTTAGTGATTTAGATTGTTTGATTTTGGACAGTTATTCTCAAATTACTTCCCGTGGACATGGTTTTCGGTTCGGATGAGTATACCTTCGTATAAAATAGCATGAGATCTTACTGTACTGAAAATTTTAGCTTGCTAGGTCCAGTAGTTAATGAATAATCCGCTGAAATAAAGAACACCTATTTTCTTAATAGAAGTAAAGTCCATATGCTGTTACTGTTCGTTTAAAAATGTAGGATTAAATTCTCTTTTCCCGTGGCTGTAGAAAATTCCATTGTTGCTTCAGTTTTATCAACAAATCAGAAATAGATTAATCGTTGACAATTTAACTTTCCGTAAATCCATGTATGATTTTTTTTTAAACCTGCAAGGTAAATACAATTTGGGTGCTTCGAAATAAAGAGTACGTGGTTCGATGAATGTGATCGTGTGGTGGTTTGAGCGTGATAGATTGTGATAGTTATATATATATATATTTATTACTGCGTAACGTAAATATGTGTATGGCCTGCGTGTAAAATGTACGAAATAGGGTGTTTATAAAATATTACTTCGTGCGAAAATTAGTAGATAATGAATGAATGTAATGATATGTTAATAATATGATATATAATATGAATGAAATGATGACCCCTATATTTAAATGGATAGGCCTAGTGAATTTTATATAGTGAAAATATGAATATGTTTACGAAGAAAGAAAGAAAAAAAAATCTCTCGCGTTTTGACTTCCACACCAGTGCATTCATCCAACCGAGTTTGCTACTTGGATAGTAAATTATAGTTGGGAATTGTGTGTTACTTTGCATTTATGTACCTCCTAACAACAGCCCCAGATCTTAAGCCTTTCAATAGATAGAGTAGCATCATGTGGGAATTACTTCTAAAGGTTGACAGAAATGATAATTAAGAAAACCAACTGCTATATCCTGTGATCATCGAAAAGTACAGGTTTCGGTCATTTGTACCTTTAGCATTCATTGCCTCTCCGAGATTTTTTTTTTTTGTTGCTTACCTTATTTATTTATTGTGCAGTGTTCATATAACTCAGTTCGGACTATCCGATTAAATTAACTGCTACTAAATTTAGCGTACCCGGACGTCGACCCCTAGTCCCCTTAAGTATTTTCATGTCTTTTCTTAGTTTAATTAGATGAGGGAAATTAACGACGTCCCAGACGGTGGCATGTCTGCGCTGGGTAGCCATCGGTGAAATTTGGTTATTGAAATCACCGATCCAAAATTCAGTTTATTTATTTAATTTTTTTTAATTTTGGCAAATCACTAATTAGGGATACCTTAGCTATTACTCTAATTTCATCCCTATTCTGGAATCTTCTAGTTTCCAAGAGGTCGGATGATTTTTTTTTTTTCTTGAAATTCTAAATTAGCGCCTTCTCTAACCTTCCGGACGATTTCCGGGAACCTGCTGGTTTGGGCCGGATACGGGGATCGGATTTCAATCTTACAACCAAATTCTTGTGGGATTGGGATCTGATGGACACAGAACTTGCATCCTTGGCAGCAGGGCGTTCCTTGAGTCTACGTATTTGAGTAGACCGCCCTTTTGGCATGTTAAGAATATTTTGGCTATGGATTTGTTGAGATAGAAATTCGACTTTTGTCTTTGTAGCGTTAGTTATTTCTCACTTAAGTCTTTGGCGCCACTATTCTTCGTCTTCCTTCTTCTCTATCTCTCTCTGTCTTCATTACTTCGAGATTTTTTTTTTAATTTTTCAACCTTGCCCCCCCCCCCCGATTTCTGAAACTCATAAAAATGTACAATATTCCATATCACTTATTTCGATCGTATGTACTAACTGAGACATCGAGGGATGCAATTCGTGGAGGTATTGCAGCACATCTCGGGACCATTTTCGCGATATTCAATCCACCACTGGAGAAATTGATGGGAAGGTACACTATGCTTTTAGATTCCTAGAGACCTTTGTTATTCATTGATCATACAACTTATATCAAATGGATTACTGATTTCTGGTTTTTATTTCTATTGATTGGTCATATAGTGTGTATGTATTAATAGTTTGGGCCCACTAGTTTCGAATAACATTGATTTTTTTTTTGTTGTATATACATCTATATATATGTACTTACATAGTTTTAAAAGTTACGTGCCTGCTCTATTTGTTGCATTTTCCACTTCTTATGTCAACTTATTAAATAACACCAACATTTTTTTTTTTTTCATATACGCGGATCTTTAGTAAATTGAAAATGATTATTGATTATCGGGTTTATACATATAAAATATAATGTTGCAACCTTATGAAGGAAAAAGGTGAATTTTGATAGTCAGGGTTTTGTTTTGTCTTTGAGCCAAATAAATATAAATATTTATAAAATATGAATACTTGTCGAATATGAACGGTTATGTAGAAGTTAAACGTCGACGAAATATTAAGATAGATATTAAAGTGAAATTTATTGTATTGATTAATATGAATACATATATGTATATATATGCGAGTATGTATGTAATGGGCTCGATATTTACCCTGGTCTTGTTAGGTTGCCATAGATTTTGACACCCGGTATTAACCAACTATTTGTGATATATAGTATTACCGCGTAAATTGTCATAAATTACTTTTTGTTGAGTTGTTATTAATTTCTGTAACTATTAAAGTGGAATATAATGTTAAATACTGCATGTGAATAAACAAGTAGCGGGTCGTAAGATAAATAAGAATAACCCTAATCCTTACCCAAATTTACTTTGCGAGTGAAATTAGCAACCTACGAAACAGTGCGCCCCTTCAACGACTTTTTCCATCAGTAAAACATGGAACAAATCCTTCCCCTGCGATCGGACACCAAACTATTCAATATTTAGAATCTTTTGACTACAAGATCTATACTAGGGAAAAATTTAGTGATCTTAAATTCAACGAACTGAAATCTGTTTAATAAGTTAATGCGAATACCGGAATATGGAAATATGTTCCCAATATCTGTGACTGGATTTGATAAGTTTTCCTTAATATTGACAAACTTTGAAATTTTAGATAAAGTGCGTCGAGTGACGAAATGAGAAATATAAATATATATATATGATATGAAGCGACTATTTGTCTATAGCTAAAACAAAAACTATTAAATACTCTCATGGACACAAATCACAGTGCGTAAAGAGAGTTGAAAAAAGGAGTTATTATCGACGTGAGAACAAAGACTCATAAAATTGTCGAAATATCTCCTCTTGGGACAGAGACCTAATAAAATGTTACTAAAGTGTTTTTTTTTTTAAGGATGATTAACCAATTATATTTTTTTTTTCCTTTCTTTTCCGCAACGATATATATATATATAGATTCATTACACTGAATCCTAAATGTATTGATCTTTGAATTTTTTTTATTTTTGTCTTTCATTTTTTTTTTTGTCAAATTCTCTTTTATGTAATTCAACTTTTAATATATATATAGGAAGATAAATGTGTTATTTGGTCTTGATAAAATTAGCGAATTTCTATGCATGTTAATGAAACATTCTTTCCATGTATTAAATTTTTTCCCTGTTATGTCCAACTAAATTTTGCTTTTATTGAAATGTAATAAATGTATATAGTAATGTAGTTAGGTTAGTTTAATTTAACTAAATACAACCCGAAGTATACATTGTCCTGTATGAATGTGTGTGTGAGTGAAATGTAGGTTTAGTATTAAGTGCATCCATTATTTTGACATATATGTGTGATTTAATATAATTAATGGTAGTTATCAATTAAACTCATTGAATGTTAATACTAACTTAAGTTGGCTCTATGAAGGAAGTAAAAAGGACTGAAGTAGCCTGAACGAATGATCATCATGAGAGAACTGTGAAAGTCAAAATCTTCGACACATATGTGATACTCTGATTTTTTTTTTTTCCTGTGGTCGTTTCTAACATGCCATCAACTTCGTCGTTCATTTTTCAAATATTGAGTATTAGTCTAGAACTTCTGGAAATATTGAAAAAACGGTAAACTTAAACTTTCTCATCTATCTCCGAGCTAGATTGGGATAATTTGGTAGTTTGGGTTAAATGGATCTAGATCGGGGATGTATGGGTTAACATGTGTCTACCGTTGATCACCTTAATACCAGACATTCACCCAATAGCTATTGGAAATGATCACAATTAGATAATTATTCACTTTCCTTTACCATATTCCTTAAAATATCTAGTAACAGCTTCCCCTTTATCACCTTCTTACTTTACATCTTTCCTCTTCTATCTTCTTTTTCTTTTCTTCATCTTCTTCTTCTATTTTTAATAAAACTGGAAGGGGGGTCGTGACTGGGAATTCTATATGTAATAAACACGGTCATGTATTTATTTATTTTATTTTATTTTATTTAGAAGTCCGATAAAAATTTTCTCGTTGCAATCGAACCTAGTATGTTCGAAATAAGAAATGGAAATTATATTCCAATGTAATTAGGCATAAGCTGATAGCTTCATGAACATCCCCACCAGGGGTGAAGGGTTCCCACTCACGACTTATTTCTGTGCATCACTTTTGTTGCAGATTTTTTTTTTTCCAATCAGTTGTAGATTGACGCGCAGCGACAGGATTCGTTGTTATGGCAACGGTGGTTGGCTGTGGCAACGGCCCCATATGCCAGTTTTAGAAAAAGCTTTAATAAATAAGGTTCAAAAAACGCCTCTTTTTAGAGCTAGTCACCGAAAATGCAAAAAGGTGGCGCTTTGAAACAACACAGCTTGAAAACTATTCGATCTATGGTAAGCATACGAAAGAAAAATATGAAATCTTTAAGTTTCACGTCCCACAGTTATGCCGGCTAGGCTAAAGGAGACGGTAATGATGAGAAATGAATGAAATGATGGAATGAAGAAAGTGGAAGGAAACGGGAAAATCCCGAGAAAACCTACACACACAGTGTTTGTCCACCAGAAAGTTCACTTGACGCAAGCGGAGATCGAAGTAAGGACCCCATACACCAGATGCACTCTTTCTAAATACCCACATTTCAGAATCCACCGGAATGGGGGCAACTAAATGTATAGAGGAAGTTTGAGTAGGGGAAACACTTCTAAGTACTAATTAGGCACTAATGATAGCATTCAGCTAGGTGATAATTACAAATAATTTCATTTACCTGTTTCTAGTCGAAAATGATTAACATCACTTTTCTCTTACTTGTAAGAGGCAATATTATTTTTGCAAATTATGCAATTACATACAGATTTTATCATAAAAGAAATGTTTTTTATAACATCAAATCTAATTTCGATATTAAAATATAATAATATTTTAGAGGATGTCTTTACAAACTTGCTCCTCTTTAACTTGCTACGAAAATACGTGATATCTTCAAGTTGAGCAAGTAAGTTCTGTTCACACTGACAAGGTACATTCGTGAAGTGTCCCCTCGGGATTCGTGTAAAATTAATTCAAATGTAAAGTTCTCCGCGGCCCAATGTGTCTTATACTAATTTCAGCAGCCCATACCGGTAATTTGCGTATTTATGGGCCTTCGTATGTCCGGAAATCAATCATACGTTACTATAACGCTCGGACACAAAATTGCTTTTAGTTTCTTTAGATGTAACTGGGCATGAATGTGGGCATATGCAAACCAAATTGGATCAAGTTCTGCTTTTCTGACACGGGATACGGACGAAATTTCGCGGCTCAAACATTGTTGCTCAAAGTCCCGTGGGTCAAAGTCTCGCCTAGCCAGAATCTCGCGTGCCCTAAACCTCGTGAGCCAAAATCTTGCTGGGCGAAAACCTTGCGGAATGAAACCGATCCATAAAATTTACCCAATGAGTTTCTTAATATGCAATTCCATATTACAAATAATAATAATAATAATAATAATAATAATAATAATAATAATAATAATGAGAGACATAAGTAACATTTACTTTAGAGATTAGAAGCGTACAGATATTGACGAGTTTAAAATAAAGACATATACATGTAAAGTAAACCCACAATCTCCAATCCTTGGATTTGAGGTCTTGGCTGACTAAACTGAATAAAACAACCGCTAAACTTCATATATGGTTCAGGACCTCAATATAAGAGAAAAGTTTATATGCGACTTTGGTCGGAAATGCTTAATTATGACGATAGAGCTAATTAAAGGTAATTAGTGAAGTTGGTCATATGGTGACTACATCGAATATAAAACAACCGACAAACTTCACAAACCTGTTCAGGATTCCAATACAAGAAAAACATTTATCTTTGACTTTGGTCGGAAACGTTTAATTACGGAGATAGGGCTAATTAGTGGAAATTGCTGTTCCTCTTATTACCTTTAATTAGCCCTATGACCTTAATTGTTTCCGATCAAAGTCGCAGATACACCTTTTTCTTGTAGTCAGGTCCTAAACATGAATACACAGTTTCTATGTTCCGCGTAGTTTAGGCCAAACGAGATTCTGTATCGCGAGATTTTGGCTAAGGAGAGATTTTGGGACGCGAGGTTTTCGGCGGCGATGTTCTAGTCAGGCGAGATATTGGTCCGCCAAGATTTTGTTTCGCAAGGTTCTGGCCAGGTGAGATTTTGGGCGGTGGAGTTTTGGCCAGGCTAGGTTTTGTATTCAAACCTTCTGACACATGTTACCCACCCCGAGAGCCATCTTGGATCCGGCATATTGGATTCAACTGTCGGTTTTTAAAATGGGAATAGGTCAAGTGATACATCAAATTTATGTACAATTTACTCGGAAATTCACTGGTATAGTGAATTTTGTCGTAGCTTTTGTCGTTTGGAAGGTATTGCATGTTAGATCCCTCCAGGCACTTCGCGAATAGACACTGCATAGTAATATTGGTTACGCTTACGTTTTTGCTGTTGACAAATCAAAACAATTTCGAACTGGAAAAACATTGTAAGTATAAACAAACTCTTTACAACATTGGTGTCATAATCTTATTACATTTCTGTGAGTGACTGTCATTACTTCCATGTTATACTATAACAAGGAAGTGTTGTATTTCGGTCAAAATGCCTAATGTAAATCCATATACGACTAGATTTGGGTGAAGACTACCATTTCCGTATTGAAGTCTGTGTGTCTGTATGTATGTACGTTCAGAGAATGTGTTGTTAACGATAAATCACATAGAAGATTACATATACAGAAGGTTGGTCCCCATTTCTGGAAACGATTTTGTGTCCTCTACGCTAGGGCGTAAAGCCGTATTTTCACCAGCGATTGTGCTCGATATGACGACCCTGACTATAAACTATAGCCAGACACCAAATTTTCTATAGGAGTAGGCTTCTATTCAGAGAAATCTGATAAAGTTTGGACCACTCCCCCTTGCAAACTTTTCACAAGCCAGTCAATGTGCGTGGGTGACGGAAGGAAATCAGGTCTTGATGAATGAAGACTTTTGACACTTCAGCACCATACAACTACGGAATATGCTGCCGGTATAATGGCTCCAGAACGTGTTGTTGATAGTATGCTACGTTAATTTTCACATTTCGTGCAACTCTATGCAGGGGAAGTTTCCCTTTATGGCAAGAACCTGCAACGATCATGAAGCCACGGAGTAAACTTTCGAGGCACGTGCGGACCCAATTTTCATGGACTTGGCATCCTTGGGATGATAGTAAATGGCTCGAACCCGCTTGGAGTTCGACAAATACATCCAGGCCTCGTCTAACGTGACCATATATTTCCATTTGTCACCCGCTAAATACTGTTCATAGAGCCGTTTGCAATATACCATGCGTTCCCGGATGTGTTTGGTTGTGAGTGTGTGAACACGTGGCTTATGCTTCACTTGCAGGCGTAAATCCTGACTGATTATCCTCTGCACAGTTTATTTGGATCTTCTAACACTCCTGGCAATGTTTCTTTGTGGTGGCTTATTCTCCTGGGTCACCAGCTCCTGCATTTGTCGAACCACATCCATTGTACGTTTGGGACGGAGGTGTTGTTTTCGTGCCACTATGTGCACACCCGTTTCCTCTGGCTGTGCATTTTTGTTGCGTTTGAGTACATTGGCAATACCCTTCTTGGAAATGGTGAAACCCTTGGACGAACACTGTTTGACAATTGCATTGTAGCTGTATCCGATGTCGGAAAGAGCAGTGATGTACCTCTTCCAGAATGGGATCACTTTCGGAGGCATTTTACACTCGGAGCACTTCACTTCCTGCTATCGAATTCTCCACACAACTGGTTTCTGATTGCTCTGCTGTGCTTACTGTCTGTGCGATTTTTGCGCCCCTGGCGGACGTTCTACTTCGTTTCCATAAATGTGGACGGTACACAACTTTCTATTTGATTCAATATTTGTGAAGTGCCTAACATTTAACATGCAATACCTTGCAAACGGTACAAGCTATAGCAAAACTCACTACACCAATGAATTTTCGAGAAAATTGTACATAAATTTGATGTATCACTTGCATTTATTCCCATTTGAAAAACCGAAAGTTGAATCCAATGTGGCAGTGGGTAGCGTGTGTCAGAGAAGCAGTGCTTGATCCATTTGTTTTGCATATGCCCACATTCATGTCCAGTTACATCTAAAGAAACTAAAAGAAATTGTGTATCCGAGCATTATAGTACTGTATGATTCAATTCCGGATGTATGAAGGCCCATAAATATGCAAATTACCGGTATGGGCTGCTGAAATTAATATGATACACATTGAGTCGCGGAGAACTTTGCATTTGAATCAATTTTATACGAATCCCGAGGGGACACTTCGCGAATGTACCTTGTGAGTGCCTATAAATAAAAGCGCGTGAGTGTAATCTAAGGAATTCATGAAGGAAAATATGAAACTTCAATAGGTGGACTGACTGGAAATGAAATGAAATCTTTAAGTTTTACGTCCCACGGTTATGCCGGTTAGGCTAAAGGAGACGGTGATGATGAGAGATGAGTGAAATGGTGGAATGAAGAAAGTGGGAGGAAACGGGAGAACCCCGAGAAAACCCACGAACACGGTGTTTGTCCACCACAAAGTTCACTTGGCGGAGGCTGGGATCGAACCCGGGGCCCCAAGCACCAGAGGTGAACGCTCTACCACTGAGCCACCGCGCCCCCCCCGTGGACTGACTGGGAATTAAACACAGATGTTTAACCTGACAAAGTTGTTCCTTCTCAGGTAAAAACATATTGTTCCAACACTGTTTCACAGAGCTCCTTTGTTGCTTAAATTGAGGTTTAGTGTTCTCTTCAGGATCGTGCTATATGAGATGTGGGCCTACAAATCCGTGAGATCCAAATCATATGAGTTAACACCGTTCTCCCGCGTCGACGATCCGGATGACTAGTGTACACATCTTTGATATGGGAAATATGGGTTCGATTCCTGGTGTTACCTCATGTGTTTCGGATCCCACTATAATTTGCAGGTCCACGTCTCATATAGACACGCAGCTGAAAGAGACGCTAAACTTTAATTTAACCAACAACGAAACTCTATGAAACAGTATTGGAACAGCTAAGTACAGAATGTTTTTGTTACC
Organism: Thermobia domestica; assembly: GCF_964235325.1. NCBI lineage: Eukaryota > Metazoa > Arthropoda > Insecta > Zygentoma > Lepismatidae > Thermobia > Thermobia domestica. The sequence continues at coordinate 72,240,314 of NC_137470.1, read as the reverse complement.
TGAGAAGCAAGCACTATTGTCTCCATACTCCACGATCTCCATACCTGAAGTAAATTCCTAGCCAATCGAACTTTACCAGTATATATCAGTACGAGTCTTGAATTAAGCTCTTCAAGGAAGCTCTGGTTTAACTCAATGGGTGCAACTTCTACAGATACTTGTTGTGATGCAAGTGAATACCCTCTGTTCACACCACCCATAACTCCTCCAACTTGATCTTGCCAACCTCCACCAGTAGTAAGCATTTGTTCAAGACACAGGACCTAGATAAAGAATACGAAAACAAAGTATTAAAGATAATTGAATATTTTAGGTTCAATGCTAGTCTACTTTGTAGATTTCAAAACAGGTTTTCTTCAAAGAAAGAAAATTAATCTCTGCTGCTTCAAGATACCAGAGCGCAAATTCATGCACGTATACAGCTTTTTCTGATAATTTGATGAAGAAACTGTAATCTTTAGCATCATTACTGAATCAGAGTTTCCACTCTCTTCCCCCCCCCCCCCCAAAAAAAAAAATCCAGGGCCATTTCCAGGACAAATCATCAATTTTCCAGAATTTCGACACAGAAACATATAACAGAATTGCAACTGTAGGTTCAAGACTCAACAGTGAAATGAAAAATACAGTAGCTTATGCAGTGAATATTAATGTAAGTACAGTATTAATACACTATAATTAAATACACAAAGCGGAGATTTTTTTTCTCCCAATTTCCATTATACGGTAGCCACCGATCCACCCACATCCAGCACATATATTTTCATTCTTTCTACAAGACATTTTAATTGTGCACCGAACAAATTTACAAACAACAATAATCTATTTTTCGTACATAGCATCTTCATTGCGTGACAGTCTGATATATATATTTAGGGGAAAAGGGGAATTATATTACAAATTTTTCAACTAAGTATGGAGTTGTGTGGTTTCCTCATCTATAGACATGATCTCTGTTCTTTAGCGAAGCTGCTCTATGGATAGCATTTGACTTTGTCAACAAAGTAAAGCAAGACTTCTGATCTGCTTCATGTGCAAACTGGTTTGCTTCAGTCTCCAAAGCTTCACTTGTTTTCATCAATTTCCTTTTCTTTCTCGGCAGCTGCTGTACATTTTCACTTATTTCTTTCCTCTTGCTCTGCACTTCACTTTCTCCTTCAACAGTCCTTATTTTCTCCAGCTCTGCCATATAGAGCTGATTTGCATGGAAGGCATGACGTAATATTTCTTTCGTGATGTTGATTGAAGTAAGGTCTTTATGGAAAAGTTATCATACACCAATCTCAAGCCGACCAATGGTTTCTCCTTCATATTTTGAAGCAGATCTTTACTTATGGTGTAGCCTCGTTCGACAGCAGCCTGTTCATGAGACAAAACCAGAAGCTTCTTTATGACTAACAACAAAGCTTTAAATTCTTCCGAACTATCCAACAGTTTTGTGTAAAAACAATCCAGCCTCTCAGAGTCCAACTTATACCCAGCAACTGCATCTTTAAACTGCTCAGTAAATTTTCCATACAAAACAAACAGCTGATCACATTCTTTGGGTGTAACCCATTTCTTCTCCAACAGTGACTGAAGAATACCACGAAACTTTATGGATGACACACTATCTGGATCTAGGCATGTAAGGTCTCTTACAAACCTATATTTCAGTGGATTCTTCTGTAAGACATGCAACAGCCATTTGCACAGGAATGACTCGCATTCAACACTAACCTGAAGTTTTTTCCTTTCAGTAACGTTCTCCCTTTGCATGCACTACGGAGACTTTGTGAAGTTGCAAATCCAAAGTCCACATTTGATGCACTCACCATGTTGCTCTTTGATCGGGTGAATTGTGATAGTTTAGCAGCGGAAGACAATGTCCCAAGAACAGATTTCTGGATAATTATGCGTGCCAATTTCATTCCAACTTCATACAAATCTTTAGGTAGGAATGGAAAAATCTGACATTCAGTATTTCTGTAATTTTCAAGGACAAAAATACATTTTCAAGGACATTTCCAGGATGTTTCCAAGACAAAATCAATTCAGGAACATTTCCAGGACGAGTGGGAACCCTGAGAATTTCAGCATTCATAAATGCTATAGTATCACCTTAAATAATTTTATTAAGTTATATGAAAATCCTGCAGAAAATGTATACAAAGGGTTCTCTTGCATCATTCAACATCATTTTTTTTTTTTTTATTTAGAATGAAAAGAATCTCTGAACAAAGCACAACATTTTTCTGAAATAGTTCATGTGTAACAGTTTCGCCAATTATCTACACCTCTTGGCTTCATCAGACACAGGATAGCGACAAAATTTACGAGAAAGAATTTTCTGATTTTTCTCGGTTTTCTGATTTTTTGACATTTTCCCTGATACGTAATTAGCTACACAGACTTTCCCATGTTCATGGAAAATCAACACCAAGAAAACATGACAAATAATATACTTTTCTCCTATCAACTTGAACAATGAATATACGAGGGGCAGTCAAAAAGTTCCCGGAATGTTGTACTTTTGGCATTTGTGATGCAATCACAATGAACCTTGTACAGTAAAGTCCTAAGGTTTCCTAATTATCAATATGACAAGTGTGAACAGGTCATAAGTCAATTTAGAGCAGTGTGGCTAAACAGAGGAGTATGTGGTGATCAATTGGTTCATTGTCGCAGTTCGATGAAACGCCTAGTTTTTTGTGCAAATTGGGAAAATATACTTCAGATACCTACTTTCATAGCCTTAAAGTCAATTTACGGTGACAATGCTTTAAGTAAAACAGCATCGGTACCAGATTTCCCACCGTAGAAAACATCAAAACCAACGCCACAGCTGAACTTTGGCCGAAAGAGTACTTTCGTCGGTGTTTTCGGCAATGGCAGGGACGGTGGAGGAAGTGTGTATGTTCCGAAGGTGGCTTAGGCAACCTAAGGATTGTACTGTACAAGATTCATTGTGATTGCGTCACAAATGGCAAAACTAGAACAACATTCCGGAAACTTTTTCACTGCTCCTCGTATAAACAAATACAATGAATTTTATTACGATATTACAGAACACTTAGCTAACAGAAATTCCTGCACAACGCACGAAATTAAACATCCTCTCTGAAACTTTAATTTGTAATGTTAGTCACATATGAAACGAAAAAGTCACAGTGATTAACTTCTCGAAAAAATCAATAGTATTATCTAATTCATTTCAGTTCTTCAAATGCCTTATTTCCTCATCAATATTCTGCAATCCTCCATTATTTTAGTCTTCTTAGTTCAGAATGATCTTTATCTTTCTGTCTTCAGCTTCTTTTCCTTTCTTTTTTCTCTTCCTCTTGTCGCTGAATTGTTGCTTCTGCAAAACGAGTACGAGCATTTAGTGCATAATAAATCGCGGATTTCCTTATGGATAGTTCCTCAATGTCACCAGAAGAAGCAACTGTGTCGAACACAAGTCTGAGTGCTACTCAAGTTTGTTCTTTTATATGATCTGCTACACAATGCGTATTATTATTAACTTACGTTCGTTTATATTATAACACAACAGAAGAAGCTAGTGTATCGTACACAAGTCTGAGTGTTACTCAAGTTCTTTATATGATCTGCTACACAATGCGTATTATTAACTGGTTCGTTTATATTATTACACATTGAATAATATTCAGTACAAAAATTATAAAATGTAAAATTCTAACAATTATATTACAATAATTTCGTATTTAAAGAAAAATGACACGCTGATTTGGGCTTGTTGAAACTGATACTGGAACTGGGCTCGAGTTTCTCTGTGCATATTTTGTTTCTTCTGCTAATCATAGAACAATCGTGCCATCCGCTATTCGTCCAAGACCTCCAGTTACCTAAATAAGCTTTTTAGTTCAGTTTTCATAAATTTCGGTTCAAGTAAAAAATTTCTTCAATTTTAAAAGGGAAGGAACTTAAAATCCAAACCGCATTACCTCGCTGTGTTGCTAAACTACTACGCTGAAAAAAAAAAAAAAAAAAAAAAAAAAAAAAAAAAAAAGTTCACTTCTCGGGTCTCCCGTACTGCGACTTAATTTCGACTCAATTTCCATCAGGAATTCCCTAGCTTTCTGGCTGAAGACTCCCATGGTTTCAAGTAGCAAAAGCGATGAACATATGATCACTTCACGAATCAGAGCTCTTTTGCCGGCTAACGGATCCAACGCGTTATTAAGCAGGTAAAAATTGCAATTTAGAAAACATATGTTTAGAGCACTGCAGAATGTGGAAAATATAAATGACATGATTTCTATTACTCAGGAAATATAGCATGTGAATAAAAGTTGCGCATTAAAATTTTGACTGTATTATATCAGTAGTTTAAGTGTTACATTATTTATTTATTCTTTCTTTTTTAAAGCTGAAAATATGAACATTTACTATTACTTACTGCATGAATCAATGATCTCTTGTCGTACGATATCCCAGTTACAGTCCACAACGCTGCCATCACTGCTGCCGCCAAAATACTACTTGTTCCCAGTCCAGAGCCTTGGGGTAATTTTGACCATGATTCTATCTCTATACCACCTCCATATTGCTGCAACAAAAAATCGTGAACTGTAAACAGATGAAGAAGTAACTTTTAACAAAGTTCGAGACACATCCTATTAGATCGTTTATACTGCAAAAATTAACAAGTAAAAGCTGAATCTTCTGGAAAGAGGCGTGCGAGGACCTTTATTTAAAACACCACTTATCCAAATTATTAATTGCGCGTGTCAATTTTTCAAAGACCCTTTAAACAGGCACTTTGGGGAAAACGTATCAAAGGGGAAGTAGTAACAAGACTTCTAAACACAGTTCGCAGCTCTGTTTGAAATATTCAGTTCTTATTTTATTTAATCAAAAACGACTTTCAGAGCGAAATTGTGCCTTGATAAATGCAGAAAATTCTGTTATAATTAAACACACACGCTTTTCGACCAAAAAAATAAATAAATAAATAAATAAATAAATAAAATAAAATTAAATTAAATTAAAAAAAAAATGTTGTAGAAAACACTCTGAGAAAAGTTGCTAAAAGATTAGATAGTTATTTATACAACGGAAGGGTAATTCTCAGTTGTTTCGTTAGCCGTGCGTATTGTTTCTTTGTGTTCGGATTCATTATTTTTCAAATTGGTTCCGAGCCCCTGGGAGATTTTATTGTTTTCCAACCTTTCTTGCCTTACAGGTTATTTTTATTACTATTTATTATTATTATTCTTATATTAGATGAGGTTGATTAAAAAAACAAGCACTACATAATATACGAAATCATCTTAAAATTTTCATTTTTTAAATGTCTTTAAAATCTCATTGTCGGCTTATCGAAGTTCTCTGATTCTTAGCCGAATTTCCTAATTCTTCCCTGACTACAATGATTTATCAATTTTTCTGACATTTCGCGGTTTCCCAAGTTTATCGCCGCCCTGCTACTGAGAATTCACAACTACTTTTGTAAGTCGGGTAGGAACTTTACAAACTCGACGGCGAACACTAATAATTAATTATAGACCTCGACTGCAAAATGTGATAACGCACAAGTCACAAAAATTTTAGTTCTGTAAATGAACAAGGCAACAAGCCTCTTCTCCGTCTGTTCAAGGTGAAATATTTTTTTTTTATTTTCATATATACTCGTAGATGGCAGGGAAGGGCACGGTGACATAGTACTCTGGCGAATTTTACGCACGTATAAGGTGACAACCTGTAATTCATTCACAGAACTAAAATTTTCTTGATATGTAGGTTATCACCTACACCCGAGGTCTAGAATTGTAAAAAAAAACAACATGTATCTTCCATGGAATTAGTGCACATATTACTAATAGCATCTTAATGTTCGTATTTTCATGATTATTCACATACAAATGAAAAGAATAGAGAAACTATTGAAAAATACAAATTGTAAGCTTCGCTAAGTCTAGGTAAACACTCAAGAATCAAAATATTCTTGACTATGTAGTCCAGATATTGAGTTCTAGAAGAAAGAAAATACATAAAACTGACGTGCGTTCCAAACTTAGCCCGGAACTAAGATTTTCTTTTATTACGTTGTTATGTATCATATGAAAAAAAAAAGCAACGTGTAACATATTTTTATATAAGAACTGAGTCTCAAATAACGCTTTGTCGTTTAAAATAGTGTAAGTTAATTGTACTGTTTTGCCATTAATCGCTGAGATCATTTAATGACCCATCTGCTGGAAAAATCCAAACAGGTCTTGCTTCTTTCATGGACCACTGTGGTGCTAGTTACGTACGTTTTGTCCACTATTGGAATGCTGGTAAATGCAATATTTCGCAATCATGTAGATTATAATTTTGCTGTTGGAGTGAAGAGTGTTCTCAAACATATTTAATGGATACATACACATTTCTGTTTTACTATTCTGAATAAATATTCATACAATTCCTGTAATTTTAATATGTCGTAACACTAACTCTATTTTTACATACATATATGTCACATGAAAATTTGACCATCATTTTTTAATTTTTTTAAATATTTTTTTTTTCTGCATGATATTCTACTTTAATGTACACCTTAATTTTTTTTTAAACTGTGTTTTAACAATTCACCAACCTAAGCTCATGTCATACTTAGGGATGTACTGGCCCATTGTTTTTCTATCTCCTCGCTGCTCAATCTTTCACACAGATATAGGGAATGCTATAATTTCGTTAATGAAAAGTATATACTAAAATGTGTATTGTAATGATTTTGCTTCCAACACCATGTGCTGGCTGTTAATAACTTCAGATCACAACCAAGAAGAAGACATCGTCAATAATCGTCAAGTAACGAAGATCAAAGGAGCCACAGCACCACAGAAGGCATCAATCTTCATCGATTGATCGTCACATCCACTGTCTATGACGCCTGGTCTTTGACGGCTTCCCTTCGCTTGGAAGCCTGGCTCTCGCAATAACTTTAACACTCTCTAAGTCGCCTTTTCTTTGAGTTTTATCCTCCTATCTAGGATGTTCGGTGTCTAAGAGCCACCTACATACACTCCTTGGCCACAAGAGCCTTAGATCCTGTCACCTTAGGACGACTCGTCTCTGAGTTCCTATAATCTCATCAACAAATCACCAAATATCTAAGAACTTACCAGGGATGATTTTAAAGTTGAGCCTTGAATCTGGGGATAACCTATATACTTCCTGAAAGGGTTTGTCGAGTAAGTTTCAAGACTAGTTTTTCGGTTCAGAATACGCTTTCACTAGTGTTGCGTTTGTCACTATCCTCTGTTACCAGTATTAAGTAAGCCGAAACAGAAAGTGAACGATGGGAAATTACGTCATATTGTTACAGTTTGGTGCATATGGCATTCAGAGTGACGGGTTTGTTCTGAGCAGCAATATTCTTTAGAACTAGCAGATAAACAGAAGCTGCAAGATTATATTTTATTATGCACGTTTAAGTCTTTTCTGACAACTTTCATTACAACATTCAAGAAGCAGTGTTCTGAGAAAGATGCACATGGGACTGTTCCAGTGGATGTGAAGGAAACACTGAAGGGTATTGGAAAGCAAAAGTTAGAACCAAGCTCAGCCCAAAAAACCTGATGCTAAAGATGTTGCAACAAACAAATTATGCACCACTTGTGCCTGTTGATGTTCAGCCCTTCTCTTCCACATACAAATAGTGTAAAATTCTGTCTTTTTAAGGTTGAGCTATAAGTGGTACACGGGAAAATTTTGGACACTCCCAATCACCTTTTAATACAAAATTTCTTCTTATCTAAAGTAGCAATAATAATTACAATTCAAATACAAGTTCCTCTTAGATATTTGGTGGTGAGTTTGTAGGAACCCAGAGACCATGCGTCTTAGGGTGGCAGGATCCAAGGCTCTTTGTGGCCAAGAAATGTGTATAGGTACCTGTCAGAGACCAAACGTCCTAGAGAAGAGGATAAAACTCAGAGACCAGGAGTCCTAGAGAGTGGTGAGGTGTTTTGCAGAGACCAGGCATCCCAGCAAAAGGAACTCTCAGAGACCAGACGTCCTAGAGAGTGGAGATGATGATCAATCGCTAGAGATTGATGCCGGTGTGTTGACTCCTTTTATCCTGAAATGTTGCTGATTTCATTAATCTTCGTTACTTGACGATGGTTGACGACGTCCTCTTCGTGGTTGTCGTCGGAAGTTGTTTACAGCCAGCACGTTGTGTTGGGAGCACGTGTAGAACCTTGCAATATTTACTTAGTGACCGGAGATGCAGCCTGAATGAAGAACCACTGAAATGTTAAATGTTTTCTAGACTTGTGTCTTTAATAGCACTGTGTTCTGGAACTTGTTTTAAGCAGACTTCTTAATACATGAGTGACTTTTAAGTCCTTATATACACGGATGAGTCTTGAAATATATAGTACACAACCTAATTGTATTTCTTGCAGTACAATGAAAGCAGGTTTAACATTCAAAGAGTAGTCCCTCGCGTTGGAGTGTCTGCAGCTACCTTTCCGCTAGTTTCTCGATTGGATGTCGATACACCTTTTCCTTAGAGGCAAGAAACTCAGTCACTGCGGTTTCCACCTCCTGCTAGTTATAACATAGTGATTTCAGAAAGTGCGTCATGGATCGAAACAGATGGTAATCCAAAAGGACACGGTCTGGACTATATGCTGGGTGTGGCATCAGTTTGATGCCATCAAGTACCCGAACTTTTTATAGCATTTATACACCTGCTTGCAGATCGGGTTGGTGGAAACACTGCAAGAATCATGACCTACATTTGTGTAGTGTAATTAGTTTCGACACTGTTTGCATGAATATTTACATTTGAAATTTTCACCTTTCTACCCAAAATTTTGCACCAAAAATTCTTCGCTCTATTAATTAGACCAATACACAAATTCCGAATTCTTGTTTGAAACCGAAGTGCTGATTTTTTTTAGTACCCTTTTATTGCTGGTTTGCCAATTTTTTGTCTGCTCTATCACCGTAGCTGCCAGAATTTGATCCTTTCTGGTACCTTGGACTGCAGTCCATATGGATGTATGCTTAAGTTCAATCAATCACTGGAAGCCTCTGTTTCACACTTCAAGAAATGATTTGTACCACGCATGACTGTGTACTCTCTGCTCATGAACTATAAAGCTGATGGGTATGGTGCCGATACTCTTCTGATCCTCAATTGGCTGTTTCCATCCGGGCGACGCTACTGAGTTTGACGAAGGGTCTTCCTCGCGTAAATCTTATCAAAATAGTCTACCAGGTTTGCTAGTTTTGATGTTGCGTTCTCCATTACGTATATCAACTTGGTTCGTTGGTAGAAATATATTCTGTCAAGAAAGTACCGGCAATTGTACAGTTACAAAGCCCAATGAAAGGAAACGTCGAAATTCTTCTTGTCGCTACGTTAGCACAACTACCCTGTATGCTCTCGCGGAGTTTGAGCGCCATTTGTCAGTTAGTTTGTTTACAGTGCTCCATTTGTCAGTTCATCGCAAGTGTGTGTTGGCGATTTTTACTATGGATAAATCTATCGAACAAAGAATCTCCTAACAGATTCTTTGTATGCGCTGAAAATGTTACATAAAGCTTACGGTGAATCGACTTTGTCAAAAACGTGCGTATGTGTAATGCAGTGCATTCAAAAACGGTCGAGAGGCGGTGGAAGATATGCCTCGCTCTGGTCGACCATCAACGTCTTCAACTGAATTTAACATCGCTAAACTAAAGAAAATGGTGATAAAAATCGTTGTTTAAGTCTGAGAGACAGAGCCTCTGAAATTTGTGTCTCTCACGAATCAATTCGTACAATTTTAAACGATTGTTTGGGCACGGAACGTGTTGCCGCTCGACTAGTGCCGAAAGACCTGAATTTTCTGCAAAAATTCAATTGCGTAAGGGTTGCTGAAGACATGTTAGAACGAGTCAATTCCGACCCCACATTCATAAAACGCATTGAAACTCGTGATGAGACACGGGTGTACGAGTTTGACATGCAAACCAGTCGACAAACTTCGGAATGGCACCTTCCAACTGAGCCGAAACCGAAAAAAAGCACGTCAAAATAGATTAAAAGTGAAGCTAATGTTGACAGTTTTTTTTTTTTTTTTTCGATTTTCGCGGTGCTGTGCACTCGGAATTTTTGCCAGAAGGTGAGACAGTAAATAAAGAATGTTATCTAAGCGTTACGCGGCGCCTAAAAGCACAAAATCGTCGAAAATGACCAGATTTGTGGAAAGAAAATTCATGGATTTTGCACCACCATAACGCACCATCTCATAAGGCCATCATTGTGAACAAATTTCTGGCCAAAAACTCAACAATCTTATCGAATAACCACCGCATTCCCCTGATTTGGCTCCGGCCGACTTTTTTCTTTTTCCAAAACTTAAATTACCACATTGATGCATCCGTTTTCAGTCGATAGGAGACATCAAATAGAATTCGCGGCGAGTACTGAAGTCGATGCCGGAAAATGCGTTTCAAAAATGTTTCGATGATTGGATTATTCATTGGCATAAGTGTATTATTTCGGAAGTGGCCTACTTTGTAGGAGATACAAAAATTTTGAATAAATTATGCACATTATGGTGTTTTATTGACCAATTCCCGCTACTTTCTTGACAGAATGTACTAAACACAAAATCATTTCACTTGATGTATGCACTGATTCGTCTTCCGTTATAAATTTTCTAAACTTGATTATTGAAATTTCCTCCACTCTGAGCGTGACAAATAGTAGAAACAGCTCTTCACATCTACCTTTGATCCAATTTCTTCTTTTAAAAAATTACGTCAATTTTCTTCAAACTTATGTTCTATTAAAACAATATCACTATTTATTTTTTTTTCTATTAATAATAACTCTATCGGACTTGATACTTCAAGACACTGCCACAACACTATTATTACTAAGCGAAAATAAGCAACAAACAATGAACAATTCACCATATTTGTTCCGTCTACCTCTTTGTCCGTTGTAATAATCTGATGTAATGTCATTTGAAGAAAGTGTAGCTTTATATTGGGTTGGACACACTAGACTATGCCGAGTGATTTCCCCCTGCTAATATTTCCTTCATATAAAATTTCGACATCTTTTATTTATTACTTTAAAACTTTCATGGACGTTCGGAGATAAATTGTCTACCCTGTGTGTAATTAGCTTTCTCTTCTGTCTCTTATACAGGTTAGTTTAAGATGAATGATATTTTTTTTTTTTTTAAATATAAACCGGTTTTGTCTTCCAGTCATCAAAATCCACACATTTATAAATATATAGCACAGTAGTTTAAAGTCTATAGCACCTCGACTTTTCTTTTACTCTTTGGACATTCCGTCTTAATATAGTGGGAAAATTACAGAGAAAGTTTTAAATTTCGTAGGTACCTGTAACAGTTGTTCTCTCAGAGGCAAATCATCTAATGATATGATTCCCGCACATATAAAAGCTGCCTTGAGTAATGCACCAGGTGCCAATGGGTTGCAATAATCTTTCATATCCTCTAATCTCTCGACTTTTACCTTTGCCCAGTAATCATCACCTAACTGAAACAGAATAACTGGGTCGGCAATTCGCCTTGCTCGACATCCAATAGGTTTCTAAATAAATAGAAAGAATAAGAGTTAGACAGTACAAATTAAGAATTAAGTTCATGAAACATCGAAATAGTAAAACAGTATAATGTAAAATAGATCGATTATAAACGTAAAACTGAATCAATAATAAGGTCAGTATTAATGAGAACAAAAACGCTTTGTACTACAGCTGTCACAACATCATTATTTTTTGTTTAATATTAAAATACATACAAATCTGAATCTACAAATATTCAAGGCGATTATCATTAGATAATACAAAAAATAAACTATTAAACTATATAAATAGTACACGGACCACAGAACTTAAAATTATCTTATAATTAGGGGCACGAGTTTTTCACACTAAGAATTTGAAAATTTCACGTTTAGTTTTTTACATTTCGCGTTCTGTCGCACTTTCCAAATAAAGTTTCGCATTTTATAACTCTTGTGGAAAAGATACTCCCTGACATTTTTATAATTGTTCCTTTTATTCATAGATCACTACAGAAATAAACCATTAACTACCTAAAAACAAAATACACTGAATATTTCACTTGACATTGTAAATTTCATTTACAGAAAATTATATTAAAGAAAAAAATCAAATTGAAGGAAAATCAGTAACTAAACTTACTAAAAGTAGGGAAGTTTTGCTGTCTTCTGAAACACAAAGGCACAAGTTACATTTAAGCACTAAACATTAGCATGTTACATGTTTCCATATTTTCGTCCTTCAATGTTGTATGTTTGTCACTTGGAAAAAAAAACTCAATTGGCATTGCTTGTTGGAAGTCACACATATGTAAGTGCATTTACAACGAACTTCACACGATCATTACTTCGGAACTTTTGTTCATTCAAAACATTCACTACACTGCACTTTCCAAACGAGTCATTTGTCAAGAGTTCATAGGTCACTTTGTAAAACTCCAAATTCGGTATTTCATAATTAGATACTTGCATTTTTTTTTTTTCAACGAAGCCAAAGCTTTAGAAAACTTCCTTAACGCAACAATGTCTGCTTCACTACTACATACAATTACAGAAGGATTAAATAGCTTTTCTAAGGCATCATACATTTTTGTAATTTGGGAGTCTTTTCTTTGGGAAGAAAGCTTCAAGAATGATTTTCTGCACACTTTTTTAAAGTCACATTCAACACTAGTCTTCTTTTCACTTGGTAATAAACGTAAGTGCGCATTAGTTTTTTCGCAAAAGAGACCCTACAACATATTCTCTATAGCCGTGTCTGAATCACTCAAAGTGCACACTTAATGCCACGATCTACCGTTCCGTCAGCGAAAAACTGGTGTTTTTAAATTAATGAAAACGTATTGTTAAAATTTCGCGCAAAACTGACACTTTTGCGTTTTATCGCGTAACAGAAACCAATGAAAATACACGTAGAATATCATAAAATGACAAGGAACTGAAAATTACTTAATTCTGATGCATTTCGTTTTATCGCGCATTTCGAAAAACTCGTGCCTCTACTTATAATTTAATAAATAGCTTTTTAGTTACTGGATAAAGCTGTAACTCATTTATACAAAATAAACATGTCCATGTGAGTTACAAGATTGCCCTATTACAACCTCTTCGTTTGTAGCTCAGTGATATGAAACTTTCAATTTTGTATGACAAAAGTTAAAATCACCTGGTGTTTAAAGAGTTGACTGTACTTTTTACTTCACAGTGAACTTACGAAGGACGAAACCTACAATTCAATTGGAATCCACTCGGAAACACAGAAATTCTGCTGAGTGGTAGGTTTCAATCTCCAAACACATGGAACTGAAGCCTTGCGATTTAGTCACGACGATACAAGGGAGCGCCAAACTGATTGCCGAATTGCAATGTATGTTTATGATATGAACCGCTAGCCCAGTTTGCGAAACAGTCGGTTTATTCAGCTCAACTTCATACTGCAAGAGTAACAAAAAATAACACAGTGTCCAAGGCTTTAAAACTCATCTTCGCAAATTTAATTTGAAAAATGAAATTTTAAAGTTTTACGTCACACGATTACGCCGGCTAGGCTAAAGGAGAAGATGATGATGAGAAATAAATGAAATGGTGGAATGAAGAAAGTGGGAGGAAGCGGAAGAACCCTCCCGATAAAACCCACGCACAGGGTGTTTGTCCACCACAAGCTCACTTGGCGCGAGCTAGGATCGAACCAAGGACCCCATGCACCAGAGGTGAACGCTCCACCACTGAGCCACTGCGGCCCACGAATTTAATTTGAATCTAGAATCACCTTCAAGATGTCTTAATACTACTATTAATACTACTGAGTTAGAGGAAAATGACGCTCTCATATTGACATTGTATATATATATATATATTAATATATATATGAAAGATAATTTCGAAGTTCCAACTAGTTCTTGGAAAACTAATGTTAAAGCCACACGCCAATTCGGGTAACGCGGACTATAGTAAAATGTCAACATTGTATATTTGTGAGTTTATTAATTTGTTTTGAGTTTAACCCTTTTCAGGCAAAAAATTACATTTTAATGTTGTATCTTAACCACATTATATTGGTTTAATTTTCGTAGAAATGAAACGTTGGCTACTACTGTGAGCTTAACACGCTGAGATTCTCAACCCCACTTCTCTCATCACGATATTGTAACTTATCTTTTATATTTGTTATGTTTTTCTATTAAGACATTCACCTCTCACGTGTCTGAGATTGAGAAAGGTACTGACCAATGAATTCTTGAAAACGTTGGAAGTACAATGGTTTACCTGGTGCAAAAGTTTGGGCTGAAGATGATTGTTGGTATTGCAAGATTGCTAACAACGATATCTTTGTAAATTTGTGATTTGAAATAATCTGATCTCTATTTGAATTATTGTCGTGTTATTTGTGAAGAGCCACAGAACATAACTTGTAAGATGCTGCAAGAATATACTAATTAATATTTTATTAAAAAACAATCGATTATAATATATAGTCCCATCGGAAATAAAGCAAAAACCTAAGATAAAAATGCTAGTCACTTAGCCATTTTAATTTGTAATCTCCTGCTACATAACGAAATTTAGGACAGTTCACTAACTTATAAATTGTATACTGAGTTCGTGCTTAGTGCCAAAATGAAAATATTCAGTAAATACCCCAGATCTTACTTCAGAACTGACGGGACATATAGGCACGCGCATTCTTCTGGGGGATTATTTGAACTATGTCCAGTGAATATTAGATAGCCAGTTTTTCACTGAGTAGTGTTGGGCACATAGGCCTCATTATTACATTAAACCTAACTTTTCCATTTTTGGCACTTAGCACGGATTTTATATTCAGTCTACAACTGTAGTCTTGATTGTAACAAGTGTTAATCCCACTAACCATTCCATCTATAGTGATAGCTATATTAACAACAGAACCACCTTGTTCGTAGCATATTGGAGGTGTGTCACTCCAGCCACCCTGCAAATCAACTCTCGCTGGACATTGAACGGTAACCCATTTTCCTATTTCTGTAATATTAGACCTATTAAATTCTGTATTGATGTGTTTTCTTGCAGACATCACCGTCTGGCGAATAAGTGTATGAGCAGCTTTTTCATAATGTCTTGCTGCTCTTACAAGTCTATCGGGTCGTCCCATCCAATTCTGCCTTTCTCGTTTAAGGGCCAGCACACCTTCACGTAATGACACGTTCTGAAAAGAAAGTGAGTAAATAAATAAATAAATATATTCTTTACTTGTTACTGATACATCGTCTTAAGAAACACAAAGAACATCTGGATGAATTACTAATACATTTTTTTTCTCATTTCAACGTCAATCGAAAACAAAATTACAAAAGTTCCCCCTTCATCTTTTTCTGCTACATAAAACTTTTACCAACCTTATCATAAAAACTTCAAAATTAGCTTCCAGAATGGTTATACTTGACTTGCGAAACGTTTTTCAATTCCTTACTTTTTTATTCAATACACTACCATTATTATAGTTCTAAAATATTACGAAGTCATTTGTGTGTGAACAAACTTCATCTCTATTTTGATATACATTGAAGAAAGATATGGGGGCTATAAAATTTCAATAGCAAATTATGTCGGTAACGGCCAACTTACCTCTAGAACGGGCCTATCCGGTTTACCATAAGCACCAGACTGTGTCACGTGATCAAGTCAAAAGTCACGTTGTGTGCTAAATCGAGTCTGATGATTCCAAATCCAGATGTGATATATTTCATGTACGTAACCTCCGCGTGAGTAATTCGTAGAAGATGATAGATAAAGTATATATCATTATTATTGATTTTACTCATTCAACTTGACTTTTGACAATGTTCTATCCGTATTTACTTTATGTGCTATACATCTTTTTAAGCTCTTCATTATCTTTGCAATAAGCTTTCAATTAACCATCTCCGTATTATATAGTTTTTGAGATAAGTGGACGATTTCATTTTTTTCACTGATTTTCCATTGACTTTATGTCCATGTTTCGTGATTTTTTTTTGACTATGTTCCACCCATTCTAGTACAATTTCTTTTTACAACGTAGAATCTACATAGTCTGTTCTATAATTAAGCTGATATTCAGCCATCTCCCTCTTTTGATTTTTGAGATAAGTGAAGGAATTATTTGTTTTTCATTGATTTTCCATTGACATTCATGTTTCGTGCTTTTTTGACTATGTTCCATCCATTTCAGGACAATTTGCGTTTCGAGTATAGAATCTACGTAGTCTCTTCTACATTTAAGCTGAATTTCAGCAATCTCTTCCAAAGTCTGTTCACATCATTGCAACCGGATACGCCCTTTCTAGAACCATTCTGTTAAGTCGCCTGATTAACTGAAAATATTCAGAAATGCTATGGTATGTATTCTATCCCTTTGAGAGGCAAACATCACAAGTTATAACATATCATAATATAATAAGTTACATGTAACCAAATTATATAAGAGGCGTTGTTAAGAGATCATAAAACTGAACACAACTCAAAACATTTAAATGGAACAGGCAATCGAATGCCGATCGTTGAAAATAACTTAATGAAGTCTTGTACAAAATATTTTGGCATAAATCTCAGATCATCATCGTGCTTTTATCCAAAACGGTGGAAGGCGTCCATTAATTCTAATACTACCGTCTAAATCTCCTGATCAAGTGAACATATCTAAATACGTCAAAACCTGTTTTCTATTATTTTAAGGAACTAAGATTATAACAAAATTCAAAGGCGTAACATTATCTCAGAAGCATTATTAGAGGTTTAAGGTAAAGGAAGAAAGAAAGAAGGAGAAACAGAACAGTGATATATTATAGAAAACAACTCGTGAAAGGAAATAATCCTGTCCAACTCAATTTCTTTACTACTCCAAGTTGGAAATCAGTAGTTTTTACACTATATCCTAACTATAAAAAAGTATGGATATGAACTGACATAAAATAACGGGTACTTCTGGCTGACATGGAAAGTTGAAATTTGGCATGATTGCAGCTTTCCGGGACTAACCCACAGAAAAGTAAATATTTTTAATTTTTAGGTGGACTAAAAGAAGAAATTTCTGTGTTACTTAAATGGGCCTATTTTGGACCAATAATCTCAAATTTTAGGTAAAAAAAAAAAAAAAAAAATGAAATTCGGTATGCTTGTACGTTTCCGTTGGCGTTACCTAAATAAATGACCAAAAATAAAAATTTCCAACTTTAAAGTGGTTTCATGGGAAACTGAAACATCTTTCCCATGTTATTTATATGGGACATCTTCTACACCCTAAAATGTTTAGACATTTCCGGCAGGATTAGAATGATGAAATTTGACGTGATGTAGTCTTCCGGGACTAACCGACGGGAAAATTTTTTGCCAAAAGTGAATATTTTTACTTTTTAAGGGGTCTAAAAAGGGGATGAAAAAAATTCCCATGGCGTTTTCTTGGGATACAAAATCTTATTTTTTAGATAGTTGAAATACGAAAAGCAACTTGAAATTTGATAGAATTGTGTGTTTAAGAGACGCAAGGCAATAGGCCGAATAAACGCGGGGTCCGGGGGCAAAACACCCAGCTGGCCAAAGTCCGGGAATGTTAAGAGCAAATACACGAAATTCACTCTTGATGCAAAAACTGATACATAAGAGGCGCGAGGTCGTAGGCCGAGTACACGTGGGGGCTGTGGGCGGACCCTCTACCTAGCCAAAGGCTAGTCCTAAATATAACGGCTAAACGTAGGACAATTTGAAATACTAACTGCCAGGAACCGGCCGATGAAAGGATTATGAGTCAGGAGTAGGAATATGAGAAGGAAGTCCAAGAAGTAGTAGGGACCAGTAAAACAAGCTTCCCTACTGCCTGCGTATCCCACGAGCCACCACAAGCTATGTAACATACTGTATAAATGCAGTTATTCAAAGACTTCATTATACACACCACTTTTAACTGGACAAATTGCCTGCATATTCACGGCGAGGGTAGCGACATCACTTAGTGTGTCTTTTTATTATTAGAAATTAGCGTGACGTACAGACTTGAACGATTGAATTTTATTATTAAGATTATTTACTTATACTTTCAATGTGATGTTTATGCCTGCTTATCTGCACACATCAGCTGATTCATGTCTCGTTTGTTCCCGCGGCACTGAATCTTTCCCTCTCTTAGTTTTAATTTCTGTCAACGTCAAAAAGCCGAGTTCACTCAACTATATGGATGAAAATGATCTCGGCGACTGACTGTGCCAACAGTGAGAGGACATTTTGAGGTTTCGCTAACAGCTTCTTAACCCGGAACTATTTCTACTATCTCCCTATAAGCAGGTATTAACAATAGTTGAGCCATTGTGT
Organism: Thermobia domestica; assembly: GCF_964235325.1. Classification (NCBI taxonomy): domain Eukaryota; kingdom Metazoa; phylum Arthropoda; class Insecta; order Zygentoma; family Lepismatidae; genus Thermobia; species Thermobia domestica. The sequence goes on along the minus strand of NC_137470.1, from coordinate 72,221,963 downwards.
ATTGTTTCTTGACTTTCAGTTCGGTTCTATATTGATCAGAGGACAGGAAGGACGTCTTGGCCGAGGTTCAGTACTGTGAGCAAAACAACAAAGCATCGTATAGCACACCGTCGGCGTTCAGACAGAAGCCACTAACTCCAAAAACATACGAATAAAGTTAGACACTTCTTCCAGTACGAGGACGATATACAAAGTCAAATATACGACGTTCTGATATGTATTAAGAGTCTATACTTAGCAGATGGTATTGTTATGCTAAGGATAACCACGCTTAGCATCACCATTTCACCTCCTACATCTAGCTTGACAATGTAAGAACGTCGTGTATTGCACCTCGTGCATTGTTATCGTACTGAAAAAAAGTACCTAACTCCATTCGTATGTTGGGGGCCGCGGTGCCTCAGTGGTAGAGTGTTCACCTCTGGTGCATGGGGTCCCTGGTTTAATCCCAGCTTGCACCAAGTGAACTCTGTGGTGGACAAACACTCTACGCGTGAGTTTCCTCGGGATTCTCACGTTTCTTCCCACTTTCTTCATTTCACCATTTCATTCATTTCTCATCATCACTGTCTCCTTTAGACTAGCCAGCATAACTGTGGACATAAAACTTAAAGATTTCATTTTATTTCATTTTCAAATTGTTCTTTTCAGATTTGTACAACCATTCAAAATGTACAATCTTTAAAATTTCCTGTCGGATGTGCTAAAGCTATTATTACTTTATGCATCATTACTTTACACAGTTATTATAAAGCTATTATTATTATGCATTATAATTTGCGGCAAAACAACATTTGGGTATAGCCAGCTTTGTTTGCATTCAGGTCGATATTAGTGAGGCTGTCAATGCACGGGTGCTGAAGCGATTTCAAGTTCGATTCCCGAGCTTGGTTATCACGTTGGTTTCTTTTGCCATCCGCAGTAATCATTATAGTCTCCATACCGTCAAGCATAAGTAAAATAACGGACAACCATACCTCAAGCAAATAAAAGCTTCTTGACCACGCAGGGTTAGCTGCTGGTCCACTCCGAAGGTTGCCTTGTGTATCTGCCATACAACCCATAAGATCAGCAGCGCACGCTAATAATCTAGCAGCATCACCACTCGGAAGCCTCTCTGCTGTTGAGTCTAACGTATCCAGTAACTGAACATCCCAGTTCTCTTATAAAAAGAAAGAAAAAAAAGAAAGAAACGAAATAAAAATTAACAAAATGAATAAGTATTCTCCAAATATACTGAAAAAAAAAAATGATCTTATAAAGCAGTGATCGCCAAATCGTCGGTCGCGAACAACTAGTAGCTCGCGGGGACATGCTTGGTAGATCGCGTTAACTCTCCGGTTAGCTCACCTTGATTCCTCCACTGAGCTGACGCTAATGACAGGGAGCGCTGACGACAACAACTATTTGTTTCTCCCGCACAACTGCCATCGTCAGCCTCATCTCATAGTTGATTGTATTCACGTGGGGTTTTGCACATTATGTTTTTCATGTGTATATTAGACATTTGCTAACTTGGAGAGTTTGATTTCATATTTACTAGAAATGTAAGTTTATAGGCAATAAACAAATGCACAATTTTTTTTTAAAAAAGTTGGTAGTTCTTTTGCTTGGTGGCTCACAGTAAGAAGCTCAGAAACTTCATAAGTTTTTCGACTACTGCTATAAAGCAAAACTGAGTGATGGAAGCTCCCAACTCTGGTCATATGATATGACCGTTAAGCTGTGATTGTATCAGGCTGTTTTGACGCGAATTCTAGAAGGTAACTTTGATTCTGTGACATGGCACATTTCTCGAATAATCGCGTCTCACAAATCTTTATCTATATTATACATAAATGGATCTGTCACACACAGCATATGATGTCCACATTACGACCGTCACGTCCATTGTACTCTAGGGACTTTAACGAACTAATTTCGACGCCTAGTGGACGTCTATGCGACGACGCATATATGGCATTCGTAAGGTGTTCAATATTACGTTCGCCACAGATCTATGTAGACCTTCGTAAGTAAATGTACCCACTAGGACGTAAAGTGGACATCCATGCGAAGACGTACATAGGACATCCTTAACAAGATGTCCATAATACGTCCGTTAAGGACCTATGTAGATGTTCGTTATTAAACGTACCTATTGTGACGTCCAGCGGAAGTTCGTAGGTGGAGATAAAATGGACATCTGTAGAAGGATGTTTATCTTGCGTCCGTGACGAACCTATTTCAACATTCGTAGGTAAATGGATCTGTCCATATTTGGACGTACAGTGAATATCCGGAAGAGGATTAAGATGCATGTCCATAAGTTGATATTAATATTACGTCTCATTACTGACTTCTCTGGGTCGCTCGTAGGTAAACGAACCTACTGGGCGTCCATGCAACGACGTACATAGGTCGTCTATAAGAGGATGTCGATATAACGTTCGTCATGGATCTACTAGAAAATCTGTAAGTGAACGGACTTGTTTGATTGTCTATACAGTGGCGTAGGACATCCGTCAAAGAATGTTGATATTACATCCGTCATAGACTTATGTTGATGTTCGTAAGTAAATGTACCTAATGGGACGTCCGGAGGATGTCCGTAAGTGGACATTTGTAAGAAGATGTCTATGCCCCCTTAGTCATGGACCTATTTTGACATTCGTAAGAGGATGTCCTTGTTACGTGTCACGGAACTATGTGGACGTTCGTAAGTAAATGGACACATTAGGAGGTGCAGTGAATCTGTCTGTTAGTGGACGTACATTGGACATTCGAAAGAAGATGTCTTCCGTTGCGGACTTATTTGGATATTCGTGAATAAATGAACACTTTTGGATGTAAAACGAATATCCGGAAGAGGATGTGCAATACACGCTCGTAAGATAGTGCCCATATTACGTACGCACGGACCTATTTAGTATATCACTGTTTTCCATGTGATGGAAAATATACTTGCTCCTTGTATATGCAAGAAAGAAAGAAAAGAAAAGATCAAAGAAAAAGTAGAGGTACTTTTTATCGAGACTGTATTCCCTGGATTCTTACAGAGTTATGATTTCAGAAATGTTTATGACCTTCTCTAAGATCTTATGTATGGATGTGGGTCACTGTATCCATGGAGAGGGCGGTTGGGGCGACCGCACCTACAAAGGCTCTTTTTATATGGCTATATATGAAATATTGCACTACTTATTTTGATTTGATATAAAACTCCTGATTTCGAATTAATATTAACCCTTTGGGGACTTTTCGTATAGATTTGTACCATGGCGTTGACCTTCGGAATTTGCTTTATAAATCTCTAGTAAAGCTTTTCACATCGAGCTTTTTGCATTCATTAAAGCGGAGAAGCATCAAAGAATATGTTTCATGGGCATTTTGCAGTCACGCGTGAGATGCCTGGGGACAGTGACGTCCCAAACATGGACGAAGGAAAAAAAGAAAAGGATAAATTTTAGAGCTTTTTTGTAACAAATCCTTACACATCGTTATTAATTTTAGGATCATGGTCCGTAACTCGTTGTGTTTGTAATGAAGGAATGTTTCCAACTGCACTAATCAAACTTTCCTATTATGTACCAGAAGCCGGAATATCCCGCCCAAAATGGAAAAATGGGAATTTTTCAGGAGATTTTTTTCCTTTTCGAGAATTCCTCCCCTCAGGTACATGCGAGTGGTACCGTTTAAAACCTAGCATCATTCCAAACAAAACGACGTACAAACCATGATCGTAGGGTAAATAGAGCTTTTTTAAAAAAAATCTGAATTTTTCCCCTATTACACATTTTTAGTCAATGTGTTTAGTAAAGTAGCTACAGTGTCATCCCTATTTGTCGTAGGATCATGATTCGAACCTCATTTTGTTTGTAATGATGAAACGTTTCAAACTGTACCACTCACCTGTAGCATGTACCTGGGGGAATAAATTTCCGAAAAAGTTATTTTTCCTTACAAAAATCTCTTTTTGCCAATTTGAACGGGATTTTTCCACTTCTGGTACATAATAGGGAAATTTGAGTGGTACAGTTGGAAACATTACTTCATTACAAACACAATGAGGTACGAACTATGATGCTACGGTAAAAAGTCTTGACACTAGAGCTTATTGAATAACACTGTATCCATACAACATGAAAACTGATACCGTTAAACTTAGCGACCTCAAAAACTATGAATTCAGCACTAATATCTGTCTTTTTCAATTATTTTTAAAATCTCGCCCCCTCCCTGTTGAGTGGAGCATGACCTTGAAATTGAATTGGATTAAAACTGTCACTGTTCATCTCAGTCATCCCCAAAACTTTGAATTCAACTCTAATATTGCTAATTTTCAATTATTTTTAAATGCCCTCATGTTATTCTTATGGGGATTTTGCACTCCCAATATCTCAGCTCAGGTGTGACCAAGGGACTTGGAACATATCATTTGATCATTTCCCTGAGAGTTTAAAACATATTAAAATTTCATGGACCTTATGCAGAGTCGTTCTGACGCGTGATTAGTGCTATACTAAAGAATTTGACTAACCTATGTTTCCTGCAGTAGTCATGTCTTTAGTATGATGCTAATCATACGCCAAAACGACTCTGCATAAGGCCCCATGTTACTATCTACATGGTTCTGGAGTTGAAAAGCGCTACAGACAGACAGCTTATTAATAGAATACCTTTTCTCCGAACAGTAAATTACAACCTAAGTGAATAAATTACATACTAGTATTGAGAGAATATGTTCCCAACGGATGAGTGGCTCGTTGCCTTGTTCTCAAGGGGTCCCAGGTGCGATTACCGGTGGGGACACAAGTGGTTCGGATACCAAGTTTTAAGCTGTAGGTCTCATTCTTAGTACATCATCATCATCCCATGAAAGGCAATGGCAAAATACCATGGGTTCACCTTGCCCAGGGACCTTCGGGTCAAACACTTACCTTCAGGCAAAACACCACATCATAATCATCATTGAGAGAATTATGCCATTTAAACTTACGTTGTAACTTGTATTACCTGAACTGCTACTCAACAAGAGCTGGTATGTTTGGAAAATCACGGCTTGTTTCCTTGTTTGAAACATAAGTTCGTGCGGGGAGGGGGGAGCGACAAATTATTTAGAGCACAGGGACGCACAATATATAAATACGGGCCTGTCTATAGTGAAAAACAAGGAAGTTGTTATAGCTTAGGTATTAATAAATCGACAACAATGCTTACAGTAAACGAAAAAAAAAAAAATGCCTTCATTTCTATCAATAAAAAATTCTGGAAGAGAGTTGTTTGAGGAGAAAAATAAATAGAGTACTATGTTCTCACAGTGAAAATGCATCTGAGTAATCATTTTTTTTTTTTTTTTTTAATTTAGTCAAAATTGTTTTGCTGAAATAAGAATACGTAAACAATACAGAAACATTAGAGGGAGAAGGATCAGTCTTTCGTCTCCCTTAGCCTCAGTCCATAATTGTGGGACGTTAAACTCTAAAAGTAAAACAATATTAAGAGGCTGAATGGGTCTGAGCACCTGGTGCCGTTGGGTCAGAGGACATTTGTGTTCGTAGTATGCCCATATTACCTACTTGCTCAAAGAAAATATTGGTGATTTTGCTCGACCTAAAGCAGTGAATGTATACACTCAAGTTCATGCAGATCCATAGGCAAAATCCTGAGTCGGTTCCCATCACCCCGAAATCCAAGTTTTCCAGAGGCGCTAACAAACGTTTTGTCAGAGTAAAGACGAATTTAAATCACTTTTTTTGCACACGAATTAAGAAAATTTTCCCAATTTTGTGGAAATTGTTAGACTACCCAAAATTCTTATTCCTCAAAATGAATTGTCCAGAAGTTATTCCAAAATCTTTTTTCCCAGTCCCAAACCTTCTTAAATCGAATTCTCACACGATATATCCGTATTATGTATGTCAAGATATGTAGTATACAAATTTCGTGGTTGTATGCTGTATGGATGTCAAACGAACTGTTAAATAATAATAATAATAATAATAATAATAATAATAATAATAATAATAATAATAATAATAATAATAATAAACTTCCTAATGAGTGTGTGTTCTTCTAATCCCTGCACACAGATTAGAATATATATGGATAACATCTGTATAAAATTTAGATCCTCTTAAGGTTGGAGGCTACGGAAACAATACTCATAGTAAAATCTCAGGTTCAACTCGAGGAACATTTCGAGGCATTTCCCTCATTAAAAAAGATCTATTTGACCTGTTTCTGAGTTGCAGGATGAAATAATGAGTAACTCAAATACACACCGGAGATGCTTTTGCTGCTGACTACAAGTAAGGTTCTTTGCTTTTTGAAGCATGAAAATTTTCTCAGATAGGTAATTCTTCCTATTTTAAAAATTCGGCTTACCAACGGTCAGTCGAATGACATATCCAGGGTGCAAACTGATATAATGCGGCTGCAGATTTATTGGCGAAACGGAATGTAAAAAATAAATAAATAAAATAAAAAATAATTAAATAAAAAATATGAATTACAAAATACCTTTTATCGTACTAACGTTATTTTTTTCTGTGAATTACAGTAAATATGCTTTCTTGAATGAAAGAATACTGGTTTTCGATTATTAGGTGTGTTATATTAAAAAAAAAAAAAATCCTTTCAAAATGAAACACAGAGAATGGAAGTGTATGTATGAAAAATTTAAATGATTGTGCGTTGAATTGTCCCATATTCCTGAATATCTTTGCAAGTATATATATATATATATATATATATATATATATACATATCTTCTGTTTTCTTTCGTGAAACTTCTTAGAAAAGAGTGGAATTTAGATACGAGGCATTCCGGGTAGTATGAGCGACTTAAATAACCGCTTGTTTCCTAAAAAAACATTCTCAACGGTCAAAATGATTGTCCATTTATTTGAAACTGAATTTTCTAATGGAAAGACGAACGACTTCCACAAACTATATATATAGGCAAGAAAACTTGATATCACAGAAAAGTTTAGTATTACTGCTCGAACACCTCAAATGTAATTTATGAGCTTTCAGATTCTACGTAACTTTTGTGTAGTTCCCCGTACTACCTGGAACACTTCGTATCAACCTATGCATTGTCTTCGCATAACAGAAGAAAGACTGACAGTCACTGAAATTCGGTTCCCGCTGATCACAGCATGAGAATTAAGAGCTGTACAGGATGCTTCAAAGGAAGTCAAAATACCGAATTTAACAAGATGTGTTTTGTATGTCGACAGTAAGGAACGCAAATTTGCATGCTTATAAATTCAAAATATGATAAATAAACGTACCTGCACATGCACATTTGAAATATGGCAGGAACACAGATCCATCAGGTGGTATGCCTCGTTCTTCAACACAATGCAGAGTCACATCTTGATATATCTTCCTTCGATTTTCAAAAACAACTCCATAATCTAATTTGCTCATTATTTCAGACAGGCTCATTCTTTTCCCAGACTTCCACACGTGATATCTGCTCTTATTTTTCTCTTGTAACCAGAGGAGGTTCTTCATGTCAGTCACATCATCAGTAACTGGATAAAGTTTAGCTGTGTAAAGACACTTATCAGACGAATCTAGAGGCCATAGGTCTTCTGGAGAAATGCCTGTCATTTTGAAGTAAAGCATCCATGGCGTATTAAAAATTGTACCAGAATCATACGGTAAATTGAGATGATCTCCAACTCCGAAGAGTGCGTATACCAACTTTGTAGTTGACCTGGATGATCCAAATTGATCTCTCTCAACTTCTGTTATCGGGAAGCCAATTATAGCAACATTGTTCGAGACTTTAAACACTTCCAGCTGAAATTTAAACGAAATGGTGAGCGTACCTGACAAATAGTGAAGGAACAACGTACAAATATTCTCTACATTGCTACAAAGTACGTGCAAAGGTTCAGCAGTTTTACTTTTTTTCTTTTTTTTAAGTTCAACAATACATGATTATGCTCTTTAGGCTAAAGAAGAGAGATGATTAATGAAAGCGTGTGATGAATTTAATATTTTTATGCTCTGTTACCAGGACTCGAACCCGGGACCACATGCAATAAAGGCACACGCGCTTGCCACTTGATCAGTGGGGAGAGTTGTTTCACATTTGTATCATTGTTTAGTTACATTTATCTGACAAAGAACCTTTCCAAATAAAGTAATCGAGTTAAAAGACCAAGAATGGGAGAATCTGCCAATTAGACACGGAGCAGAACGAGTGAATTTATAGGTATGTACAAATTTATAGCGGCTTAGCATTTGAAAACCTTTTAGAAAGGGAATGAAACGTATTGAAAGTACAAAAAAACCTGTGCTGTATACATAAATAATATAAACCTATGAATCATATATATCTAATGTCTTTCTGGCGAGCTTACAAGTAAAGGGTCCAAATGGATTAATCGAGTTGCGGGATGAGACATAGTGCGCCTGATAGATGATGTGAAAATATGTGTATGTGCAAAGTTATAGCGGCTGAGCGCCATAAGAAACGGAGGGGGAGGGGATCAAAGTTGGTGGGAGAAGGGTTATGCTATGTTATTGAAATACACCAAATAAACTGTTGACTCGTGAAAATAATGAAAAATACAGAACGCAAACGGTGGTAGTTTCACATATTGGCAAAAGAAGAATTGGCAGAGTAGATCACGAACCTCCGCCGCCATCTTGAAATCCGCCATTTTGAAATATGTGATTCTTTTTGAAATGGAAAGGTAGTCATGTGATATATCAATTAGAGCCAGCATATTCTCGAAAAGGCAATTATAAAATTTAGTGATCATTATCTGCATTTATTTGGAAGATTTAAGATCATATTTATAGTTATTTACGAAAATCTAGTGGACTGACATCCCTCTCGAACTCCCCTTTCAATTGCACTCTCCTCTGTCATTTCATCCCCTATTCTAACACTTACTTGTTGGTTTATATATAAGTTTCTCATGAGTCTTCGATCTTTCCATTCCAACCCAACTTTAGTTAGAACTTCCAACAGCAATTTCCAATTCACGCGGTCAAAAGCCTTTTCTAGATCAATAAATATCACATACATCTCTTTCTCTTTTTCTATAAACCTTTACGACACCAATGTGACCTATGTTAAGTGTTTCACTATTTACTACTGGAAATATAATACTATTTTAAAACAGAAAAACGTCCACAATCTTTATTAAATTTAACAGCTGTCAACAACTCTCTTCTAAAAATTTTTTAAGTAAAATTTCTCGATGCGACAGGTAACTGACGCAGGTTTCATTAGAATTATTACAAGAAACTTCGTGACAACATGGTACACTAGACAACATAAGGTTGAAATGAAACAATATTATTGTTCTTAATAGGAACCAATTGTAGACTATGTATAACACGTCTTAACGATACAGAAAAAAAAATTAATTAAAAACCTGCCTTACCTGTGTCACGTCATAAATCACCCCAGCAACAAAAGCACCGTCACCCAGTGACACACGCCCTGAGCCAAACAACTTCGAATTGCACACAACGTGTTTGTTACCAACTGTTTCAAGTGGACACGTGATCATACAATTAATGCATGTACTAATTTCCGTGAGTGAAGTGTGGTGGTAGGAAGGAACCTTACATAATGCTTCGTAAAGGGTTTTGGTTACGGGACTCTCTTGAGCAAGATAAATAAACGTAAAATTAGAAAGGATATGTGGTTTAATTCTAAATTTGTGTAGTTCTTTCCACACCAATTCCCTGAAAATCAAGAAAAATTCAATAAGAGAAAATCCAGCGTGTTCAATATTTACTTAAAGATGCTATATGATGCTTAAAGTACGAAATTATTTTCATTAACAACGTGTTTAAATTACACATACAATCGTAAACATAAGACACAAAGATAACTTAACAACTTAGAAAGAATACTAATACACCTCCTAAGGCCTTAAACACGGAAACATATTAAAGAAGTCTTTTTTCATAAAGAAAATACGATAATCCTTACTTAAAGGATCACCATGTATTTTTATTGATTTCCTACGAATTATAACTTCGAAATACAAATAGTGCAATTACTTTTAAGTTGTACAGCGGTGGACACTTCTAAATGGTACACCTTAGCCGTAAATCTCCATATGGCTGTACCATTTAGAAGTGTCCACCGCTGTACAAGACGAATGTAACCAAAAATTGTTGTCAAACAATGAGAATTGAAAGGAACAATTTTTAAACCTTAATTTGCTACTTCACAGTTTTTCATAGATTTGAAAAGTACTTGTAATAAAAAGATAAGTTACCACATTAAACAATATATTGATATTTAAATAAAATTAAGAAATCATTTACTGTTTTCGACATATGTGCAAGAGGTTGCTCAATATTGTTCATCCTAGATAGTTTTTTTTATGTCTATCATCTTCTTGCCCAATATTATTTACAATAATACAGTAGGACAAGAAAATAATACAGATGGGAATATTTATTTAAAAAACTGATTCCAACGAAGTAAGAAGAACGAAGATTGATGGCATATAGGGCTGTGTTACATCTGAATTTAGATGTCAAAATTGATATTGACAAAATATCGAAATAATGTGGTTCCGAAAATATTAATAAATACCAAGTTCATCTTTTGTGAAGTCTAAATACGAAATAATAATAATGATAATAAAGTACGGCCTCCAAAGTTTATTTTGGAAACTGAAACTGCGAATACAAGCAAACAGCACCTGTTGACCTTATGTACACTTTTCTTTAAACGCACAGTAATACATTGTCAGACTGACAAGAAAATATTCATACGTTGTAAGTCATCGACAAAACGAAACAGCGTATATTATATATAGTTTGTGCATTAAATAAGATAACTTTTGCCGACGACACCGCGTCACATGATTCATTAAGAGAGAGTGTTTTGGACCGTGTTTACATTCGCGGTTAAATCACTAACACACTTTCTTACTCTTTTAGTGATTCGGTTCGATGCTTATTTCAGATTTCAGGGTCTCACTTGAACTAATAGGTATTCCTATAGTCTTAGTGTAGTGGAAAGGGGCGTTCAACTCTATTCAATAAACGAATAAAATTGAGAGTAATCTAGTAGTGAGCCAGAAGGAAAAGAATTTAAAATAATATTTTTTATGTACTTCAAAGGACATTACAACAAAGATTATATATATATATATATATATATATATATATATGTGTGTGTGTGTGTGTGTGTCTGTTTGTCTGTCTGTCCGTTCCCCTATTTTGTACTTTAGACTAAGGGAGACAGATGGTTAAGGCATGTGAATGATGATTAGTGCTACTATACGTCCCGTTTTAGAGTCGTATCCCGGCCGTACCGTCAGAAAATGGAATAAAGTAGTATTTGTCCCGTTTTATGCCAGTGAAAGAAGTAAATATCAAACCCAGTACCGTTATTCTTTGCACATATCAAACCCAGTACCCGTACTCTTTGTACAAGTTTTTGGTATATTAGAATAGGAAAATATAAAGTTTGATATTCTATTGAAAAAAAATAAGGAGTGGTGTTGTGCCTGCCTCGTAGATCTACTTCTGTCGAGCGTGTTTTATCAATTATGAATAACATATGGACAAGTGAAAAATCTTTCTTACATGTTGCAACAATGAATTCTATGTTACTGGTACGGGTAAACTTAATAGAGAACAGCAGTGAATTTTATGAAAGACTAGTGAAGAATAAAGGTATTCTCAAGAAGATAGGTTCTTCTGAGAAATACTTCTGGCATTCTTCAGTTCGAGAATCAATTTGTCACCCAATGTAATATCAAGGATTTGAGTTAGGGCAAAGGAGCAAGTGCAAGTAGCATCATGTCCTATTATATTGTAAGTTAAATGCTGTTTTATTTTATAGCTTAAATATATGACAATATAAATATATTAGGTATTGTTAAGGTAAACAGGAACTATTTTCCGCACTGAGCTGTTTCTCATTTCTCATGATTTTTAAAAAGCCGGTACCTCTCCTGTTTGCAGTGGAAAATTTTACGGTCGTCCTAATGATGATGGAAGAATCGGTGGAATATACTGTGGGAGGAAACGGGAGTACTCCGAGAAAACCCACGGACACGATGTTGTCCACTATACACTTACTTGGCTGTGGATCAAACCAGGGACCACACGCACCAGAGGTAAGCACTCTACCACTGAGCTACTATACCTCCTGGTATATAAGTATGGATATTAATCCAGTTTTATTGTCAAAAGATCACTGGGATTCCCCGCCATGCAAAGGAACAGGATGTAATAAATTCTGCTAAGGAAATAAAGAGGATCACACGAAACGTAACTTTATGGATCAAAGAGCCTGCGTTTATAATAAGGATTATATAAATATTTTCTCCTAGATGTGTGTAGCATAGTCCGTAACTTTTAAATGTTTTGATGGTTGCATATTAGTTAGGTGAAACGTATATTTGTGAATGAATGAGATGTAGACACCCACTGTTCAAAACTTCTGTTCACTGTTCAATCTTTCAGTTTTACGTACCACGATTATGCCCTCTAGCTCAAGGCAAGTGAATGATGATGGTGAAATTGATGGAATGAGAATGTGGGAGGATACGGGAGTACTTCGAGAAAACCCACGGACACGATGCCACGTTAAAGTCACCGTTACCCGTAAAGATGTCAACAGATTGACTTCATTAACGAGCCCGGTCGAGATAATCGCTCTAGCTATCTGCTGCAAATAATAATAATAATAATAAAATAAAATTCAAAAAACTCACTTTCTTTCAAGAGTTACCGTGTGGACTAACGGACAGACGGATGTACTAACATTACAATCCTATAAGGTCCACTAGCGTGATCCTAATACCCCAACCTACACGTTTTTAAATATGCTTCTTGAAAACAAAAGACAAGGCAAATAAAACAGTTTTGATAAATGATCACTTCCCGTTAAGCCAGTTGTGAAATGTTTAATTTGAAACTTTAATATGCTTGGTAAATGATCTATTTCTTTCATTAACTTTAACTGCCAAATTTAGTAGTCTGAACTGTAGTTACCTTTTCTTCAAACATGAGACAAAATCTATTACAATTACTCACATCTACTTAATATACTTGTAACATAAATAACTAAATCGTCAATAATCAACATGAATAAACAAATAATAATAATAATAATAATAATAATAATAATAATAATAATAATAATAATAATAATAATAATAATAATATAAAAATATAAAATAAACTCACTGGTAAAGAACGTTGAGACATCGAAACATGCGCACCTTAGTGCCCCCTTGCCTATAAGGTAGATTTTCGTGTTCCATTATTTGATGAGGACATACGAATGCTACCGAAACAGAGTTAGTATATTTGCTAAAATCATAGACGACTTGCGCACTAATCAGCCTTCCTTTGGAGAAAGAGATGTCAGTAATAGATTCATTTATTCTTACAATGGGCTCTACGCGAGAATTGTGATATACATAAATTGATTTAAATAGCGGTACTAACTTCTTAACTTTCGAGCTTTCAACTTAGAACCATTGTAATTTATTTTACGCTATTCTTACGACAGAAGTGTCTACATAGCAATGACATGAACTGAGAGTACTGGGAAGTACTGACAGCAGTTCGTGAAGAACAGATCTAGAAACATCAAGATCTTCATATTTGCTGACAAGTGATATGAGCATCCCTAAAATAGACACAATTATTGGTATCATTATGCTTTTCTCTCATCCTATGTGTCATGCAGACAAATGATGAGTGTAACTGGAGAGAAATCTCAGACTAATAACTGCCTACTAGGAACTGATTAAGGAAGTATACGGGGGCGCGGGGGCTCAGTGGTACAAGCGTTCACCTCCGGTGCTTGGGGTCCCTGGTTCAATCCCAGCTCGGGCCGCGTGGACTTTGTGGTGGACAAACACCGTGCTCGTGGGGTTTCTCGGGGCTTTCCCGTTTCCTCCCACTTTCCTCATTCCACTATTTCATTCATTTCTCATCTTCACCGTCTCTTTTAGCTTCACCGGCATAATCGTGGGACGTAAAACTCAAAGATTTCATTTCATTTTTTACGAAAGTATACGCTACTGAACAAATGCAAAATAAGGAAGAAATAACCAATGGCTACTACTTTTATTAACGAATAGAGGACACAACTGGTTTTTAACACAACTACTCTATACATGCGAATTCAACGGTATACAAAGAGTGATAAAGTGCATAACTGAAGCGGGACTCGAACCCGGGATCATTGATGTACCCTTCCCATGTGTTTACTACTACGCTACCTAGTCCGCTCCCAGGACATCCCTACATTCCCTCATCCTTCAAGTCGGTATTCATTCACTGAGATAACATGGTTTGTACCACAACCTTCTATGGTGCTTGGACAGTCCAGTGTACATATTCAGAACGCCTCTGACGGTTGGTGTGTTAAAAATCGGTTGTTTACTCTATAAGTAGTAAAAGCGATATACAACCATCAGAGGTGTTGTGAATATGGTCACTGGACTGTCCTAACACAACATGAAGTTGTGGTACAAACCATGTGGTCTGACGTGAGTGAAAGAATATCGACTTCAAGAGAGAGAGTGTATGGGTGTTCAGGGAGCGGACTGGGTAATGTAGTGGTTAACGCATCGGCACGGTACGCCGAAGATCCCGAGTTCGAGTACCGTCCAGTAATGTATTTTTTCACTCTTCGTGTAACAATGTATACTAATTACTATCTATAGCGTGTATACATTCATGTAGCAAAATAATTCCATCAAATTTTCTCAAATTTGAAAATAAGCCACAAATTAAGCTTACGAATAACTGCATATTAAATTGTTGAAATAATAACCTACCTTGCATGGTTCTTTTCGTTTAATTGTTCCACATCGAATCTATGTTTTATGTTGTAGGTTTTGCCACATAACCCTAAGCAGAATTGTTCTTTCGTTACTCCTGATGCCATCGCTATCAGTATGTCAAAGAATAAGGAAACCTACAACAATAAGCAATATTAATATCACACACACTGAATCATGGTTCAGAACACATAAATTAAACCCTTAATAACAATAGAATCACAACCCTACAGTATCACTTCAGACTCACAGTACAAACTACAACGACGTGTTTCATACGAAATCTCATCAAATACATACATTTTCGAATAACGACCTGTCCACCAGTTACTGAATAGCAAAATTTGTCAAAAACAATGAAATACAACAAATAGAAGTAAACAAGATTTCTTACTCTCCAGCAACCAGAAAACACTTTTATTCAGTATATTTCGAGTACATATCTTCAGTCATTATCAGAAGGAGAAAAAAGGTGTTTTAAAGAAGTCCAACAGGGATACTAACTCACTCACTCACTCACTTTATGGCTTATGGAACTCGAAGTTCAATGCCGCGTTCATAAAAGCTCTCCATTGACTTGTATCCTTCTGGAGCCAACTATATCCAGTTTCTAATTTGTATTCCTATTTCTGCGAGATTCATCTTAATATTGTCCTCCCATCTGCTTATAAGTCTTCCTAATGGTTGTTTTCCGATTGGATTTCCAGTTAAAACTATGGAAAGCGGTCGTACCTTTCTTCCAATGTGGCTACATGATCTGCCCACCTAAGCCTCCTAGATTTGGTGACATTAACAATGTTTGTTAAAGAATATAAAATATGTATTACCTCGTTATGAAGTTTCCACCATTCCTGTTTCTCTTGGATCTGTATATTCGTCTTAGGATCTTGTTCTCAACACTTTCAGTCTGCGTTCTTTCGTCAGAGTAAGCGACCATGTTTCGAAACCATACAGACCAACAGGCATGATTATCGTTTTATATATTTTAAGCTTCAAATTCCTCGACAGAATTCGCAACGACAAAAGGTTTTGAATTGAATAATATTACGAATTCCCTGTTTTTAGTGACATTTAATTTATTGGTGAATATGGTTTTGGTCTGTTAATATTCATCCTAGATATTTGAAAGTAGCCACTTCATCGAAAGTATTTTTTGATATTTTAGCGCATCCATAATTTGCAGTATTACAATCTCGACGGATTTCCACGTATTTAGTTTTCTCTGCATGTACTTCTAACCCCAAGCCCCAACAGAGATACAGAAGTTTAAAATGCGTATCTTCTCACTGAGAGCCTTCTCCAGTCAAAGGACAAAATGGCATACAAGTTCTAGAAGTAGTTCTATATTTACTATATTAATTCATTTTATATTTACTTATCTCTGTAGGATTCGTTTTTTTTTTTTTATTATTTTTTTAGGTTCGTCCTGATGGTGATTTCTGTTTGGGACTGAAGTACAGCAGAGTTAAGACAAATCCTATTTCCAGAGGTCTGTGCGGATGCTGATATCCGCATTTAAAATGGGTATCTGCGGATATATATTTATTTTCTGTGCGGACAGCGGATAAAGTTGCGGATATGGTTTCTTACACCTTTTCCCTACCTTTAAAAAACCGCTATGAAATTATGGTGGAAAGAGCATTAAGAAACGTTTATTTTGAATTAAAAGTTTTAAAACCGGTTGAAAAATAATTAAAATCAAAATAAGTGTGTTTGAAGCTTGTGACCTAGTGACAGGAAAAGGACAAGAAATGACACGAGAGAGTTTTTTTATTGCTCTTTTCAATATTTTAGCAGCCGTTTTGTAGGTGAATGACATCTCTGACCTAAACAGAACGAAACGACAGGCCCCTTCGCTACTCGCCAAAGCCCCTCTGATAAAGCTGAAAATTTTCAGACCATTGGCCTTGAAGATGAAGAAATTTGTTTAAATAAAGTTTTCCTAGGCTGAGAGGCCAAGAACCAAAACTCTACCAAAAACGCTATACATCGTTCATTAATTTCTAATTTGTATCTTCACGGTTTATATAGCATTTTATTTAGCATAGTTGGATTTGATCACGAGGAAATTGATATAATGTATTGTTTTTTGTGATTCAGAAAACTACAAGAGATGGCTATTTAAAATGTGTTTAAAAATACTCTCGAAATCAAGACTATTATAGAATATTAAGTTGTATATATTTGCTACTTTATTATCTGCGGATGCGGGTGTGGATAGAGATGTTGCGGATGCGGTACGGATGCGATATTTTATATCCGCACAGACCTCTACCTAGTTCGTCTTGTTTCTAATTGCCTTTCCTTCGCTTATATTACAAAGATAAAAGGTAAATATTTTTTATAAATTTCACTTTTACAATTATAGGATTTCATACTTCCACGTTTCTCAATGTAGACACCGCCTACAACTTGTCTATATCAAACCATTTAACCATTTATATCTATCTTTTATTTATCCCATACTAAAGAGTTTATCGATACTTCTGTCATCCAAGACAAATATCTATACTACACTCAATGTTTTCACAGGGTGGCGACAAAAATTACGGAAAATTATTCCCTGACTTTTCCCGCTTTTCCAAATATTTTTAAAAAAAAAATTTCTCTGATATGCAATTAGTGGTACAGACTTTCTTATGCTGACAGAAAAACAAGACTGAGGAAACATGACAATGTTGTTACGTAAGTAGTACATTTTTCTCTAATCAAATAGAAAAATGAATAATATAAAAACAAATACAACATATTTTGTTATGAAATTACAAAACGCTTACTTAATAAAAATTCTTACACAAAACGAGAAATTACACATCTTTCCTGAAACTTTAATCGGTAGCTTTGGTCACATGATGAAAGTTTCGTCACGTATGAAAGGAGAAAGTCAGTGAGATACTCACCGTAAAAGGGGTGAATGTACGTACATAAAACTCACTGCGGTATATTAACTACATATCTTTAGGACAAAAATCAATATCCCCGTAGTATTATGTAATTTATTTCATTTCTCCAAACGTTTTATTTCCTTATTAATATTGCGCGTATCTTCCATTATTTTAGTCTTCTTGGCTTCAAGCTCGTTCACAATGATTTTTATTTTCCTGTTTTTAGCTTCTATTAGTTTGTTTTTCTCTTCCTCTCGTCGTTTATTTGTTGCTTCTGTAAAACGAGTACGAACATTTCGTACATTAATGAATTCTGAATTTCATTATGAATAGTTTCTCAACGCCACTCGAAGCAGCTACTGAATCGTACACAAATGTGTGTGCTACTAAAGTATGCTCTTTTAAATTATCTACTACACATACTGCATTGATTGAAAATCATCTTCCTTGATTTGAATTTTCGTGAAAGAAAATAAAGACCATTTTAACAACATCTTTAAATCATTTGCTCTGAAGTATCCAAATTCTTTAGCCAAAACTCATCCAATCACTGACCAGTTTTAAAATAATGAGTTATAACTGTTTTACAATTTGAATTAAAAAAAAAAAAAAAAATGACCTGTCTCACAACTTCTGCTCTACTGCCATCTAACCAATTATTTTCAACTAGTTCAAGTAAAAGAGGCTTCATGTGATACACTCCATCACATCCTGCAGAGGCATTAAGATCCAAACACGAAAGAGCTCTACTCAATTTACGTCAATGCCCCACTGAGAAACACTACTATTTTTAAGCCGACACAGAACAAGACTTCAATGGCAAATTTTCTGAGCCTCTGCAGGAGTGTATTCGGCACGGTGCGTTGGAACATTTTTACATGAGTTGTGTAGAGCTCTTAGAAATTCAACGGTTCTCCAGTTCGTTATTCCATCTGCAGTTTTAAACGTTCCATGCAAACTAAGTAACTCTCAGCTTCCTATATCAAGTATTCCGGATCATTCGACTACATCTAATATCTGACTTGAAGATACACAGAAATGTAAAGTTTACATTAGGGTCCTCCATTGAAATTTGAATCATTCTCTTTAAGTTCAAGGATGAAAGCGATTAAAATGTCAGAAGCTGTAGAAGTCCCTAAAATCGCCCATGTCAAATAACGCCTGCAAACTTGCCCTTTCATGGCACTGCAAAATTGCATTTATGTCTAGTTCAACAATTTAATTAATTTACTTCTGAAGTATGGTGATAACTTCTAAAATATGGTGATAAACTATTTTGTCATGTTGAAGCTGCAGTTTCCCAACAAATTCAGTCTGGGAACACAAGTGATACTTTTACATCTTTAGCAGTATTACACGTTGATTTATTATACTTTGAATACAATATGCTTTGGTGATGCTATCTTTTTTGTAAGAATCTGGAATGGGAGTCACTGTGTAGGGAAATAAATTGCCACTACATCAATATTAACATAGTGAAATTTTTGAGTAACCCCCAGGGTCCCTTCTTAAAGAGTCCTGAGAGGCAAGAAAAATGCTCCACTCGGTTAACTCTCCGGCATTTTCCTATCTGCGTTTCTGTTTCATCCTTTTATCTCCAGTAGTTTCTGATTTATAGGCGGACGAATTTACAGACTTACTCAGCACACTCAAGGTCTTTCAAAAAACACCTGATTTTAAAAATCGATATATATTGATAAAAATATACTACAAAAATGGAATAAATTGCGAAATACTCACAAAATCTTCAAGTTTTAGCTATGCTATTACAAATGCTCTGTGTGTCCACCACGAGCAGCACGAACATCTAGACGATAGCTAAATTCTTCATAAACTTTACACACTGTATCTGCGTTTGCAACAGTTCTGGTGGCTGTTATTCTGTTCTTTACTTCTTCTATGTTACGAGGTAAAGGGGTTTTTGTGTGCAGACGGATCAACGTCAAAACGCCGACGAAAAGCACGCTGAACCGAAATCACCGACTCAGTCTTCGAAAACTACAGCACACAAAATGCATTCTATTGAGCGGACGCCATCTTACTTCTGACTGACCTCAAACTGAGAAGACTGACATCTAACGGCAATTTTCTGAAACTCTAAGCCACGCCCATTCAAACAACACTAATTTCCTTGCCGGCACGTTCCATGTTTCGTAATTATTACAATCTAAAATCAGATCATTCTTTTTGACACACGGTGTACAACGATAATCGTTAATGCTCAAGAAACCACAATGACTCAGTGATGGAACACTCCCCTCTGGTGCGAAGAGTTTCTGATTCGAACTCCGGCCACGCGAGTCTGTGGTGGCAACATCGTGTCCGTGGGTTTTCTCGGGGTTATCACGTTTCCTCCCACATTCTCCACGAATTATTAACAATAATTCATTTTCATGAATCGTCCGTCTTCTTTAGCCTAAAGAGCATTATTGTGGGACAACAAATAAGAAATTTCGTTTAAATTTATTAATTTAAGGTTTTATTGAAATAATTGTGTAAACCTACTAGTTTATCTTTAGAAAGTGTATACTTATATTTTTATGTATTTTCATATTTTGGTCTTCCGATATTCATATTTTCTTATTTTTCCTTCATACTTTGCCTCTGTCTAGGCATTATTTTAATTTGACTGTATTTGCTTGATGTTAATAGTTGACAATACCTCACATACGTATGAAGTTTTCAATTGTTCTGCAACAATGTTTTAATCAAATGACAAAACCAAACGTAAACAAATAGTAGAGGGGATAAGATTTCAACCCCTCATCTGCCGCGTGGCAAGTCGGTAAGCTAACCACTTGAATATGCCACAAAGTAGTAAACATGATTCACATTAGTGATTTTCTCGTTTCTTCTTCCTTGCCTGATTCTTTGGTGTGATTATTTTCTTTAATTCGCTATGATATTCTTTGGTATCTATAATTATTTCGATGCCACAAATCTGTTACAGTACTTTAGATACCATTCCATCTGGAATATACTTTACAAGATAAATGTGTCCTTGCATTTGAATCAGATGATGTATTTGAATAACCCAACCAGATTATTCCCGTTGGTTGTGGCTGAAAGTATGTTAGTGACCGTTAATTTTCTATATATAATGATTCTCTTTGTGCAAAATACTGAAGAACTAGGTAAGCACTATGTTACTTTAGGCTCAAGAATATACATTAGGGACAAAAAGAGAAGAATTTACGATTTGGTTTAATATATATGATGTAATGTACAGTACTATATTACATAGCTGTGACATTTTTTAATATAATTTTCTTACATCTATACTCTTTCCGATGAAACCTAGATTCTTTGTTTAAAAAAAAAAATCTTAAACAGGGGTCGAATTTATGCTAATATGAAGTTCTACACACAACTCTATTATGCTAACCACTACACCAAGATGACTTCAAACAAGAAGTTGTCCATCTGTATATATTATTACCTTGGTGATGTACACCTCGTAGAAGCATGAATTCTGTATCATCCAGTAAGCCAGATTTTGATTTCATTTGTCTTTTTTTTTTTTTTTTAAATACTTTATGACATTTTCATATACGGCAGTTACATACTTACTCAACGGCAACATCCAGATAGTTAATATCTCTGCTCCAAATGGTTATGTTACTCTGTAGCAGAATGGAGGGAAAATAGATTTCCCTGTAAGCTCAGATCTGAGGGACATAAGGACCTAGGGTATTTATTTTTCGAACTTCCTCTTTTTCGCCGTCTAGAATGGTTACTGCGGATGGCGAAAGAGACCAACGTGATAACCAAGCTCGGAAATCGAACTTGGAATAAGTTCAGCACCCGTGCATTGATAGCATCGCTAATATCGACCTGAATACATACAAAGCTATCTACACAGAAATGCTTTTTCCCTGCTAATTGTGATGCGATTCAAACAAGACGAAGTTTTGTTCCAACCTCACCACAAACAACCGCAATAAACCACTATATTAGAAGTTACAGAATAAGTCGCAACTTCAACAGGATACGTACGTTCGCTGGAAATAACATAAAGAAACCTATAATAGATGGATTATGCACACAATAGGCAAGGAGAGGATTAATGATTCCAATACATTCGCAATTCAATTTGAGTATATATTGTTACACAGTTGTGCATCGAAGTCCTAAGCCGGACTCAAACTATGGGGCGAGACGCCCGCGCTTTTCAAATTGTGTGTGTAGTAAGGAAAAGAGAGATAGGGAGAACGGAGTCGGTTGAGGTTCAGATTGATTTAGCGACCTGATGCCTCATTGACACCAATCCACACGCATGTATTAGTGGTATGACCCTAGCTTTGATTTTACTCAGATCACAGAGCTGGGTCCTAGATGCAATATTTAGGGAATACCACGAAAGCAATAAATACATGAAATCTATTATGTAGTTAGAACTAGGTGTAAAATAGACACTGTAAAAATAAATGTAAAATAAATGTAAAATAGGAATTTCAATCCCGGCGTGATAGAGAAAAATCATAGAAAACACTAGAAGTCTTAACCACTATTGAGCATGCGCGTGAAGAAGTCTCTCCCAAGCTCGATGAGGCTCGTGACGTAGCGTTCGAGCTACGTCAGAAACTGGCAGAAATGCGTGGGACGTAACGCCTATATAAACGAGGCTTGTTCGCCGCTCCGGTTGATTCTACGGACGACAGTCGACGAGTGTGTGTGCTCTCCAGTCCCGGACGCCTTGTAGAACAACAGGTATGTGATTATTTTTTCTAAGTTCCCCCTCTAACTCGGGATGAGTACTTTGAGATTTGTAGTAGCACTTTGTGAATGTTTAGTGACGACTACTAAGTCCCTTCAATCTGAGACCAACTTCCCTCTTCGAGAATTAACATTTTCCCCCTTCGGGCCAATGCAAGTTGCGATGTACGAAGTTCACTATTTTCAATAAATCGCGGTTTAGCATAAAAACCTTCTAGCACCCATTGAGTATTATAGGGGTTGTGCTCCCACTTAAGTGATGTAGTAAAAACTTCCAAGTTATCCTTCCAAGTAATCGATTTTGTAAAATTCATCTGTACTATTATTTTTATTTTTGTTTAATAAAAAGTAAAGTTGAATGGTCTCTTTGATTTAGTCAAGCTATCCCACCTAATTAGATTCAACTCACAGTCTCCATGTGTTACCTGGGTTTCGATTTCCAGTACCAAGCTCTACCACTGTTAGTGCGCTTTCTCATCACCTTCGAACCAGTAAGCCAAAGACGTTGTCGAGACTGAGGCTAAAAGGGAGTTGGACTCCGAACCCACTTTGTATTACTGAGTGGAGAGTGAAGAAGTGATCTCAATTACGATTTCACAAAAGAAAGTGTACACAATTGCTACGCCAATCTCAGAACAACAAAAACATCATATAACAATATGACAAGTTCATAACATCTACATACATTGTTAGGTTTCGGTTAATAAGATTAAAAAAAAAAAAGTTTACTAATAATTAAATATAAAACGTGATACAAGCCCAATTACTCCATAGAAACTTGAGCACAAAGATATGCAAGTCTCACAATTTCGTGTTCATTTTGAAAAATAAAGTATCACTCTCCCGCTTCTCTCAAGACGCCCGCCCATGGGTCTAGAACCCAGGCGAAAAATATAATCTCGGAACAGTCAGTACATACAAATTTTTATTCATTTCGTCTATGTACTCTCATTGGATGGAGCCTTATCATGACGTATTAGCAGAGTCTGTGAGAGATAGTCATACTGGTGAAGATTAAAAGTGAACAAAAAGCACACCGTATTGTAAAAAGAAAGAAAATGCAGAAAAGAAACGAAATGCACTTCTTTAAGTCCATTGTACAAATTAAATGGATGTCAAGGAATTCTTTATAATAAAGATCACTATACGTCTAGATTTCTACGACCAGAAACCTGAAGTGTACGAGACATCTCCAACTATTCTTCGTCAGATGTTGAACATGTGCCTGTGTATTTATTGCCTGTACGTTGCTGTTAACAAGATGTGTACAGCTAATGTGCGGTTAATGAATAAGAATTTTAGGAATGATCCAAAAAAATGGATCAAAAGATTGCGATCTTGGCCAATAATTAGATGTTGGGTCAGGAACCTCAAAATTTTTGAACGGCCTCTAAATAAATCGAGTTTCCGTACATTTTACGGAATAAGGACATCAAACTGTGTTAAGTGGTAGTTTTGGTTTGGCTGCACTATATGTAGTTCTCCAGATATAAGGCGTACAAGAAAATATTTGATTGAATGAAATATATTGGATTTTTTGGATCAGGGGTCACAAAATTTTTGAATGGTTCCTAAATCGAGATTTCATATTTTTTACGGAATAAGCACACCATACTGAGTTAGGTGGTAGTTTTGGTTTGGCTACACTATATGTAGTTTTCCAGATATAAAGCCTACAAGAAAATTTCTGTCTGAAATATATTCGATCTTTTGAACCAAAAATAGATATCAATACAGGATCCTCTTCTGCCGAGTTGCACATCCGTTACAGAACATGCAACATAGCATGCTTATGTAAACGTGTAATGTACAGCACATGTTTTGAGTACCTGTACAGTGCATCTTCTTTTTTTTTAACATGCTCAAGACAAAACCAGTGTTGGTACATGCACTCTACATTGATCTTACCCAGTACAGCGCATGTAAGTTCACTACAAAACAGGTCTCAATGCAGGCACTTACAAATCAAAAAGCACATATTTCTTCTCATGGAAAAAGTACAAGACCCACAACACGCATAAAACAGGAACTCAGAAAACGTAACACATATATTCTACAGGCATTCTATAGGATTTTTCTTTTTCATATAAGAAAGTAGACAGTACACTTTGTTATCTCATTTCATACTTATTCCATACTTAAAGATCAAGAGTCTGATGAATTCATTCTGGCTATCCAGTCAGTATTGATCCAATGCATACGATGATGTGCAACTTTATCGCTATTTTCGTAAAATCACATGCACTTCCGAAATACTCTCTTCCCGAACTAAAATACCTACCAATGAAAACACAGAAGCTCAAAATACAAGTAATTGTATTCCAAAATCATTTCGTTAGTGTGATAAGTTACCACCACTTAATAAAGGATGGTAACCTCCAATAAAAACGAAACTGGTGGGAATGAAAAAGAAAAAAAGATTGAAATCATGCGGGCGTCGAAGATTAATTTCACATTGGATCGTTGATTCAACTGCATCCTTGGATAATTCACGAATATATTCCACTGCACAAGCGAAAGGAAAAGATAATAAACACAACTACAGAAATTAAATTTGTTACACGTCGTTAGTGGAAAACAGATACGTTTTTAAGTTTGTAGTTGCCAATTAAAAAAACAAGCACTCAATCATATCTGTAATCGACTTAAAATTTTCATTTCAAATGTTTTTAAAACCTTATTCTTAGCAAAACGGAATTCTCACACTCCTAGCAGAATTCGCTCAGTATTGTCGGTCTTCTAAAATTTCCTGACTTTTCCAGGTTTTCCAGGTTTGTCGCCGCTCTGTTTCAGTAAACGAATTCAATTTTGCTTTAATCAAACGCGGCTACTTTCCGCATCTAATCTCATATAAATATAGTGTGCCAGCAATTTTGAATGCGTAGTAGTAAGTTACTCCTCTGTACAAGGGGCCGCGGTGGCTCAGTGGTAGAGCGTTCACCTCTGGTGCATGGGGTCTCGGGTTCAAACCCTGCTCCCGCCAAGTGAACTTTGTGGTGGACAAACACCGTGTGCGTGGGTTTTCTCGGGGTTCTCCCGTTTCCTCCCCCTTTCTTCATTCCACCATTTCATTCATTTCTCATAATCACCGTCTCCTTTAGCCTAACCGGCATAACCGTGGGACGTAAAACTCAAAGATTTCATTTCATTTTTTTCCTCTGTACAAGTACTAGTAATAAACAACCCTCGACCTTCATTACAAGGTGGAGCTCAGTAACTCAGTGGAAGAGCCCTCACTTTTGGTGTGTGGGTATCTGTGACAATTCCAGCTTTCGTCAAGTGAACTTTGTGGTGGACAAACACCGTGTGCGTGGATTTACTTGGGGTTGTCCCGTTTCTTCCCACTTTCTTCATTACACCATTTTCGTTCAATTTCATCTACACTGTCCCCCTTAGCCTTGGAAGCATAACTGTAAGACATAATTTCATTTGGTTACCCGATTCTATGTGTAACTTAACAGAGAAACATATATTCCAACTTTTCCGGATGAAATACATGTAGTTTGGATTCCGCGTTAAGCTGCAGGTTCACGTCATATACGGTTAGAACGTTGAAAAAGGGAGATTAAACTCCAAACGTAGTCCAAAGCCAGTTCCACATATTTGTGTTCAACAATGACACATCCATTGTTACCTACAAAGACAAAACTAAGTTTCAACACTTCATTCTTAACTGAAAAAAAAAAAAAAAAAGTTTGCACCAACACGTACTCCAACTCTCTCTAGCACATAAATGCAAACGAAAGAGAACACAATATTTGTATCCGTCTTGTTACACTCACTTTCATAATAATTAGTTCGTCTTGCACTACCTCATCCGTTAGATTCACGTATCTGTCGTTTCAGTTGAACTCATTGCGGTTTATTGTACTTCGGTGAAACGTGCTCTCAATATCCTTATCAGCATCAACTGAGCTTTCACCATGATAGCTTCTATTGTTCCCCCTTTTCCCAATACTTATCATTACTCAACTAATTACTTTCTACCAACCCATTTCCAATTGTCTACTTTGAAAATAATAATAAGTATCATGCTACTTACAGATTTCTGTAATTGCTGGCATGTAAAAAAAAAAAAAAAAAAAAACCGTTGTCCAGTGCGTCAGCGGTCTTGAGATGAGGTGAAGCGAACTAATATATGGCGTAGTCAATTTGCGCGCCTTTTCTGTTCCTTATTGGAAGGAAGGTTGTAAACTCATGTTATTTTTATTGTCATACCAATGCTGTGAAAATTTTGTAATTACTGCTTCCCATTCATCATTCAACCATCCTTTGTCTAGATTTATTATTATTATTATTATTATTATTATTATTATTATTATTATTATTATTATTATTATTATTATTATGTTATATTATTTTGAATGAATAAATTAATTTTGAAAAAACAGTCTCTGTACTTCATTTCTAGCTCCAAATAAAATTTTTAAATCTTCTACCCTGTGTTGCGTTTCTTTTAAATGTTTCGACAAACCTGACACCGGATTTTCCGGTTTTGAATCCCTAATGTGTTCCTTTACTAGGACTTAAAAGTTTCTTTTCGTTTTGCCTATATAACTCTCTTGACAACTGCAATTTTTTTTTCCTGTATATCCGATTTTTCATTGCGATCCGTGTAATAACTCTTAGATTGCGCGATGTTCTTTTCTAAAGTTTTGAGGGGTTTTAAGACCTTCATGTTCCTATTCTTTGTCTTCCTGTTTTTAACCTCCGTGACCAAGACTCTAGGACAGAGCCAAAGCTTGGAAGCTTAAAAGAAATTCAAGAATTACAGAAATCCTGAGCGTGGTTTTCCAATGTCTAATAATAAGTAAAAGGATCAACAGCCAACTTTCCCCAAAGTTTATAAAGGATTCACAATGAAATTCTAGTATTGACTTCCCTGACTAACTAAGTTTTCCCTGACTTACGACACCGCGAACACTACCGTTTATGCTTACATATAGAAACATAAGCATCTATATATTAATTGCAGTGTCTGTGAACTAAAAACTTCAGACCCAAATCGAAAGTGACAATGTTTGTCTGTTAATCTCTTGAACCACCCGACCGATCTCGATCAAATTTTCCACGTAGATGCAGTTCTGGCCTGGGAGTGTTTTTAGTTATTCACTTTGAACTTAGGGTGGTGAGGAGGAGGAATTAAAAAAAAAAAAAAAAAAAAAAAAAAACTCATCAACCAAACGACCAATCTCGATCAAATTTTCAACAGATGACGTTCATGCCTGGGATGGATTTTACCATTTCACTTTGACGGAACAACGTAGGGGATGGGGAAGAGATGGAGATATACAAAAATCAATAAATATAAAAATAAAGGTGACCATGTTCGTGAGTTAATAACTCGAACCACCCGATCGATCTCAATCAAACTTTCAACATAGATAAGGTTCGGACATGGAATGTTTTCATTATTTTACTTTGACGGCACAATGTAGGGAAGGGAAAGGGGGGACATATATGTAAAGAAAATAAAAATAAAAGTGATGACTTTGTGACTCCATCACACTTAAACCACCGAACCGATTTTAATCAAATTATCAACATAGATGAGGTTCGCACCTGGGATGGTTTTTATCATATTCCTTTGACGGTAGAACTTAGGGTAGGAGGATGGGAGGGGAGAGATATATAAAAATAAATAAAACTTAATATCTCTTGAACCACCTGACCGATCTAGATCAAATTTTCATCAACTTAGATGAAGTTCGAATCTGATATGGTTTTTGTCATATCTCTTTGATGTGTAATCATGTTAAATCACTCAGACAACAATAGCGTCCTGCGCTTGCGCAGGACGTGAGGGTTTGCTAGTTTCTTTTAATCGGCCTTCATAATTACACTAATCGTTCAACGTCTTCTTTTATATTTTTAAAATGCAGTATAGTCTTACTTTCTTACTGTAAATAATTATTATGAATCAAACTTCCTGTATTTGGAATACAACAAAACACTAGTACCAAACAATAACTATCTACTAACTATATCTTTATTATTTCGGCATCCTGGTACTCATAAACAAGTAAATATATATCTCATAATTTAGCTTATCATTTTGATTGCTTACAATCAACAAACCTGGCTGTTTTTTTTTTTCTGTAGCATCTGCATTTTTGATTTAATTTATTGTTGTTCTTTCAAAGCTTGAAATTTTAACATCTTTTCGCGCTGCACAAACTTCTTCGTTTCTAAAGATAATCTTCCATTTTCAGTCTTTTTCTTGCTGTCTTCTTTCTTTAAGGTGTTCTTCGTATCTTCTGAGAGTAGCTAAATTTCCCTGATTCTTCTGTGAAATACAACAATTCTTCAAGATTTTAGGCTTTGAATGATTTCCACGATTCATTTTAACGTCCCTGATTTTCCCTGACCTTTACTGACTTTCAAGGTCAGTTTGAACCCTGTTGTATCTTTAACGACAATCTGGACACCGCTCTACTTACATAATTTTCCTCTTATGGACTTCAACTAATTACCGAATATTCGTAGGAGAATAACAAGAATGAACTGACAAAATACGACACGTATGGCGTTTGCTTAATCATGCGAAATTACTCATATTTCCACTCAGACTTCGTCTAATTATCTTGTTTTTGATAATACCAACATTGTATTTTACATTTTCCACAACAACTGGATCAACAGTAGTACCTGTGTAAACATTACCTGTAACGGCCTAGCTCCTGAATCCACACCCATATATGAACAACTGTCAATAGGTGAGAGGGAATGTAATGTTAACAAAGCTTCTGCAACTTTGACAGAAAAATATACAATTCCTGCTACAATTGGAACTTTCCCATCGACAGCTAAAGGATCTGAAAAGAGATGAAACGTGATTATAACGACTAGTAGTTCGGCCCAGACATTCAGCTCGCTGTAAACTATAGGTTAAAACCAATCTTAGTTAATAGTTATAATTGTTTACATTTAATTTCTTTTAAGTTTGCCCACCAACTAACTTGCGACTACTATTAAATACTCGAATCTAAATAATGTTACAGCTCTTGTCTTAATGATCTCCAGAAAGAACAAATCTTAAAAGCCACGATTTTAAGTATGATACCCCATCATGAACAACGAAGGGAAGGGAAAGAGCACTCACACTCAGAAAGGAATAAACACTATAAATACAATTTCTGTATTTTTTCTTTCTTTAAGTAATAATCTATTATGTTAGTGAAAGATAACGCAAACGAATCTACAGAGGAAATATGGTAATCCTTTTTATAGAATTAAATATCGAGCTCAATCTCAATATATGAGTTTAAAAATGTGGAAAGAGAACTTGTTTCCACCTTTAATGATAAAGAACCTGTTTGTGACAAAGACAAGACTGGTTTTCATATCATATCAATAATAACTAACTAAATGGAACAGGTGTTTACTGCTGTTCTTGTATTTGACAACAATCAAATAATTCATGCTGGGATTTGTTTGACCATTTGCTTTAGCACTGTCCATGTGACCTTAAACTAATGCGATCAAAACATAATTTATGAATGTAGTATTCAAACAAATCAGCTCAGTAAATTTAATTATCATCATGAAGTCTGTTTCCAACAAGAAATATGTATTTTAAATAATGTAGTTATGACAGATTTTGCCACCCCATGCAAATGCACATGTTGCACATATGGTAGAGTCGCCCTGCTGTTATCACTATCCCTTTGCAAATATTAAACTGAAGCAAGTTTAAGCTTCATTTAAATCGTAACAATATATTACTGTAGAAATACATGAATATTAATGTTGAAATGTAAATATGGTTAAGGCCTTGTTCTATTTTGAAGTAATTGAATTGAAACAGTGCAGTTTTAAGTTGCAATTAAACCGTCACGTTTGTTTTAAACCTGAAAACTGCCTAACGCTAGCGGATCAATTGGCGTCAAGCGGGCAACGCATGTAACGACATCTATTAGGACGACTTTGAACTATTAGGAATTTACACTGGCGTCTCTGGCATGTAAAATTTTGGGAGGGACATCAAGGAAAGTGATTTAAATGGTACTACCTAACCTAGCCTACACTAAATGATATATAGTATCAAGTGTAGGTTCATTCCTTTTTTCGTCGCCGTTTTCTTTCTTCGATTCCGTTTGTTCCTCTCTGCTTATCTCCACGGACCCCCTGAGACTCTGAACTTTGTTATAATCGTTTCACAGCCTGAATATTATAATCCAAATAAGTACAATTATTATCATTTATATTAATCTGTTGTTAGTAAATAAATTGTTAGAATAAAATATTGAAAATTTTTTAATTCAAAATATTGGGGGAGACGCGTCCCTCTCGTTCCTCCCCCCCACCAGAGATGCCCGTGGGAATTAATGTTACACACAGAAGGACACGTTTTTGTACTATAATAAGGAAAATGAAGCATTGACAAAAATTAACGTGTTGGAAGTTAATTTGGAATACCTAGCTTAGAGACAATTTTTCAGGAACCTATGAAAGTTCTGTCCAATTATTACCCTTAAAAAAAAAAAAAAAAAAAATGTTAAGATGTACTTGGAAAATCAGAAACACACTCCAACAGCAGCAAAAATCAGGTCAAGAACTGCAGTAGCCAAAGAGCCACTTAACAAGAAAAGATCACCCTTAACTAACAGGCTTAATGTTGGACCAACGAGAAAGCTGGTCAAATGTTCTATATGGAGTATTGCATTGTGTGGTTCAGAGGCGTGGACATTACGGAAGATAAGAGAATAAATATTTAGAGAGCTTCGAAATGTGGTGTTGGAAGAAGATGGAGAAGACAAAATGGACGGAGAAAGAACCAAAAGAAGATGTTTTGAAACAAAATGAAATGAAATAAAATCTTTGAGTGTTACGTCCCACGGTTATGCCGGTTAGGCTAAAGGAGACGGTGATGATGAGAGATGAGTGAAATGGTGGAATGAAGAAAGTGGGAGGAAACGGGAGAACCCCGAGAAAACCCACGAGCACGGTGTTTGTCCACCACAAAGTTCACTTGGCAGGGGCTGGGATCGAACCCGGGACCCCAAGCACCAGAGGTGAACGCTCTACCACTGAGCCACCGCGCCCCCTGTTTTGAAACAAGAGGAGACAAGAAGACGTTTTTATCCAACATCCTTTGCAGGAAGGCCAATTGAATTAGACATATCTTACGAAGAAACTGTCTATTTCATAACGCCGTAGAAGGAAAGATGAAAGGAACGCGAGGAGTAGGAAGAAGAACACAACTGATGATTCGAAACAGAGAAGAAACTATTAGAAGTTGAAAGATAAAGCTGAAGATCGAGAAACATAGAAAAAAAAAAAAAAAACATTATTTCCAGATCCAAACCTACGTTAGAAAAAAGAAATAATAATAATAATAATAAAAAACTCATTAGTACCAGGACCTTTAGACAGGCAGAATACTTAATAATAATACTATTATTTTAGATTTGTTTAAATTCTCATCTTATAATTTTCTTAATCTTTCAATCAATTTCATTGATTCACATTATATATTACTCTCTCCATTAACTATTTTTTCTTCCCTACAGCGTTATCTACCAACCATGTCTCTCGATTTAGTCTTTCTGCACTGAACCTCTGAACTTTCAATCTGGCAGGCAACACAATCAAGTGACTCTGGAAACCAATATAGTACTGAATCTCATTTCTTTACTAACTCTTTCTTCGAATGTCATCACCTTTCAGGGTTGGACCCACCTGAAAAAACCCACTTTAAAACCCACCTGGGTTTTTGAGCTTTTTGTTAGTGTATTATTGGTACAACTAAGGTGATCACATTGAAAGTGATTTTTATCAGATTTTAGACTTTTCCTTGGAGAATCAGGTGCTTTCACGTTAAGGTATACAACATTTAAGATGAGACCTTTATAAAGTTCTGAATGCGCTGAATGAATTAAGAAAAAAAAAGAAGTTTAGCCTGAGATAGTTATAGAACAAATTAATGTATGGATTATGCTTATAGCCTATTCGAAGTAAAATATGCAGTTTTGTACTTTAGAAAATACTTTCCGCAAATAGTGTTCTCGTGGTTTCGGCGACAGCGAGGGACGTTATCACTCATACGTTTGAGGGGTTTAAGGCCATAGGTGCCTGTACTAATAATAAATATATATATATACATTAGTAAAACCATAAGTATTATTTCTTACGTTTGATGTAAAACACAAGTATTCTTCAGTAAAATTTGGTTTTCCAACAACAGCATTTTAGTTCAGTCATTTGTTGCTACTCTCCAAATAAGCATTCTGTAGAGTCAACACAAGCAATAGCGTAAAAATTCTTCTAAAATTTAAGAAGCTTAATGCTCGGAGTTCCGAAGACTATGTAACGCTTACTATTTCAAGTGTTGAATTCAAATTTCCGTACTAGTGGAAGTTTCGATGTTCAGTAAAGAAACCTGTATTTTCGAAAAAAAAAATTGCCTGGTGAAAGAAGCGGTCGGGAAATTCCCGCAATTGTACGCAGAAGCATCGGAAATGAACACTTCAACAATAAAACTATTTGTTTTAAGCTGGAGGATATTTAATTTCATTTAAGACATTTTGGAACAATTACTTTATAAAATATGAATTATATCTTTGTTAAATGTTTTAAATTAATTTTCAGGAAAGAACCGTCTTGCAACAAGTGCTCGGCAAATTCCCGTAATTGAACGCACAAATTATCGGAAGTGAACTTCAACAGTAAAGCCATTTATTTTACGCTGGAAGATGTTTATTTCATATAAGACATTTTGAAACATTTATTTATTTTATACAACATGAAATGTATCTTTGTTTTAAATTAATAGACCCTTTTGGTATTCATATTTGGGGAACGTCAGTCAGGCTTCTGGATGACTTGATCTATATTTGTTCGTTTGTCTGCCAAGCTCCTTCATGGCTAAGCGGTTAGCGTACGCGTCTTCGGCGTGGGCGACCCGGGTTCGATTCCCGGCCGGAGCTCATGTGGTTCGGATTACACGTTATTCAGTAGGTCCCGTCTCATATAGCCTCGCTGCTGAAAGGGACGTTAAACACAAAATCAACTCAACTAGTTTGTCTGCCTCTGCTACACACACTACAGGGTGCAACTATCGATCTTTTAAGTTAAAATTTTCAGAGTACAAGCACGAGACACTCTAAATTTCCTGTATAGATTTTGGCGGCATACCAACGTAAAATTTCAAAATGGCGGCATTTTTTTTCAAAATAGCAAGTATCCACGCTACAAAGGGCAATTTTCAGTTTTTTAAGTTGAAATTTTGAGGGTGGAAGCACGAGATATGATAAATTTGCTGTATAGATTTTCTCCGCGATCCAATGTAAAATTTCAAAATGGCGGCCACTTTCCTAAAACAGCAGTGAATAGAAAATTGTTGCAAGTTGTGACAATGACAATCTTGAAATATAAATCACATTTTAACACTTTTACTCTAAAGACATTGAAATATTTCTAAAAAACCGGTTGAACCGAAAACACCCAATTAAACCCGAAAATACCCAATTAAACCTGAAAATACCCGAAAAAACCATATGGGCCTAGGTGGGTTGGGCTTTTTCAAAAAAGCCCGGGTTTTTTCAAACCCTGTCACCTTTGTATGTAAATTATTAGCACTTTTGGTGAAGCGTCAGCAAAAGTGCTAATAATACACGTGTTGTGTCCATGTTGAAATGCTTTCATCTTGTTTCTTGTAGAATAAAATAAATTATACACAAAACTCCACACGCAGTAAAAAACTACTTACCTATTATATCATGATCTGCACAATAGAAAATATTCTCAATATATCCTTCAGAGTCAGTACGAACGACACCATGCTGTGTAGCATAATCAAGGTCTCCCGGAACACAAAACATATATGCATCACAATTTGTGGGCGGAGAATATGGAATGTCGAAGCTCCCACTAAGGAGCATATCGGTACTACAAACCCATACACCAGGAGCTGATTTTAACTGTAAAGAGATTTCAACATATTAAAACAAAAACTTAGGATTATTTGTGCATGAGTGTTCAACATTATGATTTTGCGCGGGAGACCCGGGTTCGATTCTCGGTGAAAGTTCATGTGGTTCAAAGCTCACATTAAGCTGTCGATCCGCGTCTCATATAGATTTGCTGTCAAAAGTGTCATTACACTCAAATTTAACCAAGCAACCATTATGCTATGGGAAGTTTAAGATCTGATCTGAATAAAAAATCTGAAAACAAGCTAATTAAAACTTAATTTCCACTTAAATTTCTAAAATATAGTGCAACGGTATTTTATTTTTTATTATTTATTTATTTATTTTTTTAGAAACTTATTTCCTTTGTCAGTTTGCAAGTGTTAATTTTAATAATCTTTTTAACAGAATTTTCAGTCAAAAGGGTAGATTTCTATGTTCGTCTTAGAACCAAACGTGAGTCAGTATTCTGTAACGTGTTAATCTGTGCTGTTTCAATAGGCCTATCTTGTGTTATGAAAGAAAAACAAAATAAATTGAATGAATGAAAGAAAAAGAATATCTATCTTTCTAATATGTTCGCATGAAGCAATTACAGACAGAAAATAAGAACTGCTCTTCCCTCTACTACCTGTCATCATAAGCCAAACACTTTCGGTCTACCCATTTCAAATATACATCTGTGTTTATCAGCGAGATAGAACAAGATTTAAAAATCGTATACCGTATTGGACAAGTATACATATACAGGGTAATTCAAGAGGAATGTCACATAATTTGTGAGGTGATTTTACGTCAAAATAAACTGAAAAAGTCCTATGAACATGTGTCCGATCTTCCATCGTTACGGAACTAGAGCGGGTTGAAGACTACCCACATCCATGAATGATTATGAAAACAAGTGTGATTATTACTTACCAAAATGCTATGTAGGTGCTGTGGTGGATAGAACAGGTTTCATCTCCGATTGTATTCCTCTATTGCAAACAGAAGGGTCAGATCTAGAACGCCCGGTTTCAATATCCAATCCCCATAATATGAAAGTCTACCATAGTTTTACATTTCTTTATTTTCTGTATTTGGAAGAGAATATGTTACGTATCAAATGACAATTGATCACGAACTACTTACATGTGCACAAAATGTTATAAGATATTCCAAGTTTGTGAGGATTCCACTGCCTACTTTCTTTCTTTTTTCGCCTTGCCATGATGGTCTAGGTGAAGGAATAAATCCTCGACCTCCAGGTTCATACACATAATGCCTTCCGTGATGAAGAATGATGATAGATGCCTCTTGAAGAATGTCTACAGACACCTACCAATATAAATACAATAACTGAACCAAACTCACCATGAACCACAACAAATAACAATGATAAAATGTACGAGGTGCTACCCAAAATATCTGATAATTTTTTTTTACCGGGCAAACTAGTAGCAGTACGACACTCCGTCGCTAGATGCCTCGAGGTACATATATTTGCTACTGCACCACAAAGTTGTGTCATCTTTGGTGCACTCAGTTGAGACTTGTAGTGGTGCGTGTCAGGACGTGTTTCGGTGCTTCTGCGATATGTTAAATGGCTGATGTTAAGGAGCAACGGATTTGCGTCAAATTCTGTGTCAAGTTGAAGAAAACTGCAGCCGAAACCCACCCCATGCTGAAAGAGGCATTTGGTGAGAGTGCACTGAGTCCAGCAAGAACATTTGAGTGATTCAAGCGTTTCAAAGAAGACCTCGAATCTTTGGAAGATGACAAACGTTCTGGTCGATCATCAACATGCACAACACCGGAAATGATAATGAAAGTGCGTGATGTGATTCGCGAAGACAGAAGGCAGACATTTCACGATGTTTGTAACAGACTTCGACTGTCGCACGGTACATGTCAACGAATTCTATCCGATGAACTGAACATGAGACGAATTGCATCGAAGTTCGTCCCTCGCCTTCTCAGCATCTACCAAAAAAAAAAAAAAAAAAAAAAAAAAAAAAAAAAAAAAAAAAAAAATCTCAGGATTCAGACGTGCACTGAGGTGCAACAAAGAGTTCGAGAGTGGCCAAACTTCTCATCCACAGTCATTACAGATTATGAATCTTGGCTCTATGGTTATGGCCCGGAAACGAAGCAGCAATCATTACAATTGGAAGGTGCAATCCTCTTCAAGGCCGAAAAAAGCTCAACAAGTTTGCAGCAACATCAAGTAGATGCAGATAACTTTTTTCGACATTTGAGGAATTGTGCATACGGAGTTTGTTCCGCCTGTCAACAGTAAGTTTTACTGCGAGGTTTTAAAAAGACTGAGGAAAGATGCTCACCGAAAACGGGCAGAGCTGTGGCAAAGGAAAGACTGGTTGCTGCACCATGACACCGCAACCACGCACACCTTGCTCGTTGTGAGGGAATTCCTGGCCAAAAACAAAACGGCAACGGTCTCCCACCCTCCCTACTGCCGTGACCTAGCCCCGTGCGACTTCTACCTGTTCCCGAAGATGGAACTCGCGTTAAAAGGGCGACATTTTGACTTACTGAAGACATCCAGGTGGAATCACAACGGGTCCTGAACACCCTTCACCCTGCGGACTTCCACGAGTGCTTCCAAAAGTCGGAAAACGCTGGGATCATTGCATACATGCTGAAGGGGACTACTTTGATGGAGGACATTAAGATGTAAGTATAATTTTCTGATAATTACAATGAAATTGTCGGATATTTTGGGTAGCAGCTCGTACGTATCATTATGATCAGAGGAATACATTGCAAAGCCATCAAGTTTCCTTAAATGGCTTTTCTAAAATTAGGTACTAGAACAAATTGTATGAATTTATTTCACTTATTTCTTCCTCTTTTTTCACATCTATGGACAATGTTCTACAACTTTTAATAAAAAGTCTTACATTTGAACAATAACTACTACTGACAAAGATTGATTAATTTGAAGTTCAGCGTCTCGTTTAGTATTGAAGCTATATGAGACATGGTTGCAATTTCTATCAACAAGTTCGTTGTATGCACAAAATTACCTTCCGTGCTGGATTATTGCACGTCAGTTCATCCAGCGAAAAACCGAAATGTCACCCACCGACTCAGATTGCAATGATATTTGGTACACTTGGTCTACAGCCATCAAAACTAACTTGTGCAAAAGTTAAGAGCTCTCGCTCAACTCATTCCCATGTTATGATCCATCAAAATTTGGACATGGTAGGCAAAATATTCTACTCGCGACAGCCGGAAATGGTGCATCGAGGTTTAAAATTGCACTAGTAACATGCTGACATGAATCCTTTGAGGCAACAGATCTATACATTCTGATGCAAAATTCCGCGGTGGCTCAGTGGTAGAGCGTTCACCTCCGGTGCTTGAGGTCCTGGGTTCGATCCCAGGCCCCGCCAAGTGAACTTTGTGGTGGACAAACACCGTGTGCGTGGGTTTTCTCGGGGTTCTCCCGTTTCCTCCCACTTTCTTCATTCCACCATTTCATTCATTACTCATTATCACCGTCTCCTTTAGCCTAACCGGCATAACCGTGGGACGTAAAACAAAGATTTCATTTCATTTCATTTCTGATGCAAAATTGTCTGTATATTCCAAACCTGTGGTAAGATTTGTCATAGTATCAACCTAAAGTGCAGTTTTGTACAAACAACGAGTAAAAAGTATGCTTGAAAAAGGAGCC
Source organism: Thermobia domestica (assembly GCF_964235325.1). Taxonomy (NCBI): domain Eukaryota; kingdom Metazoa; phylum Arthropoda; class Insecta; order Zygentoma; family Lepismatidae; genus Thermobia; species Thermobia domestica. The sequence goes on along the minus strand of NC_137470.1, from coordinate 72,183,979 downwards.
TTAACTAGAAGTACAAAAAGGGCACTATTTCAAAAAGTACCAAGTTCTAATTCCTAGATATTCTGAAAGAGGATGAAATTTCCTATAGAATGAAATGAAAATCGTTTTACGTATTTGAGTGTGTACTACAGGGTGACCCAAAAGTGTGGAAACGCCCAAATGAAATCCAAACCGTTCAGAATTGGGGAAAAAGAAAAAAAAGTGATGATAACAGACGAGGGATAAAATTTTTTGAGACATATGGCACCATCGGCTACCATTTTGAAATGGCGGTAACATTTTTTAATGGGAAACTATCGTGTGATACATCAAATAGAACTGAAATATTTCCAGGAATCCAGTGGTGAAATGTTTTTGACTCTATGATCAACCATTGTTTTAACCGATTTCAACCTATTTTCTTTTGTTTGAGGTGACGTAACACGAATGGCATTAACAAGGGATGAGCGAATAGAGACCGTGTTGATCTCAGGAAAGGACAGCAGCAGATAGATAGCAGACGATTTCAACACTCGTCACCCAGAACGGGAGCCCATTTCCCATAGTTATAGTGCAGTGTGCAAAGTTATAGGAAATTTAAGGAAATGGATGAACTGACATGGAATGACCCTGCTGAGATTTTGGTATTAGAATTGGGTATTACTCGACCAGTCAAAGAGTATCGGTGGCCAGTTTTGCATTTAAAATGCAACCATAGCCACCACCCGGTTAACTTGTAAGCTTATCGTCCTACTCATTATAAATCACCTCACGAATATGGTAAACTTAAGACATAAAATCGGTTCGAAGTTATTCTCTGAATATTATAAGTGTACTGTGTCACCTACAATAATGCTAGTTCGGCGTTGATTTAGTAATTAGTTTTAAACAATACCGAGTGCCCCAAAAGTAGGTATATAGACAAACATCGATCAAATATGACATTTTAATTTATTAAGATAATGAATTTAATTGCTTTGGTTTGTTCTGAGCTTAAGATATAAGCTAAAATAAATTAAGCATAGATAAGGAAAAAACTAAGTCAATACCTCTATGGATAACAATAAGTAAATGATATAAAATGTCATGACCGATCAGTACGGGACTGTATACTTACAAGGGTCGTAAAAGTTTGACCGGGACTTTCATTTCTTCAGAGGAAACAGACAGCACGAGAAGCACCAAACTGTGTCAGGTTTTCAAAGTATTGTCCGTGCGCGTCGAGGCACCGTTGCCATCGTTGTGGCAGCTCCCTGATTCCTTTGGCGTTGAAAGAACTTAGTTGTTGTCGTAGCCACTGGAGGACATCGTTTTGCAGTGCTTCATCCGTCGTGAATTTCTTCCCTCCCAGATGGTCATTAAGGGGTGCAAACAAGTGATAATCACTGGGGGCTAAATCTGGACTGTAGGGGTTGGGGCAGAACTTCCCAGCGCATTTCGGCCAGAGTTGTTATTGTCACATTGGCCGTGTGAGGGCGGGCATTGTCATGGAGGACAACTACATTCAGGGCGGACAACTACTTCTGCAAACGTTGCAGTATCCCTTCTTTCAACTAATACTGTAAAAGTTTGTCGCGTGTTCCTGTCAATGAGATCTGATCAAGCGAGAAAATAATATTTTAAACTAAGTATTTTAAATCCCTTGAAAAAAATTGAAATGTCAAACGAAAGCTTTTTATTGAAGAAAAAAAAAAAAACTACACTCCTCAAATCAGTAGCTAGAAAAGAGAATTGAAACAAATGAAAGTTTCTCTAACTGGAAAGCACTCACTTTCTATTCTACGTGTACGTTAAAGAGTAAAACAAATTTTTGTAGGACTTTACACATGTTTGATGTGTGCAATCGTACACTTAAGCTTTGTTGTATGTAAAGTTATATGTATTACGATTACAAATGTTGACTGTGTTTACACAAAACATTAACCTAAAATGAAACAATTCTTTATTTTCAACGGACTTAGAACGTTCGTTACTGAAGTGAAAGAGAGAAAGAGAGTGAGTGAGTAAGAGATAGAGAGAGAAAGAAAGAGTGAGACAGAGAAAGAGACAGAGGGAGTGAGAGTAAGAGAAAGAGAGTGAGTGAGTAAGAGATAGAGAGAGAAAGAAAGAGTGAGTGAGAGAGAGTGAGACAGAGAAAGAGACAGAGGGAGTGAGAGTAAGAGAGAGTGAGTGAGTAAGAGATAGAGAGAGAAAGAAAGAGTGAGTGAGAGAGAGTGAGAGTAAGAGAGAGAGAGAGAGAGAGAGAGAGAGAGAGAGAGAGAGAGAGAGAGAGAGAGAGAGAGAGAGAGAGAGAGTTAGTTTTGCGCTTTTGAGCCCTCCATTCGATAGAGCAGCGTTTCCCAACCGGTGTGTCGCGGCACACTGGTGTGCCGCGACGAATCGAAACAAACTTATTAATTTTATAGCAATTAAATTGCAAAACGTAGGGAAAAAATGTATATTTGAATTTCACAATGAACCTCTAATATGAATTTACAATTTTAAGTTTCATACTGGGTTACTGTTCTGTACATTTCTAATGTTGAAAAAAGTATTTGTTATCATTGTTATGAACATTATTGCTTCTTTATTCTTGCAGACTATTTCATAACTTGAAAATTTAAAATATCATTCAATCCTTTCGACAAATTACCTACATTTCTGTTTTAAAAGTAAAAGAGATTTGTTCCTTCGTTCGTTATTTAGTGATCTTCCTTCTTAGTAAAAGGTTGGATACAGTTTTTAAAAAGAAAGAGTATTTTTAAAAACCTAAGTCCAATATTTCATTGTAATTGTTTTCTATTTTTAAATTAGAATGAAAAATAAGCATAATGATTTACAACGGGGAAAAACCAGTGATAGAGCTTTCTTCTCTCTGAGGAGATCAATAATCGCAGAAAAAATACCACTGTGTTTTATATTTACAAATAATATCTATAAGTGTGCCGCGAGAATTCAAGTATCACCCGTAGTGTGCTGCAAGTTGAAAAAGGTTGAGAAACGCTGCGATAGAGCATCAAAAACTATCTGAGACGATGATACAATTTTTCACGTCACTCTTACCGTTCCCGAGATATTGGCCAAAAAATGGCCGAGTCCCGGAGATTTAAGGGGCCATACCTCAGGAACACTAAGTAAGTCATAAAGATATCATATTGGTATTGATAAAAATCTAAAAGGATGCTGAACATTTTGGTACGAAAGAATAACCGGTGGCCACTGGCTAACTCGCCACCGTTTCTAACATTTTGGCCAAAAAATTTCGATTTTCGGGAGATTTAAGGAGCCATATGTCGGGAATCGTAAGTCATAGAGAGATGATATTTTGCTAAATTTTGCAAGGAAGAGAAGAAGGTGCAGATAAAAAAAATTACATTTAGGAACAATCACAGTTATCCTTCCCGCTCCATCTCTCCATTCTTTTTAAGTTCGTTCTGGCAAAGCTTTAGGAGCATTCTCAACTGGTTAGTACTGGATTTCAATATAAAGTAACTTGTTAATATGAGTGCAGAGTAAATGTTGTTTAACAAACTTTGAATAACACTGGTTTCCATGGAAAAATGATCAATAAGGAAGTATTATTTGCTATTTCCATTTCCGGAAATCCTGCTATTTCTTCCACACGAGTTGCAGACTTTCAAATGTCTTACAAATTCCTGTGCAGAAGAAAATCTCTTAACCCGTTTCTTTCAACAGCAGATAGTAACCCTATGATACCATTTATGTACCCATATTTTTCAGCTAAAACTTGTAATATGTTGTCTCTTCTAGAACTTCTAAAAGAATGCCAATTTTCAAGGTGTTCCCCTGAGACTGGAACGTGTTAGTTTTAGTGCATGGGGCAACATGAGACAAAATCTGAGATGTAAGCTCGAGGAAGGGGTCAGAGGAGACTCGAACAGGAAGGAACACTTGCTTGACAGGTTTAAAGAAAAAGAGGAAAGGTGTACCCCCTGAAAATGGATTTAACGTGAACTAGAGTTTTCGAAATGTTAAGAGCATCCACAAACGAGAAAGTGTACTACGGGGAATATTTTCATAAGTAACCCGAAATTGAAGTAGTCTCGTTTCACCTTCTTCTGGGAGGATGGAAGCAATTTAAAAAATGTAAATTTATATTTCTAAAATTTCACAAAATTGTGAATCGAAAAAAGAATATGATTGGTCGACTATTTGATGTCCTAAGGAAGACACTTCCAAATGAAGATTCAGCTATGTTGAAACTATTTGCCAGAGCTAGGACATTCTTCAGAATTCGGTTTTTAAATAGAAAAACACGGTTGCTTCTGAGGGGGAATGTTCTTATGCGAAGACAATGGATGCAAAGCTGTTTTTTCAGTGTTGCACAATGCTAAGGTAAGTACGCATTGTGTCTGTATTTAGTCTTTATTTATTTACTTATTCGCATTTTTATAATTTGCTTTTCTTCTCAAAAACGGTACGCTGCAACACTGGCTTAGCACAAGATATTTGTTCCTGCTTCAACACGGTGACGTCGCACTACCACTGAAGAAAGTGGCTACGCAGAAACAACGAGTTATGAAGGGACGTATAAACGTGCGGGACAGTAGGGTCGACGGTTCTTGCTACAAGATCATAGAGAGATGGAAATTATTTTCTTGACCGAATGCTACAAATGTTGCAAGTATTTTCTTCAACTATTGATGCTACAGATACTCAGAGCAGTTAATGTCAAACGCAGCAGTTACCAAAATATTGAGTTTGTTAGTAACAAATGCAGCTAAGTAGGCACTGTTTTTACTAAAAAACTAGAAATACATCAGTAGGGTAAAAATTCATATCGTTGCCACTTTTCAAAGTCAGAATTACATATTTCGCAATACTACATCAGAATTTCACATAAAAGTAACCGCAGAATACAATATGTAGCAAATATGTATTTAAATTACCAATATGAGTAAGGCGACACAATTTGACTGCTTTTTTTCAAAGCATGTATACTCTAGCCTTTCTCGTGTTGAATAAACTATTACTCCATACATTTGTGGATCATGTGCACATATATAATAAGAACATTGTGCAAAGCCATGATATGTATTGACACAAATTTTCACGAATGAAATTCGACTTTTAAAATTAAGCATTCACATCGAAACACTTACAGTGCAAAGTCCGTTCACTGAACTAAGATATTCTGCTGCAATTAGCAAAGCGTTCAGTGTGGCTCCTCCGCTTCCAACACCTTCAAAGGGATCTTCCACCGCAAGACAAGGGATAGATTTCGGAATTCTTTCCTTCAGTTTCAACAAATTCAGTTCTACAATGAAAAATACAATGGTAAATTAATAGTTACGCAATTAGGAAACTTGACGATACATGTTAAATACCATAAGCTATGCTCCTACGTTAACTCGTTTATATTCTGAAAATAAAAACATACATTCCAAAGTACAAAATATCATTAGCTGCCATGACACTAAATCGAAATAAAGAATAATATCTGCTTATTCATGGGTTGAACACCAACATTCTTTAAGGTTAGTGTAAAGGGACAAGTTTAGCCGATAGATGTCACTAAAATCTTCGTATCTCTCCCATGTATTTTTTACCTTTCACGAAAATTTACAATTTCTTTTACAAATTTCAACCTACAGAGTTCAAATTTTTAGAGAAGGAAGTTCATAACCTATCAAAGGGAACAATTTGTGCCGATTTTTTATTTAGAATTTTCTTTATTGTTGAAACAGTTCCATTGTTAAAGATTTAGATAACCATTTCAACAATCAAGCAATTTAAACAATGAACAAAATTCTAAATAAAAAATCAGCATGGATTATTGCCTTCGATAGATTATGAAGTTCCTCTAGTTGAAATTTGTAAGAGAAATCGTGAATTTTCGTGAAAGGTAAAAAATATATGGGAGAGATACAAAGACTGTAGTGTCATCTATTGGCAAAACTTGTCCCTTTAAACCAAGCTTAAAGCATCAGTATGTTAGAATTAGTGCTCGGAAAATGAAACCGATTCAGGACCGCTCGCCCGTTGGATCGATATTGCACTTTTACCCATATGAAGTGATTTGACCCGGTAGGACTGTTTGACCCGTTAGACTCCTTTGGATAGTTGGACACATTTGGACCCTGTGACCCGTTATACCTGGTGGACAGAATAGAACCTGTAAACCTATTGAATACTTCGAATAAACGAAAACACAAACTACAAGTGGGGGATATTTACGATTTCTGGTTTTAACACTGATCGTCATACCAGAAAAACAGTAATAGAAAGCGAAAAATTGTTTCATGATATGGATTTAGCACAATATCGATAGATTCCATCTACTATTTTATTACTCTACTAGCAGAATACCACTTTTTGGCATGGAGAAAATACGTTTCATTTTGGACATAAAGGGGTGAATTCGGATTTAAATGGCATCGAAAGTGTCACTGTTCGTTTCAGCGACCCCGAAAACTATGGATTCGACACTAATATCGGTCATTTTCGATCATATATATATATATATATATATATATATATATATATATATATATATATATATATATATATGTAGAGAGAGAGAGAGAGAGAGAGAGAATCACCTAAGTTGCACCGTCAAAGTAAAATGCTAAAAAATATTGCAAACCCGAACTTCATCTGTGGTAAATTTGATCGAGATCGGTCTCGTGGTTGACGAGTTGTTAAGTTTTATTTATTTAATGCGTTTCCCCCTTTCCTACGCTACATTGTACCGTCAATGCAATGATAACATCACTCCCAGGCCGGAACTTTATCTATGTTTAAAATTTGATCGAGATCGGTTGGATGGTTCAAGAGTTATTAAGTCACAAACCCAGTGACTCATTTATATATATATTGCGACTGGATGTGGTAGTAGGAAGTGATATTGAGACAAGACAAAATGAGACTACATAGTCTCGGTCAAGGGCGCCCATCAGGGAAGCAAGGTGGGGCAATCGCCCCCCCCCCCCCTAAGAGGAAATTGTAGTACTTGAGAATATTGAAAACCCAATAGAATTTTTAAATTAGTTACAGCAAAATTTGAAACTATATTTGAAACGTCGCTTATACTCCCCCCCCCCCTGCAAACCACAACATGGGCGTCCTTGGTCTCGGTCGATAAACAGCAATCTCAGTTCTTTCGTCTCGATCCGAAAACCATCATCTCAGTATCGTCACAATCAACAAATGCTTGTGTTGGTCTCGATCTCGAGAGTATCGAAATAAGTTGTGTGAAACTAAAAACTGGATTTAATCGAATCGTAATGCAAATTTTACGATTTTTTATTTATTATCCATTGCATTTTTAACTGACATTCATCTTCAATACAGAAATTGACGATTACTATCTTAACAAATATTGGTACATCATTACAACAAAAGGTTTTATTTTAAATCGATGAAATGCTTCACTCCCGTTTTACTTTACAAGTTGAATTGACACGTTACAATAAGGGCTTCTTATTACTTCATTGCTACGGCACTCATCTTTGCTGTGCACGATCTGGTGTTGAATCCCCAAGCGAATTACATTCAAATTCCGATGTCTCACGCGCTTTGGATCCCACTTTATATGTATTTCGTTTCTTATACAAGTATATAAGGTTGAAATGCATTATACGTTCATATATATATATATATATATATATATATATATATATATATATATATATATATCCTGATTTTTTTAAAGCGAAATTGACCTTTAGTGGTTTCTCAATCTTTTTGGATGGAATGTTCCACAATTGCTAATTTTACATTAGAAGTGGATGAAAGCGGTGGATATACACGGTGTCCACATGAAATCTTCCTGATTACAAATATTAATTGCATGAAACTATTAGTGCCAGAGAATAACAATTTGACACATGTCAAAAGAAAAACCTATGAATTGATTTACTAGATAGATGAAACATTTACTCACGAGAGTTACTGGGAAATAAATAAATAACTAACAACTGTAAACATTAGATAAAACGCACAGGAAAAAAAAGTAATACAAGTAAGTCAATTCTACCTTTTTGAACAACTTCGGCACTAGACGAAGAGTTAACCGTTACGAGAATTATATCCCAATTCATTTTGAAGATATTATCTGTAAGAAAAAGAATATTTATAATTAATTCCAATTATTGAAAACTGAATTACTCTACAGTTAAGAACAAACAAACACATACACACATAATACTACACAAAATAGAAAACTACTGTAATAACCATATTTTATTATTATATTAAAAATGTGTGTTTTGTTTGTCTAAAAATTTACAATATTTTAATTTTATGTAACATGCACAATATTTAAACATATATAAAACATGGGTGCTCAATATATATGAACACAGGAATTGTCTAAGCACAACAGTGGTAGTACAATCCAGGTGGTCCGAGTGGAAAGCACCTACCTTGAGACTGAGTGGCTGTTCTGGGTGGCGTAGTGGTTAACGCATCGGCATCATATGCCGAAGATCCCGTGTTCTTGTCCCGGTCCAGTCATTCACTTTTTCACTTTTTGTGTGTTATATATAAGACGTTTTCTTATCCAGGTTAACTCTATTCCCTTCTAACATTTTTCAACTCGTTCAAACCACTGCTGTCAAGAGCAAACCCATATTTTTAAATGCATATCTCATAAATGCAAATTCGTCGTAAGTTATTTACTTTTCCTGTCATACACATTCAATTTAGCAATTTAAAACAACTGTGTGTATATAAAGGGTGTTTCAAAACAACACCGACAACGTTTGGGAGGTGATTCGTGACACCAAGGTAAGACAAACAGTATAGACCAACCTGGGTGCACAAATGCTTCCTTTCGGAGTTATAGGCTACCGAAAACGTGAGAAAATGAACTTTAAAGGTCCGTATCTCCAAAACTATGAGGCCTACCGTAGTCGGGTCAAGACTTTACTAAGAAACTAATATGTTCACTATCCAAAAAATACATGCTTCAGAATCCTGCAGTAATTACTTCCGCAACAACTTTTATACAGATAGATAGTGAGTACTTCAGATTATATGCCGTAACCAAACTGCCTGTGCAAAAATTGTTGCGTGAGTACCTTAGGATTCTGAAACACGTATTTTTGGATAGAGCACATATTAGTTCCTAAGTAAAGTCTTGACCCGACTATGGTAGGTCCCATAGTTTTGGACCTATGGACCTTTAAAATTCATTTTTTTCATGTTTTCGGCAGCCTATAACTCCGAAAGGAAGCATTTGTGCACCCAGGTTGGTGTATAATTTTTGTCTTATTTTGGTGTCAGGAATCACCTCCGAAACGTTGTCGGTGTTGTTTTGAAACACCTTGTATATATAAAGTGCAGGGAACATAGATCAAGTTCATAGAGTACAAATATCCCATCCCATTGTTTAAATTGTAACAAGAGAGCGAAAAGAAACCTTTGTGAATTTATCAATTACTTCAAAAACAGAAAATTTCACTATTTTTTCACATATAGGCTTGCCTATGTAATGAAATAACTACATAAAAGCTCCTTATGAAGATTATTTTTGCAACAGAAAATAAGAAGAAATGCTTTGATTTTATTGTTTAACACTCGTAAATTATAACTTCAATATTGGAGTTTTGTATAATCAATATCTTAGAGCAGATATTTTGTATTGTAAAACTACCATTATTGTGTATAAAAAATGTATTAGAAATAATAACTATTCGGAACAAGTGCATATATAACAAAAAAAAATATATATATACTTTTTATTTTGTAATTTAAAATGAAATTACTTGCTTTTAAAACGCAGCGCTAATAGCGCAGCTTTTTACGTTTATTATTTTATTGAAAGAACAAGTACGCAAGTCAGCTTGCTTATTATTTACATTTTATTTTCTCTTCTGAATGAATATATGAATAAATAGATGTTTATTTTCAAAAAATGTTCAGTATTTGTTTTCATGAGTAACTTAAACTGGAATTTTTGTTAGTCAAAAATTTACAGTAGGCACTTTATATTATCTCTATTTATTTATGTATGTTACAAGATTGTAAATCCAGAGAAGTAGTAAAGCTATGAAAAAACTTCATCTCACGCGTGTTAAACTGGCGAAATATGGTTTTGTGAGATCAAAGTTGAATGCTGAGGAAAGAACACATTGAAGGTTTTGAAATATTTTTGCAGAGATGAAGAATCTTAGATTTTCACTTCATGATACTTTTTTCAGACAATATTTAGTACCAATAACTTTTATGGCTAAACAAAGATGTAGGAATAAGTGGAGTATGTTTTTATGGATCGGAAAATTTTCATAACTGGCTACACCCCCGCAATAAGTTAGTGTTGTCTAAAAAGGTGGGAATCTCTTGACCTCTAGGCTCGGTACGAGAAGAGATCTATAGTGCATGGCAAGAACTGAAATCACCCACAAAGAGAAATGGGGGTGGAAGTTGGTGGGCAACAGCAAAGACATCATGACGAGTAATGTACGTACAATAGATAGTAACAGGTTGCCTCAAAAAGACACGGACAGCTAAAAGCTGCTAAGCGCTGTTCACATATGACAGGGCGAGTGATAGGCGTCAGATACACCAACTGGTCTGTTGCATGACCAGCAGTGAGCTGATCATGGTGATAGAAAGTGTAACCAGAGAGAACTGAGGTGCTAGCCAGGGTGGGAAAAATCATGATTTTTTTTAAAAATCATTTTTGTTGATTTTTTTTATTTAAATCAAATCTTTCTCCTCGTAAATTACAAGTCGCGAACTGAAGAAAAAGCATTAGGAATTAGTATTAAATGCTAATTATGCCATTTAAGTGAAAGTATTAGGGTTGAATTTTGAATTAGTCCTTAATTGTTAACCTATATCAATCCCAAACAATTTTTCTTAACCCTTTTAAATTATGGCTTTTCTAAAAAGTAAATTATAGACTTTCAGTCAAGCAGCTACATCATCATCCCTATTTATATACCTCATCCCCTTCAGAATAAAACAGCCTTTGAAACGGTAACATTTACATTTCCCTATAATGTCCATAAAGAGGGAAATTTTGAGGGAAAATGGGATTTTTCTGTTTTTTTTTTTTTTTTTTTTAATTTTGATCCCCTGTGGACTCCCTTGTGTTAACGCACGTATCTCAAAATCAACTGAAAAATACTAAGGGGTGTACTAAATCTGTGTATAAAATTTCAAGTTATCTTGAATAGTAAGGGCGGGGAAAATATTTAACAATGAGCTAAGAACATCCCCACAATGTCCCAGATAACCTGCATGTAACAAAAATTTCCTCAGACATCCCTATTTATCCTAGGATCGTTATTTCTACATTATTCTCTTCAGAATAAAAGAGATTTTCAATCGTACCATTCAAATGTCTCTATCGTGTATCTGGGGGGGGAAAAATCACAAAAAAGTGATTTTCTCTTAAAAATATCCTTTTTAACATTTTACCCCTCTGGACCAACCCCCTATTTTAAGGTAGAGATCTGATACACTGAAAAATACTAAGGGGTGCATTGAATAAATGTGCAAAATTTAATCTTCTAGGTGCAAAAGTAAGCCCGCGAAAAATAATATTCCCCAAATACCCCAGATTCCCGTATAAAACAGGATCTGAGGTAACAGTTTCCTGAAACATCCCTACTTATCCTAGGATCATGGTTCGTACATCATTCTTTTCAGAATAGAACAGCCTTTCAAACGGTACCATTCATATGTCTCCATTTGAATCGTGAAAAAAGCTTTTTTTTTTTTTTTTTTTTAACATTTTCCCCTCTGGACTTCCTGTTTCCATGCAGAGATCTGAAAACATCTGAAAAATGCTAAGAGGTGCACTAAACGAGTGTGCAAAATTTCAGTCTTTTGAATGCAAAATGTAAGCCCACCAATAATAATAATAATAATAATAATAATAATAATAATAATAATAATAATAATAATAATAATAATAATAATAATAATAATAATAGGCATAACAAAAAATATTTTTTTAATTTATGACATCATCACACACTATGTCCCGACGCAAAAAGGCGTGAAAGCATATGTAACTTGTTTATAATGCCTCCAGTCTTGAAAAAACGAAGTAAAAAGGTTTATTTGTGCTTTTTTAATCGAATAATGATGATTTGATTTTTAATAGAATAAAAATAGGTAATATAATTTAAAAGGTTAAGCATTAAAAAAAAGTATAGCAACGTTTATCAAAATGACACATTTTTTCACAAAAGTTACTGATATTTGGCAGGGGCATATTTTTAAAAAATTGGAACTAGCTTGAGGCTCGAAATACATAAATTTCGCCTAAAGTTATAAATCTTTTAAAAAAAATCAGAGAGGGAATAGGACCCCTCTAAATATGCCCTATTATCTGGGAACAAACAAACTAACGCGCACACGAAAGAATTTTCGTCTTAAATGTCGATGGTGATTTCTTCGTTGGAATAGTTAACGATTTAAAAACCCAAACGCATTGTTACAAAGAGAAGAAAGCAGGATTGCTCTGTTACTCGTTCAAAATGGGATTTTCCCTAATCATCCAGTGCATGACACTTCCTTTCATACTATGCTGTCCATACTGTACATTTGAGTCTCCCATAACCGAAATAACAGAACAGAAACGGGATTTTACTTTTTTTTCACTTTAAATTATTTGATTTCGGAATTTGATTTAAATCAACGATTTTTATTTTAAAAAATCAAGTGATTTAAATCTTGATTTAAATCAGACTGATTTAAATCAATCCACCCTGGTGCTAGCAGCAGTAAAACGCGTTTCCTGAAGACAGAAGATCGCAGGTTGAAACCATGTCAATATATGTTTAAAATCTTCAGAGTGCGCGAAATATTCATTCATATTGAATTGCGCGGAAGACTGGAGAGACATATTCAACAAGCATCAAGAGCAAGAAGCTGAGTGTGGCGCTTTCCTCTTTTACAGACTTCAACAAGAATAAAATTAGCAAGCCCTTTTTCCACTATACCATAAATGAGGATCTGTTATCACTAGGCACACTACGTGATGAATGTTTATTTCTTGGTACCAGCCGGGCTAGAAGATTGGGTGTGTGGAGGTTTCTTCTTACTGTGCTTGTTAGAAGGAGCTGTAAAAGTGAGGGGAAAACTTGATTGGCTCTGGGAAGTATAGGCGTGTACTCCTTTCACTTTCTGTGTATATTTAAATTGCCATTCTCGAATCAGTCTTTCATAACGTGTCCGAATAAAGCGACGTCACATTGCCGAAACTGCTACACAATAATTATTATATATATTTAGAGCTTTGTTTTATTACTACTGTAGGCCTCTTATATTATAATATGACCGAACATATTTAATAAACGCGCCATATTTATTGCTATTTATCCAGAAAATCATTTTTAATTCTTAATAACTATTTAATATTGCTCAATTAGTTGTATTCTACACACTTTCGTGCACATAATTATCACTGTATCTGATTATATACGAGGTGGACGAAAGAGACTAGGTAGACTATGATACACCCTTGTAACTTCTAGACTAATACATACGAAACGTTGAAGTTTCGTACTACGCAAATATCGACAGGGGACACTGTTTGACATACCCTGTAGCACAACCAGATTAACAGTGTTGCCAACCCAACATAAAATTATATTTTTCAAATAGCACTACGTCAGGTGATTACAATGTTTAAAATCTACGTGTAAAACGAAAATTTACAATATCACACTTATTATGTAGTATTTCAAACTAAGAACATTACAGTATTACGAACATCGAAAAGCAACCAAAATTTGGAATATTCTACAACATTAATATTGCAAGTAAGACAAATGGGGTAATGTACATCCAAAATTCCATTGTGTCGAATAATATGATCATCGTATGATATACTTTTAACAAAAATGAAAATGAAATATTTCAGTTTTACGTGACACGGTTGTGCCGGCTAGGCTAAAGGTGGCGAGGAAACGGGAGAACCCAGAGAAAAATCACGAAAATGGTATTTGATACTTTTAACAACTAGAAACAAAGTTACAATGAATTGAAAATCTGACCCTTTAGAAAGTGTTTATGCTGAAAATGTGTTTAGATAACTCTCACATCTAATAACGTAGATGGTTTACAACATGCATAAAGATTATAATGCCGTTTACAGCAATTTAATATCTCAAACAACTCGGGAATAATGAAAAAAATTGATGAATTCAATAAATTACTTTAAATAGGGCATTTGTGGGGACGTTTTTGAAACAATTTGATTTAATATGCTCCTATATATTTACAACAATACGTTTTGGTAGGTGTAATTAGGGAAAGTTCTGGAACACAGGTCCCCCTTTATAAAATTAATGAAATATATTTTACACATATTGTTTAGGTTCCTTTTCGTTTCTTTTCTTCCAGTTTTTTTGACTTTTTTATCATTTAAATATATTACCGAAATTATTCAACCTTTGAACAATACAGCACCACGTTTGTTTACATCACCACATTAGTCATATGTAGGTCTATTGTTTTATTCATAAAGTAATAATAATGATTTAATTCATTAGTTAATCATAATTTTAGATAAATGAAGTTTTCTAGTTTTTCTTCTTCTTTTTTTTTTTATTTTACCTGCACAAATTTTGCTTTAATTTGCTCTTTATTTTACTCGAAATGTCGTTTAGTTTCGTCTTTGTCTTCGGAGTCGATGTTGAATTGTTCATTGGCGCTAGGCATGGTATGTGATTGTATTGTGTGAATTTGTCGACGTATTTATACATTGTAACATATTCCTTTATACCTTTATGTTCTGTGTACATTTTATAGTTTCTTTAAGTGTTCCATTTCTTATTCTATTATGTTTGTATGCCTATTTGGGTTTTAGGGTTTACAAAATGTTTTTTGTACAATACAGTGTTTTTCAAGTTTATTTGTTCAGAATGGATATATTGTTTTGCATTGTCTGATATTAAGTTTGATGTTCCTGATAACTTCTGTTTTTTAGGGCAAGTTGGGTGAATTACGACAATATAAATTATTTGAAATTGATAATTAACCAAAATTCCACTCTCACTGAATGATTTCTTCTAATAATATATATTCTAAAATAATATACGTCTGGAGGGCTAAGTCCCTCACTGTTATTTGATAATGTATATTATTGGAAGAAATCCTTTTATGCAAGTGGTATTTCGGTTAGTTAATAATTTGAAATAGTTTACTTTGTCATAATTCACCTAACTTGGCCTCTGGGTGGTGGACCTGTGTTCTAGAACCTTGCCGAGTAATTACAACAAGTTCTCGGTATTACATCAAGCAACTTTAACAGTACTACCATATCCCTAGATCGGTTTGAGATACCAAATTGCTGTAAACGGCATTATGCTCTTCAATTCTATTGACTAACATCTATGCAATTGGATGAGATATTTATCCAAGCAGTTTTTCGAAATAAAGGCTTTCAAACAAAGTGAGACTTCCAGTTCCTTGTACCTTTGTTCCTATTCATTCGGAATCCAGGGCCAGGAATCCATTAGAAATAATCGACACTACTTGTCAAGAGCATCCACCTACTTTGGGAATATTCTGCTATCATTAACACATTAGGAATTAATGTATTACCAACCTCATTCAGTGGATATACATATACACCACAAGGCAACTGTAAGTAATTAGTGCAATCGCAAATTAAAAATTAAATTTAATGAAGCTATATTATTACATCTGACAACACGGATTACCATTTTACATTTATAATTTCTGCCAAAGATGACGTATTTCACTTTATGTTGCACCTAACTACTTACCACTTCAAGCACTCCGACATAATGAAAATATCTCCCCATACACAAATCATTCGCTACATACTTGCGTAAAAGCAGCAAAGCGTAAACAATTAACATGTCGCTCATCTGACAAATTTTATTACGCAAGATATTTAATGATATTTAAATGAAATTTACAGTTACATATACGTAAATTACAGTCTCTGCTATCTATCGTGGATATTAAATCAATATTTGTTAATGAAAATAAACACTACATGTCTACCTAGTATGGAAGTACCACGTTAGATATGTAAAATATTAATAAGCTATATTTTATTTTACAAGTGACTTGTGGTTGCCAATTCTGGGAAATAAAATTATCGACACTTCCTCAAAATTACCTATGATATACCTAAGTGTGAAGTATCTCTGTTCGGACCCATCCATGGGAACGAAGTGTATTACCGTGGACAAAAGTGCATTAACACCTGTATTCTGCATATCGTTAGTACATTCACTAATAAGCTTAATAGATACAAGTGAGAAACTGAAGTCGGTATCGATCATTTTGTTGTGTTTACAGTAACTGTCACTTCTTTAATATTATTGAAACAGATGACCAGAAGTATCTTAATCTTTACGTGACAATTTTGAATTTACAAAATGAAATTTACTCGTTAAAATCATGCTTCAACTACGGTAAGTGCTTTTACACTCTCAATAAATGTATAAAATTCCTTAGAAGTTAATTTCAAATTTTTCCTGACACAGTTCCTGTCAACTCTTTAGAATTATCTAAACAGATGAACAAAATACATTAATGGTACATAGATGTCGAAAGGTGGGAACATGAAACTAAACAATACAACGAACATTGTACTAACGAAATGCCTAAGAGTTATTTGCCAACAATCACTGGATAATTTAAATTTATCGCTATATTTATGCCACATAATTATGACAAATTATACACTTCTGTCTGTATCGTTCAAAAAAGTGTTTCGTAATAAAATCTAATTTTTATCAAATTTCCTGGTAAATAAATAAAAAAACTGCCATAGATTTTTAAAAAAAAAAAAATATATCGCTCAATGTATAATACAACGGAAATTTGTATTTGTAAAGGCACTGTTGAAGAAATTCGATGTTTTGTTCTAGATTATAGATTTCAAAATACAGGTCATAAAGGAGCTGGTAAGAAGTTTGTACCGGTCACCGGCTTTAATCAATATAGCAGCAATATTTCCGACCAGGTCGGTGGAATACCGGCCAGTTGGAAACCCTAAAGTGACTAGAGGGAAATCATTACATGTGTTAAAGGAACTTGTATTACTGTCAAAACCCGCATTATGGTATTTTTAAATGTAACATGTAAACACTAAACTATCTTATTAACTTAACGTACTCTACTAATCTAATCTCATCTATCATACCCTACTCTACGATCCGTAATGATAAAGCTGTCTAATAAATAAATAACACATCTAGTAACATGAGGAATTGCGTTGTTTCCACTCTCCTGCTTCCTACGGATGCATCTCGGTGCGGTTCCACCAGGTTCGCTTTGCTCTTACTCGATTAGATAACATTCATGCCTTTTACTGGCCACCTAGCATGGATTCCTTTGTTACTTTCACTAGTTTTTATAGCAAATGACCGAACGCTGTATTTGCAGGCAAATCGTGAAAGAATTCTAGCTGTAAAAGTTCGTTAGTTGGTATCTCACTAAAATAAATAAACTTCAAACTATTATTTGAATAGTGATGATTTAATTATAAAAGAAAATAACCAAAATTAAAATAGAAAGGATACAAATCTTTAAAAGAAGAAAACAAACTAGTCCCAAGCAGCGCAATGCATATGGTTGTAACACGGCTATGATGCAACCCTTTCTACTTCCATTTTCGTCGAGCTCTTTCCAGAAAAACAATGAAAACACTATTTCAATATTTAAATAACAAATTTCAACTAATACACGTTACGAATAGAACAGCAAAGGCATTGAAAAATTACTCAGAAAATGGTAACATTGACCTCGGATTAAAATGGGATAAACGAAAAAGTGGAACTGCTAAGGATATCCCATGATCGAGCAACTCACAACTTTCATGGCATACAGATTATATATAAATGTCGTCGTAGGCCCATATGAGATTGTTTCCAGTTTACACAGCTTCACCGTTAAGAAGAATAGCAGTTTTATTAAGAAACCTAAACAAAATCTCAGCAGGCGTTTTGTGAGGATATTTACATTACTTCAAAAATTGGATCTGGGCACATACTCTCACTTGAATTGTCAATCGAAAACAGTGGCGTTTTCTCGGTGTTACCGCGTTTACGGCGGTAAACAAATAATAGGAACAAAATTTATTGTTTTAATTTTGGCTTACTCCAAGTACAAATAAATAAATAAAAATGTCTCGTGGCTTTAACTATAAGTTTTCACTGCGCTTCAGTACGAGATTGAAACACCAGCACCATCTAGCGAATACAAGAGTCTGTTGAGTTTACCGGAGGAAGGAGTGAGTAACCATCTGTTTGTCAACATACATTTGACTAAACAGTACGGAAAGCAACACCCATACGTACGGGGCTGTGCCTGGGATCGGCGGCGAAATTAACCGCTGAAATTTGCGAGAAACTAAGGCTTCTGCTACAATCCTGACGGAGGGAGAAGCGGTTTTAGTGATTGTCCCGACATCTCATGAAAACATTTGTACTCACCAACAGACGACGAGAAATCTGTTCCTTCCTCCACAAAAAGTAATTAATAATTAAATGAGTATTTAGTATTAATTAAAATTTGTTTTCCGTAATACCTATTTTGAAATCCTCAAAATACAAAATTAAAATGAAAAATAAATTAAAAGAAACTACCAATCAAATTGTTTTTGATACTAAAACTCTCTCTTGTATTGTTTCTATACTACTCTGGGTTCCTTCTTGGACATTGGCTTCTTCCAAAATACTCGTAGAACAGGTGGGGGCTAAAGGGTCAAGGTGCGAAACGAAGAAAAAATAACAAACTACAGTAGAGTAGCATTTGCGATTCCAAGCTTCAATGTTATAAAAGCGCGGTGGGATATTGATTTTTTTTTAAACTTTCGTTTGTTTTCACTGTGTGGAAGCAATAATGTTGGATTTAAGTAGGCCTGTTTGTGCCAAAGAAAAGTGTGGAATGTTAATCTTCGAAGCATCATAGATTGTGATTGTGATCCACGACGGCCTTGGTAGAGCGTTCCTTCTCCTCCTTAAAAAGAATCAATACTTAATGTCGATCCGTACAAAGAAAGGAAAGATTTAACTCCTTAGCTTTGATTTCCATTTAAAAACAAATACTGTGTGAAATGAGACAAAATGTACGCTTCGAATTTTATGATGGTGTTATTCCGAACTTAACAAAGGGAGACACGGGTTCGATTCCTAGTAGGAGCTCATGTGGTTCGGATCCCACGTAAGCTGTAGGTCCACGTCTCATATAGCCTCACTGCTGAAAGAGACACTAAACTCAAAACAAATCAAACGAACTTTACGAAAAAGGAGATTGGAGTTGTTCAAATAATTAGAAGTGGTTACAGGAAAGTAAGAGGAAACAGACTTCATAGTTTATGGTAAGTTATTAACTATTTTATTGCGTCTACCAGCAAATAAACAGTATTCCATTTTAATTATTTATTTTTCTATTCAATGTTGAACGATTATTTACCGCGGTTAAAGGCGACGATGAAGCTCTACCACTGAGCTACGGTGCCTCTTTATTTATGACCGTGCCTAACATAAAGTAAGTATACAGTTAAGATGCTCAGATATATGGAATGGCAAATGATGTTCTACAGTCAAGATATTATCCTATACAATCTGTCGTACACATTAAAAAATTTTCAGGATACGCCACTGATTGAAAATTATTTCAGAAACTCACATTTGGTGCCAACTAGCTCTCAGAAGGTAAAATGAAATGAAATTATTCAGTTTTACATCCTTCGATTAATGCCGGCTAGGCTAAAGGAAACGGTGATGATGAGAAATGAATGCAATGGTAGAATGAATAAAGTGGGAGGAACTGGGAGAACCCCCCCAAAAAAAACACGCACATGGTGTTTGCCCACCACGAAGTTTATTTGGTGCGAGCTGGGATCGAATCAGGGACCCCGTGTACCAGAAGTGAACGCTCTACCACTGAGCCACCATGCACCCTAGCTCTCAAAAGGAATCTCACTCACTGACAAACTACACAAGCCAAAGTAAGTGTTCAGCCATTTTACTCCAAAAATTCGAAATATTTGGGAAATGTTAAATTTGTCAGTGCAATTAATGTTTACCAAACAACCAAAAAGAAACTGAGGGACAATCTGAAAGAGCATAAATTAAAAAGGTGTGGAATTTCCTATAAATTATGTGGAATGCGTTCTTGTAAAAACAGTGAACTGAAAGGAAAGTATAGGAACAGATATTAAGGGCAATCGAAAGTCAAAATTAAGTCACT
This sequence comes from Thermobia domestica, assembly GCF_964235325.1. Taxonomy (NCBI): domain Eukaryota; kingdom Metazoa; phylum Arthropoda; class Insecta; order Zygentoma; family Lepismatidae; genus Thermobia; species Thermobia domestica. Next base: position 72,163,858 of record NC_137470.1, on the reverse strand, counting down.
GTACTTTGCTATAATCGTTCCTTAATACACGGTACGGGCCACCACATTAAACTTTCTCTCCCGAATTCCTTAAACGAAATTATGTTGTGAATATCAATAAAACATTTTCTTGCATAATATAAACAAAATTCTATGGCAGTTTTGGAAAACTTTACCCAAAGGAAACTCATGCTCTAAACTACGCTACCTCCTGTAGATTTTTCCAAAAGAAATAGGGTTGCCATATCTTAATTACATATTTCAAGATATAACGAGAGGTAACAGTTAAGAAGCAGAACCATTGAAATCCTGCCGATGTAGTAGGTATACACTGGAAGATTATGACTTTAATAAGAAGTTTATTATTATTATTATTATTACTTTTAGTGGGCACCTTGTTTTTGTGTAAATTGTGAAAAAGGTGGAAAACAACGAGTCCAGTGCAGCTTCTAATCCCCTCACTCGGCTATGTTTTGTTACGGTAGCATTAGTGCTTTTTAGTGACCATCTTTTTTGTGTGTAAATTGATAAGATTAGGAAAGAACGAGCCCTGGGGGTTTCTAATTCCCTCACTCGTTGGGTTATGTTTTGTTAAGACAGTTTTAGTGCATTTTAGTGGTCACGTGGAACAGGTTGGTTTGTGTTTTACAGAAGACCTGTTAAAGTGAATCTGATCCGGGGAATGCAAGACCACACCTCAAAAGTGATTGCTGACGGCACAGCCAATGAAAGCAGAGAGAAAGAAGTACCGGTGTTTTTCATTAATCTCTGTGTGGATCCATACACTAAAACTACCCGAAGGAATCTTGTGATGCAGGCATAAAATCTGTGCTAATATTCCCAAAGAGGAAATACTCGATTAAATAAAAACGGATTCACAATGTGATCACTCATCTCACGTAGTTCGGGCATTGAGGGGAAGGTAAGCCCCCAACAAACACTAAATAACATTATTAGTACAATAAATATTTAACTATTTTCAATTTTGAAAATGACAACATACCAACGTCACTGCACTACTTTCCTAATGATTCACCTCGATGCCAAATAACGAATCCCCATTCTAATATTTAAGATATTTCTATTGGTGCCCTTGAACTTTATCTATGCGAAGTGAGATATTGCCATGTCGCAGAGCGCAAAAATTTGGAGAACGATAAGAAAATTAGTTAGGCATAATTTTTGAACATTTTTTTCGAGTGGTGTACGTACATTCTAGCTGCACGATATTATGCCCACAAAGTGTTTATATTACTAATTTCGCTCGTATGTTGGTAGTTCTCCCGAATTACCGGTACTTCAAGTGGTGTATCTAAACTTGTTTTGCACGGTATTATGAACATGAAAGTATGTATATTTGTGATTTGACATGTGTGCCGGTCTCTCCCCTCTTAGAAACAAAATCCTGTGTTTCTGTTAGAATATATAAGTAAAACACTGTATCACTGCCCAAATTACCGATTTTTTTTTTACTACTGCGCGAATATATCTTAAAAAGATTTTTTTTTAAAAAAATCAATATACTAACATCATATTCATAAAATTTGATATGTGTTTTCTGGCCTTCTTCCTCTGCGTGCTCCGTGCTGCGTCTGCTAGCAATGCCAAATCATTATTGTCACTATCTTCCTCTTCTTCTTCGGTACCTACTAGCTTCATCGCCGAAATTTCGCAATATTTTGATGCTCAAAATTCTCAAATTTTCTAAATATTTTGATGCTTCAGGAAGTTGTCAAATGAGCAAACAAATCGGTAAAATGAGGATCTATACATTTAGAGGAATAAAGCATTTCCAGACAAATGTCAACCTGTTATAGATAAAATAAAACTGCTGCTATACACATGTGCATTACATCATTTGAAAGATAATTTCATATAGAATCCAGATCAGAACAGATTAATTAAATACACTTTTGTATTTCACAGTCAAATAATGCTAATTAAATAATAGATTATCGAAGTTATTAAAACAGGCAAATTATATATTGATTTATAAACTGATATACAGAGGGATTGACAGCAAACTTTTGACCAAAATGCATTTCACCGATGCACTGTGATCAGTATTTCATAAATCAAGTAGTAAAATGAATATAGTATGTGTAAATATAATTATCTTCCAAATTAAATAAGCACTATTTACTTTTGTGTTAGTCGGGAACGTTTTCCATTTTTAATTTTATGTAGCTTGCTTGTATGTTTGTGAATTTTAAAAAAAATATTTCATATTTTCTGTCTCCTTTATGGAGCGTTTACACTTAGTCGATTTAGTCGCACGACTAAATCGACTCGCTGCATTTGCCACTAAATCGAAGCAATGTGTTCAATTATTTCAACCACAGAAAATAGAACGTCTTTTAATTCAGTTCCAGTCGATTAGTCGCCTTCGATCAACAAGCGATTAAGTTGAATTCCCGTTTACACTGTCGATTAAGTTGAAAGTGACGTCAATTCAACTGAATCGAACGCAAATCGACTAAGTGTAAACGCCCCATTAAACAGCCTTTCAAATGAGCCATAGGACTTTACTGTAATCCTTTCCCAAATCCAAGTAAACTGTGTTCCGGACTGACATTAAACTGTGTCCCGCAGTCCCGGACTGACCAAGTGTGTGTTCCGTAATGACAGATGTTTTCTTTGCCTGTCTGGGTTTGTTTTTGCTCTCCAATCTCATCAGAAATTCTGCCGGGTAAACATCTAGTTTGTACTTCAGAGCAGGGCTGGATCTATGGGGGGAGGGGCAATTCGGAGCATTTGCCCCGGGGCGCAACTGGTTGAGAGCATGTAGGGGGCGCCATTTTGAGGCAAGATTAATTTTATAAGTTTGGAAGGCCGTATGGACGATGATGGGGTGGTTGGTGGAATGAAGAAGGTGGGAGGAAACAGGGGCTCCGTCACCGGGGGCAAGGGGGGCAGTTGCCCCTCCTGAAATTTTCAAAGGGGGCAAGATACTCGCTTTGCCCCCTCACTTTCAGACTTTAAAAACATCACACAACACTGATTATATGAATTAAATTTTACTTTTTATAGTAATGTGAAAAAATCTCTATTCCAGATTCATCGTCCTCTTTGAAACAAGGAGCGGGCGCTTTTTCTGCTCCCATGTTAGACAGAAAGAGTTAGGAAAAAGAATTGAAAATTCTCTTTATTTCCATTGGTGTACATTCTCAAAACACTGAAAATACTTTTAAAATTGTTGTTTAAGTAATCGTAAGTCTGCAATATGAAACGATTCGTCGAACGAGATTTTAAAGTTTGAAAAATATAAAAGTTTAAATGAGTAACAGGACATTTAGGGCCTAAATACATTTTCCATAAAGGTAAATTAATGTTCTTACAAATGTGCAGAGTGCAAAAAGTTTTATAGTGAGAAGGAAAAATGTATAAGGTAGGATTAATAATTCAGAGCATATGAAAAATGCGAACTCCATTGTCGTTCCGTTCGTTTAACCATTTCACTACCATTTTTTTCGGAGTGAGAAACATTAATATATTGCTATTTTAAGTTGTTTTCGAATACAAAAAAACATTTTCCATCGTTTCGTTTTTCGACGTGGGAAGGGTGGGACATTATGTATCCCTCTGATATTTTTACGTGGGACCTATGTGTTCCAGTAGTATTGACATGAATGATCATCTTGTATTTTCAATTATGAAACGTATATTGTCAGAAAAACAATTGGGTCGTATTTATGATTACAAATATTTTACATTTCGGCATCCTTTTCCAAATTACAGTACATGCAACCACTGCTTTATCAGTAGCACATTGTTCCTCACTTTCATATGTTCCATTATCACTTTCATTGTTCACGTTCACTTCCACTACTGTCTATTTGATAATATTAATAAAAATTCTGTGAAATCATTACAGGCTTCTCTTTACCAGTTGAACATCGATTCATAGCAATAAAATGTGGTAAATTACCAGGTGTTCCCTGAGAATGTATCGTAGGATACATATGTCCCAGTGGTAGTGAAAGGGTTAAGATATGAGTGCAGAAACAGAACACCTGTTTCAGCTCTCCTTTCAGACCAAATTTGTAAACAAGAACAAGGAAGACAGTCACTGCTTATAATAACTAGTAGTGTTAGATATTTAGCTCGCAGTGGTCAAGCAATCAGTGGACATTTGCATAGTACAGGTAATTTGATGTCGCTCCTGGCTGAAAGAAAAATGGATGTGCCTGTTTTCAATCAATGGATTAATCGACGGGATATCTGGCTTAGTGCTGATTGAAAGATTGAAATTTTAAAGATCATGGGACATGCAATATAGAGAGACTTGGTAGCAGAAGTTAAAGAGTCTCTATTTTATGCAATCATAGCCGACTCCACGACTGATATTTCAAAGAAAGAACAGTTGTCTCTGTGTGCGCTGTATTGACTCTGATTCATCAAACTCAACGAAATATTTATGGAAATGATCACCCCACATGGCACAAAATCGCAAACAAAATTCACCATCAAAGATATTCTAACGAAACCTAACCTGAATGCAGAAAATATACGCTAACAGTGTCATGATGGTGCAGCTATCATGTCAGGACGAGTGAATGGAGTGTAGAAGATAACTTCGACTCAACATTCGAAAGTTGTATACATTCATTGCAATAATCATGCATTAGATCTTCCATTGTAGGAAGTAGCACGAAAATGCGAATCTTTGTGTGACGTGCGGGCCATAGTGAAAGATGTTTGGAACATCAACCTGAATTCTGCAAAACGATAGAGAACATACGCACGCCGACATTGTTCATGAACCCAGTAAAGCTATCAACGAAAGTAATCCTAAACATTTACGGCCTGTTTGTCCCACTCGCTGGTGTGTAAGGCGAAAATCTCTAATCAGATTTCAATCTATCATCAGTAATATTAGTCATCAGTAATACAAGTGGTCCAAATGATGATCAAAAAGTAATTCTAAAAGGGTATTTGAAAAGAATGAACAAATTCGGAATGATATTTTTACTGATAGTCAGTATACGTGCTTTTGTACCTTGCGGACAACTGGTAAAAGTGGTTCAAAATTCTGAAGCTTTTGCTTCTGGAGCTAAAAGAGCAGCAGTGATTCTATCTAGAGGACACTCAGAGAAACCTACGAACGGACAGGGCATTTGTTTTTCTTCTTCTTCTTCTGCGGTTGCAACTTGCCTTAGCGAAGATCGGTCTCCCGGCAATTATAGACGGTGTTATCAAAGGAAACAGATGATGACTGGAGGTGAATCTTTAAAGATGCTTATAAGATGCTAAATAACGTAGATCTTTGTAAATAAAGATAATAGGCAGTAAGAACAGGTGGTGATAAGGTGAAAATGAGCGAATCTACATTAAAAGGACCAGAACCGTGAAATTTATGAAGAATAGAGAAAAATGGCGGGCGATATTGTTGATAGAGAGGACAAGAGAAAATGAGATGATCGATGGTTCCTGTATCGAGACCACAGTTACAAAGTGGAGTAGTACGTTTTCGGAGAAGATATAAGCGTTGGGGAGTATATAGAATATGAAGTCTGTTACGGAGCAGAAAATGGAGGTAGGAGGGAGAGAAAGGATGCTGAATGAACCAAGATTGAGAGCGGAGAGAACAAGGATGGCGCCAGTACCAACGTGCCTTTGTACATGAGTCATTATAAGCAGTCCAGCGTTGATAATGAAGTGTAATAAGTTGTGGAAAAAGGTCAATAGGCGAGACTGAAAGTTATGGGAGTGCCGTGCAGGGCTCCGAAACGGGCTGCGGCATCGGCTAGAGAATTTCCAAGGATGTTCACATGGCCTTTGGACCAAATTAAGCAAGTAGTATAGTTGAGGGAAGTCCGCCGGTATAGAAGAAAACGGATTTCATAAAGAAGCCAGGATGATTTGGAAGTCCAAGGGGAAGATTGTAGAGATTGGAGGAGAGATTTAGAATCAGTGGCGATACATATATATGTATACTGATGCTGTAGAGAATGAAGAAGAGTCGCAAACAAGGCATAAGCTTCAGTGAGAAAAGTAGAGATATAATGGGGCAGTTTAAAGTTGAAACATTGCTGAAGAGAGGAATCGTAGAAGGCTGATCCAAGATGCAAGCCCTGGCCAGAACCATCGCAGTACAAATAAACAGTGTGTTGTGGGAGAGGAGGAATGGATGAGGAAAAACAATGTTGGTAAGATACGGGAGAGAAAAGGTGCGCGGGAGGGTATTGGGGAAAAATGATAGAAAAAGATTGGGAAAAAACTGGATAGTCGTGCAAGTAGCAAGGGAGTGTATACGTGCGCTGAATGTGTAACAGATGGGGAGCAAGATCTAGATAGCTGGTGTATATAAAAGTGAGAGATGCGAGATATGGAGAACGTTTGCGGCCTGTATGAAGGTGTCGGAGCAGAGTGAGTTTAGGGAGGAGAGAGGATCGTGTAAATTGGAAACGTTGAAGACAGAAGTTGTCAGAGAGGTGTTTCAACTGAATTGCTAAAGGTGGAACTCGGGTTTCAGAATAAAGCGCAGTAGCAGCAGTAGTGGATGGAAGGCTAAGAGTACGGCAGAGAGTAGTATATTGAAGGGATTGGAATTTTTTAAAGACTCTAGAAGGAGAAGGAGATAGAAAAAAAACCACCATACATTAAAATAGGTAAGTAAACCTGTTTATATAACAGGAGAACACGGAAATCTGTAGACCAAGTAGAAGTGGAAATAGAACGAACTAAGCGTAAAAAGGATGATGTTTTTTGATGTATAAGGTGATAATGAGGGGTCCAACTTAAAGAAGAGTCTAAGACGATCCCGAGGTATTTAACAGAAGGACGGCAAGGAAGAGTAATACCGGTAAAAGTAATACAGGGTAGGGCGGGAGTTTGTTTGCGAGTAAAGACGAGGAAGGAGGTTTTGTTCCAGTTTATTCTTAGGCCATGTTGGAAACACCAGGTGGAGAATGTGGTGAGAGCTGAAATGAATTGGGGTATAGCAAGTTGGGGAGAGGGAGAAGTAATATAGAAGGCTAAATCATCACAATAGGAAAGAACCCTTACAGTATTACTGGTTTGGCGAAGAATAGGGGCCAGAAAGAGATTGAACAAAAGAGGAGATAATACAGAACATTGAGGAAGTCCTTGGGAAGTTGTGCGACCTTCAGAGAGTTGGGAACCGAGGCGAATATACAATGTGCGTTGGACCAGAAGGTTGTAAATAATACGAAGATATTTCGAAGGGATGCCGTGTTGCCAAAGTATATCTATGAGATCATAAAGGGAAACAGAGTCATAAGCCTGAGAAAGGTCAATGAAGACGGCAAAAACAAACTGGGTACGGGAAAAAGCAAGCCAAATATCAGAGATAAGAACAGACAGACAGTCAGAAACACTGGAACCAAGTCGACAACCGCATTGTTGTTTGTAAAATAAAAGGCGGTGTTCAGAGAACCATTGGAGGCGTTGTTTCAGGAGATGTTCGAAAACCTTTAAAAGACATGAGGAGAGGGCAATAGGGCGGTAATGTTCAGCGATACCAGGTTGTTTTGTAGGTTTAAGGATGGGAATAATAACATAATCTTTCCATGGAGGAGGAATTCGTTCAGAAGACCACACAGAGGAGGAGGAAGTTCTGAAGTGAGTAGGAAGAAATAAGGTGATAAGGAAGGTGAGTAGGAAGTTCTGATACAGGGGAGGAAGATGTTGTAAGTGTCGGTAATGTATGCCATCTTTGCCAGATGAAGAGATGGGTAGACGGGATAAGATGGGAGAAAGTTCAGACATAGTGAAAGGAAGATGGAATGGGGTAGATGGTTCTGGAGAATATAGAGGCGAGAGCCAGAGAGGAGGGAAGAGACACGTGGATAGTGCTAACTGGGAATGGAATTGATGGAGCCAGGGAGAGGAAATAGATTCACCAGAGGGAGGACGACACGTCTTGTTACGAAGGGACCGGTAAAATTTCCAAATGGAGGATAAAGAGGAACCATAACGTAGGTTGGAACAATATTGTCGCCAGGCATTAGGACGGGTTTGTTGATGAATACGGGTCGTGGTGGCTTGGGTTTGTTGATATACTAGGAAATTGGAATAGGAGCGAGTGGCGAAGTATGTTTTAAGGGCTTGACACCGTCGGAAAATCCATTGTTGACATTCCCTAGTCCACCATTTAGGATAAGGAGAATGGACAATAGAGGAACGAAGGGAGGGAGAGGGATCAGAGTGGGAGTGTGATACTGCCTGGGAAAGGCGAGAACAGAAAGCAGTGTGAAGCTGAAGAGGATCATTAGACGAGGGAGGGGGAGAGAAATGATCAAAGCAGGCAGAATAAAGGAACCAATCGAGGTTAGTAGTATGTGGGCGACCTATAAGGGAGGAGGATGGAAAGGGAGGAGAAGTAGAGTTATGTAAAATGAGGGGGAAGTGATCACTGCCGTAGGGGTCGGAAGAAACAGTCCATGTAAGGTGGCTAGAGTAAGCGGGAGAACAAAAGGTGAGATCAGGAGCGGTAGGAAGTTCACGGGGACGGGGAAGACGTGTAGGAGTGCCAGTATTAAAAAGAGTACAGGGTAAGGTGGGAAGGAGGCGATACAGGGCAGAGCCAGTGGGGTTGGAAAAAGGAGCCCCCCAGAACGGGTGGTTACAATTTACATCACCGCCTACAATCCAGCGAGGGGAAAGGAAATTAAAAAGATAGAGCCAGAGATGATCCGGAAGGTGAACGTGAGGAGGAATGTAAAGGTTAACCAGGGTGAGAGAGTGAACGGTGACCATTTGACATTGAACTCCTGGGTATTGGATGGGAGGAGGGTGGAGAACGTAAGGGAAAGAATTATGAATGCCGAGAGAGAGTCCCCTTCGACCGTCTGGGCGAACATCATGAAGCCAATGGTAGGAAGGGGTGTTAAAACGGTAGGAATCTGTAAGCCAGGTTTCTTGAAGTAAGAGAAAAGATGGATGGAACAGAGATATGAGGTGATGTAAGTCATACATTTTACTGCGAGAACTCCTCATGTTCCATTGTAAGAGAGTAGAAAAGCAGGAACCAGATGATGCTATAGTGAATGTGATTGTAATAGTTTGAGTATGGTGATTCAAGATTTATAGTCGGGAGGAGAAAATTTATGTTGCGATTTTTCTAAAATAGATAGGATATAAGAAACAGAAGAGGAAAAAGAAGGTATAGAATCTGCCGCATTGGACGGTTTCTGAAAAGCTGTGACGGTGCTGGGAAGGGGAGAAAATGCTAAAAGGGATCGTTCAGGTGGAAGAGGTGGGGGCCGGGCAGAAAGAGAAGGCGAAGAGTGAGGACTAAGAGAGCGCTTTTTTCTAACACCGGAAGGAGAGGGAGGAGAATGTGAAGGGGAAGGCCGAGAAATAACAGCTGAATATGAAAAGGAGGCGGAGGTAGGGATAGAGGACGGAGTAAAGCTCGAATTGGCAAGAGAGGACGAAGTAGAATGTGGAGGTGGATCTCCCTTTAAGGAGCGTTGTGCAGGGGTCGTGGTTAAATAGCGTCGTTTGGCATCGGTATAGGATAGATGTTCTGTAGCCATCAGAGTATTAATTTGAATTTGTATGAGGCGTTCAGGACACTGAGGGAAGGTAGCCACGTGGTCACCAGCACAGTGCTTGCATTTGGGAGGTGCAGAGCAGGATGAAGAGGGGTGGCCGGGTAGGCCGCACGTAACACAAGATTGTTTACCACGACAGGCCTGCTTAAAACGGCCGTGAAATAGGCAGTTAGTACATTGCTCTAGTCTCGGAATATATGTTTCAACAGGAAGGTGAAAATAGAAAAGGTTGCAATGGGAGGGGAGAGTGTTGGCATCGAAAGTAACTACGATTGTTCCGGTGGGGACGGAAGAGGATGTAGATTCCGTAACAGAAGGGTGAGAATGGGAGGTTGGAGGTAAAGAAGAGTCAGATGTAGGGGGAACTGAGGAAGTATCAGACGAAGAACGTTTACGAAACATGCGGCGAACATGTAAAATTGGAGCGCTACTGCGTAATGCAGTGATAAGTTCATCGTCCGTTAAGGACGGATCGACTCCTCGTAAGATACCCTGACAAGAAACGGCGTAATTCGGAATGTAAGCTCGCCAATTATGTGTCGCTAATAAAGGATGTTGAAGGAAATCGTTGGCTGCTTTGCCAGTACGAAAAAAGACCTTTAAACCCTGAGGGCCAAGAGTGCGAATATCAGTTACATCCGTGAAATTATTGTTATATAAAAGTCTACCTAGTTTCATAGGATATTGTTTGCTCAAGGCAGACGTGGAGGACACGTGGACGACATAAGGACCTAGATGGTGAGTTCTATAACTGTTATTATTAGTATGTGCATAGGGCACATTTGATACATGAGAATTGGAATTAGTAGACGATGAAGTATCCATATTAGTGGATGGAAGAACGTGTCCATCTGAGGAGGCTGCCATATTTGGCAGCGACGAAAGAGAAAAAAAATAAAAAGACCTTGCACTAATGCACAACACACGTAGTAAAGAAACTTAGAACACTACACAAGTCAAGTACACTATAACGCGAGAACAAGGTAACTAGTTTTCACTCGAAGTCGGCTGTAATCCTAGCACAGATGTGCACTCATTCGAAGCGAAAATCCAAATCCAGTGCATTTGAAAACATCTATAAGGAAGCAAAGGAAAATGCAGACGGACTACACTTAAAATTGCCCACTTCATCAAGATGAAAGAGAACACCAATTATGTTGGAGGAGACTGATAATCCTTCTATAGCAGCTACCCTAGAACCTGCATCAGATCTTCCAAAAATGTACTGCGCAATCATTGACTATTTGTTGAATGAAGTGCAGCGTCGTTTCAACCACCCAAGCCTCAAACAACTCATAAAACTCTAGAAGAAACTTTCTGAAGGAGCTATATGTGCTGGTGGGCCTCTCTCAAGAAAATATTGAAGCAAGAATTGGGAGTTCACTTGTCGGATTTTAACCTGGATAGATTATGAGCTCATCTCAGGCTGCTTCCACCTACTTTGATGACGACTGAGTCGCTGACGACCATCAGAATATTAAAAAAATATTAATGCTGAAACCCCAACTGTTCGCAGCCTTCTTGACCAAATTGTTCATCTAGGTACTTTCGTTCTCACTATGCCAGCTTCTTGAGCATTTGCGAAAGATCATTCAGTTATTTGCGTCGTCTAATGACATATTTGAGGATGTCCATGACACAAGAAAGATTGGGTCGTCTGATGTTGTTGCATATGTGTAGCGACCAGACTTAAACATCATTGCAAGAGAATTCATATCAAAGACAAGCGAAAGAAAAGATACTAATGGTCAATTTTGAAAAGAAATAAATGTAGAATTACGTAAGTGAAAATATTATGCGTATTATAACCAATTATTTAAATTACAAAATAGCACTTAAAATTCAACATAAACTTGAATTATTTCTTATTAATTGTGTCGTACTTTATTAGTGTGAAGTGAAGTGAATATAATGAGATTAGGAAGAGAGGTGAATGTAATAACAAACTGGATATACTGAAGTAAGTGTAGTAAAAATATAAATAACTGGATAATTAGTGTAATTGAATTTTCTATATACATTTTATGAAGTCTTTAGTGAAAATTCCATTTTTCCATTTCTGGTACGAAGTCAAGTAGGTAGAAAAAATATATTTTCTTATTTTTTACTTAATTATGTAGCCTGTTTTATAATGTACAATTTACCTTCTACTACAAAGTGCTACAAAGTTTGTAGTTCTGAATAGCAATTTCTAATATTACTGTGTACTGCAACACCAGAACTGCATTTTTAAAAATAAAATTTTATTTTCCTCGTTTCCAAGTGATTTAAGTAGCCTTAAGATTCTCTAATAGTGTCTGTGTGATCATGTCCAATACAGTTAAAAATATGTACCAGTATATAAAATGGTAAAATTTGTACTTACAAATAGTCATTGTGAGCAGTACAAATTTTACAATTTTATATGTTTTTAATTCTGATTTCAGTGATTGAAAATTTCTGCACCAGACCAAAATCCAGCACAAAACTGACACGGGATTAATTAATCTAAAGATGTAAACTAAGATGCCTCTAATAGATGGAAATTTCACTCTCACGAAACTGTTTACAGCTTCAATATATTATTATTATTATTATTATTATTATTATTATTATTATTATTATTATTATTATTATTATTATTATTATTATTATTATTATTAACCAATCAAATCAAATTATTGTTACATTACAAACATATATTCGATTATCTTACCTATGTTACATTCCTATGTCTATTTCCAAGACAGCAGTTTGCCCCCCCCCCCAGCTGAAAAATACTTTCGACGCCACTGGGAGGAAATCTGAGCTGAAAAATTTTCTCGCAGCATTTGATGAAATTATAACCACTTCTTCTAATTCAGAAGTCAAATGAGTTGCCAAAAACTTAATTAAATCAATCAAGGATCTGAACTTTGTAATTAATTTAATATTTTGTGACCCAGTTTTGCATGAAATAAACGGAGTTAACAAAGAAATACAGAATAAGCAGTGATTCTTCCAGAAAAAGTGTTCCTTGGGGGCACACTTCGCGTTTGGAGGGGCACATATTTTCATATGATACTATTCTATTTATTATTATATTATAGACGCACTATTTTGGTCCTCCCCGGGGGCACTGCCCTCTCCCAGAAACATGTCTGGAAGAAACACTGAGAATAAGGATTTGACTTTGCAAAGGTCTCTTGATTTTTTAACTGATCTTTTGAACACCATCTTCAGGTTCAGAATTATGGATTTGACAGATGGCTGTCTGAAGCGAAGGTTACTCTTAATTTGATAGATATGGAAGATCATTTCAGAGAAAAGTGTGTCTTGAAGAAGAGAATGTTAGGAGAGGATGAAGCAAGACTTTTTACTGACGAGGATCGCCTGACATTATCTTTCTTCAGAATTCTTGACCTCTTACGGGATGAACTCCTTAGTAGAATGGACAGGCTCAAAGAAGTAAGCAAGAACTTCAGCTTCCTCAGAGGAAGCTCATTCTGTGAAATGTCTTCGGAGGACCTGAAAAAACCGTGCGCGGATCTCGCTTTGAATACCAAAACAATTTGAATGCTGTAGAATTAGGGTGTAGAAACTGAGAATCTTAATGACCAGCATGTTGTATTCTTTCCGGACCTCAAGAAGTCCACACCAAGAAACATACTTGACATGATAACCGAAAATGACCTTCAAAGTGTCTGCCCAAAAGTCTCAATGGTTCATAGAATTTTTCTTATCCTTCCATGCAGTGTGGCAACTTGTGAAAAAAGTTTCAGCAAAGTAAAACTCATTAAAACATACTTACGTTCATCCATTGGACAGGAAAGGCTCTCAGACTTGGTAACATTACTTATAGAGAACAAGGTTGCTTAATCAACATCTTGTAAAACAATTATTGACGACTTTGCGTAAAAGAAAGCCAAAAAACTATTTTTCTGAGCGCATGTTACAAAACGAGAAGGGAATTATATACAATACCGTTATTAACACTGGAGTAGTCGCGTGGAGAACAATATTCCTCCACACTGTTTGTATTTTCACCATTTCGGTAAATTCTGCTATTAAGATTTATTATTTTTTAATTATCTTAATAGATCATATTAATATTTCATTTAAAAGTAGTTAAATAACACTGTTCAACAACGAAAATGTAAATTGAACAAAATCAGCTAATTCTTATTGATTTTGTGGTGCTGATCACGAATTTGAAAGTCATTTTCGAATATTAGCTCTACTTTTCGTTTTACAGGCATGTCTAATAATAACACTTTAAAAATAAATATATTCGCTTCGTTTGGGGTAAAATGTTACGCTGATCCGGCAACACTGGAGAAACTATATGAACGCTTGGTTTCATTGTGTTCCTTATCTCAGTAGTGTTCTGCTATTGTTAGAAAAGACAGATTTAGTGCAGTTATAAGCGTTTTGGGTGTGACGTTTGTGTAGTGCAGGACATAAAAATACAACTACAAGTACGCAAAAATACTGGTATTTCGAATGTATATTTTTAAATAGTTGTCTGAACTATTTCAAGTGACATTTTGAGGATTTCAATAAACAAAAATGCCGCGAAATTGTGTAAACAGTGCGGATAGCTTCTGCTACGTGTGTGGGGAAGTGACATTTTCCTCACAAAAGCAGACTATAACACCACTAATAAGAAAAGCCTATCAATATTACTTTGGTTGTAAAATTGAGAACCAAGATAAATCTTGGGCACCCCACATTGTGTGTAACACTTGTGCCAGCAATCTTAGAAATTGGATTAATGGGAAGGGGCGCTCAATGCCTTTTGCAGTGCCCATGATTTGGAGGGAGCCAAGCGACCACATCAGAGACTGTTATTTTTGTATGGTTCCTTCCGTCAAGAAGGGAATTTCCACGAAGAAGAAGCGGGCCTTGATCTATCCTAACATTCCTTCTGCAATGCGCCCTGTTCCACATGGAGAAGGACTACCTGTTCCTGACCCACCTAAAAAATACGATCTTTTTTCTGATGATTGATCAAGAAGTTGAAGCTCCTGAATCAAGTACTTCGAAGGACCCTACGTTTGTTGTAGAAGAACCTTCATGTGAACCACATAGACTTACTCAAGAGGGACTAAATGATCTAATCAGAGACTTGGACCTCTCGAAAAGCAAAGCCGAAATTTTAGCGTCACGCTTAAAGCAATGGAATTTATTGCAGGAAAAAGTAAATATTTCAGTGTATCGGAATAGGGAGATGTTCACTTCATTTTTTTTTACTATGGAAGACACACTTGTGGCATGTACAGATGTAAATGGTCTCATGAGGGCACTTAAAATTAATTACGAACCTACGGAGTGTAGGCTCTTTATAGATTCGTCCAAGGTGAGTTTAAAGGCAGTGCTTTTACATATTGAAAATAATTTCCTTCAATTCCTGTAGGTTACGCAGTTCATATGATGGAATCTTATGAAAACTTGAAACGTTTACTTCAAACCATTAAATATTACGATTTTCAGTGGCTCATTTGTGGTGACCTTAAAGTAATAGCACTGTTGCTAGGTATGCAGTTAGGGTATACAAAGTATTGTTGCTTTATATGTGAATGGGACAGTAGAGATCGTGAATCTCATTACCGCAAAAGTGATTGGAGTACCAGAGAAACTCTTCAGCCGGGAGTGAAAAATGTCAGCATGAACCACTGGTAGATCGCAACCGAATTTTGCTTCCCCCTCTACATATTAAATTAGGTCTTATGAAAAGTTTTGTTAAGAGCATGAACCAAGAGGATGAGGCCTATAAATACCTAAGAGGACAATTCCCTCGATTAAGTGATGCCAAAGTTAAAGAGGTGTTTTCATAGGACCACAGATTAGGCAACTATTCAAAGATCACAAATTCGATGAAATTCTCCAAGGTGAGGAGAAAGCTGCGTGGGAAAGCTTGAAGAGTGTTTGTTCACAGTTCTTGGGAAGACACCGAGCAACAAATTACAAACAACTGGTAGCAAAGTTGTTATTGTGCTACGAAAATCTTGGTTGCAATATATCTCTGAAACTCCACTTTCTTCATTCACATCTAGACTTCTTTCCCGAAGATTGTGGAGCACTAAGTGACGAACATGGTGAGCGTTTCCATCAAGATATTGCAGCCATGGAGAAGAGATATGAGGGAAAGTGGAGTTCTAACATATTGGCCGACTACTGTTGGACTATTACAAGGGATGCTCCAGATGTAACCTACAAAAGGCAAGCCAAGCGAAGACGCTCAAAATAAAATAAACATAATCCTGTACAAGGGATCACTTGAAACTTTTGTCTACATTGCAGTGTAGTTCTTGCACAAAAAAGGTATTTGTACATATTTTTCATGTTTTGATGTTAATACTGATTTTTATTACGGAATTGTTAATGTTTAACTTGACCATGGTTACTTTATTTTCTGTATCGCTGTGAAACTGGTATTTGCGCAATTTTGAAAAAGGAAGTACAAGGGTATAGAAAGCTATATGTTAGAGTATTTCTTAACTCCCCAGCTTATCACATCACAGTGAAATAGATAAAAAAAAGTGAAATGTAGGTTTTAACAAGGATTTTGCTTAAATGTTCTATAAATATTAATACATTCGTATATATACAGCTACTGTTGTACAAGGGCGTTTTTTTCACAACCTGAGCTAAGAAAATTCTTCTATTATCATTTCCTTTCATATTATGCTTAAATGAATGTAAAAATCGGAATTTCAAAGAATTTACATATTTTCGATCAAAATTTGTTGAACAGTGTAATCAATTGGCATGGTATTCATACACAATAAACGTTAACTGTATAAAAATTACAGTAAATATATTAAATTTTAAATGGAGGACTATTGTCCTCCATGCGACTAATGCCGTTTCAGTGGGCTACGCGACCACTGCAGTGTTAATAGACACTTTAAGTAAAAGTACTTGTTCTCTATATTTATTGTTACATATAAATGGATGTGAAACCTGTGTAACCATCTACTTTAAACTTATGCATAGTACTAGAAAAATTATTTACACACAGGTGGAAGGCCCACACATAGAGTGAGGCCAATATACACATACGAGAAAAAGGCAATATAGACACGCGAAAAGCCAATATACACATGAGAAAATCCAATATATACATGAGAAACGCCAATATCGCATGAGAAAAGCCAATATCACTTGAGAAAATTCAATATACAAAATTTTCTACATACAGGTGGAAGGCCCACACAGAAAGTGAATCCAAGCATACAACAGAAAAGCCACTATATACACACACACCGGATGAATCATAAAGTAAGTCAATGAAGAAGAATTTCCTGAGCCTGAGCTACAGGTTATCAAGTTAAGGGTCCATATTTATAGAAAAATGATTCTAAATATAAAGATAACCAAGGAATTCTGTAGCCCCAGTTTGAACCCAGTTTGGTCCCAGTTTAAACTCATACAGCACACACGCCCTTGTCACCCTCTGTGGAGGTCCCATGCTCACTCTGTCCTTACGCAAGTTCACGGTTTAACTGAACTGCCACAACGAGATAGTATGTTGGATATATCCACACCAACAACTGACCTTCGCCTTTTCGCCATTCGCATTCAACTCACGGTGTGAGGGCCAATGGAATACAGATCTCCACAAAAAGCAACAGAATTTTGCTGGTTACCTTTATAGCTTGTTTGAATTGTTATGTACTTGTTTATTTTTTTCTATTACAACAATAATATTATTTTGCGTTAAAATCTGAAGGGCATTTCACAATAGCCTCCAAAGTCCTGGCACTAAGTGGTCCACATTTTTTTGTAACTATTGCTTGAAATGTGATGATTGTTGATGCTATCTAATAAACAAGATGTGCACCTATGGACTGAAGAGGATAGATCCCAAATACATGTATATAACAAAGTTGTATCTTTTACAACTATGTATTTCTTACGAGGAAAATCTTGAGAATTTTGTTTTCAGTATAACAGAGTATTTTGTTTTCAAAATAAATGAGCTTCAACAAAAGAACCGGTTTCAGAATTCAAGTTTTATCATAAATATTTAATATAAATAAAACGTAAACATTGCATAATGTATCGGTTTGTTTCGATTAAACGATAAAATGACATTTAATAAATACTTCTGACTTCGTAACTTTTGGATACGCTTCGTAATCGGTTTCAAGCTTGTTTGTGTACAAAAATTTCAGTAAAAGTTATAAAAGGGTGAAAGATGAAAAATAGTTTCAACTTTTTAAAATATATACTTTAAAATATAAAGTATATTTCCAATTCCTAACATAAAATATTTAGACTTGGGAGGAATGGGGCGCCAGAAAAACTTCTTTGCCCCGGGCGCAATATTTCGTAGATCCGGCCCTGCTTCAGAGCTTCTTATTTATATTTTGACAATTTACAATTACACAAGCATTTTAGAATTCAAAACCTGCTAGATGGAATTGACTAGTGACGTTCCTGATCTTTTTGAGCCATCGTTTCACAAAATATCAAAAAGCAACACATTTGCTAACAACAAAACAGATATTCCTCGAGGAATCAATGTTTTACAGATGGATTTTGCTAAAACTTTCACGTGTAGAGAGCAGAATGAAATCCAGTCAACTCACTGGGTTAACAAACAAGTGTCAGTCTTTACAGTTGTGTCGTAGTCCCTAGATGATGATGGTTTTTGCTTTTGTTTCGTATTCTTTCAAACACGAAAAATATGCAATGCATGTTTACCTAAAAACAATTCTGCTCTTGACAATCAGGGTGTATTTCGTGAAGGAGTGGCATCAACTTTGCAAAATCTACTTTTATGGCGCGTCTAAGCAGTTTAAGCAGAAGTTCATGTTGGCAGATATAATAAGGATGGCTGAAATATTTGATGTCGTGGAATGGAAGTTGCGGAAAAGGAACTGTATATGGTATAGGAGGTAATATAAAGGGGATTGCAAAACGGGGCGTGTTAAATGGAAACTCTATTATACTGCTTGTAGACGATCCAAGAAAGCTTAAACAAGACTCTTGTTCAAGACCATTCAAGAGTATTTGATGAAAAAGACATCAGCACTGACGTCATTTTTGTCTTGAATTCAATAGTTTCATTCAAGATATTTAGTTTCTGTCCTGTTCTAAACAAGCCAATTCAAGAGCATTCAATAGTCAATCAGCGTCCGAGTTGATTGCAGGAAAATACAAAACGAGTATGATGGTGTCGTGAGACAGAGCAGCAGTTGTTCACAATAAATATATTTTTATTATTCTTTTCCACATTTATCTGGTATTGAAAGTATGCATTATAATAATAAAAAGCAAATATCCGCACTGGAAGATATTGTTAGTATTATTGTTGATAATATAAACGATTTATGTAGTTACAGTGCTTGCATGCTTATAACTATTGTTAAATTTTGATAAAGTGATATGTACCTATAATAATATTAATTTGAGAATTTAATATACAAGAATATCGGGTGTAGATTAAGGAAGAAGAAATCATCAAATAATATATATATATATATATATATATATATATATATATATATATATATATATATATATATATATATATATATATATATATATATATATGTGTGTGTGTGTGTGTGTGTGTGTGTGACTTTTCTTGCTTCAATAAGACGTTTTG
This sequence comes from Thermobia domestica, assembly GCF_964235325.1. Classification (NCBI taxonomy): domain Eukaryota; kingdom Metazoa; phylum Arthropoda; class Insecta; order Zygentoma; family Lepismatidae; genus Thermobia; species Thermobia domestica. The sequence continues at coordinate 72,144,781 of NC_137470.1, read as the reverse complement.
TCCTGTTATTAATCTGGGGTAATGACAAATAATTACATACAGATTGAAAGTATGCGCGCAAACTGAAGTACCCTGGAAATGATTACATATTATGCATTATAATATATAACAATTATTTTATCACGAAATTTACACGTGGTGTTTTAGAAGTTATTTTTCAATGTAAGAGTTGCGTTCATGCGTACATGTTAATTTTATGAGGTCTTTGCCGTAAGACACAAATGCACGCGTGCAAAAGAAAAAAAACTAAAATCGAGAATGCTATTTAACCGTGTCAAACACGAGCGTAGAAGAGGGCCGACGCGAGAACGCGTCCGTAGGGAGCAGGCGCGTCATTGACGGAGGTTATAGTGCAAGAAACAAGAATAAGAATAATGCATAAATAGGAATTGTAAAACAAACCTTTGATGTCATATTCACTCATTTGAACTCAACTATAACTCTTGTAATGATTTGATAGTGCTAACATTTAACTTCTAAACATAAAATACTTGTTTCCTACATTATACAAGCACGTCCCTCATGATATTCAATAATATTTAGATTATTGTATTATTGTTTCTTACTTTTATTTCTTTAAATTTAAAATACTCTCTGCTTGCTTTATCCTTTGTGTATATGCAAACATCATCACCCCACATTCACAACAGGGCTGCGAGCGGGAGAGACTTCTGAGTGAGGGGAAGTGCGGGCAGTGGAGCGGAGGAACTGCGGTCTCCTGACGTTCAAAAGAAGATTTGAACGTGCAGCGTTGACATCTGTTGTTGGTCAATTTCCAGTAATCTAACGCTTATAAGCAGAATTAAAGAATGAACTTCTGCAATTGAAAATAAAAGAATGTAATACTACATAGCTCATTCTATCAATCAGTTGTCAACATTGGGTTCCCGTCACCACGGCATGGCACGTCCTCAGGTTGCGGATCGAGGAGAAGGCCTCTAGATATAGAAGTTTGCTGCAAATATACTGAATAAGCAATCGCGGACAGACGACAAGGAATGATGCTCTAGCTTGGGGGTTTGGGTAAGGCTAACAACCTCATCCTGTAAAAACAAGAAAGAAAAGAAAAAAGAAAGAAACTTGTTCAGAAATATTCGCAAAAGTCTCGGACAAGGACTGATAACTTGGCACGACCTCACCAAAAGAAAATGGACATGAGCTTTGGAACATGGAATATTAGAAGTATTTACAGAGCAGACGCGTTAAAATCCGTAACGAGTGAGTTAGAGAAATACAGGATGGACCTAGTAGGAGTTCGAGAAGTTAGATGGGAAGGAAATGGATCTGTGAATTCCTGAAATTTTACGGGAAAGAAAATAAAAATCACCCATTAGGAACAGGGGTTTTCGTTCACAAACGAATATGACCAGCAATTAAGCGTGTTGAATTTGTTAGTGACAGACTTTCTTTTATTACTCTTAAGGGTCGGTGGTGTGATATTATTGTTTTAAATATACATGTCCCAACAGAAGATATGGATAACGATATAAAAGACAGTTTTTACGAAGTGGAATGGATATTTGACCAACTCCCGCGATACCATATTAGGGGATTTCAATGCGAAGGTAGGACGAGAGGATATTTTCAAACCGATTATAGGGAACGAAAGTCTGCATAAGGAAAGTAATGACAACGGTGTTAGACTCGTGAACTTTGCAACATTCAAAAACCTACTCGTGAAGAGTGCAAAATTCCCACCTCGCGACGTTCATAAATACACTTGCACCTCACACGACAGAAAAGCACATAATCAAATCGATCATGTTCTAGTAGATAGAAGAAGGCAATCTAGCATAATTGATGTCCGGTCAGTTAGAGAGGCTGATTGTGATACTGATCACTACCTGGTAGCAGCGATAATAAGAGAGAGATTATCGTTGAATAAAGAAATATTCAATGTCCAAAACCGGAGAGATCTAATTTAAAGAAATTAGATGAGAGGCAGGTAAGAGAGGAATATCAGATTGAAGTTTCGAATAGATTCTCAGCTATAAAAGACTCGGAGTGCACTAGTGTTGAGGATACTTGGATTGAAATTGGAGATAGCATTTCAGCAAAAGAAAAATTGGATCAAGCGGAAATACGTAGGAACAAACCATGGTTCCATCAGGAATGCATTAGATTTGCAGAGAAGAGAAAACAGGCAAAATTACATTGGCTGCAAAATCCGAATGGAATAACTGCACAAAATTTCGTAGACATCAGGCGGGAAACTTCCAAAACTTTTAGAATAAAGAAACGCGATTTTTTGAAAGCTAAAATTAAGAAACTTGAAGATAATAGTAAAAATAAAAACATTCGGGACATCTATAAGGGGATCAACGAATTTAAGAAAGGCTATCAACCTCGTGCTTATATTAAAGGAAGCTGACGGAATAGTTCTAACTGATATGGATAGCATCTTAAATAGATGGAAAGATTTCTTTGACGATTTGCTGAACACGCAGCCAAAAACTAATATGCGTGGAGAAAAGGAGATACACTCCGCAGAACCGTATATTCCAGAACCCAACCGAATAGAAGTAGAAACCGCTGTAAAGAAATTAAAGAAACACAAATCTCCGGGTGTACACGAAATTCCGTCTGAGTTAATTTTAGCTGGAGGCGAAAAATTGTGGAACAAGATACACGAACTCGTTCTCCTTATCTGGAACAAAGAAAAATTACCACAAGAGTGGAAATAATCAATCATTTTTCCAATTCACAAGAAAGGCGACAAAACTGACTAATAATTATCGAGGCATTTCTCTTCTGTCAACATCCTATAAAATCCATTCAAATATTCCATTAACAAGGTTGACCCCATACGCAGAGGAAATTATTGGACATTATCAGTGCGGATTTAGACGAAATCGATCAACTATCGACCAAATATTTACCATTCGCCAAATACTCGAGAAGAGGTGGGAATACAATACCCCGGTACGTCAACTATTTATTGATTTTAGAAAGGCTAACGACTCCGTCAGGAGAGAAACATTACACAACGTTCTTACAGAACTTGGAATACCGATAAAGCTAATTAGATTAAATAAAATATGTTTAAATGAATCCCAAAGTAAAGTCTGGGCAGGAAAATCTTTGTCCACGAGCTTTCACGTCGAAAATGGTCTGAAATAAGGAGATGCGTTATCGCCATTATTATTCAACTTTGTTCTGGAATACGCTCTAAGGAAAATCAAAGATAGCAACCAGTGACTCGAGTTGAACGGTATTCACCAGGTTATGGCATATGCTGATGATGCAAATTTAATAGGAGATGACAAGAGAACAATAGAAAGAAATGCAGAGATCTTATTAAACGCTTTCAGGGACATGGGTTTAGAAGTAAATGCGGAGAAAACTAAATACATGGAAGTGCGTCGGGACCGTAATACGGCAAATTGTGGATGTGTTAAAATATTAAATAATACTTTTGATAAAGTGGATACTTCTAAATAACTAGGATCAATATTAACAGACGAAAATCATATTCACGAAGAAATTAAATGTCGACTAAAACCAGGGAATTCGTGTTATTATTCAGTTCAAAATATCTTGTCGTCGCGAATTCTGTCGAGGAATTTGAAGCTTAAAATATATAAAACGATAATCATGCCTGTTGTACTGTATGGTTGCGAAACATGGTCGCTTACTTTGAGAGAAGAACATAGACTGAAAGTATTTGAGAACAAGATCCTGAGACGAATATTCGGACGCAAGAGGAACGGGAATGTCGGAAATTTCATAACGAGGAACTACATAATTTATACGGTTTCCCAAACATTGTTAGGGTCATCAAGTCTAGGAGGCTTAGGTGGGCAAGTTATGTAGCTAGGATGGAAGAAAGTAGAAACGCTTTCGAAGTCTTGACTGGGGAACGACTATTAGTAAGACCTAGGCGCAGATGAGAGGACACTATTAAGATGGATCTCGCAAAGATAGGACTACAGAGTAGAAACTAGTTCCAGTTGGCTAAGAATAAAAGTCACTGGAGAGCTTTTGTGAACACGGCATTGAACCTCTAGGTTCCATAAGCCATAGAGTTAGTTAGTTAGTTAGATGTCTACATCTCTTTTGATCTCTATTTCTTGGAATGGAAATAAACTAACGGAACAGCAAGGTTATGGCTTTCGACGTCATACCAACGAAATGAGAGGTCCATAACCCGTCCCAAGAGATATTTAAGCTAATGCAAAACAATATCAAATTTTAAATTATTTTCAAGACTTCTTTTTAAATACCTATAATCTCTTATTTTTCCCTAGAGTACGGTTTTCCTACCTAGATAAACTGAATGTTTGTAAGAAAAGCGAATAGCTTATCAAAACATACGGTACTTTGTAACATAAGCTACAATCGTAAAATCTTACTTTTTGTATTGTGGGAACCTAAAGGAAATGTTGGAACTGTTTTTCTATTTCAACATTCATCTGTAACACATGCAAAATAGAAAAAGATGAGTATTGTTATTTGCAGTAACGTACCTTCAGATGTAACACTTCTGAAAAACCGCGGCAATATTTTTACTTTGGGGGAGGATGCGTAACTTACCTCGGAAACTGTACTCTCGGAATTTAATTTCGGATATTGTACTTTATGCGCAGAGACATTATTCTCTCAGTCCATTTTAAAGAGGCAAAAGTGAAAACGTGTTGGTTGGTGATTAATTTACAAATGTTTTTGCTAGTATTCATTATTTACTTTCCATAATTTCCATCAGCTATGTATTGCTAAAATTGTTGGTAACTATACGCTCGACCGTTTTCAAAATTATAGCTTATATTCATGATTATACCTCCATTATATCTCTCAATTAAAGTAAATATATGCTGGACTATAAAGATATTAGTTAAGTATATTAAGTATACTCCCATATATCATCGTTGGTAGGTTTGTAGCATTAGGTTTTATTAAAATACTTTCTCAATACTAGTGAATCTGAGACCTGTTCGATACGGAAGCATTTTGTGGACGATTTCTTATAAGAAAAATCTTATCATTACCCTATTTTGTAGAGAACTATGTTAAGTAATTGCAAACTAATGTATATACAGGGTTATTATAAATGATTGAAGCAATTTTATAAATTCACTGTAGCTCTAGTAATTGAGATATTGTAACAAAACTCTACAGTAACGTAGAAAAACTCAAAAAGTTTTGTTTGTTGCAGGTGTACTTCAGATATCTTCCACGAGAGCACAGCAGTGAGGCAAGATGGCCAAGAAAGCATTTCTTGTCAGGGCCTCCATTGATATCAGATCTAATTTCTGCCGGGAGCTGTCGATCGTCGAAAGTGTAACACCAGCTTCAGTTCTTGGATAGTAACACAGTTCTGTGACCAAAATGATGCCCGGGGCATTTTGGTCGTTTTTTATAGATTTTGGGGCGTTGAGTCCGAAAATAAAGTCAGAATTTGCCCATCACGTCACGCTTTCCAAAAAAAAAATATTATTATTATTATCCTAGAGCCGCCGAATAGAGATTTCAAAAGATTAATATACTTTCACGTTAGTAGCCCTGGTGACGTCCCTAATTGTCACAGAGACATGAATGATACCTCGTTGGAAAGCTTGTAGAACACAGATTTTACCGGGGTATAACTCACGTTCCTCCGTTCCATGCCCTTAGAAGAAGAAGAAGAAAATGGTTTTCCTTTCTTTTACGCTTTGGGCTCTTGCAATCCTGAGTGTTGGCTTACGCACGAAAAAAAAGTCACATGTAGACCAGGCATTGGGTCCAAACCATAAAAAATGAGTGGCGTAGATCCAATGGCAAGGGGGAAAAAATTCGAAACCTCGACCTTAGTATGGTCACCTAGTATTTCTCAACCACCACCATTTTTCCTCCGTTTGGGAGCCCTGGCGGCGCCAAACTGTCATAGGGAAATGAATGATACCTCGTTTGAATCTTTATGAAACACAAATTCCAACAAAGTATCACTCTTGCCCCGCCGTCTCATACCCTTAAACAAAGAAGAAAACCGTAACAGTGTTGCCAAAGCTAAAAAACACAATTTGAGAATTCTTGCATTGCCTAAGGATTATGCTGGTCTATTAGGATCTCGATTGAAATAAAAAATAACCACTTGCACCAGGTGCAACGTTTTCTTGGTACCGGTCTCGTGAAAAAGGATTCATCTAAAAACAGTATAAAAGCTGTCCTCCTGCATAACTGCAATACATATGCATCTCTTGCAATTGGCCACTCCACTCACGTGAAAGAAACGTATGAGTCCTGGAGAACATAAGAAACAGTCTAAAAGCTGTGCTACGTATTAGTACTGGAGAAAATAAAGTATGAAGAACAGCTTATTAGCAGGTGGTTGGTATGTGATGACTAAAGTGCTCTCTATGTTATTGGGACAACAAGCGGGTTATATTAAATATCCATGTTTCCGATGCTTATGGGACAGTCGTGACAAAGAAAGTGATTGTAGCTTAAAACAGTGGCCAGAAAGAGATGCTCTCCAACCTGGAGTGGCAAATGTTATGAGGGAGGGCCTAATTTCTGCTAATAAAGTTCTGCTACCACCGCTGTACATCAAGTTAGGTCTTGTAAAGCAATTCAAGAATGTTCTCCTTAAAGATGGTGAATGTTTCAAGTATCTGTGCTCCAAGTTTCCAGGTTCATCAGAGGAAAACTGAGGAAAGGCATTTTGGTTGGACCTGATATAAGGAAGTTCGTCGCCGACCCTCGTTTCCTTGAAAGTATGAATGGCACTGAAAAACAAGTTTGGATTGCTTTCGTAGAAGTTCTTCTTGGGCAACTTTAGAAATTACACGGAAATTGTGCAAAATAAGTTGGAAGTTTTCAAAGTTCTTGGTTGTTCCATAAGTTTAAAGATCCGTTTCTTGCATTCTCATGGTGATTAATTCCCCAAAAACTTGGGAGCTTACAATGAAGAACACCCGGAAGTAGAATACAGGCTGGATAGACGGCTGAGTCAGCGAAAAATCATCTTGTTTTCCTAGAATTCGATTTTTTTCCCGAGAATTCGAAGGCAAGTTTCAACAGGCCTTTAGTTGTTATGCTCATAGCCTTTTAGGGCTACCACCAGGAGGCCCGTGGGAAAATTTTGGTTCTGGGAACCCGCTGTTGCTATGCTCATAGTCTTGACGCCTACCAGTTATAGAAACAAGATGATACATAAGTGTTCTCGTCGTGTATTGGCTAGTTATTTGAACCCCCGTTCCTCCTGGAAAGCCGAAGAGCATAAGCGATTTAGCCCCTAGGTCCTATTCCCACGAAATGCCTGTAGGTTATGAACCGAAGGCGTGATTTTGATGATCGAAGCTTCTCAGCAGATTGTATGAAATTGGTCTTAGTTGCTATTATCACGATCGAAGCTTCCCAATTGATTGGTCTTCGTCTTTTCGTTTTGTATTGAATAGCTATTTTGCATAGCATTGGGTAGCTATTTTGGACCCCCTTAGCCCTCTGGCAAAGAGTATACTTATATATATATATATATATATATATATATATATATATATATATATATATATATATATATATATATATATATATATATATTGGCGTTAGGCCCCCTATAGCGTAGCATCCCAGACAGCACAATGCACGTACAGTATCCGTATAGTACATGTACAATTGCACGGATGCAACATGTGCATCATCTGTATAAATGCACGCCTGTACATGTGATGCACATATACATGCCAGGTCCTATTCAACATCTTCACGTGCACAGAACATGTGCAACGTACACCTCCTGCACAAGTGATTTACACCTACCGCGCAGGTGATTTACAAGTAGCACGTATTCGATTTACATGTAGTTCACAGGTGATTTACATGTAGGACAGCGGTGATTTACACGTTGCACACAGGTGATTTACATGTAGGACAGATATGATTTACACGTAACACACAGGTGATTTACACGCAGTTCCCAGGTGATTTACATGTAGGATAGAGATGATTTACACGTAACACACAGGTGATTTACACGCAGTACCCAGGTGATTTACATGTAGGACAGAGGTGATTTACATGTAGGACAGAGATGATTTACACGCAGTACCCAGGTGATTTACATGTAGGACAGAGGTGATTTACATGTAGGACAGAGATGATTTACACGTAGCACATAGGTGATTTACACGCAGTACCCAGATGATTTACATGTAGGACAGAGATGATTTACAAGTAACATACAGGTGATTTACATGTAGGACAGAGGGGATTTACACGCAGTACCCAGATGATTTACATGTACGATAGAGGTGATTTGAAGCAGTACCTAGATGACTTACATGTAGTGCACAGGTGATTTCCTCGTAGTACAGAGGTGATGTAAAAGCAAATTCGAGATGCAACGAAAAAAGGAAGTTTATATATTTGGTGTCTTACGCAGTAACACAATCTATAACTGCAAAGACATTACCTTCAAAGTATATAACAAGTAACTAATAATTGTCAGTGAGAATTTTAGTTTTGGAGTTTATTATTTGCAACGAGCAAAGCTTTAGGTAGTATCTTTGACATGTTTGCCAAGTAATAAATAACGCAACATATTCTACTGTAATCGGTCACGAAAATAATTTTGTAAACCTATGAACTGTCTGACAGTAGTTACATCAGTACAATGCTGCCACCTGTTGATATTGTATCCTAGCTCAGTGGACGTTATGGAGTTTTTACAATCATTCAGCTGTTATTCGTCGAAAAGTCTCTATAACACCGCCTGGAGGAAAAACGACACCTACCAAAAAAGGAGGTTGCTTTCTGTTGATGAGAATGAGAGTAAAAGAATGAAAGTAAAAGTATACACTTGCACGGTATTATGGACGTCTTATACACACGTGCAGTAGCCGTGCAAATACCCATGTGCACACAACGGCTTAAGCACCGGTAATTTAAATGTGCTTCATCCACGCAAATGCACATGTGCACATCCACTGCTCAAGCATGGGTTATGCACATGCGCTGCATCCACACAAAAGCACATGTGTATATAACGGCTACAGCACGGTTTATATGAATGTGTGCTTCATCCATGCAAATGCACATGTGCACATAACGGCTTAAGCACGGGTTACGTACGTGCGCTGCATCCATGCAAATGCACATGCGTACATAACGGCTTAAGCACGGGTTATATAAATATGTGCTTCATCCATGCAAATGCACATGTGCACATAACGGCTTAAGTACGGGTTCCGTACGTGCGCTGCATCCACGCAAATGCACATGTGTACATAACGGCTTATGCATGGGTTACGTGCGTGCGCTGCATCCACACAAATGCACATGTGTATATAACGGCTACAGCACGGGTTATATAAATGTGTACTTCATCCATGTAAATTCACATGTGCACATAGCGGCTTTAAGCACGGGTTCTGTACTTGTGCTTCATCCACGCAAATGCACATGTGTATGTAACGGCTCAGGCACGGGTTATGTAAATGTGTACTTTATCCATACAAATGCACATGTGCACATAACGGCTTAAGTACGGGTTCCGTACGTGCGCTGCATCCACGCAAATGCATATGTGTACATAACGGCTTAAGTACGGGTTCCGTACGTGCGCTGCATCCACACAAATGCACATGTGTATATAACGGCTACAGCACGGGTTATATAAATGTGTACTTCATCCATGCAAATTCACATGTGCACATAACGACTTTAAGCACGGGTTCTGTACTTGTGCTTCATCCACGCAAATGCACATGTGTATGTAATGGCTTAAGCACGGGTTATGTAAATGTGTACTTTATCCATGCAAATGCACACGTGTACATGCACGACTTAATCACTGGTTATGTACGTGTGCATAACCCACGCAAATGCATATGTGCACATACACGGGTTATGTATGTGTGCTTCATCCACGCAAATTCACGTGTACGGCTTATGTACGGGTTATGTATGTGTTCATCATCCACACAAATGCACATGTGCAAATGTACGGCTTATGCATGGATAGTGCACATGTGTCGTACACGTACGTGTTGTCTGGGATATGGATATATCGTTCGAATCTCTTCATTTCGAAGCACTATAACGCTTTAAAGTGTTCAATGCTCTCTTTCTCTCTCTCTCTCTCTCTCTCTCTTTTATTGAGAATCTAATCCGGACAAAAGTGGTATTAAAACGTAAATAACAAACATAAAAATAAATTTAAAAAATACAGCATCACATTATTATTATTATTATTATTATTATTATTATTTTGGGGGAGTAGCTTCGTTAACTTACGATATAAAGATTCTGTACACAAACATTTACTTTGGTTGGGAGCCGGGATCGAATTTGGTACTTCATTATTTTAGAGTTGAACTAATCCTTGCATGAAAAAAAAAGAATTTTACGTATATAGTACTTCGCATTGATTTTCGTTTCATGACAGAAAAGATCGAATTAACTTAATGTCTTAAAATATTTAATGCTTTCTCATCGAGAGTCGAACCGGATCCTAAATATGCTTTTATTTTGAAAACTCTCTCACCGGAATCGAACGCAAGACCAGTACTTTACGATTTAGAGTTGAATTAATCCTTGCATGAAAAAAAGAATGCTTTCTCACCGAGAATCGAGCCCGGACCCCTAAGAATCGTGGTCCTTCGTAAGTGTATGGTATATGTATAAACAAGATGAAACATGATTTTCTCTTCGTCATACTCTTCCTTTATCGTGCATGCGTGCACAGATATCTGTATGCATAGTGTCATTAGTCTCTGTTGATCAGCTACTGAAATAACATGGCTATGCAAATCATAAGTTACTTTATAATATTTCAAACTCTTATTAAGTGGAAATATTTGTTTTCATAGATTTCGAACATAATTGAACATAGAAACGTAAGCAAGATTTCATTTAAGCAGACGATTAGAAAAACACGAATTGTGGAAGATCAAGAATGGAACTGCGACCGAATTCTGTATCTGAAAGGACACCATTCCAACAAATGCCAGAATTACCATATATTAGTGCATATAAATGTTTTGCCTCTCAATATAATCAGTATTGTACAAAGGAATTACATTTAAGAACATTCGAACATTGGCCTGTTTCATCAAATCAATGTCCGGATCAATTAAGTGATGCTGAATTTTTTTTTACACGAACAAAAGAGACCAAACTATATGCTTCTATTGTGCTGGTGGATTAAAAGATTGGACTGATAACGATATTCCATGGATAGAACATGCGAAATGGTTTCCTAATTGTCCATGTTTTCACCTTAAGAAGGGATATGCGTTTATTAAACGAATACTGGAAAAGAACTCTGATATGCAAGTATTTCGTAGTGCTCCGAATGACGATATTCATAAAAATATTAGTAAGAGAGTTGCAATAAGGAACTTACCTTTCAATATAATACAATTTGAAGTAAAAATTTGAATAAAGTTCCATTACGTACTTTTTTCTTTGTATATAACTGTAAAAAGTATATGTACATATTCTAAAGTTATGAAAACAATATGTATTTATACAAATAATTTACGTATGTGATATTATGTATATCCTTCAGGGTTTTTATTGAAATATGATAGGATTTTTAAATTAGTATACTAGTAGTATAGTTTAAATTAGTATGTTGGTGTTATTCCGATACTTCTCTTTTAGGAATTAAGAAACTTCATTTAGAATGGTTGATCTGAAAAGAAACCGTACGGACGTCTTTTTTACTAAGGAAACGCTGTACACTTATCTCTATTGTAACAGTCTTTAGTTCGATCACAGTACAACGTACATTTACGGTGAAGAACATTGTGTTTGTAGATTTTTTGAATTTATCAGAAAGTCCACACGGCGTGAGCCGTGATCGAATGAGGGATCCAAAAGTACTGGATGTAAACCCTCTACCACTGAGCCACCATACTCGTCAAACCTAAAATGTAATTGGTTTGTACATAATGTAAAGACCCCACGGAAAAATAAAGATCGAATCGGATTTATGATAATCAGTGTTACCACCAGAAATAATTTCTTTCATTTCAATTTGAAAAGAATTAAAGAGATGACAGAATTTATTTCGGAACGGTGAATTGTTTTTAAAGAATCCAGTTTCCGATCTTAACATTTTGAGTGTTGATTCTCGAAGTATTCTCAAAAATATTTTTACGTCTTGTCTCTTTTTGAAAATGTAAGTACAAAATGTATGCCCTGATTTTATCTAGAAGTTATCAGCATCTTTTGCTTTATTAGTATTACACCCGCACTAATCACTAAAGCATCAAAATTTCAATATTTTGATTGTTGATTCTTGAAGTATTCTCAAAAATCTTTTTCGTCTTATCTCGTTTTGAAAATGTAAGTACAAAATGTATGCCCTGATTTTATCTAGAAGTTATCAGCATCTTTCGCTTTATTAGTATGACACCCGCACTAATCACTAAAGCATCAAAATTTCAGTCAGTCAATTAGACGGACAGACATAGCCCTTTCATGTGGCTTCCCGTTGCATTACATAGTCTGGAAGTCAATCTTCACATTGCGTTGTTGTGTGAAAAAAAGACAAGCATACAATGGAAGATTACGAAGATGATTGTATGTTAATTCCTTGTTTTATCACATTGCATGAAGAAAGAGACAGAGAAAGTATATATATATGTGTGTTTGTATGTGTGAAAGAAGAAGAAGAATGCAATGTCATAACATTTGTAGCTGCGATATATCGTTTCTGAGAAGTGTGATTATAATAATCTGTATTCGTTCACAGAGCACGACGATGTTACGCAGACCAGCGGGAAAGACTAAAAGAAGTTTTTTTTATTACTAGTTGTCGTGCACTGCGGCAGAGTGCATGTAGCCCCTAGTTCAACCTCCGGACAAGAAAACTTATAATGAACAACATCGTGTCCGTGAGTTTTCATGGGTTACTCACACATTCTCATTCTACTAATTATTCAATCATTCATTTGTCTTAATCACGCGTCTCCCTTAGCATAATGGGCATAAACGTGGTAAGTTAAACTGAAATATTTTCTTACGCTTCGAGCGTAATATGTGAGCGTGTGTGGGGGGTCAGTGGTAAAGCAACAACTTATTCTTTCAGATGGCTAGTTACTGTAGTAGAGGAATGTTCCGCAACCCAGTGCATGCGGTCCCTAGTTCGACCTCCGAACAAGTACGCTTATAATGAAAAACATCGTACACTACATGTAGTTTTTCAGACATAAGGCGTACAAGATAATTTTTGAATGAAATATAATTATTGAATCTTGAATCAGGGATTACAAAATTTTTCGAATGCCCCCCTCCTAAATCGACTTTTCGTATTTTTTAAGGGAATAAGATCATCACAGTGAGTTAAGTGATAATCTGGATCTGGCTACAATTTATGTAGTTGTCCACATATAAGACGTACACTCAGCATCAAAAAAATTGCGACAGCTAACGCCGTGCAGCTAGCCACCCAATATACACCTTCTTATCCCATAATCATGTCTGGTAAAGAGACTCCCTCTCTCTCCTCCTTTCTTCTCTCCTATACTAAAATTAGCTAACAACATGAACGCAATTCTAATTTCAAACTACACATGTATTAGTATCGATAAAATGAAATAATAAAACCGAGACGAAACAAGATTCATAAGTTTATTTAGGGAGAAAGTGAAACATACAATGAAAAATTGAAACCTATGGATGTCTATTACACAGGGGTTCAGAAATGAGGTACAGAAAGAGAGAGAGAGAGAAGGCGAGAGAAGAAGAAAAATAAAAGAGAGAACAGATAAAAATGTGGAATTATAAACTTCGTAAGAAAAGAACCTAACATTATAAAGTCCCGTTACCAGAAATCCAACAGTAATATAGAAATAACGTTTGTTTTTATATCTTTTTTCAAGACTATAGAGGATGCTTGAAACATTCATTAAGTCACTCTCAGAAAGGATTGCATACTCAATTTCTAGTAGAACTATAGATCTCACAGGCACATCTAAGATAATTTCAACAGTTTAACACACATGCTTTCCTTTCGCGTGGTTCGGTTGTAAATTCGGTAGTGTTCAATGGACTAACTTATGCAAGCTACATTCTTATAAACCCAACAGGTAGCGTAGGTCATATCTTCTATTCCAGACTACTGATGCAAAGTGAACATTTAAAAATGGAAAAAAGGAAGGAAGAAAGAAAGATAAAATTGAGGGAATGCTATTTTACGGGTAAATTTTTTTTATCAGAAATATCCTATATTAAAAGTCCAAACCGTATCATAATGAAAAGTTACAAATGTTCAAATGGAAAATTGGTTGTTCCTTATAGATGTAGCAGAACTTGTATGTTTCAAATTTCAATGTGAATAAATCACATTGAATTGTAAGATGGAAACAAATTTGTGTCGAAGTAGTATAAATAATTTTTTGTTTTCAAATAACCAAAGAGGTTGCCATTTTCTAGCCTTTTCCGAAGATTTATTTGTTCCGAACATCCAGCATCACTTTCATCTTTTGCGAATATAACGTTGTTATTAGCACAGATACAATGAACACGCTAGACCTCAAACGGAATATAGTGTCAGTCGAATGATGTTGGTTAGCTTATGGACCACTAGTGGGTCGAGGATTCAAAGTAGTGACCCGGTAATTCGACTGAGATTCGGTAACCCATATGATAAAAAAGATATTTTGCTTATTCCTTGCGTTAAACAGTATTTCTTTCAGAGATGCCCAGGACTGGAGTTGTTATGCCCAGAACACGAAAAACTCGACGCTGAAGTTGCCAGTTAATTATATTCTCCAGACCAGGTGTATCGGTCTCTTGCTCTGTTTTAATTTTGGAACACGTACACGCATATGAAATGAGTGTGTACGTGAGAGAGAGGGGGAGAAGTGAAAGATGCAACGACAGGATAGGGAAACGTCAAGAAAGAGAGAGAGAGAGATAAAGAGAGAGAGAGGGGGGGACGAATATAAATATGAAACATACTTATCATTGCAGTGTATGGTGAGGAACGCACACACTGTTTACTCGAATTCTCGCCAGTGATGCTTTGTAAGTTCTCCAACAGGAGATAAATCTTTGTTTGCAGCCCTTATTTTATGCGAAAAAGTTAAACTACCTGACGGGGAATCGAACCCAAATTTTCCGGTTGGAAGTCTGGTACTTTACCACTACACCACCGATTGCTTTACCCAAACTTTGTTCAGCAAATGCTGTAATATTTCTTTCTGAGAACGATAACACGAAAAGTATTTACTGCAGATCAATGAAGTGTTTCGAATGTCCTGCTAAATTCGTTACCCTTTCGCAACCAACATTCGTAAATCGTCTCTATGATAAAGGTCTTGGCTTCCACATTTTAAAACATTACATGTGGAATATGAGATGTCGATTCTTCACTATCTCTTTGTAAAAAATGCAACTTTGGCGGGAACAGGATTCGAACCCATGCTGGACAGATTTATTAAGCATAACTCCATTATGTTACCGCTACACTATCATGTCACCTGATACTATGAGGCAAATATTACTTACTTAAGCTTGATCTTTGGAACGATCAAGCTTCTTCCTGTAAGGTTATTTGCAGCTAAGTGCACAACGAAATTAATTTATTCGACGACTTGGAGAGAACTTAGTGCCCACTAATAAAGGAAACCACATTCAATCCAGGAAAAAATACAGAAATAAAAACATATTATGCAGTAATTTCGCCGTGCAAATTCAAAAGTACGCGAATAATAATAATAATAATAATAATAATAATAATAATAATAATAATAATAATAATAATAATAATAACCTATATTATAAAATTGAAAGTGACTGTGACTTATAGTCTCTTAAACGACTCCACCGATCTCGAACAAATATTCCACATAGATAATGTTCGTACATGGAAGTATTTTTATCTATTCATTTTGATGTTACTTAGGGGACGGGGAGGACGGAAAAATATAAAAAATAAAGAAAACTTAATAAGTTTTAAATCAAGCGACCAATCTGCATGAAATTTTCAGCATATATTACGTTTGTGCAGTGGAATTATTTTAATCATCTCACTTTGATGGCGGAATGTAGGGAAAGAAGAGGACGAGGAGATATACAAAAATCAATGTAAATAAAAATAAAAGTGATCATGTTATTGAGTTAACAAGTCTTGAACCACCGGAGATCTGCATCAAATTTTCAACATGGATGAAGTTATAGCCTGGAGTGGTTTTCATCATATCACTTTGACGGTAAAACTAAGGGGAGGGAAGGGGAGGGAAAAGTATATAAAAATAAATAAAACTTAATAACTCTTGAACCACGCGACCTATCTCGATCAAATTTTTAACATAGATGAGGTTTGGGCCTGATGTGGTTTTTATTATTTCACTTTGACGCTAGAACTTAAAGAAGGGGAATGGGAAAGGGAGATATATAAACATAAATAAAATTTAATGTCTTGAACCACCGTACGAATCTGGATACAATTTAGAACCTAGATGAAGTACGAACCCGAGACGGTTTTCCTCATATTATTTTGATGGTGTAACTAAAAGAAGGGGGAAGGATAGCAACATTTAAAAGAGAATTTGCGGTCAATTGATGCTAGTAATAATAATAATAATAATAATAATAATAATAATAATAATAATAATAATAATAATAATAATAATGATGATGATGACTATTATTGAAATACTTTTGAACTTGCAGGGCGAAATTAATTCATAATATGTTTTTATTTCTGTAATTTTTCCTGGGTTGTATGTTGTTTCCTTTATTAGTGCGCACTAATTCCTCTCCAGGTCGTCGAATAAATGAATTTCGTTTTGCACTTAGGAGCAAATAACCTTACAGGAAGAAGCTTGATCGTTCCAAAGATCAATGCTAAAGTAAGTAATATTTGCCTCCTAGTATCAGGTGGCATGATAGTGTAGTGGTAACGTAATGGAGTTATGATTAGTAAAGCTGTCCAGCATGGGTTCGAATCCTGTTCACGACAGAGTTGCATTTTTTACAAAGTGATAATGAAGAACCGACATCTCATATTCCACATGTAATGCTTAAAAATGTGGAAGCCCAGACCTCTATCATGATAGAAACGATTTACGAATGTTGGTTGCGAAAGGCCAACGGATTTGCCAGGACATTCGAAACACTTCATTGATATCTCTCTCTCTCTTTTTCTCTTTTTATCTCTTTCTTGATGTTTACCTATCCTGTCGTTGCATCTTTCACATCTCCCATTCTCTCTCACGTACACACACACTTCATATGCGGGTGCGTGTTCCAAAATTAAAACGGAGCAAGAGACCGATACACCTGGTCTGGAGAATGTAATTAACTGGCAACTTCAGCGTCCAGTTTTTCGTGCTCTGGACATAACATCTCCAGTCCTTGGCATCTCTGAAAGAAATACTGATTAAACGCAGGGAATAAGGAAAATATCTTTTTTATCATATGGGTTACCGAATCTCAGTCGAATTACCGGGTCACTACTTTGAATCCTCGACCCACTAGTGGTTCATAAGCTAACCAACATCATCCGACTGACACTATAATCCGTTTGAGGTCTAGCGTGTTCATTCTATCTGTGCAAATTACAACGTTATATCCGCAAAAGATGAAAGTGATGCTGGATGTTCGGAACAGATAAATCTTCGGAAAAGACTAGAAAATGGCAACCTCTTTGGTTATTTGAAAACAAAAAATTATTTATACTACTTCGACACAAATTTGTTTCCATCTTACAATTCAATGTGATTTATTCACATTGAAATTTGAAACATGCAAGGTCTGCTACATCTATAAGGAACATCCAATTTTCCATTTGACATTTGTAACTTTTCATTATGATACGATTTGGACTTTTAATATAGGATATTTCTGATAAAAATTTACCAGTAAAATAGCATTCCTTCAATTTTATCTTTCTTTCTTCCTTCCTTTTTTCCATTTTTAAATGTTCACTTTGCATCAGTAGTGTGGAATGGAAGATATGACCTACGCTGCCTCCTGGGCTTATTAGAATGTAGTTTGCGTCGGTAAGTCCAATGAACACTACCGAATTTACAGCCGAATCACGCAGAAACAAAGCATGTGTGTTAAACTTTTGACATTATCTTAGATGTGACTGTGAGATCTACAATTCTGCTGGAAATTGAGTATGCTATCCTTTCTGAAAGACTTAATGAATGTTTCAAGCATCCTATATATATTCGAATAGTTCTGAAAAAATATATACAAAAACAAACGTTATTTCTATATTACTGTTGGATTCTGGTAACGGAACTTTATAATGTTAGGTTCATTTCCTACTACGTTTGAAATTCCACATTTTTATCTATTCTCCCTTTTATTTTTGTTCTTCTCTCGCTTTCTCTCTCTCTGCCCCTTTTCTGAACCTCTATGTAATAGACATCCATTGGTTTCAATTTTTCATTGTGTGTTTCAGTTTCTCCCTAAATAAACTTATGAATCTTGTTTCGTCTCGGTTTTATTATTTCATTTTATCGATACTAACACATGTGTAGTTTGAAATTAGAATTGCGTTCATGTTGTTAGCTAATTTTAGTATGGGAGAGAAGAAAGGAGGAGAGAGAGGGGGTCTCCTTACCAGACACGATTATGGGATAAGAAGGTGTATATTGGGTGGCCTAGCTGCACGGCGTTAGCTGTCGCAATTTTTTGATGCGGAGTGTAGAAGAAAATTTTTGATTCAAAATATATTGGATCTTGGATCAAATTATCACAAACTTTTTGAACGTACCTCTAAATTGAGTTTTCGTATTTGCTACGGAATAAGAACATCATTCTCTGTTAAGTGATAGTTTTCGCAATCATTGAGACATCATGCCCTTCGTAAGAGAGAGAGAAAGAGAGAGATGAAATATTTCAGTTTAACGTCCCACAATTATGCTCCTTACGCTAAAGGAACACATGTTTAAGAAAAGTGGTGGAATATAATGTGAAAAGAGAGAACCCCGAAAAAAGAGAGTGTGATATTGCCCACAATAAATTTACTTCCTCGGAGGTCGAACCAGGGACTCTAAGCACCAGAGATAAGTACACTTTAATATTCAGACGTTCAAACCACAGTATAAATGTAGTGATTGTTTTGTGTCCTCATATACGAACATTCATCCCTTTACTTATTTAATATAAATAAAATAAAACGGTTTATCTGTCTGTTTGTATGTCTATCTAATGTATGTGCTCTGGGATCACCAAAGATGATTATTTTAACATTGAACAATACTCCCATAGTAGAACGAAGAAAAAATGGGAGGAAACGGTAGAGCCCCGAGAAAACCCACGAGCACAGTGTTTGTCCAGTACAAAGTCCATACGGTTCGAAGTGGAGTCGAATCAAGGACCCTTGAGTTTTCGTATTTGTCACGGAATAAGAACATCATACTGAGCTAAGTGATAGTTTTCACAATCATTCAGACATCATATCCCATCGTAAAAAGAGAGAGAGAGAGAGGGAGAGGGAGATGAAATGTTTTAGTTTAACGTCCCACAAATATGCCCCTTATGCTGTAAAACGGACGATATTAGTGTCGAATACATATTTTTCCTGGCCGATGGTTTTTATTGATATTGGTGCATTAGCATTGTATTTGCAAAGTGGTAATGTATGTTTAACATATAAAGGAATTTAGATTAATTTATCTGGACGTAACATGCACGATCTTGAATTTATTAAATTGATATGTTCATCGTAAGTGTATAAGACATATGTAAATAAAATGAAACATGATTATTGTTATTAATGAAATGAACAACAGTTTTCCAAGTGTGTTTTTTTTATAAGAACGGCTGTGTGAACATTGCTGATGAAAGATTAAAATTGGAAATGAACGTATTTTGCAAAGAAAAACTCATAGATTTAGTCATGTTTGATTTATTTGATAGTGTGCAAACACAATCAAGGTATCGATATGTAATATGGCAACCCGACTTGAAAGCACGTGCTGCTAACTTAGTAGAACAAAAATGGTTGGCATTTCAAAAGTTGCATTCTTTACGGGACACCCTTTATTATTTCCTTCTAACTTTCTCGAAAACTACGCATAAGATTTTATACTAACACATGTAATTTCGATCACCTCTACGATATTTACCTATATTAGACAATTGGCAAGCCTACCAGAAGAGACACGGCTTCCAAATGACAATGTCCTTCTTCAGACTCTTGTGCTTTATGATACAAACGTATGGCATTCACACGTCCTAGATAAAAAGCGTCACGAGGATTCAACGATGTTTTCTTTGTGTACGGATGATTACTAACATACTTTGGAATGGCGAATGACTTCATTTGCACTCTTGTGAGAGAATATTTGGCTGTTGTTGATTCTAGAAGTTTGTTTTGTGCTAGTTTTATTCTCGAAAATGTTTATACATGTCCCAGTTTTTAGTTTTACGTTCCACAATTATTCCGGTTATTCTAAAAGAGACGGTAATGATGAGAATTGAATTAAATGATGAAATGAACGGGAAACGGAAGTACTCCGAGAAAACCCCACAAGCACAGTGTTTGTCCATCAGAAAGTCCACACGATTCGAGCTGTGATCGAATCAGGGACCCCCCAAAGTACTGATTGTAAACCCTCTACCACTGAGTCACCACACTCCTCAAACCTAAAATGTAATAGGTTTGTACATTTTGATCCCCGGAAAAATAAAGATACGTCCCACAAATATGCCCTTTCTCGGTAAGAGGTATCAGCGTATAGAATTAAAAGATTCTTATTTGTTCACGATGGGATGAAAGCATGAATTTCACAATAAGCTGTAGGTCTTTTCATCACAGCAAACGAACAATAGTGCAGTCGCTTGGTATTATCTGTCAGGAAAGTAAATGTACACCTATTTTTCGAGTCTGGCATTCCTGCGCTCCATCCGTGGAGATTATGAGAATTAAATCAATCAAATGTTTACAGAGGGGCAAAAAGAAAAGTTTAATCTGAATAAGACATTGCAGAGGGGCACAAGCTGTGAATACGAATAGTGCATGGTGTAAATAAAGTACGACACCGAAAGAGAAAGCCAGAAACAGCTGTTAAAAGCAGAAAAAAGAGAAAGAATTGTCGAAGTGGGAACATAAAACACAAATACAATAAATACGCCGACAACTAAACTTTCACCACGCCCTGATCTTGGTGTAGTGGTTAAGGTGCTGGCTCACAAATGCGAAGGACGCCAGTTCGAATCTCCGGCAAGGTAGTTTTTAATTTTTTTGTTAATAATACATACAGCTCATGAGAGATGGTAGAAGAGGTCGTATTTAGACTTTCGTAGCAATTATTATTGGTAACGTTTAGTACTGATAATACCTTTTGTCTTTGCGTATTGCTTTTATTCTTTTCTTCATTTCCAAAGAGAAGAATATCCGAACAAATGCCACCAAAATTCCTCTTATTTTGAATGTAAACGCCATTTGCAATTAGTAAAGAATAAAAATTGAACGTTTCGACGTAGCTGCAAAAAGTAAAAAGAAAAACATGGAAGTGGAGGGGTTCGAATCCATACTCATGGTTATTAAAATACAATTTCTACATGTCTTACACTTCTCGACCACGTTTCTACATTAGCAAGTAAGAGGCTTGTGTTTAGGTTAGGCTGGTCAATACATTTTGCAAAGAGGCCCGGTTTAACACAGCACAGGTGCGAGAAGGGAGTAAAACACTTTTTCTCTCTCCCTCTGTGTGTCTATTTAACCTTTCAGAACACTAAGCTAGTAGCTGTCTACAAACAAACAAGTAATGCAAAGCATTTTGTATCCTGCAATACGCCATGTATTAAAATCCGACAGGAGTTTCAGTATCTAACCAGAAATTGCATGTATCTAGCTACTGGAAACTAAGGTATGAAGAATTGTATTGTGTCTTATCCAACCCTGCAAACCACTGAATATCTAAACAGCTTTCGTTAAATCCAAGTTGTAGTACTCACAGTTACATCCATTTGTGTCTATATGATCGTGTTACTAAACCTTACTGTATGATAGCATTAGCAAGTCTTTCTCTGCTCTCCCGTAAAGTTGTGATACGATCTTCTACAGGATACAGAACCAATTATCAATTTAACCAAGTTGATGTATTACTAAACATCTGCTTCCGCTTCTGTCAACTCTGGTTGATGTCGTTGACGCGACATATTTGCTTTTTTATACCCCTTTCTTCGTTTACTGAACTAAACAGTAACTATTCTGAAATATACTACTGCGCATGCCTCGTAGATAAATATTTCTGATGCCAATAGTTTCCGTTTTGTCCAAGGAATGTTCTTTTTCTTATTCCCAGCATGGCCCTTTTATTACATTATATGAAGAGCATGTAGGTCTAAATACCTCATGTATTACATAGAATGTAGGTTTAACTCTTCCAGCAAAGAAGGAACATGTAATCATAGTATTCAACCCACAGAAGTGATAGCTGGCAATACAGTGGTCGTAATCCCTAACGACAGAGGTGGTGAGCGTTGCCCTCCCCGCTGGTCTAGTGGCTAGCACGTGCGCCTTTGGTGTATGGTGTCCCGGGTTCGATTCTCGGCGGAAGAGTATTTATGATTTTTAACTGTCCTCGATGTTTCTGTGTTCGTGTCCCTGTCGTTATAAGTTATTAGAAAAAGCAAGTTAAAGCACAAGCAAGTAAAATTAGCAATAAGTAAGTTACTGAAACACCTTCGATGAGTCAGTTAAAAAAAAGTGGATAAAGCACTGGCTATTGTTATTATTATTATTATTATTATTATTATTATTATTATTATTATTATTATTATTATTATTATTATTGTTGTTGTTGTTGTTGTTTTACTTACCATTAATGTTGCCTACCTTTATTTGCAATGCAATGTGTTACTAAAAAGCAAATCAATAACACTCCTCGCCATTCACGCTCCCGAACGCGAAATACATGATTTACAGTTCTCTGTGTTAGGGGAAAGCACATTTATTATATTATTCTTTCAAATAACACGTTTCACAAGTTACTTCACTTTCAATGTGTAATTTCACATCATCACTAACAATCATGTTGTTCCTATACGAAAATAATCCTCCTCCTGCAAAAAAAAAAAAAAAAAGCCTGACCGTAGAGAAAGGTCGTGAATCTTCCTTAGGCGGTTAATCGGGTCCAATATTTCAATGAAAGAGGATAAGTCCCTGCACACAAATATTTCAGTAAAAGAGGAAAAGTTACTCAAACTTTCTGAATACCTATTTATGGGCTAAATTTGGTTCCCTTGGAACTTTTTAAGAGTTTGAAGGGCCGCCATTTTGAACATTTTCATCTGATTATTCTGGTTAACGAACTTATCAAGATATTTTAACAATTAATGTTTGTGCCAAGTTTCGTCTCAATCCGCTAAAAATTAGGGTGGTTATGGCATTCACAAATAGCGTTATATATACAGATAGATAGATAAATAGACACACAGAGGGAGAGAGAAAAAGTGTTTTGCTCCCTTCTCGCACCTGTGCTGTGTTAAACCGGGCCTCTTTGCAAAATGTATTGACCAGCCTAACCTAAACACAAGCCTCTTACTTGCTAATGTAGAAACGTGGTCGAGAAGTGTAAGACGTGTAGAAATTGTATTTTAATAACCATGAGTATGGATTCGAACCCCTCCACTTCTATGTTTTTCTGTTTACTTTTTGCAGCTACGTCGAAACGTTTATTTTTTTCTTTACTAATTGCAAATGGCGTTTACATTCAAAATAAGAGGAATTTTGGTGGCATTTGTTCAAATATTCTTCTCTTTGGAAATGAAGAAAAGAATAAAAGCAATACGCAAAGACAAAAGGTATTATCAGTACTAAACGTTACCAATAATAATTGCTACGAAAGTCTAAATACGACCTCTTCTACCATCTCTCATGAGCTGTATGTATTATTAACAAAAAAAATTAAAAACTACCTTGTCGGAGATTCGAACTGGCGTCCTTCGCATTTGTGTGCCAGCACCTTAGCCACTACACCAAGATCAGGGCGTAGTGAAAGTTTAGTTGTCGGCGTATTTATTGTATTTGTGTTTTATGTTCCCACTTCGACAATTCTTTCTCTTTTTTCTGCGTTTAACAGCTGTTTCTGGCTTTCTCTTTCGGTGTCGTACTTTATTTACACCATGCACTATTCGTATTCACAGCTTGTGCCCCTCTGCAATGTCTTATTCAGATTAAACTTTTCTTTTTGCCCCTCTGTAAACATTTGATTGTTTTAATTCTCATACTCTCCACGGATGGAACGCAGGAATGCCAGACTCAAAAAATAGGTGTACATTTACTTTCCTGACAGATAATACAAATTTCAATGAGAATATTTCTTTTCTGGATACCAGAATAAAATTTGGCATAGTTATTTAGATGGTAATACACAATTAAAAAACACCGGGACACAAGTCATATGAGCTTCTATAAAAGGAGGGGAGGGGGATAATGAATGCAATTAAGTTCTTTGGCAGTAGGGTGATAAATAGAAAGTAAAGGGAGTAAAATTAAATAATATGGGAGCATTTACTAAATTACTGCGTTGAATTATTGCGTGTTAAGATAGAATATAGTGTCCCTGGTGGATGAGTGGCTCCACTCGTCGCCTTGCAATGAAGGGGTTCCGAGTGCGAATCCCGGTGGGGACACAAGTGGTTCGGATCCTTCGTTAAACTGTAGGAGCCGTCCTTAGAAGTCATCATCATCCCATGGAAGGCAATGGCAAGACCACCATGGGTTCACGTTGCCCAGGGACCTTCGGGCCAACTACCTGCCCTCGGACAGAACACCCATCATCATCATCATCATCATCATCATCATCAAGTGGAATATTAAAAATAAAATTATATGTACAAAAGTGTGTTTCAAATCTATTCTTTTTTATTTCGAAAATTGCTAAAATAAGAATGTAACCTTAATGAATATTCCTTCCTTCCTTCCTTCCTTTCTTTTTTTTTAAATAAATTGCGAACAATTTTAAAGAGTACTATATTTTAATCGTTCTGTACTAGAGATGGAATGCTGGTCTAAGTCTCATCTATCAATAACTCGCTCACTGTATACATTGTCCATCACAAGAGCATAAGACGGTACACTGCATGTTTAAGCTTTGACATTTGCATTTTTTCATACACATTGTTTTGCAGTGGCAGCAGGTTAATTCTGAACATTTCATTGATACTTCTGGAAGAACTGTCCATAATGGTGTAAGCCATGGTGGGGAATCTGAGACTTTCCATCCCCAGTCGGTAACATCAGGAATGTCAGGCTGACGCTGTAGACACTGTCACCAAACACTGGCTTGAAACATTGTTCTTTTCAAGTGATATCTTAAAGCATATTCAGTACGGGGTATATTTTCAAGGGATCTATTCTTCTGTGTGAAAAGTATCCTTCTGCATTCATTGACTGTTTTTGTTGCGCTGGTTGTGTCATACAGAAGCACTGTAAAATACTGTATCATATCAAAATCATCATCAGATAAAATGAATGAGGTAGACAATCGAATAAAGACGTCTGTTAGTTCTGGCAGTGTCTTCCACACATTCCAAGCTTTAGTTTTACTAACCCCATGAAAAGAAGATACTGTGTCACAACCCGTGTAAGCATGAAAAAACGGCAATGCTTCACAAGTTTCAGGACATAAATTTGGTAACATTTCACAGAGTGAAAACTGTTTTCTGTTTTTCCCAACACCGTATATAAAGTACAAGTTCTGCAAATCGAGAGCCTGCAACTTCTTCAGGGCCGCTGCAGCAATTACTATTACATCCAGGGGCGGATCCAGGGGGGGGGCGATCGGGGCGATCGCCCCCCCCCCAGAAGAGGAAAACTTTCTTATTTTATATATATAAATAAAACCCATTCCAAAGTTCGGTGCCCTTTAAAGTAGCAGTATGACAACCGACCGCCCCCCCCAGAAGTCTGTCCTGGATCCGCCCCTGATTACATCTGAATCTACTGTTGAAATTACAACATTTTTATGGCAACATAAAACTGCATCTTTCACATGTAGAAGAATTCTTGTATCTGCTTCTTCATGTGAACAAGGAGACAGTTGGTTGTTGTTATGGTAGGATCCTTCGCAAATTATGAGGTCTTCGTCAGTGCAAATAACAACCTTACAACCAACTTCCAGTGATTCAATTTCAGAAGCAAGTAAGTGGAAAAGTTGCTTTTTTATTTTCATCAACTTGCAAAAATTTCCTAAATACCCTTGGGAATGGCGTTGTTCTTTTGATTAACATTTTTTCTCCAGAACCTCGTTTCAAACGAGTGTCAGCCTTACGACTTCTTGCCAAGTATCTGTCAAATACTACATTAACTCTATCAAATTTCTGCAGGTGAGATTCTACGGCAGGTCGAAATATTTTGGTTGCAAATTCTCCAAATGTTTTAGATGAACCTGGAGTAAGAGAATGTACAAGGGCAGCATCATCTATAACAATAGCCGAGCAAAATGAAACACTACAGTCATTGTCATGATTCTCACAAACATCTGAAGATAAACAGGTAATAATGTCAGACACTCTTGATGGTTTGCGAAGTTTGCCGAACTCGCTAATGGAGGGAGGATATGGGTGGGTTTCGTGAGAAAAAATGTTGTAACGTCAGGTTGCCTAATCTGACTCGCCACATACAATTTGCATAATATATTTGCGTCCTTTCTAAGGGTTGTTGTTTGGATTTGAAGTTTAGATTTCCCCTTTGTCATTCTGTTGTTAAATAACACTAAATTACACCTTTTAATTATTGAGTGAATTGATGTTTTCCCTTCAATCAACCTCTCTTGTACAAAATTTTCATACAGACATCTTCCAAGATTCCTGGCTTCTCTGAGCGACTTCTCTGTATCTTTTGTTGCACATATTTTGCTAACTGCTGTTGTTAATATATCTTCAAATGGGTTACCATATTTTCTAAAGGAAGCTACAACATCTAAAACGTGTTCCTTATATCTCTTTTCAAAAGCTTTGCTGCTTTCCTTATGCTTTACGTCATTTTCATCACCTGCATCTTCTTCACCATCGAAAACTGAAAACTGTTCTTCAAAGTCAGATATAAATTTTACAACATCTGGCCCTGCAACCATCCATTTCAAAAGTGCAGCAGGTTGTCAAAAAGTCCTATTGAACCACCAATTCCTTTAACTTGTTTGTTATTTTGCTCATGCAAATGGTCATCCGCCATTGCTGAAAATGGTCGATTGCTCTTCTGACTTACGAATTTGCCTTTCATGAATTCTTTATATATAAATGGATGGCGCATCTCCAGTTCTTTCAGTGTTTTGATGAAAACTGGCAACCAGCGGGCATAGTTTTTGTGATCTAAAACAAAAATCCAGGGACACATATCTTCCAGAATAGTTTTGAATTGTACAAAATTTCCTTCACGCACACTTTGTAAGAAAGAGAGCAATAGCATCTGTAGTTCCATAGTTATTGACCAGAAAATAAATTGCGGAGATTCTTCATTGCGTAGATTACACCATTCGTTAAAATCTAAATATGACATTCCTTCAGAGACATTGATATATTTATATGCTTCGTATGCTTCTGTTTTCAAAATATATAGTGCAGCCACTGTTACTTGGTGAGCATAGCGAGCGCGCTTGACGTGAGAGCACGATAGAAGCGATTCAGCTCGTCCAGTTGATGTTACTCTAGCATCAACTAATATATCAGTCCACTTAGATCCTGTAAGCCAACTTCCTATCATATTCGTTACAGCCATTTCAATGTGTAAACCTCCCATCATTACTACAAATTTGTCTTCACCATATTTACTAGGATATTTCCATTGAATCTGTTTTGCCAGGGCATATATTGGTTGGTCTCCAGTGAGGATCGGAACTCCATCATTCAAACAGAGTTTATCAAAAATATTGAAAAGTACATCCATACAGTGTGCTACCACAGCTAGGGATTGCACCTTAACAATGGAAGTAAAACATTATTAGATTTTGGAAGTATAGGTTATTGTCTATGTTCTGATACAAACGCTGACCAAGAAATACGTACATATGAAGAGTCATTGTCACAAGCAGGGTGCGAATTACCGGGGGGGATGAGGGGGATTTTCCCCCTCAATCACATTTTGTTCCCCCTCAAAGAAGTCAGCTGAAGTATCCCCACCGGGGATGCTCGCTTTCCCCCTCAAACGATGCTTAGTATAACTCCAAATTTCACTGATTTTTGCTATTTCTTGTAAATTTAATCTTCTAGCTGTATTTCGAAATGATCGATGTAAACTGTTCAGTTTTGGTCATTTCTACTTACCACCTAATTACCCACTATTTTCAACGTTGTTTAGTAGAACTATATTATTATGACTACGGTTGTTACTTGCAACTGTACCTTCGTACCCTTCAGTTCGTCATCGTTTGTGAATTTGAATGTATTTAAATACTAATTGCGTATAACAAAGCCACATATAGATTTATAAATGTTCTTAGCGGTTGACCAAGTAGAAGTAAACAAATAGCTTCTTCTGTCATACTTGGCGAAGTTCGGATATGTCATATTCATCCTCTATATTTGTATCGATTATCATCTTATTTTAATTTTTGTTATAACATGTTATTTCATTTTCCAGTGTACTCTTTGTTAGCACATGGTCTTCATTCCCTAGTAGGTGTGTATATGCAACTCAAAAGTTGCATTTAATTTGTGATAATTAGCATAGTAATCACTGCTTTTACAGTTTACGGAAATGAACTTTTGAAACTGTACTCAAAATCTGAGATATAGGTACTCTCTCGTAAGTATATGTTAACGTACACGCTGGGGGATACGCTCCTAGTGACCAGACATGTTAATGAGGGTTATTTTTAGGTAAATAAGCGAATAATTCAAGATTTGTTTCAGCATTTGTTAATACGACTGGTTCTCCGTGTCTGTATAAGCATTTCAACTGGAGCGGTTTTTTTTTTAAAGTTAACCCTTCATTTTTCCATCTTTTCGCTGTACAGTTTGCTGTTCACGCAATTAATGTTGTCTGAAAAACTTCAGTGTAATGTTTTACCTTATTTGAATAACGTAGCCCATAGTGAATCAACTCATCTTCAACCTAACAGTAAGGTAATTTTTAAGTGTTGACTTTCTGTGCCCATCACGG
The DNA here is from genome assembly GCF_964235325.1 of Thermobia domestica. NCBI lineage: Eukaryota > Metazoa > Arthropoda > Insecta > Zygentoma > Lepismatidae > Thermobia > Thermobia domestica. The sequence goes on along the minus strand of NC_137470.1, from coordinate 72,115,782 downwards.
AATCGATATTTGGAGAAAAAAAGTCGTAATGAGCACAGCTTTAGCGGGAAGTAGAAGCACAAGCTCGAAATTTGAATTGAGATATTCTAAATATTTGACCTTGATGCGAGAAATCGGGACCAGCAACAATCCATTTCTTATTTGATACGCTAATATCTAGATTTTCTTAAAAGAAAAAAAAAAGATATGTCCGGTTTAACTGATAATTTTAGTGGTTTTCACAAGACTGAAGTAGGTTTCTTTTCGCAACCTGTATGTATTAATGCAAAGTGGAAGCTTTCAATATGAGTGGAAAAATTAACATATGCTTGTGATCATGGCTATCGCTCGAGCCGAATTATTAACTAAATAAACCTTAGACAGCTACGGGGACAAGAGTGAGTACAACATTAAAACACGTTCAGAAAGGATTAGTGGGGTGTGTGTATGTCAGACAATATGTATGTGCATAGTTATTGCCGGTAGATTTATTAAATTAATAAATATCTTATTTATTACAGATGTCACACACACACGCACACACACACACACACACACACACACACACATATATATATATATATATATATATATATATGGGGGTAAGGCATAGTAGTAATCGCGTCACTTTAGGACACTTTTTGGCCCCTGGGTCCCTGCCTCAGGACCCATGGTCCCTGGCCCGGGGTCAATGACCTAGGGGTACCATGGCCCACCCCCTAAAATTTGGCAGGGGTACATAGGACCACCCCCAGGACCCATGGTCATTGGCCCGGGTCAATGACCTAGGGGTACTTAGGACCACCCCCTCTAGAATTTGGCAGGGGTACATAGGAACCCCCCCCTTAAATTTTGGAAATTGCCAAATCTAAAAATTTGGTGTGGTAGCCTAGGACCATAGTATGTACCTCTATTAGTATTGGGGGTCTATGTCGTTTCCTTTCATGGGTAAAAAATTGCCAAAAAATTTAAATTTCGGAGGTTTTTGATCTAATTTATCCCCTTTGATGGGGTATTATTATCCTATATGGTTATATGAGCATATACAGGGGTTCATTACCTTTCATAAGACATGGGTATATTGGTGCACCCCTTTAAATTTTTGGGAGGTGTACCTTGGCCCACCCCTTCAATTTTGGAAATTGCCCAATTTAAACATTTTGGTACAATAGTATAGAACCATAGTATGTATTACTATAAATTTGGGTGGTCCACTTCGTTCCCTTTCAGGTGTACAAAATTGCCAAATTTTAGTACAACCACATGTTTGGTTTTTGGCTCATTTTATTCCCTTGGATGAGGTCCTATTACCTTATATAGTTATATGGATGTATACAGGTGTTCATTTCCTATTGTAAGATATAGGTACATTTGTGCACCCCTTTAAAAATTTTGGCAGGGGTGCCTTGGGCCATCCCTTAAATTTTGGAAATTGCCCAATTTAAACATTTTGGTATAATAGTATAGAACCCTAGTATGTATTACTATAAATTTGGGTGGTCCACTTCGTTCCCTTTTAGGGGTACAAAATTGCCAAATTTTAGTACAACCACATGTTTGGTTTTTTGGCTCATTTTATTCCCTTGGATGATGTCCTATTACCTTATATAGTTATATGGATGTATACAGGTGTTTATTTCCTATTGTAAGACATAGGTACATTTGTGCACCCCTTTAAAAATTTGGCAGGGGTGCCTTGGCCCACCCCTTAAATTTGGAAATTGCCCAATTTAAACATTTTGGTATAATAGTATAGAACCCTAATATAGATCACTATAAATTTCGGTGGTCTATTTCGTTCCCCTTTTAGGTGTATAAAATTGCCAAAATATAAACGTAAGCAATACGTTGTACCACGTGTTTGGTTTTGACCTAATTTATTTCCTTGGATGAGATCCTATTACCTTATATGGTTATATGGCCATGTATAGGAGTCCATTATCTATCATAAGACATAAGTACATTTGTGCACCCCCGGGAATGGTACCTTGGCCCGCCCCTTAAGTTTTAGAAATTGCCAAATTTAAACATTTGGTATCATAGTACTGGACCCTAATATATATTACTACAAATTTGGGTGGTCCACCTCGTTCTTTTTAGGGGCCATTTTGTTCCGCTTTAGGGGTGAACATGGATACCTTGGAATCGTCCCGAGTTTGATGCTTGGAAATGTTGAATTTAACGTTCCCGCGAAAACGGTGAGAAATGATAGGACGAAACATGAACTTACTTGACTGAGGATTGAAGCAGGGACCTCATACAGTAGAGACAAGCGCTGAGCCATCGTACACGTGTGTTGATTACTATGCAATGGTCCCGAGTTTGATTCTTGGTGCTAGTTTCAGGAAATGTTAACGTCCCCTTGAAACGATGATGAGAAATGATAGGAGGAAACATGAACTTACTTCATTGTGGATTGAAGCAGGAACCTCACTTGTTAGAGACAAGCGCTGAGCCGCCGTACTCCATTCAGTACGAACAGTTTCGCGTATGAAAAGAAGACGAACAGATTATGTTACATTACACATTTCAGTGCGAGCAGTTTACACTAGGTTTATGTTTCAAATAGAAAGATAGAAGATCTGTGTTGTCATCTTTTTACTTCGTGTGCGACTTTGACCTTGAAGAAAAAACCTTTGCTGACTCAGTGCTAAGCATTGGCATTAAACGTATACACATAATCTTATTGTTTAGTTGGCTGTATTTAGAGATGAATCAGACATTTAAGGATGTTGGTTCGAATCTAGTTGTGTTCGCTGTAACTCAGTGTCTGAGCGATACTTACCGAGATTTTTCCAGTGTTGCCAACACTATCAGAATGAATCGATTCATTTAGTCGGAGCAGTTTCGTGACGAAAAACTGATTTTTGTTTTGTACACAAAATTTTTTTCTGAAACAGAATTTTGATTGTACATAAAAAATTTTTCTGAAACAGTTTTGTTTTGTACACAAAAAATTTCTGAAACAGAATTTTGTTTTCGTACACAAATAATTTTCTGAAAACATTTTTTTTTCGTACACAAAAATTTTCTGAATCAGTTTTTTGTTTCGTACACAAAAAATTTTCTGAAACAGAATTTTATTTTATACACAAAATTTTTTATTTCGTACACGAAAAAAAAAGTTCTGAAACAAAAATTTAGTTTGATTTTTTTTTCATAAAAGATTTTTATTTATCGGTAAACTGATTCAGAAAAAAGAAATTGAAATCGCAGTACAGGAAAAGAATTTGATTTTAGGATGTGAAATAAAACAGAATCATGTTTTTGTACATTTATTTTTAGCATGTAAAACAGAATACAGAATTTCGTTTTTCTTCAAAGGAAGACGTGTCCATGACGGGTACAAATTCTGTAAAGAGAAAATAAAACATATGAATATGCATGATAATATTTATTTTGTTTCCTGTGAAAGAAGAAAAACAGATTATTAACATCGAATAACTGATCAAGAGAGAATGAGGTGAGAAAAGAAAAGCAAATGTGACGTACCTGAATTCCTTTTTTTTTCTCCACTGGTTTCTGCAAGGTGATGTCATCTGAGTTTGTCTCCGTTCGTGCATCGTTGAAGCATGTCCCGTGCACCGTCTTGATTCTTTGCCATCTTTGAAAGGTGATGTTGGTGGGATTAGGGAAAAATATGGCTGTTATTCTGTTCTGGCTTTTTTATACCCATAAGGCAATGTCTCGTATGTGTCTGGTATTAATCGGCGTTTTTTATAGTTGAAACTGTACTTCTTTTCTTCAGGTTTTGTGACAAGATGATGATCGTGGGTTCTGTAAATTTTGTGCGGCGTGCTAATGGAGATTTTCTCACTCGATTGATTTATGATCATTTGCTCCAGACTATTAAAATTTAACTTTTGACTTGCAGTATAATTGAGTGTAAACCCACGAATTTTGCATACATAACTGGTTGATTTCGTGTCGGGGTTGTAGATTTCCAAGGCGTACTGTTTTGGGCCACCAGACACGAATTTTTTAATGTATGCTTTTGGTCCAATTGATTCCAGTTCATTTGACATTGAACCAAGAAATACTTCTGGTTCTATTGTGGGCTGTGATGGTCGCTGCGTGAATATCACGGAATCTGTATCGAAATATAGTACTCTTTCTTGCAGCAATTCTAAATATTTGTAAAGTTCCAGACGAGCTTGACACGTTGTAAATGCTCCAAGGACAACATTAGCATTGTGATTTTGTACTGGAACATCATCTTTATACTGCCAATAAAGGTATAACAACGAATCATTAACAGGTAAAATTTGATTGACTTTTATATCTGGAGCAGTTAATTTCTGATACAGTTCTTTGGGGTCGTTAATGATGGTCGTTTGGCTGAAATTGTCTCTTATAGCGAGTCATCCCCAGAAGGCATTCAAACAGAGTTTTGCAAGACTACGACGTGCTGAATTTGTAATTATATTTGCAGCATCCAAAGTTATGCCTTCACGTTGTTGTACCACTTGAATATACTGCTGCTTTTCTTCTTCGGTGACGCAATTGGCAGGCCATCCAGAAGCTTCCAGCTTCGATTTCAAAAATGTGTTAATGTATTCGCTGAATAATCCGCCAGTCTTGGTTTCTGGATCATATACGGTGATGTCGTAATCCCAAATTTCGTAAATTTCAATGACTTGATACCCAAGTTCAATGGCTTTTTGAATTTCATAGGACACCCACGTTCCTGTTAGACTTCGTTCACTGTCCAAATGTGTACATTCAGAATCTTGATTTAATGCTGTGGCACAGGCAGCACAAAGTGGAAACAACAACTTCTTATTTGAGCGAAATGGCAGCACTGGATGAAACACATTTCTGCTAGGCAAAATCTTCAACTTGACCAATCCGTTGACATCTTGAATGGCCGGCATTTCTGGATCTCCCTGTAGATATATTCGTGGATGCCCTATTGGATACCGTCCACATTTATTCACATAAGGATACAGGGAAACGATATCCTAGAATTTTATTTCTTCGCCTTCATTTTCATTTGCGACGTGATACAATTTAATGGCATTAACACGGCCACCATAGAAGCTGTCTCTTGGATTTAATGGCGTCTTATTAGTATAAGGATGTGTGCTTAAAGAAGAGGCCAATGCTGGATTGAATTTTAACACTTGACGAAATTCACATTCCCACATTTCATGTACTTTATATCCCATGGATCGTAATAATTTGATTTTACGCTGTGTTCTCTCGTAGCGATAGTTCATCGTTTCTTCGGAGTTCTCATAAATGGGTTGATTACGGCCTGTAGAGACACATAGAGGACAGCCATGGAATCTACAGCCTTCAAATTCATACACGTGTTCCTCTTTAGTGTCGGGATCTTTGTAGTAGCCTTCCAGATGAAAACCAGCAACATAAACTTCTTTACCTTTGGCCGCATGTAGAATTGAATGACCCTCTTTTTCTTCCATGTAGGCAAGCCACTGCAAAGCAATCCGTGACTGATTGTTTCTGTGACGATATCCTCGTGCAGGGAGAATGCTAATAGTATTGGGTTTTAAGAAATTTCGTCGAAATACTAAATTGCACGCACTCGCCAAAGTGATAGCCTCCAGGAAAGGATTGACGTGAGTTTCTTGTTCAAAAGTGGTCATGAAAGATATACAAGCCATTCGAAGTACGTTGACGTCCTGGACACAATAGTTCACCAATTCTTCTTGGAAAACAAACGTATCGTTCTGGTGTTCGTTATACCATGTCATGAATTTTTCTCGTTCATCCACTTTCATTTCATCTGCACCATAATAATGGATGTCCGGTAATTTTCCCACATACGTTTGATTTGCAGCAGTATTAAAAAAGTGTGGAAAATATCCCTTGGTCGCTGGTAAATGAAATGCCTTGGATAATTTACTTAAAGCCATTGGCATGAAATTTAAGGAGTCAATAAGTGATTCACTTTCATGCTTAAAATTTTTGCTCCGTTCAAGATCAAAGTAGGTTTCAATTCATGTTCTTCCACTAAAGATTTAATAATAAAATGACCATCATATCCCTTACAGTTATGTGCCAAAGATACAATAAGTTTGATGTTGGGTCGTGGTTGACGTAAATATGCAAGAAAGGCATTGATCGGATCATCTTGAAAAATATGTTCCCGCTGTCCACAAACTTCACACGGATGATGTATATCTTCATCTTGAACACAGTTGTAACATACTTGTTGGGCCACCAGTAAATTGGGCTTATGAATGAACGTGTCTTCATCGAAGAAAGTATCCTGTGTGGCTTCGATATCATAGAAGACAATCATAGCCTTCTTGGCATGTAACACTGATGGAACTCCAGGTTTTAATTGAGTCGTATCAGGCTTCATGTAACATTGGTGGGTAGACGTAACGTGTTTATGGCACACATTACAAAAATAATCTGTACAATCATGTTGTCTTTCCCCTGTATGGACAAACGAATAAATGCGTAGACATTTGGCACACTGTTTTACATCTTGCATATTGGTTGGCCTTTATGATATGGTAAAGTCAAATGATTTGTATAGCATGTTTCACCATAAAATTCACGATTGCATTCTAGGCATTGCTTCTCCGTATTGGTCTTACTGCATGGCGGTTTCTGCAAACATTTCTTACACATGGCCGAACAGTTCTTGACGTGTGCAATACGATGATCATATTTTTTGTGGCATGCTACACAATAATACACAGTAGAGAAAACGGCCGTTAATGACGTGATGATGTCATAATGAGAATTGATGCACATTAAATTGATTGGAATCTTGTCTTCGCCACCCGGCCCTTCATACAGAATATCTTCTCCGGAAAAGCTGGTGTATACGGTAAGTTTATAATTTATCAAGTAACGTTGCAATTGTCGCAATTCTTCCACAGATCCTCCATGATCTAAATTCACTGATGATCTGGATAAAAGTTCATGTACGGCTGGGAGAACAACACACTTGCGCTGTTTGCGATATTGATCGTAAACTTTTTTATTTGTATCCTTATATTTCTTCAGTCCAATAGCAATCACAATCGCATAAGCCAAAAATTTCTTGTCGGTGTTTTTCACTCGTAAAATGCCTTTCTTGCACTTTAATAATTCGTCGTTTAATAAAAGACCTCGACGCATTCTCCCAAATCCACGGGGCACATCCACATGATGAAAATGTACAATGAACGGTTCGTTCATGAGAAAACTATCGTTACTTTGAAGGATGCGATCAAAGGAAGCCCATAAAGTCTCCAGTGTCAAATTACTTGCACACCGAAAAGATAAATAAAACGGTTTGTTCTTCTCATCATGAGATAAAATCGATAATCCAACCATCGATAATTCGTCGACATTTTCCAATAAGTAATCCAGCATCTGTTGAAAGGAGGCCTGAACCCATTCAACAATATCGGTGCCACTGGTCGGAGCATTAATTTGAATTTCCAGCATTCGTCCTTCAAGATTAAAACGCCGATAATGTCTATTGATTTCTCGCAAGACAGTAAAGCCAGAAGTAGCCATATTCAAATAGGAAAAAGATAAGGTAAGCAGAAAAGGAATAGGCAAAGAAAACAAATATCTAAAACGAAAAGAGAAAAAAAAAGCACGAATTAAAATTGAATTCAGAGATCACTACGTTATCAAAATGACTACACGATCAATCCTAAAAGCATTATCATATCTCAAATAGTTTTACTGTTAAAATTTTTATTGTCGTCATACTGGAAATCAAACCCGGGACCAACATGTAACTGACCTAACTTTCTGTAGTGATAAAAAGAATGAATGAAATTGTTTTTCTAAGCGTGCTAAGAGAATCATTGTAGTAAGCATTTTTCCTCTGACACTGAACTTTAAAACGTATAACGAACATGAAACGAAAACAAAATCTTATGCGCTTGCTTTTCTCGAGCTAAGGCAAGAAAGACTCGAATTCGATTCTCGGCGGGAGATCAGATCCCACATTAAACTGCAAGTCCACGTCTCACGTTGTAGGGAACAAAATCGTGCGTAGTTTCTTTGTTTACGTTAATCGTAACTTTCAGAAACTGAGCTAAGTGGTTAGCGTTACGCAACTCTGGTCCGGGTTCAACACCCAGTATGCGCTCAGATTCAACATTAAGCTGTACTCCTAGCCTCACTACTGAAGGGACGCTAAAACCAAAATCAACAAATTTCTCGTGCTTACTTCTAATGTGTGGGATGTGGCCCGGTTCAACACCCAGTATGCGCTCAAATTCAACATTAAGCTGTACTCCTAGCCTCACTACTGAAGGGACGCTAAACCAAAATCAATAAATTTCTCGCTCCTACTTCTAATGTGTGGGATTCCCGGTCAAGTAAGTGAGGGTTATTCTTCCTCTTGCTAAATATTTCATGCTAAAATAAAAACAGTCATAACAATGTTATCCTCATGCAAAAGCACTCCATTGATATTAAGAAACGCGGTTGATACTTACCTCAAATTCAAGGAACGGAGTAAAGTCACGCTGTCACAAGAGGTACACCTTCGTTCATTCAAGATCTTCGTGGAAGTAGGACTTGAAAATGAAATTAAGAATTTTATTTAGATCTAAAACGTGTTCAACTATAAAGTGACAACACTATCAGCCAATCAGAAACGAGGAAATGAATCAATGACATCACGGAGACCCAATGAAAACACAGCTTTCATCATGTATCATGAGCCAAAACGTGATGTAAGAAACAATCTGATTGGTTGTGACATTATTCACGTTTTTTCTCCTTACACATCAATCGTTACGACATCTAGTATCGCAATTTTGATCATGACATCATACCGTTGACTCGTTAGTTTAATACGACATTCAAATTACCACATCTAAAATGTGATTCATTTTCCTTAAACTTGATTGAAAAAATGTAACACTCATCGATATGTTACGAAACTGTCTTTGACATAAATGTAAAGTTGAGCTTTAAAAGTCCGTCAGCTGAGAAAAATGATGATGTAGTAAAAGCAGATTCTGCAATTTCACAATAACAAACTTCTATGCTTAACAACGAGCAGAAATATGTAGTAATGTAACATAATCTGATCACGTTCTTTTTTCATACGCAAAACTGCTCGCACTGAAGTTGGCATGGTGGCTCAGCGTTTTTTTTCCTGATGTGTGAGGTCTCTGCTTCAATCCGCAAGCAAGTAAGTTTATGATGTTTTCTCATTTCATCGTTTCAAGGGAACGTTAACATTTCCTGAAACTAGCACCAAGAATCAAACTCGGGACCATTGCATAGTAATCAACACACGTGTACGGTCGCTTAGCGCTTGTCTCTAGTGTATGAGGGCCCTGCTTCAATCCTCAGTCAAGTAAGTTCATGTTTCGTCCTATCATTTCTCACCGTTTTCGCGGGGACGTTAAATTCATTTCCAAGAATCAAACTTGGGACGATTCCAAGGTATCCATGTTCACCCCTAAAGCGGAACAAAATGGCCCCTAAAAAGAACGAGGTGGACCACCCAAATTTGTAGTAATATATATTAGGGTCCAGTACTATGATACCAAATGTTTTAAATTTGGCAATTTCTAAAACTTAAGGGGCGGGCCAAGGTACCATTCCCGGGGGTGCACAAATGTACTTATGTCTTATAATAGATAATGGACTCCTATACATGGCCATATAACCATATAAGGTAATAGGATCTCATCCAAGGAAATAAATTAGGTCAAAACCAAACACGTGGTACAACGTATTGCTTACGTTTATATTTTGGCAATTTTATACACCTAAAAGGGGAACGAAATAGACCACCGAAATTTATAGTGATCTATATTAGGGTTCTATACTATTATACCAAATGTTTAAATTGGGCAATTTCCAAATTTAAGGGGTGGGCCAAGGCACCCCTGCCAAATTTTTAAAGGGGTGCACAAATGTACCTATGTCTTACAATAGGAAATAAACACCTGTATACATCCATATAACTATATAACAAGGGAATAAAATGAGCCAAAAAACCAAACATGTGATTGTACTAAAATTTGGCAATTTTATACCCCTAAAAGGGAACGAAGTGGACCACCCAAATTTATAGTAATACATACTAGGGTTCTATACTATTATACCAAAATGTTTAAATTGGGCAATTTCCAAAATTTAAGGGATGGGCCAAGGTACACCTCCCAAAAATTTAAAGGGGTGCACCAATATACCCATGTCTTATGAAAGGTAATGAACCCCTGTATATGCTCATATAACCATATAGGATAATAATACCCCATCAAAGGGGATAAATTAGGTCAAAAACCTCCGAAATTTAAATTTTTGGCAATTTTTTACCCATGAAAGGAAACGACATAGACCCCCAATACTAATAGAGGTACATACTATGGTCCTAGGCTACCATACCAAATTTTTAGATTTGGCAATTTCCAAAATTTAAGGGGGTGGTCCTATGTACCCCTGCCAAAATCTAGAGGGGTGGTCCTAAGTACCCCTAGGTCATTGACACGGGCCAGGGACCATGGTCCTGGGGGGTGGTCCTATGTACCCCTGCCAAATTTTAGGGGTGGGCCATGGTACCCCTAGGTCATTGACCCCGGGCCAGGGACCATGGGTCCTGAGGCAGGGACCCAGGGGCCAAAAAGTGTCCTGAAGTGCAGCCCATACTACTGGCATTTATTGTCTCATTTTGAAATTTGAATCTTCAGACTATGTCCTTTGGCCTAATTATATCCCCCCCAATATAGATTATCTAATTCGCACACTGGTCACAAGTAAAATTCACAAGTCACAAGTCAGTAATTCCTTTGACTGATTCTAACCAAGTTATTATATCGGTGGAATTAGAACCTTCTATTTCTTGTGGTGTGGTGTAACAGTTGAGAGTGGCATCTCACAATACTTTGTGTTAAAACGTATTGGGGATACGGTTATGTAGGAAGAAGGTAACGCATTCTTTACCTCACTGTTCCATTGTGAAGTTGCAATATGCAAATATTTTTTCTGTGTTAACGTGCTATCTGGATGCTGTATCAAGGTAATGCTTGTGCCATGAAATGAGTTCGTAACTGTCACAGAAGAAGGATTATATTCAATGTTATCAATTACTGCTGTTGTAAAAAAATTTTCATGTAAGCATTCAGGAATTACTCCTCCTAAATTGTTATACATTTTACATGTAACATTTGTTGTTGTTGACAAAACTGTTTGAACTCTGTAATAAGAAACACATAAGCCAAGAGCATGGAGTTGATCAATAAGATTTCTGGTTCTTATACTTGAATACAATTTGACACCAATGTAGAGGGGTAGTGGTGTTTCTCGTTCTGTAAGATGTTTAGTATTACAAGTATCGCGCTTTCATTTCGATTTGGTAGCATTAAGACGTATTAACTGTGCAATAGATAGTAGGGGTTTTCTATTAGTCTTTCCTTGTTTATCTTGTGCAGGTTCTTCTAGGATCATTTGTAACAACAATAGTAGAGCTTCATTCACTGACTCTTTGGCAGTAAAATCTTTTGCAAACGAATCCTCAAATTTTGGATATTCATTGAACAAATCTCTACGAACTATTTGAGCAGCATCCGCTAAACACATTCCATCACTCATGGCATTATATGCAATGGCATCACGTATAGCCTCTCTAGTTACATCCTCAAAGTACAACAGAACTTCTCTTCCAGACTTAGTGGCAGTCAAACCTGGAATTAAAGATATTAGCTGCTCTTTTAGTTTTGACCGATTCACTTGTGCATTTGGAATTCCTAGATTGCGCATTTTCCATTCCATCTGACTCGTAAGTGTTGCTAACTTAAATACAGGTGAAGTATTACTGAGCAAAAAATGTCTTCAATATATTCTACCATTTGAGCTAACGCAGAACCATAAACAAAGCTGTTAATATCACTTTCACTTTTGGGTCCCTTTTTTCGTAGTTCACTTCTAACTTTGTTCCTAAATCGCACGTAACACAGCTTATGGTATTTTGCTTCCTGTGCCACTAAATCAGTTGAAGATTATTTCATTAGTATTTTCTCATCTTGAACCTCCTTTGCTAAAAACATGATTGTTGAACCAACTTCCAGTGTTTGCGCAAATACTAATTTGTCTTCTTCTTCCGCTCCACCACAAAATAAACATGTATTTTTAATGTCCACAGTTGGTGTACTTGATCTTGTTTTAACTTCCTGAGATGTCCCAGGAGGTAACTCAACTATTGTTTGCTGCCTCTTTTTCCTCAAGTTCCTGTTTGTCAAATTTTGTACGACATGACTTATGAAATTTTGCTGAATTTGACACTAGATTTTGAACAATACCACCACTATCTCGTAATTGAACAATTGGAACAGATTTCGGCAAAGCTCCAAGGTTAGAGAATTCTATTAAGTCTTCACCAAGTGATTTCAGACCACTTTCCGTTGCATTTACGAGACGGGATTCATTTTCTTCCTGACAGATTATACATTGTTCCCATTTAACCTCCGGATTGGGCGGAACTGCTGAATCAAACTCGATTAATTCCAGTTTTCTCTTTGTAGACATCTCGGTATTTCAGTTCAATCTGCAAGAACAAAATAATAATAAGAAGTTGCTAACAATCCCTTTAAATAGCAAAACATTGGGAAAATATCAAACTATCAAATATTTATTACCTATAATATAAGTGTTCTACAACATGAGATTACTTAAAAACACATAGTTAACACTTAACTACAATAATACCTTTGGATTTACTTATAAGGTCTGAAAAAATCATTCAAAATTTTAAAAACGATTTTTTCGTTGTTATTACAGTAAAGAGCATGTTTAATTTTGCATTAAAATGGGTGTAAATATGTCATAATTCTTTATATTTGTAAATCTATTACCTTAATATTTGTAAAAGCGCGTTATTTGAATTTAGCATGCCTATGAAAATATAAACTGGCCCGAAGAACGGCAAAAGTGGAGTATTTTCAGTTTGTGCCGCCATTTTGGACGCCATCTTGAATTCTGTCCGACAGTGATCATCGGTTTTGTGTCCCGGCGGATTTTCATTCAACATGTTATAATTAATAAATGTTTCTTACTGGTATCCAGAATAGAAATATTTTTGTGCCAAGCGACTGCACTACAACAGGAATGAACATGAATTATACCTCAACTGTTCTGTACGGACTCCCGTCAAGTGAACTTTGTGATGTACAAACATATTGTGTGCGTAGGTAACCTTTATGTTTCTATTTCATAGAGTTTTCTCTTAACTTCTTCTTATTCAAAGATCAACAAATACGTTATTTCTTATTTAATTGTTTCTTTCGGCTGTTATTTTAAATAAATACTAGAATAAAAAATACCAAAGCTATCACAAACCTAACGTAGTCTTGTAAAAACCCTTCTATTTCTAACCGTATAGTTTGCTATTTTGGAAATCAGACGATGATCTAAAGCATCACCAGTAGCATCATCGTCAAGGGAAAAATACCTTTGATACGGAAGAGGAAAAAGTAGTATTTCCTATAAGGAAAAGGAAACGTGCAGCATGGTCCGATACACCTAAAACCTTATTATGAATCGTAAATATTTGTGTCTTTGTTTCTTTAGGGTAAATGTTTGTCTCCCTTAGGCTCAATGCTGAAAACAACAAATTAGAATTTCAGTTTACAGGAAAATTGCAACACATATTAAAAAGTGACTTGTATCCATCATAATGTTAAATGTTTCTCTCTCCTTTAGCCTCAATGCTGAAAACATCAAGTTAGAATTTCAGTTTACAGGTAAAGAGCAACACACACACATTAAAACAAGTTACTGGTATCCACATTAATTTAAACACCTCAACAACACATCTTGCTTCTTCCAGCATAAACAACTAATCATATATTTTTAGATATACCAATTCAAAACAAGGTTCACATTTATTAAAGTAAAACATCAAATTTTATCTAATTCTTTTTATTTTTAATATATGTATATATACACAAATATTTACAATTTTTCTTTCATTTTTCTTCATTTCGGCTTTTTATGGTAGTCCAAAAATCACCTCAACCTTTACCATTTCTTTTTCTTCGTTTTCTTTTTCCTTTTCCTCTTTTATCATTTCACATTTGTTTCGCATACACTTACCATCTAAATCCCATTTTACCCCCAAAATCATTTTATCTACACTTTCTCTTTCTTTTTCCTTTTGATAAAGTTCTAATAGCGTCACATTGACACAATCATCACATGTGTGCCATCTTCTTCTTTTTATCAATTTATTGTTTGGACACTCACTAGAAATATAGTACACTTTTTTGTTTCCTCTTCTTCTTATTTTATCTTCACAATATTCTACACTGGTCATTGCAACACTACGGGAGGTTGGCATCATCTTTCCTGGAAATAAAGAAATACGAATTTTTATTATCAGAAAATATAAATTAAACTCCAAAAAGAACACTTATCTTATAGTTACATACTATACTTATAATATATATACATACTATACGATTTCTTTTCGTAATGACAAAGAACAAGAAAGAACCCCCCTACATATACTAGCAATAATAGTAAACTAAATAGCTAGCTATGAAATATATAATACAATGCTTTAAACTTCAAAAATTTCACCTGTCTTATAGTTATACATTTGTTTTCCCTTACTCTTTTTTCTTAGTGTATAGCATCAACGCATATTTATGAATGCGATTATTTACTTTTTGTGAAAATAATAATCATATTGATCAAACCCACTTACTTACCTACGAAAATATCCGAGTTTGTGTTCGTTCAATTATTTTATCCTAAGTATTCTTAACATTCTTTCATTTTCTGTACATTTTCTTAGTATAATAACAATCTTTATTTTAAAGAAGATATAAAAATCCTAAATAAAACAATACCTATTTATTAGTTTTCTTTTCTCTTAAGCAAATACCACACGATAACAGTAAATATCACAACTTCATGCAATTTAATTATTTATTCGAAAACTGCAGTTTAGTTCTTGAAATACTACAATAATTTATGACTCGCATAGCTTCCATATTGAACAAAACGTTAAACTATATTTACTTAGCACGAAAAATCAAAATTAACTTTTCCTCCCTTCTTTCTTGTTTTTTAAAAAAGAAATTCGTACAGTTGATACTATAAACTATTATTTTTTGCCAACGATATTCCTATAATAACTAATAGTTTTCTCTTTTTAAAGCAAATAACCGTACCGCTGAATATTGCAACTGTATATATTTGACTTATACTTGTAACATCCGAGTTCAATTCCCGGTGGTAGCTTATATCATTTCAATTCCTCGTTTGAATCTTGTAAATATAGGTTTACATCTCATAATCCTTGGTATTGATTATTATTATTATTATTATTGATATTTTTAAAATATTAGAATTACGTGCTTACGAGGATTCGTGTTGGGCCCCCTCAGAATAGAAAACCTGGATACGTGTCTGTACTGAATGATAGACATATGAGTCAAGGTGTAGACGGGCGTGCTAGGCGATAGACTCCAGGGCATGAAAAATAGATTAAGACCACAACTTGCAGTTATTCTTGCCGATTGGTGCTATCTGCAATGATATGTCGGATCATACGGTATGTGGAACAAAGGAAGGTTAGATAAGCGAGACCATGGTGTATTGGTGTTTCACGCACCTAAATCTGTAAAATGGTTGTATAAACAATTATCTTTCACTCCCTAGCTAAATTTGTGGGTATTATCACATACCTTGGCTTATAAAGTATAGTCTTATAAAGAAAAAATATTTTTTTTAACTAAAAGCTAAAGAGAAGCCAACTTCAATAATTTACTTAGTTTTTTTTTAAATAATGCCAAACTAGTCCATTTCATCACGATAAATCACGTTTGGTACTAAGATGTCTTTTTCTGTCCGTATATATCCTTCACACTTTGTTGGAGACAAAATTGTTCTTTCCCCAAGAAAACAGGATGAGAGAAGCTATACAACAGCATGAACTGAAAACAATAGCTATTACCAATAGCACTCTAATACTGGATAAATACGACATTACAGCAAAATATCAATAAGTTATGTCCTTATTATATTGCTTCGGTTCTTATTAACATAAAAATTATAATTTGTAAAAAAAAGGATGGGATGGGATTCGATCTAGTGTCAAAATAGTGTAAGAACTACTAATCTACCACGCTACCCCCCTAACCACGGAAACTACTTTTTACTTGTTCTCTTTTCCTTAACAAATAAATGCTAATATCCCTAGCGCATGTCACTTCCAACCTCAAGACAGGAGATTTCCTCTTTGTTTCTATATTTCCGTACGACATCTTGGTTACAGAAGCTAATTTATATTTGGCAGACAATCTACACACTAGGTTTTAACCCATAAATGCAACATTTTACTCCCCTTTCCAGTTCCTTGATCCAACTCCTCGACTTCCCTACTGAATTCCCTCCGCAATCGTGCTCTGCTACTGAAAAAAAAATCCCTATAAATCATGATTGCCAGTATACACAAAACCGAGCATAATTTAGTTTCTTGCTTATATTTTTATTATTATATTATATTTTTTTGGAAATATCTCCTTAGATGGATTGCTTTCTATTATATCTACATACTAATAACTGAATTTTACCCATAAACGCAAGGAAAATGGAATAAATGCGAAAAACCGTGAGTTACAGTATATGCGCAATTTTTATTGCGCATTGGAGTACAATAGGGTGGGCCGAAAACGGCCGAAAAGATTTTTTTTTAGAAAATTAAGATTGAGTACCCTGCAAAAAGTTGTAAAATGTTGTATTATGTTTCTTTACCAAAATAGAGCCAGATTAAAATATATTTAACCGGGCCCCAATAAACGTTAATTTTGAAAAAAATAGTTGCGAGTAGTGAAAATATTATTGAAATAATTTTTTTTAGAAAGTGAAATTTGAGTAGCATGCAAAAGTTGTATAATATTATGTTATGTTTCTTCACTAAAATAGAGCCGGATAAAAAGATATTTAACCGGGCCCCGGGGGCCCGAAAGAACGCTAATTTCAAAAAAAAGTAGCCAGCAATGAAAATATTATTAAAATATATTTTTAGAAAGTTAAGTTTCAGTACCGTGCAAAAGTTGTATACTGTTATGTTTCTTCACAGAAACAGAGCTGGAATAAAAGTTTTTTAACCGGGCCCCGGAGGCCCTAAAGAACGTTTATTTTAAAAAATAGTTGTGAATAGTGAAAATATTATTGAAATACATTTTTTAGAAAGTTAAGTTTGAGTACCGTGCAAAATTTATAATGTCATGTTTTCTCGCCAAAACAGAGCCGGATAAAAACATATTTAACCGGGCCCCGGGAGCCCGAAAGAACGTTAATGATGAAAAAATATGGTTGTGAGTAGTGAAAATATTAGTGAAATATTTGTTTTCAGAAAATTAAGTTTGAGTACCGTCCAAAGGCTGTATAATGCTGTGCTTCTTCTCCAAAACAGAGGCAGATAAAAATATTTCACCAGGCCCTGCGGGTCCGAAAAGTGTTATTTTGTTTTTTTTAAAAAATATATACCATTATGTTATGTTATGTATAGAAAATTGGGTAAGATTCCTAGTACTTTAACCTTGACCCCAGGATTTTGAATGTTCTGATCTGATGTGCAGCTCTTCCTCTGGTGTTTAGTAGATATAATAGTACGGACACAAATACATAAGGTAAGGATGAAAACTTGACCAACAAACACCTAACCTGCCCAGAACTCACCACGAGGAGGTGGCTACACAGCGAGTTCCTCCCACCCATCCTCCTCTTACTTAAAGCTCCTTAGTTGAATCTTGGAACAAAATATTGAGATTTATGTCCGAAGCTTGGTAGATACTTTCGTGCTTCCAGTTTTGCGCGAATATAACCGTCTCGTGCAACACTACCGCATACCTCTGAAGAAGATTCTGTTACTACCTTTAGATACCTCTCCAAAGCCTGTGTGTGGAAGGAGAACATGACAAACTGAAACCTCCTCTTTTTTCCAATCATTTCGGTTAGTTCTTCTGTTGATACGTTAGCCGAAATTGCAGGTTTCGTTACTCTTACTTCTGACCAATCAGTCAAATCGATATAATCCGCATATTCTTCAGTGCTTTGCCTACTGCAATTGTCAATTAGAACCATAGTTTGGTATTTTCGGCCATCAAAATAGAGACCCTTAAAATTAGGAGCTTTACACTGTAGACAGTTTCTGTTTTTCTTTTTCTTTTTTGCTAGTTTCGTACAGATTTTGTTTTTATCTACTACCTTGTCTTAGTTAGTTTTGTGCAGTAAATTCATATCTTCTAAAACAACGGATACAATTTTAGCAGCCGACCTTTCGATACACCTTAGCAACTTAGCCTTCCTCTTGAGATGCAGAGACAATGGAGTGTCACCTATCTTTACCAGACTGCACTTCCCTCTAAAGTCTGCCAGAATTTCAAGAATCTTAAGACACACAAGTATGGCACTTGTAAGAGAACGCATATATTTCACCCGTCAGCAGCTGGACCGTACGGACCGACAGCTTCTAGCAACTCGCCTAGAACTAGCCGGCTGTCTCTGACCAATAGATTGGGAATGGATTGACATGTCTTCAACAGCGTTGGCCGATATCTCACGCACCAAAAGGACGACTGAACAAATTAAGAAATTCAACCGACTAAGACCATCCACACCAACCAAACACGGAATCGAAGCTGAGAAAGCGGTCGTAAATCTCACCAATGTACCTTTGGATGAAAACACTACCAGTTTACTAAAGAAAGGGCTAAATTTTGCCATCACACCGAAGAAAATTCCGACCATAGACATCATTGCCAGCATAGAACAAGCAGTTAGCAATCTTCCCAACGATACAGCAGAAGAAATACGTCAGGAAGCCAGCGTGGTCCTGAAAAGAGCCGTCATGCCCAGACCAAACATTAGCAAAGCCGAATGGATCACACTTAAAGCATTAAGAGAAGACGCAAGTATCACTATTCTACCAGCTGACAAAGGAAACATCACTGTAGTTCTTCCCAAATATGTCTATCAAGAGAAGATTTCACAGTTACTTCGAGATCCAGCATATAACAGCATGTCACGAGATCCAACATCTGCAGTAGAAAGAAGAACAGCCTCACTGCTAAAATAGTCGGGACTGGACAAAGGAACACGCAAACAACTTACACCACACTGCAGCATACCTCCAAGATTATATGGGTTACCAAAAATACATAAAGCAGGGATACCCCTGAGACCAATAGTGCAATAGGAAGCCCAACCTACTCTTTGGCCAAGTATCTTACAACATTACTCCAACCATACGTGGGCAAGTGTGAACACCATGTGAAAAACTCAACAGAGTTTGTAAAAAGCCCGAAGCCGATGAAGATCTCTTCCAAAGATCTTACGGTTAGTTTCGACGTCGTATCATTGTTTACCAGTTCCGGTCAAGGATACAATACTGCTTCTTGGGAAACCCTTCCCCGCCTGAGATATTGGATCTCTTTCAACATGTTCTCACTTCAACCTTCTTCCTATACCGTGGTCAGTACTATGAGCAAACAGACGGCGTCGCCATGGGTTCTCCACTCTCACCTGCAGTAGCCAATTTTTATATGGAGCACTTTGAACACGAAGCACTGAAGAAAGCACCACTTGCACCCACACATTTCTATAGATATGTTGATGACACCTTCACCATCTGGCCACATGGACGCAACTCTTTACAGGAATTCCTGCAGCATCTCAATAACCAGCATCCGAATATTAAATTCACAATGGAAGTTGAACAAGATGGACATCTACCATTTCTTGACATCATGATATACAGAAGACCGGATGGCAGCCTAGGCCACAGGGTATACAGGAACCCAACACATACAGATTTATATCTGAACGCAAACAGTTTCCATCACAAAGCTCAACGGCTTGGAGTTCTCAACACTTTAGCACATAGAGCATTTTCCATCTCCGACAAGGATTGTTTAATAGAGGAACTTAATCGCCTTCACAGCGCCATGCTACAAAATGGATAATCAATGCGAGATATAAATATGGCCCTGAAAAGGACCAGAACTAAGGACAGTGACAACAAGGACAAAAGTGCAGAAGAAACTGTGAATGAAGAACGGAAGAACACAATCTGCCTCCCATACACCGGAAACACTTCTGGAAAGGTCAGCAGACTATTTGCCAGGTACAACATCAGGACAATACACAAGCCTCCAGCAAAAATAGAAAAACTAATACGATCAACCAAAGACGACCTGGGCCTCCGAACTCCTGGAGTTTACCGCATTCCAATGTGAATGTGGTAAGTCATATATTGGACAAACAGGACGAACCATTGAAGCCAGATGCAAAGAACACAACAGTTACATCAGACTAAACCAACCAGAAAAATCCGGACTGGCTGAACATAGCATCAAACAGCAACACAAGATTTTGTTCACAGATGCCGAAATAATAGCAAAATGCTCAAGAGTTTGGGGCAGGAGGATAAAAGAAGCCGTTGCAATCATACAAGAAAAAACGAACCTTAACAGAGACACAGGATTCCAACTGAGTAAAACATGGACACCAATCATATCCCGCCATTTCAAGCACCAATCAGAAGCCGCCATTTCAACCACCAATCAGAAGAGTCCAATCATACATACATGAATATATATATTCCATACATTCCATTGCACCATCATATTCGCCTGAAGATGGGGACGATGTCAGCCCTCGAAACGTCGCAAGATATAACAGTATTCACCTGGCTGCTAGCCCGAGAAGACCTGTTCACAATACGTCGCCAGGAAAGCTTCAATAGAAACTTCTGTCATATATTAGAATTATTAAGGAAATAATTGTATGTGAACTATGAGCAGAAGCGTCTGAGTAATTTCTGAGAAAATCGTCAAAAAAGTCATCCCTAAGAATAAAATATCCCTTGTATATCTTTTCAGGACAAACGAGTTATGCTATTTATGAAATACGAACAAAATTGCCTGAATCGTTCTCAACAAAATCGTAGGGTAAAACTTACTCCGAAGAGTAATATACCACTTCTAGCTTTTTAGGATGATGGAATTATACCATATCGTTAGGTTATTTATGTAACATTTATTTATGAAATATGAACAAAATTGCGTCAGGCGTTAATGAGAAAATCGTCGGAGAAGAGTAAACTAAGAGTAAACTACCCCTTCTGAATGTTTACAGGACGAACCAATTATGTCATATTTTTAGGTTATTAATGCTACATTTATTTATGAAATGTGATTGAGAAAATTGTTCGAAAAAACGCATTCCATACAGTAAATTACACCTTATGTATTTTTTCAGAGCAATGATTCATACTGCGGTGAAGGGTTATTAATAAAATATATATTTGTAAAAAAATAAGCAAAATCTTTACAGCTGTTTTTGAGACAATTTAATTATTTTAAATTTTCATCCTTCAGTAAACTACCCTTACTTTTAGGTGTCGGAGGATATAGAATTCGAAACGATAAAATTTTATTAAAACTTCATGTCTAGAAATCGGTCCAGATACGTCGGACAATATGGCCTGCATGTAAAAGCGTGACGAACAGATGGACAAACATCAAAATAACTTTTTCGATATGTGGGGGAGTGAAACTTGAATTCATTGAAATCTCGAATTCGATCTTTATCACTATCACTACTATTTCTTCTTTCGTCGCTCGAACGTGAAAACGAATAGGAATACAACGACACGTAAGGTGATAATTTGTAATCCCCAAAATTTAAAGATTTACGAAAGAAAAAAAAGATTATGCCTGTTTGTTATATCATTTTAATATCAGTTTTTCACGCTACTATATAATGTAGAAATATGGCATGATTATCGTTGATATTCATGCTAACTTTTGGAAATATTCGTGTTCCGCATACGTAAATCTATATAATTTAGTTACGCTCAACGAAAGCATTCTTGGACTTGTGTATATGAAAAAACAGAGAAAGTCAATACTCTAAAACACAAGCATACACACACATAAAAGATAATTTGACATCAGGTCGATATAACAAGGTGTAGGACTGGAAAGACTGTCAAGGTCGCGTATGTTCTTTTTCCTGTTCCTGACATACAAATCCGAAGTGAGTTGTCTGCGGTTCAAGAAAGGGCAGGAGAGGTGTAACATACAAGTCGATAAACTGAAAGTATTGGCTGTTTCCAATAGTACACATATTCTAATACTGAATAAATACGTCAATTAAAGGATACTATCAATAAGTTATTTCCTTATTATGTTGTTTCGGTTCTTATTAACATCAAAATTATACACTTCCTATAATATTTTGCATATATATATATATATATATATATATATATATATATATATGAGATGGGATGGGATTCGATCTCGTGTCAAAATAATAAAATAACAGCTAGTCCGCCACTCTATCCACCTAACCACGGAGACTACGTTTTGTTTGGTCTCTTTTTCTTAACAAATAATGCTCACAACCATGGTGCGTATCGCTTCAAACCTTAAGATAAGAGGTTTTGTGTTTAATTCTATATTTTCGTACGACATCTTAGTTACAGAAGCTAATTTATATTTGGCAAACCATCTAGACACTAGGTTTAAACCAATAAATTCAATATTTTACTCCACTTTCCAGTTCCTTCCTTCGCCTATCGCCCCTCGTTCACTGCCTTTGTCAATTTCCCTTCGCAATCGTGCACTGCTACTGAAAATCCCTCGAAAGCATGATTACCAGTATACACAAAACCAAGCGTAATTTTGTTTTTTGCTTATAGCTTTATTATTTTATTATATTTTTTGGAAATATCTCCTTAGATGGATAGCTTTCTATCATCTCCACATACTAATAACTGAATTTTACTCATAAACGTAAGGAAAATGGAATAAATGCGAAAAATCGTGAGACAGTATACGCGCAATTTTTTTTGCGCATTTGCGTACAAGTGTTCCTGAATGACGGCCATCTTTGTTGTCGGTGGAGTGCAATTTTTTGCATTTGCAAGCGTTTACGAAAACTACAGTTGCTGAGGGCGTTCAAACCAGACGATCACCAAACAGAAACGAATGTTTAGAGTTACTGAAGTACACGGAGAATATATACTCTTGCTTCTAAATAAATATGCAGGGTTGCAAACTAATAAATGAAATGAATAGAAAAGTACAGAAAATTACACTTTTAAACGGGCTCTATTTTGGAATGGCGTAAAGTGGGGGGTTCATAAGTTTTGTGCTGAATACTATTGCATGTCAAGATTCTGTAGAAATATTCACAGCTATGATACTACTGGCACCGTAGATTTATGGGGTTCCAAAATTGAAGTTTTTGATTTTGATGCCATGTTTGGGCGTAATATCTCAGAACGGAAAAGTGGTAAAAATTGCTGCTTAGACCACAAAGTAATTCTGTATGTAAATAAACTATTGCAAAAAAAATCATTACTGATATTACATGCAGAAAAAAGTAAGGACATGGTGAAAAATGCAAAGAAAGCAGGTGCGTAGCGATGGTCATAGCCCGGAAAATTTTAAACATTTTGAAATGTTTCATGCCAGATATCAAAAACTACGCATGGTTCAGCAATTAGGTCCACATTTGTTTGTGTTCAGTTGTGCAAAAGCTTGCGAGTGGCGTTTGTTCCATCTTTCTAGCTCAGCGTTTCCCAACCTTTTTCAAGTTGCGGCACACTACAGGTGTAACTTGAATTCTCGCGGCTCATCCATATATATATATATATATATATATATATATATATATATATATATATATATATATATATCAAATTACTATTATTATTTGTAAATATAAAATACTGTGGTATTTTATGTGATTACTGATCTCCTTCTTACAGAGAAAAAAGCTGGATCACTGATTTCCCCCGTGGTAAATCATTATGCTTATTTTTCATCCTAATTTTAAAATAGAAAACAATTGCAATGAAATATAGGACTCGGGTTTTTAAAAATCCACTTTCTCTTTCGAAAACTGTATCTAACCTTTCACTAAAAGGGAAGATCACTAAATAACGAACAAATAAACAAATCTCCTATACTTTTAAAACACAAATGTAGGTAATTTGTATGCATGTTTTCTTTGTTGAATTTATTGAATGATATGTTAAAATTTCAAGTTACGAAATAGTCTGCAACAATAAAGAAGCAATAATGGTCATGACAATGATATATACGTTTTTCAACATTAAAAATGTACAGAAAAGTAACACAGTATGAAACTTAAAATTGTAGATTTATAGTAGAGGTTCATAGTAATGTGAAATACAAATATACATTTCCCCCTGTCTTGCAATTTGGTTTCTATAGAATTAATAATTTGTTCCGATTTCCTCGCGGCACACCGGTTGGGAAACGCTGTTCTAGCTCTATGATCATAGCCACGTCTATATGGTAAGGGGGTTAGCTACCCGTTGCACCCACAACATCCATCGTCGGACTGGACCGCGGTATTAAAGCACTTAATGCATCAGCAAAGTATCATTGAAATCCAATGCCAGTTACGATAGTTAATGTGTTCACAAGATTGCGTTACACCTATCTATCCTGTCCTGCTGAAAATGGCATATTTGTGGAAAATATTTAAAACGATTGTTGTCTACCTTCTCTTCTATAACATTACAGCAATAGCTTTTACTAGCTGGAATTACAAGTTCTTGCAATTACACGATTTAAGCAGTGTTGCAAACTTCAGCAATGTTTATCATATATCCGGAACGATTTGAGATATCGAAGTACTGTAAACGGCAAAATAATTTACACATCCATTACAAACCATAAAATTAACTAATATTGATACTTATCTCAGCATTTTTCGAAATAAAGGCTTTCAAAAAATTATAAAATTTTCAAGCCCTGGTAACTTCGTTCTTATTCATTCGAAACAAGTCATGCCATGACCATGGTATCCAACATTAAAGTATTTTCGATGTACATTATCCTGCGCATCTTCGTTATGCTGTGTTTGCGTTAGAGGCTTCCGAACTTAGGATGTTTTAAGTTTAGATTTGAGACGTTGATTTGAAATATGTAATAATCTGACGTAGTGCCATTTGAAAAAATATAACTATATATAGGGTTGGCAGCACTGCTTGTTGGTTCTTTCTGTTTAATACATACATAGATGTTCCCCTCCTTATACTTGCTTCGTGTCAGGGGGGGCGATCGGGGTAATCACCTTCCCAGAAGAGGACACTTTCTTACTTTATATATAGCCCTACAAATAAAATCCATCCCAAAGTTTGGAGCCCATAAAAGTAGCAGTATGACAACCCACCGCCCCCCCCCCCCCAGAACAGGAAACTTTTTTATTATATATATATATATATATATAAATAAAATCCATCCCAAAGTTTGGAGCCCTTAAAAGTAGCAGTATGACAACCCCCCCCCCCAGAAGTCTGTTCTGGATCCGCCAAAGTGCAAAGTTTCGCTTTTCTCTCTTTTGGTTTGTCCGTTACCAGGGTTGAAAAAAAACGTTTAAAAAACAAAAATAGTTTTTTGTTTAAAACGTGCTTTTTTTGTTTAAAACGTTTTTAACGTTTAAAACAAAGTACTTTGTTTTAAACAAAAAACGTTTAAAATGTTTATTTTGTTTAAAACAATAATCTAAATAGGCATATATATTACATTTTTACACTCTTAGGTACTGCTTGCCATCTATATTCAACCGCTAGATCAAATTTCGGGAACTTCCCTAATCTTAACCCGCCCAAATGTTCAATTCCGGTGAAAGAAATCGGGATTTTCCCGATCTCCGTTCACAGAATTTTAGTTTAGTTTCTTTGTGTTACGTTCTACTGGTCGTCTGCATTCTTAATCTTTAAACTTCCATTGACGCAAGTGCTGTGTCATGGCTTTATACCTCAATGGCTCATTCTTAAACCTCAAATTAAGGCTGGAAGATGGTTTTGGTACCAATTTATTCCTAAAAAGATGCAGCTTTGCTGGTGTGCATTTTATGTATGTGGGAGGAGGGTAAATATCGTCTTTTTTGTTTTGTTTTTTCAACAGTTTTTTGGGGGCCATTCTCCGTCTTGGGGGATAGATTCATAAAAATTGTTACGTGAAGCAATGAAGTAGGTTACTACATGGTAATATCGTGTATTTGTACTTCTTGCTTATATGGGGGAGCAGGGAGGGGGTAAAGTTAGCCAATGTTTGGAGTTTAAGTTTTTTGACCTAAATTACATTTATTTTTACAACAAACATCAATTGCTCAGTCCTTAATTAAGCTAGAAAGATGATTTGGTACCAAAGTATTTTGAGGGATAAAGCTTTCCGTCAGTTGCATTTTATGTATATAGGGGGTACGTATGTACGGCCGAGAGAGGGAGGATGAAGTTTTTTTCATCAAATTTTTTTCATTAGGTTTGGCGGGTATTCCTCCCCCTTTTGTGGTACATCCATAAAAATTGGTATGTGAAGCAATGAAGTAGTCCCCTACATGATAGTAACCTGTATGTGTACTTGTTGTTTATAGAGGAAGAGGGGTTAAATTTGGTTAATTTACATTTATTTTCGGGACGGTCCCATATAACACAAGATACATTTCACTGAAGTGGTCTAGATGGATAATTCTTGTTCGTATACATGATGTGAGCAGCAAAAATGATTTGCATATAGTGGGGGAGGAGAGAGAATGTCTAATTCAATGAATGTTTTTTCTGCGCATATTTTTAAAAAATATTTCCTACATAAAACGAATTCATTACGCAATGGCAGCAATGGCTACCATTTCTTATATTATTGTCACAAGTATGTGGCCTACGCATTAACATCATTTTGTCAGCGTAGAGTGTCTGCAAGGGTTGCCAGGGCCCCGCGAGGTCAATATTTTCATATTTTTAATGATTTTTTATGTCTGTTCTTTTTCTACGAATACGGCGGGAATTTCACGAATGTTACCTCGTTGGAATTTGTGGCCTATAAGCTTTCCAATGGTGTATAACTCATGACTCTGTGATAATTAAGGGGGTCACCAGAGCCTCGAACGTGAGAGTCTACCATTTTGTTAAAATCCCTGGCGGGTGTCTACAGTTAATCGTGTTGTTATGCTGTAGACACTAATCATTATTAGCTACCCATGTTGCAGATAGAGATGTATCTTGAAAACTGTTTAGTTTAACTGTCATTTGCTCCTTGTAGGCTAGTCACTGCTCTTTTCTATGAGTTGTATTTGTCAGAGCATTTCTTCTAGCTTATGACGTGAGAACTGTCATTATTATGGAAATGATAGTGATCAAAAAATACCCAAGTTTTGAATTTGTGAATTTGGATCTTAGAATAGTGTATAGTGTGTTTAACTTCCGTTATTCTTGGAAATTAAGAAATGTTCAAATACGTCACTTGAATTTCTGTTGGTTTAGTTATACGCACACTGATGAGCAGAATTTCGTTCAGTAATTGCTGTTATAATAAGAATATAACTCTGCTTGTAATTTACTTCATGCACAAATCCTGCGGAGGATGGGTTGTTTGTTAGAAAATTAAATTAACTTCTTCAATCTGATATTTTAGTTGTTTTAAACATGTCCAACCAGCATCGAAAAAAAAAACACGTTTAAAACAATTTGTTTAAAACGTTTAAAACAAACTGAATAAAACAACAACCCTCGTTTTAAACATGTTTTAAACATATCAACTCTGTCCGTTACAGCTGATGGTCAAGATAAATTGTCCACCCTGTAGACGTGGCAATGATCATGGAGCTAGAAAGATGGAACAAACGCAACTCGCAAGCTTTTGCACAACTGAGCACAAACAAAAGCTGGTCTAATTGCTGAACCATGTGTAGTTTTTGAGATCTAGAATGAAATATATCAAACATTTTTTTCCGGGCTACTACTATTGTCACGCACGTCCTTTCTTCGCGTTTTTACCATGTCCTCACTGTTTGCTCCATGTAATATCAAGAATGATTTTTTTTGCAATTGTTAATTTACATACCTTCGTGGCCTAAGCAGCAATTTTTTTTAGCACTTTGGTCTCCTGAGATATTACGCCTAAAAAATTGTATCAAAATCACAAACTTCAACTTTCGGACCAACATAAATCTCTGGTGCCAGTAGTATCATAGGTGCAGATATTTCTGCAGACTTTTTACGTATTCAGCACAAAACTTATGACCCTTCCACTTTATGCCACTCCAAAATACAACCCCTTTAAAAGTGTAATTTTCTGTAGTTTTTCTAGTGATTTCATGTATTGTTTTGCAACCCTACAAATTTATTTAGAAGCAATAGTACATGTTTTCCGTGTACCTCAGTCTCTCCTCTAAACATTTGTTTTTATTTGGTGTTCGTCTGATACGTCCCGTTCTCAGCAACTGTAGCTTTCGTAAACGCTTGCAAAAAAAAAGAAAAAAAAATACTCCACCGACAACAAAGATGGCCGCCATTCAGTAACATTTATACATATGACAACGTGAGTGATGTTTTTGACCTTCTTATACACAAGGTTCGTCATACTTAAATTTTTATAATTTTCGGAGATGGTCGAGCAACCACCTCTGAACCACTTCATACGGATTAACACTCTGGAAATTTTCTCAACATCATCCGCCTTATGCAGAGTCGTTTTGACGTATGATTAGCATCATACCAAAGGTCTGACTACTGCAGGAAACAAATGTTAGTCGAACTCTTTAGTATGGTTCTAATCACGCGTCAGAAAGAAGCTGCATAAGGCCCCATAAATTTATTGGCAAGAAATTTATCCACTATCGAAAAATCATATTGAAAATAGCAGGACAAAATACTTCAGTCCTACTATTCAAAATGAAATTACTTTAGTTTCGAAACATTATTGAGTGACATAATTGATGAAGTTCTGAAAGCATCATTTTCCCCCCTCTTATTTTGGATACTACGCAACATATTAATAAAACTGATCAAATGTCAGTTATAATAAGATATCTGAATACTCAACCTGAAGAAAATGATATAGTAAATGAGTCATTTTTGGGATATATTGAAATTTCAGATCACAAAGCTACTGGTTTAGCAAGAAAAGTAATTTCATTTTTTTGATAAAATAACATTCCTATTTAAAATGCCGCGGCCAGGGATACGATGGTGTAGCTGTAATGGACGGTAAATACAATAGTGTGCAGATTAAAGAATATGCACCTAATACGGAATATGCGCATTGCGCTACACACAACCTTAATTTAGTACCCAATGATTCTGTTAATGAGATTACAGAAATAGTTTCCTTTTACGATATTGTAAATTAAATATATATTTTAGTAAAAGTGTACTAAGATGGCAAGCATTAAGAAAGAATGTAAAAGAAAATTGCATTGTTACAAAAGCTCGTAAAAAATTATGCCCTATTAGGTTGTCATCCAGGTTTCATTCCTTATTGGCAATTAAAATCAGTTATATTTTGTCTTAAATTGCTTATCGAAAATAATCGTAACATCGAAGAAAAGTGGAAAAATTGCTCAAGCATATGCTTTGCGGAAGAATATATCTAGGGTAATTTTGGGTAATATGGGCAGAAAAAAACAAAATGTAATATTACTTATATTCATCAATAGATAATATGACAAGGAATGTTACAGAAACATAGAATGATACCTTACTTACCATTTCATGGATTTTATGTTCACCAATATGTAAGGGTCTTGCGAGGAAATATTAAATACTAACCTTACTTCAAATGCCCATATTAACCGAAGTATATGTGTAATATGGGCAGGTAGTTTGGATAATATGGGCAGGCGTACTGTTTGCTTATAATAATAATTGTTTTAACCAATTCGTTTTTAATCCATTATTCACGAAAAGAAAATGCAAAAAAATGAAAAAGTAAGAACAATAAATGACGAAACACAAAAATAATAAGAGATCAAAGCCACGATCTCAAACTACGCTCATACTTGGATACATTATACACCACGTACAGTTTTTCTCTAATGAGCATTGTTTCACTGCAACGTCTGTATTATATTTTACATTTAACGCAGATAAACTCACCTCGAGACCCGGTAGAAACGCACAACTCATGATACCACAACGCACACATCTGACACTCAACCCACCTTTGTCCATGTGTTTCAGGATAAAAATCAACGGCACAAATAGGACATTTCGATTGAACACAATTGCTTGTTGTTACTTTTGTCCCTCGTTTTGATGGCTGAAAATTTGCCTTCTCTTCTCGTTTTTTCTTTCTAACAACTGATTCATTTATTTCTTCGTCATTAGTCAGTTCTCTGGTGCATCGACATCGAGAGTTCACTCTCCTGGCTGAGAGCTTTATCTTCGGAACGGGAGAAATAGAACGAAGAATGTCTGGTAGACTTTGCTGTTGGTCCTCCACCAAACTTATCGACGAATCTGACGAACGTGATAAAAGAAGTGTTGTGGGAGGGAGCTGTTGTTGTTGTTGCCTCTGTAAGCCTTTGCTACATCGTTGTATGACGGAAGGACCAGGAGTTGCATCAGGATGTTGTGAAGCTTTCTCGCGATGAATTACTGCCGTATTCGCTGGGTTGGCAACAGATGGTCTTGATAAAGGCAGAGTTGTTCTAGGAAGGTGTTGCTGTTGCCTCTGTAAGTTTGTGCAACATCGTTGCATGCCGGAGGGACCTGGAATTTCATCAGGTTGTTGTAAAGTTTCTGCATTGGAGCTCGTAGAGCGTCTTGCCGAAGACTCTGCTTGGATACCACATTCCACGTCTTCTCCGATGAAACCTCGTCTGGAATTGCATGTGGATTAAACGACCAAATTCCTGTTGCACGGAATCCATTGGTGGCATTTGCTACATGTGCCGACCTTTGCCATGCTTGTGAAATATTTCACAAAATTCAAGTTTGGTGAAAGCGCGACCCTGGTGATTACGCACAAACATTTGCACAAACTCATAAAAGTATTTCTTCAATGGTTTGAAGAGAGACCTGTTTGTTGGTTGCAGCCAGTGAGTTGTGTAAGGAGAAAAACACACCAAGCACACCCCATTGTCCTTACAATATGTCAGCATTGCAGAATTACTACAATGAGTGTCGTGACAATCCACAAGTAGAAGCGCGGGGTTGTCTAAAGTAACACTAAAATACGCTACAAACTGTTTGATGAAAGAGAAGAATACCTCAGAAGTTATGTATCCGCTATCAGTCATATGAATGTGACTTCCAGGAGGAAGATGGTCTACTAATCGCATATGGCCACTTCTAATATTATGGATCCTGTGCTCGATTCAAGATTATATATTTTCACATTTAGTACCTAATACAATATTAATGCTAAGGATTGTATCGAAGGATTAATTCTCCAATGTTGTGACCACTCAGCGAATCGAATAGAAAGAAGTCAAGTTGTAATGCTACTTATGTACAATATTGAAGAAAATAATTTAGTAAATTTATTTATAATTTTTCAGAAATATGTATTTTCAAATATGCCTGTATTCTTTCATGATGAAGAACTTCTTAACTATGCGAATACTTTTATTCGATTTTCTCCAAAATGTACTTATCCTATGTTCAATGCATCTGCCCGTTTTATACAAAACGTATGTGCTCATTTTCCCCATAGTGATATTATTTAGTAAATTGCAACACTGCAGCAAGAAGACATCGTACAAGTCCCCTCCAATTTCGGATAACTATGATGGAATGTTCACAGATTACATTCACCAAGGTGACTTTTCTACCCAAACATTTATTTCGCATGAATCTCTTATTTGCAATACCTTACATTTTACAAACAATAAAATATACAATAGAAAATATGCAGATTGCCTCCCTTTTTTCTTCCAAAATATCACGAACTTGAAGCCGAACACCACGACGCTGTCTCTTCGTTGTGCCAATACTCCAAACAGTGTTCCCAACTACCAGGTTTTGTTTCTACCTAATTCCTCTTCCAGTGGTACTATGAAAAGCTTAGTTCTGCCCATATTATCGGACTGCCCATATTCCACAAAATAACCCTACATTTAATTTTGTATTAATGGTTGTTTGCCGAAGTAAAATCTTGGAACATATATATTTTGTTTCCAGAACTTTACAAGATCCAAGAATATGCGTTCTGGAGGCATGTAACCTTTTAGAAAATGCTGTACATAGTCTTACTGATGTTAGGAATAACTTCGAAGCATTAGTAGCTGAATCTAAAGAAATTGACACAATGTGACAAGTACAAACATCATTTTCTGCAAAATGGGAAATAAAAGTGAAAACCTTCTTCGATGAGCTGAGTTCAGATTCTGATTTCATGGATCCAATACAGTGTTTTAAAATGAAGATTTTCTGTCGTGTGTTAAACGTTCTTATAAACCAAGCAAACAACAGATTTCAAAGTATGAAACCAATAACAGAAAACTTCTTCTTTCTAAGCCCCACCGCCCTGACAGACAACTAGTAGAATCTGCTACTAAATTTTCGGAAAAGTATGAGGAAGCGAGTTCTATGGTTACAGAAATTCTTTCATGCAACTCTATCCATCACGACTCTGGAACTCACTAAAGAAATAATAAACACTTCTGACCAGAGTATATACACTTGTTTATTAAAAACTAAATTCCAGTGTAACAGTTTCGACAACGTAACCTTGTCTTCATCAGACACTAACTCTTCGTTTCCGAAATACAGTATCAAACGACATCAAAAGAAGAAATATGTCAAGAATCAGACAAGTTGCTGAATTCCTATTGATCGAAAATAAGATGCTAGGTAGTAGCATGTCTGATATTTTCACTGCCTATTTGATATACTTGACCTTACCTGTAACATCATCATCAGCTGAGAGATCGTTCTCGAAGTTGAAATTAATAAAAGAATATTTGAGAAGTACGGTATCAAGTGCTAAGTTGAGTGAACTGGCTGTGTTAAGTATTGAAAACATTCGGACCCGAAAACTGGACTTGAACAAATTAGCACAAGAATTTCTTTCCCTCAAAAAACGCAGAAGGTTGTAATGAACATTCAACAAAATAGTAAGTAACAAAAGTATATCTTCCTTTTTTTGTGGGAATATTATTTAATAATGTTTGTGTTTTC
Source organism: Thermobia domestica (assembly GCF_964235325.1). NCBI lineage: Eukaryota > Metazoa > Arthropoda > Insecta > Zygentoma > Lepismatidae > Thermobia > Thermobia domestica. Next base: position 72,082,898 of record NC_137470.1, on the reverse strand, counting down.
TCTTGTTCACGATTACTACCTGTTCTTGTGTTAAATTTAAAGATACGTACTTTTTATACTTATGAAATGTGACTTAACGAGTAGGGGCGCAAAACTAAGGGCTGCTGGAGATGCGTAAGGTTGAAGTTACGTAACTGCCCATCTTACGGTATATTACACACACACATTATATATATATATATATATATATATATATATATATATATATATATATATATATATATATATAATGTACTGTTTATTACAGTAACTCATTTTACTAATAATATTGCAACCCCGTTCCAAAATAACTATTCGATTTTCAAAAGATACAGTACGAAACTTTTCATATGAAATTTATTTACCAAGCAAATAAGGTATTAAGAGAAAAGAGCCGGCTGATAAACTGCGAAGATAATGTATATTTGGTTATGACCGAGATTCCATCATTCAAAAACATTACACATGTCTCAAGTATTTTGGGGGGTGGATTTCCTTTTATTATAACCCATAATGTAATATATTTCATAAATAATCGTCGAATAATTCATCAAATTATTAAATAACTCATGTACATTTAGTTTTAGAGGAAATGCTTAGATATCGTGTAATCGAAAATTGATTTTCCTTTAAAATGAGCTAGGAAAAAAAGAAAATCGGTCCACAAGCAACGGAGATAATGCTTATTTCTTGAACCGAGTTGTACGCCATTTTGATGACGTCATGATGTCTACACGTCATGCACCAGTGAATAACACTATTGAAATTATTTACCAGAAATTACTTATGAAATAACAATAAATCCGAAACCGTTAATTTTAGAGAAAATACTTATATAACAATTTAAATTAGAAATTTAATTATCTTTAAAATGAGCTATTAACGAAGAAAATAGGTCAATAAATAACGGTGATATGACACACATGTTCGTTACATCGTCAAAACGGCGGTCACGAATGAAATTTTACTTCTAATAGTCATCCTGTGGCAGCTTTCGTGAAGATAAGAGGGTGATTTTTTTCTTGTTTAGAGAAATGTTGTCAAATTATTAAATAACTCCTATACCTTTAGTTTCAGAGGAAATACTTACATAGCAATTTTCATGAGAAATTTAATTTCTTTTAAAATGAGTTATGAAAGGGAAAATGGCTCCATAAATAATGGAGATAATGCCTGTTTCTTGAATCGAGTTGTCCACCATTTTGATATCATGTCTACACACCACGCACCAGTAAGTGACCCCATCGAAATTATTCACCAGAAGGTTCCTCTAAATCAAAAAAATCTGCCCCTCAACTTATCTTCACGAAAGCTGCCACGTGATGACATATGCTCTCTTACTAATATGCTTTCATGGAATAGTTAGTCGGATCGTGATTGGAAGAAATGAATGGTATCTTTCACCTGCCCTTTTTTATAGTGCCCATGCCGTAAGACGGGGTTACATTGCACAAGATTTAAGGAATTTTAAGGAGAATCGCATGTAACTTACAAACGTAATGATTCAGAACACTGTGTTTTGAACACACAGTAGCTAGATATATAAGGAAAACATTAGTGCAAGTTCATTAGTAAACATTCAGTATGACCATAGTTATTGAAATATAAACTTTGGTGCAAAGTAACCCCACAGGTGGGATAACTTTGCACAACATACACAAAATTATGTTCAACATACGAACATAACGTTTCTGTCCAAGTTTTTCCCTTGAGTATATATCCATTTTACTTTCTACAGAAAACTGCATGCAGTCTACAAATATTGATATTAGAATGAGGGTATCGATACATAGCATGAATTACCAATATTTATAAAGAAAATTACGTATTTTCTGGTACGGGTACAGGAACCACATTCTAATAGTTTAGCATATGTCCCACAAAAATGCCAACTCAGGAACAGAAAAAAAAAATCCCCGTGAACTGTCCTTGGTTATTCCTTATGTCCAAGAATATCGTCCCAACAGTAATCAGTGGAAGATTTACGGGGTTTGGGACTTTCAGACTGAAGCCTACCCAAATTGCATGATTTTTTTTTAACAAATCTAATGTTAGTCATTCCTATGTGTATAAGCTTCAAGCCCCCCCCCCCCCAAAAAAAAACTAGCGATTTCTAAAGAAAACGAAGTCTTTGTGAGTGAAGCCCCTATCAAACTATTTTTCTGGATCCGCCACTGTTCATAATTTATTTTCCATCCGACATCTACCTAAATTTAGAATGCAGGAGGTTCCAGTAGTAATAAATATCCTATCTAAGCGGTATTTTGGACCGGTGCAAAATAACCCCGAGTAGAGGCTGAAACCACCACCTCCCAGTTTTACTTTTTTTTATGACTTTAAAATGTTTCACATTTCAACTTCAACTACTGCATCGAAGTCCCATTATACACAGTAGTATTTTACGAAACTGACTTAACTTTGACGGAAATTCTTGTACGTGACATCTTTCAAATTTTGGCGACCTTTACAGTGACTTTTCCATACCTCTACTACAACAAACCTTTCGGGTAATTAGAACTGATGTTAATCGCCAACATTATAACCAATACACAGTTAGGTGTTCTATCTTACGGTGGGAGATGAAACTTTCTCTTTACTGTTCATGGTTTTACCGACAAAGCCCATGTAACTCTCTTGAGATTTCGTGCAAAGTAACCTCGTCTTACGGTATCTTTATTATTTTTGTTTCCTTTATGTTTCTTTTTACGTTTAAAAGTTACTGAATGTGAGCTGCTTATCGTCCGTTTAAGATCATTTTTCGACTGTTGAACTGAATTCCTCGAAGGCTAGCCTTGCGTAATCTTCCTCTCGATTTTGTACAGAGTGGCCCAAAAGTAGGTTACAGTTCCGTACTGATCGGTTGTAACCAGTGTTCGAAATGAAAAAAAAAAGCAGAGGCGGTATCCCAGACAGCACAATGCACGTCTAGTACCCGTATAGTACATGTACAATTGCACGGATGCAACATGTGCATCATCTGTATAAATGCACGCCTGTACATGTGACGCACATATACGTTACAGGTCCTATTCAACATATTCACGTGCACAGGACATGTGCAATGCACACTTACACGTCCTGCACAAGTGATTTACACCTACGGCGCAGGTGATTTACAAGTAGGACAGCGGGGATTTACACGTAGCACACAGGTGATTTACACGCAGTAACCAGGTGATTTACATGTAGGACAGAGATGATTTACACGTAACACACAGGTGATTTACACGCAGTATCCAGATGATTTACATGTACGACAGAGATGATTTACACGTAGCATACAGGTGATGTACACGCAGTATCCAGATGATTTACATGTACGACAGAGATGATTTACACGTAGCATACAGGTGATTTACACGCAGTGCCCAGATGATTTACATGTACGACAGAGGAGATTTACACGTAGCAGACAGGTGATTTACATGTAGGACAGAGATGATTTACACGCGATACTCAGATGACTTACATGTAGGACAGAGGTGATTTCCTCGTAGTGCAGAGGTTATGTAAAAGCATATTCGAGATACAACGAAAAAAGTTTATATATTTGGTGCTTTACGCAGTAACACCATCCATAACACCAAAGACATCGCTTTCAAAGTACATCACAAGTAACTAACAATTCTCAGTGAGAATTTAACTTTTGGAGTTTATTATTTGCAACGAGCAAAGCTTTAGGTAGTATCTTTAACATGTTTGCCAAGTAATAAATAACGCAACATATTCTGCTGTAATCGGTCACGAAAATAATTTTGTAAACCTATGAACTGTCTGACAGTAGTCACATGAGTACAGTGCTGCCACCTGTTGATCTTGTATTCTAGCTCAGCAGACGTTATGGAGTTTTTACAATCATTCAGATGTTATTCATCGAAAAGTCTCTACAACACCGCCTGGAGGAAAAACGACACCTACCAAAAATGTAGGTTACTTTATATTGTTGATGAGAATGAGAGTAAAAGAATGAAAGTAAAAGTATACACTTGCACGGTATTATAGACGTCTCATACACACGTGCAGTAGCCATGCAAATGCCCATGTTTACACAACGGCTTAAGCACCGGTAATTTAAATGTGCTTCATCCACGCAAATGCACATGTGCACATGCACGGCTCAAGCATGGGTTATGTACGTGCGCTGCATCCATGCAAGTGCATGTGTACATAACAGCTACAGCATGAGTTCTGTACGTGTGCTTCATCCACGCAAATGCACATGTGTACATAATGGCTTCGGTACGGGTTATATAAAAGTGTGCTTTATCCATGCAAATGCACGACTTAGTCACTGGTTATGTACGTGTGCATAACCCACGTAAATGCACATACACGGGTTATGTGTTCATCATCCACACAAATGCACATGTGCGGCTTATGCATGGATAGTGCACATGTGTCGTACACGTACGTGTTGTCTGGGTATGTTTTATTGCAATTTTGACTCGACATACCAGCTATGGAAATGTTGAAATACAGTGAGGGTGAGTTACCTAGAAGATTGCATTTCTATTCATATAATGACTCAAAACCATGGGAGAACTTTTCGTAGTTACTGGTAAGGCATGAAGAGGCTTTGACCCCGCCCCCAAGTTTCTGCGAATAATAAAAAAAAATATCCCCTTATGTTGTATTATAGAGAATTATATACGAAAATGCTCTAAGAACATTTCTTGTATTATCAATTCTTAAATAATTTCCCTTGGGTAAACTCTGGAACTCAAAAACTCAACTGAGGGGTATTCCAGACCACCGGAAGGTTGTTATTCAACTATTAGAAAGATGCAAAAATACGTTTTAATGAAAGTATATAAGCTCCATCAATTTAATCTTCTTGACACACCATATAATAAACGAACACTTAAGCAAAATAACAGATTTTTTAAACTGCATAAACTATACCGGACTGTTACGTACGTTGTAGACACAAAAGAAGTCCCGGCGAACTCATAAAAATACTTTCTGATTGTAGTTTAAACGAGTCGCCTCAATATAGTGCCTTTCGTTTGTTTGGATTGAGTACTTTCTGGCATGCGACCCTTATCTGCAACCTACACGAGTTCTTGCATAGGAGCAAGAAGTGGACTACTTTGTAGACACACCATTTTAAAAACAAAAGATGGGAAAATACATAACAAAACTATTGGTGTTGCCAACTTAGAAATTATTTCTACATAAGAAACAAAGTCTTTAATGTGAAAAGCAATTCGCCAATTATTATGTATAAAAATTGATTTATTAAGGTATATTAGCATCCATTTTCCAGTGATGGTATGTCTTGATTACTGAAAAATCAGAGGTGGTATGGCATACCACCGCATACTGCCTCACTTCGACCACTGGTTGTAACATTTTATATCGTTTACTTGTTATCCATACAGGTATTGACTTAGTTTCTTCCTTATGCATTCTTAATTTATTTTCAATTATACACTAAGCTTGGAACAAGCCAAAGCAAATAAATTCATTATCTTAATAAATTAAAACGTCATACTTGAACGATGCTGGTCTGTACCTACTTTTGGGTCACCCTGTATATTGCTCAAGTTTTTTTTTCTGTTAACAATCACGTTTCCACTCAGAAATCCATTATCGTTCGCTTGATCTTGATACGTGTATTAATAAAATGCCATGCATGAATGATAAGCAAGATTATTTTTAAGTTTGAAGCATTTGGGTAGGCTTAGTTTTGTAATCTTAAGGCATCCTACGTTTCTGAGTACCAATTGTTTCAACTCACACCAGCTTATTAATTACTCTTGCAATTTCATATTCTATCGTTAAGTATATTCTTATATTCATTATGGATGTTTGAATGTTAAATTACGTTGGTCTACGTCCATTTTGCTGACTGGATGCTGATTCGAATTAATTCGCGTGTGGTAAACCCGAAACTGAAATTTAATTTCCTCGATCACGTCAGGTTTACTGGAAAAATTGGAACTTACCAAAAATTAGGTGTGCCTTTTTAGAGGAATGAGATATACGTAGCCGTTAGAGAGATTATGCGCTGGCAGCACATGGAATGTAAAAATATTATATTCCAGGGTTATTCAAATATTTGAAACAATGTTTTATTTGAACAGATGATTATTAGATTCAATTTTACCCAATCATTAAACTCAACTGAGTATTATATACGAAAACAGATTGAATATTTGTTTCGGAGATATGCTACAAGCATAGGTTTATGATTTATCGTTACTTTGTACTGAAAGTATCGTGACTCAGTTCGGCAGTGGTTACTAGTCTATTTGAAGTGTGCCCTCGGAAAATATGTGAAACATACTTCGGCCTCACCGCCGCCCTCTTACGCAGGAAACCTTCCCTTTGCCTTGGAGAAAGTGAACACCAGACAATAAACAGACGAGCAACTCCCTATATACACTATTGAAATTAGTTTGTATGGTATGCACGACGAAAGCCAATCAACGTTTGGCGGAGAACAATGTTTCGTCGTAAGTGGGTTGTCATTGTAACCACCGCACTCTTTCAGCTTCGCATGTCAGCGTGAGGCGCACTGCGAGAAGATCAGATTAGCAATTATCCGTACTAGATAAGTATAATATTTTTTGCGAACCTTTTATAAAAGCATCTTCTTGTATTGTGCAGTCGCCCCTTGTCGGTCTGAGAGCTCAGATGATGTGTTAATAATTGACGTGTTTGGGGATGTCAGATCCGACAAGTTGCGCCCAGGATTTTGTAAATATATAGAAGTTAACAAAACATGAGGTACGGGATCTAACCTGGGTTGCATTTAAATGAAATCCAACACGTACAAAAGAAACAGACTGTGATGTTAAAGGGGGTGAAAAGGGGCAAGAAGGGAGTAACTTTTGGGACAGGTTAATCTACTCGCACTTACTTGCAGATCTGATCGTTGTCCTCTCGACGATTCCTCCAACAGGCCGACGTCCGTCCATCCTTCTGTTTGGCTGGCTGGTCGTTCAAGTAACCAAAGTTAAGAGTCGGCGAAACCCGGACTGAGTGACCAACTTCACGAAGTCCGCAACTTTAGATAAACTTAAAACTTCTTCTTAAAAAGCAATACATCGTCGTTGAATCAAAGGTGCTCTCTAAGACAGAGCAAGGCTATCAATCGTCAATTTCAAATGTAGCTAGCGGTCTACCTTCTATCTCGTCCCTCGCTCCATGTCGACTGTCCCTTCCAATAGTGTCTCAATCCATTTTGTCTGGCGTTCCTTCCGGGTTCATATCCTCGGTTATTCACTCTGATTTGCGTTTCGATGGAAAAAGTGCATGCTCGTAGATTAACCAAGGTAAGGTGATGATAGGAATGCGGACGGGGAAGCAATCTGTTATTTTATTAATTGAAAAATTTACAACGTAAGAAATGAATGACAGACAGCAAAGGCAAATGAACTTAGAAAAACAAGTCGATAGGTGATTTAATTTGAAACGAATGATGATGCTTTTGACTGAAATGTTCTTTTAAAATAAAATGTCCCATTGTTCAAAATAAGAAACTTTTCCATATGTCCAAATACACATATCTTCACATCCCCCCCCTGAAATCAAAGTCCCGAATGAAAACATTTCGGAGACAAACAAAAAAAATCACTTTTTAGAATTTCTGTTAAAAAAAAACTTAAGCATCTTTGTAGTTTCATTCAGTCTTCATGATAAAAACACAGCAGCAAATATAGTCTGAAAAGAATCATATGATAAGAAATGATGAGTACAGCAGAAATGTTCACACACTAACACAGTTGAGAGCAGAACAGTCCATGCCAAATGACGTAAGCACAGCAACGTCGATCTTGTAAACACAGCATCACTAAGCATAAAATGTAGGTCTGGAAATCACAGGTACAATGTCCTTACACATCACATAACTGGAAAGTTCATTCAGTACAAGTAGATTATAGGAGTAGGGTAGACAGGTATATGATAGTAACATCACAAAATTTAGGGAATACAGTCAATGACTGCCCAAAACACGTAAGATATGAGAATAGGGACAATAATTGGATAAAATGATGGAATGAATAAAAATCGACGAAAAATCAGGGGGAAAAAAAAACAAAAGTAATAACTAAACCATAATCCATACGTATATATCTATATATAGTAAATAAAACTCCAATTCCAATAAAATTGTAACTCTATAATCAAAATTATCATTACGCGGTAGAAGAAAAATTAATCTAGCTACCCATAGAAAGAACAGATGAAACAACACAAAAGAATGTTGATTTCAGGTTTTAGAAAAACGAATTGTGGAGAATTTAGTTCCACAATGACCGACGTGTTGGCAGAGTTATAGCCCTCTGCACTGGCTATTAAAAACCTCAAAAGAAATCAACATGACAGACTATCACCAAACATATTCCTAAATCCCTAACTAATTATGCGCTAAAAGAAAAGAAACTTCTTTCTTCTTATATGAAAGTAAAAGTACGTATACCCACAGGAAAATGTGGAATTAAGTCAAATCTTCAAATATACAAAAGTATATATCAAATAAGTACAAATCTTCATCATACATAAATCCCAAGTCATCTTCATGATGAAATACACAAATTTATTATATACACTGCAGGCGATGAAAATTTGATCATTCCAAAAGATCACTAAAATCACACAAGAGGTTATAACAGTGTATATTCCTTTGAAAAGAATACATTGACTGAGTATATTCCCAATAACTAATAACAAATCGTAGGATCAAATCAAAAATCCAGGGAAAGAAAAAAAACTGCATTCTTCTTTACATCCACATTAATATCATAAAATGCATCTTGAAAAATGCAAAAAACGTGAGAATTCCTTCTTCATCACTATCATAACATAGATAGCAAACAAATATAAATTCATAGTTGCGTCTATCTCCCTAGTTTTCTTCTGCTAAACATAATGTATCAATAAGATGTTGATTTGGCGCCTAGATACTAATTTATTTAGTTCATAAGCTGTTGATAAGATGACCAAGAAAAAGAACGTGTTTTACAAAGTTAACCAACAGTTCTAAGTGACTGAAAAAAAATGATGTCTATAAGAGTACTCCTTTTTCTCCTTATCTTCGTTGTAATTGTTATTGCCGGCAAGACTTAGAAATACAAACAAACCAAAACAAATTCCATAATGACATGGCCAGTGTCAAAACAAAATTCGTCACCAACTTCACAGATGTTCCTAATCCATCAAATCTTCCTTTGAGAACCGTCTTTTTTTCCTTCTTTTTTTTTTAAAAAAAAACTTCATTGCAGAGAAACAGCTTCCGCTTCTTTTCCTTCTTCCAAGGGAAAATACACAGGTAAAAGACGCTGATAGAGATCCCAATTCTCCTTGTCGAAAATACACAATACAATACGGTCTACGTTGTCCACATGATCCTCTAAAAATTTTCGTGTACTCAACAATGCAATTCTCACAGCAGGTTCCTTAGGGAAATGAAATGCACCAGCAGCGATGCAAGGAAAAGCCACAGTTGAAAACTGATTTTTCAACACAAAATCAAAACAATTGTTATAACAATTCTCCAAAGTCTTCTTGTTCGCATCTCTGGGACCACACGTCAATAATACATGATCAGCGGGGAGATTATAGCCTGGAGCAATCTTCACTTGTCCTGGTTTTAAAGAACGTATTTTCTCGCAATCTTTACGAAATTCTTCTCCTGCAGCTTCTTGGATACTTCTATCTGCTCCTCCTAATGGAATAAGTAATTCATTCGTGGGATTGACAACGGCGTCAGCTTTAATCATAGCGATATCTCCTCGAAAAACACTGATTTTCTTGTTGATTGCAGAATTGGCACCAAACTTCGGTTTCAAACTGGAACAATTCTTCCCTGTTTCAGCCCAAGTAGGTAATTGGTTGGCAATCACAACTTCACGAAGATTCACAGATGGAATATTTTCTTCTTTTTCTATCATGTTTACCGCAGGATTAAAAATAATCTCATAGAGTTCTTCTTTTTCTTTCTCTCTCTTATTTCTTCCTTCCTGTTCTTCGGCACAGCAGGCATTCGCAGTAGCATCCTCGACAACGTCTTGTATATCCAAGTCAACATCATCTTCTTCTTCCTCTCCCTCGTTTTCCTTCTCCTGTCTCTCGTAGTACTTCTTCAATCTTTGTACTGCAATCGAATCAACCTTGAATCTTCCTCGTGCAGTCTTGAACTTAACAAAATAGGAATTTGGGTGGTCAATATCCTGAATTATTCCTGGACCAAAATAACGTCCACTGAAAGCTCTGGTGGATCCTTTCTTCATGGTGCTGTCCAAAATCCATACCTTGTCTCCGACTTTGAAATTGGGTTTCGAATGACGTTTGTCATAAAATTTCGTTGCCGTCTTATGTCTCTGGAACCATTTATCATGGGCTTTGTCTCGTATTTCTCCAAGTTGCTGTAAACGTTCAGCATTGTCCTGAAATTGACAAGGGGTGTCCAAAATTGCTTCGTGTAGCATTCTACATCTGAATCCATGCAAAAGTTCAAAAGGGCTGTATCCAGATGATAAGTTAACAGTTAAATTGTGGGCTAACATAATAGATGGCAGCAGTTCGACCCATTTTCCTTGATCTTTATTACACAACGCAGATTTCAGTCTCTGTTCAATGTTTCGGATAGCTATCTCAGCAGTCCCGTTAGCGTAATGAGCTTGAACATTTACAAATCGAATCTTAGCTCCAATCATTGCACACAACTCCTTGAATAGGTTACTTGTAAAACATGGACCTTTGTCTGTGACTAATTCTTTGAAAATACCGTATTTCAAAATTACATTTTCATAAAGAAAACTACTTACAGAAGACGCTGTTATATCTGCTAATGAACCACAGATAGTATACCGAGTAGCTGCATCGACTACGACAATCAAATACTTGTGTCTCAAAATATTACTCGAGGAGTACACCCCTCCAATGTCTACAAAAATGCGATAGAAGGGCGGCACTTGAGGATACGTTTGCAATGTACCATAAGCAGAACCAGGTTTATTTTTGCTGGACTGGCAAATTAAACATTCTTTGCATTTCTGATAAATATATTGTTTCATATTAGGGAAATACACAGATTTCACTAAAAGATCATATGTCTTAGAAAAGCCTCCGTGACTTGAACCAATGGCAGAAGTATGAGCCGCATCAAAAACTTTGTAGCGTAATGAAACAGGTACAGCAACTAAAAATTTCATACCACTAGATGTTTTTTGTTTTCTATACAAGATTCCTTCTTTAACCGTGAAATAAAATGCCTGTCTTTCAATTTTGGGATTTTTCTTTTCCTTGTTTTCTAACCAATCAAAAATATCCTTATAAAACGGGTCCTTCATTTGTTCATCTCTGAGAGAAGGCTCGTCACTTAGCATATTGTTACACTCTGTAACAGTGGAAGAAAATACTCGAGGGTCTTCCTCATTTTGTTGCTCATCAGAAATGTCCCTGGGGGCACGAGAAAAACGTGAAAGTGCATCGGCTTCTATGTTAGATACCCCAGATATGTGTGTCACAGTAAAGTTATACTGTTCAATAAAACTAAGCCACCTAGCAAATTTGCCTACATTTTTTGTCTGCTTCAAAAACAAAAGACTCTTACAATCGGTTTTCAAAAAAAAGTGACGTCCTAGTAAAAAGTAACGAAAGGATCTAAAGGCATATATTATACTCAAAAGTTCAAGTTCATAAGGGTGTCTAGACTTCTCACTTTTACTTAAGCTACGGCTACAATAAGCAATGGGTGCTAACTCTGGGTCATCTGGAGAGGATATAGGTTGTTTGAGCACGGCAGCCAGACCGCGAGTTGATGCATCACAGAACAAGTATACAGGGTGTTTAGGATTATAATGCATCAAATATGGCGATTTTATGATAAGATCTTTAATTTTCTCAAAAGCATCTTGTTGTTTTTGTGTCCACTTAAACGGTACATCCTTTCTGAGAAGTGAATTCAAAGGTTCCGCAATTTCAGAAAAATTAGGTAAGAATCGTCTTACAAAGCTAGCTAATCCTAGAAAACTTTTCACATGTTTTTTCGTCTTCGGACGTTCATAATTACTAATGGAGTCAGTTATTTTCTTGGAAATTCGCAAGCCATCGTACGAAATATCGTGTCCCAAAACTGTTAATGAAAAATAAGCCAATTTCGTTTTTTCTGGTGCAAGTTTAAGACCACGTTCTCTAATTCGTTGAAATAACTTCTTGGTGAGGTTGATAACATCCTCAAAAGTATTCCCACCCCAGAAAAAATCATCAAGGTACCCGAAAATTTGTTCAGATTCTAATCCTTCCAATGTCATTTTCACTAATCTGTTTAAACCAGCGGAACTAGTGATAAGGCCTTGGGGAAGTGCTGTAAAACAAAAAGAACCAGCTCCTGGGATTGAAAAGGCAGTGACGTGTTGGTATTCTTCCGCGATTTTCACTTGAAAAAAACCACTGAGCAAGTCCGAGCAGCACAGGTAGCGACACTTACTAAGACGCGAAAGAATGTCTTCTATCGACGGTACAGGAAAACTGTCTGGTGCAATGTGTAAATTGATCGCTCTACAATCCAAACAAAATCTATAAGATCCAGACTTTTTCACGAGAAGAATAGGCGAGTTATAACTCGAGATGCACCTCCTAATAACCTTTTGTTTAAGCAAAGTATCAATCTGTTTTTTAACTTCTTCTCTTAAATGGAAGGGGATAGGAAACTGATTGGTGTGAACTGGGACGTTATCTAGCATTTTAATTTCATGTACGTAGCCCTTGGCCACTCCAAAATCATCCTCTGACCAAGAAAAACAATCCTTATACTCCTCTATAACAGAATAAAACATTTGCTTCTGATCGTCCGAAAGTTGAGGGTTAATGTCCACACGCTTGACATCAAAACCAGCAGGAAAGTTATTGTTGTCTTGTTTACTGGCTAAACCATGATTTTGAACACTATCTGTATCATTTGGATAATGAGCACCCGGCCTAATGTCAATAGCTTCACCTAAATGAAGATTTTTCTCTAAACACAACTTTTTGTTGGTTGGGTTGACTACTCTAATGACAGGATTAACAGGATCCACTCTAGATTCATTAACAACAATTTCGGCTTTAGAACAGATTTTTTCATTGGGTTGCAAAACATTTTTAATTCCCACTAAATCATTAATTTTTCGAACAGGTACTGAAACACTGGAATTTGGTGGCAAAGTAACAGATTTCGCCGTTATGAAATACGCTTGCATAAGGTTCGCTGTTTGTTCAGAAACTGTGCCTATAGCATGACTTTCAGGTAAAGCGTGATCAGTAGGCTTCCCAAACCTAACTATGTGAACTACGTGAATATCCTGGTTAATAGTGACATGTTGAGGAAGTAACCAATCATTTCCCAACAAAACAGAAGATGCAAATTTGTCTACAACTCTAAAGGTATGCGTAAATGAATAGCCGTCAATTTTGAACTTCAGTACAGCTAACGTGTTAGTTTCAAGTCCTTTACCCGAGATGCCACGGATAATAGTACGTCTTTTAACGAGTCTAGTGTTCGGAGGAAGGAGCTCTCTAGTGCAAATTGAAATTTGACTCCCAGAGTCCAATAACGCTTTATACTCTTTATTTCCAATAGTAATTTTGATACAAGGCAGAATCCTATCCCTAACAATAGGCGTAGTAATCGTGTGGGTCTTAAAAACAGGTCTTTCGCCATTCCCTGAACTATTTCCACTATGTAAAACATTACAATTATTACTTCTCCTGACTTGCGCCATGTTGCACTCTAATGCTTTGGCCGGACAGTGTATTTTATTATTCGCGGGAGACGTACTATGATTCTGTTTGCGCTTGTTCTGTTCGTTCTTAACCATAACAGAGGTATTCGTCGCAGAGCCCATTCTATCATGCATATTATTATTATTCTCGGCACTCTTACATTCAGAGGAACAAAAAGAAAAAAAAGAGTTACATTTCTGTTGATGAGACGGAATAGAATCTACAGACTGTTGATCACTGCATTCTTTCTCAGCGGATAAGATATCATAATGCAAACGTGCAAGCATTTCTTTTTTTTCCCGTTGTTCTTCGAGAGGAAATGAAACATGAGAATTATCGCGCAATGAAACATCAGCTATCTTAGCGATAAATTCCGGTGTACTAAACTGCAAGACTTGTTCTTTCGAATTAGATTTAATGAGCGTCTTGTAATTTACTATTAACTCAGCTGACTGTTCTTGTAATAAAAACTCACATAGCGCATCAACAGATGGAAACAATTTGTTGCATGTAAGCTTAAAATACTGAGGCAATAACCCTTCAATAAGGAAATTAATTTGTTGTTGAATCGGCATGGCTTTATCAAAACTAAGTATGAGATCTAGCTTCTCATAAATATATGTCATAATAGGTTCCCCTTCTTTTTGATCTCTGGAACGAATAGTATGTTCCGTCACCTTCTTAACTACAAAACCACCAAATAATGTGATCATTCGTCTCTTTATGTCTACATACGACAAGTTCACAAATTCGTCTGTCCTAGTTAAAGCTAGAAACCACGCTAAGGCTCCGTCCCTTAACAGATATGGAAGCAAATGACGCTTCTTTACTGCATTGAACTCATAAATGACGCAGTAAGATTCGAAATACTCAAAAAAACGAATGACGTCTTCCCCATACTTGCCGTGAAAAAATGTGGGGCGCACAATAGAATCAAGAGACGTAAGACGAGCTTGTGCCATAATGTTAGTATTCACCATTTTCTCTAAATATCTCTAAATAATATAACTAAAAGCACATAAAACAAAATAATACAACAAATTGAGAGGGTGGAGGGAGGGCGGTAAAATAGAATTTCATAAAATTCTAACGGTGGGCGGCAAACAAACTAATGCAAAATAAATCGAGGGTCGCAAACATGTGTGCATTCACACAAGTTAAAACCACATCTCCGCCATGTGCAGTCGCCCCTTGTCGGTCTGAGAGCTCAGATGATGTGTTAATAATTGACGTGTTTGGGGATGTCAGATCCGACAAGTTGCGCCCAGGATTTTGTAAATATATAGAAGTTAACAAAACATGAGGTACGGGATCTAACCTGGGTTGCATTTAAATGAAATCCAACACGTACAAAAGAAACAGACTGTGATGTTAAAGGGGGTGAAAAGGGGCAAGAAGGGAGTAACTTTTGGGACAGGTTAATCTACTCGCACTTACTTGCAGATCTGATCGTTGTCCTCTCGACGATTCCTCCAACAGGCCGACGTCCGTCCATCCTTCTGTTTGGCTGGCTGGTCGTTCAAGTAACCAAAGTTAAGAGTCGGCGAAACCCGGACTGAGTGACCAACTTCACGAAGTCCGCAACTTTAGATAAACTTAAAACTTCTTCTTAAAAAGCAATACATCGTCGTTGAATCAAAGGTGCTCTCTAAGACAGAGCAAGGCTATCAATCGTCAATTTCAAATGTAGCTAGCGGTCTACCTTCTATCTCGTCCCTCGCTCCATGTCGACTGTCCCTTCCAATAGTGTCTCAATCCATTTTGTCTGGCGTTCCTTCCGGGTTCATATCCTCGGTTATTCACTCTGATTTGCGTTTCGATGGAAAAAGTGCATGCTCGTAGATTAACCAAGGTAAGGTGATGATAGGAATGCGGACGGGGAAGCAATCTGTTATTTTATTAATTGAAAAATTTACAACGTAAGAAATGAATGACAGACAGCAAAGGCAAATGAACTTAGAAAAACAAGTCGATAGGTGATTTAATTTGAAACGAATGATGATGCTTTTGACTGAAATGTTCTTTTAAAATAAAATGTCCCATTGTTCAAAATAAGAAACTTTTCCATATGTCCAAATACACATATCTTCACAGTATTGTGACTGGATTGCTATGTTGACATTTTTGTACATCCTCATGCAACATTGTTAAAATAATTTCTATAAACTTGCGGTCAGACAAAACACAGGGAAAGGCACGCGGTGACAGTGCACACCACGCTTTCACCCACCATGTACTATTAGAGACGGTTATTTCCGAACTTTTCACACTACTGACGACAGATTTGCTGGTTAGTTCCGTTGTCGTATGTTACAGGCGCTACCGTTCGCCTTATTTCCAGTTTTTCGCAAAGTTTACGCTCTGTATATTCTAGTATGTGGAAGTGAATTACCTCGGTTGTGTTGCCAATTTGTTATTCAATCGTTTGGTATTGGCGAGTGAAGATCGTCGACTACTTAGAATGGCTAACAAAACAGTGCGCTGTGAAACCCGTGAAATAATTCAATGTGGCAACCCTCTCCACGTCCTAATGTTGAAGGATCTCGCCCAAAGAAACTTATCCCTCCTCTTTCGACGGAAGTACGGGTACACACACATCGACACTCTTGAAATAGAAAGGCTCTAGTAGTGTAGTTGATCTCCGTGCACGTTTACTGTACCTCGACCAGTTTCGAGAGAGGACATTTCTGACTGCTCCCTTCCCATTGATTTTTTTTTGTACTGTTCTGTGCGGAGGAAAGATACGTAACGTTATAAACATTTAGCTTGGATTTTAGTGGACATCAAAGACATGGCATCTGTTCGTCGAAAGGTGCAACGATCCAGGTATATTTTGCTATATTTGTGGTATTTTTACAACCCCAAAACAGAGGACAAATGTTCATAAATTTGCAAAGAAAGTGTATAATTCATATTTCGGAATTAAATTGGCTAAGATAAATCCTGAGCACCACATAAAATATGCAGGACCTGTGAAGAAAATCTTACAGCGGAAGAAGTCTCAGTTTTGGAATCGACAGTGGCGAGAGCAGCATGACCATGTAAAATGACTGCTATGAGCGAAACATCTAAACATACACTTCAGTACCCTAATATTTTCTCGGCTAGAAGACCTGTTCCTCACAGCGATGAAATTCATGTTCCTATATTAAGCACGTTCACCAGTTCCAATGACGACGACGATTCCTGTGCCAACACAAATGCAGAAAGTAATTATGAGAAATTTGAGGTGTTCGGCAATGAATCCAAGCCTTTCGCTGAAGCAGAGTTAAAAGATCTCATTCGTGATCATGATCTACCAAAGAACTCAGCATAATTACTAGGTTCAAGACTGAAAGAACTAGAACAACCTTCATGTATCGGAAGAGAGAGACATCTATTAAAATATTTTCAAAGAAACAAAAACTGGTGTATAGTACAGATGTGACAGGACTAATTGAACCTATGGCATGTAAATACAATGAAGAATGGAGGGTCTTTATTGATAATTCGAAGCGGAGCTTAAAGTATGTGTTACTGCATAATGGCAACAAGTTACCATCAGTTCCTGTTGGCCACTCAGTACACATGAAGAAAGCTACGAAATAATGAAACTACTGCATGGAAAGTTAAAGTATGCAAATCACAATTGGTTTGTGTGCGGAGATTTAAAGGTCATTTCAATGTTATTTGATCAACAAGCACGTTATACGAAATATCCATGGGATTAATGAAACAGCATATAAAAGCTCTGGATCAGAATGGGGATTGCTTCAAGAACATATGCTTGAAATTTCCTGCATTGTCACATGAAAAAATAAAAGCTGGTATTTTTGACGGTCGGCAGATAAGCCTGCTAATGGAAGATGAAGAATTCTTACAATCTATGAATCCCGCACAGAAAGATGCATGGTATGCCCTTTCTGATGTTAAAAATTTTAATTTTGATGTCGGAAATTACACGGCGCATAACTACGAGGTTCTGGTTGACACTTTGCTCGTAACTTTCCAGAAGTTAGGAGTACCTATGATGTCAAGTTTCACTTCCTACACAGCCATCTTGATGTCTTTTCATCAAACTCTTGGAACCGTAAGTGAACAACAGCGTGAACACTTATACCAAGACACAAAAACCAAGGAGCATCGATATCAGAGAAGGTGGAATGATGGTCGACTATTGTTGGTGCTTGTTAGCGTGAGGTTCGAGGCCAGTTACTCCAGGAAGTCAAAGAAATGAAAGTTTTTGCCTAAAGTAAGGTTTGCATTCTGTTGTGCGTGTAGTAGCTTAGCATAAATATAGGCATTAGTTGATGATGGTGTGTGTTCATGAAGAGAACTAAACAATTCACCGGAATTACCAGAGCTTTTTGATAGTGAAGAACTCACTCTTGAGAAAGAAATAATGTACCACACGATTCTAACAAAATTATCTAGAACAGAAAACTTCTAGTTGTGTATTATGTAATTTATAGTTGTTTTCGGCTTTCTCTGTTATGAAATTAAGACAGTAGTGCTCAATTTCATTTGTGTGTGTAAAGCATATATTGAAAAGATATGAAACTACTATTAATAAGTATGATTAAAACACGAAAAATTCTGACGTGGTACGCTAAAACCAACTACAGAACTAAAATCAGCGACCACGATTTATGAAAAATCAGTTTAAATATCTACGTCAGCTGAAAAAAAAAAAGTATGTAGAGCAGTGTTATAGATAAAGATGCAACTTATTTCTGAAGTTTTCATTTCATGTGAAGAACAAGCATACAATATTTTTTTCTTATGAATATGCATGTGTTCGAGTTCATTGCTATCTTACAACCTTCAAAGTTTAACATGAATCTAGTGTGAAGATTTTTATATTACTTTTCAGGAAGTTACAGATCATATATTTTCTTGATATAGTAAATTATAATTACTTAGTTGCTCAAATTGCAAAATTATTACTTTTGTGACATTTAACAGGATGAGTTAACGTGTGTGTTTTGTATTCGTTTGACAAGGAAACTAAGTTCCTTTATGTGTCAGTATTGTAATTGATGCCCCAAAGCAGAACGTTTCTCAAATTTCTGCGACGACTTAAAAAATCAGGAAACTTTCTGCAAGCATTTTAGTAATGGCGGAGTAAAATTATAAAATTTTCAAGCTCATAAAAGCAAAGAAGTTCTTACAATTCTACTTTCGTAAGCTATTTTTTAATTATAGGCTTTTCATTTACGAAGAAATATACAGGAAGCTTACAGGGCTACATAATAACTGAATAAGTATCCAATCAAGAAATTCCCCACATATATTTACTCAAAAGAATTACAGGTACTTTAAAAAAAACAAATCTTCAAACATGGCGATGAATTATTTGTCTCCTCGAATCTTTCTTACAACTATGAATGTCACCTCTTTAGACATTGTCTCCAGCAATGGGCTTGAAATGACTGTGAAACACTATACCAGTATTTCTCACAAAGCCAATTTCAAAAATTTCCTGTTCCCCTTGTAACCAGCAGGTGGTTCACTTATCTGTATGTAAGCCAAGGTGTCAGTTGTGCAAATCCCTTTAAACGAAAAACCACTGGTTGCAGGGTGGTTAGTCGTAAGACCCCAGCTTTTACAAACCGTCCTGAAGTAGCCATTTTTTCATGTTATAAGCACGACGGCAGCGCTACCAAGCAATGCGTAATGGCTTAGCAAGTATTCTGCCACCAGAAAGCAGTCTGCTAAGGTCTCGACTCGGCTGCATGCACTGTAGCACTGGCGACTTTAGCAGTCGTATTGGAGAGTGTATGTATCGCTTATTTTCTCCTTTGGCGCCTTTCAAGTTTATCGGTAAATTGTCATGACTATAAGACGTTGAATTGTTCTTAATCATGTTTTATTTACGGAGAAAAAATCTTTCTGCAACCGTAATTTTTATTTACAGAATAGATTATCTTTGAAGCAGTAAGTTTTGTCTAGAGGTTAGCTACTCTTTCTGCAGTCCGCATTTTCTTTCTACGACATTGCCACGCCGTCGCCTGTTGTTCTGCTTTGGGGAACTGGAGATTCAAATAGGTATGATCTCAGGGAAAGAAAAGAAAAAAAAACTCGAAAAGTAGACTTGGAACGATTTATTCAGCGGAGCATTTTAGATAATTATGTCAATGGACATACAAATATTATGGGATTAAATATGCCTCATTTTTTACAGATGCTATTACTACCACAATATCTTTCATATACCATACCTGCATCTGACCCCTTTTTAAATTTTTCTTAAAAATTATACGTAAAGCAATTTGTCTGTACAGTTACCCCTGGATGATCACTACAGTCCATCTTTACGGCTCAAAAGCACAAGAAATAAAGAAGCTTTTTTCCTCGCTTTTCAAATACACTTATCTTTTTTTCTTTCTTTTCTGTAATTTTCTAGATGTACAAAAATACATGAGCCACAGAGAGTTTAGATACCCACTGTGAATGACCAATTCATACTATTTCACACACTGTGTGGTAAACGTGTCGTTTACAATACTTCATACACACAAATCAACTAAACTGTGTACTAGTCTATGTGTAAATCTTTTCAGTTTTAAATGCATCTTCATTAATGTTCATTTTAATGAAAAAAGTACAAATACTCTACAATCAATAAGTATAACGTTTATTCGAAGGACCTCCTTAATTCAGATTTACAACAAAATAATTAAACTACCGTGACAGAAATTCATCCGAAAGCAAAGCACGTTTTTGAACATTTCTCCACCACAGTTTCGTAATCTAAGTTTTCACATACATGATTTTTCTTTTACAAAAAGAAACAAAAATTGAACGATTGGAGATTATTATGCCTGTAGTCTGGTCAGTATGACCAACAAGACAAACCTTAATGGGCTAATTCTGATAGTTTATAAAACGAACTAAGCAATATTCAGCTAGTTCCATTAAATAACAACAAAACATTGTCTGAAATTAAATAAAAAATGCTTTCATAATTTCATTTTTTTTTTGTATGCATTAATTCATTGTAATACAGTTTGCCACCACGCGAATTGTCTTTTATCGTCCAAACTTGCCGTAACGCCTGTTACAGGAGCTCAGCTCAAATTTCACGTAGCACCACGTAGAGAAGATTTTCTTGTAAGACTTTTAAAACCTTACATGTGGCTGTTACCAACCGACGGGGATTATAAACAACTCATTCCGAACAATAATTTATAAACATCTATTTGCGCATCCTACTTAACATCACGTGTTTAAAATACTTAACACAATTTAGTGTGCCCAGAAACATGTCATAAGAAGTTCAATATTTGACATGGTGGTTATTTCGAGTCTTCATCCGACTGCACTTCCTCGTCCTCAGCTATTTTATCATCGCAGTCATCCGTTTTTTGAGACTCATCTTTCGATTCTTCAACTTCCATTCCGACTTCTGATTCATTTTCCTCACTTTCCTCTACTTTACCTTGTTCATCTTCTTCAGCAGCTGTTTCTTCTGCTTCAACCTTTAGCTTCTTAGCTGGATTTTCTTCACTGGTTTCGTTCTTCGGATCAGCACTGTCTCCATCTGATTCAACTTGACTAATTTCTAGACTTCTTCTTCGCTTCAACTTCTCCTTAACAGCAGACAGGGCATCACTATTTTCTGATTTGCCTGTATTTCTGTCGTTTTCTTTATCATCTTGGACAGAAGCATCATCTTTGGGTGGATTTTTTACAGGAGAATCCTCAATTTCAATTACCTGAATTTGCTTTTGTTTCGCTAACGCTTGGGCTCGATGAAGTTCCTGCATTCGTTTCTTAAATCGCTTTGGTCCTGGAGGACAGATTTTTGTTATTGTTATCTCATTTCTACCTTGGCCTGCTATAACCACCTCATCGTCTGACAGTTCAATTACATCTACACATTCTTTCTTATATTCGATATAATCTAGCAATTCTTCTGTCATATGCTTTTCTTTACATGTAGGACACTGGTCAATCTTGCACAATTTCACACTACACTCCCCTAAATGTTTGCGCTTGAAATGGTTGATATACGCCTCAAATGCTTCGAACATTGCATCACACATCTCACATTCTTGGTTTTGGCTTATTTTCTGTTGCGTTACAGATGCTGGTTTGTTGGTGGGACTTGGTTTAGCTGGTTGAGGAATTATAGTAATTTCATCATTAATTTTCAAAGGTTTAAGCAAAGAGTCAGTTTGTGGATTTGTTGAAGTACGTGCTGGTTGTGCACTTGATGAGGTAGGCTGCTGATTTTGGTTTGGCTTTTTATCCATTGAACGCTTTGCAACAACACTATGGGCAGAATACACGTGGTTTTCGAATTGTTTGTACATTCCAAACGTTGCAGTGCATACCGTACACTTGTATGAGAGATGAGCTGGTTTCAGTGTCATGTTGTGGTCCCGGGCAACATGATTTAGCAACTTCCATTGATATACCTACAAAAGAAAACAGTATACATATTATTGGTCACTATGCCTTCATTATAGTAAAATGGAATACTTGAAATAAAAATACATCAAAATTTTCACAGGTAATACTATCAATATGCTGTTCGATTAGTTCCTACTTTTAATCAACTTGGATTTTACGTAACAGGATTTTCAACAGCGCATAAGTTTTGTGCTAAGGGTAAGCTTTATGCCTTCCACCTGCAAAGAGGCAGAAGTTATTTCCTACAAAATACAGGTAACATAATTGTTTATGCATCAAGTTATATTGAAAGGGCAATACATTCAAATGACTGCGAAAAAATTTATCGATTCATCAGTTTTAAAACTAATTTCGTCTCACAAAATTTATATAAAATCAAATGCAAGTTTAATGACAGAAGTAAATAACATGAATACAAGGTTCTGTTTAAGACAAAAAGGGGATCTGACATTCTTGGTGGATTTTATTCAAGTTGCTCCCCAAATAAATTCACGATGTCAACACCGGTCTCGTCAGGGTATCGAATATAAGATCATGTGCAAAGCGCGAACATTTAACTACTGAGTTAGGTTTCAAATTCACTACTTATGCTTTGATAACGAATTTAGATCTTGGAATCACAAAGCTGAAATATTTACTGTAAGATGTGGGATATTATATTTAAATCTTATAATATATGCAGTCATTTTACAGATCCCCCTCCACGATATTCTTGGTCACGGAAACCTACACATCCCTTCCAAAATAAGCCCAATCCCAAAACCCCCCAAAAAGTACACTGCAAATTCTCTCAGGTCTGCTTACAGGGAAACGCATTTTTCCTGCACTCTAAGCAACAGTCACATCCACAATAAGCAAAATGCAAAATATTTAAGAGAAAACCGTCAGCATATTGGCACTAAACGAATACATATCTGATAACGTACAGAACAGTCCTAAGAAATAACAAAAAAGAAGGGAAAAAAACGGCAGTACTGAGTGACGTGATACAAGCCCACAGTGGACAAAGAAAACAGAGAAGGTGGTCGTGGACTTGAAGACAGTAACGTCCTTTTAAGCAGATATCTTTTTAAATTTACTTTTAAACCTAGGTTCGAATCTGGTCTATGAAAATTTATACATTTTTTACAGCGTTTCGTGGACAAGAAGCATACGTGTAACAATGTATAAATACTTAAAATATGTCAAAGTCATATAAGTTAATTAGAACATATATATTATATAAACTTAATCATAAGCTCCGTGTAACGTGGGTTCCTGTCACCACGGCATGGCGCGTCCTCAGGTTGCGGATCGAGGAGAAGGCCTCTATATAAAGAGGTTAGCTGCGAATATACTGAATAAGCAGTCGCGGACAGAGGACTAGGAGTGGTCCTCCAGCTTGGGGGTTTGAGTAAGGCTAACAACCTCATCCTGTAAAAAAAGAAAGAAAAAAAAAGAAAAAAGAAACTTTTTCAGAAATATTCACAAAAGTCTCGGACAAGGACTGATAACTTGGCACTACCTCACGTAAAGAAAATGGACATGAGATTCGGAACACGGAATATTAGAAGTCTTTACACAGCAGGCGCGTTAAAATCCGTAACGAGTGAGTTAGAGAAATACAGGATGGACCTAGTAGGAGCTCAGGAAGTTAGGTGGGAAGGAAATGGATCTATGAATTCCAGAAATTTTACATTCTTTTACGAGAAAGGAAATAAAAATTTCAACAACAGGGTTTTTCGTTCATAAACGAATATTACCAGCAATTAAACGGGTTGAATTTGTTACTGACAGACTCTTTTATTACTCTTAGGGCTGGTGGTGTGATATTATTGTTTTAAATGTACATGCCCCAACAAAAGATAAGGATGACAATATAAAAGACAGTTATTACGAAGTGGAATGGATATTTGACCAACTCCCGCGATACCATATGAAAATTCTATTAGGGGATTTCAATGCGAAGGTAGGACGAGAGGATATGTTCAAACCGATTATAGGGAACGAAAGTCTGCATAAGGAAAGTAATGACAACGGTGTTAGACTCGTAAATTTTGCAAAATCCAAAAATCTAATCGTAAAGAGTACAAAATTCCCACATCGCGACATTCATAAATACACTTGGACATCACCAGACGGGAAAACACGTAATCAAATTGATCTCGTTTTAGTAGATAGAAGAAGGCAATCTAGCATAATTGATGTCCGGTCATTTAGAGGGGCTGATTGTGACACTGATCACTACCTGGTAGCAGCGATAATACGGGAGAGATTATCGTTGAATAAAGGTAATACTCAATGTCCGAAAACGGAGAGATTTAATTTAAAGAAATTAGAAGAGAGCCAGGTAAGAGAGGAATACCAGATTGAAGTTTCGAATAGATTCTCGGTTTTAGAAGATTCGGAGTGCACTGGTGTTGAGGATACTTGGATTGAAATTAGAGATAGCATTAAAATTTTAGAAAAAGAGAAACTGGGACACGCGGAAATACGTAGGAACAAACTATGGTTCGACAAAGAATACATTGAACTAGCAGTGAAGAGAAAATAGGCAAAATTACACTGGCTACAAAATCCGATTGAAATAACTACACAAAATTTTGCAGACATCAGGCTGGAAACTTCCAAATCTTTTAGAACAAAGAAACGCGATTTCTTGAAAGCTAAAATTAAGGATTTTGAAGATAATAGTAAAAATAACAACATTCGGGACATGTATAAGGGGATCAACGAATTTAAGAAAGGCTATCAATCTCGTGCTTATATTAAAGGAAGCTGACGAAACAGTTCTCACTGATACGGATATCATCTTAAATAGATAGAAAGATTTCTTTGACGATTTGCTGAACACGAAGCCAAAAACTAATGTGCGTGGAGAAAAGAAGATACACTCCGCAGAACCGTATATTCCAGAACCCAACCGAACAGAAGTAGAAACCGCTGTAAAGAAATTAAAAAAAACACAAATCTCCGGGTGTACACGAAATTCCGGCTGAGTTAATTTTAGCTGGAGGCGAAAGATTGTGGAACAAGATACACGAACTCATTCTCCTTATCTGGAACAAGGAAAAATTACCACAAGAGTGGAAAGAATCAATTATTGTTCCAATCCACAAGAAAGGCGACAAAACTGACTGTAATTCTGTCAACATCGTATAAAATCCTTTCAAACGTTCTATTAGCAAGATTGACCCCATACGCAGTTGAAATTATTGGAAATTATCAGTGCGGATCTAGACGAAATCATACTCGAAAAAAAAGTGGGAATACAATACCCCGGCACATCAACTATTTATTGATTTTAGAAAGGCGTACGACTCGGTTTGGAGAGAAAAATTATACAACGTTCTTACAGAACTTGGAATACCAAGAAAGCTAATTAGATTAAGATGTGTTTAAATGAATTTCAAAGTGAAGTCCGGGAAGGAAAATTTTTGTCCACGAGCTTTCACGTCGAAAATGGTCTGAAACAAGGAGATGCGTTGTCGCCATTGTTATTCAACTTTGTTCTGGAATACGCTATAAGGAAAATCAAAGATAGCAACCACGGCCTAGAGTTGAACGGTTTTCACCAGGTTGTGGCATATGCTGATGATGTACATTTAATAGGAGATGATAGGAGAATAATAGAAAGAAATGCAGAGATCTTATTAAACGCTTGCAAGGACATGGGTTTAGATGTAAATGCAGAGAAAACTAAATACATGGAAGTGCGTCGGGATCATAACACAGCAAATTATGGATACGTTAAAATATTGAATAACACTTGATAAAGTGGATACTTTCAAATATCTAGGATCAGTATTAAAAGACGAAAATCATATTCACGAAGAAATTAAATGTCGACTAAAAGCAGGGAATTCGTGTTACTATTCGGTTCAAAATCTCTTGTCATCGCGAATTCTGTCGAGGAATTTGAAGCTTAAAATATATAAAACGATAATCAGTCTGTTCTGTATGGTTTCGAAACATGGTCGCTTACTTTGAGGGAAGAACATAGATTGGAAGTATGGGAGAACAAGATCCTGAGACGAATATTCGGACCCAAGAGGAACGGGAATGTGGAATGGCAGAAACTTCATAACGAGGAACTACATAATTTATACGGTTTCCCAAACATTGTTAGGGTCATCAAGTCTAGGAAGCTTAGGTGGGCAGGTCATGTAGCTAGAATGGAAGAAAGTAGAAACGCTTTCGAAGTCTTGACTGGAAGACCAATCGGAAAACGTCCATTAGGAAGACTTAGGGGCAGATGGGAGGACAATATTAAGATGGTGGATCTCGCAGAGATAGGAATACAAAGTAGAAACTAGATCAAATTGACTAAGGATAGAAGTCAGTGGAGAGCTTTTGTGAAAGCGACATTGAACCTACGGGTTCCATAGGCCATAGAGTTAGTGCGTTAGTTAATCATAAGCTCTCTATTACACTCACAATTATTGCCTGAATACATCTTGGCGTCTGTTTTAAGTCATACATGTGTTTTTCACTGGTTCTAGATAGTTTGCGTGTTACTACAGTGCGTACCACTAGCTTTCGAACCCGAAAAAAAAAAGTTATAATTTCCGAACAAATATACATAGGAAAATGAAATTCACAATACACGTACCTTGTTTCATGCTGAATACATGACCGTCACAGTAGGTGCTGAAAGTGTCCTCCCTGGACGTCAAGACATGTTTGTACACGGCGTTCCAATTGTGAAAAGCCCAATGTAGAGTCTCCGGTGTGATCTCATGAATCGCATTCTCAATGTTGTTTCGCAACTCTTGCAGTGATCGTGGGTTGTTTCTGTAGACACAACCTTTAAGAAAACCCCATTAGAAGAAATCAGGTGGTATCAAATCCGGGGATCTTGGCGGCCACAATCCTTTGGAGATTATCCTGTCGCCAACTTCTGCCATGGCCACGTTGGAAGTATGGCATGTTGCTCCGTCTTGTTGGAAATAACCGCGACGCAGTTCTTGATCGTCCAGCTGATTCACAAATTCACTGAAGATGTGTAAGTAAACTTGTGTGTTTACTGTATCTTCAAAGAAGATGGGTCCAATGATACGTTGTCGGGAAATTGCACACCAAACTCCTACCTTCAAGGGATGAAGTGGAATCTCATGGTACACATGCGGATTTTCGGCGGCCCACACCCGAGTATTCTGCGAGTTCACATAACCGGAGAGATGGAACCAAGCTTCATCTGTGAACCAAGTATAGTCTAGGATTCCTGGATTGTCATGCAACAAAGCTTGCAACCAACGACAATACATCACGCGCTTTTCCCAATCTGTAGTCTTCAACTCCTGGACGACTGTAACGCGATATGGAAACAGCTTGGCTCTTTTGGCGGCTCTTTGCACAGTTGACTTTGACATCCCTACCTCTTGTGATAATCGATGCAGGCTCTTCTTAGGGGACTGCAAAAGACGTTGCCGCACATTCTGTACTGTCTCCTCGGACATCGGTGGACGCGCGCCTCCATGTCCCGTAAGCAACGTTCCTGTTGTTTCGAACTTGTTCACCAAATGATGTATTGATGATTTCGATGGTCCTTTACGGCATCCAAATTCACGTTGAACGGTCTGATACGATCTCCATATCAAATATTTTTTAACAATGAACACGCGTTCCTGTACGGTGTACAGAACCATCCTCGCGATGCAGCGACTCGAGTCACACTAACGCACGCGCACCACGCCAAGCAGCACTTCCCCTGGCGCCACCTATCGTCTTTGTTTTGGCGTGTACGCTTCTGTTGAACCCTTTATCGTGTTTAGCATGAAACAAGGTACGTGTATTGTGAATTTCATTTTCTTATGTACATTTGTTCGGAAATTATAACGTTTTCTTCGGGTTCGAAAGCTAGTGGGACGCACTGTATAAAAGGGACAAGTCACAGTGTTTCTCGGCGAGTACTGTACTTTCGATTTCTCTTAATAAATAACAAGCTAGCTTTATGACATAGAAAGCGAAGGTTCATCGCAGCAGAAACACAAATCTCACCTCACTACTAGATGTTACCCTATGCGGAGTCAAACGGGTCTGGGTTGTTTGCCTTCCCCTGTAAGGTCTTGTTCCATATTATCCTCACAAGTTCTAGGATTACTCGAAGGTCTGCTTGACCCAGGCTTTACGACTACAACCGTATATTTCCCAGGTTCGCGACATGTCTCACTCATCTTGTACGTGTATCATGCGATGAAATGAAACAATTTTAAAGTTTCGCAGTGTAAAATCCTAAATTTATTAGCTTATTCGGCTCTTCCCGTGTAAAAGTGCATTGCACGCCATAATTCGGATTCCATTATAAAGAATTATCTTGGAAATGCTAAATGTATACAACCGACTTTTAACGATTGAAACTTGCTCTTCTTCGCAGATGGCGAAGACTGGCGTTTTTAATTTCTAGTTCGGCACTGTAATGAACTTCTTTTCATACATAATATTACATTTTATTTGGTTTTGAATAACTGAAGAATATAGTTTCCTACAAAGTTCGCACAACAGGGTGAGTTTTATTTTAACTTGAGACAATCCTGTAAAATCTAAACTAGTAACACTGAAATTTTGTACAAAACAAATACCAACAAGGGGAAATCGTACGTTCTGTAATACCAACAGACGAAGAGTGCTATTAACCTAATATAAAGTTATATGTTTTTAAATAGCACTACATCAAAATAATAGATTTCAAAAATACATGTTAAACGAAAACCTACAACAATGAATAGTGTCACAAATTAAGAACGCTACATCACAACATGATTAGTTTGCAACGCACTAACAGGGCAAATAGACGGAGGGGACAATGCATATCTAAAGTACCTTAGCGTTGGATACAATGCTAATGATATGATATATGTTTCGGACAATGGAAACGAAGTTGAAAGAGGTTGAAAATTTCACTTATTTCAAGAAAATACAACATAAAAATACTTATAGCGTTTTCAAAGTGCAAATAAATTATTTTGTCGTCTACAGCAGTTAGGTATCTCAAATACTATTACAATTTACGGTTTCATTCAAATTTATTCACATGAATGAAATGAATGAATAAATGAATCAGAAATATCTGTACTTTCGAAAGGTCTACAGTTTGCCCAACTCCTACATTTCTTCTTAAGAACTTATGTTCAATAAAAGCAACAACATAATATTTACTTCCAGTAGATGTCCATAGAATTCGACTTGGATCTGTGAATTATTGGAAAGCACAAATAAATTTAATTAAATATAACTATGCAAGAAATACAACTTTAAAATGATTTAGACCAAGTGAAGATATTGCGACTTTAACTACATATAAAGGAGATTTGACTATAGTGATAGATTCCCACGAATAAGACCATAAAATAAAACAACTGCTAAACACCAAGAAGATCAGACACGAATCATTCAAAGAAAAGTGAATTCTGCAATAAAATCAAGCCATCTTCTTGAACACATCAAAAAGAAAATCATTCCCAAATACAATGTGCCTCCTCAATAGGTTAAAGAATTTATTGACATATTCATAAAACGTGTCTCTATAATGAGGGCGTCCACATGAATTCAAGAGGGAACATTTGCTTTGCTTTCAAGTTTTTAACAAAGTTTCAAACTGCGAATTTTGTAGAAAATCATGCATTTTCAGTCATAAAAAACCAAATACGTATAATGTAATATTTATAAAAACAAGTTTAATAGCGCGAAACGACAATTTAAAAACTCCAAATCTATGCCACATGTGAAGAAAAGCAGGTCTCAATCTTAAAAGAATCGGTTGTATATACTTTCAACTTTTCCAAGACAGTTCTTTATAATGGATTTATTTATTTTTTTTGTGCAATGCACTTTTACAAGAGAAGAGATGAATAAACGGGTTTTACTCAGCGAAACTTCAAAATAGCTGCACACGAATACTTTAAACAGAAATACAAAATCAATTGAACACGTCGCGAGTAAGGGACATATACATGGTGTGCGTAGGGTTGTAGAGTTGTGAAGCAAACCTTCGAGTAGTCCTAGAAGTTCAGAGGATAATATGAAACAAGATCTCAGAGATAGGTAAACGACCCAAAACCGTTTACCTCTGGACAGGATAGAATGTAATGGTGAGATTTTCGTTTGTGTGGCAATGAACCTTCACTTTCTATTTCATAAAGTTAGCTTGATATTTATTAAGAGAAATCGAACGCTACACAACTCGCAAAGAAATATTGCAATGTGTGCCCATTATACGCAAACGCAAACTTTATAGAGCGGTGGCTGTAGAAGAAATTGCCATAATTATATATATATATATAAAAAAAAAAGCATCTTGCTCATTTATATGAGGCCTGTTGTTGTAATCGAACAAGGCTCGATTCAGCACTGTCAGGTGTTTCTGACGAATGGCTTCCCGAAAAGGATCACAATATGATGCAGCAGTTTTAGTCTCTTCTAGTCTATGAAAATGGAGAAGCAGCATGCCCCATCAATCCCAGAATACAGTAATCGAAACTTTCAGAACGAAGAACGTAACTTTAAATTTATTCATTATCACGTTACCATGCTTTTAGTAGGGACAAGTTCCTGAAAGATTTCTTACAGTTAGAATTAGACTCATCAAATGCCCAAGTCCGCAAACTTGAAATGAAAGTGGATATATACGGGGACTTAATTAAATAAGGAACTATGAAAAAAGGTTAGGTAGGACAAGTTTGGCAATATAGGCAGATAAAAACTTTCGTGATGAGCAACTGCTTTCTTGGGGGGGGGGGTGATGTTCTGGGACAAGAAGAGGCCTACAAAATTCGCGATACTTTTTAAGAATTGATAGTAGCTGTAAATACCAGTTTTGGTGTATTTCAAACAACAGTAAATCGTTCCTGAAGTTTAAAAATTGACTTACGCTTTTCTGTGTGGGGAACACTGAGATCAGATATAAGACAACCGCAATGTTGGTTTACAGGATTACAAGAAGAAATGAGAAATTGAATCTCATGCAGAATTGTGTTCATTGTTCAAACCATACTCTTTTCTTCTGTCTCGCTCTTTCAATTTGACTCTTCTTACGGTTTACAGAATTCAATCCCATCAGGAAAGGTTTTCCTGTTGGTAAGAAACAAATAATTTATCCGTTCTTCACTGAAGTGCGCGCACTACGTTTCTACACGGAAAAATTCAAGAATTATTTGAAAATAAATCCTTCCTCGAGCGAATGAGTGAAAGTATATAAACTGAGCATCAAGAAGTTATTAATATACTCGCCAGATTGTTTCGCGTTCTAATGTAAAGTATAAAGTACGGAAATGCATTTTTTAAAAATAAATATATTGTAAACCTGTTCGTGTGAAAAGCTATTCTCTACTGCCCATTCATCCGTCAAGGGTCCTGTAGTATACAAGCTGCGATTTGCCACATTAATTCCTGTATTACAGGAATTACAAAAATAATGCAAATAAAATACCTCAATATTATTTTTTCTCTTATAACTGACCGCTAAAAAAATTGATTTACATACATTCTTTCGTCGCATTAAAAAACGAACGAACTAATAGAATTATAATAAAAATGACTATTATGTGTAAGTAACGTGGATTCCTGTCACAATGGTATGGCGTGTCCTCAGGTTGCAAATCGAGAATAAAGTCTATACATTTAGAGTTAGCTGAGAATATATTGAATAAGCAGTCACGGACAGAAGACGAGGAGTGGTCTTCCAGCTTGGGGGTCTGAGTTTACGCTAACAACCTCATCCTATATAAAAGTTCTTTTTTTTTTTTTTTTTTTTTTTTTTCAGAAACATTTGCAGAAGCCTAGGACCAGGATTGATTACTTGGCACGACCTCAAGAAAGTAAAATGGACTTGAGATTTGGAACATGGAATATAAAAAGTCTTTATAGGGCAGCCCGTTAAGATCTGTAACGAGTGAGTCAGAGAAATATAAGATGGACCTGGTCGGAATTCGGGAAGTTAGGTGGTACGGGAAGGGAGAAGCGAAAACTGTTCGACCTTTAACGGGAAAGGAAATAAAAATCAACTAGAAACAGAGGTTTTCGTTCACAAACGAACAATATCAGCAATTAAATGGGTTGAATTTATTAAGGATAGAATTTCTTTTATTACTCTTAAGGGTCGGTGGTGTGATATTACTGTTATGTACACGCCCAAACAAAAGATTAAGTGATGATATAAAAGACAGTATTTACGAAGAATTATAACGGGTATTGGATGAACTACCGCGATACCATATGAAAATCCTATTAGAGGAAGGTAGGATGACAGGATATTTTCAAACCGATTATAGGGAATGAGTTTGCATAAGGGAAGTAACAACAACGGCGTTGGACTTGTAACTCTATAACATTAAAAAACTTATCGTGAAGATTACAAAATTCCCATATAGCGACGTTCATATATTTAGACCTCAGAAGACGGAAAAACAGAATCAGATTAATCACGTTTTAGTAGCTGGAAAAAGACAGTCTTGCATAACTGATGTTTAGAGGAGCTGACAGTGACACTGATCACTATCTGGTAGCAGCAATAGTATGAAAAAAATATTATCATTGAATAAAGGAAATAATCAACATCTGAAAACGGAGAGGTTTATTTTAAAGAAATTAGAGGAGAGAGGGAATACCACATCAGTGTTTCTATAGGTTTTGAGCAAAAGGATTCTCCGATTTTCCATGACTCTCCATAGAAACTTCCTGTAGTCAGCCTCCTCCTCTCCCTTAAGAAACATCCATAAGGTCACCAAAAAATTACCATAAAAGGGGACGAAGATAATGGCCACCCAGTGAAGTGAACAGAGCAATAAAATTAACGATCTTGACCCCGCAAAAATTTTTCTGTCCAGTTTTTTCGAACAGATGTTTCTGTTTTCTGCAACATGTGCAGAGCAGATAAACCAATCGACAGCTTCTGGGTGCAAATATTCTGAACAATGGCTCACCGGGACTTGAGGAAATTATGCAATACATAAAGTTACTGAGGTGGTTATAAAATCATTGAGGTACTGAAAATATGGACTATAAAATTGAACAATATTATCTGGAAACCAAAACGAGTGACTAATTTAGTGCATATAAAGGGTGTCAAAAAATTCCACCGACAAACTTTGGGAGGTAAATCCTCTCATACGAAGAAACAAAAAAGCTCAGTAAACATGGGTCCGGAAACGCGTTGTTTCGGAGATATAAGGCGCCGAAACCGTGGGAAATGAATCTTCAAAGGCGTATATTTCAGAAACTATTCAACGTAGAGGGTGCGGTTTAAAAACTCACCAACGAAGTCATACCTGCTCTTGTTAAACATGCATGTTTCATAATCTTGCAATGCCTGCGGAAGGGATTCCCCAAAGGAGCATAGGGATTCCCGGATAATCTGCCGAGTGAAGATGGCTCGAAAGGGGTACGGAGGGACGACTTCCTCACCCGTTAACAGTACTTCCTGGTACCAAGACGATAACTCAAACGGATACAAAATAATGGACACTTGTATACCTGTTGTGTGTGGTTGCATAACCGCCACATACGGATGATGCCCAATAATGAATTTCGGAATATGAAGTACTGTGAATATGCAGCCGAAGGTTCGTAGTGAGGCACGTGCGGTGTTGCTACAGCATAACACGAAGCAGAGTGCTTGAAATTGTGAAAACACTTGATGCAAAGGAAGCCCCCTAAATAGCACGATAGCGAATGCAGTCAGCACATTTCCAGATATGCGTAATGTTTAGCAATGGCTATAAATATCGTTATGTGTAGTGAACTGAGTGAATGTCACTAATGAAAGAGACCCAATGTTAAGTACATTACATGAATGATCTGATTAAATGTATAAGAGATTTGTGATTTGAAATCATATGCATTATCTTAATAAGTCTGCAACCATCCACCTGATTTCAATAGTACTTGTTCCTTTCAGTTGTTACATCGTTACGTGGATAAGCAAGGAAGCAACAGAAAGCAAGGTTGCACGTTGGCGCGCCGTGTCGCGGGGTCAATCCCCACTAAGAGTCCAAGCTTTGGACTCAACAACTAAGAGATGGATCGGATCGCATTTGAAACTTTGGGTCCCGTCTCCATATAGCACCGCTGCTGAAAAGAAACGTTGAACATCTTAACAAATAAACAATCAAACAATAAACAATTGTTATAAACGTACAATTGAATGATACTGTAGTGCGCGAATGTGATATCTAAATGAATTGGTTTAGCTCGTTAAATTAAACGTAAGTCCTGCTACGGTTTCGTTTTCTCTTCGGGTACCCAAGCCGCTTGTGTTAACGGATTCCAAAATATGTAAACAGAACAATAAACCACCTTCATATTTTATATCTTGTCTTTATTCCTCCATTTAAAGTTACATCAAGATTGTCTTCGTGTCCATTTTGTTACGTCTATAAGGTGGGGACGTTATTACAAAATAATAATCATAACGTCATACTCTTCTCATGTTTATTTTTGCTTACAATGCAACTGCTGGAGCCTCAAATCTATACGCCTATTCCAATTTAGCAACCACAGTAGATTAAGTGTAGAGAGAACCGGGTACGATCATTGTGTTTAGTAGCCGATCTTGAAAGTAAAAACTGGCGGGGGAGGGGGTGTCAGTATTTTGCTATGTAAAATACGTAATTTGGACTGCGTTTTGGTATTTATGACATTAGTGATTTTCTAGTAACGCAGCAAAATTGGGGGACCAAGGCCCCCCGACCCCACCCTAGATTCGCCACTCTTTGTTCAACCTGGCCGCAAGATCGCCTGCGTTTGTGTCTGAACTTTAGTCGTCGGATGTCATTAACTCTCATAATGTAAACAGACTTAGGCTGCACTTAAATGCACACGCAGTCGAACTCTGTAGGGTATTGTCGACCTTGAAAAACAAAAACAACATTGATTATCATTTTACTGTGTGTAAGGAAATTGGTTTCTGGTCTTCTTTAAATATTAAAACATGCAACAGGTATTTCAGTTTCACACGATAATTTTAACTGAGTCCAGAATATTCAACAAAAAGGCATTGTCCTTGAAATGACAATACATAGCGTTTGTCTTACGTCCAAAACTGTTTATAGGAACAACAATACGATAGAAGAGATAAAATAAACATTGATTAACAGAGTCATGCTGTTAGTGGGATTCGACTCTAAGCCATATGACAGACGAGCACCTAAAGAAGCTAGTCTAACGAAGACTGACGTGTATTCTGGAAGCGACTGTGCTTGTGTGCAGTGCTTACTGTCTGTGCTTTATAAAACACCGTAGTGGGAAATGGAGTTTACTTGGGCAGAATTAAGTGATATGCATCTGGCATATGGTGCAGCTTTGGGAAATGCAAGGGAGGCACAAAGACTGTATAGAGAACGTTTTCCAGAACGGCGGTGCCCCCATCAAACTACATTTACGTCAATTGATCGGCAGCTGCGAGAATCAGGTTCCTTACATATACACCGGCCTGATGCAGGAAGACCACGAACAGTGAGAATACCAGCATTCGAAGAGAATGTGTTGGACCAATTTGAACAAAATCCCTGAAAAAGCACGCGGGCCGTTGGACATGTGTTGCATGTTCAGCACCAGCAAATGTGGAACGTCCTACATAAAGAACATTTCTATCCATATCCAACACGTGTGCGATTTGCCCGATGGTACCTGCGGCAGTGTGTGGAGAATCCGCAGTTCGCGCGGCATGTTTTGTTCACAGATGAGAGTAGTTTTACTCGTGACGGATGTTACAATGCTCATAATAGGCATATGTGGGCAGCAAACAATCCGCATGCAATGTTTCGCCGAGGTCATCAAGAACGATTCACAGTTAATGTGTGGGCCGGTATAGTGGATAATGTCTTAGTAAGACATTATGTATTACCTCCACGACTGAACATGCATACTTACAGTGTGTTTCTTTTAGAGGTACTCCCGGAACTGCTAGAAAAGGTCCCCCTTGCAGTCCGGCGACAAATGTGGTTCCAGCATGACGGAGGTCCACCCCGTCGGCCGCGGCGTGTTCAAAATGTACTTTCTGATATGTTTGGGAATCGATGGATCGGGCATGCTGGTCCTGTAGCATGGCCTCCTAGATCACCGGATATGACACCTATGGACTTTTACCTATGGGGACACATGAAGGAGTTGGTCTACCAGACACCAGTGGAGAATGAATTGGACCTTGTGGGCCACATTGTCGAGGCTTCCGCAAGAATTCGTGTTAACCACGACGTTTTTACTAGTTTGCGAGACGAAGTGCTTCGACGCTATCTCTTGTGTATTGAAGTCAATGGTTCCCATTTTTAGTAGATTTCGTGACATTGTAAGGTACAAGTGAATTACAAACACCATTTCATGCATTGACTCGTCTTCTTCTGTCTTTGTGCTTTGTGTATTTTATTTGTGTGACTGGAGGTTATGCTTTACAGCATCGCACGGCACCAACTATGCTACTAATATGCGAATCACATTATCGCTATTCCCAGGAGGTCATTTGTCAGCTGCTTCTTACGTATGTTAATACTATACTCCACAATGCTGCATATTTAACAAACATTTGTCCAAGATAATTTAGGTACATTTTGATAGCGGGTTAGCATCTAGTTTCAACCGCTCTCAATCACTCTGCTTCGTGTGTTATGCTGTAGCAACACCGCACGTGCCTCACTACGAACCTTCGACTGCATATTCACAGTACTTCATATTCCGAAATTCATTATTGGGCATCATCCGTATGTGGCGGTTATGCAACCACACACAACAGGTATACAAGTGTCCATTATTTTGTATCCGTTTGAGTTATCGTCTTGGTACCAGGAAGTACTGTTAACGGGTGAGGAAGTCGTCCCTCCGTACCCCTTTCGAGCCATCTTCACTCGGCAGATTATCCGGGAATCCCTATGCTCCTTTGGGGAATCCCTTCCGCAGGCATTGCAAGATTATGAAACATGCATGTTTAACAAGAGCAGGTATGACTTCGTTGGTGAGTTTTTAAACCGCACCCTCTACGTTGAATAGTTTCTGAAATATACGCATTTGAAGATTCATTTTCTACGGTTTCGGCGCCTTATATCTCCGAAACAACGCGTTTCCGGACCCATGTTTACTAAGATTTTTTGTTTCTTCGTATGAGAGGATTTACCTCCCAAAGTTTGTCGGTGGAATTTTTTGACACCCGATATATATCAAGGTGGCCCATTTTAATCTTTCTACGGAAGTATCTCGAAAACGGTTGAACATAAATGAACCGAATAAAAACTCGAATAGGAAATGCAATGAGGCACATCAAATGGTATTGTCGCGGTGCCCCCAAGGCCACCCTTCATGAGGACCCAGGGCCCAACTTCAAAATTTTAAATGGAAACATGAGGCGAATGATATCTCGTTCGATAGATCTTTAAAAACTAAAAAGCGCTGTGGAAAAAGATTGTTCATATGGGTCACCATATTCAAATTTATTGCCAACATGAGCATGTAAGTTTATTGTGAAACTATGCTTAACAGTGCAGGGAATCAACATAACATCTAAGTGGCACGATTCATGTCAGAAAAAGCCTCGGCGTCCTCCCCTGCACACTTATTTTGGAGCAGAAGACTTCGTCGCTTCACAATAAACTTAATGCTCATGTTGGAGGTTTTTTGCTGCGAACTGTATCTATATTAGATAAAACGTCCAGCATCCATAGAATGAAAACGGTTAAAGATAAATGAACAGAACAAAAAATCGAATAGGAAATCACAGAGGGTATTTATCATACCGCGGCTCGAGAATGTTGCAACAGAGGAACATGCAACAGGAGGAGGTCACCGCAACATTATCATTCGAAAGCCCCATGCCATTTTCCTGTTTCACTTTATCTTCCATTTATGTATCTCCAACCGATTTCATATTAGTGGTACTGGACGTTTTATCTGATACCGGCACCATGTCTTTGCCGCCATTTTGAATACGGTAACCGATATGAAAAATCTTTTGCCACAACGCTTTTTAGTCGAACGAGGCATCACTCGCTCCATGTTATCAATTAAAATTTTAAAGTTGGGCCTTGATTCCCCGTGAACGGCGGCCCTGGGGAGCATAGCGATAACACCATTTGATGTGTCCCATGGTATTTCCTATTTGAGTTTTTGTTCGGTTCATATATGTACAACCGTTTTCGAGATATTTTTGTGGAAAGATTAAAATGGCCACCCTGTATATACAGGGTGTCTCAAAAGTCTCCTGACAGAGTAACTCTGTTGTTTTCAATTACAATACAATGTAGGAGGAAAACCGTCTCCAAATATGATGTTTTTAATCTAAAACGAAGGTTTTTTTTTTTAAATCGGACGAGCCGTTTTTGGGCTGTACACTTTTTATGCGCCAAATGCTAAATCAAA
Source organism: Thermobia domestica (assembly GCF_964235325.1). NCBI lineage: Eukaryota > Metazoa > Arthropoda > Insecta > Zygentoma > Lepismatidae > Thermobia > Thermobia domestica. The sequence continues at coordinate 72,044,492 of NC_137470.1, read as the reverse complement.
ATGCAGCGTTACCTTTTACCTGGACCCACAACATAAGTGAATGAAGTTACAGTCATTTACGCTAACATGTCCTGGGCCAGTAGCCATTTCAAACAGTGGAGAGTAAATCAAATTGTTCCAATTTATGGTTTTACAATGTATGTGTTCTGAGAGTACAATGAAAACGTATCAATGCAAAATCGAAACACAAATCTCGTACTGAGAGCATTTAACACTTGGAAAGCCAGGCGCGAGGTGAAGTTCCAAGAACGTTTTTTAAACTTTGAGACAGTTTCCATCATATTTACCCAGAAGCCAGGAGAACTAACGAATAAACAATCAAAGAACTTAGAATCTGTCAAATGAGACGGAAGCATATGGAAAACATGCATATATAGATATATGTTAGTGATAGCCTCAACAGCAATGCCTTAGAAGTGTTCAATCCTGACAAACACGACTAGTTATATATAAATAAATAAGAGCGTTCACTTTTAAGTTGTTAAGCAGAACAAGTTCAATTTTGACATGAAACAGATAGTTTTAGATCAATGTAGAGGTCATGTCCTAATTACCATTCCATACAAAAGATCTCGTACCAAAGACCACACTATAGTCACGAAAAAGAGAAAGGTATACAGAATAAAATGTAAAAAAATATGTTTAGTTGATGATAGTTACGTGGAAAAAAACGAGAGTCGAAGCCCTCTGAAAGCTGTAAATAATCATAATTTGATATCATTCACCTTCCTTTATTCCATCTCCTATCTCATTCTTCACCCTTTCCAAAGATGTGTTATAGCTCCATACATCAAGAAGCCATATATCAAATACTCTTTTGTAAATACAATGTATCAGAAAATTACTTTGTAAATAATATTGTTTGGAAGTATCAATATACATGTTTCATTTCTTTGAACACATTGCCTTAAAATGGTGTGATGAACACGAAAATTAATAGTAATTTCATTAGCATGCAATTTTGTCTACTAAAAATATACTGTTGAATAAACGAATTAAATGGTTTTATTGTTTTCGAAAATTACACTGTTAACCGTTAAAGTTGCCCGGTTTAGAAACAAATTGTTTTAAATTTTTTCGTCCGAAAATTTTTCTTTACGCAAACAATTTTTCGTTTATGAAATTTAACTACACAATAATGTTAAAATTTCTCTTAACAAACTTCAGTCTAGAAAAATACAAACTGATGGTGTTATACTATAATTGTTTAGAACTCAGATATAAATTTAAGCTCTCCCAGAAAACCATATATGATTTGATAAAGAACAACACTCCGTTCCTTGTACCACCACGTGTTAATATTATACTAATTTCCTACCAACTTTAAAGAAGCCATATACGCTTATGAGTTTGCCATTTTGTTCATGTGACTCCCACTACCAATTAGATAAAAGCGTCATGTACGGGGGACCTTATTACTATAATCTGCCTTCTCTGGTTTCAATATTGCCAGAACGGTAATACATAGCGAGAAACTGTTTTTTGAAACGGATTTAGTGTCTCAAGAATAGACTACGTCCGCCCTTGTCCTAGTGAAACCGACAGTAGTAGAAACCTACTCCACTTCAATATTGATCCCTACAGAGCAAAGAATGAGAAGGGATTTTGATACTGATTCAGCGTACCAAGAATAGGTTCTATTTCTGCATTTTCCCTCCTATTAACATAAATATTAGTCCAGCAATCTCTCCAGTTTCACGGTTGGATTCGTATAGTTTGGAAGCCCACTATATCACTTTACAATGTGAAATGAAACTAACCTGTTCGAAAAATAGTTACCGCCTGTGAGGTTTCATCACGAGCTAACGTTCCGACCATGTGAATCGTACATAAAGCGTTACTTGAAGTAATCTTCGTTGACACAGTTAGGTCTGGATATACTTTCAATCGGCTAAGCCAAGTTTACTTCATAAGCAGGCTTTCTTGTTTTTTTTTTTTTTTTTTTAGCGCCATATGCTAACGAATGGTTACGATTGTACTCTCTTCACTGCCTGAGGAAGTGTGTCGAATTGACGCCAAGATCTGACTGAAACTGACTGACTCGCTTGGCTGAAACAGATGCTGGGATAATACCTAGATGTTTCTCCATTTGTCCCCAGAGAATGGCTTATGGTATCTGCAATCTGTCTGGCAGGTGGTACTTTCAACAACAGGAAGCACTGTTAATCCGAAAACAGATTATATTCATTGCCAGAAAATGATGGCCTACTTATTCCAGGACAGCTATGCACACCTAAGGACCACTGATATGTCTACATATAGGAATATTACGTGTCATATTTTTCTTCAAGAGTGCAGCTTGGGATCAGAGAGAAACAAAGACGCCGTAAGTTACGAGGGAATATCAATAACTGATGGGCAACAATTTATGTGGAAGAAAGTGTAGCAGGTAACACATCACGAATATATTAGTAAAGGTACAAATTACAGATACTTTTCAACATAGCCGCCAAATCTCTCAACACGTTTCTCCCACTGAGGCACAAGCTTCTAAATACCCTGTTCATAGATGTTCGCCTTTTGGGAGTGAAGTCGCCTGTGCATAATCTATTTAACTCTTTGCGGTACAGTGTTTCTAAAATGTTATCTAAATATAAGTACCACCGCGCTTCAGAGTTAAGTCATATCACAAAGCTGTAAGTATAGAGGTGCCAGATCATGAATGTCTGGCGTGTGCTTGAGCACCTCCCGTCCAATTCTCCAGTTTCTAAACATCAGCATGGTGATGTAAGTTATTATGAAGGGTTTTGACATTTCTAGCATTCACGTTAGGGCGTTTGTCACCAGGCGCACGACGCAACTTCACCAACGTTGTTTCACACGATGAAGTATTCATAGTAGTTCTGCACGTTAGAAACTCCAGCAATAAAAGCCCTTGCATAAACCAGAATACATTCAGTACCCATTTTTTTTCCCCAGGTTGAATCACCCTGAATTTCTTCTTTCGTATGGAATTGGTAAGTTTCATTTCATGGACGCCTGCTTTGTTTCAGGTGCGTAATGGTACGCTCACAAATCGCCACATGTAACGAAGACTCAGAAAAGCACGTCCTACTTAAGTGTACCGTGTCAGGTGGTCCCTGCTCCATATGGACGTCCTGCACCCACCGAGCACTCTCGTTACGAAATTTGTCTTGACAATGTTCGAAGATTGATTTGGGGTCACTACTAACTGTTTCTTCAATGACCGTGACATTCTGTTCTCTTGATGCTATTATTGGACGCCCGCCACGTAGAAAGTCTGCAAGGTTCAAACAACCCTCTTCAAAGATTTGGATTTGTTTTGAGTTTACCGTTCTGTTCAGCAGCAAAGCTATATGAGACGTGGACTTACGGCTTCACGTAGTATCGAAAGAACATAAGCTTCCACCAGAAATCGAACTTGGGTCTCCGACATCAGACCCTCTTGAAAAGACTTTGCAAAATCTGAAGAAGTTGCTACGGTCAATACAGTCCTTTCCGTACACGCACATAATTTCTCTGCAAATTATACTCAGGTTTGATCCTTCTCCCCTCCTCACTTTTTCTTATTGCTTTCTTTTGGAATAAGTATCTTAATAAACCTACCTTATGTACACGCAGGTTTATCAGACAAAAAATTGTTTCGATTCTAGAACCTTTCTTCAGCAGTGTTTCATTTTATTATTGAAATCGAAACACTAATTCATAATTCCGTATTGAAACACACAGCATACCTCAGTTTGTTCCTTAAGCTTAAGCAGTGAAAACCAAAGTATAAATCATACCCGGATACATTGTCTTTATACATTTCCCTCCACTGTATCATCTTCTGACTTTTCTGTGACTAGACAGATACTATACTGTATGCTTGGAAATGATAATGCGTTATTGCACAATGACAAAATAATACGGTTGTCAAACAAGAATCAACTAATGGTTCGCTGTCGATCTCAGGTAATACTGCTCTCAGAAGCTCAATCCCATTAAAAAAGGATCTAACTCCCATTATTTCCTGCCTTTCAGGAGTTTAATGTCATTTGTGATTCATTTTTTTTTAAGAATATGAATATTAACTGCTGTCTTTTCAACTACTGGTCCTGAAGTAAGTCAAATCCATCAGTTAGAAATACAGTGGGCCTATGAACCTAAAAACTGCAAACTAAGTGAAAAGTACTTAAGTTTGTTACTTGGTAGAGATATTAATGTCTCATAAATGATATTATGTGAAACTACGAGAATTTGTCAAACACACCTTGTTAGTGGCACGGATGCCTTACTTGGCAATATAGTTTATTTTTAGAGATATTACTAAATCCAAGACTGTATCATTACCATTTTCGTAGTTGTTTGCTCTTAGGACACCCTAAACTCAACATTAAATTTCAATTCGAGTAATATAGTTTCAACCAGGATGCATGAATGATGATCACTTTGGTTTGTAAGTCATAAAACATGTAAATTTGTAAAAATTACAAATGTATTCACAAATATCGTTCGCCTGAATACAAGAATACAAAGAAAGGAAAGACAGTTATATCCTCAAAATTCAATAAAAACACATATCTAAATTTTGTGAAAACGAAAGGTTTAGTTAACATTTTCAAGTTTTACTTAATAAATAAAGAAATATTTCGTTTAAACGTATAAAAGGTAAAAGTTTTAAACGTGTTAATCATGTTCATTCCGCTGCAGCAAGCTAAGTAATCTCACCAGTATCACTTGTATCACTAATAATACTGGAAATTAAATGTATCCTAACACTACGTTACTATTTAACATGTTACTTTGTTATATATTGTCGGATGGAATTTGATCTCGAAACACTTACCCTTCCGCATACTGGACATCTCCCACCATCTTTCCCCTTGTTTGCAGCTTCCTGCATACTAGAGGTTACTAGTCCATGAGCTCCTAAAAGATGCCTCTCCAGCCCTTGATCAGTGAAAAATCTAAACTGACATTTCTGACAATTTAAAGGAGGACGATTGTAGATCATCTTTGGGTGTATCTTCACTTTATGGATCCACTGCATATGATTTCGTAGCTGCTCCAAATCCTAATAATAATAATAATAATAATAAAGTTACATATATGTATATAGTATACAGGGTGGAACATTTATCTTGAAAGGCGATTGTAACTTTTAAAGATTAGAAGTGGTGAAACCCAATATAAAGTTGTACTTTTCTAATAGCACTACATCAGATAATATACAACCAAGCAAGTTTACCGTATTTGCCTAATATTTTTCCATTAGTTTTCAGATCTCCTTATCCTAAGCATTGTTCTGTTACTTCCTCCTGAGGGACTGAAAGTAACAGTCTCTTACACAGAATGTAGCAACAGTAATGTCATAGAAGAAAATGCTTATTATAAACGCTTATGCGGCTGTCTTTCATTGCCCGAGTCCTTCTATGGACAGCGTCAGTATCTAGCTAATAGGTTTTGTAAGGTAGCACGGGGAAAGCTTAAGTGCTTCGGGTTGTAAACTCTTTTACCGAACGGGAAAAGAAATTATGATTGTATTCGCACTTCTGATGAAAACCCCTAAATTTTTCTTTATCTAAATTATATGCACTATTTACATTGCTTATATAACATCTCGCCTTCTATAATAAAGGCAAATAAATGAATAAATAAATAAATAGAATTGTCAGCAACATTAAGAATATATAGTTTATATACTACAGTTAAGTTCTGTTCTGTTCTTTGCTTGTTTTCAAACTTTAGGTTAATGTTATCCAGTAGAAACTACGTATTAGTACTTTCCTCATGACTTACCTTTATATATCCATCACAAATTTCGCAGATAACGAATGTAGACTTATTGCCTGGCTGTCCAGGTTTGGCTTGTTGAGATACTTGCGTGCTGTTAGGGGGAGGAGCAACGCCTGATGGCTGACGCGGCAGTGGAGTAATGGATATGCTGGGTTGCTGCAGAACTTTGGATGATGTGCTCTTGTTTGTAGCACTCTGTAAATAAGAACATATAAATATTAAACTTTCTGATTTATAATGAGGGACCAATTTAAACTATAATAATTAACCTTCAACAATAGCAATTAAAGAGGAAAATTAAAGAAGTCAGCTAGAGCTTATAATTAGTTACTACCTCAGCATTTGTCTGCTGGGACTAAGGAAAACCCTTAAAAAAAACTCAAGATGAACTACAACCGGATTCAAACTAGGGACACCGCATTCCCAAAGGAAAAACATTAATCATTGGCCTATGCCTGCTTAGTCAGGGGTAATAATGGTAACGAGAACCAACACAATGACGACGTAAAATGATTAATGGCATTCCAGCTTCTTCGGCATTTAATCGATCTGATAAAGTAACAAAATAATAATAATACATTTAACTTTATCAACACAGCTCATTACATACTGTCCAACAGTTGAGCATATGTTAAGTAACAGGAACCGAACCACTTACAATGAATGCAATTTAAGATTAACAACTACATAACCTTCTTGACTTTAACATACTTCTACACATGAAATGAATTCCGGAGTTCTGTTCCGAAATGAGAAGCATATATAACGAATAACGCAAAACATACAGGAAATGGAATACACAACAGAAGCATGCAGTAAATATATTCACAACAAAACTAATCAAAGAATAACTCCAGGTAACGATGATCGCATGAAATGTTTAAAGAAGCTTCGCTAGTTTCTGATACTGTTTGCGGAACCAGGGTGAAATACACATATACACCTATATTTCTGATAGGAAGAGATAAGGAAGCAAGAATAAGTAAAGGAGTAAGGCAAGGATGTGAACTCTCACCTCTCCTGTTCAACGTATATATAGAAGAGGCTATGAAAGAATTCTTTGATAAAAACGAAAAAGGCGTAAAAGTAAATGGCCAGCTTTTTAGCATAATAAGCTTTGCTAATGACATAGCACTAATAGCGGAAAACGATAAGGACTTGTAGGAAGCACTTTCAAACCTGAACGACCAACTGGAAAAAACATGCAAAATGAAGACAAATAAGAGGAAAACGAAAGTGATAAAGTGTACAAGAGCAGGACAGGAAGGGGCAAACGTATGGTTAGATGGAAAGAAAATCGAAGATGTTAAGACGTTCCCCTACTTAGAAAGTCTAATATCCTCGGACGGAAGAAGTAAAAAAGACTTAAGTTCAAGAACAGCGCAAGCTAAATAAGCATTCAATAAGAAAAGAGGATTGCTAACATCAAGACATGTGTCTTGGACGTTCGTAAAGGATTTATTAAGACCCTGGTATTGAGCGTATTAAGACCCTGGTATTAAGCATGGCGCTTTACGGATCAGTGACGTGGGCATGGAGAAAAGCTGAACTATCCAAGCTGGAAGGATTTGAAATGTGGTGTTGGCGCAGAATGCTGCGCATATCATGGACCGAAAGGAAAATGAAGACGTACGAAAGGAAGCTAATGAAGGACGACGGATCATGAAGATAATAGGAAAAAGAAGAAAGAACATGCTTGGCCATCTTATTCGGCACACCGATTGGATCATCATGCTGATAGAGGGAAAGGCAGAGGAAGATCAAGAATAGATTATCTAGATGTATTTACGAAGAAAAGCCCTTATCAAAGTATAAAACAGCTCTCCCAAGAGAGAGAAAAGTTTTAAAATTTCCATGTTGCCCCCAATCTATGATTGAGGTGAACAAGACGACTGTATTTCTAAGAAAAGGTAGTCTGCTGAGAAAGTAGAATATATTGTTGCTGGAAGTAAATGTTTTGTTGTATGGTTCGAGCTCTAGAAGTGTACAAATTTATCTTTTGTTTCAAAATTTGAGACAGAAGCACATCTACAATCAGCTATTACTACTATATAATTGGTAAGTGATCGTATATTTATCTTAATATTTATATAAGGAACGAATTGGGCTGAAGTACATGCTGAGGTCTTTTAACCTTATATTCAGCTGAAATATTTTTTTTTAGTTTTGCTTTTGATCAAAGGATCCAATATATTTCAATGAAAAATTTTCTTGTATGCCTTATATTTGGAGAACTACATATAGTGTAGGCAAACCCAAACTATCACTTAGCTCAGTAATGATGTGCTTATTTCGTAGAAAATAAGAAAAGTGGATTTAGAGGACCTTCAAAAAGTTTGTAACCCCTGATCCAAACACTTATTATTGGCCAAAACCGCATTTTTTTTTTTTTTTGATCATTCCTAAAATTCTTGTTAATCAAAATCTGAAAAATGAAATCTTTTGAGTTTTACGTCCCACGGTTATGCCGGTTAGGCTAAAGGAGACGGTGAGGATGAGGAATGAATAATATGGCGGAATGAAGAAAGTGGAAGGAAACGGGAGAACCCCGAGAAAACCCACGCACACGGTGTTTGTCCACCACAAAGTTCACTTGGCGGGGGCTGGGACCGAACCCGGGACCCCAGGCACCAGAGGTGAATCAACATCTGAAGAACAAAAAAGATTACTTCTCTTTTCACTTGTAACGGTATTTTTTTATTAAAAAAAAATAGTGTGGCTGAAAGCCTAAGATTCACACTACGGAATTAAATAGTAGTGCTGTGACGACACAAAATACTAACCCTGCAAGTTAAAATGATGTATTTTTGTATCTTTTGTTTCTCATTTTATTTGTATCTGAACGAATTTATCCTTGGAAATTTATTTCTCGACGCTTTGTGCTTAATTTTGTAAACGGTTCGGAATTAATATACACGCGTTGTTTTACAAACAATAGTTATCTAAACTATTTTTGTGTTAAGTGGTTATATTTACTCCAATGTTGTAACGATCTCTGTCAACTCCGTATCAGAAGAATAATATCTTTTATACACAACATGTTCGGTTTGCATTTTTTTCATTATTTTTTATAATGGGCCAATTTTAAAGCAGTGATGCCTACATGTGGTCTCCTGCAATTATAGATGAAGCGGGTGTAATTAGTAATTTCTCTTAATTTCATTCATAACATGAAGAGTGTAGTTGGCCATCGAACACATCTCAATCAAGACTTTATTTTTAACTATAGTACCGCCGCTATATCTCTGGCTCTGACAGCTATGCGAAAAAGAAAGCGAGGGTTGATACTACACTGACATACTCCCATAAGGTCCAGTGAGTGACCGAACTGTCACCGCACTGGCATGGAAACCAGACGATGTTGCTGCTCCGCGTTCTTCCTTTTGTTTGTGCATTGTTGAATGGAAAGTGCTTTAAGATTATTTTTTTCTTTTCTTTTTGTGTGTGCTGTTAAGAATATTGCTGTAATTAGTTGGTGACAATGGCTAGTTCTTCAGAATCGAAGCCAAAGGAAATAGGAGCGTATAAAGGGCAAAGCCGAGAATTGATACACAGACTTCGTGAATATTTCGAGAAAGTGCGCTATAATGGTGGCCCTCTTCTTCCTGTGACCAGGGTGGTGGACAGAGTGGCTGACGCCCTGCGTGTGGGAAAGTCCATTGTTAAGAACATAACAAAAGAAAAATGTCCCGAAGAACTTAATTCTCCTTCTGCAGTTTTGGTTACTCCAGGCAAAAAAATAAATCGCCCCAATGTTAAAACGTCTCTAGATCGTTTTCAGGATGACGCAATAAGGCAATTTATCAATATTATATAAGGAAAGAATCCCCGACTCGTGGTAAGCTTCTCAAGTCCTTGAAAGAAGTAGGGCTTTTCGAGGGAGGGAAAACAAGCTTGAGTGTTAAGGCAAATTGGGTTTAGGTGGAAGAAATTCTCTGTAAGAAAAGTTTTTATGGAAAGAAGCGATATTGTTGCGGCTCATTGCAAATTTTTGAGAGTGATGATGAAAATGAACCCGGAAAACTTAGTATGGCTGGACGAAACATGAGTGAATGCAGGACACAAGAGAAGTAGTCCGTGGACAGACGATACATCCGAAAGGATAATGAAGACACCTATTGGCAAGGCAAGTGGGACTTATTTTGCTTCATGCCGGGACTGTTCGCGGATTCGTACCTGAGGCAATGTTGCTTTTTAAATCAAAGTGCATTCGTGATTATCACGAGGACATGAATTTCACAACTTTCAAAGTCTGGTTTGTTAATAGTCTACTTCCAAATATTAACAAGAATTCCGTAATCGTGCTTGATAACGCGGCTTATCATTCCGTTCGAACGAATAAACCTTCAAATAGGAATAGCAAAAAGGAGGACATGATAAGGTGGAGTGAAAGAAATACTGTTCCTGGAGTATCACCAGATATGAAAAAAGCCGAAATTATGACATTAATAAAAATCTATAAGCCAAGACAGCCATTAGATAAAATCGATGCAATTGCTGAGTCTCACGGGCATACAGTTTTTCGACTTCCATCATATCATTGCCATTTTAACCCAATTAATTTAATTTGGGCTCAAGTTAAGGGTTATGTGGGTGAGCATAATAAAACATTTCCTATAAGTGACGTGAAAAATTTGGTAATTAGGGGCGATGGAGAAAGTGTCCCCGAATAATTTGAAAACGCCGTTGAGCATACGTGAAAAATTATGCAGCAAGTTTGGGAAGCTGAAGATGTCTTCGAAAAAAACGTAGAAGATTTAATAATCATAATATTAGGTGATAGCGACGATGAAGAAGAAACTGAGGCAGTTAACTCTGACGAATTGTTTCAAGATTGTGGAGTTGAAACTACCGATAGTGACGAATACATGTAAGCAGGGAAGATAAGTCAGTTTATTCGATTACTTTGTTATATTTAATTCTGGCTTTTTTTTTTCTTACACGGGAAGTTTGAAAACCCACGAAAATTCAGCATTTATAAAGCAATTCATTTCGGTTGTATTTGCTTGCTTTTTCTGTTTATTCTTAGTGTGTGCGGTTAAACCTACGATAAATTGGCAACACTGTTTTGTCCAGGTGCAGAACTGTCCGAGACAGAGACGTAGCCGCCGTACTGTATAGAAACATGTTCTTTATAACCTTTTCGTTACCAAATCCATTCTGCAAGGTAAAACTTGCTACCGGTTTGATTTTTGATTTACAAAAATGCACATTTCATAGTTAGTTTCAAATTGTGGTGCTTAGGACCTAACATTAAGATAGGAGGATATTTAGAATGAAACAAAAATTCAGAAAATGTACGAGTTACGCACATTCAGCGAACCGTCGCCTCAGGAGAGGAGCGGAGAAATAAATATGCAAAATAGTTCCCTCATATAGTTCCTATTTTGTCCTGGTCCGTAGTGCGTTTCAAATCTGTCATTATTACTATAAAGCACAGCTGTTAGGTTGTGTAACGTATTTCGAATATTAAGAGGCCCCATCAAAGCGAAATTAAAATACTGCTAATTTTACAGTAAATATGTGATATCTTCAAACACATTAAACATAATTGGAAAGTAGAACAAGAGCTCCCTAGACAATATTATTTTATGTAAGATACGGTTACCGCGACTCACTTATTTCCTTTCGATTTCAAGCCGTTTAGAAAATCGGCATTTATTTTTGCGTTCGTACATGGCTGCAAACGGAAAGCTACTAGGTAAATCGTGATAACGGTATGTCATGCAAAATAATATTGCCTAGCGCGCTCTTATTCCACATTTCGATTATCTTTTATCTATTTGAAGCTATCACATGATTACTGTAAAATTAGGGTATTTTAATTTCGCAGTGATCAGGCCTCTTAATAAAGACATATGTAATGTTTAATGGGAGAGAATATTCTATTCGTGTGACTAGAAGTGTACATACCAATAGTGCAGTTTTTCTAAACGTCTATAATTACACTGTCGAGGTTATATATATATATATATATATATATATATATATATATATATATATATATATATATATATATATATATATATATATATATATATATATATAAAAAACTCGATTGAAAAATTGCACTGAAAGAAGCAAAAAGTACTTAAAACTTCTTAAAGTATTTTGTTTAGGAAAGAACACGTATACTATATGGATTATGGAAGTATCGTTCTGACTTTGCTTATAGATTAACTAGAAATATTTATAAATGTGCATCTTTAAAAATGAAGTTTTGTGCTATTTATAATAAATGGACCGGTACTAGGTTTTGGATCATTACTGATTATTGATCAATAATTATCATTAGGGAAATAAAATTAAAGCATAGTTCTAACATGTTGACATTTTATAACTAAACGACAAGATTATAGCTGAAATAAAATTACACTTGCTAAGTGTATTATCATTCTGAAAACATTCACGAAATATGTTCACTTACACTGTTTTCCATACTTCCAACACGGGTGAACCGAATATCTGAAAACAACCAAAACTAGTGGGACCTATTTTCAAAACTTTACATTTTTAAGTAGCCTCACAAGAATGTAGTCGTTACGTCTGGAGCATAGTTATTATTAGGATTAGGAGTTTTGTTGGAAATTTGATGGAATGAAAATTATCTAATTATACTACATCACAAGCATAATTTTAATATTTTTGTACCAAATTCTATACGACTAGGAATTTGGTCACTATACACATTTTACACACAATATGCTTGTTTGTTTGTTTAGTGTCTTAGTTTGTTAAAGTTCATCATATTGCAAATGACCAGTCTGGGTACTAATTTCTACGCATCTAGTAAAAAATCGAAATACTGCATTCTAGTGTCTCTAGGAATGTAGCTCTATCGCCGATGCAACTTCTGAAAGGATGCGAGGCAAATACCTTGAAGACTAAAGCAGATATGGGCGCATACTCAGTTTTCCTATGAAAAAGCTCGCATACGCCTTTTGTAGGGTGCACAACAGGGGTGGTATATATATATATATATATATATATATATATATATATCAAAGGGTTACCGCGGAAGTCATGCCCCCCCCCCTCGTTTTAAACAAGAAGTTCTGATATATGCAAACGAAAAGTTAACAGGTAAACGTTATATGTAGGAAGCTATATGAACATTCATATCCCCGTCAGGATATAGCACAACAAAAATGAGTACAATGAATCGCAGGATTAATGTGTTTTACTTCGAACTACAATATTACAATTACGTTCTGATACTTCTAACATCCATCGCGCGAGAAGTTTCTGCACACATGGATAGCTGTAATTCGTGGTAAAACACACATGAAACGAACGATTCATTATACCCCTCTCTCTCTTGCTATATCTTGATGGGTATATATGTCTGATATATATGTTTCTTCAATTTGCTACATGTAATGCTTACGTATGTACTAACCTTCCATTTGCATATTTCAGATGTCATGCTTCGTCTCCATTTTCGTAAAAAAGTTACCATGACATACAACAACCCTCATATTTTACCTCGAATATCTATAATTGTCTTCTTGTGAGAATATAATTTGGTAATAATTTTGAAGGTTACTTTTAATACTGATACTATGTGTATAGTCGGAAAATGTATATTTGTGGTAAATTTCATAGGAAAAGAATTGTAAATACGAAAATTAAAATGAGTAAAACAAAATGTTGCTAAATGGACAAGAAAGTTTTATTTTCATTTTATTGTTCTTATTTATTGCTCTTTTGACATGAAATTTGCCACATAGTACATGTCTCTGCCGATTATACACATACTAACATTATAAAAAATACCGGGCGAATTCGTTATCAAATTATATTCCTACAAAAACATATTTATAGACATGCGACAATAATTTTGGACATGAGTGTACATTCTGTGAAAACTTCGAGTTTTATTTTGTCTCCAACTCTGCAAAAATTACAAAATTTCGAACTTTAAAGAATCAAAAATTACAGGAAGCATTTACCAATGTTGTTACTCTAACTGTAATGAGTACAGTACCATATGTAGTTATAATAATAATAATAATAATAATCTTATATTTTACCCCTTCATTATGAACTTCAGGTCTAAAATGTGGAATTCGTTAAATTCCGATACTAAACTTTGGGAGTAATTTCCAGTATTAGAGATCAACTAAGGCTTTTCATGCTGAGAAAAAAAATTAAAGACGAGAAAGTATTGTAGAAAAGGGTGATGCTTGCAACGTTTTTGAATGATCTAATTGTAAGATAAAACTTCACGTTTAGTGCTACCTATGTATGTGGTAACAGTATATAAAAAAATAAAAAGTAAAAATTGGTAAAGTAAAAATTAAAAAGTAAATCTTTTTTGGATCACTTCATATGGACTGACCCACAAATGAAATATGTCAACGCCCTAACCGCAGTTGAATGCCATTTTGCATGAAACCAGCGAAGTCAACCAGTGCCAGATCTGGTCAGAGGAAAGATGGGTGACGGTTCGTACTCACCAGAAGGTATTGGCATTGCAGCGTTCATCCAGTATTGTGATAGTAACTGGGGAACTATTTGAAAGGAAGAAGTAGTAACAGCAGTTCGGTCTAGAAAGGATGGCGTGGGAAATTGATGTGCTGACCATACATTGGCCCAAAGGCACGAGTGCCACAAGCTGACTCGTAGGCCCTATATGCTTACATACCTGGAATTTTCAATGTGTGGGATACTGCTGTAATTTGGATAATGTTTACTAGTTGCTGAGCCTGAGCCTTCTGCGCGCTGTACACTATACGTTAAAATAAAAGTTAAAACTGTTTACATTTAACATTTTTATTATTATTTTAGTTTCCTCACCAACCAAGCAGTGTTGCCAGATTCGACTAAAAGTAGTGGATTGGGTGGTGTTTTTAAAGTGCCCTCGCTACCAAAATTTCAAATTGGGCGACACGCTTCCTTTTTGGACAACTTTTAATTATCTGCAGGCTATAACTCTTAAGAATGCGCTACTGTTTCGTTTTTATATATGAAATCACGAATTATTAGTTTTATATAATACAACTGTTTGTTGAGTATTCTATTCACAATGAACAACGGTTATACTAGAACCAACATGTTCGATACTAGTTCAATTCTTGTTTTAGCACTTTTTAACCTACAGATCTGACAGTACTAGACTTTCGTTAAGTTTGCGCTGTTGCAATATCACTGACCATGTTGCTGTCTCAGTTAATGCATGGACCTAATATTTATGCGGAACTGTGTAAACATGAACATCGGATAATATAATTGTGTTCCTGTATTGTCCATATTAACATAATGCATAAGTGGGGTTAAAATAAATCTTCGAAAATTCATGGCTCCCAGTTAAGGAATTTAGCAACGGAGTTAAAAGTAGTGAGGAATAGTGAATAAACATAATATAAACATTGTGAAGTGTATTTCAAAGCCCACAAAACTGATGTAATTAAACATGTCTCCTTGAAAATCAGAGAAGTCACCCTTTTATACTATCACTGCCTGCCCAGTTGATTGCACATTACAGTTCTACTGCAGCTGAAGTAGTATGGAGTTTCCCCTAGCACACCACTGCAGTCCTCGCCTGACCATTGCCAACACAAACATCTGACATCCAACATGTTGTGTTTGTGCTACAAATAGTTCAAATCTGCTACTTTTCGAGCATAACCTTGCTACTTTTTAATCTTCAGATCTGGCAATACTGCAACCAACATGCGATTACAGAAGTATTAACTCTCAAATCTAATGCACGGCCCTTTCCTACTATGTTCAGCACCATCATTATTAATTTTCAAATAATTAAATTGAGACAATACAGTTTTCGTGCTTCAATCGAACGGTTAATTAATTTATAAATTGGCAACCTGCCTGCACATTAGCGACATCTATTAGGATGACGCACTGAGACGAAAATCAAAAACGAAATTTATAATGTAATAAAAACCACTCTAATACTTTCAAAATTGATACAGAACCTTCAGTTTAATATACTGTTCTTCCATCTGCACTACGTAGAGACCCGTGCTCGTCTTTCAAAATTTCAATGCTCAAACATTTTCCTACCAATTGTTCACTCTGCATCTCATCAATATAACGCTGTGGATAGTTCCATATTTTACACTCTCATTTTACTGTTGCTAACGAATTTTTAATGAGAAAAGTGTAGTTTCTAAGGAACTTAAGTCGTTTCCTCTTTTTGGTTGAATTGGAGTTTAGCGTTCCTTCCAGCCAAGGCTATATAAAACGTGGACCTACAGTTCCCGCATGTGGGATCAGAACTACATAAGCTCCCGCTGCGAATCGAACCAGGGTCTCCCGCGCCAAAGATGCGTGTGCTAACCACATAGACATGGAGCTCATTTTCCTCTTTTTGATGACGAACGTATATGAATATATATATATACACACTATCACAAGTTCCCTGAAAATTTCTTAAAGGTTGCTTTGCAGGCACTTTTTGAACAATTGACTCCGTGTGCCCACAATTACCAGCTAATACAGCGTGTTTGAAAAAGAACCCCCTAGTTTTAATGTGTCCTAGAATCTGTACAAAGCGACATACACTATTCTAGTTTGTGGTGTTTGATTCATTAACTCTCCAAGTTTGGCTCCCCTGCAGTTGGCAGGTCTGTTTAGCCTTGAGACGGCATCAGTGCTGTTTTTTCCTTGTTTCCTCAGTTCACTCCAGGCAGGCGTGCAGTGCGTTATTTGGCTTGTGAAAACTGAGTTAGTTATAACAGTGCAACGTAATTTTAGACCTCAGTATGGTGATGAACCACCCACAGCAAAAACTATCCGTCATTGGCTAAAGTCTTTTAAGGAAAGAAGTCTTTCAAGTGGAATATCGTCTCGACGTGTGTAAGGCCACAAATGGATCCACGTTGAAGTCTACCAAACATTAAACAAAACTTGAAGGAATTCTCTTTCATGATATGTACTCATTGATATAAGCTTTCATTCATTTCCCAATTAAATTTATACTTAAAACTAGGGAGTTCTTTTTCAAACACCCTGTATATTTGCTGGAAATTGTGGATCTATATTGCTATAAATCAAGTATAGTACACGTTAAGTCTCTACTTCATACAGAACTATAACAGCATCTACATTTTCTCTGTTGCAGAAGTTCAAACATTCTCGACTTCGGTGATCAGTTAAAGTATAGGGGTGCATGGTCGCAAGTGATGTAATTTTATTTTAATCATTTAAACCTACTCAAATTCAGGATTTATTGATACTTTACCTGTATTGTAATGGAATTGGAACCTGACGCAATGTTAGGTACTAATGCCACAGGTGTTGGTGGCTGACCAGCGGCTCCCATGGCACTGTTTGATGAGCCTGGTGGAACAAAAGTATACCGTGGAACTGTAGAAAGGCCACCTGCTACCATAGGAACAACTTGGTTCTGATTTCCAACGACCTGAAATGAAATACAGCAATTCAATCATACGGAAGACTAAAAATTTCCACTGGAGCTCTACGTACAGATGTTCTATCCATAAAAACTTATGCTGTTTCACTCTGAAGAACGGGGTCTGGAATTCTACTGTATCAACAACTAAAAATAAATGCAATTGTTACACATTATTGATAATTTATAACCGCCTCAATTCAGAGGACTTTCTAAACTGTAGTATGAATTATTGTTCAATTATGGTGAAACTGATTCGTGTTTACTAGAAAATACATTAAAATAAATTCTGATGTAACGATGTAAAATAAGTGAGGCAAGAGTCAGCAGATAAGTTTCGGAAAAGGGCGTCCCTAAGAAATACGAAAAGTATCTATACGCCACATAACGTAAAAAGGACAAAAATTATAAAAGCGAATTGTCTAATTTTTAGTAAACTATCCATTAAGCACCTCAAAACCTGATGAGTTGTTACTACATTAAAAAATTAAAGTACAATAAAAAGTGAGAATAGAGGATCTGGCGTACCGCTTTCATCAAAGGCTGTAGAAAGCGTTAAATCCACACAATAATGGAAGTTTGATTCCGTTACAACATGGCATTTGGAAAATACAAAGAAGCTAACCTCCCGCTCCATACTGCGACCACACACGCAACTTTTTTGACACGCTCTTCTACGCTATCTAATGTAATACGAACTAAAGAAAAATGAAACACGAGATCGACTAAGGACTGAACAGCTCAAAATCTGATTACCTGATAAGAGGGGTGTGTAATTGAATTATCCGCCCACTTACAGTGATTAGAAGGATCTGAGCATTACTCACTGACGAAACACACTCACGAAATATCCAACAGTTCGAGATACAAGGAATAAACGTAAACTTCACCTCCTTTTTGACAAACCAGAAACAAAATATAGGTCACTTAATTTTTAGGGAGATGCTGACTGGGCTCCTCAAAATCCGGTTACCAAAAAGTTTAAGCACCGAAAAATTTAATTATGGTGATATCTACTACTATTTTATATAACACGGAATGCAATTTCATTGTATGAATAATTCAATCTCTAGTCGTTAATGCTTTTCATTTCGTGACAGGTTTCTGCTCTCTTTAAGAACTCGACTGGATAAATGTCTATTTCCCTACAGCTGCAAGCAGTATTATCATCTAGTTTATTTAATGGTCATCTTTATTCATAACTTGAATATCAATTCACCATAAAAGTACAGTAATCTGCTGAATGGGTATATCGCCCAATCTTTTTAGTAAATACTTTACGAATAAACTGACTAAACGAAATAGTTTTCAGTATTCTACAAAGAATTACCTTCTCTACGTCAGAGGGAACTTAAAATAGATTGATTTGTTTCATAGTCCGACAAATATATGCGGTGAGATTACCCATTTTGTCACTTACTGAACATATATTTATTCACAGTCTCAACACGTCTCAATTCTACTGTCATTTTCTTAAATTCTTATAGTAATTAACACAAAATTCTATTTCTACTTTTCTACAGAAAATACGTATCAAGAAACGACAATGTTCCATGTAGTCTAGTGTTTAATCTTTTGAGGACTGACAGGGATTTCAGGAAAATTGTAGACCTTTATGTTGGGGGCCCTAGTATCCCTCACACTTGTCACAAGCACAAAAGCAATACCTCGTTGTAAAGCTTATGAAACACACATTCCAACGAGCTAACGTTTGTGCCCCCCTGTGCCAAAACCCGTAGATGAAGATTTTTTTATTTTTGGAAATTTGGCAGAGGCGGGCAGGAAAAAATATTTCAATGTGTACGCCAGACATTTAGTACAATCATATGAAAAAAATGAAGGGCGAAAATTCAATAACAAGTGAGAAAAAATTCCGAACGCGTTTCCAAGCAGAATCACCCTGTACACATTTTTCGAAATATTTTGATCTATCCTTATGTTGGCAGCCCTAGCGACACCCCTAATTGCCACAGGATATAAGACATACCTCGGTGGAGAGCTTATAGGACACAGATTCCAACGAGGTAACTTCTGTGCCCCCCGTGCGTACGACAAACAGTGTTGCCACAGCCCCACAAACTTCGAAAAAGTGTATTTTTCCTGATTTCAACTTTCTTCTTCTTTTACAGGTTGGACACGGGAGGCACAGAAGTTACCTTGTTGGATTCTGGGTCCCATAAGCTTTTCAACGAGGTATTGTTCATGTCTCTGTCACAATTAAGGGCGTCGCTAGGGTTGCCAACAGGATGATTCTCGTAGGTACGATGTTCCAAAAATTTTCCCCCTTGCTGTTTTGTCTTACCCTTTGATTTTTTACATTATTGTTCTGAATGTCTGGCTACATGTGACTATTTTTTTTTCGGCGTACGGCAAATAACAGTGTTGCCAGAGTCCCACAATTTTCAAGTAATATGTTTTTCTTTTATAAAACATATACACGCTGAAAAAAGGGTAAATTGAATACCCCTCCCATTCACGCATGGGCGCCCGAAGGGGAGGACATGGTGGGGCCCGAGCTCCCCCGGGTCACGAAAATGTATTAATTTTTAAAAAGATTTTCTTAATACAAATAAAAAATACCAAACGTAATACAGCAACCAGGGATTTGAGCCCCCCCCCAGAAAGTTTTCTTCAGGCGCCCATGCATTCACCCCTAGCAAGCCCAATGCCCATACATAGGGTATCACTAGTTAGTATGTTCACTTGTCTTTATAGATACCACTTTTTATCCTTGTAGCTCTTTGGGGGAAGAGTTCTCCTCCCCAAATGCTGAAGAGGAGAGAGAACTAAAAGTATCCAAATTTTCCCCTCTATCCTTCTACTGCGAGACCCTTGATGTAGATTAAGTGCACACCGTTGGATAGTTTAATCCTTCCTGAAGACAGAGACACCCGAGTCATCTCTCTAGGTTAATGAGCCGAGT
This sequence comes from Thermobia domestica, assembly GCF_964235325.1. Lineage (NCBI taxonomy): Eukaryota > Metazoa > Arthropoda > Insecta > Zygentoma > Lepismatidae > Thermobia > Thermobia domestica. Next base: position 72,024,453 of record NC_137470.1, on the reverse strand, counting down.
TGTGAAGGTTTAAATTGCTGCCTCATCCCTTAAGCCATTGGTTCTGAAAACGTTTAAGTAACATTGGAGTCCCGTTTAACCGAATTTGATGGAACTGATGGTGCTTCGGTTGAATGAAAATTCGATTAAACAGGAATGAGGCTTTATATATATATATATATACAATAATGAGTATTTGTATGCAAATCTGAACTGGCAGGTGTCCTTCACCTTTACAGCAGAGTACAGTACATGTGTTAAAATAGGCGAGGATGGATAGTAATTACAGCCAACGTACCGCAACAACGAACTTTTTCTTTGGTAAATAACTGGTAGACCAAGTAAATTCTGCACTCACTGTTGAGGTTTTTAAATAAAAGTCGCACACGCGCTTGTTTTCTCGATTCTGCTAATCCGGAAATTTGGTTAAACGGGACATTAGTATAATTACAAACCTTACAAAATTTCGTCAGTTTATGTTCTCAATAATTAAAATTGTTACCTTTGATAACTTTAATGCAAGTCTCCCAAATTTTTAAATTTAAAATCTCATCGTTGTATCCTGATGTTTAAAAAGAATCTTGCGTTGCATCTGCAGATTATGCTACCTCGAGATGCTATTTAGGTGTAAAGAATGGGGAGGTAAATCACACCTTACTAACTGAACACACTAAACTGGAAGCATCTTCCATACCAACCAGGCGACAAAATCCAGATAAATTGTTTACAAACAGTTTTCAAGCTTAAGTACTGAGAAAGATATAAAAGACAGTAACTTTTCTTGACGAGATTTTAAAACCGATATTCTATTCAAGAACGTACTTTCAAAGTATACGCACGTTGGGGGTATTGTATTGTTCTGCGTGTAGTATGCCTTTCATATTAATTCTGAATACATCAGTGCTACTTAGAGAAAAATATCATACAAGCTTTTCAAAGTACTGGAAAATACAAAAGGACGACAGTTCTTCTGTGAATGGCTGTTATTTTTCAGAGTGAACTGAGCTGTAATTACTTCCTGCATTCACATAATTTTCAACGAACTTAAAATGTCTGTCTGTCATTTGCGAATTTTGAGTCCTCCATTCGATAGAGCATCAAAAATGTCTGAGAAAGTGATGGAATTTTTCGCGTCACTCTTAATGTTCCCGAGATTTTGGCCAAAAAATGTCGATTTTGGGAGATACAAGGAACCACATCTCGGGAACCGTAAGAAATAGAGAGGTGATATTAGTGCTGATCAATAACTAATAGGATGGTTAACACTTTGATACTAAACAGTGACCGGTGGCCACTGTCCAACTCGCCACTGATTTGGTCAGTGGACACCGGTCACTATTGGTACTAAAATGTTTACCATCCTTTTAGGCACTGATCAACACTAATATCATCTCTCTATAACTTACCGTTCCCGAGATATTGGCCAAAAAATTTTCAGATTTTGGGAGATTTAAGGAGCCATCTCTCGGGAACCGTACGTCATAGAGAGACGATATTTTGCTATTTTTTAAAATTTGAGCCCGCCATTTTGAGCATGTTTCTTTGTAAAACATATTGTAGAACCTTTTAACAGGTTTCCTCCTACGTATAGACTTTCTTATACAAAAAGAGACCACAAAGTTTTTGAACGGCTCCTAAATCAAATTTTCGTATTTTCTACGAAATAAGCACATCATACTGAGTATAGTAATAGTTTGGGTTTGGCTACACTTTATGTAGTTGTTCTGATATAAGGCATGTAAGAAAAATTTTGATTGAAATATATTGGATCTTTTGATCCACAAATAGCCAAAATATTAGAACTATCATTCATAAGAGCATATCCTTATAAATGATGTTTTACTAGTAACAAATACTCAATGACCCATGCTTGTTGACGTATGAGCATTGTAGTTAATTGAAATGAATATGCAAGTGGTCGAAGGAAAAATGAGACAGAATATTAAAAAAAAAAAAAAAAAGGACCGTTGTGTTTGGAAATGCTCATGAGTACACAGTGAAGGAAGTTCCCCGATCTGTTAGTGTATCAAAACAGACTGTACAACGTATCTAAAAAAGAATGTTTTAACACTATGACAATGCAAAATCATATCAGAACTGTGATCGAAAAGACAATCCCAACACGGGACTTTTACAAATTTCAGGAATGGTTCACAGAAAATGGTTTTCAAACCCAAGAGGAATCGCAGAAGTCCGTCATCCAAACAAACTTCTGAAAGAACAATGCAAACAGAATTTCATTCAACGGACACCTGGAACAGAGTATAACGAAAGGGATGCGTCATGTGGCTCAAGAACACAGACACTGGACTGCAGAGGACTGGAATGTGTTGTGGAGGTGCGACGAGTGCATTGAATCCCCAATGAAGCATTCCATCTATAATGTTAGGAGAGAGTGGTTTAAGCTGAAGTAGGTTCTGTGATAGTGTGGGAGTGTTTCTCGTACCAGAATTTGTACCCACTCATAAAAGTGAATATCAATATGAACCAAAATGTATTTGGATTTTCTCAGTAAACAGATATTGCCATCTCTCCAACATTTTCATTATGAATATGCAGTGGTCACTTTCATCTTATACGATAACTACTATCCTGTTCATGTTCAAAGGGATCAAAGCATTTGTACATGGTTTCTGTAACATTCAGGCACCCTGTCTCCCTGAAAAATCTTCAGAAATAAATATATGTATTGTATATTTGAATTTTCCTCCCACGACTCTGCCTTTTAGATTAAAGGAGATGACAACAAATATATGGAGACAATGAAACGATTGGTGAAAGAACACGTGTCCTCAGCAAAATTTCAGCGCGTGACAGACAGGTCTTGCGACAACCAACCTTATTCCTTAAGACCGCTTGACCATCTCAGCCGGCAGATTTAAATATAACTATGGGAATATTTGGTGCAACGGGTGAAAGTCAGAATGTACTGATGTGCGAGTAAACTTGCTCCAGTGCCGAGCCACACAGAATATTTTCAACTTAATAAATACGATGTAAACGACGACTGGTCAGCTGTACGTCACAAAACCACAGACATTCACAAGGAAGACCAAAAGCAGAGGGAGCGGCGAAAATTCAGAAGTCAGAAAAGAAGGAGAGGAGATAAGCTGCAACCACTGCAGAACGACGACGACCAAGCGAGGCCAAGGAACAAGACAATAGACTTACATACGTAAAAAATAACAGAAGTCTCACGATACACTCCCCCCATACAAACAACACAGATTTGTATAATAATAAGTTAGGTTTTTGTAAAATAACAGATAATTTAATAATTCATTATTACAGACATGTTTACATGGATTTTTCTCATCCCTTCCAGTGTGGTTTTGCCATCTAGATCACCTATTGCATGCAGTATGACCAATTACGAGTTTTTTCCTGGTTTTCAGGTTTTTTTCTCTATATCAAACACTAAATAGCTCTCCCCTTGCGTTTTCCTATCCTCCTCTTTACCCTTCTTTCTTTCTATCTTGCACATTTTAACAGATCCGCGTGTAAATGTCTCCGTACACACAGAAACCACGACACACTTCCCCCCGACAGATGCTTTAGTGTAGTAACTGCATGTGAGGAAATGTAGATAGATGGTTGAGGGGCGTACTTTTTTTTTATTTATAACTTTTCTGTTTCTGTGCACCATCCCGCCAGCCACTTCCAGTCCACTGTAAAATTCGAGATAAGAATATACTGAAGAAAAGTCATCTGTGATAAAGTTAGTCCATTCTGGGACTTAGTCCATCCATCCATCTCCCTGGGACTTAGCGGGAAACTTCTTATATATATATATATTGCAAATTCGGGCTCTACTGGAAAAAAGTATGTAAAATTTATTTATTTTTTTTTCGATTAGTGATAGATGACGCTGTAATGAGAACTAGGTTCACAACAGTTTCTTCAATTGGCAATCGCCATATTTCATCCCGGAATAAATCAGCAATAAATAGTATCACTCTCTATTTAAACGTCTTCTCGACTCGTGGTGGATTCACTATAAATTCAGATGAGATGTCCCATGTGGAAGTGCACTTAAGTGCAGCGTGTAGTGGTTATCGCCACTGGCTACAAAGTGTTGTACCGGTGGCATTTCTTTAGGGTCGAAGGCCCGCGCTACCTGAATTGCCAACCAATATTGTTTGGCACTCATTTCTTTAATTCAGAAAGAAATTCACCTAACTATTCAAGAGCTTTGTTTATTACAGTGAAATCTCCCTACGGACAGATTTTTTTGTCCCGGCAAAAATATATGTTCTCTTACGGAGCAAAACTCTCTCTTTTACGGACGCGGACATTCCCTTTTTCCCCCCAAACGTTTCAACAACCTCTTCATAATGGACAGGAATTATTCTCGGTTCTTCAATATATTACAGTAGACAGAAAAGTCTTTTCCACACAAGTGTATCTATCATGAGTCTAGACCTGGTGAATCATCAAACAGAACAGCTTTAAGCTGAACTTGATTTTTTTTTCTGCTCGCAATACACTGCTTTCTGGTGGAAATCCTAGAAAACCTTCAATAAGCAGTAACACTTATGGAGGATCAGTCGTATGGCCAAGAATTCTACGCGAAAGATCTTCCCTTCCCTAACAAATTTAGTCCTTTTTCCTCTGAGCTTTTCATCTTTCTCTATAATTTCATAGATAACAAAACAAACATTTATTTTAGAATAACATTTTCAATGAGAATGTTTCCATTTTTTTAAATTTCTTTTGGAAAGCAACATTTTTCTTTTACTTATGACAGTGGAACAAGTCTGGGTTGGAGTTTTCCCGGTTTCTTTTCTCATTTTCCCTAGGAGGATATCCTTTGTGATTGGGTCAGGGTCAATAAACAGATGCACTGCCAATAACTTGCTTTTCATCCATTCCGCCACCGAAGATTCTGCGCCAGTACACAAACACACACATGCTTCTTCCGCAACCGTACTGAGGATTCTCAGAGTACACTTGCTAATGAGTTTTATTACCCTTGTAGAGGAAAAAGCATGCCTTTTTTGGCAAACAAAAGAGTTTAGCCGGTTAGTTGGTTCCTAACATATCTTTTGAAAAGTTTCTGAGAATTTGAAATAAATGGAAAACGTTTACAGGGTGATGACATATATTTAAGAAAATTACCATACACGCATTATCTTTTGCAGTACATGAATATATTAACACATCCCCTAGCAATCATATTATTTAATAGAGAATTTCTCCATCCCTTCCAGTAATTCAAATACGTACTAAATAGACTATTTTTATATTGAATTTTACATATTTACGCTCATACATAATGTATTTACTGTATACAATTACCGGTGAAAAATTAAATTTCTGTAACCTCTCTGTAACGGACAAAAATTCACGTCCCATTGGTGTCCGTTATTCAGAGGTTTCACTGTAGTAGTTTTGTTAGTTTATTTTGTGTTACTTTTAAAGTGTATTTTATTACGCATTTCAGATGCTACTGACAAAACATTCAATTTTATATTTTTTACCCCATCAACTGAGGAGTTATTTCGTTAGTTTGTTTTACTTTTTAAATTTCGTTTAGTCTAGTTATTTCATTATGTTGTATTTCGTCTTGTCATTTGAGTGCTACTGTCATTCCGTAAGTATGGAATATCTGTACAAGAGAAAATCAAAACGATTTTAATTTAGAGAGAACTTAGAATGACGACGACGCTCTCACCCTTAATGCATAATTATGCACCCTTTCTCAGACGAGATGTAGATGAACGCTTATTTTTCCGTTTGTCAAATCGTGCACAACTTAAAGGGACAGTCACTGAAGAAAATAATAAATATTAGATGCTGCTATTCATAATCCCCTTGTGAACACCACAGAAATAGCTTGCAATTTCGGACTGTCTCCGATTAGTATTTGTAAAATGTTAAAACGTCATAAATATAATCATTAACATGTGTTTATGCATTACGAAGTTCATGATGACTTTTCCGTAATTGAGAGATGGACTAGTCAGTGACCATCTCAAGAAATACAAACACGGTTTTTCTTGTCGGGTACTGTTCTCTGATTAATCCACTTTCACGAACCATTGTCAGCCAATCAGTACAACATGCATTATCAAAGTGTGGAAATTCACTCGTCTTGCGTAAAGTTGAATATTAAGGTCTTTGATTGGTTAACGTTTGAAGTGAAATAACTGGAAACTTATTGGCTCCTATTTCGTTGAAGGCAATGTAAACTGTGAACAACAGAGAAATATTCTGAAAAACCTCCAACATTTCTTGAAGACTTAAGCTTCAAACAGTGACAGAATACGTTTTCAATATGATGGTTCTCTAGCACATTATTCAGCAGCACCAGGGAAGGTATTAAATCAAGATTACTCTAATAGCTGGATCAGCAGACACGTGTCCAGTAAATTGGCCTGCCAGATTGTCTTCCCTTACGTTGTCGGATATTTTTCTTTCTTGTTTAGTGTTTTCGAAAAGATGAACAATACGTTTATCAAGTGCCAACAACTCGTGAAAAAATGATTTAGCCTATCAGGAATACACACATATTCAAGTAGAATCATTGGCAGTGCGAATGCGAATGAAGAAATGTATCGATGTTGGAGGTAACTGTTGAGCACCTAATGTAACTCAATGATGAGAGACAATGGGACTTACCGATAACAAGCATCCCTATGCAGAAGTAACATACAGTAAACGAGAGCTGTCATATCAACGACGAAGCATAAATGAATAAAACAGAGAATCTCATGGTAAGAACGAACTTTACTACTCGTTTAAAGCGTCATCTGTCAGGAGTTGAAAAAACATTTAACAAGGCACATTTGCGAAGTGTTCCCTCGGGATTCGTGTAAAATTGATTCAAATGAAAAGTTCTCCGGGGCCCAATGTGTATTGTACTAATTGTAGCGGCCCATACGTGTAATTTGTATATTTATGTGCCTTCATATATCCGGAATTCAATGATACACTACTACAACGCTCGGACACAAAATTGGATCAAGTACTGCTTCTCTGACACATGTTACCTATCCCGGTCGCCATATTGGATTCAATTTTCGGTTTTTCAAATGGGAATACATGCAAGTGATACATGAAATTCATGTACAATTTTCTCGGATGCTATTCTCTTGAAGTGTCAGCATTTCACGCACCTAAACTTATAAAGTTATTTTACAAGGTATTTATTAAAAATTCATCATCACTCAGTAGCCAAACTGGTCTCTATGATTGCACTCCTTGCTTATTATGCCCTCACAGAGAAAGCCAGTTGAGAATGCTCCAAGAGCATTGCCAACACAAACTTAAAAAGAAAGGAAAGGGAAGGGAAGGATAACGGTTATTGTTCCTACATGTAAATCTTTTTATCTGCAGCTTGTTCTGTTTCTCGCAAAAATTCGCAATATATAACCTCTCTATGACTTACAGTTCCCGAGATATGGCTCATTAAATCTCCCGAAATTCGAACTTTCTTGACCAGTATCTGGGGAACGATGGCCAGTTGATCAGTGGCCACCAGTTACTATTAGGCACCAAAATGTTCACTATCCTCTTAGGTATTGATCAACATCAATATTATCTCTCTCTAACTTACGGTTCCCGATATGTGGCTCCTTTAATTTCCCGAAATCGGAACTATTTTGTGGACGGGAACGGTAAGTCGTAGAGAGATGATATTGGTGTTAAACAATACCTAAGAGGATGGTAAACATTTTGCTACCGATATTAACTGCTGGCAATTAGCCAAGCGAGTGGTCACCGGCTCCTTAAATCTGGAAATCGGCATTTTTTGACCAATACCTCGTGAACGTTAAAAGTGACGCGAAAAATTTAATCACTTTCTCAAGATAGTTTTTGACCCTTTATCGAATGGAGGGCTCAAAATTGAAAAAATCGCAAATAACAGACATACACACAGTGAGAATTCAGTAATGAACTTTTTAAGTTCGTTGAAAAAAAAAATTTTTTTTGACATACTGCAAAACTTAAGAGCTCACCTATAATATATATTTTTTTGACATCGGCTGGTTTAGTAACGACGATCTTTTCTATTTCATTCATGGTAGTAAGACTGCAACTTGTCTGTGCTTCACTTTCTCTGTTTATCTGAGTTAGAGGTGGATCTGTCTGTTGTGCAACGAAGAGGAAGGGATGGGAGATATAGTATACAGTAATTATTACCGACAGTACTTTGCTTCTGAGTAGATACGTAGATTAAAGGAAACAATGAACAAAAGTTACTTTCTTATTATTCTGTTTCAGTTCTTGGAGTATGAAAATGTTACGTATATCCTATCCTAAAAGAAATGCGAAAAACAAGAAAAATGGAATGTGCTTCGATCCAGTGTCGAAATACTTTGCGAATTTGTAGCCTTACACTGTAGTCACTCATCCAGGACGACTCCGTTGACGTAGCTTCCTACTTTATACCACATGTTGAGCTTTTCTAGCCGTGACGCGTTGCTTTTCGAGTCTCAAGTGAAGAGTTTCCCCAGTTTGGTTCTATATTTGCGTAGAAAATACTGATTACAGAAGCTAATATATGTTTGCAGACAATCTGGACACTGGGTTTAAACCAACAGATTCAGCATTTTACTCCTTTCCGTCTTTTACGCAGCTCGTTGAAATGGCTTGTTTGTTGAAAGGGATATCCAAACCTTTAACAATATAACTTTTTCAACAATGAAGAAAATTCTAAATAAGAAATCGGCACGGATTGTTGCCTTCGATAGATTATGAAGTTCGTTCTCCAAAAATTTGAAGTCTGTACGTTAAAATTTGTGAGAGAATTTGTCAATTTTCGTGAAAGGTAAAAAAAAAAAAAAAATGCATGAGAGAGATACGAAGACTGTAGTGACATCTATTGGCAAAACTTGTCCCTTTACACCAACCTTAATGGGAATTCTGAATTTTCTCTTCACCGCTACAAAAATCCCTCGAAAGCATGATTACCAGGATTCACTCAATGGGGGTTAATTTTTTTTCTCTTATAATTTTAAGGTTTTTAAAAATATTTATCCGGAACATTTTCATAGTTACTGCTTCCTATCATCTCCACTTACTAATTACTCAATTTTAGTCAAAGGGGAAACAAAAAATGTAATGAAAGCTATAAATCGTGAACTACAATGTATGCGCAATATTTAATGAACACGACTATACCTAGAAGTTATGCTACAGAATAGTTTTTCCACATCGAATATTAACATGCATAATGAAATACAATACATAGTTTTATAGCTTTAGCAAAAATAAAAATATCGTACGTGTGTTTGAGATTTAACAAATTACACTCTACCATCCCGTTCCTTTTTCTGATGAACACACTCAAAGTAGTACTGAATAATATACGAGTTCACGCACTTTAAAATTTGGTCTTCACACATCATCGCAAAATTTACCTTGCACGTGCCGAAAAAACCGCCAGGTCCATTACGCTAGCCGAATAGATGCGATCATCCATATTATAGTATAGTATATTATATATATATATATATATATATGATATTGTTATATTGACAGTTTGGCCATGCGTAACCTATATACATGATACATATGGTGTTGAAACTGTTCTGACAGTAAGTATATTCCAGTAGTAGTCGATATACCTACATAAGGTAAATTATTTTGCCATAAAGATCGCTTACTCATTCATTCTACAAAAGACACGCCGCGATATATATCACGCCAACTATAATTCCTCCAAATAAATAACCAATAGCTGATAATATTCGTTAAAAGAGGGATTGGGAGTTTGGTTTATCGAAATGCACGTAAAAATTTCGACTGAAATTGGACGTATATATGCCTATTTGTATCCTGATATAGTGGTGTGAACAATTACTTTTAACCTCTATAACTTCACAACTAAGAGTTTATACATGCATAGTTCAGGTTCATTTTACTTCGATATGAAGTAATTCTCTACCAAGTATGCTGAAAACGACACAGAATGCCAAAGTTTTACGCACGAATTAGTACTAAGAATTCTTGTGCTAACAGCCTCCTGGACTCATGTGCTCCTACGTTAGTTTTTCTCGTTACTTACAGAAACGATGGACACCATATTTAATAAAACGATAGCATGCGTTAGATCCACAAACCTCTTCGAACAAAAACGAGATAGGGTGACTCGTTACCATGCAAATTCCGCAATCAGTAACAATCACACCACTGTTCCCAGCAAGTTGCTTCACAAGTGAAAATAACCATCACCCAGTAAAGAAAGACAAACATGAGAATGGGTACTACTTAAGGCCAGCCAACAACTATCACAAAGAAGATTATTTACAAAATTTAGGAGGACGGGAAGTGCTGGGACAAAGACAACTGAAAGAAGTCCCTTTTTCCACAATAAAATAATTCTGATGGCATACCCGTGTGGATCCCTGTAGATGAACATCTCGTTTCCCTGGCTGGGTGAAGACTTGAAGAGAAGGTGGCCACTTGCCCTACGAAAGTTACAACAAACTTTTCTTAAACTTTCCGCAACTATCAGATATAAAGCGAAAACTGTTACGTCACAGCACATTATGTTGCTGTTTCTCATCTCATAACTGTGTGTGCTCTCTTTTTCTATTACCCACACATTCATTCATATACATATTGTCTGGCGTAAAGGTTTAATATGACATTTAGACGTTCAGAGGCCATTTTAAGATCTTAAAAGTTATCTAATATTAATGATCTTCAAATTTTAATCGTTCGATAACAAACATTTCTAGTTTAAATTATACTCTGAAAATTAATAAATAATTACTACAAAGCGAAAACACTAATGAATTCAAATAAAGAATTCTCAACACTACCTGTACACAATGCCCATTTCCATATTCAATAAGAAATAAATGTTTTATCTTTTACAAGTATTTCACACGAAGGCGAAATCAACATATGACATGGAGTATGAGCAAGCAGAACTTGTCACTAATACTAGTTCTTAACTTATAAACCATCATATTAGCCACTGTGGAAACGAACACACGCTTACTAAGTTTTACAGGCTGACACAAAAATAAATAAACTCATGCCTTACTTCTGCTGCAATGTACCATACATCTTAGTGCAGTAAACAGGTTAGCACGGAAATAAAGTTAAATTATTCACTCTTACATGACTTTTTAATGTATCATTACTAATTACCAAATGTATAGGCCTAGACTTCGATCCAACAGCATACTGCTTATTGGTAGCTTTGAAAAGAAACTTAAAGAAATTCAAAGTAACTCAGTTGCTAGCGTTCATTATAAAACTTACTACTAATCTTGATTTAACACATCTTGACCTTATGTACAGGGTGATTATAATTGAAGCCCCACTTCCAAAGTGCAGTAAAAAAGAACCACTGGTCAGAATGACTTCAAATTTGAACTGAATATACTTGAAGAAGGGGAATGTAGCATGGCATAAGAACAAAAAAAAGTTCGTAAGTGTATCAATAAATGGTGCTGTTAGCGGCATAACGAAAGTGGATTCAGCTAAAAGTGACATTTCGAATAGAAATACGACGGCTTTGGCATGAGTTGCACATTAAACCAACTGTAGTGTTCAATGTGCATGACTGCATCGGTTTTGTGACGGAAAATGAAAAATGCCGAACTTGCCGTGGCTTTCCACTAACAGTGAAACAGCTGTTGAATGACTTGGAAGATATTTTTTCCATTACAAAGCCGAAACAATCATGCACATTGAATATTACACTCGGTTTAATGTGCAACTCATGCCAAAGGCGTCACATTTCTATTCCAAATGCCACTTGTAGCCGAATCCACTTTCGTTATACCGCTTACGGCACGACCTATTGAGACACTTTGAGAACTTTTTTCCCCCTCCTTGTGCAATACCGTTTCCCCCTTCAAGCATATTCAGTTCAAATTTGAAGTCATTGTTTCCAGTGGTGGTGGTTCTTCTTTTTCAGCATTTTGAAAGTGGGACTTTAATTATAATCACCCTCTATATACTTTTATACAAATATCAACGAAAAATACATTGACAAGAGAATAAGCAACTTGTATAAAAAGTACGGCTATGTGACAGTTTCGATACTGTAAACATTATTGTGTGTGATGATAATATTGTTACAATACTGAAATAGTCTCAGAACTTTAGTTTTTATTTTTATTTTTTTAAAGTTGCGTACTAACTTGTCAGTGTATTTTTCATTCATATCCTATTAAACATTTACAAGTTGCGAATATGCTTATTCTTAAACTCGGAAGATGCTATTATACACTGTATTTGTCTTGTTCACCTCAAGAGAGAAAACATCTTAAAAGTAAATTAATTACAAGAACTTGCGAAACGAACTTACACTATTCTGAATTAAAATGAAACTGTTATTGTCATGCTCTACGCTCTACAGGCTAAAGCTAACTACCGTATGTTCTGCATCAAAAGGCCACCTCCTCCTAGGCTTGAACACCTCGTACAACATGACATTACGACACTGAGCCATCGTGTCGCTTACTATATATATAGACTTTTAGATTGAATAGATTTATGGAAATAAACAGTTCCGAACGCGATATTTTGAATTCCTGGAATGGAAAATTAGAACTAAATTGTAATGAATGTTTAGGTTTGGACGATTATCAAGCTACACCGCGGTTTGTATTTCATCTCTTTTGGCGGTGAGATAACGTAATGGGAATAAAAACTGGAAGCTTACGCAAATAGAACGTTTCGTCCTTCATAATCTCGGAGAAGCAAGCTAACAAACAAGAATGCAAGCAAACTTAATCAATCAATGGTCATTAAGTTTACATAAAGAAGCGGCCTGTGTCAAATTTTAGGTTCTAAAAACCAGTGAAGTAAGGACTTAAAACTACTGATCTGATATCTTTCCGTAAATTACTTCTGTTCGTCCGTACATATGGTCCCAGACCTGATTCATTGTAGGTTTCCTAATCTGAAGAAAAGGAGAAGGAAAAATCCGGTGTTCTTCGTTTCGTATCTTCGCATCCTTGATTTTTACCCTATATCAGTAAATAAATAATATAAACCAGTCACACTTCCCCTAGATACGGACCCGTTACCTGAGGAAGTGTGTATCTATTTCTTAGTATTTTCCTGCAGCTAGATTTTTGTTGACCAGTGTCACTACGATAAAACAGCATTTAGCTCCTGAAAGTGTTCACAATTCCTATACAGACGCTAACATAAATTTTTCAGTACGCTGATTTAAATTGAACATACATTCTCTCAAACTACTGTTTGTAATTTATGCAGTTTCAACTAGTTCTCAACTATAAAAGACGAAAATTTCCTCTCCTAACCCTTTTCTAATTTGTAGGTATGATCCACTTCGACTGGGTTAGCTTGTTTAACTGGAATTTAATGTCCCTATTCAGCAATGATATATTGGGTGTTCTAAATCTATCGCCCACGGACACCAGAGTGCTATTCTTCAGGTCAAAACAATGCGAAATTATATACTGGTATACCCTCCGGGGCCTCCTTCAGCCGCTAAAGGGGATCAAAATTTTCATTATGTGGCAACGTCGCATGCTCTACGAATCCACCAAACAGTTATATCGATTGTTATGCTAATAAGTGGTGTTGGTGTCAATATGTATAAACTAACTGTTATCCGGAAAGAATCGATGTAACTATTTGATGGACTGGTAGATCTAATCTACGGTTCTTTACCTGCGGGGTTGCCATATAGTGCGATTCGTGTTTATACACAAGGACCCGTAAGGTATACAATTTAAGGTGGCAAAGGTGAGGTGGCCCATTTTAATCTTTCCACGGAAATATCTCGAAAACGGTTGAACATAAATGAAATGAACAAAAACTCAAATAGGAAATACCATGCGGCAAATCGAATGGTGATGTCGCGGTGCCCCCAGGGCCGCTCTTCAAGGGGATCCGGGGCCCAACCTTAAAATTTTAAATGGAACATGGGGCGAGTGACACCTCGTTCGATAGATCTTTAAAAACTAGAAAGTGATGTGGCAAAATATTTATCATATTTGTCACCGTATTCAAAATGGCCACAAAGATATGTTACCTCTATCACATAAACGTCCAGTACCACTAATATGAAATGAACCAAACAAGAACTCAAATAGGAAAGCCATGGGGAAATCGAATGATGATGTCGCGGTGCCCTGCAGGGCCGCCGTTCATGGGGCCCAAGCCCAACTTAGAAATTTTAAACAAAAATATGGGTCAAGTGATACCTCTTTGATAGATTTTCATACACTAAACAGCGTTGTGGCAAAAGAGTGTTCATATGGGTCACAGTTTTCAAAATGACAAACAAGACATGGTGCCTGTAAAGATAAAATGTCCAGTACCACTAATATGAAAACGGTTGAAGATAATAACGGATGAACAGAATAAAACTCCTATAGGAAATCACAGAGGGTATTGCTCAAAAGTCGTCTGCACAATATTGGTTTATTTAAGTACCAGTCACTTGTACATCCAAATGTTTCAGACAAACCATACCTATTGCAAGTAAAAGTGGGGTTCTCATTTGAGCTTTTACCATTCATTCCAGCTTCACCCACTTACGGAGGGAGATCGGAATGATAATTTTCTAAGAATTAGATTTCCTCTTTAGGATTATGTCACTTATACTTTAATAATCTTTTTCTCCGTTGGATTATTCTGGAAGTGTGGAATGATAAATACCCTCTGTGGTTTCCTATACTAGTTTTATCCTGTTCATTTAAAATATCTCCAACCGTTTTCATATTAGTGGTACTGGATGTTTATCTGATATAGGCGCCATGTCTTGGCGGCCATTTTGAAAACGGTGATCCAAATGAACTATCTTTTGCCACAACGCTGTTTAGTGTGAGGATCTATCGAACGAGGTATCACTTGACCCATATTTTCGTTTAAAATTTCTAAGTTGGGCCTGGCCCGTCTCCGCGACATCATCATTCGATTTGCAACATGGCTTTCCTATTTGTTTTTGTTTGGTTCATTTACGTTCAACCGTTTTCATATTAGTGGTGCTGGAAATTTATCTGATGCAGATAACATATCTTGGTGGCCATTTTGAATACGGTGGCCGATATGAAACATCTTTTGCCACATCGCTTTTTAGTTTTTAAAAATCTATCGAACGAGGTGTCACTCGCCCCATGTTTCAATTTAAAATTTTAAAGTCGGGCCCTGTATCTCCTTGAAAAGCGGCCCTGGGGGCACTACGACATATCACCATTCGATTTGCCCTATGGTATTTCGTATTTGAGTTTTTGTTAATTTTATTTATGTTCAACCGTTTTCGAGATATTTTCGTGGAAAGATTAAAATGGGCCACCATATTTTATATATAAAATGACTTGTAGACTATATATATATATATATATATATATATGACTATAGACTATACTTGTAGACTATATATAGACAAGACATATAGACTATATATAGACAAGTGCTCTGTAGTTCGCGGGCGCCATTTTTAGAACACTTGATATATAAAACGGGACATACTATTAAAGTGAGGTCCGAATCGTCACTTGGGTCGTACCAGTGGAAAGTATCGTAACCAGAAATCAAACCCGAAACCAAGCGCGTTCGCCACTGGCCCAACAAGAAACACTGCACTTATATTAGTTAATTTTTACGTTATTTTCATAAAGAAACATATAGAAATTAAAGATTCAAATTAAATTAGCCATACCAGTTATATCATCTGACGATTTAATAAAAATAGTTTCTATTTCATTGAATGTCATGTTTCCTTCAACTGATCGCGTACTGAGCTTGAACGTAGTTCTGCACTTATCGTATGAGTTTTCTACCTTTCTCTTCTCTTCTTCCTTACGGTTCAATTTCTCAACTAATGCTATAGTAAAAAAAGAGTGTTAAACACCAGTAAATAATTATTTCTCAGTACATGTGTTTATACGCTAGGAAAAAAAAAATCTTCCAATGTACACATCATTCTCTATCAGTGTAACCTCCACTTGATAATCTGTTTCTAAAACCAAATCTTGTGCTTCTGTCTCCTCGTTTGGAGAATGCACAAATAAAAATAGTCAAGTGTCATCACACTCACATGGAGAGGGAAAATGTAAAAAACACTAATCAGAGTGAGGTTTAAGACCAATATCTGTGGGTGAGGTCTAAAGAAAATTAATGTCACACATATACGAGACTAATCGCAATTAGTCTGTGAGAGTTCATGGGACGAATAATCCTGTAAAAAGAAATCAGAGAATGTACTTCCTGATACTTGGAAATCTTGTTTGAGGTACTACGTGAAGTTCACTTTCAACCTTAGAGTCTTCCTGCAGCAACTTCTAACCTAACGAATGCCTCTTTCATTGGAAAATAAAATACTGGACATTTCTTTTTTGGAGAAACTTTAAACAGATTGTTAACAATTCTAATTGACTAACAAATATGAAGGCCAGCAATAAATCACAAGAGATTAATTTTACCGTTCAGTCTATTCAAAAGTGAAATAAAGTACCATTTACCTTGTTATCAATAGACACCAATTCATGCATTTCTTACTAATGAGGTCCGACTGAGGCTTAGTAGTATCAATTCAGTGGAAAAGTGGAGTTCCTTCAGTAGAGGATTGTTCGTATTAGAATACTACGTACTCACACAGTATCCCCATTATTGAAATGAAACTTAAATCCTTTAGTTTTAGGTCCCATGGTTATGCCATGTATGCCAAAGGAGGCAGTGATGATGAGAATGAATGAAATGGGAGGAAACTTAAGAACCACGAGAAAACTCACGTACACGGCGTTTATCCACCACAAAGCACACTTGGCGCGAGTTGGGATCAAACCAGGAACCTCCTACGCTACCGCGGCCTCAGTTATACATTATTCTCTTGATACTTGTTAATGTCACCTTTACCCGACAGGAACAAAAGACGAAGTTTGCACTTTTACCTGTATCGAAATAGCTGTAGTTTTTTGATCGCCTGAACCACACCGATCTGCACCGTGGAATATGATGCATACGGAGCTAGAGGTGGCTTAAGAATCTGAGATCCATGGCACTCACGTGCCACTTTGCAGCAGTACGTAGTGCATCCGTTCAGACGCAGTCGGAATGGAATGGAGGCGGCCATTGTGATTCGGATTACCTTGGAACTTGACTAGAAGACAGGCCATAGTTGCTGTGCCAAGTCTGGGAAATTTGTGGGATGCACAAGCGATGGACATTTGCACCGCACAAGCTAGTTCAAACTTTTCAAATACAGGAAATCTACCTCCACCGACTGATGAGATTCATACCTACAATCTAGACACTAGACACCTACACTCCTGCTAGCAGCGAAGATATAGTCCTCTCGGACCAGTGAGATTCGTCACTGATACGAGTTTGGGTTTGCGAAAAGACAACCCCAAGAAGTTCCTTACACAGATGTAAAAGCCGCAAACACACAGTAGCCATTTGCTGCAAACTGCTTGATAATTATAGAAGATGTGAAATGGGTTCTGAACACGAATCGGCACAGATAGTCGGCGAGAAATTGATATATTTTCAACTTCTAATGTGAAAGAACAAGGGTTCCAACTAGAACACGAGCCCTCACCGATAATTCAAATAGGAGGGTTCGAAGACAATCTGGAACTATGTACCTATGAACATAATTTCTTATAATAAAGCAAAAAAGGTAAAGATGAAGTGATTAGCTGAACCGTGTTTGTGGACCTGTGTATGAAAGGTAACATTGTTTGATGGGAAGAAAAAGACCTTTGGAAGAAGTCAAGACTGCTTCTGCGAAGAAAAAAAAAAAAAATCGAGTGAAGAAAAGGTGCAGCAAAATCTTATGGGATCCATAGGCATGGAAGCTATAGCATATTTGGCGTAGTAATCGGATGGAGTGAAGTCTGATCTGTGTCTTCTTAAGTTTCTTAGTCCATGGCCGGAGCAACATCAAGCAGGCGCGAGAATGGATTATACCAGTGTCTACAAACTAAACCAGCAAACTGCTACTAACGTTGCACTGAACAGTTGGCGGAAAACTATAAATAGTGGAGTTTACTAGAGTTTACCGAAGTGGGATTCACCGTCTTTTACAGCTGTTAATGGATACACAACTACTATTCTATTGAATCTAGTTTATCTAACCAAAACTGTGCTAATATACTTTTCCCCAAGTTTAAGAGTCTCAGATTCCTACATCATATGATTCTATAATCTCAAAGAAAGTAAATTTCATTTCTAAAGTTTCGAAATTACACGCTACTAATTACTAATAACTAGTCAGAATATCAATAAATGAATGAATCTGACTACACGTATAATAGTGGTGAAAGGTTCCAAGAAGACCACAAAAAAACTCAATGTATTGTCCATAAGAAATGTTTACCGCAACTCTACAACTGCAACTAAAAGCACTATTAGAGACACAAATAACACGCAGAATCACAGTAACCAAAACTGTTCAGCATATCTGTCTGCACTTGATTTCAATTTTACGAATATAATTCAATCAATCCTAACATAATAACTACACTATGTTGAACTTTTATGCATCACAGATACTAAGTTACAATGATGCACTTTACCTGATAAATTTGATTGCCACTAATCTGATATGATGTTGGGAGCAAAACTTGCTGGTTTGTAGAGCTGACAGTTGGCCTGTAAATCATTCCCGACACTGGTGCAAAACCTGGAAAAGTAACGGATATGTACATAAACAAATTAAGAACCTGTTTCATATATATTTGTGAGAAAAAAAAAAAATCGCGTATACTGTAAATTGGGTTTCGTCGAAAGTATCTGTTTTCTCTCGAAAGGTTTAACGACAAGGAAGATTACTCACAAATCCTTTGTGTATATTAAGTGTGGATCACGATGAAAAGTGATAGTTCTTGTTTTCCTGTAAATTTAGAAGCAACCTGGAAAATCTAAATTAGAAGGAGTTAAGATGTTCTGAATGTGACCACTGACAAGGTTTCCAGCAAGGTAAAAAAGGAAATCAAAATACAGCAGTAGATTATAATTAATAAAACGCTTCAACAGGTAAATTAATTTAATCAATTCATGAAGTTATCCAGATTACTGGATATTAATTAAGTTCTGTGGGATGATGAATGGCCGTCAAGGCTAAAATGACAATTGAATATTTCAATGAAACTGTAATTCATTACAGGTAAACTGATACGAGTTTAAAACAAAGTGGTCTGATGAAAGTAAGTTTCGGAGTCCTTTACACCATCAAATCTTGCACACGGAAGTATACAATTATCTGAATATATACGAAGAATTAATAATAACTTTCATAATGACACTACTTAATTTGAAACACTTCACCACATTAATTTTAGTGGGATAAGCAACCATATTTTAGTATAATTGTAAACTTAATGAAACATTTCTGTTTTTCGTAGTTGGGAGTTGTGAGATGATATTGGAACGGTAAACGATGACAGGTGAATTGAGAATATACAATCAGTATTCGTACAATAATTTCATCTTATTGTGCACTCCAAATACATACAATTTGAATGGGTATTATTAGAGCGAAAACATTATAACAAACATCAGAAGAGTAACGAAAAAAGTGTCTTCCGTGATCCTCTAATAAACCAACATTTTTACATTAACCTTTATTATTATTATTTTTAATTGGACATTACAAATTCTCACTTTTCTAAGGGCTAAATATGAAATATGGTACAAATGAATATGCACTATACAATCTCATTTATTTATATTTACATATATATATGTAAATATAAATAAATTACATATAACTACATAATACACTGGTATGCAAAACTTAAGGACGAGCTGAATAAAAGCCTGACAGCGTGTTGCTGGAAGTCTCCTACACATGCACAGGGAGCAAGACGTTGCATAGCGTAACGTCAGCGTGATCGTAGCGCTGTACGGGTCTGCTTTCCCAACACGAAATAGCTAAATGAATTGGAGACAGTGTGTCAGAGACCTGTTAAGGTGTACAATGGTGGTCTTACTCACAACATGGCCCGCAGGTAACATTTGGGTGACTTCATACTGGGAAGAAGGACAAAGTGTGACGAATCTGGCTCATTGCCCATAGCGTTGTTTCATGTGCATGAGAAACATTCTGAACCACAGGCAACGCTGTGCGAAGGCGAGGTGGTGGCCGGTCACGGTTAACTACAGCAGAAGGCGACTGTAATATTGTGAAACAGACAAGGGGCTAACGCAAACTGTGTGTACAAAATAATAATAATAATAATAATAATAATAATAATAATAATAATAATAATAATAATAATAATAATAATAATTATTATTATTATTATTATTATTATTCAGGTTCTTTTGAGGCGTCCACCCATCAAGCCATATTTTGAAATCTTCAAAAGTTCTGAAGTATTGTTCACAAAAGCTCTGCTGCACTGACCGAAACAAATAGTAATGTCTGGTAAATAGGAACAGAGGTACAAGATATCGCATTGTCATGGAGAACACTAATTTTATCACGTCTTTTGGGATATTGGCTTAGACTGAGTGCTCGATTCAAACGGAGTAATTGTGTTCTCCAGCATTAACAGTTTGACCTGGTTGCAGCAGCTCATAATATGTATTTATTTATTTATACAAATTTCTGGGCATTACTGGCACCTAGGGCCGTAAGCCCATCACGTACGACGGATGACACCTTGGCAAGCACACTATTCGGGAAGGGAAGGAAGCAGCCTGGGAGCTGTACGTTAGGGTACTATCTCGGGATTTGCTTGTTAGCGCCTACGCAACTCATTATTGACTACGCCTACTTGATCCCATCGAATGCACAGCATGACTTTCTTCCCATGAATATCTAGCTGTGGCATTGATGTTAACGCTTCGCCGAAATGCAACCATGATTTCCTGCGCTTAATCCACTTTTCATTGCCAGTCACAATTCGATGAAAACTTACTGGTTGCACTTTTAAGTACTAGTATGACTTTCCAGTACGTTGAAATAGCACAACTGCTGATCTCTATTAGTCAACAGCGAGAATTAATTCACGCCCCTAGTATGTATTCTGTAAATGTCAATACTATATATATTCAATACTATATATATATATATATATATATATTCGACTATCTAACCGTGTACAACACTACCTCTTTTGAAGTTTGAAACAAAGGTGGAATTTGACATGTTGGTTTGCCTCACAATCTCCCTTACTCTTAAACGAAAGAACCATTGAAATTAACTTTGTGACGATTGAGAGCAATTATTTCTAGTAATTTCATTTAAAAATACGAATGAAATCAATATTACTTTAAAAATTATATTAACAAGAAACAAAATTTTAGAACTTCAAAACACACTACTGTTTAGCTTTAAAAAAAGAAAAATACAAAATTCATAAATTATGGTTTGTAAGTGTTAATTTGCAACAGTGTTTGGTTTGAGTTGGCAACTCAACTTCCAGAAATTTGAACCGCTCATCGATTAATGGACATAATGATTTGTGCAAGAACAAGAAAGATGTAAAAATAGTTGAGTTTATTCTAATATTAAAAGGTTAAGAGCTCCCAACTCGTAAGATATAATGTTCTTAACTATCTCACACAAGGACGCATAATTTTATATTATATATATATATATATATATATATATATATATATATATAAAGGGCGCAAAATTTCAGTTAGACGGCACTCGTCAATCCAAATATGATGGTCGCCAGCATCTCTAACGTACAAATTATGAGAAGTCATCCCCCCCTTCCCCCCTCACAGTCTTTGGTTTGACAAATAAAGATTGCATCAAAGCATAAAATTTCAAAACCAGACAATCAGGTTCAGGATAATCAAGTTTCAGTTGGACAATTCATATACATGTTAAAAAATATCTTACCTTAAGACTTAACGTTTGTGTAACGCTCTCTCTTTGCACTGAAGTACCAAGTTGTCGATTGCAGTTTTAGGATCAAAGTCCTTAAGTGAAGGGCCGTTGGCGGAAATTATCAGCAAAACTCACAGTTAAAACTACATACAATGTAACAATTGGAAGCAAATTTGGGAATCTCGTAATGAAGTTTTCGACTGAGGATGGAAAAGGAGGGACGAATTACAACGTTGTGAAGACTCCACTTTCCATGTCCGTTGTGAAGATTTCACATTCCGTGCTTTATCTCACTCAGTGACAATGCTTTCGTGCGAAACAGAATCTGGTAGCCCTGTGAATTTAGGCAGAAACCATTCGTACTCGGTCGCCAGCTCTAAATTTCTAGTCGCTAATGGCGACCGGAAATTTTGCGCCCTGATTAAAACCTGGGGTAAATCTATGACTGGATCTATATGGTAATTCAGTTTGCTATATGCACATCTCAATACACATTGGAAACTTTTGATACAAATATGAATTGCTTTACAAGAACAATCCTACAATTATAATACGAGAGATGTACTTCTGTTAACCCTACATTTTATTGGTAAGTGTTAATTACTCACATTTGAGATTAAAGCCAACTAAAAAAAATTGACATTAAAAATTGAAGAGAAAGAAGCAGTACCATACGTAA
The DNA here is from genome assembly GCF_964235325.1 of Thermobia domestica. Lineage (NCBI taxonomy): Eukaryota > Metazoa > Arthropoda > Insecta > Zygentoma > Lepismatidae > Thermobia > Thermobia domestica. The sequence continues at coordinate 72,002,056 of NC_137470.1, read as the reverse complement.
TTCACCTAAATATACCAAACTGATTTACTAACCTTGTCGAATTTGAGTTGGAGCAATTGGGCGCGGGACTGGCTTCATTTCTGGCATATAGCGTCCTTGCAAACCACCCCGTATCCTTCCGCGAATGGCTGTGGATCCAGATGATAATTGTGAAGCAACTGATGGTGCTGGCACTAATTTGGGCAAAAGTGGATGAGGTCCGGCTGGTCTCATCTGGCTTGCAAACTGTGCAGTATTTATAGTTGTTGGAGGGCGTCCTCTGTTTGTTCTTGGAATCTTTGCTGGGGGCTCCCATTCCGGAGGAGGTTCCTGATTTTTCTCTGGTCTAAATTTCTTCTGACATGACACTATATGACGACTTAGCTTTCCTTTCTGGTTGTCTTCAAATGGACAGTTTGGGCATTGATGGAAGGCTGGTGCTCGTTCCAACCTCCCTCTAATATTATGCTCTGCTTCCATGTGAAATAAAATATCGTGTGGACTTCGAACTTCCAAGGTACAAAAGTTACATTTATAAATGTAGTTTCTCATATGTGGAGTTTCCAGGTGGTGAGCCATTACCAAAGCAGATTCAGTTTTGAAACTACAATATTCACACTTCTTTGATTCAAAATGAAAGGGTTCATTGTTTTCTTTACTATATTCTAGGTTTTTCAATAATGAATTAATTGCAAATTGTGTACTTGAGGATCCCTTCCCACCTTCCTTATCCAACTTACGCTTCTGAGATCGTAACAAATCTGTCTGAACATGTTCCTGCACAAGGTTTAATCCAATATCAATGAAAAACTTTCCCAACGGACTGTCAAAATAAGCATGTTTCTTTGAAACAGGTTTTTCTTCAACTTTATCCTTGGTTGACTGATCCGATTTGTCTTTGTCAGCGGAATCTTGTGATCTCGTAACAGGTTTAGAATCAGAAACCTTGTTCTCCTTTTCTTCATCTTGCTTATCTTGACTTTCCTTTTCTTTAGCTTTATCAGATGATTCTTTCGGCTCAGCTTTTGTATCATCTTTGTCATCTTTCTTTTCATCTACTTCTTCCGTCTTTTTTTCTTCTTGCTCCCCTTTGCTTTCTTCAGTCTTCTCACTTTCTAGTTTCTTCTCCTCCTCTTCTTTTCTCTTCCGCTCCTCCTCTTCCATTTCCTTCATTTTCTTCTCCAATTTCTCAATACACGATTTCAGAGATGTTTCAGCTGGTTTCTCATACACGTACGGAACTATAAATGAAGGAGCTTCTACTACATACATGTCGTCAGTTAGCGTTGGACTGTAAACACCACCGTAATTAGGAGCTGCCTTTGCTGCTGTTGGCGGATGCGCTGATGCAGGCTGAGGCTGCTGGTTTGTTGCAGGTGTTACTTGTGTACTTGAAGGAAGCGACGAGTACATACCTTGTGCCGGTACTGCTGCTGGAAGAGACGGGTAGGGGGAATTCGACGTAACCGGAGTTGCTGCAGGTGCTGGTGCTGGTGCTGGAGCAGGAGTTGCAGCAGGTGAAGGAGTGGATTTTGCGCTAGAGCCAGCCGTGGATTTTACACCAGAGCCACTAGTGGATTTCGGACCGGGACCACCAATGGGTTTCATACCAGAACCACCAGTGGATTTAGGACCGGGGCCACCAGTGGGTTTCACACCAGAGCCACCAGTGGATTTCGCACCAGACACACCAGCAGATGGTGAAGGGCCAGATGATGAACTGCTCCTACTGGATGAGGATGAAGAAGGGGAATCTTTAACTGGTACTGGACCTCTTCCTGAGAGAATGGAATTAGTGTCTATTATGACTAACGTTGGTTCCTTCTTTCCATTTTTCTTACTAGTTGCCATTTCTACTAACGACTTTGTGTCACTCACCACTATAGTTTTCTTGACAGGTAATGTTTTCTCTTTTTCTTCGAACGGACTTTTCGCTGGTAGATCTGCAAAAGGATCAGCGCCACCTAGAGGATCAGTAGGCACAACTTCCTCAATATCTGAATCATCGTCAATTGTACTGCTATTGACGGTACCGGAACTAGATTTCTTGTTATCGGTTTCTTTTTCTTTGCTATTTTTAACAACGTACTCTTCATCATCGCTAAAATCTTTGTCAATGTCTTTATAACTTTTCTGCTTATTAAGATTTCTTTCACTTCTCCGTGGTGTTAATAAATAAGGAGAACTTTTCTTACTGTCGGATTTTCTTCTTTCAACTTTTGCTTTTTCTGGAGTTTTGGCTTCTGAATAGTTGTGATCAATCAAGCCACTTTCCTTGCTTTCTTCCGCTACAACTTCCTCTGTATCCTCTTCCTGTTTAACGAGATCTGATTTGTTTGAAGCATCATTTTCATCTGTCTTTGAGTTATTACACCGTTTACTGTTTGAACTCTCTGGATCACTACTTTCCTTATCTTCCTCACTTTCATCTACTGGTTTTACTTTATCTTGAGATTTTCTTTCGTCTTTTCCTGAATCAGGAGTATCAGTTTTACTTGAATTATTTTCACTCGTTTCGCGTTCCGTACTAGTATTGGATTCATCAGCTGTGACATTGTCACCTATATCACTGATCGCTGATTTATCACTATTATGCGCACTATCACTGTTGTCTTTTGATTCAACGTGGGAGACACTTGGTTGAGAGTCTTCTTTTTGTTCATCTCCCGATTTCCCACTATCGCAAGTCTTATTCTCACTATCACCTTTCTCTCCTTCCAAAGTTACCATTGCATTGGATGCACTGGAATTATCTTTGGTGGAACTGTTAGTACTATCACAATCAAGATTATGATTTGATACACTTTTACCACCCTGCTTCTTGTTGTTCACAGGCACTTCACTTGAAAACTCACTGTTGTCTGTAGTTTCACTATTAGGCACTACATAACTGTTTTTTGACTCCTTACCACTTTCTAAAAAATCTTCGTTTTCGACTGACGAAACACTAGTTTTACCACTATTTTCCTTAGCCTTCTTTGGATCCCCACTTTCAGAAAGAGCTGTTTCACTGTTTAGTTTCTTGTTTCCCACTATTGACACATCTGATGACTTCAATTTTTCATGAATATCTGACTTCTCGTCGCAAGAGCCATTAACTTCGCCATTCACTTTTACATCATCTGTAAGCAAAGAAGAACAAACAAAATGTTAGTATTTTTTTACCCACAGGTATTACAACTTACGCTAACACTTCCAGAACGTAACGAACATGAAAACTTGAACTGGTACAAAATGTTATAAATTCCAAATCTTTCATTTTCATGATTACAAATAACATTATTACAACACAAGAGAAAATAATTATTGCATTGTTGTCAAAACAGCACATGTAGAATTAGTTTAACGAAAGTATTAGACACTAATAAAACACATTAAGCCCACAGTTTGTCGATGTTACCGTGGTAAACTACTGAAAAAAGAATATACTACACACAGAGACGCCAACATGAAAGATATACGGGGGAAGGAGGTAAACTGCTGTAAGTGAAAACAAGAAGATTAGTACCAGTGCCCGACATACAGTTCTGGCGAAAGATTTATAATTTTGTAGTGCTGAGACCCTAGATTTTGATGCCTATGACTTCAAGCATAATAATAATAATAATAATAATAATAATAATAATAAGAATAAGAATAATAACACTAACCAAATATAATACACACAAGTACGATAGGAAGTTCGTAAAATAAGTTCCGTTTCAATTTTTCTCCGCGGCAACGCTACGATCGCAGTTCCGCTCATGCGCTCTAGTTACTCTGATTCAAGTACAACGAAATGACGCCATTTTGAGATCGCTCTGTGTTGTGCGTCGTTCGTAGTGATTGTTCATAATGGCAGCGTTGATCAAAAATCCCGCCGCTTGTGAAATTAGATCTGTTATTCGTTTTTTGAATGCTAAAAACGTAAAACCAAGTGAAATTCATTGACAAATCTGCGAGGTTTACGGAGAAAATGCAATGAGTGATCCAATGGTGAGAAGATGAGTCCGACAGTTTAAGGGCGGGCGTGATCAAGTGCATGACGAAGAACGATGTCGTCCATCTGTGGTTTCTGATGAACTGGTGAGTGCAGTCGAAGAAAAGATTAAGAACAACCGTAGATTTACGATTAATGCTCTTAGTCTTGAATTTCCACAAGTTTCACGAATAGTACTTTACGAGATTGTTTCTGAAAAACTGGGTTTTCTTAAACTTTGCGCACTTTGGGTGCCTAAACTTCTTACTGAAGAACACAAAAAACAACGGATGGGCGACGCACTTTATTTTCTGGCATGTTATCATGATGATGGCGAGAACTTTTTATCGCTGATAGTCACGGGGGATGAAACTTGGGTTGCTTATGACACACCTGAAACGAAACCGCAATCCGTGGAAGGAGGCACCCTTCGTCCCCAACAAAGGTTAAACCAAAGCAATTCTTGACATCCCGAAAAGTCATGTGCACAGTATTTTGGGACATTGAGAGCTAGTGGTCTACTATGCCACGCTTAAATGCATGCCCGCGACCGTTCGGTCTATTTAATGGACGGGTTCCGCAAGAATGTAATGCACCCCGCCCGTGGTTGCGCGTGCTTGGACTTACGTCCTCGTGCACAAGTGCACCGTCAAGATTTGTCCCTTAACCTTAACACCTAAGTGTGTAACCCCCATTCACTGAGGGAGTGAGATACGCCCACTGCGCGGCCATACCGAAGTCCTGAGTGCCTACCAGTTGACCTACTGGTGGAGGCGGTCCTGCTAGCGAGTCAGGCCCTACCATACTCTGCAGGCATGGTGCCCGAGCGTTATAAGGCGAGCTCACCTCCCGCACATGTTCACCGTTACCCAGGGCCCTGGGATTAGTTCCCATGTGCTACCGAATCCCACGGTATGACTACAACCCGGCAGAGTCCAACCCAATGCGGGAACCCCAGGCAATGCCCGAGGGGGCTTGTGTCCCGGCCCTGCCTACCTCTACCGTTCAACTGGCAATCGCCGTGTGTAGAGGTACCACACACACGTCGAGATGCTGTGCATCTCATCCCGGATCCAATGGTACGTGTAAGTCACCATTTGAGTTTGGAGCCAGCCCATATCCTGCAGGGTTACCTCCCTTCCGCGGAATTAGTACCGTTGCCCAGATATCTGGGATTGGACCTTTCCCGTTTCCGTTTGCTCCTCCTGCAGGCAGGAATCCGACTCTCCCCTCCCGGTAGGATCGTCCAAGCAATACGGGACTACCTCTCTTTTACGTGTTGAGGTACCACGTACACGCTGAGTTACTCTGTATCTCTTCCCGGACCCAACAGCACGTGTAGGTCGCCATTTGGGAGAAGGGCCAAGGCCAATGCTCTCCCCCGGTAGGGTCGCCCAAAGGGAAGTATTCTGGGACAGACAAGGCATTTTATTGATTGAATTTTTACCACGGGGTGCGACAATCAATAAATATATTTGCTGCGAGACGCTTGAGAAACTGCGCCGTGCAATACAGAACAAGAGCAGAGAAATGCTCTCCAAAGGTGTGGTTTTCATTCACGACAACGCCGGACAACACACTGCGAATGTGAGCAAACAACTCCTTGAAAGCTTTGTCTGGGAAATTTTTGGCCATCCTCCGTTCAGTCGACCTCGCTCCTAGCGACTTCCATCTCTTTCTGCATCTCAAGCTTTTCCTTGGTGGTAAGCGCTTCAACAACGATGAAGAGTTGAAAGAACATGTTATCACATGGTTGACAACACAGGCAGCAACATTCTATGAAGCAAGAATATATAAACTTATACCACGCTTTGAAAAATGCCTGGAAATTTACGGAAGCTATGTGGAAAGTAGTGTAAGTGTTATTGATTTTTGTGCAATATATTGCTTTCTTTATCTGTACTCGATGTTTTTTATTACCGAGCGGAACTTACTTTCCAAACGAACTTTGTAAATTTATCAATACGGAAATGAAAACCAATTAATCAACTAGCCGTTCAAGCTTAGTTTCACGCAATTTATTTTAAGCCTTGCACTTGGCAGTTAATATAACTACACTTGTACTTGAATACAGTGTGCATAGATACACTTGATTTTAAAACTATTACATTTCTGGCCATACGTCTGTCTCTTTTTCCTTTATGATGTGTAATTCTGCAGAAGCAGTAGTCTCGATGAGATTGTGTGAATTTTATTTGTTCTGTGCCAGTGGCTTTACTAAATACTCGATGTTATACCATAAAAAAACATTTATCTTCAGTCTATCAAGAAATTTAGAAGGAATGACAAGAGTGGAATATTACTATACAATGCACAAATCATTCATCTTTGATATTCAATAAAGCCACAGGATGGTGATGCTATATATATATATATATATATATATATATATATATATATATATATATATATATATAAAATGGCAGTACAACACACCTGTGTAATACGGAAGAGAAAAAAAGTTTTTTTTTAAATTTAGGCACGAAGGTAATGTTTCAACGAAATTTAAAAAAGGAAAAATAAACTAAGTACAGTATTTAGTCAAGAAACCCAGTTGTTGGACCAATTCCTTCATCTGTGGTGAAACAAATGTATTCTTTTCTTCTCACCACCCTAAGAAGCATGGAAGAATTTACCTAGAAGATAGTTTTCTCTCCAACTTCGTGCACTAAAACCTCTCCCTCTAAACAAGTACAGTAAAACCTAACTATGTTGGTCACCATCAGTTCCATTGAAAAGTGGCCAATTTACAGAAAATAAGGGTGGTTAGTGTATATTTTGAATAGGATTTTGTAATATCACTTGATTGTAAAATTTTAATAAGGAATGGCATGACAGCTACTTTTAAAGAATGTATATAATCAGAATATACAGTACTAGAAAAAAATTACTACAGTATGTTTAATATTATGTACATACTTTTCTCTTCCTGAAAACTAGTACATATGAACATTCTAATTTTGTAGTTAACTACCTCTTGTTAGTGAGCTACAAGTATTTCCCTCGGAGCAAAAGATGTTTGAGAAAGTCTTAAGGGAATTCATATCTCAAAACCTCCGCTAACCTTTCGACAAGCCGTGAGGTGCCAATAGTTGACAACTGAGATAGTTGGCTTCAACCTTGAGAATTTTCCGGAATTACTAAAGCTCCCCGCTAATGAAAGGACCCAATATAGTAATGGTTTTACCAAAACAGACAGGAAAAACATACGTACAACCATATCCTGAATTCCTGTCCGTGCTTTTTCTTATTCACGTTTTCCTTCACTACCCCTTTATCAGGGTAGTGTTTTGGCCATTGACCTCCAAGAATAAATCGCGGGAATCCATGGTTCTTTGTCTCTAGTCACAAATACGGAACATTTGCCTCTCATATGGGAATAAGAAAGAGTTAAGAAAAATAACAAAACGGTATTTTGCGTGGCCAAGATACACAGGTAAATTTATCATCATAAAGGTAAACATTTTTTCAATGCGGGCAACTCCCAAAATAGACAGGTAGCCAACTTACAGAGTGATAAGTAACGAATGTCTTGTGGGAAAATGCAGGTTCAGAACGAACCAGGCAAAGATGAGCAGTTGGCCAACTGAGAGAGATGGCGAAGTTGACAGGTTTTATTCTACTTACATGATCATCGAAACACACCACTCAATACATCAATCGGTATCTTTGAAAGAATCTAATACTAATTTAGGACTCTATTTTATTATTATCATTATTATTATTAGAGTTCCAAACTATGCTATGCATAAGTGTCGGCAAGTCTTATAGAACTGTTTTGTCTGCCCGTCCTTCTGTCGACAAGTGTCAGAGTAAAAACGGTAAAAGATATGGAGAATCGGTTCTTTGCAATCGATTCTGTGTCCCAACAGCAGTTTCCATCTCCTCCATTAACCCTCTATACAAAAGTTTAAATTAGACATTTCCAGTTATAATGTTTATCGCCATAGAACAAAACTGATAACAGACAGCAAGAAGCGGTTGTTTGCCAACTATTCAGCGCCTCAAGTCAACATAACATGAATATCCGTAACACTACTAAAAGCAGAGTGGTTCAAATTTACTATTACATCCGGTTTCAATACTGATCTCCGTTAAGAAGAAAGTGGTACAAGATACCGGGATGCGGTTTCTACAATCGACTCAGCTTCCCAGCTTTATCTGTAGTCAATTCACGGTCTCAAGAGAACATATCACATTCTGCAAAACTCTACCCAAACCCGAAGTGATTGAAATTCACTACTATGTCCGAGTTTCAATACTGATGCCCATAGAGCAAAAATACTAAGAGAGATATAGAGGTGTGTTCTGAAGTCGAATCAGCTTCCTAAGTATAGTTTCTATCTTCTCCATTAGCACTCGATTCAAACCGAAAGTGATTCAAATTAACCATTTCTGGTTTTAACATATATCGGCATAGAAAAGAAGCGGTAATAGATTGTGACAAGCGGTTTCTTGTAACCGACACGGCGACTCATATACTCACAATGCACAACATTATGTCGAAACTGGATGTTTCTTTCATGTTCTAGCACTTTTGGTTTCAATACTGATTTTCTAGCAGAAGCTGTAAGATGTATCGAGAAGCAGATTTTGGAATCGATTCAGTGTACCAAAAATAGGTTCTCTCTCTTATCTTAACCGAGCTAAACGATATTTAGTTTCAACCTTTATCGCCATAGAGCAAAAACAGTAAGAGATAGCGTGTAATGGCTTTTTCACATGGATTAGGCGTCCGAGAAACAGGTCCTATCTTTTACCATATTACTCTACAGCAACTAAAAGTTACAGATCTAGTACTTCAAGTTTGAGTATTGAATATGCATAGCTTGGAAGTCAAGCGTAGTTTTACATTGTGAAACGAAACCCGCGTGTCAATTTCCAAACTATGCTATGCGTAAGTGTCGGAAGTCTTATAGAACGACTTTGTCCATCCGACCGTTTGTCGACAGGTATCAAAAGCAAAAGCGGTAAGAGATACCAACAAGCTGTTTTCTGCAATCGATTCAACGTCCTAAGAACAGGTTTGATCTCCTCAATTAACCTCCTATTCAGATTGAAAGTGGTTTAAATTTGCCATTTTCGGTTTCAACTTTTTATCACCGTAGAATAAAAACGGTAAAAGCGAGAAGCGGCTTCTGCGAACCATTCAGCACCCCAATTCCACGTACCATTACTATCCGCAACACACTACCAGAAGCGGAAGTGGTTCAAATTTACTGTTACTTCCGGTTTCAATACTGATTTTCATAGCAGAAAAATGGTAAGATATCGTGACGCTTTTTTTCTGCAATCGATTCAGCATCTTATGAATAGACTGCATCTCCTCCCTCTATTAAAACCGGAAACTGTTCAAAATAACCATTTTCGGTTTTACCATTTATCCACATAAAAATCCCCACAGATCAATACAAATGGCAATCTTAGATACATATTTATTACGTGTATTTATATCAGGTAGTCTAAAATGTATTAAGCCCTTTGCGCACGAGATGGAGTTAGTATCCAAAATCTCAGGTATATGAGTCACCGAGAGTCACGCCTAACGTCGTTTAACAACAAACAGTTGAAGCTAATAAGAAGTGAATAATTTTTATAATTAGACGTAAAGCTGGGTTGCCACTTTGCAAGAATCTTCTAACCCAATCTTTCTACTCATTCTTTACACATTGCAACTTTCTGAAAGCCAGAAAGATATCTCACCTATGCAGCACTGCACTCTGATGGACAAATAGTGAACCTCTTAATTAAAAACGTGTATTTTGGCGCGCTTCCCCTCCCTGTCCAAAAGATTCCGTCTTTTCGGAAGCGGTGAAACTTTTTTTTCTTTAGTCAGCGGGAAGGCGATAGCAGGTAGCAAGCAAGACGACCCAGAAAGTTGCACATGCTTTGACTCTTTGCAAGATGAAAAAAAATGTATGTCCCTTTTAAGACTATGTTTACATGGAGAAATATTGTAGGGTTGCGAGATTTTTTTAACGACAGCTACAAGATTCTTGTAAAGTGGCAATCCAGCATAAGATAACTGCGCTGCGACGAGTGAACTTTCCACAAAGTTGCGCTACATTTTACAATTATATTTGGATAAGGGCACAAATGCAACGCACGCCTGTAAAGAAATTTGTGATTAAATGGGCAAGATATGCTCTCAAAACATTAGTTATTTTCTCATTTTGGAAATTCGATGTCCAAGATGTTTCTCACAGTGGCCGACCAATCACAGCAAGAATGGACGATATTCTAGCAAAAGTCAAGCAACGCCAACATATAAACCATAATGACATCGCCAATGACCTAAACATCTATTATGAAACAAGTGTTAAATCATTTGGAGAAAGAGGACTACAAAAAGAAGCTCGGTGTTTGGGGACCACATGATCTGATTCAAAACATTTACTCGATCGAAATTCTATATGCGAATTCCTATTGAAACGTACATTACTCGTGCCATTTCTGAAGCGGTTATGTAAGTCGATAACCTACGACAACAACGTGTGAAAGATATCGTGGTCGAATCAAGGTGAAGCTCCAGTCTGTAGCAAAGCGTACTCTTACGCTCAGGAAGGTTATGCTGCGTATTTGATGAGACTGTATTACATCGTGAATCATAAGCTGCTGCCAGCAGACAAAACCAGCAGACAAAACGATCGATTACGATCTTTAGTATCGAAAATTAGCTCGAGTGCATATATCAATTCAAAAGAAGCGGCAGGAAGCAGTCAACGGAAAGGGGTGACTATCAGACAGCTGCTGTATGCCACGCTGACAACGTCAAACCGCATAAATCTTGAACGATATGTCGGAAAATGATACATCTTGGCTCGGAGGTTTTAATGCTTCCACCCTGTCTTCGTATCTCATGTATTTTTTACCTTTCACGAATATTCACGATTTCTCTTACAAATTTCAAGCTACCGACTTCAAATTTTTAGAAGGAACTTCATAACCTATTGAAGGCAACAATCTGTGCAGATTTATTTAGAATTTTCTTCCACGTTGAAACAGTATATTGTTAAAGATTTGGGTATTCAGTTTCAACAATTAAGCCATTTTAACAATGAAGAAAATACTAAATAAAAAATCAGGGGCACGGATTGTTACCTTCGATAGGTTATGAAATTTCTTCTCTAAAAATCAGAAGTCGGTAGCTTGAAATTTGTAAGAGAAATCGTCAATTTTCGTGAAAGATAAAAAATACATGATGGAGATAAGAAGACTGTAATGACACCTATCAGCAAAATTTGTCCTTTTAAACCAACTTGAAATGAAGAAAATCCAAGGAATGCTTTCAACGAAGTATTTTCAACGAAGGAACTCCAAATCTTGGAGCAACAACAAGAGTAAGTGTGGAGAAAGTAAAGAAAGCGTCAAAAAATGAAGACGGGAAAAGCGATAGGACCTTGATGGTATACCAGTAGAAGCATGGAAAAGTTTGGGGGTCAGAAGATATTGTATGTTGAGATCTCATGCAGAAAATTCATGAACAAGAAAAAATGCCAAGTCAATGGAGGGATAGTGTCATCGTACCCATTTTTAAGAAGGGAGATGTATAGGACACTGGGATCTACGGAGGAGTCAAACTAATGTCACATACGATGAAGATTTGGGAGAAAATTATAGATGGGTGATTACGGGACGAAACACAAATGGGTCATTGCCAGGAAAAATGAACATTTGATGTCTCAAGGTCAAAGAAAATTGCATTTTCTATTCCACAAGATGCTAATTAGAATATTTTGTACTTATGTGCATGTGGTCCCTAGACAAAAATAAATGAAAATACATTCTGAATTACTTTTTTTTTTTTTTAAATAATCGAGTGTGATCAAAAACTTCCCTCCGTACATAGTCTCCTACTAAAAGCTGCAAGAAAGAAGAAATGATTAATAGTTACAATTACTCCATTCTTACTATAAAATAGTTATTATATCCTTAGGAAACTAATAAACAATTCTCTTTTTAGAAAAAATACAATATTAAGAACAAAGTGTTTTATTCGAAAGTAGTTTTTGTGTCTCCAGTAACATTATCCTTCTTGGACTATATTATGAATTCTCATCCGCTAGTGTAGCTGTTGTATTTCGCCTTACTTGTGTCAGCCATGTTAGTTTGTCAGAGGATTGTTGGTACTCTGCAAGTGTTATTTGTTCTGCTACGTTTAATATGTACCAGAAGTTGTTAAGTGACAAGCTGGAGTTACATACTCCGTGAGTAATTGCAAAAGATTAGTAGCTTAAGTACTAGAAGTCCACTAGTTTTATTGCAGTTAAAGTGTTTTGTTCTAAAAGCTGAAGTTACATTTTATAACTTCAAAACTGGAGGAATGACGGTCGAAAACGTGATTTTCGTTTCTTCCGTGGAATTTTCATATTCTGGGATAGACTACAAATGTCTATGAAGGATAATAATGATATATAGTACTAGAAATTGTTTGAGAGATTTAAAAATGAGAATTATTGAAAATAAAAATGATGTGATTTAATTAATTTGAACTTCAGTTTATTCGCAAAATTACAGGTCTTCTTGCCTTCAAGAAATAAATTTCAAATTACATGGATGTAATTCTGTGATGGCCCTTTATTTCTACTGAATGATAGTGTATTTATATTCATTATTATTCGTCTTTAGTGTTCATTGCAGATAGCTACACAAGACGAACTATACAGTCTGCGACAAAATTAACTACAGGGTATTCCATAATAATATCATGAGATTCCTTTTAATTAATTCTGTTAGTGTTCCATATAAGAACAATCACTTTACAGCTGAATGGGAAAGCAAAAACATAAATATGTTTATATACATATTAAAGAAAAACGTACGTTATATAGCTAGTCACAAATATCCTTTAAATAACAGCTTGAGATTCGAATTCCGAATATTTTTAGCATTTTGTAGAAAGAGTTAATCCAGAAAAAATAAACTTTTGGTTCGTAATAGTAGTCCAAAAAATATCTGGTAGAGAGTTGTATACATAGTTCTGATTCGTAAGAAAGACAACTGAATAAATTTCATCTTTCTTCCTAAATTATGCAGTACATTTGTAATTAAGAAATAAATTTGTAAGAATTTTCGAAAATTTTGAATTCCTACATGTGCCTCTAAGTTTGAGACAAATCTTTTCTAAACATACGTAGTTGAGTAGGATGCTTCCGAGAACACGAATAAAATGTAGTGTTGAACACAATTTAACGAAGTACAAGTAGTCATTTCTCTGTAGATAACCGTGTCTCCTAGTCTTCATATACCGAACTACAGCCTCTTATTAACTTTAGAAATATAATCATTTCACTTTCGTTAGATATTATACATCTTATGTACTATTATAGTAGGTAGGTATTATAGTGCATATAGTGTATATGTTTATTATATTTTGCTTGTTTCATTTGAGCTCGAATATGGCTCCACGGAGAAAAAGAGAAGGAAAGGCTTCAGACGATGAAGGGAACAGAAGAAATCCTCGCATGAGAACTAGTGGAACGTAACTCCATCTGTTCTTGTCGATCATCTGTTGTAATGTAGCTCAGTTACTATCTTATTAAATAAAACATCTTTCTAAGAAAACAATATTTTGTCCTCTCGATTGTAAACCTACGAAAATGGAGTTACGTTCCTTTGGTTCTCATGCGACGAAATTATGTATGCGAATGACCAGGAAAAGAATTGCAAATTATCGTTTGCTCAGCAATTTCGAAAGAAAGAAAAAACAAAGCTTCAAAAATATCAAACGAATATGAGAAACAGTGGTCAGCACTTTTTAAGCAGATAAAGTTAGCAGATTATGTTCTAGAAAGAACGAATACATTACAAGGAGACTTAGAAAGCAGGAGAGGTTTTTAAATGATACATTAACGATTTCACTAGGATTTTGAAGAAAATTCCCAGTTCAAAGTTAGTTACAGAACATGTTGCCGCTAAATATCTTTTTGGATTTTTTTCCCAAACTATCTGATGTTTCTATAAAGTCCATAAAAACGTGAAAATGTTAGTACTGTCAATAAAATTTGAAACTAATAGAGAAAAAGAAACCGTAAGAAGTTTTAAAATCTTCCTGCTGTGATGCCTCTAGTAAAAGATGTCTATGAAAAAAAATGTCCAAGCTGTAAATTTAAAACCGTAACAGTTGTCGAGTTCCAAGATGAGGATATCAAGTGTGATAGATGAGTTACAAGAAAAGTTCCTATTCTAGTAAAATACAAGCTTAAACTTTATACTAGAACAGTTAAACTAACTTTGGAAGGTTGCAAACGACAATTGACACATCTTTTTCTGTGATGATATTACAAATACATGCTGCACGTAGCTAATATCAATACGAGGCCACAAGAAACATCGAAAGAAATCTTAGTGAAAATGATGTTTTCTCTTTCGCATGGACTTCCCCGAAAATTATGAGTGTAAATACTTTCGCGAAGTGAAAGGTAGTTACTGTGGTGGATCAAAATCCTAAGTGTCAATTCATACTTCAGCACTTTACCCTAGCAAATGGAAACTGTTGTACCTACTTCTTTCGCAACCATTTCTCAAATCAATTATCATATGAACGTACGGCAGTTACTGCACATTTTTATCCTCTGTTTGATTAAATTCTGATGATTGTGTGATTTGTCTCCTCCGTGGAGAGAAAAAAAAATGCTTTAGCGAGCTTGACCGCTATTATACTTTACGTATAAAAATCTTGCAGGATTGTTTTTCATACTTTTTGTGAATTTTTTAAAGTCTCGATTTCACTTCCAAAGCAGTACATGATTTTGGCAACATCCCCAACAGATGACAACTGAATAACCCCAGGAAAGAGTATATTTTTTGTACTAAATCTATGGAAAAACACAAAAGATTGTACAATCCGCGGCAAAAAACCTGCAACATGAGAATGTAAGTTTATTGTGATACTACGCCTAACAGCACAGGGAATCAACATAACGTCTAAGTGGCACGAATCACGCCAGGATAAACCTCGGCGTCCTCCCGTGAACACTTATTTTGGAGCAAGAGACTTCGTCATTTCACAATAAACTTACATGATTATGTTGCAGGTTTTTTGCCGCTCATTGTACATGGTCAACTTGGGAAAGGTCTACGACAGGATACTACACCAGGAAAGATGGAGATGTCTGAGGAAGAAAGACGTGCCAGTGAAATACGTAAGGATAATCCGAAATATGTATACAGGAGCTACGAGTAAAGCAAAAAGTAGGATTAACACGTCAAGTTCCCGTTCATATTGGATTACACCAAAGTTCAGCCTCAAGCCCGCACCTCTTTAATACTGTCATAATTGTTATAACTAAAGACTGAGGGAGGGATGAAGCTACCTGGTGTATGATGTTTGCCGATTACATTGCACTATGTCGGGAAGAAGTTGAAAGGAAAGTACAAAGTTGAAGAAAGTCTTTGAAAGATAGGAGACTAAAAATTAGTACAGGAAAACTAAATATCTCGAGTTGAACGAAGTAAAGGGCGGGGAAGTAAGGCTATAAGAAGACAGATGAAATGAAAAATTTGAGATATTTTCGACCATCTATTGCGAAGAGTGGTGATTCGGATGTGAAAATAACACACAGAATGCAAAGAAGATGGCGAAGTTGGAAGTATGTGGCATTTCGCTTGGCCGGAGAATGATGGTAAAAAATACAGCGGTGATTAAAAATACAGTGCTTAGGACAGCAAATAATTTACAGGGCAGGAACATGGCCAATAGAGAAAGCACATGAAATAATATTGAATGTTATTGAAATACGAGTGCTATGTTCGATATGTGGATAAGACAGGGTGAGGAATGAGAGAATAAGGGGAACACCAATGGTTGCAGCAGAGATCTCAGAAGATACAAGCAAGACGACTAGTAGTATGGTCATCTAACGAGAACAAACGACTACGTGGTCAGAAAAGTGATAACAATGGAAATGGATGGGAAGAGAGGGACAGGAAGACAAAGAAAGAAATGGTTAGGTGTGACTTCAGGAAAAAGGTCTTACAGGGGTAAAATTCCGGGACAGATTTTTATGAAAAATACCCATCAATAAATGTCGACTCAGGGTTTGAAAAACCCCGGTTTCTTGTATAAAGCCCAACCCACCTGGGCCCATGTCGGTTTTTCCGGTTATTTTCGGGTTTAATTGTTTTTTTCGGGTTCTTTCGAAAGATTTCAATGTCTTTGGGGTAAAAGTGCTAAAATGTGATTTATATTTCAAGATTATCATTGTCACAACTTGCAACAATTTTCTATTCACTACTGTCTTCAAAAAATGGCCGCCATTTTGAATTACGTTCGATTGCCGCCAAAATATATACAGATAATTTAATGTGTCTCGTGCTTCTACTCTGAAAATTTAAACTTAAAAGACCGCCAAAAATTGCGCTTTGTAGTGAGGATATCCGCTATTTTGAAAAAAAAAAAAAAAAAAGGCCGCCATTTTGAAATTTTACGTTGGTATGCTGCCAAAATCTGTACAGGAACATTTAATATGTTTCTTGCTTGTACCCTGAAAATTTAAACTTAAAAGACCGAAAGTGGTACCCTGTAGTAGGCTTATGTGTGGTACAGGCAGACGAACGAACGAATGTAGATCGAATCATCCCAAGAACCTCAGTAACATTCGCCAAATATATTAATTTAAAACAAATATATAAATCATGTTTTGTAAAATAAATAGTTTTATTGTTGAAGTTCACTTCCGATATTTTGTGCGTTCAATTACGGGAATTTCCCGAGCACTTGCTGTAAGACGGTTCTTTCCAGAAAATTAATTTAAAACCAATTAACAAACATACAATTCATATTTTATAAAGTACATGTTTCAAAATGTCTTAAATGAAATTAAATATTTTCCAGCGTACAATAAATAATTTTATTCTTAAAGTATTCAGTTCTGATGCCTTATGCATTCAATTGCGGGAATTTCCTGAGCATTTCTTTCACGACGGCTTTTTTTCTTTCTTCTCGAAAATGCAGCTTTCTTCACTGTACATCGAAATTTCCACTAGTACTTAAGTTCAAATTCAGCACTTGAAATAATAAGCGTTACGTGGTTTTGGGAACTCTGAGCATTAAGCTTCTTAAATTTGACAAGAATTTTTACACTATTGCTGCTGTTGATTCTACAGAATGCTTATTTGAAGTGTAACAACAAATAACTGGAATAAACTGTTGTTGTTGGAAGACCAAATTTCACTGAAGAATACTTGTGTTACCATCAAAGGTAATAAAAAATAATACTAATAGTTTTACTAATGTAATACATATTTACTGGTAGTACCGGCACCCATGGCCTTAAACCCATCAAAAGTATGAGGGATAACGTCCCTCAGCGGCGCCGAGCACACTATTCACGGAAATTATTTTCTAAGATATAAAATTACATATTGTATTTAAAATAGGCTATAAGCATAATCCATACATTAATTGGTTCTATAATTATCTCAAGCTAAGGTAAGGTTTCTTTTATCCATTCAGTGCATTCAGAACTTTATGAAGGTCTTAGGTTGAATGTTGTTGTATACCTTAACGTGAACGCATTTAATTCACCGAAGGAAAGTCCAAAATATGATAAAAATCACTTTCAATGTGATCACCTTAATTGTACAATCCGCGGCAAAAAACCTGCAACATGAGCATATAAGTTTATTGTGAAATGACGAAGTCTTTTGCTCCAAAATAAGTGTGCACGGGAGGAGGCCGAAGTTTATCATGGTGTGAATCGTCCCACTTAGACGTTATGCTCATTCCCTGTGCTGTTAGGCGTAGTTTCACAATTAACTTACATCCTCATGTTGCAAGTTTTTTGCCGCTGATTGTACAATCCGCGGCAAAAAAACCTGCAACATGAGCTTATAAGTTTATTGTGAAATGACGAAGTATTTTGCTCCAAAATAAGTGTGCACGGGAAGAGGCCGAGGTATATCCTGGCGTGATTCGTTCCACTTAGACGTTATGTTCATTCCCTGTGCTGTTAGGCGTAAAAAATGAAATCTTTAAGTTTTACGTCCCACGGTTATGCCGGTTAGGCTAAAGGAGACGGTGATGATGAGTGATGAATGAAATGATGGAATGAAGAAAGTGGGAGGAAACGGGAGAACCCCGAGAAAACCCACGCACACGGGCTGTTAGGCGTAGTTTCACAATAAACTTACATCCTCATGTTGCAGGTTTTTTGCCGCGAATTGTACCAATAAAATACTAACAAAAAGCTCAACAACCCAGCTGGGTTTTAAAGTTTTTTTTTTTTTTTTTTCAGGTGGGTCCAACCCTGCGTCGACTCCACATAAAATGGGAAAAGACGGAGAGAAAGAAAGACTATCTGGCTGGTTGGTTCAGACCTTGATATCCATTTCAGAACCGAAGCTATATGAGACAAACCTACAATTTAATATGGAATCAGAACAAAGCCGGGTCTCCTACATTGAAGCTACGTACTCTAGCCATATAGCCACTACGCAGCTCTGCTAAATATATATTAATAAACTGATACGCAGGTGGTAAGTAGTTATTACATTAGAAATGCGTATGTTACGTTCTGTAACACTGCATCAAAAGTTCGTCAGCTTGCAATGGAATCGATGGTGGCTAGAGAGATCTCACTAAATGTAATTTGACTTTTCTTTATATCATGTAATCCACAATAGGGTGGGACGTAAACAAACTTTCTCGATTTTTGATGATGGGTAGTGCGGAAAAGGTGCCACATGTAAAATGAAGGTCACACGAAAAATTGAAATTTTCAAGGCAACTTCTTTATTTGCCGAAAATGCCTTGGTTTCGCTAGGATGCTGATTTTCTTTAACAATATTCAATTTCTTTAACTCTATGAACATATATATTCAGTGTTGCAGATGACTAAATAGGCTCTAAGTATCATTTAGGTGCTGGTATCTTCTAAATTAGCTGGTTTTTTTTTTTTTTATCGCCTCATCGCGTATAAATAGACAAAAGTTGAAAAGTTTTGTTTCGATCTCCTGTCAGTTTATTCCATTTTATATTTATTTTCCTTGCAATTACGTACTTCTTTTGATCACTTCTATGGGTAGACGTGTCATTTTTGGGCAACGTCGCGCAGCACGCCCCATTTACAAGTCCAGAAGTGAAGGAGGGTGTGAAACGGGGTGGAGCGGTGGTTTTGGATAAAATTCGTCAGGCGGGATAGTTTTATTCTGCACTCAGTCAGTGTCAGACTGACATCTCGAACATGTACGTGAAATCTCATGAGATAGAGTACTTTTGTGTATTGTTAAACGATAAACTTATCATTATTTTGTTTTGTATGTTGTTAAATCTATGAGCAATTTCTAAAATCGTCGTAACAACGCACAAATCAAAGTTATAGCAGTTTATCGTTTCACAATACACCAAAGAGCCGTATAGCATGAGAAAAAGTTCTCAAATGCAGATTACGCAAATATCACACAATGAGCGCAGAAAAAACACCTTGCGCGACAGGTATTACCCATAAGCACGGCTCCACCCGATTTCACACTCTCCATTTCCAAACTTGTAATCAAGACGTGCTGTGCGTTGTCACCCAAAAATATGACATATTTACGCATCAAATAGAACAAAAGGAACAATTGCAAGGAACATAAACAGACAAAAGAAAGAAGCCAGCAGCGATTATACGCGATGGGGCAATTAAAGTAAGCTAATTTAGAAGATACACAGCGCTTAAATGGAAGTTATTAGAACTTACTTACGTATTTGGAGTACTAAACACAAATGTACATTTACAAACAGCTAGAAAGACAAAAATAACATTGTTTAAAATAAATCAAAGATCAGCGTCTTAAGTCTTTGCAAAACTTCAAGGCATTTTCGGCAAATCAATGAATTGTCCTGAATTTTTTGTGTGAACTTAGTGTCACAAATGACAACTTTTTCGCACTACTCATAATCGAAAATTGAAAAAAGTTTTTTCGGCCCATCCTACTCCACAGGTATGAATTCAATTAAATGAATCCGAGTCAAACAGTTATATTTTTGTACGTTGTATGCACAAACACAAACAAACAAACACACACACACACACACACTTCAGGAAGGAAAGACAAGGGCGATAAATTCAGTCTTCGGGTTACTAAGCCGGTGTGCTGTTCACTGTGCAACTTAGACGTTTCAAGTGTATGCTCGTGCAATACTTGTTTTGTATTTTTTTTTTAATTTACTTCTTATTTTGTCGGAAGCTGAATCAAAAATAATGAGGATGCATACTCCTGATCTCAGCGAAGAAAAAAAAAGTAATCGGACCACAAATTTTGGAAATAAACGATGAACAAATTCAAAAGTGCAAATGAAACCTATCATCAACCATCCTGAGAATAAATTAACACTTTTGACATGGAACGACCTTTACAAAACTTTTTAAGTCGTCTAGTGATCAATACAAGAGGTTTTCACATTGACAAAAAGTACAAGCTTACTCAAAAAGGATGAACAAACATTCTCAGTAATATCAAAGTATTCAACTGGATAACCGTAATAGTACTGGATGGTCAAGCGAAACAGAACAACAACAACAGAAAAAATAGTGAATAAAAGTAAGAAGCACAGAACAAGACGCCTAAGACTTAAAATGGACCTATTCAACAAACGGACACAAATAAATATTAATATGCATTACATTAAAAAGGATAACTAAGTAAAACGACACTTTTTCTTCATGCATACATCCACAGCGAATTGACTTCTACCTCAAAATGTTCTACGCCCTCATAACAATCACTTACACGTAATTTAATCAATCACGTCTCTCTATTACCTTCGCGAGCTCCCTCGTGGCTAAGCGGTTAGCGTACGCGGCTTTGGTGTGGGAGACTAGGGTTCGATTCCCGGCGCGAGTTCATGTGGTTTGGATCCCACATTAAGCTGTAGATCCACGTCTCATATAGTCTCGCTGCTGAATCAAAATCAAATCTCCATTAACCTTGCGACGACCAACTGATATGCCAATAGTAATCGAAAACACGTAAGATTAGGAGGATGTCACCTTCTCGAAGCCTCAGTCTACTTCAACTTCACGAGGCATGTTCATCCCGTAACTTCGAACTCTAATAGGGAATAAGATTTAAAACACTATCTAAATTGAAGAAAGGTGTATTCGTTTTAAAAATACGCAACAAGAAAACGCATTCAATTATTTCTAGTTGCAATACACACATTATTTTCAATACTAACAGTTTTATTTGAAGTTTTGTGCATGATAATGAAAGGATACACACCAATCATCATAGTAAGTACTCTGCCATGAAAGGTCACTTGCCGCAAACTACAAAGCTTCCTTCTCCAAGCTCCTTCTACAAACTACAAGACTTTTCCTCATATACAATGACTCACAAAACTATTCGGACACAGTGTAATTCTATGCGTAGCGTTGCTGGTTTGAAATATATAAATAAAATTAGTGATTAAAAGTGGGATATGTAGAATTACAATACATGTGGCAACCGAAAAGCACAATTTTAACATTTCATTTTGGCACAAGAATGATATATACTATTAACACTAAACCTGAAGAAAGGAAAATATGGGGCCACAGATCTACTCGGACTGCGATTAATGACAACACAATAATAGTACTTTGCAATGATGAAAGAGCGTACACAGTCACTGATATTATCAAAAACAACATGCAGAACTTAGTCAATATGTATATGTGTCGAAGAAAGCAATTCCAGCGTGCTCGACGGGACGAAAAGCATGAACAGCAAGTTGATCAGCGCCAGGCGATTATCTACCATCACGTAAAGGCTAAGAGCTGCCTAAAATTGTTACGAATGAACAGAAGCACGGTGCACAATATAGTCAAACATTTCAGAATGGAGGGTAAGCTCGAATTGCGTCCTGGGGAAGGATGTCCAAAGAATTTTTAACTACAGAAGAACAGTTCAGTGAGGAAAGTGAAGAGGAAACGCCATCTAAGTGCTCGAAAAACACTGCACAGCTGGGAACTGAGCGGAAAGCAAGCCAGTGTAAAATCTGTTCGTAGAGTACTGAGAAGGGCAGATTGTCAATGACTGTGTTGCGAGAAAAAAAGCAGTATATAAGTAAGATCAATCAAAGGAAGAGACATGTATTTATGTTCAGTTGCACCAACATAGGACTAATCTGTGGACAGAGATGAACCTGATCATCGAAGTGAGGACAATGTGTTGCGTCAACACTAGTCTCAAAGATTATTTCGAGAAATCATTGGATTAAGATACATCGTCGAAAAAGAGAGATTAATCCTTGTTCATTGTTGTTGTGCGGGGAGCCGGTGGCTCAGTGGTAGAGCGTTCACCTCTGGTGCCTTGGGTCCCTGGTTCGATCCCAGCTCGGGCCGTGTAGATTTTGTGGTGGACAAACACCGTGCTCGTGGGTTTTCTCGGGGTGCTTCCGTTTCCTCACACTTTCTTCATTCCATCATTTCATTCATCATCACCGCCTCCTTTAGCCTAAACGGGATAACCGTGGGACGTAAGACTTATAGACTTCATTTTTGTTGTTGTTGTTGTTGTTGTACGATTGCTTGCAGGAGATTGGGATGCTTATGTAGTTATAAATTATATAAATAATGATACTGTGGTTATTTCAATTGTTTCTAAAGCAAGAATGAGTGATATTTTTACCAATAATCCGTCACTACTAAAATGTGACGATTATAGCGCTATATTTGCACTACTTCATTATAAATTTATGTTACATTTAAGGTGATTATCTTTATATGAGATTCTACTCTACTGCATGCCGCTCTCTTGGGCTCAATTATATTTTGTGGCATCCACTGCTCCATTCGTTCATTTAACAGACCTACTGGCACTTCAAATCTTTATAATTTTGCTTTGTTTGAGTTGAATATGCCATTGTACATTAAATACTGCAGGAATAAGCGTAGAAAAAAAATAATAAACCGAAGCAGTAAAGCGGAACAGCTAACTGTATGTGTCATAAGCTAGAATTGCTCCCATCCTTACATTTAATTTGCTGGCACGTTCTGCAAACTTTACCCAAATTATACAATAAAAACTATTGCTTATTGATGCACGGTTAATCGAAAACAAACAAACAAACAAAAAGACGGAATGTTAACGTGCTTCACCTATGAGTCAAACAGTAATATATTTTGCGCCACCGTATATAATAACCTGATGTGTATAAATTAAAAAAACAAAAACTAGTCAAATATTCATTAGCATTGCCAATTGTTAACATTATGCAAACCCGACAGTGAATTACTAAAACATGATTCACTTAACTAAAAGGGTCATATTTATAAGTACCAGTGCTACTTTCTGGAATGCAACATAAACTACCGACGCAAATGTCAACTTAATCCAAAAGACTCGTAAGCCGTTGCTATTTCTTGCAGTGGAACTGGTGTGGCAACGCAAACTTAAGCAAAATTTGTGTTTTAAAAAAAGTTGACATAACTGAGTCGCGGCGGTGACTTCTTGCTGATGTAGCTGTTAAATAAAGTATCATGGTGTGCCATACCCTGAGCTAACCTAACATAACGTAACCCACTCTACCTTACATTTGAAAATAATGGCTAAATATTAATCTAACTTAACTATACTACTCTACCCCACTCTACCGTACGTTACCATAATCTTCTCTACTCTTCCCTACCCTACCCTACACTTGAGTGAACTTTTATTTAAGAGTAGACAGTATTTGTGTGAAGTTTAGCGTACTTTGTAACCAAACATTATGTAAGAAAGAGGGGCCAAAACAAAAAACGAAAATATCGCTGAAAGGTGGATAAAGAAGTGTGTTCTTTCTTCAATATCTGGACCCCAGGTATAATATTAAATACATTATCCATATTTTGCTTTATTTGATTTTGAATTTAGCGTCCTTTTCAGCAGTGGGGCTATATGAGACGTGGATCTACAGCTTAACGTGAGATCCGAACCACATGAGCTCCCACCGGGAATCTAACCCGGATCTCCCACGCTATCGTACTTATCCATAAAACAAAAATGGATGCCCCTATGTATTCTGAAATACCAGAAATGCACTTTCCTATTCAGTATTTGATAAGGCTGGTTTTTATTTTATTTATTTATTTTATTTTTAAAAAAGGATATGCTTGTATTTGTCAACCAGCATTAGGAAATATTAGTCTTCTGAAGCAGTGAACTTCGCTGGCTTTCTTTCCATATCCTTTACCAAAAGTTACCATATGCTACGCGAATCAGTTTTCAGTTGTTACACTCACACTTTAGCGAATCAAACGCATGACATCATGTCATAAACGTCACAGTTTTATGCAACTTCCGATTATTCGTAGATGAGTTAATCCTTTCTCACGAACTGTTGGTGCAACGATGTAAGATTCTTATCCAAAGATAAAATAATAATCAACGGATTCTCTTATAAAATCTTAACCCACAACCAGTCGCGCCTTATGGATTAACGCCATTGGTAGCGTGTACAGATTTTTTCTAACTCACCATTTCATCTTAATTATACCAAGATACTTACTAATTCTGGGCACGCACGTTTTCTTTATTTCTGAAATGTTACAGAAATGCCTTGTTTTTCTCCAGGGCTCAATTTTTCGTTTTCAGTAATAAAGTAAGTAAGGAAGCGCACTGTATGTACATTTTTGGATAATCTCAAATCCTACTTTTTAGGCCAGTACCTAAAGAAATGAAACTGGTCCGGGCTGCTATTTTTATATCTTTATTTTATTTTAAATTTTCCATGGTCAGTGAGTGACAAGAGAATATAGCTCGGGTGAAGGACAATAAAAAGTTTAAGTATACTACGTTCGCTTTCCTGATATACAGTTTCAGTTTCAGTTTCAGAATGTCAAAGGCTCGGTCCCTTTCAAAAAAACTGCACCCAAGTAACGATAACGAACAACCCTCCCGCTGGCAAAACTCATCCGTCAATGCTTGTACGGCGTTGCCTGTCTCTCCAAATTGTCAAGAAAAGGATCTGATGGTCAGTAATTAATTTTTTTTCTTTTTGCCAATTCTTTTTAAAATCCTTTCCACAACACACTTTTCTTCCCGTAACTCAAATATAGTAAACATATTTGCCGCGAAACTAGAGCAATGTAACACAACATGCATAAGTGTTTCCCTTGAGGTATTACGTTTTAATCCAGTGGTTTAAAAAAACCCTCAAGAAATAACAAAAAGGAAAATTTGGCAATAACAGAACTGTCACCGTAACTGACTTTCCTTCGACTAGCCATAAGCCCCCATACTGAGTTTGGCGACATCCTCCGCCACCCATGGTGTGTCTGCATCGGACAGCAACTGTATATAAGGATAGCGAACGTACTATAACCTAACAAACTGAGAGACATTTGTAAACAAGATATCCATTCATGTTTAACCACGTTACCCCTACCTACTGCACCGAAACAACAATGTAGGAGATGGGGAGGTATTTTAAAAATAACTTCAGTGAAAAAAAAGAAGAAAAAAATATAGCTAAAAATGTATTATTGTTAGATTTTTTTCTAACGGCGGGATCGATCGTGGGTTCATCCTCGATTGGTGCAACTTAGTATTAGTAGAGAACATATAGAAAAGAACGAAGAAGCGTGGAATCAGGTTATTTTTGCCGATGAATGGATATTCAATATCTGTGAATCAGAAGGAAACCCAATGAAGAGGTAGAGAAAAATATGAAGCCACTGTGAAGCACGGTGGTGGACATCTTTTGATGTGAGCTGTATGTCCGCCAACGGTGTAGGTGAGTTGAAATAAGTCGAATTACAAAGTTTATTGCTGGCATTGTTTAGGCGCTATTTTGTGATTATGAGGGAAAAGGACTGAGCCTCTAAGCTTCTGAATTTGTAAAATGGGTCACAAAATTGTTTGGACACATGGAAATTAAATAAAATTGCTTTGATTGCATCAAGGAAATAAACTTAATTACTGATATTAATAACGTCACAGAGAAATATGTGTCAGAGATTACATAATCGGAAAAACTAAAGGTGATTTTACTAACGCTCAAGGTACAGTCCGCAGCAAAAAAACCTGCAACGTGAGCATGTAAGTTTACTGAAAAAATGACGAAGTCTTTTGCTCCAAAGTGTACAGGGGAGGACGCCGATGTTTCTTCCGGCATGATTCGTGCCACTTAGAAGTTATGTTGATTCCCTGAGCTGTTAGGCGTAGTTTCACAATGACATGCTCATCTTGCAGGTTTTTTGCTGCGGACTGTACATATGCGAAAAACGCAACATGAGCATGTAAGTTTATTGAAAAAATGACGAAGCAAAACTATTCGGACACTTTGATGACAAAATAATATTAATAAATAATGATCAGCCAATGAATAAAGACACTAATCTTCGCATTCTGAAAGACAATTGGAAGCGAAGTGACAAAAACAACATAATTTGCCTACTCAATATGTTTATATGTTGTACCAAGATAACGACCCAGAGCACACACATCATCTCATATTGTGCAGTTTTCGCTATTACAAGACTACCAAAAACTGCTTCATCCACCTTCTCAATCACCCGACATGAACGTCATAGAAAACATATGGGATAAGACGAAGAAGGTACAAAGAGGCCCATAAAGTCTAAAGAACATCTCAGGGATAGGTCATGAGTAGAGTGGAGGGAAGTTTCTCTTGGTTACACCAGAGAAAATGATTCAAATTATGTCTACTACGCTGCAAGAAGCTCTTCAAAGGAAAGGAACGGAAACAATACTGACTTTATTATTTCCCCACCAAAGTGTCCGAATAGTTTCGCAATGTTGCATTTTCCTTTCTGTACTTTCAGTGTTAATAAAATCATTTTCTTTTGTTTCTTTAAGTAATCTCAGACATGTATTTCTCTATGTGCAGTAGTTAAATTTATTTCCTTCACACATTCAAGGCAATCTATATATTAATAGTAGTGTCTGTGAACAAAACACTTCAGATCCAAATTGAAAGTGATTATGTTTGTGACTCAGTCTCTTGAACCGGCCTACCGATTTCGATCAAGTTTTTGACGTAGATGCGGTTCTGGCCTGGGAGTGTTTTTAGCTATTCATTTTGACGGTAGAAGTTAGAGGAGGGCGAGGAGGGGAATTATAAAAAATAAATAGAACTTAATATCTCTTGAACCAAACGACCAATCTCGATCAAATTTTCACAGATGATGTTCGTGCCTGGGATGGATTTTACCATTTTACTTTGACGGAACAACGTAGAGAATGGGGAGATATGCAAAAATCTATAAATATAAAAATAAACGTGACCATGTTCGTGAGTTAATAACTCGAACCACCGGATCGATCTCAATCAAATTTTCAACATAGATGAAGTTCGAACCTGAGAAGTTTTTTGTTATTTCATTTTGATGATAGAACTAAGGGGAGAGGAGGAGGTTAAATATATGAAAATGAATAAAACTTAATAACTGTTGAACCATCCAACCGATCTCTATCAAACTTTCAACACAGATAAGGTTCGGACCTGTGATGTTTTCATCATTTTACTTTGACGGCACAATGTAGGGGAGGGGAAGGGAGGATATATAAGTAAAAGAAATAAATCAAATTTTCAACATATATGACATTCGGGCAAGGGATAATTTTTATCATTTAACTTTGACGATACAACTTAGGGGAGGGGAGATGATCATTTTTCAACCACCTGACCGATCTCGATCAAATTTTCATCAACCTAGATGAAGTTCGAATATGCGATGGTTTTTGTCATATCACTTTGACGTGTAACTTAAGGCAGGGGAGAGACATTTGAAAAGGGGGGGGGGGAGATTTGAAAATGATCGATATTAGTGTCGAATCTATAGTTTTTAAGGTCGTTGAGATGTCCAATGATACTTCCGATGCCGTGCCCCGCAACATGGGGAGGGCAGAAGCATATATAAAAATAATCGAAAATGACCAATATCAAAGAGTGCTGTGACCAATAGTAAAAGCGGAACATGTTACTATTTTTCCTTAATTTAACCCAGCGAAACCGGGGTGCGTCTTAGATTCGAGGATGTCTTAAATTCGAGTAATTATCGAGAAATTCTTAACTGAAGATATTATTAACGTGTTATTAAAACTACTTTGCTAGCCATAAATATTTTTCATTTTGTATCATATTCAATCATTCAGACAGCAATAGTGTCCTGCGCTTGCGCGGGATGTGCGGGTTTGCTAGTTTTATTTAATTTCCATGTGTCCGAACAGTTTTGTGAGCCACTGTACAATTTCAGAGGCTCAGTCTCCTTCCCTCACAATCACAAAATAGCGCCTAAACAATGCCAACAATAAACCTTCCAACGCCACAGCTTATCCGTCAATGTCATTTGACGTCTTAGTTGGACACTTTCCGAAGCAACTGAAATTCCTTATAAAAATAAAAACTACAAAATTTTCAAAGCTTATTTGTACCAAATACGGAGACGAGTATAATACTCTTACCTTTTCAAATTTTCAAGGTTGTAAAGTAAACATTCAGTGGTCATTTACATCAAAGTTTCCTTTCCTACGCAATTTAACAAGGAATTCTTCATTAGAAAATTATCACTCGAAGAGGGCGGTTGACGAAAAATCTGGCTGACGCCAGTCAAATCACATATATCAAGTGCTTTTTTATTTTACCACCGTTTTACATATAAAGAGCATATAAACATTTAGTGACTTCATTATATTTATTTCACCGAAGAGAGCTGGATACCCTTATTCTGATTGCATGGGAACTGAATATCAGGAAAGAGCAGATGTAAGATAAAGAAAATTTCCAGGACTAATACATATTACACCAAGTGTAATCGTTGTATGGAAAATGGACAGACATTCATTCGTTTCGTATGAGTACTTCAGTAAAACTAGTGGCAATCTTGAAATCGATTCTACGGTCTAAAACGAAAGTTGGGCTCTCTTTCAAATATTACGAAATAGGAAAATGCATTTCTTAGCGAGTGCTTCACTCTTCCTGGCAGATTTGTACTCTGCTGATTCGTATTATTGGATACGAGTTGTACGTTTCCAAATATTATTAGTGTTATGGAAGAGAATGCATAGTCTACGTCACACACGTTAGTGGAATATAGTACCGGAAAATAAAGAAAGCAGGTCTATCCAATGGATTACCATCTATTCCCCAATCCAGGATTACGAGAAAGTTTTTCATAGTCTACGTCACGCATATTAGTGGAATATACTACCGGAAAATGAAAGAAGCAGATCTATTCAATGGATTTCCCTCTACTCCCCAACCCAGGATTATGAAGAAGTTTTTTTTAAACCCAACTCAGTGGGTTTTATTGGGCAAAATTGAATTTTACCAAATTTTGTATGTATATTTAAAGCCATATTTCTAATTAAAATACCATTTAATCTCTCATGTTCTATTGTACACATGGCAGCAAATCGAATTCCCTTGCGGCGTTTCACCTCTGACGGAAGTTTCTTGGTCGATCCCAGCTTCCGCCAAGTGGGCTTTGTGGTGAACAAACCGTGTGCATGGGTTTTCTCAAGGTTCTCCCATTCCTCCCACTTTCATCATTCCACCATTACTATGCATCTATCTCATCACTATCTTCTTTCTTAGCCTCGGTGCATAATCGTGAGACACTGAACTAAACTTAAAAACAACAAGTGTCGCACAAAGGAATCCGTGAAGTCCCATCTGCGTATCGTCGGACACACTTTGCACCACTGGGACTTGCTTACATTTCGAGTTCTAGAAAGAAGGAAGTAGATAATTTTGTAAAGTATCAACGAGGCGGGTAATTCTATATAATATAGAATATAAACTTCAAGATTCAAATCCCTGAACCAGCTGCTGTGACTGAAGATTTCTTTGGTTTTCCTCAAAACACGTCAAGCAAATATTGGGATATTACCTCAAGTTCAGGAGCTACATAAGAAACGCTATTAAATAGATGATGACTTTTAAAAAGTAGTTCTTTTTTCCGGAAGAGCTGAAATGTGGAAATGCATTTCTTAAAAAAGAATTGCATTTCTTGTAACACATTTCACAATTGAAGAGCCTTTGCAACATACCATAATCATACTATACGTCATATACTCCCACCAGATATGCAAGAATAATTCGGGAGTTTCTTATTGACTTTAACTAAGAAGATAGAGGTATATCTTTAGTATTTTTTTTTTTTTTAATTTCTTTAAGCATTTTCGATTTGTAATTACCTGACATGGAGAAAAACAAATTGTTTGTACTAACATGCGAGTATGCTCTACAAAAGCAGTCACTATATATACACACCGTGAGGCATCTAGAAGTACCGCCTGAAATACCGAAGAAACGAGAAGCACTAACGATGTACGGTTTGCAGTAAATAGCAATATCAAATGGGGCTCGTCAAACGGAGGTATGGTGTGGTAGGGAACAATATCGACAAATGGGGCATCGGGAACGAAGTGAATGTGTGTAATGGAATGATAAGACAAAAACAAGAATAACGTGAAAGGAAACACGCGGAGAAATAAAACGCCGTTTGTCTCATGGTTCTACTGCACATAGGAACGGAGATATGATCATCAGAATAGTTGTAAACAAAGACAAGTGACAGACTTCACCGCCAGTACTGCGGTACATATGAGCTGTCAGCGAACTCGTGTACAAAAATAATCAAAATCGGACGGCTGCGAGGAGTTAGCGGAGAAACATTTACTTATATATAGATAAAACATGTCCCGCTTTTAACGCTGTATCACGGGTCCTTTTGTCTTAAATGAATTTATGTATCAACTTTTATCTTTCAATGTTGAGAGAATCGTGATATATTAATGTTTCGCATAAATTTTGAACATCCAACTCTCCCCCCCCCCCCCAGAATAAGCATCGTAACCAAGATAACATGTTGAAAAACTACGCCAAGCTATGTTGTAGTCATGTATCAATAGTAGTTAAAATCGGTGCAGCGGTCTGGGAGGAATTCGCGGACAAACATAGTTACATTCATTTTTGTATATATGGAAGATGACCCCTTGTCTCCTTTAGATCGGGAATTTAGGAAAGCTGGGACACAAGTGCCTTATTTTAAATGATGAATATACAGTATATGCCAAGTTTCATCTTCCCAAGATGAGAGCATCATGAGATATTCAATTTTTCGCTTAAATTTTGAACGCTCTCGCTTCCCCTTAGAATACATATCTAAATAACATAAATAACTAAGCTAGGCATGGTTCGAGTCAAGTGCCAAAAATCATTAAAATTGGTCCAACGCTCTAGGAGGAGTTGAGGAACAAACATCGTTACACTAATTTATATATTATTTATTGATTTGAGTTTAGTGTTCCTTTCAGCAGCGCGACGCAATACGAGACGTGCACCTACAGCTAGACATGAACAACATGAGCTTCTGTCGGAAATCAAACCCGGATCTCCCACACCAAAGGCGCGTACGACCTTTGCCACGAGGAAGTTTTATATATTTCACAATGACGCAATAAATGAGTTATAGCAGGTAAACTTGATTTCATCTTTTCTCTTAGATGCTGCCATCCATGATCTTGTTCGTTTTGCACGTATGTTGATATACATACTTGTCTGCTCGTTTGCGAGAAAATACCAATATCCTCACGACAGCAGAGTAACCACTTGGTCCACAATTAGTATAAATAATAATTTGAATACACAATGCGGAACATACCCGAACTAGGTATTTTGTTTGTACATAATTCGACCCTGACAGGAGATCGATCCTAAAACCAGGTATGTGGTACACACACCCAGCTGATTACACTATTCAGTAACTAGTGCATTTCGAATTTACTCCTGAAGATCGAACCCTCAATCAGGATATATACCATGCTGGTACTTTCGTCGTGTTCTTGTTACAAGCGTAACGAAAAAATAGTTATCTGTAGCAAAGCAAGAATTGGACTCTCCATTACAACGAATCCGCAAATCGATATGTCAAGATGAACGAAGATCCCATGAAGCACACAATACTTGTGCTTCTGCAGTCTTCGTATTCTTCGCGACTTCAGTTGAAGGTGTCAGGACCTAAGTGAAGCTCGCTCTCAAAAATGGCATCCAGGCCCGTTTGACACGAGATATGAGTACTGAAAGAAGTATATAATTGCCCGAGTTCATTACTTTGAAAGTGGTGGTGTGTAAGTAGTATTTCATTTGCAATAAATCGTTTATTTTTGACTATGTTAATACAATAGCCAAGCAATCTCCAGTTAAAATATGCTGTTTAGCTAATTAGACACTGAATGTTAGTACGCTTTTCTGTAAAAGTTTGTATCTGATCACAATAGGGAACCAAGTTTGTTATAGAAATGATTCGAAAGTGTGTTACCACCTTCAGAATGGTGATAAATTCGAGGACATGGATCTAGCCATGTGATTCTTTCAGTATTGTACCTCTGGTTTATGCCATTGATCCTATTTGCCATTTTATATCAGCCTTATTGTATTCAACGTAAATAAATGAAGTGGGAATAGGGACATTTACTACACTCTAGCAAAATTTTGAGAAATGCATTAACGAAGTCACTTTTATTGGATCTTCTGCGGTTACGTTATGTGTTATTTATGATTTACTTCGAACGGAACGTATACGATAGGTATCGTAGTTATAGCAATAATTAACTTATTTAGACATTGATAATTTGTACACTAAATATTTATGGACTTTTTTTTGTTTGTTTGTTTGTTTGTTTAAATGAAAGAACAGAGATTTAGGGGGTAATGTTTTTAATGTGTGTAATTTTATGATTATTTGTGTTTGTTGAAACTTCTTAAGCACTGATTTATGATTAGGCATTGACAGATATGAAATGAATATATAAAAGAAATTATTGATGTAGAGAATAGATGACTGACAGAACTTAATACAAGTAGATTAATCGGGTATGGTTTTAGCTTTAGTACTGATTTTTTTTTCTTAGGTTACGTTGTAACTACTCCCGACTTCGGAAAGCGAAGTATTTTTCATTCAGACTCGAGCTAAGGTCATGGACTTTTTTTTATTTATGGTGAACTTGTAAGGACATGTAGTTATGAATTTATTTATTAATTTTATTTATTTATTTTTATTTTTTTTACCATTTTTGTCAATGCATGAACTTACACGATGATTTGTTTAAGGTAGATTATTAATACTTGGAAGCAAATTCAACGACAGAATTATATAGCAGTTTTTACAGATAGAGAATTTATTGATTAATTAAATCGAGTTTTGAAATATTTAACGTTTTTTTGAAAGTTATTTGAAGAATAATGGACCAAAATTACAATTACGGACAAAAGTTCAATAATTAAAGTGAATAACGTCAGGGACACTTCAGGTGTTTTAGTAGTTAGAGCGCATGCCTTTTGGTACATGTTGTTCTGGGTTCGATTCCCGGTGGGGCAACATTCAATACAATACGGTGGTTCATATTCCACAATAACTTAAATTTTATGTCCGCATCCCACATAGCCTTGGTGCAGTAAAGAGCCGCCGAACTTCAATACAAACTTAATTAAACGAAGCACATTATTAGACAGTTTTGAACCGTAGGTCAATTTATTATTTTGGATTGAAATACAGATATTGCAAAGCCACGTAACATTTAAATTCGTTTGGCTAACTTTCGTACATAGTACACGCTTCTCTAAACAGACTGTACATAGTATGTACATACTACTCGCAGGGAGACTCACTTAGTTTCCAATTGAAGCTATATACACACACATAAGATATTAACATTTTACTTTCCACAAGATAGCAACTTTCTACGATATTTATTGTCAAAAATTTGCAATACATAATTGATTAAATCACCGTTAACTCTGAAAGACTTTTTATAATTTGTACGTAATACTGTAACAAATAATACTCGTACAATTAAATATATAGTTATGAGTGCTCAATAACATCTCATATACGTTGTTGTATGAGTCCGAACTCGGGCATAACGCTGCAACAGCAACCCAAAATATCCGCTATGCGAAAGGGGAAAGTGCAATGAACCATATAGCACAGCAATTTGTCGGTTCCCGAAATTTAGTGCAGGTTGTTAAAGTATCGAATTTCAGCTAAGATTCGGACGCCCCAAGGTAACAGATTTTGAGGATATACAACATGCCAGTGAGGAAAATCCATCCAGCAGCACACGACAGTTGTCAAATCAACTAGGCATGTGACAGTCCATTGTATTCATCACCTTTATGACCTCGGGAAAACCTTCAATAACTCCCACATTGTGCCACCCCAGCTCAGGCCCAGAGGAGAGTAGATGTGTGTCGATTGCTGTAAAATCCGCGTGACGTGCGTTTCTTGAAACGTTTAGTCATATGTGACAAAATGAGGGTATTTTTCCGAAATCCACATGTCCGGAAACAGTGGTTAAGCAAGAGTCAACTTCCAGAACAGGTCTCTCTCGAACATAAAGTCCTGCTCTGCGTTTGGTCAGAACTACAAGTGGGTAATTCACTTCGACTTCGCTCCTAATGGTTGTATGATCAATGGTGATTTTTATTCCGAACAGCTGAAGCGTATAAATGTTGCACGTCGCCAAAAATATTCTATATTGGCTAACCAAAAGTACGCTCTAGTGTAACAGGATGATGCAAAACCACACACAGTTCGAAAATGGAACAAAAAATTTAGGAACTTGATGGCATCGAACTTATCTATACACTTCTGATCTTGCCCCTTCGGATTACTACCTGTTTCGGTCCATGGCGCACGTCCTGACATCACGGTGCTTCTCCAACCAGCAGGAGGTGGAAAGAGCACTGACCGACTTCATTGCCTCTAAGGACAAGCCATCGTATCAACTAGGAATGAAGGAACTGGCAGAAAGGTGGCTGCAGACAGTCCAACCCAAAGGTGGTGTAATTTGGACATTAACTTGCTTTCATTATACTGTGATAAATACAGGTATGTTGTGTACCAGAATTGTGCAAGACATATTAACTCACCCTTGTACCACATATGACACACGAACTGACTAATTATTACTTTTTTACACATACGTTCACTTGCACATGCCAATCAATGATCCTTCGATACACAGGAGTTTGACTTCCTATAAGTATCAGTCAGCCCATATTCTACGTATGTGCTACTTATTATAGTTGCATTTATAATTTGCTGTGCTGTTAGAATCCCTTTTCAGGAGGAAGGCTAGATGCAAGTTCCCTAATCTTAGCTTTGAAAATATGGAGTTTGATTAATTAGTCCAGGAAAATTAGGAAAAAAAAGGGGGGGGGGGGCATTATTAAAAAAAAAAAAAAAAAATCCGAACAAGCAGGATTTTTGCGGACTTATTTTGAAGCCTTTAGCGTACCTTGAACAGTATCCTTCATTTGAGCCATGAGTTTTAGTTTATTAAGGAAAGGGAATGGGGAAACTCTACTTTTGTACAATTATCTCGAAAGTGATAATTTTTTCGAGGAAAACGGTTAAGAAAAATGGTATTTTATAAAACTTTACACAAAAGACGCCCTTACACTTTTTTTTTTTTTTTCATAGGATCAATCATCTCAAAGATATGGACTGAATAATGTCTGAAGGGAAAAATGTTTGAAATAAAAAGTTGAAAGTTTTGGAGGAGCAATTTCCCTTGAGATAAATTTGTCTGCCCCGCACTCCCTCGGAGTGGAATAGAAGGCAACTTCGAAAACTCAAATTGGACTCCCATTTTCTATTGCAGATTCGGATTCTACGAGGAAAAATACACAAATTTTATTCGAAACATTTTTCTCGATTCGTAATGGATGACTATGCAAAAACTGAAAACTAGTTTCACTAAAGTTTCTTCAATTTGGAGGCTCCTAACCCCGGAATATTTAAAAAGCAAAACTTCAAAAAAACTTGGCTATCGAATATACAGAACTCAGCAGTATAAATAAGAACAAGGCGTTGCCATTGTCAATTCCCGGGCCAGCTGACATGCACGTTCTTTGCTAAGCTTGGGCTTAAATGTAATGTCATTAATCAGTTTAGTGACCTCGAAAACTATGAATTCGGCATTAATCTCGGTTATTTTAGACATTTTGTTTTTCATCCATTCTCATCCCTTATGCAGATGGGGGAGAACGTGAACTTGTCACATGTGTACCGCCAGTTATTTTTACAAATGAATGTACAAAACGAGTTTCACCTTTTTAACATGATAAGGTCATGACACACTATTTCCGGCACAAAACTTAAACCATCTCCTCCACCCTTGGGGAACGCATCAAAAAATTCTAAAACGGTTAAGGTCTCTTCCAAACTTTGGCCTCTTCGACACAGTTACTGAAAAGTATGCCAAGCAAACTGTGTGTGTACGTGTATACCCGACAAACATAAATGTATTTTTACATAAATGATTATAGTGGTGTGTGCTTTTTCTGTTCTGATACAATTCAGTCTATATCTTTGAAACGATTGATTCTACGAAAAAAAAAAAAAAAAAAAAGTCTTAATGAAATTTTTTAGGTAGAATTTCATACCCACAATTTTTCTCAGCATTATTTTACTTGAAAAGTTGATAATTTTCAAAATAGTTGAAAAAAAAAAAACTTAAATTCTCCCTTTCACCCACCCACGGCTAAAATTAAGAACACTTTTCAGGATATGCTGAGGAGATCAAAACAAAGGTTTCCGCAAAAATCAAACTCCCTAGAAATTTTTCCGAAGTTGAGTCTAATTTTACTGGGTTATAATATCTTTAAGTTGTATATAATTTACTTTATTTCAAAATTAGCACTTATTGTAACCCTCAACTATGACATTTCCCCAATCTGCTAATATTTAAATCTCGATCTATCTTTCCTAACCAACGGTCTTACTTCTTGTTATATGTCAACTACACACACTAGAAAATTCTTAACGGACCCTTTGATAAACCACACCTTTACAAGGGAGAAATGTGGCAAGTAGTATATCCTGAAGTGCCCCTCATGAGGTGTACTCTTCTTGTGAGCTAATACAACTCCCTAAAAAATTGTCAGCCAAATCAATGGAATAATCTCACTACGATTTTTTTGGATTTTCCCGCACCCGTGCAATATGTAAAGAATAATAAAAAAGTTTTAATAAATAATAAAACCTAATTTATAATAAAATAAATATTTTTAAATAATAAAAGAAGGCATGTTTCCATATTTTTAGAGAACACTCTTGAAAAGTCAAGTTAAAGAGAAACTGATCCCTGAAAATAATACATCATCCTTCTCTAGTTACCCTAAATAATAGGTTAAAAGACTAGCGCACACACTTTTCGTACACACGGGTTGACTTTAATCTCAGTACTGTCTTGTATTTAAAACTAGAGACGATCCAAGTATTTCACATCCAGATTTCAGACACAAATCTAGCATTAAGGTTTATCCTGAGTTTATGATTTAAGTATACAGGGTGGCCCAAAAGTAGGTATACACCCCTGCATTGATCATGTATAACATTCTAGCTTATAGATTTATTTGCTTCGGCTGTTCCGAGCTTAAGATGTAAGTAAAAACACATAAAGAACAAATAATAAAACAGCTAGATCTACTTGTTTGATAATAAGAAATTATATAAAAAGCAATGATTTGATCAGTACAGGACTGCATACCTACTTTTGGGCCACACTGTAGATCCGAAATTTCAGATTCAAATGAGAAATACCCAAATGTATGCTTCTAAGAAGTCAGATCAAGAGGAATAGTGACATAGTAGGTCCCGGAAGAGAAAAACATGGTTAATGATAATAGAACCGAAAATGTTTTGACTTCCAGTTCCGGAATTTGAACGTTTTAATTCGGCGTTTCCGGATGAGAACCGAAATACACTTCGACGTATTACTCAAAGGTACATTGGGTATGTTTTGAAACGGTTTCATTATCATCATTTGCAAATAGCATTAGTTCAAGATCGTTACAAGCTGCAAAAATGTTAAGCAACTGTAAAATTACAACTCAACCGAGGAAAACACTTACAGAAATGAAAGGTCTTTTTTTTTTTTTTTTTTTCTTTCTTTCTTTCTTTCTTCAATATTGGTTTCGGTAACCCAACACACGTTTTACTCTGTGGGTTTCCGAGCCCGAAACCAATTTTCTCGGAAAATTGGTATCCGTACCAAGTCCGAGACAATTTTTATCACAAACTCCTCTCAGCACCCACAAGGGAAGTTCGGAAGAAAGCACTCGCCTGCAGAGAAACTAAACATACCATTTTAAGAACCAATTTGCAATGTTCCCTTTTTCTTTATCGAAAGGATAATGTCCTCTGTAATCTTGACTCCACTAAACTTCTTTTATATAAATCTCTTTCAATAGCACACTAATATAAGCTCGCATGGACGGGTTAATACGTTTGTTATGTTAAATTATAGCTTATTAATATATTGAATATGTATATTTTGGCTTTGGTTATTACAAATGTTACAATGTCGCACGGATGTCTTAACACTAGGATCGTACCTCTTCAACTGACTTATTGGACTAACTTTTCACGTTCAGTGTATCCAACTACAATACCTCCAATTCAATTCTCATTTTTTCTTTTTTATGCATACAAAATAATTCAACTGATCTTTACAAAATCCTAAACACTACAAATTCATGCTGATTACAAGCAGATAAAATTTCTGTACGTGGAAGTTTATATAAAAAAAAAAAATGAGTACATTCGCATTTAAACGCGTTAAGTACAACATTATTGGCAATGAATGTTGACATACGAATTGAAATCTACCGGAGATAACAGAAAAATGAAGTATTTTGCAATAACTAACGGGTTTGTTAGTTAAAATTAAGTCATTATACTATTCACAATAATGATAGATTAGGTATGAAAATTGATCCCTGTTGTTTCTCTGTTTTATGAAGAAACAACGCAGGCAAAAGACTTCCTTGCACTCAAGGGAACAGTTTGCATAACCAAAGCGAAAAGCAAATCCGACAGGTGATTCAAAAGGTATATAATTTATTCGGTTACCTGCCTTGTGGAACGCGAACTGAAACAACCAAATGTATCGCGGTGATTGGGACTGATTCATTAGCATGGACAAGAACTTTATTTGATTCTTTAGTTGGTACATCATAACGTCCAGATGAAGAAGTTTCATACTATGTACAAATCTCCTGTCATAATCTTTGATTGGTCAGAATCCAAACACATCACACGGTTGTACAAATCGTGTGCAGTTCTTTGGTATATTCTCAACCATTACGTTTTTGCCATCCGTCATCCAATTTGTAATGGACAATTTGTCTGTGAATAGACCGAAGTGGTCAAGCAGTAGCAAGTTCAAACCATCAAAATTATATAATAACGGTAGGTCGCTAGGAAGCACAATCATGTATTTAACGTTGAGTCTCTCGAAAAGTTCTCAACCGTACAGGAACTTTATAAGCTTCTTGTAATCAGCATGAATTGGTCTTTCAAATGGCATGCTTAGTTTCTCTGCAGGTGAGTGCTTTCTCCCTAACTTCCCTTGTCAGAATACTTCTTCTCTGGGTAAATCTGTTCCAGAACTAAAACTCAACAGAACCTACTTACACCGGTCAGTTTCGTTACTATTAATAACAGTGTCGGACGTCATCATCATATTCATTCCTCGAATTAACAAAATAGAGCAAGCTTTCACCTGAGGGTGTCTTGGTAAAATGCGAATGTTTCTCTTTCAGAAAATACAGAGATTAGAATATACGTTTACGAATGTGTGTTGCTCAAAGTGACACTATATCGAGCACGTTCTCAGAAATTTTGTACGTACGTACCTACCGTATCATGAAACATATTACTAATATACAGGCACAACTACACTCTCAAAAACATTTCTTAAGTATCATATGGTACGGAAGAGAAAGTAGTATTTCTCCCAAGTCACAGGAAAAAGAAGTACACATCCATCACTTGACTGGAGGGTGTTTATAACATGTTTCGAAGGACGTTTTGCTTTCGGACGATGTACAGCTGATTGAGCCGACTACGAATCGCGAGGACTTTGGTTACTTCCATGGTGAAGAAGAACAGGAAAAAAGACATATCACTTATTTCACGAAGAATACTAAATAAAATGTTTGAAGGTGCCTTGTCTTGAGAGTTTGGAAACCCAAACAATTCGTGGGCAACACTATAGAAGATCATGAAGCTTAGGTCCTGACATAGGGATATGAAGCGCCTACGTCTTCCATGATGTAGGTACGGAAGCTCAATGATAAAGAGCTCATCTCAGGTTCGAAGGGTCATTGGTTTGATTTTTGGCCATGTAAATTTGTGGTGAACAACATACTTGCCGTGAGTTTTCTTAGAATTCTTCCATTTCAATCCAATTTCTTTCATCATTCATTCCGTTCACTCAGCATCTACGTCTTTTAGCCTTCAGAGCATACTCGCGGAATGTTAAACTAAAAATGCCACTTCATTTCACTGGAATAAACTAATAATACAGTCCGTTGTATTTTCTAAATCACTTTTCATATCTTGGACATTAATAATACTTACTTAAAAGAGGAAACAATGGGGTCATTCAGCTGGTTCGACTGAACCGGTTGCTAAAATTCTCTCCACCTCTAGGTAAACTGAATAAATAAATTCTCTACTACAATAGAGTCCCTAAAACTCGCCACTCGATAACCCGGCAGTCCGGTTAACTCGGTCACACCCTAGCAAGGCGAAAAAACCCCGCGCGCAGACCCATTGAAGGTCATTGCCGGGTATTTTTCTGATGTCTGTCTTATGAGGTAGAGTACTGTACACAGTGTACAGTGTGTGTTCATTAATTTTCATTTTCATATATAGTACGCACTTTTCCTTTGTTTAAGGGTAATTGGACAGTTTATTCTGTTGTATTCTCAAGCAACTAATACATAGAAGTACAGTATTGTATTTTCTGCGGAAACACTCTTACTCATTCGTTTTTAATTCCATTCCCGTTTCGGTTCATATTAGGCCGAGTTTCTGGTACTCTATTGTAGTACTATTTTGAAGAACCTAATATATATTGTAATGTACTGCGTCCTTATGTGTACAAACAATCCCATGTGCTCTTGTTTGTAAACATCATTACATAAATTTAAAAAAAATGAAATCTTTGAGTTTTACGTCCCACGTTTATGCCGGTTAGGCTAAAGGAGACGGTGATGATGAATAATGAATGAAATGGTGGAATGAAGAAAGTGGGAGGAAAAGGGAGGACCCCGAGAAAACCCACGCACACGGTGTTTGTCCACCACAAAGTTCACTTGGCGGGGGCTGGGATCGAACCCGGGACCCCAAGCACCAGAGGTGAACGCTCTACCACTGAGCCACCGCGGCCCTTACATAAATTTACTCCACACCACCTGGGATCACTACAAGCAGCAGACAACAAACCACTGTAACCTCATACGAAGAACATGACAGTACAGCAGCAGCGCCACCGTCACCCTGGAGGCCTATAAATTCTACAGCAACCAGCAAACCAGTACCAGTTCTCTGGTGTCTCTCCTGCTGCTTACTTCAGAGCATTAAAAAGCCTAACCCCAAAACCTCTAATCTACTTCAAAACATAGCCATTCCTTTCCTCGTAGCTTAGCCTGCTTCGGAGCTCTGTCAAAAAATCCTATTACAATTGCTTAACCTACTTCGGAGCTCTGTAACTTCTAAGCACCTCACTGCTTACTTTAAGGAGAGCAGAAGTAGAAGTAATACAATTTTTACTAGGATTTTACACGATTTTAATAGGAACAAAGTTAACGAGGAAACAGGAAACAAGTGGTAAATTAATAGCCGCAGAAGCATACAACTCCATGAGAAATACTTTCAATTACTAACTGCAAGTGAACATCCAGAGAAGCACATTCTTGTGCTTTCTACTGTGCAGAAGAGATCGAATGTCGGAAGCCATGAGATGAGACCTGTTGCTTAAAGTGTGATCCATTTGGGAACGCAACCAACGCCAAGTGCTTCCACCGGGAATCAAACCCAAGACCACGCACACGCGATAGCCACTAAGAGGCACCTCTTTCGATGTGACTCCATCAAAAACTCGCTTCGCAAAGAAGAAAAACAGAATTTTGGAAAAGTTTTGAAAATATATGATCGAAAATATACTAAGAAACGGGTGAATGGACAGAGATACACTTCAAAGTAGGAAACGGAACTTTACAATAGGTTAATGTAACTGCGTGTAAGGATGATGGAAATAAGACGCCTGGACAACGTTGTTTGTATGTATTAGCAAAATTCATTCATAATATATGCGAAAATATCAGAGCTCAATACGAATCATTCATGAGATCCTTTTTAATATTTGCAATTATCTATACTATTTTTAGATAAGAGAATATAAA
This sequence comes from Thermobia domestica, assembly GCF_964235325.1. Taxonomy (NCBI): domain Eukaryota; kingdom Metazoa; phylum Arthropoda; class Insecta; order Zygentoma; family Lepismatidae; genus Thermobia; species Thermobia domestica. The sequence goes on along the minus strand of NC_137470.1, from coordinate 71,959,943 downwards.
GTGACTCACTCACCAATGCCCAGATCAAACTGTTATAGACAGAAACATTTGTCATGAAAGCAAGGAACAAGAAAGTATTTTTTGAAATACATTTCCTAAGAAAAGGGAGAGAGATAAAATGGAGTTCAAATAGTTTTTGTTACTAATAGAGTTTCTTACGAATCCCTAAAATTAGGGAGATGAAACTCGCCATATAAATTCCTCAATAAAAATACCCGAAAGTGTGTTTCAACGCTTTCGAAAATTTCGCTCCTAAAGGGTTATTTACATAACAATTCAAATTTCTGATTCTTTATTCACAAAACACTGAATGTGAGGATTCGCTTCACTAGAGATATGAAATTCAGTATATGAACTCTTCATTAAAAATAAGCAAACACTAGTTTTAGCTCTTCATTATTATTATTTAGATCGAGGAAGGGGAAAACAAATGACTATAGTTTATGAAACCGAAGTAAAGTGGAGCATGCATCAACAAATAAGTAGGACAAAAACCCAGACTTTTATTTTAGACAAATCCCCTGAACGTGGAGATGGACAAAGGAAAATTTGGATGATTTAAATAATTAGTTACTAGGGCATAAACGATTACGCAAATATATATAAAACCAAAAAGGTTCATTTTGTGTTAAGGCTGTTATTTCCTGAGGTCTAGCATAACCTTCTGCACTGAGGTTATGTTAGACATGGACCGGTAGATTAAGATGAAATCCAAACCATCGAATACGTTTGGATTTTTACCGGAAATCGAACCCGGGAAAATGAGTGTTTGTTGTGAGTTGTTAGATCGATATCAATTGGTTTACAAAGCAACGAGCTCTGCATGTAGTTAATGCATTTAATACAATTGAAATTTTATCTCCGGGGAAGGAGAATTACTGTAGAAGAGTTTGCTTCATGTATGGTGGAATTAGTGAGCCATGGTGTATTTCTTGTGTGATGATTGCCTAAAATAATCCTATGGTATTAACAGTTTGATGCCGTCATTGAGTAATTGCTCTTAATGACTGTATAGGCATACTTTAGCCCAACACTCAACATTACAATTAAACGTTACTTAACTCTATGAGATCTTCGTAACGCTAATAGCTATGATAAAAGATCAAAATAACAAATGAAATGAAATCTTAAGATTTATGTCCCACGGTTATGCAGGCTGGCTAAAGACAATGATGATAAGAAATGAAGGAAATGGTGGAATGAAGAAAGTAGGAGGAAACGGGAGAACGACAAGAAAACCCACGCACACGGTGTATGTCCACCACAAAGTCCACTTGGCGCGAGCTGGGATCGAACTAAGGACCCCATGCACCAGAGGTGGACGCTCTACTACTGAGGTGATAAGAGATGAATCCTTTACCTAATCACATATCGTATAACACGCAAATATTCTTCCATATTCATGCTCACACTACAAACCCATCGAAAACATGTCACAAATTATAGATAAAAATTATTCCGTAAAATCCCTCTTGCAAATACTTCGAGAAAATATTAATTTTATTGGAAGCACTTGGTGTTTTCGGAAAGTAATTCATTCCTTAGGATTCCGATGCATCAAGGCTGAAAATAATACGCGACACCTCTGAAAAAGATGAATTTCGGTTAACTAGATTGGCTTATTCACTAGCTATGGATCAGTACAGAACGCAGAAGCATCGTATAATTTACATACTGAGACATGTATGCATTGCACACGGATCAAAATGTGTGATGCATAGGAGTGAAGGTTTCCTTGCATCAATATCCAAAGAACAACACAATGAACAAAATGGCTTTACTCTAGACAGGTAAGTCATGTTCTATCACCATAACATCATGAATTATGGAAACTACGAAAAGTGGTTGAAGTCGAGGTTAATTCCCACTTGCTGGATATTCAGTTCTTGTGATAGACATACCTGTGTCTATCAACAGAGTTGCTATAGATTATTGACTAACACGGTACTGCAGTTTTTAGTTTTTACACTTTTGACAATGACACATATCAGTTGGACATTTCAGTCGCACAAACACTAATTTTAAGAACTATCTTCGTAACACTGGTTCTGCTTGTTTGAATAGTTTGGTTGGTTGGTTTAATACTCCTCTCTCTCGCTGAGGTGATATCTACACCTTAACTTTAAATCAAAATACGTAAGCTTCCACCACATTGAATTCGGTTTACAAAATCACCTTTAGTCGCTTAGCAATGAATACGAATATAGAATTTTCAGTTTTGATTTGGTAATAAATGTTGTGATTAGACTTTTAAAAACTTTAAAAATATGTTTAAAGAAAGAATTCGCAACGACACAAGTTGATAATCCGTAACCGAAGAAATTTAATGAAATAATATTAACGAGTTCTCACGCTAGAAAAGAAAGGTTGCTTACGCCGCTTCATTGTAGTCTTTGGTTTTGGTTCATACGTATGCTATTCTTTCGAAGTACTAAATCAATTTTTTTTACTCCGTAGCCAAACGTGTGGATATGATAGTATGCCTTCACAAACAAAATATATTTTTAACATGCTGTAAAGTTAAAAAGTTCAGCTACAATAATTTGCCATCCGCTGATTCGATAACGATAAACTTTTTCTATGCTATTCATGGTATGATTCTGTACGGTACGTGGTGTCTGTGCCTCATTTACTCTTTTTGTTTATCCGAGTCCGAAATAGATCTGTCTGCTGTGCAAGGAAGTGGTGGGAGGAGCAAGGATAAAAGAATTATCGATAGTACTCTGCTTGCAGATTAAATGAAAACTTAACAAAGGTTACTTTGATATTATGTTGTTTCAGTTCTTATGAAAATGAAAATTTTACAGGTATTCTAGTATTCTAAAAGAAAGAAATATATAATAAAAAAACAGATTCGATCCAGTGTCAAAGTGCTTTGAGAGCTCGAAGTCTTTCACTCTACACATTCATCCACGGGGACTCGGTTGAAAAGAGCTTCCTACTTTATACCATACACTGATCTTTTCTAGTCGTAATGCATCGCTTCGATCGTCAAGAGCAAGTTTTTCTGTTTGATTACAGAAGTTAATATTTGTTAAGTAGACGATCTAGGCACTAAGTTTGAACAACAGATTCAACATTTTTCTCTCTTCCGCCCCTTAACCTGTTTTTTACTGGAAATTTCTGGATTTTCCCCTTCGCTACTATAAAAATCCCTCGAAAGCATTTTTGCCACGATAGGCTCAATCGAGCTTAATTTTGATTTTTGCTTGAGACACCTTCATACATGGAATGCTTTCTATGATCTCCACACTTATCACTCAATTTAGCCAAAAGAAGAGGGAAAAATATAACAAATGAGAAAAATCGTGAACTATAGTATACGCGCAAAATTTACTGTGCATGGATATACTTAGGTACATATAAATGTGTTTCAGTCCTTAAACTTTAACAAGGAAATGGAAAAAAATGAATATTTCAGTTTAAGGCCCCACGATTATGCTTTTTAAGCTAAGAGAGACGATTATTGACGCAAATAAATGATGAGGGAAGAATTGGTGGAAGGAAACAGAAGTATACCGAGAAAATCAACGAACACGATGCTGTCCAGAAGAAACTTACTTGGGCGGGCATCGAACCAGGGACAACAAACACCAAAGGTAAGCGCTCTATCACTGAGCCACCGTATCTCCACACCTTCGAACAAGGTAAGAAAAAGTCGTGAGGTTCAGAAATTTGGCAGCGTTAACTCCTACGTAAACACCAGTGTAGTCTGTGGTTAGTAAGTTACGAGGAGCAGGAAAAGGTCCCTTCACTTCCAGGAAAATTGTTGGTGTGATGGTGTCACCGAGTTCAGTAAATTACTGTATTAACCGCTAATGAAAGTAAAGAAATGAAACAATACGAAATTTTGAAATGGAAAATAAAACATATGTAATAAACCTGGTTCACAAATAAAATTAACACGAACATAATTGCAATTGTTAACAAGAATACCTGTGCGAGAGAGAAACCGGGAAATCTCAGTTTTATTTTATTTATTTATTTATTATTTTTTTTTTTTTTTTACATTTTCAACTGAAATTGAACGGATTTACCATACAAGATATAATTTGCTCGTATTCTTATTTACAACTATCTTGCGCAACAAAAAACTTACGCAAACATACATACATATTATAAGAAAAAAAAATCATCTCTCATTTCCGCAATGATGCTAGACAGCGTACCAACATAAAAATACGCTATCTTGCGATATTTCAACTTAGATGGAAAGTTCTACTTCGTCGGTTTATACGGCCCATGTAATTGCAACCCAACTTAGTTTTGCAACTTTAGGCTCACTTATTAAAAAGGACTGACTTAGCACGTGAAGAGACTATAGATTGCATTCCTTGTGGTAAACACGCCATATTACTAAAGAAAAATGCAACACTTATGAAAAGCACTTCCCTGATTTATGTAACAGAATTTTATTACTGATTATGGCCACAGATACATTAAACCTCTACATTTCTACTTGATTTTACTTTCACGTACAACCTCCAAAGGTAGAAAATATTAACGCAGTTGCTAATCTTTTCAATATGAACACTGGATACTAGAAGTTGTATATAAAAAAAAAAAAAAAAAAAAAAAAAAAAAAAAAAAAAAAAAAAAAAAACCTTTCCCTGTATTTTGCCTGGAAAATTCAAGAACTTTATGACGCAACTGAAACATGACATTGTAAGAGGCCCTTTTATCAAGTCAATAAACAGTGCCAACAAGGAATGCATGTTTAGAATTGGTATATTGGGTACAGACGAAATCTCGTCTAAAAATCAAGCCTTCAGTTGTTACTAATAGCCCGACAGCCCATTCCTCATGACCTACTCTAGAAAACTAAGTTCCGCTGTTAGTATCGATCTAGGCATATGGAGAAGGTTCCGTATGCAGCACTTTGAAACGATGACTTACAAGGAAAATCGATTATCAAATTTCTAGCAAAAAGTAAATGATATTCGTAAAATTTAGTTCTGTGCATATTTCTTTGATGTTTCAAAATATACTATTAGATAGTAATCACATTTTCATTACAAAATCAGGAAAAATACTTAACTTTCTTTTTAAATATTAGGTTACTTACAAATATCCAACACAAGAAACGATGACAATTTCTCGCAACATACCTTGTCCATTGGAAACATCATTACTTCTTGCACCTTTGGTCCCATCTATTTCTCCATCCACGCTCTCTCCCATCGCAGTTTCCATTTCCTTCCGATAGGGATGGCGCTGAAAAAAGAAACAAACCATCAACACAACATAAAATGAGGTGTTGCGCCTAACGTGTCTCAACTGAGAATGCGAATTATTACAACTTGAAGAAAGCCAGTCTAAATTGTTACTTAGCATAGAATGTTTCGAAAGAGAAAAAAAAAAAGACAGTGCACGCGGTAGAAACTTTGCAAATGACGAACGGAAGAGCAAGGACGCCGGAGATCAGAAGACCTAAACCGAACATCAATCTACTCTGGAAGACTCATTTTTCAAATTAATGTAGTATTTACGTCTGTTAGCAACGAGTACCATTGTTGTACTATCGATTACACGTGCTTTATTGTAGGTAAAAAGTATTGCAACTAAACTTTTAGCCCATGTTAATTCCTACTCACTGACATACGTTAACCAAGTTCATATTAGGGGATTCCACCCGATGGTGTTTATACGCTCAATCCCTATAATTCCGCCTCGGTAGGCGGGTTCTCAACGCGGATTATCAAGTTAGAACCCTCCCGCTTGACGCCTACAGCATCCCGCCCCGAGTTCCATCATGATAGAACACAAATTCTTAAAATCGCCTTCGGCGCCACACCCTGAAACCTCTCCCCTCGTGCCTACAAGCGCTCAGCTGCCCTCTAGTTCCGGTCTAACAGGCCGGTTCTTCTTAATACGCATTTTTGAAAAGTGACATCTTCGATACGTCAAACCCACCAATGTTATCCTCTGGCCTTTATGGTGGGTGCCAACCTTCACTTTCGACATCATTTTAACATCATTACCAACTCAATCAACATACATTAGTCACAATATTCAGATAAAGCCTATATAATACGAATATGAGTACATGACACATTGCTACTTACATTAAAGAACTTGTATTTGATATTAAAATAAAAACCTTTCGGAATAATTCTGATGTTCGGTTCACGTCTTCAGATTTCAAGGATCCGCGGTTCTTCCCTTTTTCGTTTCCAAAATTTTCTAACTCCCAATTATTACAAAATTTCATAACGTATGCTCGCACGCAGGTGAGATTTTATTTTTCTACATCATCCTATTCTCCATTCAACATACCATCTTACCAATAAAAATAATGCTATAAGAAATTAGAACTAAGAGTCGTTACACGAAAAATATTCCACAAAAAATTGCGGCATGTAAGAAGGATGTCAGTAAGGGCTTAATTATTTTTACACTCAGTAGCATCAAAAGCTTAAGATCTTAGTTGCAATTATTCTCAATTCATTTGGTTAATTTCTAATTCCTCAAGATACTCTACAATGAACTGTAAAACATTTCAGATGCTAAACAGTTAATTGTACCCTAGAAGATACGGTGAAATAGACTGAACGATACAAGTGCGAATCTTGTTAAAGTACTATATTGTAGTAAATGTAGACTTGATTCATTTACAGGCTACGTCACAGTGCATACTCTTTAACTGTAAAACACTTTCCCAACAAGGCACAAACTTCCTCCGAGATCTTCTAGAGTTTGCCTAAGTATAAAGATAATCAGGAAGAACAAAGTGAGGGTACGTGAATTTTAAGGGAACAGTTCACGATGTTTGAAAAACGTGAAGAAAGTTAATGTCGTGAAAGATAAGTTGAATGTAAATATTCACTGAACACAAAATCTGCTCTTAAATTGCCAACTAACCATTATTACGATTTGATGAAGATCATTGTTGGTACCTAAGTAGTAGGTTCATAATAAAGCATTTATAAAAATGTTATTTCAAAAGGAAACAAAAAATTCAGAATTGAAGTAACGCTGACAAGACCTTTTAAAATCTTTATGTGTGTAAATTATATTAATTAATATTCCATAACAGGGAACCTTGGTAGGAGACAGGATCCTCTCGCTCTCCGGATTCGTAACACAAGGTAGTGAAGGGTCTTAGATTTAGGTAAGATTTTTTTTTTTTTTAACTTATTCTTTCAGGACAGATGAAAAATAAATGATAATACTACCCTTCTGCAAAGCTCTAACAATCTCTCTGTGCTAATTTAGAAGAAGTTCTTAAACTTGGTAACTCGATCCAGTTGTATCAAAAGAAAGTGCTATAATTGATATCAATGAAGAAAAAAGTGGAAATTAAAGAAGAATGGAGTATCACCAAGAAATATCATTCATGTTAATAAATGTGAAACTAGTTAGTTAATTTTCTGATTAACTCGATTATATGCCGCTCTCTATGAAGATGATCACGAATACATGTCTTATTGACATATAAGGAATACATCGAGATATTAACAGCATACGTCGTACGAAACTCTAGTTCCTACATAAAAACGTAACATTCTAGAAGTTCACGTGGAAAATTCAACAGAATTCAGAGAAAAAAGTCGAAACACATCTCATAGAAAAATCATTCTATGCTTGTCATGACACGATGTAAGATTTAATCGAAGTCGAATACGAAATGATAAATCACAATACTTTGATAAGATCTAAACTAAAAAAGATACCGGTTTGTCGCAACTACTATTGGAAGTACTATATACACAGAAGATTAAATATTTTCGAATGCAATTCCTTGAGTGTCGTTATCTAGTTAACTGAGAAACTTCTATTACTGGGAACCTTGTTCTCCAACATTAACTCTATAAGTGAGACATCAGATTTTTCAACCTGCTAAGTACAAAAATTCTATGTGGCTCACATCTGTAAGTGGGATTAAGTTGGCGATCCACTGCAATCAAACTCTGAGGTTTGCCTGTATTTCCTTTTGTCACCGAGTGTACTACGGGGTTTGTACCAACCTGTTTGTAGTTATTACTCATTGAAAAGGTCAGACTAATTTACTTGATTGACAACTGTTAATATCCTTATCAAACGTATGGAACCTACCCCAAGGGATAGAGCCCAAAGTAGTACACAGAGAAAGTGAGAAAAACACACACACAGCCATTCGGCTACACACAAGCATGATTTTCTTATATACATATATTTCTATTACTTTTGTTATTTTACTCCCATACACGGCTCATGTTTTTGAAATTTTACAAAATGAGCACCAATACGGAGAAAACTGTGCAAACAGCTCTTTTACGCCTGGGCAGGATTTTCACTCTAATCGGAGTTTAACAGTGACAGTTTTGCATTGAATATCAACACAAATAGTAATAATAGGATGCTTAGAAAACAAGTTTTTTCTCTTGTGTAACGAAAGTATGCGGCTTTTAAATGGGATATCTGGATTCGATTCCCAGGTGTAAAAATGAACGTCAGTATTTAATCTCTCATACACTGTGGATTATTGCAGTACGGTAGATTAACACAGTATATCATTTGCCTTATATGAACATACCGAGAAAATTAAATCACACGGGAACCAACATAATTTCTTAAATATGCCACAAACTTTATATTCTTTACAGCATCAACAACTTAATCTTATAAAAATACCACCGTAGAGATTAGCAAAAATCAATACCTCCTTCGCGTTACGACTCACAAAGGGCTATTGCCAGCGGGCAGTTCTAAGTTTGGTAACGCGTCATTACATTGATTCCCTATTCCTTTACTTTCAGCATTAGACAGGACAATACAGAAAAACTCGACTAGCAGGGTCATTCCACGTGAAATCACACGGAGCAAGAATTTATTAGAATAATAATAATAAAACTAACTCAAATGTGACCTATGATAAGTAAAACTGAAATCCCAAATGAAAATGGTGTCACCTCTCCCCCCCAAAAATGACGATAAAGTTAAGGGCACGAAATGTTAAATACCTGGATCAAGCTTTCCTTTTTACTCTGTGTGAACTAATAGACATACAGAAGTGATTGAGGGATTATTAGAAGGTTGAAGTATGCATAATATATATATATATATATATATATATATATATATATATATATATATATATATATATACCACAATTACTGTAAAATGTACTGACCCATGCATTTACGGTATACGAAAAATGAGTAAAATCGGCTACTGATAAGTTTGAAGGAAACTCGGGTGTATATGAGTGAAGGTACAAATGTGATTTCTGGCATGGTGAAGCACCTCCTGATAGTGGTTTACTGTGGCAAAAGGCAGTATGATACCGTAATGCAAACACAGGTTTCTGAAGTGTGCCAAATGAAACTTGGCCAAAAATTAGCAATGCTGGCACATCATCATCATCATATGTAGAGGGCAGCATCAACTTAAGAATACATTTCGTGTTGTACCTCAATATCTCACCAACAACCAATCACTAAGTTTCATTCCGACACACATTTCTGATATAGATAAAATAGACCTTTTTTTTTTTTTTTTTTTTTTTTTGTTGATTTGACGTGGAATAACCCTTTAGTGTGGATACAGTAAAAGCACTGACTACAATTCAACTACGTCACAGATGCTAATGGATCGTATATCAGCTTTCTGAAGAAGTGCCAATGCAAAAAGTCAAGAGTTCTAATTGATGGGAAACTAATTATTTGTTCACAATGATTTCATGTGCTTTCAAGACATCTGAAAATGTAAAACTGAGGAAGAATATGAAGCAAACAAATCATAACATGTACAGTAGAAAGAACAGGGTTATAATCATGATGGGTTTGAAAACATGTGGCACTGTCATTTGAAACTTCTTTGGTGGGAGTGTGCCATCTGCCAGTCACCGTTCCTGGAGTGTCATCTGCTTTCAGAATATCAGTGGATTTCATCCTGTTACGTTCACTGGTCGAGTGAAATGACGCTGGTGGTCTATTTGATTTTAGAAACTTATTACATTCTGTCGAAATTTGTTACAAAAGCTGTTGGTACGATTTTGAAGTATAACAACATGTATGTGTTCTTACCTTGGTATCACCTTCCACGATACAGGGGCCAACATTAATAACTTTAGCCTAGTTCTATTTTCAACACTTCAGTTCATGCAGGGGTGGGGATGAATCTATGTAAGTGATATTTTCATTTGGGATTTCAGCTTCCCTTACCATCAGTTAGATTTTAGATTTTTTTGGGTCATGATCCCAGTCATTTGCTGATTTCACGTGGAATGACACAGCACCGCGTAATTCGAACATGCACGAAAGATATGAGTAAGTCCTAAGCATTCGGGTTCAGAGAATCCCCCGTAAGGTATGAACCATGTTCCTTTTAAGAAATGCATCTTCATGATTTCAAGAGCTCTACTTTATTGAAATAATCCGAATTAAACACTTGAATGCACCACACCTGGGACATTAATTTTCTGGTGAGTCCTAACCTATATTGGAAACTGCATTCACTCCAAAACATATTATAAGTGAAACAAAGCAAGAGCAATTTCCTCTACATGCCCATTCGAATTCAACACTGTAAACAAAGAATGTATCTTGACCACCTGCAACTGGAAATTCATAACATTGAACAAGCTATCCCTATTGACACTGCACATTTTACACATGCACATTCACAAAATGCGTTAATACACATTCACGAGCCCCTTTCGGTGCCGAAGATCCGGGTCCGATTTCCACTGGGAGTTCGCAAGAATCGCATCCCACATTAAAGTGAACGTCACATACGCCTCGGTGTGCTGAAAGAAGCGCTGAACTCTGACTCAACCAACTGCTCATCCATAACTCAGTCAAGCGGCACTTACACTTTCCGCCCGATAACAAAAATTACGTAAGAACTTAGAATACTTAGCACTGACATGCACTTGTAACATTTAAACTTAAAAAGGTTAAATTTTGGCATATTATTTAGTTTCTTCCCCAGATCACTTGCTAGTGGTTATGGGCCGTTAATTGTAACTATGATGAGTACAAATAGTGTTGACGTGTGACATTAAATCTACAGTACGTAAAACACGAACCAACTTGTGGTAAGTAGCCAATAAAAAAAAGCACGAATGCTATCTAACAGTCAGGCCAGGAGCGCAGCAGGGGAGCTCATGACGTAGTGGGGAGGAGGCCCGTCCGTAGGGAGCAAGCGTGTCAGTGAAGGTGGGTATATGTATAAACGAGGTCGTTTACGATGGTTCACTATTAAGTCCAGTACCGGTTCCGGAGCTGTCGATAGATATGGGGAAGATATTAAACGCCATCCAAATTTTGTACCACGGACATGTAGGCAGAGGGCATTGGTTGACGTACCTAGCAATACCACAAGATTTACAATGTTTTCAAATACGATACTTATTGTTCAGTGTTGCGAACTAAGGACGCTACAGCATCAGAAACAGGAGCTCCCTCATGGCTATATGGTTAGCGTACGTGTCTTTCGTTCGGGAGATCCAGGTTCGATTCTCGGCGGGGCTTATGTGGTTCGGATCCTATGTCAAGTTGTAGGTCCACGTCTCTTATAGCCTTAGTGTTGTACGGAACGACTCAATCCAATCCAGGATCAGAAACATTCACAAGTGTCCAAATTTTGGAGGGCTCTACAACAGTAATAACACACGTGACACGGACAGGGCGATGCACATCCAAAGTACGTTAGTGTAGATTACTATGATGAAGATGTGAGGTATTTTGAATAAATGGGGACGAAGTGACAAGGGATTGAAAATTTCCTTTCGAAAGGTTTTCTTTTGAAAAAGTGCTTTGAGAAGTAGTACTTTCAATCACATGGATGGTTTTAAATAGACGTAAATATAATAATACCGTTTGCTGCCAATTTCGTATCTAAAACCGCTCCGGAAATACGATAAACATTGTTAAAATTTTCAACATTGCTTAAAATGATGGTCCAAACTTTAGTTAAGATACGAATATTACAACGTCACCTATTTAGTCCCCGCCAATATGAAAATCCTTAAGATGAGCCAGCCATACAAGATCAAATTCTCTTGCCCCTGCAATACAAAATAATAATATAAGATAGTTCAGTACGTCATAAGTAATAATATCGTTTATATCTGACCAAATAAGTATTAATACCGTTATATTAAGGGTGCTTACTCTGCCCCACTTCCTTACATTTTTAAAAGTATTGCAGAGACTACAATTCGTATCTAGAAAATATCAGATTGAAATATGTTCCAAATCGCGAGAAAAAAAAAAGTTTCAAAGTAGTAATGTCGTCACAGGGTTGAACGAGAAATGGACAAGAATGAAAACCATCTGAAAAACAGTGGTTCGTTTATCACGTCCTATTTTATACTTTCCACATAATTACCTGGAGGAAATGTTTTGTTTATTGGTTATTTTTGCAACACATTGAAAAAAAAAAAAAAAAAAAATGGGGATCCCTGATAAGCACCTTTAACCATTGCAAAATCAATGTATCAAATGATGGTCGCAATTGTTACACTGACGATCAGTGTGGCATTTAATTACATTCTAAGTGCTGTTTCTGTTATCACTTTACCTCATATGGATATGTGTTACCATATATATGTTAAAACATACATTCTACCACCCTACCTTTCAAAATCACGTTAGCTGCAAAAATAAACCTTTTGTTCGAAATACTTCTACAGGCCAATTATAGGCCCTACCTACTAATTGTATTTCAATGAACCTTGGCAAATATATACTGTATATACACACGTCATAGTGTATATATATAGTTATTTTTCGAGGTACTTTCCATGTAGGTACCAGATCCTGCGGCTCAGCAAGACACACACAATTAATTTTAAAGAGAAACAATTTTCAAAAATCTCGAATTTATGGATTGTAACACAAGCGTATGGTATCACTGGAAAGCCTACTTCATTCTAAAGACAATCACTAACGAACCAAGAACCTAAGACAATGGGAACGAAACTAAGCAAACCCTGGACATGTTGTATTTTCCGAAGTACCTGATCCTGGAGGCCCCGTACGAGTGTTTAAATGCAAAGCAACTTCTTCCCACGAATACATAGATCCGTAACACGTGTGTATCATTCGAAAACTGTCTTCATTATGAAGACAATGAGGTATATATGAGGCTCAAAATTATTTTACCTTAATGGCTACTAGTCGTATTTCAACACAACTTTGCAAATAAGGGGTTTACCAATAAGTCAGAACTTTAAAATCAGATACAATGAAAACTGAACGATAAATTTTTTTTTTATTATGAAAAGCAATCAATGGCATTATGTTTTGAAGACAAGGTGCTTGAAATATACTCCTCTGCCTGGTAGATGGAGTACACTTATTGCAGGAAAAGTTTTTGGGAGTGTTCACTCGAGAAATAATGTGAACTGGCCACTCAGATCACGTGATCTCTATTATTTTCTGAAGTTGTCTCGTGTTTATGAGAATGACAAGAACAATGAACGCACTGTTGACAATTTACCACACAATACGTATGTAAAAGTGGACCTTCAGAGTCCATTTCACTCACCGAGGCAGAAGAGGACATTTGAAAGACATAATAATTAATACTGTTATTTATTACTTTTCACAACAATAATCATTCGCACTAGGTAACTTGGGTAAAGATATCGTGGCCAACTGGAGAGACCAATGACTTATTCGCAACCTGTGAATAGGACAACAAGCCAAGTTGCGCTTGAATGAAGGAGAAACCAATAGTGTGGAGATTGAAAGAGTAGTCAGACAAGGTTGTAGTATGTCGCCCCAACTATTCAACAAACGGAATGAATGTTTAATGAAGGAAGCATTAAAATTGAGATTTCAAGATTGGAGGGCAGATCATTAACAGGATCAAGTATATAGATGATACGGTCATTATAAGTAAAATCGAAGGACTACAGGAGATTATGGACAAAATATTTAACACTGGGAAACTATATGGAATGGAAATCAACATCGAAAAATTGAAAGTCATGAGAACATCCCATGGTAACCGGCCCTTACAGGCCAGAGTAGAGTAAAGAGAACTTGAAGAGATCATTTCAAGTATCTGGGAAGTACTTTGACGAAAGATTTGTACTCCACCAAAGAGATCAGGTCAAGAATTGCCGTAACCATAGAAGCATTAAAAAAAAAATAATAAAAAAATCACTCAACTAACAGGCTCAATATTGGACTAAGGAAGAAATTGTTCAAGTGTTGGACTGTATGGTTGAACTTGGATAACATAGTCAAGTTAGAGAAGAAATATTTGGAGAGCTTCGAAACGTAGTGTTGGAGGAAGATGGAGATGACAAAATGGACAGAGAGGATAACAAACGAAGATGGTTTAAAGCGAATAAGAGAGAAGAAGACGCTTCTAGTCACTACCATTTATAGGAAGGTCAATTGGACTGGACACATCTTGCGAAGAAATTGTCTTCTTCACACCGCCATAGAAGGAAAGTGAGGAATAGGAAGAAGAGGAATGCAACTGATCGATGATTTGAAAAATAGAAGAAAATGTTGGAAGTTAACGTGGAAGAAATATTTCCAGTCCCAAAATCAAGAAAAAAGAAACATCATTAGACCCAGGACCTGGCAAGGGGCAGAATACTTAATAACTTGGGGCACCATTTAATATTATTCACTTTAGCTAACTTTTCTCGTGGCTACTTTGGTCCGATAAGAACCCGTTTAGGAAGGCGAGGTATGTACGTATGTATACAGTGACGGATTCAGGATATGAACAAGGGAGGGGCTAAACCATAATTTGCCGCTTTATCCAGTGTAAAACAGGATTTAAACCAATTTTATCTAGTGTATACCTGAGCGTCAAGGGGGGGGGGGGGCATAGCCCCCCTTGGATCCGCGCCTGTATAGCTATATTAAAATTCTTAAAATAATGCATTTCAACTCATCCAGTAGGACGTTTACCTTTTCCTTTCTGCAAGTGAAATTCTCTCTACCTACGCACCAGGCCAGTAACCAGCCCAAAAATGCACGGGGGATCACGACCCAACCATTTTATAGTTCATTTGGACGCCTACCGTGAAAATTTCAAGGGACAAGTAAAAATTTATGGGGGCGGCCCCCCTCGACCCCCACCCGTGGATACAGGACTGCTATGCATCACCAATTCGTCCTTCGGGTCCCAGCAATATATCATTAAACTATCCTATAATAAGTTACCAAACTTACGTTGAATTTGATCACAGTTATTTTAAAATAAGTCTTGCTAAAATAAGCGAGAAAAGTGACTTTAGAATAAATGCACGTGATACATGTATATGCGGAATAGCGTAGTCGACAAGCGACAACATATGCACAACCATTAAATTATACCAACAGGTTAATTTACAAACAGGTATCACCCTTGGTATTACAAGCACCCTTGTAAGGTCAACCTGACAACATGTAAGAACTGAAACTATCGTTTTCACCTAATAAGATCTCTTAACTCCAGAGCATGACTGCCACACATCACTATCGCAAAATCTAATGTCAAGAAAAGCAATTCCACACAAATACCTTAAGAGGAAGAGGAAACTGGCGCTAACGTATGAAGGGACATAACTGACGTAAAAATTACGAGTCCTTATCCTGTCGACGTTAATATTGCGAAATTGGCCAAATATTTAATTTACAGACATGAAAAACGACTCCCCTTTGCGCGTACACCAACCCCTTAAGCTTAGTTTAATATCCCACCTACACAGCCAAAGTAATGTATACATACAACGAAACTGTGTCGAACCACATTACACATGTTACTAATGATGAGCCAGGGGAATTGCCCCCTGAGGGAAACGTTCTTTCCCAGGTAAACTGCGTGTTACAGCATTGGGTATCGTGTAACTAAACTATCAAACTATACATGCTGTAAATATCGCTTATATGAATGTTTCGTCACCCACAGTTAGTACTGTACATGGTTCAGTTACATGTAGTGTATTCATTCGACAAAAGTGTAAATAAAGCGTGCATATACAACTATACAAATAATTTTCATTGTTGTGCATAGCTGTTTTCGTTATACACTAACTTAAAGCGTAAAGGCTATTAATTATGAAAATACTATACTATTTTTAGTGTACTATTGAATATTTATCACAATATATCCACGTATTTATAATGAGTAATAATATGAATAAGTATTAGAATGAATAATATATATAATAACAACAAGCACATGACAGCTCGAACTTTAGAAGTGTAAAATGCATTAATACCGCAACACGAAAAAAAAAAAAAAAAAAAAATCTGCCCGTTCAGTTTCGTTAACCTACTTCCTGTTATGGCTACCTACCATATACAAGCCCTGCAATTTGTTCAATGCATTCGTTTATAGGAACACTTAACTATTACATTTTCTTCATGCTAATTTGGTACTCTTGCATAAAAACGTGTTGAACACAAACGCATTAATATCTCCACTATTATAAAATTTTCACACTGCATTAACTTTGAAATTCATAGGTTGAACTTCGCGTCACATACGATATAACCCACACAGAAGTATAAATAATCTAATAACTGGAGTTTGTTCCAAAGCCATGATCTCTTAGTACGCTAAAATAATCAACGTCACATTATCCCGGAAAAAGAAAATCGAAGTCCATCTCTAATCATCTACATGAAACATCCTGCATTGACATTAGTTCCTAGTTTCGAGGTTCCTCACACAGTGGCAGCACTGTTTTCCGGTTCAACACGTTGTGTGATTTTTGCTGAAATCAACTCTCATGTGGTTCTAATAACTTCTGTATTCACCACAAGAACTTTAACATTTTATTATGAACACTTAACGCTTTCCAAACACTTTTATATACTGAAGTGAATCAATAAACACCTTTTCCCCATTCTGACCTCCCGCCATTTCCTCTTCCTCCACAATGAACTCTACAGACCAGCTGCCGCCAATGCTTTATACCAGCATTAGAAAGTAGATACAACGAAAGATCCTACTAATACTCCGCAAGAATATTTTAGATAATATATACATGATCCACAACTAAAAACAATCTCAACAAACCCACCGTTGTTTACCAACTTGTATATCGCGGTGTAAGTCAACACAACTTATTCTGCTCCTAGGCGATTCCGACGTCACTAACCCTCAAACAGTGCTAAGATGGCGACCAACTGTCACGTGACCGCAACTAGTGACGTATGCACTGTACATCAGGGAAACGAAATCATCCAATGAAACGTAAGTGTAATACCCACGTGATGCAAGAGGTAATATTACCCAATCATCTTCAATTTCACTACATGTTCAAACATCCCCTACTAGCCTTGACAATGAGTCTACTAGCACCCTTTGGTATCATACCTCGTTACCATGGTAACCCCATACTGCATAGTTCAATTAAAACATGTTTGTAAAATTTTCAAAAATTCATTCATAGTTATGTCAATGACCTCAATTGTACTCGGGTCACTAGGATGAATCATCACCCCCATGACCTCTTGACACCACCAGGGAGATTACCTATCTTCTGTTTACCAATAGCCAGTTTCTTTTGGGGGACAGTGCATCACAAAAATTACTCTTACCTTTTAGTAAGTAATAGCTGTTTCAACTTTATTTAAGAACACTTTTACTTTTTACCCCAAGTGCAATTGCCATATTTCAATTCCAAACCTAACCAGAACCAGAGAAACCTTAGAGAGCATTATTTCTTTCTGAAAACGTCTTTTCTTTGGGGTGCCGTTCACTGAGTCTTCAATTACAGTTCCGAGTCGCAGTTGATCAAATTCTGACAAGAAGGAATATTATTCAATGAATACAGTTTAGAAATATTTCATAAATTCTGATAATTGCTTTTTTGAAATCACAAGTGCTTCCAGCTTTTGCTTCACGTACGCGTTGTGCGTTCAATTAAGATGTTTCGAAGTAAATAAAACACCTTTTCCGTTAGTTGCAACCTCGCTTTTCCGTGTAAACAAATCCGCGAAAGGTGTTTCAAACAAACTATTTTTTTTTTTTTTTTAAGCAAACGTACAGTAAGACGTAAGGCACTGCACCGTGAAAATGAGTGAGTTTTCCGCAAAAGTATGCTACATTTTACAATTTTGATAAAGGAATAAATGATTCGCAAGCCCGCGGAAAATTTTTGCTTTTGATGGGCAAGAGAACAAGATACGTTATCAAAAGTAACAGCCAAAAGATGGTTCAGACCAGTGTTCGAAGTGGAAAAAAAAAAGCAGAGACGGTATGTTTTATTAAGATTTTGATTCGACATACCGCCTATCTAAATGTTAAAATACAGTGAGGGTGTGTTGCCTAAAAGATTGCATTCCTATTTACATAATGACTGAAAACCATTGGAGAGCTTCTGTTCAGTTACGGGGGGAAGGGACATGGAGAGACTTTGATCCCTCGCCAAAAACCTTCTAGAATTTTTTTTTTTTAAAAAAACATCCCCTTATTATAGAGAATACACGAAAATGCTCAAAAATCGAGTTTTTATATTAACAATTTCCTGCGGGAAAAATCCCAGATCCCCCACTCGACTAAGGGGTATTCCAAACTATACCGGAAGAATCGCTTCCACAGCAGACAACTAGTGATGAGTGCAAGAGTCTTGGTCTTGCAGTTTTTGCAAGAGTCTTGCATGCAAGACCAAGACCAAGACCAGGTATCCCGATGCAAGACCAAGACCAAGACCAAGGGGTGCAAGACCAAGACCATACCTGCAAGACCAAGACCAAAACCAAGACTCTTGCGCAAGAGTCTTGCACAAGTACCGGCACTACTTGAATTTTTTTTATATATAATGTAAAAAGGAAGAAGGAGATGGATGTTTTGGCTTCAGTAAAAATGTTGCTGGAGTGAATGTGTTCCCAGTAGTTTATGTAATCCGTGTGAGTCGATCAGTATGTCGTTTTCTGAATCGGTTGTTCGCGTTTTCTGTAGAGATTACTCGTTTTCAAGCCATACAGGTGTCATCCCTCACCACGTGAGCTTTTTTGGTGGACAAACACCGTGTGCGTTGGTTTTCTAGGTATTTTTTCGTTTCCTCCTACTTTCTTCATTCCACCATTTCATTCATTCCTCATCATCACTGTCTCCCTTAGCCTTCGTGCACAATTTTGGGACGTTAAACTAGATACTTCATTCCATTTCAAATTATATTAGTGGTGTTCTTTTTCCAAAACTAAAGAGATATGTAGTATTGAACATCGGTAATACCGTACACCATAGGTGTCGACTACATGGGTATGGCCTTGGCTCCGAGAATCAAGCATCCGTTGGAAATTTTCAATGTGTGCTCTTAAAACTAATATCGAATAACATTTTCATGACATTGACAAAAACTTAGTGCATGTGACAGCAAGTTTGATTTGATGGGCGGATGCTTATATATTTAATAATTGTTTATTAATATAACTTTTAGCCTCCTTAGGTATACGACACATCGAAGATTGAACGATATAACATTATACTACAACAATATACTACAACAATAAATTGAAAGTGACTATTTTTGTGACTCTTAATCTCTTGAACCAGCCGACCGATCTCGATCAAATTTTCAACATAGATGAGGTTTGGGCCTGGGAGTGTTTTCGTTATTTCACTTTGACGGTAAAACTTACGGGAGGGGAAAGAGGGAGTTATAAAGTAATAAATAAAACTTAATAACTCTTGAACCAAACGACCAATCTCGGTCAAATTTTTAACATAGATGAGGTTCAAGCCTGGAATGTTATCTGTCAGTTCTCTTCGGAGCAATGTAGGGGAGGAGGAGAAGGGAGAGATGTGCAAAAGTCAATATAAATAAAAATAACAATGACACAGTTTGTGACTTAATAACTCTTAAACAGATCTTAATCAAACTTTTAAAATGTATGAGGTTCGGTCCTGGGAAGTTTTTTTTTAGAGTTTGTTTCACTTTGATAGTAGAACCTAGGGGAGAAGGAAGGGAGGGATATATATATATATATATATAATAAATAAAACTTAATAACTTTTGAAACACCCGACCGATCTTAATCAAATTTTCAACATAGATGAATTTCAGGTCTGGAGCAATTTTTATCAGTTTTCTTTGACGGTACAACGTAGGGGAGGTGTGTGTGTGTGTGTGTGTGTTTGTGTAAAAAAAATATATAAGTGCTGTCTTTGTGACTTCATCATTCTTGAACCAGCCAATCGATCTCAATCAAATTTTCAACATAGATGAGGTTCTGACTTGGGGTGTTTTTTTTTTTTTTTTTTTTTTTATCAAATCACTTTGACGGTAGAACTTAGGGTAGGAGGTGGGGATGGAAAATGTACAAAAATAAATAAAATTTAATAACTCTTGAACCACCTGACCGAACTCGATCTCATTTTCAACATAGATGAGGATCGAACCTGAGATGCTTTCTGGCATATCACTTTGACGGTGCAGTTTAGGGGAGGGGGAATGAAAGATATTTAAAAATGATCGAAGATCACCGATATTTAAATGGAGTCTATAGTTTTAGGGGTCGCTGAGATAAGCAGTGACAATTCCGATGCTATTTAAATCCAAGTTCAGGCCCGTAGCTTGGCGGAGGGAAGAGAAGATGTATAAAAACGATCGAAAATGACAAATGTTATTGTCGAAGCCATAGTTTTCCAGTTCGCTGAGTTGAATACTGACACTTCCGATACAGTTTACGACCAAATTCAGCCTCGTAGCTTGGGAGAGAGAGATACATAATAATGATCAAAAATGACCAAATATTGGTGTCGAATCCATTGTTTTCGGCGTCGCTAAGGTGAACAGTGATACTTCCGATCCCGTTTAAATGCAAATTCAGCACCGCAACTTGAGGGAGGAACAAGATATATAAAATTATCAAAAATTATCATTATCAATGTCGAACTCATGGTTTTCGAGGTCACTGAGATGAACAATGACACTTCCGATGCTGTACCTCGCAACATAGGGATGAATGAGATATATGTTTATTAAATATGACCGATATTAGTGCCGAATTCTTAGTTTTGGGGGTCTCTGAGATGAACAGTGACACTTCTGATGCCATTTAAATTCAAATTCAGCCCCGCAACTTAGGGAGGAGGAGGGAAATATAAAATAAATCGAAAATGACCGATATCACAGAGCGCTTTACTAATAGTAAAAAGTGACTGACTAACGAAATATATTATTTTTTTAAAGTTTAACCCAAGGAAGTGGGTAATTGATGCTAGTAATCCATATTCACAAGTGGGACTTCAAATAACTTGGAGTTTGATGCCGTTATTTGGTATTTCCAATACAAGTCAAAAGTAGTAATTGCATGACTTGGCCGAAGTTTGGACTTTGACCCCGACCTTTGTGACGTCATAGGTCAAAGGTCAATGACCTTGGCCCGGGGTCAATGACCTAGGGGTACCTAGGACCACCCCCTCTAAATTTTGGCAGGGGTACCTTGGCCCACCCCCTAAATTTTGGCAGGGGTACATAGGACCACCCCCCTTAAATTTTGGAAATTGCCAAATTTAAAAATTTGGTATGGTAGCCTAGGACCATAGTATGTACCTCTATCAGTATTGGGTGTCTATGTCGTTCCCTTTTATGGGTAAAAAATTGCCAAAAATTTAAATTTCGGGGGTTTTTGACCTAATTTATCCCCTTGGATGAGGTGTTATTACCCTATATAGTTATATGGGCGTATACAGGGGTCCATTCCCTTTCATAAGACATGGGTATATTAATGCACCCCTTGAAAAATTTGGGAGGGGTACCATGGCCCACCCCTTCAATTTTGGAAATTGCCCAATTTCAACATTGGGTATTATAGTACCGGACCCTAATATGTATCATGATAAATTTGGGTGGTCCACCTCGTTCCCTTCTAGGGGTACAAAATTGCCAAAACTATAAACGTAAGCAATACGTTGTACCACGTGTTTGGTTTTCGATCTAATTTATCTCCTTGGATGAGGTCCTATTACCTTATATGATTATATGGTCATGTATAGGGGTCCATTACCTATCATAAGACATAGGTACATTTGTGCACCCCGGTAGGGGCACCTTGGCCCACCCCTTTAATTTTGGAAATTGCCCAATTTAAACATTTGGTATTATAGTATAGAACACTAATATAGATCACTATAAATTTGGGTGGTCCACCTCGTTCCCTTTTAGGGGTACAAAATTGCCAAAATTTTAGTACAACCACGTGTTTGGTATTTGGTACATTTTATCCCCCTTTGATGAGGTTCTATTACCTTATATGATTATATGGTCATGTATAGGGGTTCATTATCTATCATAAGACATAGGTACATTGGTGCACCCGGGAGGGGTACCTTGACCCACCCCTTAAATTTTGGAAATTGCCCAATTTAAACATTTGGTATTATAGTACAGGTCCTCAATATGTATCATGATAAATTTGGATGGTCTACATCGTTCCCTTTTAGGGGTACAAAAATTGCCAAAATATAAACGTTGTACCACGTGTTTGTTTTTTTTTGGTCCATTTTATCCCCTTTGATGAGATCCTATGATTACAAGGGGTCCATATCCTATCATAAGACATGGGCACCCTTCTTAAATTTTGGCAATGGGGGTCCACTGAAATTGTCCAATTGAAGCATAGTACAGGACCTCAATATGTTTCGGTGGTCCTATTTTCAAATTTTTAAGTACAACCACGTGTTCGGTTACTGACTCAATGTATCCTATTTGATAAGGTATGGACGGTATCTCCTTTCAATTTGATAGTACCCTTCGGGTGTAGTACGGTCACGTGATCAATGATTTGGTTTTGATGCGCGACGAGGTCCCTGGTCAATGTTCTCTAGGAATTAGGTGGAAACTTTGTCCAGGGTTCTCGTCTTATATCGCACAGTTCTTTAGGAGAATCTGATAACGTTGTATATGGAATGGACAATAAAAACACATAAATAAGTATAAATTGTATTTTATTCATTTTTCTGGTTTCTTCTTTTTCTTTCTTATTGACAATGTTTGTATATTGAGCTGGGTTTCTTCATTAGACCGCCTCCTCTTCTTGATTGCGATGATTTGTTTCCATGTTTTGCAGCATAGCACCCGTTTGCAAAGCTTCGTATTGTGAATTCTGTAAAAAAGAACGAGGAAAAAGATGATTAGTATAGAAATAGATGATGATTAAACAAATACACTTACAATGATAAATATGATAAAATTACCTGGAAGGTATATTGCAGCAGTCTACGATCATTAACCGTGGGTACTGTTGTGAACAAATATTGAATTTCACGCAGAGATTTTCCTTGGGCTTTACAGCACAAATAAAAATAAGCATAATAGCCACATACGGATGAACCAAGACTTTGCATTTGGCTATTATTATATTTATAGTACATACAATGAAGTTTTAAGAATGCAACATGTTGTGGTACATAAGGAGGAAGGCCATAGCTGTCAAAATATTCTCCAACACCGCGATGATCAATATAAATTGCAATCCAATGACTTCCTAGTTTTGTGGATGGATCTGTATTTACAATCATTGCCAGAGGAAGAGAAATCCGTGAGGGTAACTCATCGCTTGCAAATACCCCGGTAAAATGATTTCTGAATAATGGACTACCGTGTAAAGCACTAGCTAATTGTAATGTATTCAACATCGTGAATGGAAATGATACATAACGTATACGTACCATGTAATTTAAAAGTCCAGGATAATGTTGCGCTGGTGGTCGATCTCTAGGAGTGAGGAAAACTCTCCATACACAATACAGTTTGCAGGTGCTGCTAATTTCTCTTGGAAATGAACTTCCAATCGGATGGCGCCATGTCGTTGTAAATTCCAATAGTGACAATCTCCAGCAGAAGAATCGGGAGTTAGGTCAAATACAAACAGTGTATATCCATTCTTGTAGTCGGCTCTTGAAATTGTATTTCCAGTATTGGTAAAATGTATGCCAGAGCCTGAGAACAATGTGTGGTACGATGAAATGTAGAGATTTTCTTCAAAGTTGGGTTGCAATGGTTTTGAAGGTACAGCTTTTCCATCCACGTACAATGTAAAGAAATTAATGTTTAGATGTTGAAATTCAAATGGATTGGTGGTAATAGTTCCACTGGATGCTTCATTCGATGTAAATCCTACAATAATACGATTTGGCAATGTTCCCATAAACAGGTTATCAATAGTTTTGGATTGTATATCCTTCGGGATGGTAAATGATTTCATTTGAACCCTTGTCAGAGGATACTTTGCCGGTGTAGATTGTAAAATTTTATTGTGTGCCAATTTAACACTAGGGCTGATGCTGACTTTTTTCACCTGCAACGATGCATCTAGAATATTGATTTTTGCATTGACACCACTTTCACCGGCCATGAGACAAAAGTTTGGTTTTGCAGGAATAAGTTTCACACGTAATTCCACTCCATGAATTAAAAATTTATCTTGATTAAAAATATCACAATGAAGATGTCCAATCATATCGAATTTCATACTTTGTTTTGTCAGTTCATAGCGTTGTTGAAATCCTTTGTTCTCACTTGTGGTTGCGTTCATATGACCAGCCGTATCTTGATACCACATTGCTGTTTGTAAATGTGTATTTTTAGCTCCATCACTATAATTGAGCAGTTTTTCCAGGTACGAACGATATGGATGATTATGTGACGGAAATGAAATCAGTTTATTGTTCAAGTAGATTTGTACTTCACTAAACATAGCATTTAGAAAATCATTGACAGGTGCAATTGCTTTATCCGTATTGATGAAGGGGGAACCATCTGGTTTCACAATTTGTGCTTGGATGTACAATAAGGTTTGTGGCAAATCAATGTATTCATCACTGCTACCACTTACTACAAATTCTATTGGTGAATTTTCAGCTATTGAACTAATTGGTTTGTAGCCTATAATACGATTGTCCAGAACACTGGTTTGCGTGGGCAACGTTGAAAAAATGTCCAATTCACTTTTTACACATTCACAGGATTGATGATGTAAGAAAGCCATCGTTGAATTAATCAAAAATATCTGGTGACGATGCCAATGATCTCTTCTTCTTCTTATGTGATAATTTACGTCTCTTTGTAGGATTGATGGTGTTGTTGATCGTTGGAAGGTCAACCTCAAACTGAGAGCAGTCATCCCATTTTCGTTTATGATATCCACTTCCCAGCATAGTTTTCAACTTATTTTTAGCTTTTTCTTGTAAATTTGATTTTGCCTCTTGCATCCGTTGATGAAACGATTCTTCCAGCGGTTGATTCGAGATCACAACGTCATTAATCATATTGGCACCTGATTTTAATAATTCTTTTCCCACAGTTTTAGCTCCTTGCTTCACAAGTGGTAACACTGAACGAAATAAGCCACCAAGGAAACTTCCAATGCCATGTCCTGCTTGATAGGGACTTCCCACATAGACGTTGCCGATACCAGACAACGCTTGTTTTTGGTAGTATTGCAAATACGGATCAGTCATGACGACGACGACGGAAATGTAGTTTTGTACACACCGTTCCAAAGGTGAATGGCATACGATGACCTGTGCTATCCCTTATATCGATTTGTATTTGCTCAAAATTCATTTTTTCCACCGGAACATAATGTGCAGGATTAAAGATTTGCACTGCATGACTTCCAAAAGTATGATTCACAGGATCCATGTTGACAATTCGTAGCAAGGGTACCATTGTATCTCCAACAATGACAGATTCAATAATGTCACAATAGACGTACATTTGTGATGGTAAGCCTAATCGTACATCCGGTGTATATTGTCCCTTTTCCATATCTTTTAAATCACTTTTTGGTTCAAATCCAAGCATTAAACTAACACTTGGTGACAATTGTACAGAAGTATGGATTTCCTTTTTGGGATGTCTTATGAGGCATATATTATTAGTTGCGTCATGAGATATAAATAAATTGGTTTCTTTATGATGTATATTAATTGCATGAATAAGATCCCGTATATTGTTATAATAGCGAACAGGGATCGTTACAACCTTCCACGGTTCTTGATCATTACTACTTGATGATTTGTAATATATTTTATTGTTTTCACTGTTAATGTTCAGCAAAGAATGTGGATAATGAATCTCTACAATTGCCACATCCCATTTCTGGCGAAACTCTACACGTCGTTGTAATTTCGTAATATATGAAGTCAATGTATTTTCTGGAAAATAATCCATGGAACTATTACTGGGAAGTGTAACGTAAAAATCTTGATCAGGTTCCATTCTTCTTCTTCTTCTTCAATGAAATTGCAGGGATCCACGAATTGAATGAGGAAGGATATCCTTTCCACTGGACGAGATACTCCTTTCTGCGACCTTTTGTTCTTGTACGTAATATTTTATCGATGAGGAACGTCGAAGGGAGCGGTACTGGTTGTAATTCTTCTCTGTAGAAAACACCATCAATGAGTTGATGATTTAAATCCTCTAGTCGATACACTGGTGGGTTTCTTGGTACAATGGCTTTTACTTTGAATATTTCCCAAGTCCAGTTCTCGAGGTAACCCTTGTCAAAGATACGTTTTGTTTTACTTATACGAACAGTATCACCAACAGATAAATCCGTATCTTGTTTTGAACGTTGTAGCTTTTTGTCGTATAAGTTATGCCACACCTCCAGTAAATTGTCCTGAGAAACGTTTGCAGGTGCCATTTTAATACTGGAATGCCGACTTTCATTGTATGCTTTTACAAGTAAAGGCAATACTTTGATGTAATTGTATGTTTGATATTTGGTAAAGTATTTCCACATACGATGTTTCAATGTCTGATTAAATCTTTCTGCGATGCTGGCTTTAATATCTGGATCCTTTGTTGTAACATGTTGCACGTTGTGTTTCCTGAAAAACTTTTGTACTGTCTTGTTGGTAAATTCAGTTCCTTGATCACTACGTAGTACAATTGGTTTCCTGTCCTGGAAAATCATTTCAAATGCATTCACTATATCCTCGGCACTTTTTGATTTTAGTGGTACAGCCCACCCGTACCGACTAAACACATCAATCACTGTAAGAATATAGCGGTAATTGTCATTATAGTTTTGAAGTGATTGTAAATCATTTAAATCACATTCCCATTGATCATCAATATTGTTGACAAGATAAAAATCTCTACGGAAACGACGACGTACAGGACGATGTAACGTGTAGGTAGGTTGTTTGTTTAACCAAAGTTTTATTTTGGCTAGAGGTATAGATTTTCCTGTGGCTTGCCATAATTTCTTTGCAGTAGAAAATGATGCAGGATGTGCTGGATTGTAATAAATGGATTTCAACTTTTTGTTCATGGTTTGTACGTTGACCATTGTGGAATGATACGTTTTCTTTTTGGTCGGACTTCTAAAACATCATCATCATCATCTTCTTCTTCTTCTTCTTCTCCGGAAGAAAATAATTCAGGTGCCGGTTTTGGTGGTGCAGATCCTTCAGATGCTGTTGTACTATTATGCTTGACAATATAGTTTAATCTTCGTGGATTACCAATCAATTCTTGAGGTGTGTTTGACGATGCAAGGTAGTTGCAAAACAATTCCCAGCCTTGAGGATTAGAATGTTTCCTCGGTCGAGTCACATCGCACATTAAATCTACAATATTGGATCCATGTAGTTTATTATCGTTGATGTACACTGTTCCTTTATGATCCCACGTAATTGCGTCATCTTGTTTTAAACGACGGAATAGTAGTTCGGCTTTCTTACGATACATTTGTGGTATTGCGGCTAAAATTTCTTGTTTCGTGCTATCGTCAACATTCGGGACGTCACCATCAGGTTTCATTGATGTAATTGTAAGTGGTATTGGTTCTTCTTGTTTACGTATCACATAAAGATATTTCTGTAATATTCTATTGTACTGATTCCATTTTTCTTCATCACTTGGATACGATGTATTCAATATGGATTGCATTTCACGATCGAGATTAGATTCTCGATTTTCACTCACACGGGATGATGATGCATGCATTCGTTGAAGCATTTCTGGTGGCACTAAAACCATCTTTTTGCTATGTTCCATGATGTTTATTGTTTAAACAAAATACTGGATAACACACTTCCTACAATAGGTGCAAGTAATGCAGGTAAGAATCCTCCTTGTTGTACGGCTAAATGTTTCTTCTTTTTATCCAATGATTTTGTATTGTCTACGAGATAGCGGAGCGTGTTCTTGTAACGCTTTAATCTTGACTTCTGCGCACTTGTCAGTGGAACATTGCCTTTTAAGACATTATAACAACATTCACAAATACTATGAATTAATGAAGCGTCTGCATTGGCAATAATAGCTTTACGCAATCTTGGTTTAGCTTTGTGCAGAGCACGTAGCAGATCAGCGTGTTTCACTGTAGGAGACATCGTGACAGACTAAGTAATTCTTTTCACATGCACAATAATTTAAACATGTTTTGTTGGTACGTAAACATAATGATGCAAATCGTCGGGAAAAATATTTGTACGAAATCGCATTTCATCGGGTGTATCTTGTTTAAGATCCATCAGTAAATAACCATGTGGATTTCTTGTTGCGTCTGCATAACTTTCTTGTAGAAACAGTGGATGCTCAGGCATGATTTGATAACTCATATGCTTGATTTGTGACTTGTCACGTGGATTTTTAAACAACACCAAATATGAACAATTTAAACTCATATTTCTATTTGCTTTACTTTGATGAAATACATTTTGTGTTATAAAAATCACACTAATATTTCGATGATGTGATCCTTTTGTGAACATATCAACAATATCACTATTCACTTCTCGCATATGGTCATCAATAATAATCAAATGTGGTCCATCTTGAGGCTGAAAATCTTTCATTCGTGGAAGTCCTTCGTGAAATTCTACTGGAACTGGCATTGTTGCATACACGTCTTGCCATTCTGCATAATACCAATATATCTTACGAAATTTTGCATTGATCATGGTTGGGAGATGTGACAGTAATCGCTTCACAAAATACGTTTTTCCACACCCACTAGGCCCTGCGAGAATACAGGTAAATGGATGTTTCCACTGTGTATCCATGATGAACACTAACACCTTGTTTCAAAAATGATGCGTATTTAAAGCGAGTACACATTTTCTTTTTGTTTTAGATTGTAAACTCTTGCACTCACTGGTGTGAAAAGGAAAGAAACAGTTCATCTGTTTATCGAATAGTTGAAAACCGTTTATTTGTTAATCGAATAGTTGAAAACCGTTTATTTGTTAATCGAATAGTTAAAAACCGGATAAAGTTTAACGGTTAACCGTGAAAGCTGACCACTGTTTGATTTAAATTCTAATTGAAAATTTTTCGTTTGAAATTTGTTTTGAAATTTTTGTTTCAAAAATTTTGTTTGAAATTTTTTTTTGTTTCAAAATTTTTGTTTCAAATTTTGTTTAAAAATTTTTTCGTTTGAAATTTTTTTTTGTTTGTAAATTTATTGTTTCAAAATTTTTTGTTTGAAAATTTTTCGTTTCAAATTTTTTTGTTGAAAATTTTTCGTTTCAAAATTTTTGTTTCAAATGTTTTCGTTTCAAAATTTTTAGTTTCAAATATTTGTTTTGAAAAATTTTTTAGTTTCAAGATTTTTGTTTAAAAGTTTTCGTTTTCAATTTTTTGTTTTGATTTTTTTTTTTAGTTTGAAAAGTTGAAAAAAAAAAGTTTTAAATGCCAAGAATCTTGTTCAAAGTTTCCGCCTAATTCCTAGAGAACATTGACCAGGGACCTCGTCGCGCATCAAAACCAAATCATTGATCACGTGACCGTACTACACCCGAAGGGTACTATCAAATTGAAAGGAGATACCGTCCATACCTTATCAAATAGGATACATTGAGTCAGTAACCGAACACGTGGTTGTACTTAAAAATTTGAAAATAGGACCACCGAAACATATTGAGGTCCTGTACTATGCTTCAATTGGACAATTTCAGTGGACCCCCATTGCCAAAATTTAAGAAGGGTGCCCATGTCTTATGATAGGATATGGACCCCTTGTAATCATAGGATCTCATCAAAGGGGATAAAATGGACCAAAAAAAAAACAAACACGTGGTACAACGTTTATATTTTGGCAATTTTTGTACCCCTAAAAGGGAACGATGTAGACCATCCAAATTTATCATGATACATATTGAGGACCTGTACTATAATACCAAATGTTTAAATTGGGCAATTTCCAAAATTTAAGGGGTGGGTCAAGGTACCCCTCCCGGGTGCACCAATGTACCTATGTCTTATGATAGATAATGAACCCCTATACATGACCATATAATCATATAAGGTAATAGAACCTCATCAAAGGGGGATAAAATGTACCAAATACCAAACACGTGGTTGTACTAAATTTTTGGCAATTTTGTACCCCTAAAAGGGAACGAGGTGGACCACCCAAATTTATAGTGATCTATATTAGTGTTCTATACTATAATACCAAATGTTTAAATTGGGCAATTTCCAAAATTAAAGGGGTGGGCCAAGGTGCCCCTACCGGGGTGCACAAATGTACCTATGTCTTATGATAGGTAATGGACCCCTATACATGACCATATAATCATATAAGGTAATAGGACCTCATCCAAGGAGATAAATTAGATCGAAAACCAAACACGTGGTACAACGTATTGCTTACGTTTATAGTTTTGGCAATTTTGTACCCCTAGAAGGGAACGAGGTGGACCACCCAAATTTATCATGATACATATTAGGGTCCGGTACTATAATACCCAATGTTGAAATTGGGCAATTTCCAAAATTGAAGGGGTGGGCCATGGTACCCCTCCCAAATTTTTCAAGGGGTGCATTAATATACCCATGTCTTATGAAAGGGAATGGACCCCTGTATACGCCCATATAACTATATAGGGTAATAACACCTCATCCAAGGGGATAAATTAGGTCAAAAACCCCCGAAATTTAAATTTTTGGCAATTTTTTACCCATAAAAGGGAACGACATAGACACCCAATACTGATAGAGGTACATACTATGGTCCTAGGCTACCATACCAAATTTTTAAATTTGGCAATTTCCAAAATTTAAGGGGGGTGGTCCTATGTACCCCTGCCAAAATTTAGGGGGTGGGCCAAGGTACCCCTGCCAAAATTTAGAGGGGGTGGTCCTAGGTACCCCTAGGTCATTGACCCCGGGCCAAGGTCATTGACCTTTGACCTATGATGTCACAAAGGTCGGGGTCAAAGTCCAAACTTCGGCCAAGTCATGCAATTACTACTTCAAAATATTTATATAGATTGAATTTACACAAAAGACATAGACAGTTGAATCGTTTTCAGTTTTCACTCAAATTATTCTAAAATATTAAGAGGTTTGATTATAATAATTATTATTTGGTCTAGGAATTAATTCGTGCGGGTGGACAAGAGATGGCGCAACGAACGGAGCCTCCCACAGTTCCTTGTATCCACACATGTGTTGCAAACCCCTGTCATCGCGTATCGTTCGTAGTATAGGGCAGTGGATTAAAGCGTCAACAACACCAGTTTGTAGTTAAGTGAACATGGCGCAATTTGTGCCTGATAAAGTGTTTTTGCGGGGTGTCCTGCTGCATTACTTTAACATGCAGAAAAGTGCGACTGAAAGTCATCGTATTTTGGTGGAAGTGTATGGTGACCATGCTCTAGCTGAGCGAACGTGTCAGAAGTGGTTTGCACGGTTTAGAAGTGGTGATTTCGGGTTGGCAGACCAAGAGCAAGCTGGACAGGCAAAAATATTTCAAGACGAAGAATTGACAGCATTGCTCGAGCAGGATTCGTGTCAAACGCAGGAACAACTTGCAGCAGCATTAGGCGTTGATAAAAAAAAAGTCTCCAAACGCTTGAAAGCCATGGGAAAAAATGAAATGAAATGAAATCTTTGAGTTTTACGTCCCACGATTATGCCGGTCAGGCTAAAGGAGACGGTGATGATGAGTGATGAATGAAATTGTGGAATGAAGAAAGAGGGAGGAAACGGGAGAACCCCGAGAAAACCCACGCACACGGTGTTTGTCCACCACAAAGTTCACTTGGCGGGGGCTGGGATCGAACCCGGGACGCCAAGCACCAGAGGTGAACGCTCTACCACTGAGCCACCGCGGTTCATCTACCATTACCCTTGACACGGTGCGTAAAGCATTTACCCATGTCTCTTCAAGATAGTAGATTTTCCTACTCTCTGCTCTGTACTTCTTAATTAAACGGAGATATATTCTCCTCCATAATACTATGCCATCCCTATCAACGACAACAGACCTTTTATTGCGCGATATATACTTGAATTTCATTATTTTCAAGTCTATGGAGAGTTGTGTAAGAAGAGCAGGGCAGTTCATCATTGGTATTTACAGCTACCAGAATTTTATTTAACGTTGACAATTCATTATGAAAAAAGAACTGATGTACACCCAGCCACAAAAGTAATTCCCTCCCCTAAGTGCTCTAATTCCATTACTTGGGTGGGGCCGCGGTGGCTCAGTGGTAGAGCGTTCACCTCTGGTGCTTGGGGTCCCGGGTTCGATCCCAGCCCCCGCCAAGTGAACTTTGTGGTGGACAAACACCGTGTGCGTGGGTTTCCTCGAGGATCTCCCGTTTCCTCCCACATTCTTCATTCCACCATTTCATTCATTACTCATCATCACCGTCTCCTTTAGCCTAACCGGCATAACCGTGGGACGTAAAACTCAAAGATTTCCTTTCCTTTTCCATTACTTGGGGTCCAGGTTATTTGCAGTTGTTATAATTCCTAGACAGATGCAACCCTACTTACACGTAACTATTCTCGGCACTGACAGCAGTTGGTAGCACTGATTCAAGTCTGTATGGAAGTAAAATTGTGAGCAGATGACGTACGAAACATTTCTCCATTCTGAGATCAATCTCTCTGGTTCAGAGCGTGTTGTCCAATGAACATCATATGTTAATTTCAATATTGTTGTGTATGTAGTGTATTTTTCATTATATACTGTATATTCAAAGATATAAAAACACTGGTCACATATGAATCAGAAAATGCTTGAAAGTAGCTGAAAATATCAAATCTAGAACAACTACTGGAAATAACTTTGTAAATAATTGCTTCCATTGAGAGACCTTCTCCAATTCTCCTCATTCCAACATCTTTTTCTTTCTGGAGGAGAGATCTTGCATGTCAAACTAAGTATGCACTGAAATTGAAATTGAAACAGAAACACTTGAAAAAGTTTCAGTCTCACCGGGATTCGAACTCGGGTCCACAAAATAGAACTTCAATGCTCTAACCACTCAGCCACCGCGCCATTTAAACTTCCATAAAAACTAATACGTAGTTAAAGTCGTTTCATGGTAAAATATAAACAAGATACTCAAACATAACAGAAACGAACAAGAAAATATAAGCAATTTATGTGAGTGTCTTAATGACTTACTCGAGATTTCCGTGTTTAACTCAAAAACAAGTTATATAGACGTTGCTCAATGAGGAAAATATCACGAAACGTTCTTCAAGTTGAGACTACGCCATCGGCAGAGCCATAGCTATGGGGGCACCTACTCCCCCCTCCCCCAGAGAAGCTCCCCGCTGTTCGAGGGGCCCCATTTTCAGACAAAATTTTCTTATTCCATATACGATGGGAACATGAAATTAGAAATGAAGCATCAAATAGGGTCGCTACATTACATAAACAAAACAGCACATAAAAAGTAAGTAGAACAAAAATGAGTCGTGCACCCATTTCAGTAAAAAAATGCCTACTATTAGCGGCTCTAGAAATAATATTTATTCGTATGGCTTTGAGATTTATCAATATTGTCTCCTTAATAATTTTGTCATGTACGGAATGGGCCCAGGTACTAACTAACGGAACCGTAGACCTTCCCGTGCGGAGGGCCCACTGGCTCTGGGCCCCCCATAAAGATTAAGAGAGAATTGGAAAGAGGGGTGGATTAGAAGAACAACTTTTCCTATGGAGCCCAAATAAGCTTATTAATGCTTGTACCCCCAGAAAAAATCTAAGTTACGGCGCTGGTTATCGGTTGCAGGGATTGTCCCGGTTTATTTACATTTCGTCTTTACCACAACTTCTAATTTCCAAAGAAGAAAAGACGACAAAATTATTTTCACATTCTTTAAGTTGTATCAACACGTGTAGAAATAGACAGTTCTATGTTTATGTTCCATAACTACTAGTTTATTTTCTTATGTTCATATGAGGAATTTGTGCAAATTGAGGCTACATGATCATGATCATCAGGCGCAAACCACTAGGGATTCGAATTCCTCTGAAGAGCAAGGTCGGAATTTTAATTATCCTCAGTATTTGTGTTCGTGTTCCTGTAGTGTTTGGAATACGTCGAAAGGACATGAGATGCCAAGGGTGAACAATACTCCGCTTGGGGCGATTTGTTTAAAAAAAATGTGAAAGCAGGAAACTCTCATTGCAGCTACCTGGGTTCAAATCCCGCCATAGCATTTTTTAATTTTTCTGAATGGGAAGATAATGTTTATGTAATTGCTGTTGTAATTATGTCATTGCTTTATTATTATTATTATTATTATTATTATTATTATTATTATTATTATTATTATTATTATTATTATTATTATTATTACCACAGAAGGAAAGAAAAATTAACATAATCGAAGGTATTCATAGGAACAGAAAAGATAAAGAGTATGTCAGATGTTTCTTATTTTTACACATGAACGCAATAATATTATTACGTTTATGGATTTACAGATAGAATTATCATTTTATGACAACAAGAAATGGAATATAAAGATTTGTTAGCTGATAACAGTAATGCATTTTGTTTCGCCCTTCTTCTAAGTAGAAAGGTGAGTTGAGTTCTGAAATAGGACCATTCCCATGACTAGCGTTGTAAGTTCGACCACAATTTGCAGTTTGCGCACAGCTGCGAACAATTCCTTGGAACTCATTTTTGGCCTATACTACAGCAGTAAGCACGTGTTTAGCCCTTATGTATTCATCAATTCTTCTCTAAACACGTTACTTGCCAGACGGTTACGAATGAAGTTGATACGGATGACGTAATTTTGTGTTGTTGGCATTTCACCTGTGAAGGAGGTCGTCTCAACTCTTAGACAAGGTGACCAGAACTTTTGCTGTCAAAAACGGGACACCTACGAATCGGCGACGGGGGGGCGGGGGGGGTGACTTCGATATTGCATGTTGGGACTCAGCAGTGTTTTCAATTTTAAAAATACCCAGGTAAGAATGATAACACAGCGTTTCTAACTTAAGTACTATCCAACAATACTTTTAACTACTTCAACACTCAGAATTCCCACTCAATTCCCACTTAAACCACAGAACACTCAATTTTCATTTGAATATTCAGTAGTTCTGGGCACGGCTGAACCTTCCCAATGAGTGTTGGTACGGAAGAGTGTAGAATTAGCATTGACCATTTATATTTTGAATAATAATTACGGAACACCTGGGTCATGTTTGCTTAAAAACGGGACATTTAGGCGTCCCGTTCGAGAATCAGAAAAAACGGGACAACGGTTGAAAATAAAGAACTGTCCCGGCTAAAACGGGACGTCTGGTCACCTTGCTCTTAGACCCAGAGAAATTGAATATTTTTCATGTTAGTATACGTCAGAGGTGTCAGTTTTGTAGATTGTAAAAATTTACTGAACAGTCACACCCGGAATCGAACTCGCGCCCCCAACATTACGAAACTAATGCTTAAGCTATTACTCTAAACATCATTGGTCTGGGAGAAGGAAAGAAATGGAGCTGTAGTGAATTCAGTAATTACACACTTTTACGATTCCAGTGTAATAATGCTGAAACTTTCTGATTTCAGTCGTGATAAAATAGTAAAGTATTATGCAGAAAGAATAGTCCAGAGAAGTCAACTTTAAATTGACAACTCATATGTACGGAGGCGCTGCCATATGCTCTCGCCTTGGGCCCTGATTTTTCACGGCACGGCATTGGACAGATACTTATATTGAATGAAATCTGGTGTTTCAGGGCACTGGCTTTTTTTAAAACGTAATTAATTTAACGAACCTTACTCTCTTATGATCATCAAAACCTTTAGGGTACTTCCCGTAGATATAGAAGGGTGAAATGTAGTATCGAGGCTTCGTGTAGCATGCAAGTAAACAAATTAAAGGCAGCAGGATGATATTTCCCTCCGCTAAGTCCCCTTCAATGTAGTGTGTTGTTTATTCAACAAAAACACGTGAAATCCAATCAGAAAATTCATAAAATATAAAATATGTAGCCAAGTCTCGACTTTGCAATAATAATAATAATAATAATAATAATAATAATAATAATAATAATAATAATAATAATAATAATAATAATAATAATAATAATAATAAAGGAATAACAGAATTACAATATCAATTACGTAAACAATACCTTCCAACCAAGAAAAATAATAAATGCCACACCGGAATTCGAACCCGGGTGATTGTAATGGCAGTTCTCTGCTCTCACACTTTGCCATCAATTCCTCAGACAAAGACAAGAAAATAAACTAGTAGTTATGTTAGATAATCATAGCACACACTATTTCTAGACGTGTTGATATAATTCAAAGAATGTGAAAATAATTTCTATCGTCTTTTCTTCTTTGGAAACTTGAGGGTAAAGAAGAATTGTAGGGATGGGCACCAGCGAGTTCGAGTGAGTTTTCACTCAAACTCGACTCGACTCAAAATGACATCTTTGAGCTCGACTCGAGATCTCAACTCCAAAAATTTCCTCCAACCTGACTTGAATTTGACTCGAGTTTCGATTCGAGTCGAGTCAAAACGAAGAAAGTCGATACAAATGCTGTAGTAGGTGAAACAAAATGCATGACTGTCATCAGCTAACAAATCTTTATATTCCATTTCTTGTCATAAAATGATAATTCTATCTGTAAATCCGTAAACGTAATAATATTATTGCGTTCATGTATAAACCTAAGAAATATCTGACATACTCTATATCTTTTCTGTTCCTATGAATACCTTCGACTATGTTACTTTTTCATTTCTTCTGTGGTAATAATAATAATAATAATAATAATAATAATAATAATAATAATAATAATAATAATAATAGTAATAATAATAATAATAATAATAATAATAATAATAATAATAATAATAATAATAATAATAAAGGAATAACATAATTACAGCACCAATTACATAAACATTATCTTCCCATTCAGAAAAATTAATAATTACCACGACGGGATTTGAACCCAAGTAGCTCCAATGGGAGTTTCCTGCGTTAGCAATTTCTTTTAAACAAATCGCCCCAACCGGAGTATTGTTCGCCACTGGCACCTCATGTCCTTTCGACGTATTTAAAACACCACAGGAACACGAACACAGAAATACTGAGGACAATTAAAATTCCGACCTTGCTCTTCAGAGGAATTCGAACCCCTAGTGGATTGCGCCTGATGATCAGCAGCCTCATGATCATGTGGCCTCAATTTGCCACAAACTCCTCATATGAATATAAGAAAACAAATATAGTAGTTGTGAAACATAAACATAGAACTGTCTATTTCTACACGTGTTGATACAACTTAAAGAATGTGAAAATAATTTCTGTCGTCTTCTTTGGAAATTAGAAGATATGTTAAAGACGAAATGTAATGTAAGTCGGGACCATCCCTGCAACTGATGACCAGCGCCGTAACTTAGATTCTTTTCTTGGGGGGCCTTTGGCGTGGGAGACCTGGGTTCAATTTTCGGCGGGAGCTCATGTGGTTAGGATTTCACGTTAATCAGTAGGTACACGTATCATATAGCCTCGCTGCTGAACGGGACGTTAAACTCAAAATCAACTGAACTCTTTTCTGGGGAGGGCAAGCACTAATAAGCTTCTTTGGGCCCCTAGAAAAAGTTATTTCTAATTATTGGGCCCCCTCTCTCCAACTTTCTCTTAATCTTTATGGGCCCACCGGAGCCTGTTGGCCTTCCGGACGGCAAGATCTGCGGTTCCGTTAGTTAGTACCTGGGCCCATTACATACATGGCAAAATTATTAAGGGGACAATATTGATAAATCTCAAAGCCATACGAATAAATATTACTCAAATAGGTCCATGACTCATTTTTGTTCTATTTACCTTTTGTGTGCTGTTTTGTTTATGTAATGTAGCGACCCGATTTGATGTTTCATTTCTAATTTCACGTTCCTATCGTACATGGAGTAAGTAATTTTTTCTGAAAATGGGCCCCTCGAACGGCGGGAACTTCTCTGGGGGGCAGTTGCCCCCCACAAGTTACGGCTCTGCCCATGACGTAGGCTCAACTGAAGAACATTTCGTGATACTCTCTTCATTGAGCAACGTGTACATAACTTGTTTTTGAGTTAAACAAGGAAATCTCGAGTAAGTCATTAAGACACTCACACAAGTTGCTTATATTTTCTTATTTATATTTTATTTATATTTTGTTTATATATTTTTTGTTATATTTGAGTATTTTGTTCATATTTTTCCATGAAACGATTTTAACTAGGTGTTAGTTTGGGTGGAAATTTAAATGGCGCGCTGGGTGAGTGGTTAGCGTATTGAACTTCTATTTGGTGGACCCGGGTTCGAGTACCTGCCGGCTGAAGCTTTTTCAAGTTTTCTTGTTTCAATTTCAATTTCAATGCATACTCACAAGGAAGGGTCACGCAGTGGCTCCGCTGAGATCCGAACGAGACAAATGTGTTTTCATTTGATATGTTATAACTAGATGGATCCCAAAGTTATACGTGCCACCGAGCGGAAGATCGTGAGTTACAACATATTTTGTAATGTAAGAACTACAAAGCTGGCAGAATATTTTGACCGAATCATTTGTTCGGAAACGGTTGGGTAAATGGAAAACTCGGATAATATGTATCCCGTCATTTTCAAGAACACACTTTTTCGGATAAAAAAGTTTGCCCAGGATCCTCGCAGGGTCCCACATGGGGTCCAACTCAAACTTTTCAAATGACAAGAGGGATTAAGTAGCACATCGTTTGAAAGCTGTTGCAAAATGAAAGAAGATGCAGCAAGTCTTGACTCTTTACGACAACCCTGTGCAAAATGGCGGAGGGTCAAAATGTAAACAAAAACTTAATTGAAAAGTCAATGGTCACCCCTATAAATCGGAAACGGTGAGAAATGTGAAAATAGGAAAGGAAGTATGGCATTATTTTCAAAGTACAACAATTTAAGGTAAAACGTCTTGTCCCAGGGTCCCCACATGGTCCCAGGTGGGGTCCAATTAAAAAGTTTCAAATGGCAAGTGGGGTTAAGTAGCTCATCGTTTGCAAGATCTTGTTAAATGAAAGTAGATGGATCAAGTCTCTACTCTCTACGACAACTCTGTCCAAAACTGCGGCGGGTCAAAAAGTAATCAAAAGCTTATTTGATAAACTATGGCCACCTCGAATCCAAGATGGCCGGTTAAAACTTATGTCGTTCATAACAGTACAAATTTAAATCTCTATTTTTCTCTATTATATATTTAGAAACAGTAGGAAGATTAAAGAACAATTGAATTTCGATTCACCTCAACTATAATTTCATTCGGTAACAACACATATATGTTTTGTTTGGTTCCCTCGCCATCATTTACTTTAATATAACGAATATGCGATGAACACACAACTCTGACTTCCTCTAATTTTGTCATAGGTAGTTCATGCATAAAGGACTTGCTGCACCAGTAGGTGGGTGGCTCTATTGTAATTCGTAACTGCGTATTCGTGGCGGTTACATTTGTATGTCATTCGTTGGTTTGATCGCAATACTCCAAGCAATACCAATATATATAAAAAATCATTTGCAAGATTGGCGCGTAGTACCAAACCATGTGTAAGTCATTTCAGTACTTCGAGTTGCGCCAAAATTTTGTTGGTTTAATTACAGTATTCCAAGAAATAACATATTTATATACAAACTCATTTTTCACGCTGGCAGCCATATTGGATTACCTCCAACACCAGTGGTTTGAGCTGGACATGCGTTCGATACATACTACGGCATTTTGAACTCAAGACGTTTCGTTTTTGAACATTTCGCATCTTTTCGTCATCCACTGATCAACATTCATGCCAAATTTGGTTTTCCTAGCTTCAGCAGTTTGGTATGCCTATCCTTTCGATAGAGGTTTTAAGCTGTCTCTTGGATTCAAGGTGGCCATAGATTTTCAATTAAGCTTTTGCTTATATTTTGACCCGCCGCAATTTTGGACAGGGTTGTCGTAGAAAGTCGAGACGTGCTCCATCTTCTTTCACTTAACAAGAGCTTTCAAACGATGTCCTACCTCTCTTGCCATTTGAAACTATTTAGTTGGACTCCACCTGGGACCATGTGGGGACTCTGGAACAAAACATTTTCACGTTGTGCTTTGAAAATAATGCCACGCTTTCTTTCCTGTTTCCACATTTGTCTTACCATTTCCGATTTATAGGGGTAGTCATGGACTTTCCAATTAAGTTTTTGTTTACACTTTGACCCGTCGCCCTTTTGCACACGGTTGTTGTAGAGAGTCAAGACTTGCTGCATTTTCTTTCATTTTACAACAGATTTCAAATGATGTGCCACTTAACCCCCCTTGCCATTTGCAAATTTTGAGTTGGACCCCACCTCGGACCCCGCGGGGGTCCCTGGGGCATTTTTTTCTTACCGCAAAAAGTTTCTCGTTGAAAATGGTGGGATAAGTGTTGGCAGAGTTTTTCACTTACTCAACCATTTCCGAACAAATGACGCTTCAAACTATTCTGCATGGTAATTTTTTGTAGTTCTTACATTACAAAATATGTTGTAACTCACGATATTCCGCCCGGTGGCACGTATAACTTTGGGATCCATCTAGTTATAACATATAAAATGCAAACACAATGGTCTCGTTCCGATCTCAGCGGAGCCACTGCGTGACCCTTCCTTGTCAGTGTGATAAGCAAGATCTTCTCTCCTCCAGAAAGAAGATGTTGGAATGAGGAGAATTGGAGGTTTCTCAATGGAGGCAATCATTTACAAAGTTATTTCCAGCAATTGTTCTAGAATTGATATTTTCAGCTACTTTCAAGCATTTTCTGATTCATACGTGATCAGTGATTTTATTTTTTTGATTATACGGTATATAATGAAAAAATACATTACATACACAGCAATATTGAGATTAACATATGATGTTGATTGGACAACACGCTCTGAACCAGAGAGATTGATCTTAGAATGGAGAACTGTTTCGTTAGTCACCTACTATACAATTTTACTCGCATGAACACCTGGATCAGGGCTACCAACTGCTGTTAGTGCCGAGAAAAGTTACGTGTAAGTTGGGTTGCATCTGTCGAGGCGTTCTCACAACTGCAAATTACCTGGACCCCAAGTGATGGAATTAGAGCGCTTAAGGTTGGGGATTACTTTTGTGGCTGGGTGTACATATCTTTAATCGAATTGCCGATTTCTTGAAAACGTCATAGTTTTCTGAGAGGGAAATACTTGTACGCGAATTTTTGGGACTTTTAAATTTATTTTCATTAAATTTAGCCTCCCGCCTAATTCTATAAACAGTTGCCTTTCCTACACTTGTCTGTTTCCCAGTCATGTCGGCAAATTCTTCAACAGGTAAATTAGGGTGTTGTTCTCTAAAAGCATGGAAGACATTCAAAATGCAACGCTTGTCACCAACTGTAACGCTTTCCCGGGCTCATGTTTTATCACAGAACTACTGCAAGCATCATGGATACAAAATACAATATTTAATATGCACTAATTTCTCACGACATGTAATATAGTCGTAGACATGTAATATATGTAATATAGTCGTTACACACGCTAAATTCATACAATATTTGCACAGGTCAATAGTCTGCGTACTCGATACCCAGACAGCCAGAAGACTAACTTCCTTATGAAATTGTAAATAAAGACAGATTGTCGACAGGATTGGTTAGCTTCCTCTCCCGATTCTTAAGTGAAACAATTATGGAAATTAACTTTATAACAAATTAGTTCTTATTCCTAGAAATGCAATTTAATAAATAGGACTAAAGCCAAAACTTTAGTACATAAATTGTAAGAAACACCTTCATTAAAGAAAAAAATAAAAGCAGTAATTGTTTGTTATTCGGGATTGACAGGTAAAAGAAACAGCAGTGCTTTCTCAACATCAGGTGCGAGCGAATTAACGTACGAATTTAGAGTGTACACGATTCTGTTTATTAAAAAAGCTTCCCTCCCTGTGAAGGTCAACGGTTTGCTTTCCCCTCTGTACTGGAGAGTGGTGGAAGGGAGGGGAGTTTCCTATCAGGTTGCCTGGAACAGATAATAGTGGTGGAGCCCTCAAATCTTGGACCCTGCAAAACACAAATTTCCGGGTGTGCGCCTGGCAACACCAAACCGCATACAGATTTAATGACCTCCCAGAAATTGTTATTTTTTTATATTTTGTACACGCCGACTCATAAAGTGGTTCGTGTGGAATATTGTGCTGTATGGGTCAGAAACATGGACATTATGAAAAATGATGAAACACGACTGGAAGCTTTAGAAATATGGGAGTGGAGAAGAACGGAGCGAATCAGCTGGGCCGAGCGGAAAACGAATGAGAGGGTCTTTAGAACGGCGGGGGAGAAAATAACAATTTAAGATATTATTAAGAAGAGGAGAAACTGGTTGGGACATTGCCTAAGAAGTAACTGTATCATGAGGGACTTTTTTAGAGGGTATAGTTGCAGGAAAGAGAGGGAGAGGGACGATATCAAAACAGAAAAGTTGTACATGAAGACGAAGAGGTCAGTGGAAGACCGTGCAGCATGGAAGCTTCTCAGTTGCAGCAAGTGACCTGCCAATAATAGCATACCTATGATGATGATGATGATGAGTTGATGTTGAGTTTAACGTTCCTTTCAGCAGCGAGGCTATATAAGACGTGGTCCTACTGATTAACGTGGAATCCGAACCACATGAGCTCCCGTCGGGAATCGAACCCGGGTCTCCCACGCTAAAGGCGCATATGTTAACCACTTAGCCACGGACGAGCTCTATGATGATGATGAGTATACACGTCAAACCCAGTTGATTGTTCGTATTTTAAACCCACCACTTCAATGAGAAACAAGAAGGAACATCAAAAATAATATTTCTGCACCAATGCTATGAAAGACCTAGATGTGCCATTTATGATTCCTTTAGGAAGAGTTTGAAACAACTATGAAAAGATTGAGAGGCAGAAGAGAGGGTAAAGTTTGGTGCTTTTCCTAGTTGCCTAGTTTCCGAAAAGTAAGCTGAGGTCTTGCATCTCGAAATCCCATTGAGGCTCTTAATTTTCAATTACAGTACAATGTCGAAGAACACATACCTCTTGTTGACAATTTTAAGGAAGTGGTTTTGTACACTGAGCGTTCGTAATGGATTGGTTTGCATTATTGAGAACCTAAAAGGCACATAAGGGATACTTTGGTTTTTCGAGCGGACATTTGTCACTGAACTTTATTCTGTGTGAGATTACAAGATAATCATTCGCTAATGACCGAATGACAGGAACGGAGTATATTGTTTTGTCATAGAAGTATCTCACTTTGGTAATAAATTATAATTATAGATGCATGCATCACATTTTGGTAGTATACACAATTTTTTGTTTGCATCGAGTTTGTATGATTTCGTTTAGCAAACTGCATTATGATGCCGCTTTTTTTCTTTAAAAAAACGGTGATATATGTAGAATGAAATTACTTACTTTTTATAAGAGCCAAGATGCTGCGTCGTAGAAGCCTCACCTTTGATGCGTGAGGGTTTCTGGTTCGATCACAGCTCGCGGAAAGAAGGCCTTATGGCGAACTAACAGATTTCTCACGGTTCCCGTTTCTACTAGGGATGGCCACAAAGTTCCGGTTCCGGCGGAACCGGTTCCACGAGGAACCGGTTCTCGGAGATCCGGTTTTCAGAACCGGTTCTGGAACTGGTTCCGGACCTCGATCCGAAAGCCCCGTAAAGGAGGCACAAAGTTCACCTTCAAAACACTGTAAAAAGGACCATGCGCTTGTCCCCTCCCCGCCCGGACCCGCTTGTGCCCCCAGGAAAAATTTTGGTCCACCAGTGGGTGTTTAGCCAAATGAGTTGGCCAGTTTGCCTGTTTAGCCAATGAGTTTGCCAGTTACCCAGTTTATTTAGCCAAATGAGGTGAGGTGATTTTAGTTTAGCGTCCCGTTCAGCAGCGAGGCTATATGAGACATGGACCTACTGATTAACGTGGAATCCGAACCACTTGAGCTCCCGCCGTTAGCCAAATGAGACAAGCGGCCGCCAGATGAGACAATATCTGGTTTTCAGAACCGGTTCCAGACCTGGATCCGAAGAACCGGTTCCAGACCTGGATCCGAAAAACCGGTTCCGGAACCGGATCTTCTAAACCTGGATCCGTTCAGACCCGAAAACCGGTTCCACTAGGAACCGGTTCTGGCCATCCCTAGTTTCTACCTACTTTCTCTATTTCATAATTTCATTCATTTTCAGCATCATCGTCTCTTTTAGACTATACAGCATAAGCGTGGGACGTAAAACTGAAAGAATTCATTCATTCTCATTTTAAATTACTTTTTACATCTGCTACATTGGAAAACTGACTGTCTCCTAGTGACTTGCCGTAGATAGATTTCGAGGCAAAATATGGAGCATTCAATAGGCAATTTAATGCAATTTGTCACACTACTACAATAATCATGTGTAACACAACACTGATAGCCTTACTAACGGTAACGAGAACGTTGATGGGGGACGCAGTGGCTCAGTGGTACAGCGTTCACCTCCGGTGCTTGAGGTCCTTGGTTCGTTCCCAGCTCGCGCCGTGTGGACTTTGTGATGGACAAACACCGTGCTCGTGGGT
This sequence comes from Thermobia domestica, assembly GCF_964235325.1. Classification (NCBI taxonomy): domain Eukaryota; kingdom Metazoa; phylum Arthropoda; class Insecta; order Zygentoma; family Lepismatidae; genus Thermobia; species Thermobia domestica. The sequence goes on along the minus strand of NC_137470.1, from coordinate 71,915,222 downwards.
TTTCTCGGGGTACTCCCGTTTCCTCTCACTTTCTTCATTCCAGCATTTCATTCATTTTTCATCATCGCCGTCTCCTTTAGCCTAACCAGCATAACCGTGGGACGTAAAACTTAAAAATTTCATTTTTTTCATTTCTGGAGAACGTTGATGCCGTATTTCTCTAATTCTAGAAATTGTATTTTAAAAAGAACGTACTTTCGTAAGAATGTAAATTTACTCAGATATCTGCAGTTTTCCCTTTCTCCTTGCCCTCAAGGATCGGGCTGTATAAATGTATTACGAAAACAATAATGGTTTCTGACTAGTAGCCAATCATGCAGTACATATATCGCGTGTTCTGAAAATGGCACCCACGGACCACAGAGCACTCTTCTACAGGTCAAAATAAAGCGAAAATGTTATATGATGAAATGCCCTCCGGGGCCTCCTTCAGCCGTTATGGGGAATCAAAATTTTACAATCTGGCAAGGTTGCAGAGTAACCTGGAGCCATTAGCATTACTCTACGAATACAACAAAGCAGTTAAATCGATTGCTTCACTAATAAGTGATGCTAGTATCGATTAATATTGACTTTAGTTGCCACCTGCAAAGAATCGATATAGCTATTTGATAGATTGGTACATCTAATCTATGGTTCTTTATTTTCGACGTTGCCACATAGTGCAATTTATGTCTCCAGACGATGACTCGAAAGGTATACAAATATATATATATATATATATATATATATATATATATATATATATATATATATATATATATATATATATATATATATATATATATATATATATATATCGCTTTATTTTGACGTGTAGAATAATGCTCTGTGGTCCATTTTTAGAAAACCCGATATAAACATAACTGAATAATGATTTGAAGGATAAAAAATTAAAACCTAAATCTACGAGTGCATTCTTGATCTCTTCTTATTATATATCTTAGCATCTCATCCATTAGTTAATGTTCAATAATATACTGACGTGCAAATCTTCAGGGCGTACTAATTTTTGCATGCTGTGTCACTCCCAAGTGACATAGAGCGGTTAAACTTGAATCATATATAAAAAAAAATGGTGCTACAGTATGAAACAAGAAACAACGAACATAATTATGAGATTAGAAGAACAAAAATGACACTTTTATACAGAGGCAATAGTTTATGCTGAAAGCATTGCGACTCATGATGGCTTCCCTGACATTACAGAAGGAGCAAAGTGACCCTAAGAAGAGTGAATAATCACCATAGATAGCGATGCACGCTCTGCAAAATATTTCCATGTTGTTCACAATGTTGGTCATGAGTTGTTGTGGTATGGAGTTCCATTTCTGCACCAAAAGTGTTGACAACTGATGCATGATCCTTAGTGCATCTGGGTGTGCTATAGATCGACTCCCCATAACATCCTACACATGCTCCAATGGATTCAAGTTGGGGGACATGCAGCTCAGTCCATTCGCCGAGTATCCTCTTGTTCCAAGAGCTCCGTTACCTGCGCTGTTTGATGCGGTCGCTCATTATCATCAATAAAAGAAAGTTGGGGTCGACTGCACCTCTGAAAAGACACACGTACGGACAGAGTACAGTGTCATAATAACAGTAACCAGTGAATGTACCTAGCTCAAAATTTTGGTGGTCGACATGCCCATGCAACAATATGACTCCCAGACAAGAACAACTGGACCACCATAATGATCATGTTCTACAATGTTCCTGAGTATATTGCGTGTTCTCAGCTCTCCCCAGATAAGTGCACGTGCAGAATCACTACTCAGGCTGAATCTACTCTCATCTGAGAAGAGAGCGCGATCTATTTCTCCTCGGTCTAGTCCTAATATTCTTGGGACCACTACAAACGATGTCAACAATTTACGGATGTCAACGGAACCAATGTAATGGTTGTCAGGCTAAAAGATCACCCTAAGCTTTCGACGTGCCACTGGGGAGAGTAAGATTGGGCGATTTGTCCTGTTAATTGTGTTTGCAATTGAGCCCTCTGCTAGATATGAGTCCCTTCTTGTAAGTTGCACAATGTAGCGGTTGTCCGCTGTCGTACTTAACGACCACTTCTCCTTGGCAGCTCTGGAAAGACACCTGTACAAAAAGGATACATTGCCACAATAACGTTGATTGATGAGTGTACCGCGTTCAAAAAATTGGGAGATCGATATGTGCATTTAACATTATGCCTCGCCACACCGTACCACCAAAATGATAATGTTCAACAATGTTCCTGGGTTCAGCCTACCGGAACTAACCGACAGGAAAATTACCAAAAGTGAATATTTTTTAATTTTTTAAGGGTCTTAAGGGGTGAAGAAATTCCCATGTTATCTAAATGGACGTTTTCTTGGGATCCTTCATCTTATCTTTTAGATAGTTGAAATACGAAAAGAAACTTGAAATTTGGTAGAATTGTTGGTTTAAGTGATGCGAGGCCGTAAGCCGAGTAAAAGTGGGGATGTGGGGGAATCCCCCAGATGGGTAAATTCAGGAAATATGAAGAGCAAATGCAAGAAATTCACTCTTGATGCAAAGGCTGACATAAAAGAGATGCGAGGGCGTAGGCCGAGCAAACACGGTGGTCTGAGTTGGAGACCCCATTTATCCAAAGCTAGTATGTTTATAAAGCATTGACGCTCTAATTAAATAAAGTTAACTTCGTCCAACCAAAAGAACAGAGTACATTTAGAAGTGTTTCAGCACAGTAGGTCATATTCAAGTGGTGAGGAAAGTGATACAAATGTCAAACAAGTACAAATTAACCGTTTGTGCAGCGTTCGTTTACTACGTAGAAGCTTTGGATTTGGTGAAGACCTCCGCGATTATTCGATAACACTAAGAACTAAGCCATTGCACATATCTAACTTTTTGTTTATTCAATGACGATAAGAATATAACAGTAAGTGTATGTGCGTCGATATAAGCAAATCCTTTTGATGATTTGTTAGCTTTACAAAGCTGATTCTTTTCAACAAATAATAAGAATAGTATTTATATAGAGGGCTAAAGTTAGTTACTTATGGGTACGACTTTTGGTTTCATTTCGGTAGAAAATCATGAGGAGAGCGCGGTTTTTGATCCTTCTTAATGCTGACAAATTTCCCCGCTTCCAACACCCGTGGTTTTTGCACATGAACACTGTATTGGAAATAGGGTTAGAAGTAACATAAAAGATAGAAGATAATAGTTCACAAGATCCTCTGAAAGGCTCCCGTAATTTTCAGAAGAAAGGTCCATACCCCTATTTAGCAAAATATTCTTGTTACGTTAATGGATGTCATGAGTTGTACAGATTTCGAAAGAGAAAAGACGGTATTCTTGCAATAGACGCCCTACTGGCCCGTATCTATCGCAACAGAATACCTACCCTACTGTAGATTTTCAGCTGGTTATGACTATGATTCTTTTGATTAATACATTGATGTAATTTACGATTGTATAAATTAGTCTAAGCAGGAAACAAAGAAGGTGCTTGATACAGTCGTGTAGATACGGAAACAGTTGTAAGGTGAAACTGCACGGAAATAAATTGCTTGTGTCCATTCCTCCAAAATGAATAGACTGGTCTAAGTTAACGTTTAATTATTTGAATGAACAACGGTATGATTTACTATCGCAAATACACTGGCACAAAACTTAAGGATGAGATTGAAAAGTAACATAAAATATTGCGTAGTCGTTAGAAATGAATGAAAGCTGAGCAATGTGTTGGCAGAAGTCTCCCACACGTGCACGAGGGACAAGACCTTGCATGGTGTGGGTCAGCGTGCTCATAGCACTGAATGGGTTTGCTCATCCAACATGAAGCAGTTGAGTGGAAGCTATGAGACAGTGTGTATTCGTCAGAGAACCGTTAAGATGAGAGGTGTTCCTACTCACAACAATATGGCCCAGACAACATTTGGATAACTTCCTCGGGAAAGAATAATCGGAAAACTGGAAGAAGGAGGAAGTGTGAAAACTTATAAGCGTGACTCAGAAGATTGGTATTGCCCACAGAATTGTTTCATTTTCATGGCCATCATTCCGAACCACAAGGAATGCTGTGTGAAGAAGAGGTGGAGGTCGACCACTGTCAACAACAGCAAAGAACGACTGTTACATTGTGAAAGAGGCAAGGAGCTAATGCAAACAAGTGTGCAATTAGCGACACATTTAAGAGGACTGCAAGTCGCTCAATCTTACGCTCCATAGCGGCACATCGACTACTTGGGGGGTGGTCTCTTTGGCCGACGTTCATTATTCAATTTGAGTACTGACTCTAGACGTACACAAAACTGGCGAGAGGTGGGAGCACGTAGGCTGAACCCAGGAACATTGTGGAACATTATCATTTTGGTGGTACGGTGTGGCGAGGCATAATGTTACATGCACATATCGATCTCCCAATTTTTTGAACGCGGTACACTCATCAGTCAAATCGTTAAGTACGGTAGCGGACAACCGCTATATTGTGCAACTTACAAGAAGAGACTCACATCAAGCAGAGGGCTCAATTGCAAACACAATTAACAGGACAAGTCGCCCAATCTTACTCTCCCCAGTGGCACGTCGAAAGCTTAGGGTGATCTTTCAGCCTGACAACCATTACATTGGTTCCGTTGACATCCGTAAATTGTTGACATCGTTTGTAGTGGTCCCAAGAATATTAGGACTAGACCGAGAAGAAATAGATCGCGCTCTCTTCTCAGATGAGAGTAGATTCAGCCTGAGTAGTGATTCTGCACGTGCACTTATCTGGGGAGAGTTGAGAACACGCAATAAACTCAGGAACATTGTAGAACATGATCATTATGGTGGTCCAGTTGTTCTTGTCTGGGAATCATATTGTTGCATGGGCATGTCGACCACCAAAATTTTGAGCTAGGTACATTCACTGGTTACTGTTATTATGACACTGTACTCTGTCCGTACCTGTGTCTTTTCAGAGGTGCAGTCGACCCCAACTTTCTTTTATTGATGATAATGAGCGACCGCATCAAACAGCGCAGGTAACGGAGCTCTTGGAACGAGAGGATACTCGGCGAATGGACTGAGCTGCATGTCCCCCAACTTGAATCCATTGGAGCATGTGTAGGATGTTATGGGGAGTCGATCTATAGCACACCCAGATGCACTAAGGATCATGCATCAGTTGTCAACACTTTTGGTGCAGAAATGGAACTCCATACCACAACAACTCATGACCAACATTGTGAACAACATGGAAATATTTTGCAGAGCGTGCATCGCTATCTATGGTGATTATTCACTCTTCTTAGGGTCACTTTGCTCCTTCTGTAATGTCAGGGAAGCCATCATGAGTCGCAATGCTTTCAGCATAAACTATTGCCTCTGTATAAAAGTGTCATTTTTGTTCTTCTAATCTCATAATTATGTTCGTTGTTTCTTGTTTCATACTGTAGCACCATTTTTTTTATATATGATTCAAGTTTAACCGCTCTATGTCACTTGGGAGTGACACAGCATGCAAAAATTAGTACGCCCTGAAGATTTGCACGTCAGTATATTATTGAACATTAACTAATGGATGAGATGCTAAGATATATAATAAGAAGAGATCAAGAATGCACTCGTAGATTTAGGTTTTAATTTTTTAACCTTCAAATCATTATTCAGTTATATTTAGATATGTCTGCATGATTGGCTACTAGTCATAAACCATTATTGTTTTCGTAATACATTTATACAGCCCGATTCTTGAGGGGAGGAGAAAGGGAAGGGCGAGGAGATCCTTGCTTGCTTGAGGGCAAGGATGATCCCGATGCTTGAGGGCAAGGAGGATCTTTGAGGGCAGTAGTTCTTGGTTAACCATAATAAAAACTACCTGCTATATAATATTTACGGAGAAAAAGAGAAAAAAGCTTTAAAAAACAGTATTTTTAGTTTACCGGATGGAAACAAAAAATTTCCGTTTTTTTTTCATGCCTCAAAGTCACTTGCTGTAACACTTTTTTTTTGTTTTGTACTTTGTAGGTCCCCCTACATAAAATTGCTGGCTACAGCCCTGATGATTCCTATCTTCGTAGTTGTATCCATCAGTCTTTGTAATCTTCCTCTAAGCTTCTGATATGCAGTGGTGTAGGTTGATAGTTTCAAGAGGGTAGGCCCAATGTTCTACTACTACTACTACTACTACTACTACTACTACTACTACTACTACTACTACTACTACTACTACTACTACTATTATTATTATTATTATTATTATTATTATTATTAATAATAATAATAATAATAATAATAATGATAATAATAATATCTAATAAAATGAAACAGATTAGACTAAATATTTCACTACAGAAACATAAGAAGACAAATTCACCTAAATTTTACGTAATTGTAGATCATCAACAGCACTTATTCGATCCGGATCTGAATTTTCATAATGAAATTCACGTATGTGGCTCATAGCTGCTTAATTCGCAGTAATGCAGTTTAATTGTTTTAATTGGGCGTGATAGGGCGGGGAAGATGGATTATCACATTATCTGCGCTTTACAAGAAACATATATTGTTTAGTCTACTCGTACTGAAACAAACACTGCTTGTAAAGTTTCGTCTTTGATTATATTGTTAGAAACATATGCCAAGCATTCAATCAAATTATTTCGTGTGCCACTTAAATTCCCCTTTAAAAACAGAATCATACTTAATTTTTTCATACGCTGCTCTTTATTTCAACAACTACAATTTTTTTTTTGTACCAATGCATGCAGAACTAGGGAATGGGCACTAGTCGAGCTAAAATTCGACTCGAATTCGAGTCGAGTCAAAGGTAATTTACTCGAGTCAAGTTCCCAGCCGAGTCACTGTTTTCAGGTCGAGTTTCGAGTCGAGTCGAGTTTGATACATGGCTCGCTCGTTCAGCTCGTTTTAACTCGTTCTGAAATCATGGTCTGATTAGACTGGAAAATGAAAGGCATGAGAAATGTAAGCAGTAATGTGGAATACTTTTAGTGTTGCTCACGAGAGGGGACACTACTCGCATCTCGTCTCGTCTTGAGACGAGACGACAATAGAGATTTATAACGAAACAGTCTCAAATGTCGTGAGCACCAATATATGTATATAATAAAGTTTTTCCATCAAGGCTGAGACCTGTACGGTGGAATTTTTGAGCCCAAGCGGAAGCCTAACTCGGATAGTGATGTCAAGCGGCTCTGTTCGGTTCAACTGAGAGAACAGATCGAGCCAGCTCGGTTGGAACTCGGCTCAGTGAGCCATCGGCTCGAGCCTGCTCGGTTGAAACGAGTCCTTCTGTTCGGTTCGACTAGGCTGAACTGAACCGATGGCTAGAGTCGGCTTGTTTGGGGTAAGCTATCAGCTCGGTTCGGTTCGGCTCAGATGAGTCGTCGACTCGAGCCGGCTCGGTAGGGTGAACTCGCCCTGGTTCGGCTCGATGGTGAATGAGCTGTGAGCTGAGCCACTCGAGCTGTTGACAATCCTAAATCCGGACCGAGGAGTTTTTAACATGTTTGACGGGCGCCCTATAACTTTAAACAATTTATGGCTCGGGCGTGAATACTTGCTCGTCCGGAACTCAAACCCAGAACCTCGTGAACGATGTTTTTTTGTCTCGTAGACTTCACGAGTACCAAGATCGACAGTCAACTAGCTTTTAGTACTCAGAAACAAACCACCTATGTTTCATGTTTGCACACGGCATTGTTATAATTATAATAATAATAATAATAGTAATAATAATAATAATAATAATAATAATAATAATAATAATAATAATAATAATAATAATAATAATAATAATAATATAGTATCGTCGATAATTATATTGTCTCTGTAGGATACTTCAAGACAGTACTTGAATCTGCATATAGAATTTGGTTCGTTTTGGCTCGACTCGACTCGAAACTCGATACAAATTCGAGTCGAGTTTCGAGACGAGTTGGAGAAAAATTTTTGAGCTGAGTTCTCGAGTCGAATTCAAAGATGTCTGTTTCGAGTCGAGTCGAGTTTCAAAGAAAACTCGCTCGAACTCGGTTGTGCCCATTCCTATGCAGAACTCTCTTGCCCTCTGTTCTGTTTTCAACACAGGAGTTGGTCTTCGTTCCTTAATAACACATTAATTTAAAAAAAACCACTGACATAGAAGATTCTATAATAGGAATTATATTATGTTCATATTCTCCACTTACTGACATTTTCTCTCACTCATTTTGCTTATGTAAGAACAAAAATGCACTCACAATATCTCAAAACAGGGGCGTCATTTAGAGGGGCCAGGGGCAATTGCCCCTCTCCAAGATTTTGAGGAATACATATACTTTAATCGATTCATATACATAAAACCATGAACTGTAAAGAAAAAGTCTCAGTTGCTACCATAAGATAGAACATCTAACTGTAATGTGGCTATAATGTTGGCGGTTGTGTGGAAAGCAGTTGCTGTAGAAAATTTGAAAGATATCACTTACAAGAATTTCCGTCCAAAGTAAGCCAGTTTCGTAGAATACTACTATGTATAATGAGACTTTGAAGCAATAGTCGAAATTGAAGTATGAAACGTTTTAAAGTTATAGAAAAAATAACACTAGGAGACGGTGGTTCCAGCTTCTTACCGGAGTTACTAGATTTAAAAAAATCCTGCAATTTGGGTGGGTTTCTGCCTGAAAGCCCCAAGCTTAGTAAATCCTCCACTGATTACCGCTGGGTGATATTCTTGGATATAAAGAGCAATCATGGCAAATCAGTTCAGGGGGATTCTTTTTCTGTTTCTGATTTGGCACTTTCGTGAGACATGTGCTAAACAATCAGAATGTGGTTTCTATGCGGTACGAAAGTGAATAATTTTCTTTACAACTATCGGTAATTCGTACTAAGTACCGGTATCAGTACCATCATTCTAATATCAATATTTGTAGACTGCATGCAGTTTTGTGTAGGAAGTAAAGTGCATAAATACTGGAGGGAAAACACTGCACAGAAACATTATGTTTGTATGTTTAACATACTTTTTTGTATGTGGTACAAAGTATCCCCATCTATGGGGTTACTTTGCACTAAAGTTTGTATTTCAATAAAGATGGTCATATTGAGTGTTTACTAATGCACTTGCACGGATGTTTTCTTTATATGTCTATCTATTATATGTTAAAAACACAGTATTATAAATCATATCATTTGTAAGTTACATGCATTTTTTTTTAAAAAAAGTCTTACATTTGGTGCAAAGTAACCCAGTCTCAAGGTATGTTATACTTTCTAACTTTCGAGGAAACTGGAAAGTAAGGCTAAACATTACCACGCAATGCAATGGTATGACCAATGTAATGACCAAAGATGATATAAAATAGAGGATCTGCCTATGAAACAGAATCGTCAAGCCCTACGTCACAGTCGCCACCTCCAATCTGGCCGCTCAACCCAATAAGATCGTAATGTTTTGAGCCAATATTCATGGCGGAAACAAGAGTAGAAGATCAGACTCGGTTGTTTCATTGATGCTGTTTTTTTTTTTGGCTCTATTGAGTTAATAGGATGAAGATACATAATGGTAGATCTCCTATTTTATAACATCCTTTACAATGACACATAGTAAATAATTATCCCCTACCATCTGCTGATACATTAGCGAAAATAAACTACCTACATACTGTCCTGGCGTTCGATCTTAACCTCCTATTCCACCTAATAACTCAATTTTACCGGAAGTGGTGCCTACAATTGTCTTCTCCCGAGTCACTCATATATAGTTTGATAAGCCTTGCTATTTGACTAGATGAACTATTTATATCCAAGATTCGATTAGGAATCCAATCGCCAGTCTTGCCACAATCGGATTCTCCGTAATAGGATAGGTCAGTGATGGGTTAACTTTTTAGGAGAGGGCCAAAGAAAAAAAATAAGTGGACCAACATACGTCATTAAAAACAACAAGAGTTAATAGTATATTTTACAACATTCTTTTAGCCCTAATGCTAAGCAGTATTAGTGGTCGAAATTTCTCACAATCTGGTTCGAACTAGAACGCACTGGTTCTTGGAATTGAATTTAAATGCTATGTCAATCAGTTTTTAGTACAACTTTTTTATGTAACATTATTCTTCTTTTCATTCGTCAGACTAGGAACCATATCGCGGAACAAATAAAATCTTTCATCGGGACGGATCTGTCTCACTAGCCGTAGTTTGTCCAACATTGGGATAGGTTAACGTGTTTCAATCCGGCTATTCTCTCTATATATAATGCATGTGAGAATATGAAAGGGTTGTGTGTATCGCATGTTTAGATTGCTCATTTGGAAAAGTGTTTTCCGCTATTGATAACGCACACTCTTATTTTCTTGGTAAATTATTTGCTACTGGTGCAATTTGGATCACTGGTCACGACTTTTATCCACGTTATCCGGGATTGGTTTCAGACCTTTCTTACTGGGGTATATCTGGTACACCACATAAACCTAGTTATTCGGACCTGATGGACCGGAAATAACCAGAATGTCAACTCTACAGCAGTGTACTCCACCAAATCTTCACTATTTCGATTATAATTTTACATTTATACTAAAAATAGTGCAGCAATTTTGGACACTCACTACGCAAAAAAAATTAACAAAACACTGTTTGGGCTTAGCGGTATGTCTTATATTCTGCACAACAAGTCTTACAGGCACCCTTGATTAAATTTTGACCACGTTTTATAAGAAAATTATATAAGTTACCTTTTCTCTAATTCTCACGCAATATTCTTATTAGACTTGTAGTTACTTTTCAGTGCAATGTTTTGACACACAAGACACACATATCACGAAAGAAATTCAATTATAGATTTGGTGAGAAGAGAGGGCAGATGTGCGTCGCTAGAATTGCATTTAAAAAGGAAATGAACGTTAATGAAAAATCAGTTTAACGTCTCAAGATTAAGTCCTTTAGGCTAAAGGATATGGATAATTAATTGAAGTAAATACTGGTTAAAATAAAATTCTCATGATCTTCTAACGGGAATGCCCAAAAGCACATGCGTTAGCCACTATACCAGCAGGAAGGAACATAACTATATTAACAGTGTCATACAAATTCTTCGTGTGTATGACAATGTTTCATTGTTTCTAGGTCTGTCCGTGTCATGCCGGTCACGAATTAGACTGCTTCCAGGTTGCGAAATTCTTGACCAGTTTCGTCACTCCTCAAAACCAAGTAGAATAGAACGTTTGTTCCAACCCGAAAGGGTGAGAACTGACTGTGGTCTGATACATGTTTCCTTCGAAAATCGGAGTTTAGTTCCCACCGTGAGCTCATGTGGTTCGATTCCCACGTTAATCTGTAGATCCATGTCTCATATAGCCTCACTGCTGAACGGGGCACTAATCTCAAATCAACTGCAACTTATAACAGATATTCTAGAAAGGGCTCTGTAGACCATTTTCTTCAGAATAAAATCTTATTCCAATGAAACAGAACAAACGTATATGTACAAGAAGAAACATCCTGTAAGATCTTCAGAAATGTCCAAAAACCTTTAAAAAAAAAAGGTTTGGTGTAAGACTTTTCACCCAAAATAGGTTCTAGTATACAAAGTAGGCTATTTTTGGCATTATAAATTTTGATCAGATATTACATTGGCTAATGAAATTTTGACGTTACTTGTTCTTCCTGAAATTAAACGCAAAGGAAAAAAAAAACATTTGACCTAAAATCCGGAATGGAGTAATAATGTAATTAGTTATGTTGATTTATAAACAAATCGGGAAACAGAAGCTTGTTCAGTGAGTAATTTCCTGGTTTTAACGCTAGTTTAGTCAGTTTATAACAGTAATTCTATAACCATGGGGCGTCAAACTACTGTTGAGTTCTTCCAGATTTAAAGTTCTTAATATATTTCGGATTCTATAGAGGATTGAATTCAAGATGTACATTTCAAAGTGAAGTGTCCCTATCTATTCAAAAAACTTTCTTTTCGGCATATAAGGTCAAATATTTTGGTAACCCAATACCTTGCAATTCACTGCAATTTATTTTTATTAGAAACCATTGCTTAATTTATTACAGAATTTTTCATAATGTTTATCACATTATCTTCGACATTTTCAAGTATAGGTATATTCATTTCTTTCATTTAATTATGTAACAAAATGTAATGGCATAGTGACATTTTCAATTATGCTCCCTGTTTTATTTAGAACTATTATTATTATTATTATTATTATTATTATTATTATTATTATTATTATTATTATTATTATTATTATTATTATTATTATTATTATTATTACTAGCATATATTACCCGCTTGGCTGGATTGAAATAAATAATTTAAATGTACATCTTTGTATCTCATGTATTTTATTGCCATTAATTTTTTAGTGGTGGCATTATTTTTAAACATTACCAAATAATATCTCAAGATATATTAGGACACTACACTCTTTAGTCTGTATATGAAGATGAAGAGAGACATTATCCCTTTAGTGTACTTGAAATGAACACTTCATTACCATCTGTGTTTTCCACTCTCACCAAATTAAGTAATTATATATGTTTATTTATTTCATGATAACATTATTTTGAAAATTATCATCAAAGATATTGTTTCAATGTTCTTCTTTATATTTCTTCTAAAGTATACATTTGTCAGTCGTTAGTAGAATTCTTTTGTTTATCTATTTCGTTTCGAAAAACTTTTTCAATTTTATGTTTATATCGTATGATGCTTCCCATACGACTTATCACCATCTTCCAAATTGCACTAAATGCGACGGTTCAGATGCAGTTTAGCGTAGCTCAATGTATTTCTTTGTAGTTGATTTTTACCTAGAAATCAATTTTTAAATATATAACGAAGTTATTCGTTTATATACATATAACGTTTCCGAAAAAATTTTCTTACCTTTTTATATTTACATATATTACAATTTTTAAATATATAACGAAGTTATTCGTTTATATACCTATAACGTTTCCGAAAAATTTTTCTTACCTTTTTATATTTATATCTTATGATACGGACCATGTAGTTTGTCACCAAGTTCCAAAGATCATATAATACGATGTTGTAAATTGATAATAACTTAACATTTTATGCTGAAGTATGATGTCCCCCTTCCCCAATCCCCCAAGTTGTATGTCTGAATTTGGATCTATGCTGCATCGGAGGTGTCAATGTTCATCTTAGTGACCCCGAAAATTATGAATTCAACACTGATATTTCTCATTTTCGATCATTTTAATGTACGTCACCCCACCTCATTTCCCAAGTGTCGGGGCTGAAAATGGATTTAAACAGCATCAGAAGTGTCACTGTTAATCTCGGCTACCGCCAGAACTATAGATTCAACACTAATATCGATCATTTTTACCATTTATATATATATATATATATATATATTCCCCCTCCCCATGTTGCGGGCCATGGCATCAGAAGTGTCACCGTTCATCTCAGCAACCCCAAAAAATGTGGATTCAGCAATAATATAGGTCATTTTCGATGATTTTTAAATCTCTCTTCCTCCCCTCCCCCAAGTTGCGGGTTTGAATTTGGATGTAAACGGGATCGAAAGTGTCACTGTTCATCTAAGGGACCCAGAAAAGTATAAATTCGACACTGATAGTGGCCATTTTCAATCATTTTATATCTTTTTCTTCCCCTCCCCCAAGTGGCGGGGCTAATTTTGGATATAAACCGGATCGGAAATGTCACTGTTCATCTGAATGATCCCGAAAACTATGGATTAGACAGTAATATTGGTCATTTTCGATCATTATTATATTTAGCTCCCCTCCCCCTTCTCCGTGCTGCGGCACACTGCATCAGAATTATCACTGTTAATCTCAGCTACTCCTAAAAGTATGGGTTCGACACTAATATTAGTCATCGATCATCATTTCGATCATTTTTAAATGTTTATCCCCCTCCCCCTTGCCAATTATCAGGGCTGAGCTTGGATTGAAACAGCATAAGAAATATCACTGTTTCTCTCATCGACCCCGAAAACTGTTGATTCAACACTAATGTCGGTCACTTTTGATCATTTCTAAATTTCTCTCCCCCTCCGCCTCCCCCTCCCCTACGTTGCATCGTCAAAGTGATTGCTGCTTCTAAGCTCATGTATGTTGAATATTTGATTGAGATCGGTCGGGTGGTTCAAGAGTGATGAAGTTACAAAGGCAGTATTTTTTATTTTAATTTTTTCTACATATATATATCTCCTTCTTCCCCCTTCCCTGCGTTGGCTTAGATCCCAACTCGTGCCAAGTAAATTTTGTGCTGGGCAAACACCATGTGTATGGGTTTTCTCGGGGTTCTCTCGTTTAATCCCCCTTGCTCGATTCCACCATTTCATTCATTTCTCATCACCGTCTCTTTTAGCCTAACTGGCATAATCGTGCGACGTAAAATTCAGTTTTCATTTCAAAGATTTCATACAGCAATATTACTTTATGATTGTTCGCAACTAAGCAAACCGGAAGATGAAATTCCTACGATATTGAAGTGTATTTTTTTTTTACAAAATAATCATAATTCATTGTCGTTATTTCTATCAGTACTTCTGCCATCCACTCAGAGCTACAAGACTAATAGAACTAGAAATTAGAGATTTCATTCTTTTTTCTCTCAAGCTAAAGACTTTTGCATTTTGCTGAGATTGTCATTTTTGTTAAGTATAAGTCCCTTATCACGGGCTAATTCTGGCTACCACGCTTTTAAGGTACTCGTTACCCGAAAGTGTAAAGTTCGTCAAGTCTCAAATCACGACTGTTTGTTAAAAGAGATTTCAGATTTCATGTTATTTCTTCGTTACAAAAAAAGCACTTCTAGTTGACTCTATTCATGGTGAATTACTGAACTTATACATTTACAATTATTGAAAATTGAATAATTATTTTTAAACATAAAAGAAGTGCTGGACGATACTACTACTGCGCCGATTGCTGTACCCAAACTTTGTTTAACAAATGGTGTAGTGCTTCTTTCTCAGAACGATAACATGAAAAGTGTATATTGCATGAAAAGTGCAGATCAATCAAGTGTTTCGAATATCCTTCTAATTTCCTTTCTCTTTCGCAACCAACATTCGTAAATCGTCTTTATCATGATACAAGTGTTTGCTTCCTCATTCTTAAGGATTGCTCTCCTAGTATGAAAAGTCGATTCTTCACGATCATTTTGTAAAAAGACAACTTTGGTGTGAACAGGATTTGAACCTATGTTTAATATCTGTATTACTCGTAAGTCCATTACGTTACTCTTACACCTAAAACCTAAAACTATAATCCAAATATTACTACCTTCAGTTCTATCTTGAGCTCACTGCTATCTTTGGAACGAACCAGCTTCTTTTTCTAAGATTATTTACAGCAAAGTACACGAATGTTGGTTGTGAAAGGGCAAGGAAATTATCAGGACATTTGAAACACTTCATTGATCTGCAGTATACACTTTTCGTGTTATCGTTCTGAGAAAGAAACACTACACCATTTGTTAAACAAAGTTTGTGTACGGCAATCGGTGCAGTAGTGGTATCGTCTAAGACTTTGAAATGGAAAATTTCGGTTCTATTCCCCGCCAGGTAGTGTCACTTTTTTCACATAAAATAATGTCTGCAGAGATTCATATATGGTAAGAGGACTTACAAGGTATCACTGGCCAGAATCTGAGTAAACTGCGTGTGCGTTCTTCATCATAGAGAATAATGATAAGTAGGTTTCATATTTATATTCGTCTTTCTCTCTCTGTCTTTCTTGACGTTTCCCTATCATGTCTTTGCATCTTTCTCTTCTCTTTTCTCTATGTTTCTCTCTCTTTCTCATACACAAACACACACACTTTATGTGCGTGTGCGTGTTCCAGAGTTAAAACCGAGCAAAAGCCCGATAGACCCGGTCTGGAAAATCTACTTAACTGGCAAATTCGGCGTCATGTATTTCGTACATGACATCTACATCTCTGGGGATAACATCTCCAGTCCAGGTCATCTCTGAAAGAAATACTGTTCAAACGCTAGCAAATAAGTAAAATCTCCTCTTTTATCCTCTGGGTTACCGAGTCTCAATCGAATCACCGGATCACTACGAGTTCGACCCAGTGGTGGTTTATTCGACTGACGTGATACCCGTTTGAGCTTTAGCGTGTTCATTCTATCTGTGCAAATTTCAAGGTTATATCCGCAATAGATGAAATCGATATTAGAACTTCGTAACAGATAAATCTTCGAAGATGACTGGAAAATGGCCCTATCTTTGTTATTTCAAAACAAGATTTTATTTACATTAGTTTGACACAAAGTATGTTTCTATCCTATAATTCAATACTGTTTATACAAATCTGAATTTCAAACACACAAAGTATGTTACATGTATAACGAGCATCCGATTTTCCTTTTGAACATTTTTAACTTTTCATTATGATACAGTTTGAACTTCTAATATACGGTATTTCTGACAGTAATTTAGCAGGGAAATAGCACTCATTCATTTCTTCTTTTTTCTTTTTTTAAAGTTTGGATTAGTAGTCTAGAATGGAAAGTATGACCTACGCTAAATACTGGATTTATTAAAATGTATTGCGGATTAGTACGTATAATAAACACTACGAATTTGCTACCAAACCACGCGGGAACAAATCATGTGTTAAACTTTCGACATTATCGTAAATGTATTGACCACCAAGTTTGGTATTTCTTTTTGAAAGTGACTTAATGAATGTTTCAAGCATCCTCAATTCATTATTATTATTATTATTATTATTATTATTATTATTATTATTATTATTATTATTATTATTATTATTATTATTATTATTATTGGTATAATTGCAGTGCAGTGGACAATAAAACCCTGTATGATCCTTCATATTCTTGTACCTCACATCCTCATGTCTTCTTTTCAGAAAATTTAAAACTACCCACATAGTTTGCTTCGTTTTGAATGGACTCGACTTCAGTTGGGGAAAATTTTGCGAGTTGAGTCAACTTTCAAATAAAACTCGCTCCAACTTGCCTATGGGCGTCCTTAGAAAGCAGGATCAGTAATAAGCAATATTTTAATTCCCTTGCTATGTCTATGCATCTACTACTGCATTCAATTGAAGTGTAATGATTTTTTATGTTTAAAATAATATTCATTTTTCAATAATTGCAAATATATAAGTTCAGTAATTCACCATGAATATAGTCAACTAGAAAGGTTTTTGCAATGAAGAAATAACAACATGAAATGTGAAATCTCTTTTAATAAACTGTCGTGATTTGAGAGTCAACAAACTTTACACTTTCGGGTACCTATTACCCCGAAGGCCAGGTAGCCAGAATTATCCCGTGATAGAGGGCTTGTACTTAACAAAAATGACAATCTCAGCAAAATACAGAAGTCTTTTAGCTTGAAAGAAAAAAGGAATGAAATCTCTAATTTCTAGTTCTATTAGTCTTGTAGCTCTGAGTGAGTGCTGATAGAAATAAGGACAATGAATTATGATAATTTTGTAGAACATTCCACTTTAATATCACATGAATTCTATCTTTCGGTTTGCTTAGTTGTGAACAATTATAGGGTATATTGCTATATTATGTAAACTATGTGTCCCGTCGCTGATTTGTGACGACAATCAGAAACAGAAGTGAAAGATAAATTACAGTAATAGTGTTCTATTAATAGTTTTCTATTAAGGGGGAAGTATAACTACTTTTAGTTTAATAAATGTTTTTGGCTTACAATTTTTGTTCGGATTCACCCTCTTCCCCCTGAACGTTGGGTACGAAAATGGAAGAACACATTTAGATTTTGATTATTGATTCAAGTATATTTCAAGCATCATTTCTCGGATCCAAGCCTGTGAGATATGTCGATATGTCGAAATCATCGATATATTTATTGACATATATTAACATATGATATCGAATATATCAACATCGATATATCAACATCCTAAATTTTGATATCAGTATTTAAGGGGGAGAGGGGGGAGGTATAGGGGGCCCCAAAGACTTGCGATGGATGAAGAAATTAAACTTAATTTTTACAATAATGTCTTCCAACGACAATTTCTTTGTTACCACAAAGTGCAATGCAAATAAATCCACTTGCAAATTTCTAATATTATATACTGTAATTTCTTAGCCGCCAGAAATTATCTGTTCCCGAAAAAAAGAAACAAAAAAGCACTTGTCGAAAGCAAATGCTTAGAAGTTTGACCAATTATTTATCATACGAAAGATTTTTTTTCCCTCTCTCGGAGATTTCCATTTCTTTTGGCCTTTGGGACCGCCAATTGACAAAATGTGCACATATGATCACTATATGCAGACATGGGCTTAGGGAGAGTCAGAGATTTTGAAAAGGAAACGAGTTTTTATAATAATAATAATAATAATAATAATAATAATAATAATAATAATAATAATAATTATTATTATTATTATTATTATTATTATTATTATAAGAGTTTTCAGCTAGGGTCCCATCTCTTTATCTTATATGGGAGGCCCACAAGTTTGCTACGGCACTGATATCCATTATTCTGTTTGTGCCTCTTTGTGATTCGTGTGCATGTTTGTTTTTTTGCTGTTAGACTTTTATATGAAACTTTTACACTACGTAACATTTTTCTGTTTTAAAGATTTTTTTTGAAAAAGGAAAGAAACTGCTTTCCTATGATATCTATTTCTTACCATTCATCTTGTTTGAACTGATTAAGTAAGATCATTTTGTAACTTTCTATGTTATCAATTTCCCTCACAACAATAAAACAGTCATTCTTTACAATTTATTTTATTCTTTAATTTGCAGTTTGCCACACTGATATATTTGTAACAAAATGAGGTTTGGTCCAAAGTCTTTCTAATTCTCAACCAACCCAACGATCCTGACTTTTGGGTTGCCTACTATTGCAGGAAAGGGAGAATTGCAAGTGGTAATGCCCTTTTGGAGTCGTGTATACATCGTTTTCTGTACAAGTGGATAAAGTAATTGCTACATGACTTTTCTTCTAACAGGTCAACCGGAAGACATCCCCCAGCTGGAAAGGCTTGTTGAAATATCCATCTTCTTTTAACTCTCTCGTGGGTTATCGTACTTCAATGGTGTTCCGCTTCTTTAAAGCTGCTTGGAAGATGAATTGGTTGCGATGACTTTAAAGGATAGCATGGTGAATATATATATATATATATATATATATATAATATATATATATATATATATATATATATATATATATATATATATAAGGGTCATTATTTAACTCGAAGTGGCAACATAGTTGGGAAGTGGAATGTAGTGAACCACTCACCTCAAGAAGCTTACAGTCCTTCGATGTAGTTTCTGCCAACATGTTGAACCCTTCGCCAGATGTCTGGTAACCGTTTGAATACCTGCTAAAGCCCCGCTTTGTGTGAGGGAGTTGACAGTGCGCCCTAAGGCACGAACAATGCTGGTAATGTCTCTGAAACGTTTGCCCCTGAGAGGTTCTTTCATTTTTGGGAAAAGATCAAAATCGTAGGGGCTCATATCCGGGGTATGAAGCATAGTGTGCAGCATTCACGGTAACCCGGTGGAACTTAATATGACAGGATAATGCCTTCGTTGTCTTATGACATTATCATCATCACCTTCACGTTTGGTGGATTTTGCCTAAGCTTTTTCGGTCGTGGAGATTCTGGGTGGCACCATTCACTCGACTGACGTTCCAATTCAGGCTCGTGGGTCTTCCCCACGTTTCATCACTTGCAATGATGCGGTGCAAGAAGTCATCACTTTCCTGATTGTAACGTTGAAGGTGTAGGTACGCACATTCGCACCTATTCCACTTTTGAACCTCGGTCAAAGCATGGGGTACTCATCTGGCTGCAATTTTCCGCATGGCAAGATCTTGTGTTAGCATGTGGAACACTGATCCGGAAGAAATGTTCAGCTCGTGTGCCAATTCATTAGAAGTGCAGCGCCTATCACCGTCAAGCAGTATCCGTAGTCTTGTAAGATGAATTTTGTCCTTAGCCGTTCGGATATGCCCTCCACCTTGCATTTTGTCTGTTGACTGTCGTCCCGCCTGAAATGCTGTAACCAATTTCGCCACTGTCCGATACAGTAGAGCAACTTCACCGCAGGCCTCTACTAATCCTCTGTGAGTCGTCCTAGCATTTCGCCTTCGTGCCACCTGGAATTTCATAAACACATGCTGTTCTCCACGCGTGAATATTGCGTCAGGTCGGTATTCACACAACAATCACTTTAACAATGTCTACTCGCAACACACACCATTATATGGGACCGCAGCAGCGTTGAACTGACTCGTACATATCCACGGAATACACTACGTTCGTCATTTGTCTTCTGCTCACACGACACTCCAATCTTAACAGTGTTTCCAATTCGAGTTAAATGACCCTCGTATATCTCACCACTTGAATGAAGCTAAGAGTCAGAAAGTGGAGGGAACATCATCGTGAAGTATAAACAAAGCAGCATAGAGGGTCCAACGAACCTCGCAAACCACAAGAAACCATGTCACTCAACACCAAGAGCATCGAACAAAAATTAGCAGATGGCGATATACGTAGCGGTATCAGACTACTGATATCCGATGACACTGTGGCTACGCCAGATACGTCAGTACTACATGCTCTCAAAGAAAAACATCGCTCACCCTCACGCATTCATCAATCCCGAACCGCCTGAGGACTAGACTACAGTAACCAAAGTCTTTTCCATTATTAAAGGCCATAAAATTCTTCCCCTCTGGTTTGGCAGGCGGAATGGATAATCTCCGTCCCTCAATCTTAAAAGATCTACTTCTAAACCAAGACTTTGATTCATATTAACACTTAATCTCATCCATCTGTGAATTTATCCACTTAATTATATCTGGGAAAGTGCCGACCATTTTACGACCATTTTTTTTAGCCTCACTTATAGCACTGAAGAAGAAAAGCGGCGGAATTCGCTCGATAGCTGTTGGCAATGTTTGGAAACGCTTATCATCAAAAATTATCTGTTTCCGGATGCAAGATTCATTAATTAATATACCTAGGTACTATCACCACACCAACTAGGGGTCTGTATACCTTTCGGAGCAAAATCATCCGTACATACTGCCAGAATGTACTACTCATTTCCTCATACTGAAGTGAAAGCATTTTTAAAAAATGACTTTCGCAACGCCTATAATGAACTCAACCGCGACTCAATGTTACAATCTGCTAAAATTAACTTTTCAACATATCCTTACATCTACCAATGCTACTCCGAACCAAGCAATCATTTTATAAGTGATAACATAATTCACTCACAACGTGGAGTACACCAAGGCAACCCACTTGGAGTAGCACTGTTCGCCCTAACTATTAATCACATTGTTAGAGATAATAACACATATTTAAATATCTAGTATTTAGATGACGGTACCATAGCTGGAAATATCGACGCAGTACTACGCGCTTTCAATAAAATTCGTGTAGAAGCTCCATCTATTGGTTTGTTTCTAAACTCTTCCAGATGTGAAGTGAGTTTTCTGAGCGCCAGAGACGATGAAGTTCATGGACCTTTATGAAAAATTTAACGAAGTAGCACCTGATATCAAACTCTTATCACTTACCAATGCAGAACTTTTAGGCGCTGCCATATCTGCTGAATGAAGAAGCAAAATTTTATTGTACAAGATATCAACATGAGAATTCTTCTTTTCTCAATTATCAAAAATTTCTGCACACTCCGCTTATTATTTACTACGAGCTTCACTCTCACTTCCAAGATTACTATATTTCCTCCGTTGCTCCCCTTGCTGGAAGGATGATAAATTACTTGACAAATTCGACCACACTCTTAGAACAGGACTGGAATCCATTCTAAACTGTTGTTTGAAAGACAGTTCATGGTTACAAGCTTCCTTACCAGTTGAGAACGGAGGCTTTGGGATTCGTCGAGCCATGGATGTCGTCATACCTTCTTTCCTCGCATCATTCTATGGCTCACGAGAACTAATTGGATCTCTTCTTCAACAGGTGGTTGACTTGGACTCGATTCGAGATATACAAAAATGCATTGATAAATAGACTAGTCTGGTTGGAATGGATCCCCCACCTAACGACAAAGGACATGTCCAGTCTGTTTACGACAAATCTGTAGTCAAGCTTCGTTTATCTTCCCTCCTATCATCAACTAATAACCCAGATGACAAAGCCAGGCTGTTAGCTATCTCGTTCTCCAAAAAACGGAGCATGGCTTCAAACCCTATCTTCTCATACATTTGGCATACACCTTTCTAATGAGAGCTTTCGTATTGCTACAACTCTGCGCTTAGGGGCTAATATTTGCGAGCCTCACTGCTGTTCTGCTTGCAACGCATATGTTGATAATAAAGGATTACATGGTCTTTCATGTAAAAAGAGTGCGGGAAGACAATCTCGACACCATAATGTGAACAACATCATTTGTAGAGCCCTCGTATCAGCGGGAGTTCCTTCAATAAAGAACCAAATGGTTGTTGCCGCTCTGATGGTAAAAGGCCTGACAGCATGACCTTAGTACCGTGGAAAAAAGGAAAAGCACTAGTCTGGGATTTCACATGTTCCGATACGTTTGCTCCTTCGAACATAACCCATTCTTCAATTCAGGCAGGTCTCGTCGCCGCTCACAGAGGATCTGACAAAAGGCTAAAATACACAAACCTATTGGACAAATATTGGTTTGTAACAGTAGCAATAGAAACCAGTGAGTCTTGGGGTCACGAAGGATCTAAATTCATTAATGAAGTTTGTCATCGAATAGCGATCAAAACTGGTGATCCCCGAGCTACTGCATTCCTTTTCCAACGTATCAACTTCACCATCCAACGCGGGAATGTATATATATATATATATATATATATATATATATATATATATATATATATATATATTGTAATGTCCCACGTGGTATTGTGTACAAACACTTTACGCTTGTGTTTATAAACACCACCACATGGTTTTACGTCAAGATACTACGCACCACGTGGATCCACTACAACCAGCAGACGACAGACTTCTGGCTCCTCCCACGAAGCAGACGATGACATCGGAGCAGCAGCGCCACCGCCGTCTGGGGTTGTATAAATTCGGCAGCAGCCAGCAGAGCAGTACCAGTTTTCTGGTGTCCCTCCTATTGTTTGCTTCGGAACATTAGGAGTATCCTAACTCCAAGCCTCTAGTCTGCTACTACAGGACTCTTGACTTTTCCTTTCCCATTGCTTAGCCTGCTTCGGGGCTCTGTTGGGAATCCTACACCCAGTTGCCTAGCCTGCTACGGGGCTCTGTGACCACTAACCTCCTCATTGCTTGCTACGGAGCTTTGAGGACCCCTTAGCCACTCTGCCTAGCCTTCCACGGGGCTTTGTGGAGATCCTGTCTGCGACTTCTCGGTCAAGGACTACCTGTCTCTAACCTCACAAGTATAGAGAAGAATATCTTTGTAGTATTTCTGTAAAATACTGTTATTTAGTGAAATTTTGTAATAAAAGCCGGTAATGGGAGTCAATTCCGGACAGTCATTTTATTACTTTGCTCTACCAACATCCTATATGTAACAGAGTTTTTCAATATAAATATACATACGAGGGGTGTTCAAATTATAACTGGAATTCCTTTTTTGTGTGACATACAGAGACAACATGCGAATCAATTACTGTTCTTTTTCAAGGTACTTCCCATGTACACGCACACACTTGTCCCATAGGTGTGGAAGTGCCCGAGTCTTTGCGTCATAGATTCTTTGAGACGATCCTTTAGCCATTTCAGCACACAGGTTCTGACTTCGTTGTCGGTGCGGAATTTTTGTCATCCCAAGTGCTCCTTGAGGGAACCAAAAAGATGGAAATTGCAAGATGACAGATCAGATTATGGTCTAGGATCTTCCAACCAAGTTTGGTGATAGCTGTGTCCGTATTAGGACGCGAGTTTTCATGCAGGATGATGACGCCATCCTTTACCGTCTTTGACCGTTTTCTCCTCAAAGCTTCTTTGATTTGGGTAAGGAGGAAGTTCCTGTAGTACGCTGCATTTATTGCGGTCCTGCATGCCAGGAAATCAGTGCATATCACCCCGTTTTGTCCCAGAATACTGTCAGCATTACTTTGCAAGCGGATGCTTGTACCTTTAATTTTTTCGTCGTCGGCGAGTCTGGATGCCTTCACTCCATGCTGGAGCGCTTTGACTCCGGAGTGTAATGGTGCACTCTGCTCTCATCTGTGCAAGGAAACTCTCGCCTTCTCTCTGAAATCGCTGCAGATACTGAGGTGAGACGTCTTCCCTACTTTGTTTCAGGTTGAGCATTAGAATTTTTGGTATCCATGTGCTGTGATTTTCCGGAAGTGCAGGTGTTCGTGGATGATTGTTTCTACACTTCCCTCGCAGGTGTCTGTTTTGACACTCAAATTTCTCATACTGATGAGTTGATTACTCAGAATGAGCTGCTCCACCGGACGAATCTTGGATTTGTTGACTGCAGGAGCACGGCGGGCTACGTTGAGAAGAGATTCTCTTCCTGCCTTGAATTTTGACTACCACTCATACATTTGCAAGTGAAAGAGAGTTTCTTCACTATATTGCGCACTTAATCTTTTGCTCCACTGGAGCAGCCAGCTCCACACTGCCAGACTTGTTGCTATCGTCAATCCCCGCTCTCTGAGACTTTGTCTCCTGAATTTCCAGTTATCGCAGAAAAGTATCAGGGCTACTCTATCACAGTATGGGACAAGGACGCCAAGACACATAGAGCAAGACCTGAAAAAAATCCGGTTATAAATTGAACATCCATCGTAAATTTCTTCAATTGTAGTCTATAAACAGCTACGGACAACGAGATGGATTTTGTTTGTAGTCAGCACATTGATTTCCATCGTCTTTATTTCTGGAACTAAATATAACTAAAATTATGTTATCTTTAGAAAGAAAATACTCATCAATAGTTCTAAACAAAAGAGAGAGCATAGTTCGAAATGTCGCTATGCCATTACATTTTGTTACATAAATAAATGAAAAAATTGAACACATTTAGGGTGGCGAGCACCAAACTAGTATAAATTACTCTTGTAGTAACTCTTACTTCTTTAGTCTGGACTACTTTAGTAAATTACTTCCGTAGTAATATACTCTTTTAGTAACTATTGGAGAGCTCAATTTCTATTTACTTCTTTAGTTGTAACTAAAGTAGTAACGCCTTTTTACTAAAGAAGTAGCCCATTTTTGCACACTGCTGGCACGTGCATTTCGTTTCCTATCCGGAGATGGAGCTTATCAGATGTGCCCATGAAAAAAGACAGAGAAAATGCGGTTGTAGTGGAGAACAGGAAGTTTTTGGGAAAAACAAATGAGCTTCATTCACTGAAAATGCATTTAATACGTGAGGAATATCATACAAAAATGTTGTTAATTAAAACACAAAGAAAAATCATGGAAGGAAAAAACAACCCTAAAATGCAAGTTATGAATAAGTTCAAGAACGAAATGGAGCAAACTTCAGGTTCCGGTTCTTCAGGCAATGTACTCGAGAATATTTTTTTTGTAAATGAATATGAATATGTTTTGTATTATAAATCATATTTTACTTCCTTGATATTTTTTACAATGGTTAATATGTTCTTGTTTTACACATGGCATAATATTTGTGTTTATTGTTTCAACATCAGCACATTTAATTTTGGAAATAAAATGAAAATGTTAATCATCTAATTGCAAGAAAGAAGAAAGAAAGAAAGAAAAGAAAGAAAAGAAAAAGAAAGAAAGAAAAGAGAGAAAAACATAACTATGAAATTATACATAAATAAAATGGGTCACATTTCACTGCAGTAGTGACGATCCTGTGCCTTATTTATTCATTTAAGAAGAAAAAGTCTTTACCTCTTACTTATCTTACAAATTAGGTATATTTTCAATTGAAATACTTAAGTATTTATTTATTTATGTATTTATTTATTTATTTATTTATTTATTTATTTATTTATTGAACACATTCCCAGATACAGCATAAAGTTTGCTATTTTACGCAGGGAAACAACAAAAGAAAGAAAAAACAAGACAACAATAACAACAAGAACATAAAACAGTCAAATAAAGAGTGTAAAACTAATATTATTCCGTCAAAACTCGTTTAATTGCTCTATCAAACACCGAGTAACTCGAAAAAATGTCCACATCAGATGTTACTTGATTATAACAGTTTGGCATTTTGTAAAAAAAGAGACCTCTGTATAATTGCCAACCTAGGACGAGCAAGATGGAATAGGTGTTTATTCCGGGTTATACGGGAAGGGACACGCAAGGATAGTTCCTAAAGTAATATTTCCAATCTTAAGTTTCCATTAATTATTTTATGAAGATATTTCAGGTTAGAGATAATTCTGCGTACTTCTGGAGTCTGAATATTAAGATGTCGCAAGAGTTCCTTCTTAGATAATATTAGAAGTGCAAGAACACGAAAACGGACTATAGCAATAAAGAAATTGAGAATAGAATCAAGTCTGGAGAGATGAGTAGGTGCTGCCATGGCCCATATGGGAGAGCAATATTCAATCTTGGGAGCTATTAAGGTTTTATAAAAAGTTGCTAATGATAATACAGCGCGTAGTTCAGTGAATCGATAAGGAAGTCCCAACATACGCATTGAAAAATGAAATGAAATCTTTAAGTTTTACTTCCCACGTTTATGCCGTTTACGCTAAAGGAGACGGTAATTATGAGAAATGGGTGAAATGAAGAAAGTGAGAGGAAACGGGAGTACCCAGAGAAAACCCACGAGCACAGTGTTTGTTCACCAAAAAGTCCACACGGCGCGAGCTGGGATCGAACCAAAGACCCCAAGCACCGGAGGTGAACGCTCTACCACTGAGCCACCGCACCCCACAACTTGCGTATTGAATTCTTAAGTATTGAGGAGATGTGGTCAGAGAATGTAAGTTTTGAATCAAATATGACATAAAGATCATTATGACTAGCAGAATGTGTGATAGGGAAATCATTGATATGGTATGTGCAGGGAACAGGAGACTTTTTCAAAGTAATAGTAATACCATTTGTATTTTTCAAAGTATAATATATCTTTTGCCAGCTTGCCCTGTAGCATCTGCTTCTGGCTGAAATGCGTATTGGGTGATGTCATTCACATCCACAGCATCAGGGTGAAACACATCTCCAATTTCTATTCCACAGTCGTGCAGAATTGCAGCAGCCACAACAACATTTCCACACTTGTTTTGTTTTACTAAGAAAAAAAAATATCGCATTATTTTAATGAGAATTTGGAAACGTTTCTTCCGAACACCGAATGTACGCTCTATTACTGGTACTCGTAGCATTATGGGCTCTATTGTAGCGCCCTTCAATTCCTGTGTGGGGTCGAAACTAGGGATGGGCAAAACCGGTTTTTATAAAAACCGGAAACCGGTTCCTAGAAAAACCGAAATCAGAAAAACTGACATTTCATTTTTCTCCAAAACCGGTTCGGTTTTTCACCGAAACCGGTTTCGGTTTTCTTTAAAACCGGTTCGGTTTTTCACCGAAACCGGTTTCGGTTTTCTCCAAAACCGATTCGGTTTTCACCGAAA
This sequence comes from Thermobia domestica, assembly GCF_964235325.1. NCBI lineage: Eukaryota > Metazoa > Arthropoda > Insecta > Zygentoma > Lepismatidae > Thermobia > Thermobia domestica. The sequence goes on along the minus strand of NC_137470.1, from coordinate 71,887,697 downwards.
CTGGTTTTGGTGAAAAGTTTTGTAAAACACATAAAACTATTTGTGTGAAAACGGAATCGTTTTCCGGAGAACAACGAAACACTATTCTGGTCTGAAATAGAACAAATTTTGAAAGAAACCGGAAGCGGTTTTGAAGAAAACCGAAACCTGATCAGGTGAAAAACCGAACAGGTTTTGAATAAAACCGATAACCGGTTTCGAAAAAAAACTGAACCGGTTTTGGAGAAAACCGAAATCGGTTTCGGTGAAAAACGGTTTTTTGAAAATTTTCAGAAACCGGTTTCGATTTTCGAGCCCATCATTAGTCGAAACACAGAAGTCATAAGGTGTTTGAAGAGAGTATATCCACCATCTGCAACAAGCAACGCATCATATTGTCCATTTTTAAATTGTGCAGAAACTCTACTATTGTTCCAAATGCGTGCATCATTCGTGGAACCCGACCAACGGCTTACCACGGTCAAAATCTGCATATTGGCATCACAAATGATTTGTGAATTGATATAAAGAAATTCTTGTGATTTCTGTATAGTTCTGCTTGTGCTCCAGAAGGACAAAGTATGAGTATATGTACACAATCTATGGCCTCTATGACATTTGGGAATCCACCAGTTCGATAGAATTCTCTTTTGTTCCTTGATGTATTTTCTGGTTCTGTGGCATGAACGCACACAGTGACTTTAAGGCAATTGAACTCTCTACCACACTGTTAAAATCTCTTCCAGCAGTAGTACGGTAGATGTTGAGGTCCCTTGCTACGATTTGATACGTACCAGCGCAAAAGATACGCAATTCACAAGGAAGTTGCAGCCTAGGAGACAAAGCACGCTTCCTATCAGAATTATGCTGCAGTTACATCCCCAGAATACCAAGCAGCGACTGAAAAGATTCTTTACGAATTCCAAACTGCTCTTTGAAATCATTATCGCTATACATCGCAAATGGGCCTTTCTCTCCATTAAAACCCTCATTCTTGGGATGTCTACCTCTTCCTCCATCTCCGTATATTTTTCGTAGTCCAGGTAATCCATAGAATTCGATATTTAACACGCAGAAACCAAAGAACAGACCTTACTCTTTAACTTTACTCCTACTAGTGCTTAGGAGTAAATTTTGGTCTTATTTACTCCGTAAGTTACTAATGTAGTAACATACTCCATGACGGTGCTCTCCACCAGTTACGGAGTAAATAAATTTACTTATATAGTAAATGAAAATTTTACTCCTGTACAGGGACGGCACTAAGGGTGGGCGGGGGTGGGCGACCGCCCACCCAATGAATAGCCTTGCCCACACATCCGCCCACCCCAACAGAAGTAGAATAATGAAGGTGACATCCTGTACTTCAAAAACAATCGGTATTACTATTGATTGTAATGTAGTAGGTTCTAGGACCCTGTTTAACTCTGCAATGAACAATGATTTTATTTACAAACATAATTCCAGATACAGCTGAACGCCAATTTACACTGGAATAAGCAGTCTTCACCATAAAAGTGAACATTTCCTCTCATTTGAGAAAAGTCAACCACTTGCATGTCATTATGGATGTGATGTCGACAGTGTAGAGTAGTGATGAGCTCAAGAGTATTGGTCTTGCAGTTTTTGCAAGAGTCTTGCATGCAAGACCAAGACCAAGACCAAGACCAAGACCAAAACCAGGAATCCCGATGCAAGACCAAGACCGAGACCAAGGGATACAAGAGCAAGACCAAAACCAAGACTACTCCTGCAAGACCAAGACCAAAATCAGGACTCTTGCGCAAGAGTCTTACACAAGCAAAGTGAGCGTGGGTCAATGAAAACTTGACCCACGACCCACTGACCCACCACCCACCGTGACCAACTCTGACCCACGACCCACCGTGACCCACCATCCACCGTGACCCACTGTGACCCACCCTGACCCACTGTGACCCACCATGACCCACCACCCACGGTGACCCACTGTGACCCACTCTGACCCACCACCCACCGTGACCCACCACCCACCATGAACCACTCATCCACTGTGACCTATTCTCACTCACCAAAATCCATTGTCATCAACTCTGAACACGATTCACGGCCTCTTCTGTACTGACTAAAGAGTTTACACTTGTAATAAAACATGACTGTGAAATTGTCACTAATCGGAGTTTGAATTTCTAGTCAATCGCTCAAGCACCGCTCTGTCAGAATAATGGTGGATCTGATCTTTATGATATAAAATGGTAAAGTGTTTGTCAGTGAGAAAATTGAAACAGTTCGAGGTGAGGGGAAATTAGTGTGTGCGTAAAATATACTTGCACTAAGAGAGTATTCTTGCAAGTGTTAATTTCTGAACGCATTGCAAAAGAAAATTCTATTCGCATGAAAATACCCCTGTACAATATGGAAAAGGTTATGGTTTCTCAGTTCACAGTATTTTTCTCAGAAAAGACTTGAAAAATCAGTTTTTCATAATGTATAAAGGTGCTCGGGTACCCTATGTGAGAGAATCTCCATAAAGTATGCTAATGATTGTAATTTGTGTAATCACTGAACACCACGTTAAATTTAAGATACAAATATGCATAATTGCAGTTATTATGAATATTTATTCAAAGTAGTTTACCTAAAGCAAAGAAGAGACTTACTAAAAAATAGGTTCAAAGTTGAATAGCACAAATAAGCCATTAGTAATACAAGTAGGCATATACATTTTCTATAGCTCGTAATTTTCCACTTTAAAACAAACCTGAAATCGGGTTTATTTCCTGTTGGTAACATTTTCGTGGTAAATCATCCGGAGCGGAATGGTGTCCATCCTTCAGCCAAGAAATAAATAGCTCGTCTACTTTGAGCTTGTCTAGCGGTGGGCCATTAACATTGATGAACAACAAGTTAGATAATCTTTGACCACTTAGTCTATTTCTAATATCAGTCATCTGTAAATTCATAAGGAGAAGTCCCCGTTCGAACTCTGTCGTGGAAATTGATAATACTTCTACTCGATTTCTGCAACTTCTCAACTTCAATCTGCTTGTTAGACTTAAGTCTGATAACGACTTTCCTTGGTCAGTTTTGAAATACTCAGCAAGAAGTATCATCTCTCTATCACCATACAACATCTTTTCCATATCGACCATGTCAGTTGGCAATGTCGACTCATGGAGAACAGAAACTTCATCTACCACGCCTTTGATAGGTTATCTTGTGAATAAATTATCAATTAAAGCCTGATGAACTGGAGAATTCTTATTTGTTTATAAATTTAATTTTTGTAATTACACATGAAGGTTTGATGCCATTACGAAGTTCCCTCTCCCGTCCAAAAAGCGAAAGAGAACGTGGTTCCTGGAAAGTGTTCAGAGGTGAATGGGAATTTCTCTCCTTCTTCCCCTTCAATTACCACACTGCTGTTTGCCATGTGCCAAATTACGATGAATTTCAATTAAATTATCATAGTATAATTATTTCCTTGTTGAATTATCAATACTTTTCAGTGGAAAAAAGGATGAAATTTCAAAGTTCCAAATCAAAGTAAGTAGACCAACGTAATGGAAAATAGGGATGCGTTCGAGTCGAGTCGAGACAGAATTTTCCTGACAAAATTCGAGTCGAGACACAGCTCTTCCAATAGAAAAATATATATTTTTCGAGTCGAGGCATCACTTTTACAGCACATTTTCGAGTCGAGACAGTCTCAAATCTTGTCTCGTGCGCATCCCTAATGGAAAATAAAAAGTGTAAAATTTTCCATACAGTTATGCGTACAATCCAAACTTAAAAGTTCCGTGTAATTAAGCTTACAGTACAAATTTTAAGCCTATTTTTCTCACAACTTTATGGGTTGATTGCCCTGTGCTGTAAGCGCTCCATATAATAAACATAAGCTTCAGCAATTATTATAGTAGAAAGCAATGGATATATGAAGCCAAGCACTGTAATTTTTTGTTTCTGATTTTTTTTCTTAAATAACATCGATCGTTTTCTATCATTTTTACAAACCAACTCACTACCAATTTTCCATATATAGAAAGTGCTCCCCTCCATAAAAAAGAATTTAAAAATATGCTAGGACACATTTTGTTTATTTTCAATAAAGAGTTAATACACAGAATTTCAGCTCAGTAAGTATAACGGCTTGCGAGATACTATTTTTTTTCGCAAAAATTCGGATCCTCACCCTCCTTAGGATATGTAGCTTTTATAATGAAAGCAATACAACATCCCAATTTGGATTAAGGCCTAACTACATACCAAAAGTAATTTCATTTGACTTTGCAATTCGGCCGTGATGATCAGGCACACATAGTTACATTCAATTTTTATATAATAATTTATATATTACAGTGATTCAAAAATGTATTTTTTCCAGTAGTTAGCTCCTCTAAAAACTCACAGATCTCGAAAGCCAAGTAGTAGTATAAGTTTTATTGCTATTATTAATATTAAAAATATCAATATCCAAAAGCGCCTGAAGTTCTTTTTTCAGTTGGTTAGATATACTCACCTCAGGTAAGTAGACAGAAACAAGTGGAAAAGGAAGGGAAATGAAGGTCTTAGAAGTAAAACGAAGATAAATTTACCAGTCTTCAGAAGATACTGTCTACAATGCAGTGAGCAGAGAGGGTCGGTAGATCATACTGAGTCGGTGGGTCGCAGTGGGTCACGGTGGGTGGTGGGTCGCAGTGGGTCATGGTGGGTGGTGGGTCACAGTGGGTCATGGTGGGTGGTGGGTCACAGTGGGTCACGGTGGGTGATGGGTCAGAGTGGGTCACATGCCGTTGACCCACGACCCACTCAAAAACTTGACCCACCGACCCACTGACCCACTCCATCTCTGTACACAAGTACTGGTACTACTTTATTTTTTTTATAGAATTTAAAAAAGAAGGGGGGAATCATTACATCTTCTATTTGAATTTATTGGCTTCAGTAAAAAATGCCGCTGGAGTGAATGTGATCCCAGTAGTTTATGCAAGCCGTGTGAGTCGATCTGCCCCTGTAGCACATAGCTACAGTATGTCGTTTTCTGCATTGGTTTTTCGCATTTTCTGTATACATTACTCGTTTTCAAGCCACACATGTGTCATATTGAGCCATGTGAGCTGTTTTGGTAGACAACACCGTGTGCATGGGTTTTCTCGGGGTTTTCCGTTTCCTCCTACTTTTTTCATTCCACCATTTCAGTTATTTCTCATCATCAGCTACTCTACCATTATTGGCAGGTTGCTTTCTGCAGCTGAGAAGCTTCGATGTACTCGTCTTGACGTAGCAATTTTCTGTTTTAGTACCTTCCTTCAACTACAATCTCCTTCGCTCTCTCCCTCTCTTTCCTTCCACCATACCCTCTAGCACGTTCCTCAAATATAGTTCCTCCTCATCCAATATCCCAACCAGTTCTTCTTCCTCCTCTTAACAATATCTAAAATTCTTCTTCTCTTCCCCTACTGCTAATATTTCTAACACCTCATTCGCTTTCCATTCAACCCTGCTAATTCTTCCCCCTTTTTTCTACATGCCCATGTTTCGAAAAGCTGCAATTTTTTTAATCGCTCTTGCGTAATGCCAATGCTTCTGCCCCATAGAGTACATATTTGAATCAGTAAAACAAAATCTCGATATTTAAATGGAAGTTTGTTTAATACAAAGATTAGCTAATCGTGGTTGAAAAGAAAAAATCTGACGCCTTTAGAGTGTAAAAATAATTTTGCAATTCATGGTATTTAAATAATCTGTGCAGTCTTGATTTTCTTTCATGCGTTTCAGGGCTAGACTCTCCAGTTTGGGAACCAGTGGAGTATTAGATCTGTTTTTTTTTAAATAAAAATTACGAAACGTTGTAATTTATCTTATAAGTAGTGAGGCGTAGGGACCCATTGAAAAAAAAAATAAAGGTTATCGCCTATGTTGTACACTATCATCATACACGAATGTAAACTATATTACATTTAGAAACATACATTGTATTTTTGTTACTATTGGCGTATTGTAGAGTTTATCCAGAATAAAATTTACATACGAAAAGCATAAGATTTCTTAAAAGCAAGACTTGCAAGACTCTTGCAGCAAGACCAAGACCAAGGCCAAGACTGAGTGTGCAAGACCAAGACCAAGACCAAGGGTTCCAGCGCAAGACCAAGACCAAGACTGGATGTGCAAGACCAAGACCAAGACCAAGACCACCCCGGTCTTGGTCTTGGTCTTGCCTTTGCTCGTCACTAGTCTAGAGGTGGAAATGAAACTTCTTCCGATTGTTGTTTCTGTGGATCGTGATGAAGTTTTGTTAATTGCTATTCACTTCTTTATCCAATTTATAATTTTTATTTTTTTCAACTTGAGTTTTAATTTCAAAGATTTCTGTCTAAGGTATTATCAAACAATTATGCTGTCGAATTTCCCTATTCTTTTAGTAACATAGATCTTTGCTGTTGCATATAGAGATCAAATCAAAAAATTAATGTGCACAAGTTAAGGATATACGAGAGAAAATATAAATTATTTATATTTTTTGTCTCTTGCTTTTTGTAATCAATGCTTCAAAAATAAAAATGTTTGCAATAGCCTATTTTATTATTGTTTTACTTTACTTACTTATTGTGTATTTTATGATATTAACGAAAGGTAGAGTATTATCTGTTAGTCTGTGTTGTTTGAACCTTCTTTCTTTTCTATACATTTATGTGCATTCTTGGAGGGAGAGAAAGTAAAGCTGTTTTGAACTTCATCGAACACACAGTAAACACCGTTATTATTGTTTTAAAAAACTGGAAGTAGAGGTATTGTGTCTGCCACGCTGAATTCGGTAAGTCGACAGTATAGCCACGAACTCCCGCTGCCCATCCTAAGTCCTGCATTTCTTCAGACCTACCAGGCGAATGTCGGAATTGTACCTTTTATAAGGCCAAGACTACTTCCACATCCTCCACATCCTTGTCCCTCCTCTATTTCGGTCTGAGCCTTAACTAACTGAAGAGTTTAAAGATTGAAAATTATTGTCCAAAAATGTCTACATTGCCCAGTTCTTATTTTCATTGACCGCCCACCCAGCAACTCCGCCTCTATCCGCCCACCCCATCAAACGTTTCTGGCGCCGTCCCTGCTCCTGTAGTAATTTACTCCTTTAGTTCAGTACTCTCGACTGGAAGTCGCCGATTTCCTCCTCTTTTACTAACTTACTAATTTAGTTTCACTTACTCTTGGTTGGTGCTCGCCACCCTTAGACTTGAAAATGTTGAAGAAAATATGACAAACGTTACGAACGATTCTGTGATGTATTAGGCAATAGTTTATGCTAAAAATAAAGTGCCATGAAGTGCAACATACTGGTGGTTATCAAAAATATTTGTCCTTATATAATGAAATACAACTTTCTATAACACACACGGGACACTTCAACTTGAAATATACATCTTCAAATCGATTCTCGACAGAATCTGAAATATGTTAAGAACTTTAAGCCTTCAAAAACTCAGCTACAACTTCGACGATCCGTGGCTATGATATTTGCATTACAAACTAACCGAAATAGTGATAAATTCAGGGAGTAGTTCACTGAACCAGTCCCTGTTTCCGCACTTTTTTATAAATCATCATGACAAATTACATTATTACTGAATGCCGGATTTTTCGTCAAATCATATTTTTCCTTTGCATATATTTCAGAAAGAAAAAGTCAACGTTTTATTAACAAATGTAGCAAGTGATCAAATTTAATAATGCTTTAAAAAAAAACTACTTTGCTTGTTAGAATCTAGTTTTGATAGAAAACCCCATATCAAGTTTCTTTTAACTGCTCGTGAATATTTTTTAAGGTTTTCATATTTTTTCTTGTTATACATAGGGGTTGATTCTGTTTAATATGAATAAAATTTCACTATGAATAAAATGGTACCTAGAGCCCGTTATAGAAAATCCGTTTTTAGTTGTTGTAGTAGTTGATTTGAGTTTTGCGTCTCGTTCTTCAGCGACGTTATACTAGAAGTGGATCTACAGCTGTAACGTGTAATCCGAAAAACATGAACTCCCGTTCGGAATTGAACCTCGCGTTTAGAAACAGATATCTGATCGCAATCAGTTCTTCCCCGTGAGGTTTGGACTAACATTGTATTACTTGATACTGGGTAGCAGTGATGAGACTGGTTACGAATTTCATGACCTTGCAGCAGTCAGACCCGTGACCCGGTGTGACCCAAACAGAGCCAAGGACAATGAGACACAGTCATACACATGGATAAATTTGTACGAGGTTGGTAATATCAGGGGCGGACTGGCCCACCCTGCTACCCTGCAAATGCAGGGTGGGCCCCCAAACAGGTGGGCCCCCTCCACCAATTTTAAAAAGATGTGCTCAATTAAACCTACGAGCATCAAAAATATGTCAGGGTAACTCCCGCAAACTTGTGTTTTGCATAAAAAAAGACGTAAAGTTAAACTTTCATGAACATATCTTATTCTTCTTCATGTTTATCGACTTGAAAAGGTTCCGTCTATGAGACAATCAGGCCCTAAAACATTGAGGGTTTGTGATACAGCAGCTGTTAAAAACGAGCACGTTAACTACTACTTTTTTAAATATAAGAAACACAGTAGATTTCAGGCTGTTATTGGATTTGGATACCATTGCCTACTCCAGTCCTTTTACAAGCCGGCGAGTGGCGATGTTTTAATGAAACAATAGTTTCGTAGATATTGTTATTGTGGAAAGTGGAGGTGGAGCCGGAACACTTTTGAACTGCATTGTCCTCAGACCAAGCTTCGAAGAAAGAAATCGGATCAGGCTTCGTTGTTTTTTTTTTTTTCAGTGCGGTAAAACGAAAAGAAATTAGTCGCCACTATCAACGATTGTTTTATACAAACCTCAAACAATTACTATGAAGTTGCTGCCCTCGGCTCGTGTTTTATTTTGTATATATTACATCAAAGAGCAAATCCGATAGCAGCAATTCAATTATTGGAACACCAGTTACGTGTCGTTTGTGTGGAAGACAGATGTGGCTGTGTCAGTATGGATGGTAGGAGTGATTGTAAGATTACTGTAAAGAAAAGAAAAGCAACAGAATGTTGCAAAGTTGCAAAAGACTTTCTTGGGTTAATTCAAATGACAGTTACTTTCATCTGCGATTCATATAAAAGAATGCAAGTGTGGATTAAGTACAATGAAGAAAACTCAAGTAGTAGACAGCTACTTCGCCGATTACAAAAAATAAATCTGACAAGGTGGTGGAGTAAAGATCGAGCTCTAAAGAGTAGACCTATCTTTTTGATGATTTTTCGACACCTTTGCAAGATCGGAAGAGGTTCATGACGATGCTTGAATATCTACTCACTATTGCAAGTATGAGTGATTTTCAAGCAGAAGTCACATTTAAAGCCAAGTGTTTGATTCAGAACTGGTGTAAATTTGAAAACATTCTTGTGGCAACTTTTTCACATATGTACACCTACTTCGCAGTATCTGCAGAAATCTGGTTTGGATTATCTAACGGCTACAAAAATGATTTGTGCGTTACAATCAGGCTTAAAGCAAAAACGGAACGTGTTTTGTTCTATTGAAACTAAACTTATGGAGTTTGCAAAGGATTTGAAAAGACAATTGAAGGATGCAGGATACGATGTTGCAGTTGAAACTTCTCTCCTTGCAAAGAGAATACCAGTAGCAACTCTTCAAGCAGACGAGCTTTTCCATGATGAGGCAAGAATTTTAGATTCTCCATCAAAAGTGTTTCAGATAAACGTTTTCAATGTTATTTTCGATACTACAATTGAGCAATTACATTCTCGGTTTACCTGCAATGACAGCCTCATGAAGGACATTGCATGGCTGGATCCTACCCGTTTCCATGAGATAAGTACTTTAGAAGAACTACCTGATTCAGCTCTCAATACTCTACCACATTATTGCAAAGTGGGAAGAGAACAAATTCAAGAGGAACTGCTCCAATTTGCTCGTCAATATGTAAAAAGTAGGATATGTTAAGAAATGAGCATGACAGCGAGCAATATGCTCATAGTAGTAAAAAAGAGGAAAATGAAGAAGAGGAAGTTAATGAAACTGAGAGTGAGGAGGAAGATGAATGGAAATGCAAACCTGCAAGACAGTGTAAAGTGTGTCTAGTTTGTGTACTGCACCTGCTTCACGAATTAAATCTTTATGGTCCATTATATCCATCGTTGTATAAAGCGTATAAGTATGTTCTAACTCTATTGTGTACCCAAGTATCATGTGAAAGAATTTTCTCGATTATGAAAGTGATCAAAATTCGGTTGCGTTCATCGCTTGGACAAGATTTGTTGGAAGACTTTATTCTTTTATACATAGAAAGATCATATACGTTTGATTACGACAAAGTGATTGACGATCTTGTATCTAGCTCCAAAGAATTAGGTAGATATTTGAAATTCTGAGTGTAACTGGGGCATAATGAAGATATTAATATTAGGATACATTTCTGGCATTCATATTAATATTATAATATATTAGGTTACAGTATGCAATTCAGTAGAAAATTTCAACTAATTTGTATTAGAACTGATTTATGAGGAAAGAAACTTACATTATTTCTGTCAGTCCTTTAATTATTTAGTGTTTCAAAGTTGACTTGAGATTAGTTTTTACTTATTGCACATGTATATATTTTGGGTTTTCTATAACATGACACTCATTTGTTTAAATAAATGGTTTAAATTCATTATATAAAAAACAATAGCACTATATAAATAACTGAAAGCACCAATTCCGTTATAAAAAATGATAATGCCAATTACACACTGTATGAGTTACTATTAAAATGTTCCTACTTCAGATTTTTTGTAATTAATGTTTTGCTTTTGTATGAATATATGGGATACTATTTATGTGTTCGAAGATGGACTTTTATATGTAATACATATGAAGAATGCCAAGTACATTTTTTACATTTTTATACAGTGGGCCCTCAATTCAGTTTAGCAGGGTGGGCCCTATGGCTGCCAGTCCGCCCCTGGGTAATATAATTCTTGTCCTTACCGCTCCTCTATTGGCAGCGCGTGCGCCTTGCGTCCACGTAATATCAGATTTGATTCCCGATGTGAAAACACAAAAAATAATTTTGCTTTCATCAGTATTTACTTTTATTAATCATCCGTCTTCTTTAGCCTAGAGGGCATAAGAATGAGGCTTTAAACTAATTTTTCATTAACGTTCATTTCATTTTTAAATACAATTCTAACAAACAAAATTCTGCCTTCGCTTGTCTTTAAATCTGTAATTCTATTTATCTCTTGATGTTTGAGTCTTTGTGTGCCAACATATTGGACTGAAAGACAACTGCAAGGTCTGTAAAAATATAAACACACGAGAATGACATAAAATATAAGTTATGTACATTGATGTTCAAAACTTAAGCACGAACTACAAGATAACCTAACAAGGAAAGCTATCCAAGTCCTCGACGAGTATCACATTGAAACTTGCTCAAGTTGAAGGACATGTTGAAAGATGAAAACATGCTTAGTCCGACGATTAACAAATTCGTCGAATAAGAAATTTTAATGATCATTTCCCCATAGCCCCTGAAAGTTATGTACTCTGGTCATACATGCCTTCGATGCGATATGAATCTGATACACTGAAACTTGTTTTCTCAAGAAGACAAATGTTGCAAACTCAACATGATAACAGTTGGTGATGATTGTAATCTATCGTACGTCATTGATACGAATCGGTGTCAAATGGAATACGATATGCAATCGTAAGTTCCAAACGAACACGTTTACTCGGCGAAGAAAAGGGACACGCTGAAACCACATCGCAAACATGGCTTTCTATAATAATAATAATAATAATAATAATAATAATAATAATAATAATAATAATAATAATAATAATAATAATAATAATAATAATAGTAGTAGTAGTAGTAGAAAATGGATCGATCTGGGACAACATCGCTCAACTCACGAGCCCCTGGGAAATTGAGCACCGTACACCGTCAACCCACGGCCTTTTACGACCTCCATTTTAGGGGTGAATTTATTCCCTTTTATGAGCACTTTTTAGGGGGTGTATTCGTTCTCTTTTATGAGCACATTTTAAGGGGTGAACTCGTTCCTTTTTATGAGCATATTTTTCAACTTCTACGAACACATAGCAGAACATCAGACTACGTAACACATAGCAGAACAGATTACACATAAGACTCATTCCCTTTTATGAACACTTTTTCAGGGGTGAACTCGTTCTCTTTTATGAGCACATTTTAAGGGTGAACTCGTTTCCTTTTATGAGCACTTTTCCAACCCCTATTTTAATTACGAACACATAGAAGATCAGATAACAGATAAGAATATGAAACACACAGCAGAACAGATAACACATAAGACTACCTAACATAACAAGGGTGTATTCATTCCCTTTTATGAGCATATTTTTCAACCCTTATTTTAACATAGCAGAAATGACATAAGACTACGAACACATAGAACAGCTAATACAAGAGTATGGCTTATTTTCCAACCCCTATTTTAACATAGCAGAAATTACACTGAGACTATGAACACATAGCAGAGCATAAGACTACGTAACACACAACAACCTCCATTTTAGGGGGGGACCCGTTCTCTTTTATGAGCATATTTTCCAACCCTTATTTTAACATAGCATAAGACTACGAACACATAGCAGAGGTGTATTCGTTTTCAACCCCTTAGCATAAGATTATGTAACATAGCAGTTACGAACACATAGCAGAGCAGATAATAAACACAACAACCTCCATTTTAGGGGTGTATTCATTCCCTTTTATGAGCATATTTTCCAACCCCCTATTATAACATAGCACAGATTACATAGCAGATCTAATACGGCTTATTTTCCAACCCTTACTTTACCATAACAGAGACTACGAAACACAGCGGACATAGCACAGGGGGTGTATTCATTTTCTCCACCCCTAATTGAACATAGCAGAAATTACACTGAGACTACGAACACACAGCAGACCAGAGAATACATAAGATTCATTCCCTTTTATGAGTACATTTTAAGGGGTGTATTCGTTCTCTTTTATGATTACTTTTTCAACCCCTATTTTACCATAGCAGAAATTACATAAGATTTTTTTCAACCCCTATTTTAAGACAATGAATACCTATGTAACATAGCGATTCGATACGCTCTTTGAACCGATTTGGATGAAACTCGGTATATGGGGGTTTTCGACCATGCTGAGTACGAATATCATACTTATTTTTACCTGGGTCCTATAGTTTATGTGGCATACGCCCTTTCTATGACAATTTTAACCGATTTGGGTGAAACTCGGTATATAGGGGTTTTCGGACATGCTGATTACAAATATCATACTTATTTTTATCTGGGTCTTATAGTTTATGTGGAATACGCCCTTTGTATAAGAATTTTAACCGATTTGGATGAAACTCGGTATATGACGGTTTTCGGACATGCTGATTACGAATATCATATTTATTTCCACCTGGGTCTTATAGTTTATGTGGGATACGCCCTTTGTATGAGACTTAAAACCCAAGCAACATATTAAGGTTCTGTTTCCTCATTTAGCAATTGGTCATCAACTACTACAAGTTCCAAAAATAATGACCATCGAGGTCAAAGATCAAAACTCAGAAACGGAGCAACGTATTGAGGTGCTGTTTCCAAATCTAGTAATAGATCAACTAGTACAAGTTCCAAAATAATGACCATCGAGGTCAAAGGTCAAAATACTTAAAACCTAATAACTCGAAAACGGAGCCAAATATCGAAGTGGTGTTTCCACATTTAGTAATACGTCATCAACTACTACAAGTTTCGAAAATAATGATCATCAAGGTCAAAGGTCAAAAACTCGAAAACGGAGCCAAATATTGAGGTGGTGTTTCCACATTTAGTAATTGGTCATCAACTAGTACATGTTAAAAAAGTACTGACCATTGAGGTCAAAGGTCAAAAACTCGAAAATGGACCCACATATTCAGTTTTGTACCAACTAGAAAAAAGGACCGAAGGAGGACCATGTTACCTATTTAAATAAACATAGGAATACATTTATTCACCGAGGAAAAGCAAAGAAATAACATTTTTATGGCATTCAAATAAACGAAGGAATACATTTGAATAGAGTATTTAGTTTTGTACCAACCAGAAAAAAGAATAAAATTTGAGAGGTGTATTCTCTTTTGTACCAACTGGAGAAGTGAAGAAGAGCCACTTCAACTATCTTAGAATTTTATATCATTAGGTACTGTTTAAACAAACGAGAAATGACAGTTTTAACTAGCTCAGAATTTATGTAACAAAAGAACAAATTTGAATGTTCTGTTTTTGTATCAAACCAGAAAAAAACTAAGAAGGACCATTTTAACAAGTTCATAATTTCTGTACTTTTTCGTGCTATTCAAGTGAAGGAAAGAAATAATTTGTGTCCTCAAAAATGAAAGTTCAATTTAACTAGCTTAGTATTTTATATCATCTTGTAGTATTTAAATATACGAAGAAATAAATTTGAGTGACCTATTCAATTTTGTACCAACAAGAAGTGTCATATTTAACTGGCTTAGAATCTTATACCTTTTGTACTATTTGAACAAACGAAAGGATAAATTTGAATGGTCTATTTTCTTCCGTACCAACCTTTAAAAAGGCGGAGAAGGGCTATTTTAACTAGCTGAGTTTTTATGTCATTTTGTACTACTCAAATAAACGGTGGAGTATTTAGTTTTGTACCACCGAGAAAAAACAAAGAAATTGTACCATTTTGGAGTATTCAAATAAACAAAGGACTTATAATTTGTGTCAACTCTAAAAAAGGCCATTTTTAACTAGCTGAGTATTTTATGCCATTGTGTATTATTTCAACAAACAAAGGAATAAATTTGTATGAGCCGGAAAAAGCAAAAAGTATCATTTTATATCATTTTGAACTAGTCAAATAAACAAAAAAACCGAAGAAGGATCATTTTAACTAGCTGAGTATTTTATACCATTTTGTACTACTCAAATAAACGAAAGAATAAAATTGTACTAACCAGAAAATGCGAAGAAGGCCCATTTTAATTAAACGAATCAATAAATTTATACTAACCATAAAAAAAAGCGAAGGAGGACCATTTTAACTAACTCAGACTTTTATACCATTTTGTACTACTCCAATAAACGAAGGAATAAATTTGTACTAACCAGAAAAAACAAAGAAAGACCATTTTAACTAACTCAGATCTCTATACCATTTTGTGCCATTTAAAGAAATGAATATATACATACGGATGTCCTATTTCCTTTTGTAGCAACGAGAAAAAAGCGAAGAAGAACCATTCATAACAGGCTTAGATTTTTATGCCATTTTGTAATATTTCTACCAAACAAAAAAGTAATATTTCTACTACATAAATAAACAAAGGAATAAATTTGTAATAACCACAAAAAGCGAAAAAGGCCCAGAATTTTGTACCAACAAGAAATCTCATTTCCAGGCCATGTTTTACTATTTAAACAAACGAAGGGATAAATTTGAGTGGCCTGTTTTTTTTGTTTTTTTTGTACCAACTAGAAAAATCGAAGATTAGCTAACTCAGAATTTATGCACCTTTGTACTAGCCCAATGAACAAAAGAACAAATTAGGATGTTCTACTTTTTATACCAAACAAAGAAGAACCATTTTGTACTACTCAAATAAACGAAAGAAGAAGCGAAAAAAGACCATTTTTAACTAGCTCAGAATTTATATACTTTTTGCACTAACCAAATAAATGAAGGAATATTTAGTTTTGTACCAAGCAAAATAAGAATAAAATTTGGATGGACTATTTTCTTATATACCAACAAAAATGGAGCAAATTTGAGTGGCATACATACTTTTGCACCAAATTTTATTTAATTTTGTAGTACTCAAATATACAAAGGTATAAATCTGTGTGACCCATTCAGTTTTGTACTAAGCAGAAAATTTGTTGGCTTTTTTAGAAAGACCATTTTATCTTTTGTATTCAGATTTGCCGGCTACTTTTTTTCGTTAATCATTTTTTCTGCTCTAAAGCAAAGAGAGACCATTTTTAACAAGCTTAGGACGTATGTGCCTTTTTGTAACGAAGGAACAAATTTGAGTGGTCTATTTGTGTACCAATCCTGATGCGAGTAGATCAATTAGTACATAGATTAAAAAATAAAACAGTATGGCATTATTGCGACTTTCATTTTCGAATCCATACGGATTAAACCACTATGGCAAAAAAAATACTAGTTTCTCCTTATGCTTATTTTGAGTAGACTTAAGAGGATCAAGCATTATTTTAAACTCGTATTCTAGCCAACAATTAGGAACCCACTAGTAGAGCGTCAATTTATCGTTTGCAGTAAACCTGTTATGCTCTAGAAAACAAATTCTTTCTTCTACGGTCTTCGGCATGCATTTTAGACCAAGAGCAGGAAGATTAATATTTGTATTCCCCTGCTGGATAGAAATTCAATACTTGGAAATTGACCCAATAAGCATCTGTTAACTTTATCCATATCTGTAAAATATAATTTGATGTGTAAAATTAGTTCTAAACAGTCTTGTATTTGATCCACTCATCAGTATAGTAGTTAAAGATAATTGCTTCCAATCGCGTAATACCCTGTAAACGCTTGCCTGAACAATGAACAAAATTTGGCAAATGAATTTGTTGTAAATTTTAATGGAAGAATTACCTGTATTCCATCTAAGACAATCTACACCCACGGAATCATCGTTGTTACAAACAGTGTTAATAGGCTTGTCCTTCCATTCAAAAATTAAAATACCTGCAAAATCTTGTGTAATATTCTGTTTGTAGATGTTCTGAATTTTTTCTATTAGCACATCCTAGTACTTCTTAGTTATATCTCCCAAATACATTTCTACAATTTGTTGTACACCTCTTCCCCATTTAATTTAGTCTTAAATCTGAGAAATTAGATGGTATAAATGTGTTCGCAACATTATCGCAGAATGGTGGTGTAATTGGTTCACCACTAGCAAATTGTTATCGGGTAAGTTTTATCTTTACCTAATAACTCTCTCAGAGATCATTATTCCTGGTAGACTAGAAAATGTACACTACAATACACCTTTAAAACTCTTGTGCAATGTAACCTATTTAAAAAGTTTTAATGTTCTTGAAAAACCTACTCTCATTCGAAAAATAAACTGCACTATTACCGACTATTATAAGCACAGTGCAATACCGCTATTAATTTGAAATCTTAATCAATGTACCGTTTTTGTAAAACCTACTATTAATCGGGGAATTATTATTATCAAAGTATAATGTAATACCACCTAAATTCTCTTAAGTCTACTCCAAATAAGCATAAGGAGAAAGTAGTGTTTACTGGTGTTTAATATAGCCCTTTTATGTCACTTTTTTACGTATAGCTTTATTGTGAGAAAAAAACATTATGTTATTCTTTTTGACCAAGTTTCCAAATACTGGTTAACTAGAATACGAGTTTAAAATAATGCTTGATCCTCTTAAGTCTACTCCAATAAGCATAAGGGGAAAGTAGTATTTTTTTTGCCATAGTGGTTTAATCCGTATGTATTCGAAAATGAGAGTCGCAATAATGCCATACTGTTTTATTTTTTAATCTATGTACTAATTGATCTACTCGCAGCAGGATTGATACACAAATAGACCACTCAAATTTGTTCCTTCGTTACAAAAAGGCACATACGTTCTAAGCTTGTTAAAAATGGTCTCTCTTTGCTTTAGAGCAGAAAAAATGATTTACGGAAAAAAAGTAGCCGGCAAATCTGAATACAAAAGATAAAATGGTCTTTCTAAAAAAGCCAACAAATTTTCTGCTTAGTACAAAACTGAATGGGTCACACAGATTTATACCTTTGTATATTTGAGTACTACAAAATTAAATAAAATTTGGTACAAAAGTATGTATGCCACTCAAATTTGCTCCATTTTTGTTGGTATATAAGAAAATAGTCCATCCAAATTTTATTCTTATTTTGCTTGGTACAAAACTAAATATTCCTTCATTTATTTGGTTAGTGCAAAAAGTATATAAATTCTGAGCTAGTTAAAAATGGTCTTTTTTCGCTTTTTCTTTTGTTTATTTGAGTAGTACAAAATGGTTCTTCTTTGTTTGGTATAAAAAAGTAGAACATCCTAATTTGTTCTTTTGTTCATTGGGCTAGTACAAAGGTACATACATTCTGAGTTAGCTAATCTTCGATTTTTCTGGTTGGTACAAAAAAAAAACAAAAAAAAACAGGCCACTCAAATTTATCCCTTCGTTTGTTTAAATAGTAAAACATGGCCTGGAAATGAGATTTCTTGTTGGTACAAAATTCTGGGCCTTTTTCGCTTTTTGTGGTTATTACAAATTTATTCCTTTGTTTATTTATGTAGTAGAAATATTACCTTTTTTGTTTGGTAGAAATATTACAAAATGGCATAAAAATCTAAGCCTGTTATGAATGGTTCTTCTTCGCTTTTTTCTCGTTGCTACAAAAGGAAATAGGACATCCGTATGTATATATTCATTTCTTTAAATGGCACAAAATGGTATACAGATCTGAGTTAGTTAAAATGGTCCTTCTTTGTTTCTTCTGGTTAGTACAAATTTATTCCTTCGTTTATTGGAGTAGTACAAAATGGTATAAAAGTCTGAGTTAGTTAAAATGGTCCTCCTTCGCTTTTTTTATGGTTAGTATAAATTTATTGATTCGTTTAATTAAAATGGGCCTTCTTCGCATTTTCTGGTTAGTACAATTTTATTCTTTCGTTTATTTGAGTAGTCCAAATTTGTTCTTCTTTGTTTGGTATAAAAAGTAGAACATCCTAATTTGTTCTTTTGTTCATTGGGCTAGTACAAAGGTGCATAAATTCTGAGTTAGCTAATCTTCGATTTTTCTGGTTGGTACAAAAAAAAAACAAAAAAAAACAGGCCACTCAAATTTATCCCTTCGTTTGTTTAAATAGTAAAACATGGCCTGGAAATGAGATTTCTTGTTGGTACAAAATTCTGGGCCTTTTTCGCTTTTTGTGGTTATTACAAATTTATTCCTTTGTTTATTTATGTAGTAGAAATATTACTTTTTTGTTTGGTAGAAATATTACAAAATGGCATAAAAATCTAAGCCTCTTATGAATGGTTCTTCTTCGCTTTTTTCTCGTTGCTACAAAAGGAAATAGGACATCCGTATGTATATATTCATTTCTTTAAATGGCACAAAATGGTATAGAGATCTGAGTTAGTTAAAATGGTCCTTCTATGTTTTTTCTGGTTAGTACAAATTTATTCCTTCGTTTATTGGAGTAGTACAAAATGGTATAAAAGTCTGAGTTAGTTAAAATGGTCCTCCTTCGCTTTTTTTATGGTTAGTATAAATTTATTGATTCGTTTAATTAAAATGGGCCTTCTTCGCATTTTCTGGTTAGTACAATTTTATTCTTTCGTTTATTTGAGTAGTACAAAATGGTATAAAATACTCAGCTAGTTAAAATGATCCTTCTTCGGTTTTTTGTTTATTTGACTAGTTCAAAATGATATAAAATGATACTTTTTGCTTTTTCCGGCTCATACAAATTTATTCCTTTGTTTGTTGAAATAATACACAATGGCATAAAATACTCAGCTAGTTAAAAATGGCCTTTTTTAGAGTTGACACAAATTATAAGTCCTTTGTTTATTTGAATACTCCAAAATGGTACAATTTCTTTGTTTTTTCTCGGTGGTACAAAACTAAATACTCCACCGTTTATTTGAGTAGTACAAAATGACATAAAAAACTCAGCTAGTTAAAATAGCCCTTCTCCGCGTTTTTAAAGGTTAATACGGAAGAAAATAGACCATTCAAATTTATCCTTTCGTTTGTTTAAATAGTTCAAAAGGTATAAGATTCTAAGCCAGTTAAATATGACACTTCTTGTTGGTACAAAATTGAATAGGTCACTCAAATTTATTTCTTTGTATATTTAAATACTACAAGATGATATAAAATACTAAGCTAGTTAAATTGAACTTCCATTTTTGAGGACACAAGTTATTTCTTTCCTTCACTTGAATAGCACGAAAAAGTACAGAAATTATGAACTTGTTAAAATGGTCCTTCTTAGTTTTTTTCTGGTTTGATACAAAAACAGAACATTCAAATTTGTTCTTTTGTTACATAAATTCTGAACTAGTTAAAACTGTCATTTCTCGTTTGTTTAAACAGTACCTAATGATATAAAATTCTAAGATAGTTGAAGTGGCTCTTCTTCACTTCTCCAGTTGGTACAAAAGAGAATACACCTCTCAAATTTTATTCTTTTTTCTGGTTGGTACAAAACTAAATACTCTATCCAAATGTATTCCTTCGTTTATTTGAATGCCATAAAAATGTTATTTCTTTGCTTTTCCTCGGTGAATAAATGTATTCCTATGTTTATTTAAATAGGTAACATGGTCCTCCTTCGGTCCTTTTTTCTAGTTGGTACAAAACTGAATATGTGGGTCCATTTTCGAGTTTTTGACCTTTGACCTCAATGGTCAGTACTTTTTTAACATGTACTAGTTGATGACCAATTACTAAATGTGGAAACACCACCTCAATATTTGGCTCCGTTTTCGAGTTTTTGACCTTTGATCTTGATGATCATTATTTTCGAAACTTGTAGTAGTTGATGACGTATTACTAAATGTGGAAACACCACTTCGATATTTGGCTCCGTTTTCGAGTTATTAGGTTTTAAGTATTTTGACCTTTGACCTCGATGGTCATTATTTTGGAACTTGTACTAGTTGATCTATTACTAGATTTGGAAACAGCACCTCAATACGTTGCTCCGTTTCTGAGTTTTGATCTTTGACCTCGATGGTCATTATTTTTGGAACTTGTAGTAGTTGATGACCAATTGCTAAATGAGGAAACAGAACCTTAATATGTTGCTTGGGTTTTAAGTCTCATACAAAGGGCGTATCCCACATAAACTATAAGACCCAGGTGGAAATAAATATGATATTCGTAATCAGCATGTCCGAAAACCCTCATATACCGAGTTTCATCCAAATCGGTTAAAATTCCTATACAAAGGGCGTATCCCACATAAACTATAAGACCCAGATAAAAATAAGTATGATATTTGTAATCAGCATGTCCGAAAACCCCTATATACCGAGTTTCACCCAAATCGGTTAAAATTGTCATAGAAAGGGCGTATGCCACATAAACTATAGGACCCAGGTAAAAATAAGTATGATATTCGTACTCAGCATGGTCGAAAACCCCCATATACCGAGTTTCATCCAAATCGGTTCAAAGAGCGTATCGAATCGCTATGTTACATAGGTATTCATTGTCTTAAAATAGGGGTTGAAAAAAATCTTATGTAATTTCTGCTATGGTAAAATAGGGGTTGAAAAAGTAATCATAAAAGAGAACGAATACACCCCTTAAAATGTACTCATAAAAGGGAATGAATCTTATGTATTCTCTGGTCTGCTGTGTGTTCGTAGTCTCAGTGTAATTTCTGCTATGTTCAATTAGGGGTGGAGAAAATGAATACACCCCCTGTGCTATGTCCGCTATGTTTCGTAGTCTCTGTTATGGTAAAATAAGGGTTGGAAAATAAGCCGTATTAGATCTGCTATGTAATCTGTGCTATGTTATAATAGGGGGTTGGAAAATATGCTCATAAAAGGGAATGAATACACCCCTAAAATGGAGGTTGTTGTGTTTATTATCTGCTCTGCTATGTGTTCGTAACTGCTATGTTACATAGTCTTATGCTAAGGGGTTGAAAACGAATACACCTCTGCTATGTGTTCGTAGTCTTATGCTATGTTAAAATAAGGGTTGGAAAATATGCTCATAAAAGAGAACGAGTCCCCCCCCTAAAATGGAGGTTGTTGTGTGTTACGTAGTCTTATGCTCTGCTGTGTGTTCATAGTCTCAGTGTAATTTCTGCTATGTTAAAATAGGGGTTGGAAAATAAGCCATACTCTTGTATTAGCTGTTCTATGTGTTCGTAGTCTTATGTCATTTCTGCTATGTTAAAATAAGGGTTGAAAAATATGCTCATAAAAGGGAATGAATACACCCTTGTTATGTTAGGTACTCTTATGTGTTATCTGTTCTGCTGTGTGTTTCATATTCTTATCTGTTATCTGATCTTCTATGTGTTCGTAATTAAAATAGGGGTTGGAAAAGTGCTCATAAAAGGAAACGAGTTCACCCTTAAAATGTGCTCATAAAAGAGAACGAGTTCACCCCTGAAAAAGTGTTCATAAAAGGGAACGAGTCTTATGTTTAATCTGTTCTGCTATGTGTTACGTAGTCTGATGTTCTGCTATGTGTTCGTAGAGGTTGAAAAATATGCTCATAAAAGGGAACGAGTTCACCCCTTCAAATGTGCTCATAAAAGAGAACGAATACACCCCCTAAAAAGTGCTCATAAAAGGGAATAAATTCACCCCTAAAATGGAGGTCGTAAAAGGCCGTGGGTTGACGGTGTACGGTGCTCAATTTCCCAGGGGCTCGTGAGTTGAGCGATGTTGTCCCAGATCGATCCATTTTCTACTACTACTACTACTACTACTACTATTAATAATATTAGTATTAGAATTGTTATTATTATTATTAGTAATAGTAGTAGTAGTAGTAGTATGATTAGTATTATTAATATTAGTAATATGATAAATAATAATAAGAAGAAGACAACAAAGGCATTGTTGAGCCCGTTCAGTAACGAAGGACTTCGGGCTCGTCTTGATTGTACTCTAGCACTGCTATGGAGGTTTGAAAATCCACAAAAACCATATCCCAGCCGGGATTCGAAGCCGGGACCTTGGAGTCGATAGCTTGAAGCCTCAACCTACACGAACGCGAGATCGGCAAGAAGATGAAGATATAATACTATCGCTACTACTCCTACTAATAGTAATGATAAGCTAATGGGTGACATTGGGGTTTCTAGCCAGATGCAATCGGGCCCGGAGACCTATCTGCAACTTCGTCGGATGTAACAGGAAGTGACTTATGACCGGCAGAGAAATCAAAGATCTGGCCAAACCAGATATTCGGAGTTGGCAGGCTATTATGAGCACGAATATATACAGGTTGAACTCACTTCCACTTGGAAATCTCGGAACGGAAGTGGTCGCAGGGTAACCGGATTCACATATTGTGGGTCTTCAGGCCATAAAGAGTAAGAATATGTATAGGTTGACCAAACGTTCTTGTAGTCCAACTGGAAATGGTCACCCCTGTTAATCTCCGGAACCGGAAGTGAGATCGGAAAACGGATTGCATATTTGGAAGCCTGAACGACGGAAGACGACAACAAAAACATTTTGATCTCGATTTGCCATTTCCGGCCGACACCCGAAATCCAACAGGAAGTGGCCTTCTTCTCATTGTTGTCTTCTTCATCTTTTCATTATTATTTTTACTATCATATGAAAATGAAATGAATTTTTCTAGTTTTACGTCCCACGCTTATACCGGTTAGGCCAAGGGAGACGGTGTTGATGAGAAATGAATGAAATGGTGGAATGAAGAAAGTCGGAGGAAACGGGAGAACCGCGAGGTAACCCATGCACACGGTGTTTGTCCACCACAAAATTCACTTGGCAGGAGCAGGGTTTGAACCCGGGACTCCATGCATCAGAGGTGAACGCTCTACCACTGAGCCACCACGGTCCCTTTTACTCATCATACTACTTACTAATATTAATAATACTAAGAATATTACTACTACTACTACTACTGCTACTACTACTAGTAATAATAATAATAATAATAATAATAATAATAATAATAATAATAATAATAATCATAGAAAGTCATTTTTGAGTTCTGGTTTCAGCGTGTCCGTTTTCTCCATCGTATAAATACGTTCGTTTGGAACTTACGATCGCGCATCGTGTACCATTTGACGTCAATTCGTGCCAAGGACGTACTAAATATCACAATCACCAACGATTGTTATCATATTGAGTTTGCAACATTTATTTTCGTGAGAAAACAAGTTCCAGTGTATCAGATTCATATCCCATCCAAGGCATTTATGACCAGAGTACATTAATTTCAGGGACTATGGATAAAATCATTATGGGCCGTATGCAGAGTCGTTTTGACGCGTGATTAATGCCATACCAAAGAGTTCGACTAACATAAGGTTCCTGTAGTAGTCAGGCTTTTAGTATGACGTTAATGAAACTTCAAAACGACTCTGCATAAGGCGGTATATCTCCAGTTCGATGACGTTGGGAATCGGAGTAACCATGTTTCCATCTTTCAACATGTCCTTCCACTCGCGCAAGTTTCAGTGCGGTACTCGTCGAAGAGCTGGATAGCTTTCCTTGTAAGACCTGAATATACCTGGTTGTATGAGTGTCGGTTGGCGTTAGAAATACAATACATAAGGTAACATTATAATAATTGTATTCATGGTATGTCTAATACAGAAAAAGAGTGTCTTATATGATGAATATTAACAGCAGACATGTTCAATGGCGAAACCTATGTCCAGAATGCACCAAAGAAGAGTACAGTAGAGTATTCACGTAGAGACAACACTAATGAATATGCCCCCCCCCCTCTAACAGAAATCACGACTGACATCGATGTGCCATACTGGAAACAAGATTACCAAGCAGTTGTTGTGGCATGGCCCGCCACTACTTCTTGAAGGCCCGTCGGAGGTCTGGAAGAGTACTTGGTGGAGGTATACGCTCAGCAACACGTCTCCCTAGAACATCCTATGCATGTTTTATGGGGTTGAGATGCGGGGAATACATTGATCACTGTATTCGATGAATATCCTCTTTTTCAAGGAGGGTGGCCACGACAGCTGTACGATATGGACGAGCATCGTCGTTCATAACACGAAACTCTGGACCGACAGTTCCACGAAACAAACGGACATGACGGAAAAGAACATCATTACAATATCTGGCGCCAGTTAGTGTCCCTCCTTGTACAACTGCAAATCACTACGTCTGTTCATCTTTATTCCGCCCAGACCATGATTCCGCCGACTGGCTTGTTCGTTTCCATAATGTTTTCTTGGCGGTACCGAGTGCTAGATTCACGCTAGATATCCTGTCGTCCAGGATCAGATGACAATAGCGGCTTTCATCAGAAAACATCACTCGACCCCAGTCCTCGTCGACCAGGTAATGTGCTCTTGACGAGCCCTTTTTGATGCAATGTTAATGGGATACATTTCAATGGTTTACGAGTATAAAGTACTACCGTACATAATCGTCTGGTTACAGTTTGGCGCGATATACGTGTTCCTATGCTGGCGTGAATTTCAGTAATCAGTTGCCCGGTAATATTGCGGCGGTTTCGTTTTGCACTTACCGCCAAATAACGGTCTTCTCCAGGGTGGTAGATCATGGACGACCGCCTCCGACACGTCTAACAAAATTCCCGGTCGTCTGGTAGTTCGAACACACTCTTGACACTATGCTGCGGTGAATTACCAATTCCTGTGCTACACTGGTTATTGTCCGCTCTTCTTCCAATTTCCCAACAATGCGATCACGCTCAAATTCATTCAGATGCTGTGTTTGTACCATACTACCAATGTACTCTTACTTACTGTTTCGATGCCCTTCAGAAATCAGCCGTAACGGTTACCATCACAGTACACACGAACACCCATTGCATTAACCACCCTCACTGACTAGTCATCAACTCGCATATGCCATTCGTGGGGAGACTAGGTGGCTCTACTATTGCTTTCCTCCGTGTATGACATTATTTTGGTCGTAAGCATCAAAATTGATACATTTGTGGGGAAACCACATCCGTGCTTAAGTTTTGGACATTAGTTTAATTCTCTTATAAATGAATGTCAAAATTTACTCAAGTGAGACGTAAAACTTTTCATGTAACATATAAAAAGTACCGCTGAGGTCAAACAGTGATTTATTAAATCATTTTGCATAGTCTGTGGTCAGAGGCAATTGCATTATATTTCAGTGTGGGAAGACGAATTAACATGAAATTATATTTGAAATAGTCTAGACGCAATGCCTTGATTAAGAAATGTCACATCAGGAATGAAGCACGTAAATATTCGAACTCAATTAGTGAAAATCATTAATGCTATAAAATGATATAGAGCTCATATTTCGATTACTTACGGGCCATCGGATCTGTTTGGGTCGTTGAGTCTGTCCGAGTGAGACTGGGTCTGAAAAGAAAGACACACGTTCGTGTGCCGCGGATAAAAGTCGTAACCAAAGTAATTGAAGTTAGAGCAGTAACAAATAATCTACTACGAACTAAGATTATACAATATCAGCAGTAAAGAAACTTTTCCAGACGAGGAATCTAAACATAATATTGTGTGTATTCAGTTTAATTTTTAACTTCATCAGAAGTATTTTTATAAACTTAGGTGCTAATGTTAAATTTTTAGATGAACAATTTTAAGTGCTGAAAAGGTATTAAGGAAAATATTCAACTACTTCTAAGAAAGTTGTGAAAATGGCATGGAAATGTCTTAACCCTTTTTTGATTTCCATTTTTTTAGGTAAATATTAGATTTCACTCAAAGTCCTTTCTACTCCCCACTCCTACTCTACTCCCCTTCTTGCTACTCCTTTTTACTATTTATTGAAGGATCACGGTTCATATTTCATTTCTTTTTCAGAATAGAGCATGCTTTCCAACGGCATCACTCGCTTGTCTGTATTATACACTAGAAACGGAAAATCGGGGAAAACCGGGAGATTTTTCGATTTTTTCGAAATCTTCGCGGCCCTCTAGTTCGGGCCTCGGTTAACGTAGAGATCTGATTTTAAAAACTTAGTTATTTATACACAACTCCAAAAGTGCATTACCACCTCCTATTCTCCTTTTCCTGCAATAGCAGGCAACCCAAAAACTCGGCGGTTAGGTTGGTTGCGAACTCGAAAGGCGTTGGACCAAAACTCAATTTTGTAACATATATCAGCGTGGCAAACTGCAAATAAGAGTATAAAACAAATTGTTAAGAATGACAATTTTATTATCTTGACTGAGTTGGATGACATCAAAAGTTACAAAATGGTCTTACTTAAGCAGTTAAAAAAAGGTGAATGGCAAAAACAGATATCAGAGGAAAGCATTTCCCTCCTTTTCCCCCAAAAAAGAATCTCATAAAAAAGAAAAAATAATTAATGTAAAGGTTTCATATAAAAGCTCCACAATAAATTTTGCAAGTTGACAACCGAAAGACAAGAACAACTGAACCGAAGAGAATGAAATTGTGAACAGATATTGCAGACGTAAAACGAAGGAACACGTGTTTCGTATTTTCCTGGAAAAAAATGGTTGGGTGGGGTACGGGCCCCTCCAAACCTTTCATCACGAAATATCAAAATTGCTAGTAACAGTATGTCGGATGTGTGTATAGGACATGAAGAATTGTAACGAAACTTTATGTATGGACAATACGCAAAAAATAAAGGAAAACGGGTTCTTTATTTTCTGCTGAAAATGGTATTAGGGGCAAAAGCTTCCACCCAAAATTTTAAAGTTGACGCCCGAAAGGCAAGGAGACGTGAACCGAAGTGAATGAAACTTTGCACAGATATTGTAGACATAAAATGAACGAATACGCGTTTCGTATTATCCTAAAAAAAGGCTTGGGTTAGGCACGGATCCCTCCACACCTTTGATCACAAATTTAAAAAGTGCTAGTAACAGTATGTCAGATGTGTGTAAACGACATGGAGAATTGCAACGAAACATTTTGTATGGACAATACGCAAAAAATAAAGGAATACTTTTTTCTATCTTCTGGGAAGAAACGGCTTTAGGGGACAAGAGAACAGACCAAAAATTCTGAAATTTCATACCCGAAAGGTAAGAGGAAATTCAACCGAAGCGAATAAAATTTTGCACTGATAGAAATTGAAAGAAAACGTAGGAAAAAGAAAAGTAGTAAACGAAGAAGAAGTGGAACTGCATGTAGAGTAGAGGAGTCGCTAAAATTAACTTGTAACGAGGGCGATTACGAAACATCACCTACTTATTGAAATCATGATTATTTTCCAATAAAGTAAAATTCAATAAACTTTCTTGTTATTGTTCGTCCCTTCATGCATACTCATCTCATGGTTAATTATCCCATATCGGACTCCCGAAGAAAACTCATCGAAACAACTTATTGACCGTGCCAATAGCGACTACTCTCAGTCATTACTACGTTTTCTTTCATTCAGAAATAGAAAAGAAAGAGAAGAAAGTAGAAGGGTAAAAGAAGGAGGTAGGAAAAGGAAGAAAAGAAGAAAGCAAACAAATAGGGTATTTTAATAAGAAAAAGATTACTGGATAATTCCGGAAATATAGTAAGAAGTTGGAAGGTCGTTGAAAGATGAATCATTTTAAGCGTTATTAACGACTAATCAATTTTGGAATGCTTCGGAATAGACACATGTTCCCTCATACCACCCAGACCTAGCTCCAGGCACCACGTTCGTGGGGTTGCCCAGACCTAGACCAGGAAATGAGAAAATTGAAATCATTCTCTGTAATGTTATTCCAACCGGTCATTGATAACCATCCAGCATCTGAACTCTGTTCTTTAGGATCGACCACACATATGAATTAGCTAAGAAAGAAAAAAATCAAACTTATAACTCAGTATGAATTTATGTATCGTATCAATAAGAGTTTCAACTTCCTGGAAGAAAGATGTCGTATTTAGGCTCATTCTGTTATTTTCGTCTCACTCCTAGAGCCGACTTTAAATTTGTTAGTAGCGGTCTTTCATGACCTAGGTTATTTACCTTAACACATATATTAAAACATGACACATAGATGTTAATATGACAAATGATATTACTAAAATTACTTAAATTAAATCTATCATGCATTCACTCGCTCACTCACTCAGGACAGTGTATATATGTTTAAAGGAAACCAACTAGCTACAAAGGTACAAATAATTTATTACATTCATAGTGAAAAGGGAAAAAAAAGATAATTATAAAAATATATTAAAAACACAAGTTCTTGGTTATATATTAATAGAATACATAGAATTATACTTTAGTAAGTCTTTATATATTTGATCATATTGACAAATAGAAAAAGAAAAAAATAATTACATATATTATATCTTAGGCATGCTAAAGCAAAATTATGATTTGCGACATACGCAAAGAAGACACTTGTTTTACAAAAAAAATTAGACAAAGAAAAGAAAAGAAATAAAGCTTTTGGCTGTAATAGCACTTATGAGTCTCTACTTCACATTGAACAATGAAATGTTAATAATTCCGAGCGTTCAAATCACAAATCGCGCACTACTCGTAGCGTCCAAAATATTTCGCTCCATTTAACTTAGTTTGTGTTTATATATCTATATATATATATATAACTATTGGTTTATAAAACCATTCATCAACTATATTTAGTTTGTGACTATTAGCAGTTTATAGCTGCACTCGCATACTACAACGTTTATACCCATCTAGGGATTTTGAAAAATCACTTTCCGCCAGAGGATGCTTCTCCTCTTAGTCAGTCCATTCACAATTTATTAATCAGGTAATTTTAAGTTACTTGTTCATCACTGGGACCTTTCATTTGTCCAGGATCACTTTTGTGTATATATATATATATATATATATATATATATATATATATATATATATATATATATATATATATATATATATATATATATATATAGTTCGGATTTGAGATAATCTTCCACAGGTGTAAGGAGTATAATGATTTAAATTAAGGAAAAACACTGGTCAAGTCATAGGATACATATGCAGGTGAGAGGGATTAAAGGTACACTTTCCACAATGGTTTTAGGTTGGTAGCTCAGGAATAATATTCATTATGACGTGGGTTACATTTAGACCTGCCGTTACTTCTTAATACATGCCATTAAATAATTACATGGGTTATGATTTACATCTATTCAGAAGAAAGGAAAATTATTTGAGTGCACGGCGGTATTCTTGACAAAAAATCTATATTCTTATATTCGTCGGAAAACTTACTGGTAAACTATAGCAATCAATACACGTTCGGGGACAGACACGAGCGCTCTTACATATATCTATATAATACATTCAATATCATACTTTACTTTAACATCATATTCACATATTAAGCACATGTACATTTCGACGTATTCATTTATCTCTGTATATATATATATATATATATATATTTATATTTAATAAATGCGCACACATTTAAAGTAATAACCCCAACTATAATTTCTGAAAAGGTTGCAAACATTGTACAAGAAAAATGACTTCCGACATTACATTAAAAAAAATTGATCTTTTTACCTGATACCGCGCGTCTATAAATTTTAACTTTCATATAGTCAATTCGTGCATGAATCGTAAAAAAAAAATTGTGAGGCAGGCACGTAACACAGAACATTCCTAAAGATATAAATAGATAAACCAAAATACAATTTCTGGGCCCAGGTTAACTACAAGATAAACGAAAACCAAAACGGAAGGAAAGTGACCGATGAAAAAAAAACTTAGCGGGACGACGGTGAAAAAACGTAATTGAAGTGTCGTCAAATATAAAGTCGTTATTCATTTTGGCAATAGGTCAAAATGTGATGGAGGACCCAATCACTATCTACTCTATCCATGAATTGTGTCTTGCAACGTCTCAACTGGTAATTTCAGTTCAGAGTTGTACGTTAAATAAATTGTAAACGACAAGTTCAAAATCTGGCGGGGGGAGGGTTGAAATTTTAAAAAATTCTAGAGAAGAAGTAGAAGAAGTATAGGTAAAAAGAGAGGAGACAGAACACTACAACTACGAAAGATAAGTGGTCGAATTTGCGTATACAACATAATATAACCAAATATTCTCTTTTATGCCAAAAGGGGTTCGGCTTACCAAATACGTAACCTAGGGGGCGCCCTGCTGCCAAGGATGCAAGTCTGTGTCCATCAGATCCCAATCCCACAAGAGTTTGCTTGTAAGATTGAAATCTGAGCCCCGTATCCGGCCCAGACCAGCAGGATGAAAGGAGAGGGGGAAGGGACCAGGTAACTGCGTCCCCAATTTTGAAATCTCTAAGTAAGAAGAAAAAAAAACATTCGACCCCTCAGAAGAACTAAGAAGGTTCAAGAACAGTAAAGAAACTAGAGTAAAAGTAATAGCTAAGATATCCCTAATTAGTGATTTGCCAAAATAAAAAAATGTAAATAAACTGGATTTTGGATCGGTGATTTCTATTGCCAAATTCACCGATAGCTTCCCTTCGCAGAATGCGCTAAATTCTGAGGCATCGATTAATTTCCATCACTATCTAGTTTGAGAACTGAGAAAAGAAAACGAAAATATTCAAGGGGGGAGGGGTCGATGCCCGGGTACGGTAAAATAAATTTCAATAACTAATTGTTTTGATTCTGCAACCGCGTCAGAGCTGTCGCCTCCATGAATATTGTAAGCTAGCCCGAGTAGGTAACGTGAAGAAAGAAAAAAAATCTCACGGAGCAGGATATTCTATTTTAAAACCGACCAGAAAATATAATTCACTATAGCCCCAAGTTCTACATTTACTATTGTCTTTTGCATAATTGATTATTCAATATGTCTAGTCAGCGATTGTACGATGCTACCCATGCCATCAGATGATATTATAGTTGATCATTACTATCACATTAAACTACAAAGTATTGCCATAGTCCGACTATATATCGCCCTCCTGTCCGCGTGATATTCCGGTGCAGCGGTCAGAACCTGAGATGTTTGTAGCTACACGTATCTACTCAATACGTATACGAATATATATCAACACGTGGCGAAGTATGCACTGAGCTACTATATATATATCTATATGGGTGTCCTATCATCTATATTCATCTACTACAATATTCATATAATTCATATTCATATTCAAATAAATATTCATATATTCATATCATCATCTTTTTCCATCTACTACGACACTATATTTTACAAACACCCTGTCTCCTCTATCTACGCCCAGCCTACATACACATTTCATCATAATACTTTAAAATCTATAGTCACTACAAACATTTCCCATTCCGATCACTGCACGACAACCTCACTCGAACTCAAGACTCTTTCACCACACAAACAATACTATGTTATACTTAGTAGCTTCACGTCAAAACAAAAATATATGTATGTTCACAGAAAGTAGAGTTCTCCACGATATTATTTAATGTTTATGAAATTCTGACAACAATGAAATTATTCTGCAGCCACACACACACACACACACACAAAAGAAATGAACATTTAATATAATTTCAAAGCGAAGAACTAGCATCATATCGCCCGACTTCTGTTAAGAAATTATGTATTGTTTATTTACTTAAATATTTTGATTTCTAGACTAAGTAGAATGCTGTAATTTTCAGAAAACATTAATTTTTGGTCACTTAACCTAACTGTATATGCATTTGGGCTGGCAATTATATTTACTAGGTTTTATTTCGAAAAGAAGGGTCAATTCCATGGAAACTAAAGCACTAAGAGCATCGACATAAGAATGACGGTTAGTACTGACGTTTGACACTAGAGGGCTAGCGACGATATGATCAACCTTTGAACCACTGAATGTGACCTTGTAAACGGAAATTTTGATACTATGACACTCTCATTTTCTGATATTACTATAGATCGATATGTTGCGTTTAAATATTGATCGAATACGAATGATACACTGTCCATATTTAATTATCTCACACACTCTTTCATCACTGAACTACAATCACTACTACTGATAATACATTACGAACACATACATGCCACATCCATACTACACACTACATTAATACATGTTATACTAATAAATATACACAAACAACATTCTGATTTTACCATTTTAAATCGGCTCAAAAGGAAAGGGAAAGAAAGGAACAGGGCCAATTGGCCCTTGTATTCACTAAATCACATTCTTAATTCAACCTGTTTAGTTAATACCCAAACTATTTATTGGAAAAAATATAGGCCCCTTTCCTGAAGGGAAAAGAACCTTATGACAACTATACTTTAACCCATCCCTGCCGGAAGCCGTACTCCCAAGTTGGGAGTGGACAGGAGCCCTCTTGAAACTTTACACGTGCATTATTATCACTATCCTAACTACAAAGAAATTAAATACCGCCATGTTAATTATTAGATAAGTACAAAAAGAAATCACATTTACTACATACACGAACACAAACGGCAGTGGGGCAGGCCTTACGTAACTCTTACAGGAATAATTTTACGGATAAAAGTATTTAAAGGGAACAAACACTACTCTTCCGAAACTGTCTGTGAATATTTATGAACAACTAACGAACTGATGCACTTCGTAGAACCTGTCCATCACTAATGATATCGGCAAAACATGGCGTCACTGAATTACACTTCCTATTTTAGCTCCTCAGTCCGGTTTTTTACTGTGACATTTAACAAATTACGGCTCCGCAGCCTCCTGGATGGTGTTTATTCGATTATCAAACTAAAATTACCTTGTTAATGCAGCTCTTCCAGCCCATTTCTAATTTTCCGAGCTGGGAAGATCTTAGTCCTCTGTCTTCAGCGAAATTTTTGCAGGGAATGGGAATCGCGCTCTAACATGATCGCGTGGGTGAATCCTCCAATCAAAGCAAAGCATTTTTGGCGGTGGGACTTTGAAACGAATAAAATTTGGTAAAATCTGGATTAAACTAGATTTCAGAAGGACCTAGGTATCTAAAAGAGAGATGAAGGGTGGTCCTGAAAATTCTGTCGAATTTTAGATTGGTTATTTATTCGAAAAGTTCCTTCCAATGGTGGACCTATATTTTCAGATCGCACTGACACCGTAAGAATTGTAATAATCCATTTACATATCCATATACAAGACTTACAACTAATTTAGTATATAAATAAAGATATTGATTCCCAAAACTATGATTCCTAATGAATATTTTACAGCTTTCCATGTTAATTTGAAATAGAATAACAAACAAAATTACGAAATATATGAACAGCCAGAAATTTTTTGGTTAAATGTCAAGTACAGTCGGTGCAAAAATTTTCGGGCACCCTCCTATTAAAAACATCATCACATTAGACTGTAATGGCATATTACATTGTAGACATAAAATGAGGGAATCCAGGTTCCGTATTTTCCTGGAAAAAGCGGTTAGGGGACGCACGGATCCGTCAAAAGCTTTGGTCATGAAATATCAAAAGTGCTAGTAGCAATACGTCAGATGTGTGTAAAAGAGATGAAGAATTGTAACGAAATTTTGTGTATGGATAATACGCAAAAAAGAAATGAACACGGGTTTTTAATTTGCAGAAAAACGGTTTTAGGGGGCAAAGCTCCCACCAAGTATTTTGAAATTTGGCGCCCGAAAGGTAAAAAGAAATGAACCGAAGTGAATGAAATTTTGCACAGGTTTGTAGACATAAAATGGAGGAATACGGGTTTCGTGTATTCCTGGAGAATAGGGTTGGGTGGGGCACGAACCCGTCCAGACCTTTGATCAAGAAATATCAAAAGTGATAGTAACAGTATGTCAGATGTGTGTAAAGGACATGAAGGATTCCAACTTAACTTTGTGTACGAACAATACGCAAAAAATAAACGAATACGGGTTTGTGTGTTCTGCGACAAACGGCTTTAAGGGTCAAAAGCCCCCAAAACAAAATTTTGAAACTTGACGCCCGAAAGGCAATAAAAAGTGAACCGAATTGAATGAAATTGTGCACAGAAAAATTCAGACGTAAAATGAGGATACGTGTTTCGTATATTCCTTGAGGAAACGTTTGGTTGGGGTGCGGACCCCTCCAGACCATTGATCACGAAAAATCAAAAGTGGTAGTGACATGTGAGATGTGTGTGAAGGACATGAAGAATTGCAACTAAATTTTTTATGGATAATACCCAAAAATATAGGAATACGTGTTTTTTATACTTTCTGCAGGAAAACGGTTTTAGGGGCAAAAGAACCCCCTTTACAATTTTGAAACTTGACGCCCGAAAATTAAGAAGTAAACCAAAGTGAATGAAATTTTGCACATAGATATTGAAGACGTAAAATGAGGAAATACTGGTTTCGTGTTTTCCTGGAGAAAAGGGTTGGGTGGAGCACGGACCCATCCAGACCTTTGATCAAGAAATATCAAAAGTGCTAGAAGAGTATGTCAGATGTGTGTAAAGGACATGAAGGATTGCAAAATAACTTTGTGTATGAAGAATACGGAAAAAATAAACGAATACGGGTTTGTATGTTTTGCGACAAATGGTTTTAAGTGTCAAAAGCCCCCAAACAAAATTTTGAAACTTGACGCCCGAAAGACAAAAAGAAGTGGACCGAAGTGAATGAAATTGTACACAGATATTATAGACATAAGATGAGGAAACACGGGTTTCGCATTTTCCTGGAGAAAAGGGTTTGGTGGGGCATGGACCGCCTGAAATCTTTGATCACAAAATACCAAAAGTGCTACTAACAGTATGTCAGATTTGTGTAAAGGACATGAAGAATTAAAACGAGAAACTTTGTTTATGGACAACACGCAGAAAATAAAAGAACCGTTTTCTGCAGGAAAATACGAAACCCGAATATCCTTGTTTTATGTCTAAAATATCTTTGCACAGTTTCATTCATTTCGGTTCACTTCATTATGCCTTTCGAGCGTCAACTTCCAAAATTTTGGGCGGCTGCTTCTGACCCCAAAAACCGTTTTCCCTTTGAAAATAAAAAACCTATTATTTTACTTTTTGCCTATTGTTCATACTCAAAGTTTCGTCGCAATTCTTCGTGTCGTTTACAGTCATCTGACATACTGTTAGTAGCACTTTTGAAATTTCATCATCAAGGGTTAGAGGGTCCGTGCCGCACCCAACTTTTTTTTTTTTTAGGAAAATACCAATTCCGTATTCCCCTTTTTATTTCTACAATTTCTGTGCACAATTTCATTTACTTCGGTTCATTTCTCTTTCCTTTCGTGTGTCAACTTTAAAATTTTGGGTGGGAAATTTTGCCCCTAAAACAGTTTTTCCGCAGAAAATTACCCCTATTCATTTTTTGCGTATTGTCCGTACATAAAGTTTCGTTGCAATTCTTCATGTCCTTTACACAGATCTGAGATACTGTTACTAGCACTCTTGATACTTCGTAGTCAAAGGTTTGGAGGGGTTAGTGCCCCACCCAACCGTTTTTTTCCAGAGAAATACGAAACTCATATTCCCTCACTTTATGTCTACAATATATGTGGAAAATTTCGTTAACTTCGGTTCACTTATTCTTGCCTTTCTGGATTCAAATTTCAAAATTTTGGTGTGAGTTTTTTTCCCTCTAAAACCGTCGTTGTGACGACCATAAAGAAACCCGTGTTCCTTTATTTTTTGAGTATTGTCCATACAAAAGGTTTCGTTGCAATTCTTCGTGTCCTTTACACACATCTGACATACTGTTACTAGCACTTTTGATATTTCGTAATGAAAGGTTTGGAGGGCTCCGTGCTCCACCTATCCCGTTTTCGAAAAAAATACGAAACCCGTATTCCCTCATTTTATGTTTGAAATATCTGTACACAATTTCATTCCCTTCGGTTCAGTTGTTCTTGCCTTTCGGGTGTCAACTTGCCAAATTTTGGGTGGGGCTTTTATATTAAAACTTTACTTTAAGTAACTTTTTTCTTTTTTATAAGATTCTTTTTTTGGGTACGGAGAAGAGAAATAATTTCCTCTGGTATCTGTTTCTTGTCATTCGTCTTGTTTGGACTGCTTAAGTAAGACCATTTTGTAACTTTTGATATCATCCAACTCCGTCACGATAATAAAATTGTCATTTTTAACAATATGTTTTATTCTCTTATTTGCAGTTTTCCACACTGATATATTGGATACAAAATTGAGGTTTGGCCCAACGCCTTTCGAATTCGCAACCAACCCAACCGCCGAGCTTTTTGGGTTGCCTGCTATTGCAGGAAAACGAGAATAGCAGGTGGTAATCCACTTTTGGAGTCGTAAATACAAAATACGTGTACGAAATTTTAATACTCTATTTTGAAAACTAAGGTCGGAGAAATCTTTGAAAGTCTGAAAGTGACTCATATATATATATATATATATATATATATATATATATATATATATATATATATATATATATATATATATATTGTGATAATTACGCTCACTAATTAATTTACTATTCATGTATTTAGAGGAAAACTAATATTTCAATTCAATTAATTCTGAAATTCAAGAAGCATCTTTTATTTTGTTTCATTTTTCGCAAAGCGAATCCTTTATATTTCGCAGGTAGAGAATTTTCATTGCTTTTCAGAGAGAGAAAAAAGAACAATTAAGACGACAGCCGACACACTTGAACCTTTTACCTTTATTCGCTCAAAGACTAGACCATCCTCCATAGCGCCTCTCGATTCATCGCAAATGAACTGACATTATTAGTGACGACGGAGTGACATGGTACATACGGAATCTTGTTAATCGCACGCAGCAGACAACCAGGAACGAAAAAGTTTACCTTGAATCTTCGCGAGTGCATATAAATTTTATCAACATCACGTACTAGCAAGTAACAACGCTAAAAACCAAGCTGCGCCATCAACCGATTTTTGGAAAATAGTATCACGCACCCACGAAAGCGAATCGAACCAAAAATTCAAATTTGACAAAGAGAAAAAAGAAGCGTCTATTTTTATTAGAAAACTTCTAAGAACGCGTGAGCAGGAGAAAAAGACTCGAAGATCGTCGTTCGTACAGAGAACATCTCTAAGATACCACACTATACTGATATACATTTTCTTATTCTTATGAACATATATTATTTAAGTGTTTTTAATAAGATAATAATGGCAGGCTAACACCTCATTAGCTGTCGACTCAGTGCCTACACTTCTTCCACTACTACGGGCAACCCAAAAGATTGGCGGTTGGGTTGGTTGCGAATTCGAAAGGCGTTGGGCCAAACCTCAATTTTGTATCAAATATATCAGTGTGGAAAACTGCAAATAAGAAAATAAAACAAATTGTTAAAAATGACAATTTTTTTTTTATCGTGACGGAGTTGGATGATATCAAAACTTACAAAATGGTCTTACTTAAGCAGTCCAAACAAGATAAATGACAAGAAATAGATACCAGAGGAAATTATTTCTCTTCTCTCCACCCAAAAAAGAATCTCATAAAAAAGAAAAAGTTACATAAAGTAATGTTTTATTGTAAAAGCCCCACCCAAAATTTGGCAAGTTGACACCCGAAAGGCAAGAACAACTGAACGAAAGAAGCAAAGAAAATTCTCTACTTGAGAAACAATGGATTCGCCGTGCGAAAAATGAAACAAAATAGATGTCTTGAATTTCAGAATTAATTGAATTTAATTATTTGTTTTCAAATGCATGAATAGTTAATTAAGTATGTGAGGATAATTGTCAGAATACTCCCTCCCAAGATGTAGCAAGTGCACGACTGCATGTGAGGAGAAATATGATTTAACAAAGAATAAAAGTTCAAAATTTTGACAAAGGTGTAAGTACATAAAAATTCTAACCCCAATATACGATATACAAAGATTTTATAAGTTCACAGAAATTCTGGATCTAATGTTAAAATTCTTGCAAGCTGAGAGAGGTAATCTCAATCTCAAATTTGAAAGTTACTTCTGGCTACTGGAAGCTCCGGATTAGAGCCACTCACTCATACGCTGAATTCATTGTTTTTTCCTCTCCTCCGAACATTTTCACGTCTTCAGATTCTCTCCATGTTGTGGTACCAATTCTTGTCCTGTACTAAGTCGATAATGGCGAAGGTGTTGGCTCCAACCTTCTTCTTTACCTTGTACGGACCGTGGTAAAGATCGAAAAACTTACGCACGGTCTGGTCTGCAGCAGCACTTAACCTGTGCGCTTTTAGGAACACCATGTTCCCAGATGTTACCACCGTAGTTTATTAGTTAGGTGCTTTTTCTCCGTCTTTTTAAGGTGATATTTCTACGGGATGCACAGAACAGCTTGTCCTTCCAGTTCTCTCGTTCTTCCCTCGGAATACCAGCATGTTCTAAGATGGGGTTTCTTCGCAGTGCTCCTACGAATAACTTCGCTGTTGTATAGGAGAGAGATTCCGCCACCGCATGATTTAGTAAGATGACAATGCTTGCTAGTTGTTCTGCCAAGTGGTGTGATTTTTGGAACAGAATACTCGAAAAGTCTCTGAAGTCAGCGTGAGTTTGTTCCACTAGATTTGACTTCGGATGATATGGAGGTGCATACAAGAGTTTGATGTTATGCTTTTCCATTTCTTCCTTCTATCCTGAACACATGAATTGCCGTCCTTTATCACTGAGTATTTTATTTGGTACTCCAATAATGACTAAGACGTAACGGCTGAGATACCTGAGGACCAGGTTTTGCCGAACTGTTCCTCAATGCAATGGCTACTAGATACTTTGTACATCCATCCATTACAGTGAGAATGTACTTTTCTCCTGTTGGTGCTCTTGTTGGCGGTCCGACGAGCTCGAAGTAGAAGATATCTCTGGGTCACACTACGTGGTATGGGGATAATGTTCGGTGAGGAGGATGTCTGTCCACTTTGGATCGAACACACATTTCACAATCAGCTATCCACTTCTTCAAGTGTTTCCTCATTTCCTTCCAAAAGTAGGATTCGCTGAGGGCTTTCCACGATTTGTAAAACAGAAAAGTGTCCGCTGTTGTCATGGACATCTTTTAAGGCTTTGTCTTGAAGTTGCTTTGGATGAAAAATCGTCAGCATCTCTCGAGCATGGAAGTTCCTGAGGCATAGAACTTGGTCAGCTAGGCAATAGCTCTGGTTCCAATTCCGATTCCCGGTGCTCACGTCCATGATATCGCCTTTTGTTAGGAAGCCAATGATGACCTTCCACTGAGGATCCTCTCTCTGCAGTCTCGCAAGCTCTTGTTTGGTGACGGCAAGCACCAAGGTCTGCTGCTTCATAGTATTCACGCTAAGTGTTGGCAGGGCCTTCTTCGTAATAGTGTGACAAGGAGTTTGCAACTGTGTTGTCCTTGCCTTTGCAGTACTCCAGATCAAAGGTGTAATCCTGTAGTTATACACTCCACCGAGTTAACCTGCTGTTCCAATTCTTACAGCGGTGCAGCAATTACAAGCTTTTGTGATCTGTGATCACAGTGAAGTGCCGACCGAAGAGGTAGATGCGGAATTTCTGTATGTACCAAAGAATGGCAAGACATTCCAGATCATTGATGGCGTAGTTCTTCTCTGGTCCTAGCAAACTTCTGCTGGCGTATGGGATCACTCGTTTTCCTTCCCGTTGTTTTTAGTACAGACAGCCCCCAGGCCTGACAAAGATGCGTCAACTGTACGTAAAAGAGTTCCTGGATGTTGGAATGATAAAGCATCACATCCTCCGCAATAGCCGCTTTAGATTTCCAAAGCTTTTCTGATGTGCTTCGGTCCACCTCCATCTTCGATTCTTCTGCAGAAATTCAAGGAGAGGTTGCGCCATTTGAAAGAATTTTGGTATATACGATCGATGATATCCTAGAATGCTGAGAAATCTTCTTACTTGCTTTATTATGCAGGGCGGCTGCAGGTTCAACATCGCTTCTACTTTTATTTTATCCTTCACAATGCCAGTTGGTGAAATCACATGTCCCAAAAATTGTACTTCTTGTAATCCGAATTCTGATTTCTTCAATTTTGCCGTCATCCCTGCTTTACTGATTAATGAAAAAACGGTTTCGATATGTTGCAAATGATCCTCGAAAGACCCAGAAAAGATGAGAACATCATCCATATAACAGATGGTGAAGTCCTGTACTTCATTGCCTAATACCAGATTCATGGCGTTGGTAAAGGATTGACTTGCATTACATAGTCCAAATGGCATAACTTGAAATTCATACAACTTATTCTCAAATGGGAAGACGGTGTAGGGTCTCAAGTGCTGAGTCAGTTTGAGCTGCCAGAAAGAGCAGTTCATGTCAATTTTCCCAAAATATTTCACACCGTGGAATCACTGTAATATCTCGTGAATCTCTAAAGGTCGTGTCTGTAACACCTTCGTATGTCTATTTAGAGATCACATTATAAATAATAAAGGTAAAGAGCCAATCCCCCTTACTATTACTCACGGCAGAACTATGAAAACCAAATTCATAACAAGTCTAACCGCAGCTGAATTAAATCCAATCCCTGCACAACCAGATATAATGGAAACCGAAAGACATCTCACCACTAAAATGAAATTAATAAATAATATGCTACCTATAATATCATAATATTTTAGCTCTTTCCATTTCGGGAAATAATTATATAATAATATTATTTAGTGCCCCTGATACAAAAGGTACAACATCTCTTTTTTTCTTCTCCCCCCAAAAAATTCACTTATTTAAACATTCCCTTACGGTACTAATTAACTATAATATCAACAAATTAATTCTATACCCCACACAATAACATCAATTAAAGTTGATTCACTTAATGTCAATATAAAAAATTATATATATATATATATATATATATATATATATATATATATATATATATATATATATATATATATAAGTACATCCTTCAATCAAAATAATCTGAATTGCACAGAAACCTCATCGATGTAAACGAATAGCTCAACTAACAAGCTCTATTTTGTTATTAATTCAATCTAGGCACACCTTCCGGTACGGCCACTATGTTACGACTTATCTCACCTAAACAAATTAGAGCGACGGACGATGTGTACATATCTTAGAGCCACACTCACGGTATCAACATAACTAACATTACATTCAAATCCACCTTCATTTAAATAATTTCATTATAAAATCCGTATAAACATTCCATTGTAATCCATCTCCTCTTACTGATAAGCTGCACCTTGACCTGAAGTTCTTCTCAATAAAAATAATGAAGGTCTCTAACTTCTCCTTAATACTATCAACTACGGCGGTATACAAACTGTTGAACAACACTAAGTAAAATATATCGTGGATTGTCGATTACGGGACATATTCCTCTGAACAGCCTAAAATACCGTCAAATCCTTCGAGTTTCAAGAATATAACTACTATTACCCAGGTATTAAATTTTACATTAAAAATAATAGGGTATCTAATCCTAGTTTAACAAATAATTTCATAGTCTCAAACATAGAGCTCATTATTTTAAATAATAATTTCATCTAAAATAAAAAAGACAAAGCCTTTTAATTTAAATTTATAACTACACCTTAACCGTCATTGCCTCTTCCCTCCAACCCCCTCGTCTCACCGCGGCAGCTGGCACGAATTTCGCCGGGCCTCCTTAAACCTTAACTGCTTCAAACACTAATCAATAAACAAAAACAAGTACTGCAACCAATTATACTTCATTATTTACCCTTAAGATCAACAACAATTTACCTTACCCGGAAGGTTACATGTACAACTAGATAAATAAGGGAAGAAAAGCCAGGATAATACTTTATCATTAATTTATAACACTAAAATAAATATTAATTATATATTTAACTCCAATTGATAAAAATTAGTATTAAATAAACCCTATTTCCCCCTTGTCTAGGATACAATTTTGTTTTTTTCCCCCTCAAACAAAATTGTATCCTATACAAGTATATTTATTTTCTCCTCACACATATGCTGTAAAAACTAGCACATAATGGATACGTTAAGCTTATTAATATACCTTTAGCCGGTATCTCAGGCTAATTAAGAGGATTTAATAGATTTTCAAGTTTTAATTATTATTAATATATAATATTTCTAAATTTAGTTATTATAACACAATATTAATCTATTTAAATTCTCGTATACTACTATAAATAATTATTAAATAATAAGATGCCTGATTAAAGGATTATCGTGATAGGATAAATCAAGTATTTCAATATACTCTTATTACACCCAAAAGAATAAAACTTTCACTTTTGATATAAAAAATCAACGTGCCCCGTACACTAAGGTGTAGAAAGATAAGCTAAGATAAGCTAGTGGGCTCATACCCCGCATATGAAGATTACTCTACTTTTTCTAATGCTCACTAACCCTAAAACCCTTTTATTCTCTACAACACTTGTGTTAGGAACCCTTATTTCCCTAACTTCCTCATCGTGATTTGGTACTTGAATTGATCTTGAAATTAAGCTCCTATCATTCATCCCCCTGATTTCAAAGACCAACAATCAACGTCACACCGAATCCGCTTTAAAATACTTTCTAGTACAAGCCATTGCAAGATCCTTGCTTCTAATAGCAATTATTTTACTCTATATAGGACTGCAAACTACATACTATTTAATCACATCTCCTTACTTTTTAAAATAGGAGCGGCCGCCCTCCACTTCTGAATACCCGAAGTAATAGAAGCCATACTCTGAATAGACTGCATTATTTTAATAACATGACAAAAATTAGCATCCCTTGCCTTACTTTCTTACAGCTTAAAACCTACAAATCTAATCTACCTAACCTTAATTTTATCTTTAGTCGTAGGTTCAATCGGAAGCTTAAATCAAACATCACTACGTAAAATCATAGCATTCTCATCTATCAATCACACTGGCTGAATACTTATAGCCCTACTATTAAGTGATATGGCATGATCCCTCTACTTCTTATTTTATGCCTTACTTTCAACAATAGCAGTTACTCTTTTCGCAATAAACAAAATATTTCATATTAACCAAACTTTTTCTAATAAAATTATCATAACAACAAAATTAGCTATTTTTACCAGTCTGTTATCCTTAGGGGGTCTCCCACCATTCTTAGGATTTTTACCTAAATGAATCATCATCATAAAAACCGCTGAGCAAATATCATTTATTATTCTCACCCTAATAGTAATAACAGCACTAATTACCCTTTTCTACTATATACGAATCGCTTATGCTGCCTTCATTATTAACCATTATAACCAAACATGAACATCCTTAATGAAATAAAATCAAGAAACATCAATTAGATCATGAGTTGAGTTGATTTTAGTTTAGCGTCCCTTTCAGCAGCGAGGCTATATGATACGTGGACCTACTGATTAACGTGGAATCCGAACCACATGAGCTCCCGCCGGGAATCGAACCCGGGTCTCCTACGCCAAAGGCGCGTACGCTAACCGCTTAGCCACGGAGGAGCTCATCAATTAGATCAATATTTATTATTATTTCATTAACAGGCATAATTATTTTACCTTTAACTGTCAACATCCTTTAAATAAAGACTTTAAGTTAAAAAAAC
Source organism: Thermobia domestica (assembly GCF_964235325.1). Classification (NCBI taxonomy): domain Eukaryota; kingdom Metazoa; phylum Arthropoda; class Insecta; order Zygentoma; family Lepismatidae; genus Thermobia; species Thermobia domestica. The sequence continues at coordinate 71,843,546 of NC_137470.1, read as the reverse complement.
TAATGGCCTTCAAAGCTATAAATAAAAGGCAATCTTTTAGGTTTTAGTATATTAACTACTACTCCGGAGTTGCAGTCCGATATCATAAATATTGACTATAAAACCTAATAGGAGGTTTAATAACCATAAATAGATTTACAATCTATCACCTAATACTTCAGTCACCCTATTTACTTCATTTGCAACGATGATTATTTTCTACAAATCATAAAGACATTGGTACAATATATTTAATCTTTGGTGCTTGGGCAGGGATAGTAGGAACATCACTAAGCCTTCTTATTCGAGCAGAGCTTGGTCGGCCTGGTAGCTTAATTGGTGATGACCAAATTTATAACGTAATTGTTACCGCTCATGCCTTCATTATAATTTTCTTCATAGTTATACCAATTATAATTGAGGGCTTTGGTAATTGATTAGTACCTTTAATACTAGGAGCACCTGACATAGCATTCCCTCGTCTAAATAACATAAGATTCTGATTACTACCACCCTCATTAACACTACTATTAACGGGAAGAATTGTAGAAAGTGGTGCAGGAACCGGATGAACTGTATAACCTCCCCTCTCCAGAGCCATTGCTCACGCCGGAGCCTCTGTCGACCTTTCTATTTTCTCCCTCCATTTAGCTGGTGTGTCCTCAACTCTTGGAGCAGTAAACTTTACTACAACTGTAATTAATATACGAACTCCTGGAATAACCTTAGAGCGAATACCATTATTTGTTTGATCTGTAGTAATCACTGCTGTATTACTTCTTTTATCTCTTCCTGTATTAGGAGGAGCTACTACAATACTTTTAACTGACCGAAATCTTAATACTTCCTTCTTTGATCCTTCGGGAGGGGGAAACCCAATCTTATATCAACATCTATTCTGATTCTTCGGTCACCCCAAAGTTTACATTCTAATTCTTCCGGGATTTGGTATAATTTCACATATTGTAACTCAAGAAAGTGGTGAAAAGGAAACTTTTGGTGTTTTAGGAATAATTTATGCAATACTAGCAATTAGATTCCTAGGATTTATGGTCTGAGCTCATCATATATTCACTGTTGGTATGGATGTTGATACTCGCGCTTACTTTACTGCAGCCACAATAATCATTGCTGTTTCAACAGGAATTAAGGTATTCAGATGAATTGCTACACTTCATGGAGCACAAATAACTTACTCGCCTTCAATCTTATGAACTTTAGGCTTCATTTTCTTATTTACTGTAGGAGATCTCACAGGAGTTGTATTAGCAAATTCATCTTTAGATATTGTTCTCCACAATACTTACTATGTGGTAGCACATTTTCATTACGTACTATCTATAGGTACTGTATTTGCTATTATAGCAGGGCTTATTCATTGATTCCTCTTATTTAGAGGAACAACGATAAATCCTACATGACTAAAAATTCAATTCTTAATAATATTCATAGGGGTAAATATTACATTCTTCCCTCAACATTTCTTAGGTCTAAGAGGAATACCTCGTCGATATTCAGATTACCCGGACGCCTACACTACATGAAATATAGTATCAAGTATTGGTTCATTCCTCTCCTTCGTCGCCGTCCTAATACTTGTAATTATTATATGAGAAGCCTTTGGAAGAGCTCGACCAGTAGTCTTTTCAGATCAACAAACAACATCTTTAGAATGATTTCAGAACCTACCACCTGCAGAACATAGTTACGCAGAACTTCCCTTATTAACAAACTTATAAGGTGGCAGATAAATGCATTGGGCCTAAGCCCCAAATATAAGAATAATAATTCTTCCTTAGAAATGGCCATTTGAAATCAACTAGGTCTTCAAGATGCGGCATCTCCTGTAATAGAACAAATAGTATTTTTTCATGATCACACAATACTTATGGTAACTATAATTACAGTTCTTGTAGGATACTTATTAGCCTCTCTCTTACCAAACACATATATTAACCGTAATTTATTAGAAGGACAAACCTTAGAAACCATTTGAACAATCCTACCCGCTATTACACTAATTTTTATTCCCCTTCCATTCTTACGACTCCTATACTTACTAGACGAAATTCATCAACCAGCAATCACCCTTAAAACAATTGGGCATCAATGATACTGAAGTTATGAATATTCTGACTTCTCCTTAACAGAATTCGATTGTTATATAATTCCTATCAATGAAATAAATCCTAATTCATTTCGTCTACTAGATGTAGACAATCGCATTGTATTACCTATTAACATTGATATTCGTATCTTAATTACCGCTGCCGATGTCCTTCACTCATGAGCTATGCCCGTCTTTGGTATTAAAGCAGATGCTACTCCAGGGCATTTAAATCAAGTAGCAGCCAATATTACACGTACAGGCTTATTCTTCGGTCAGTGTTCAGAAATCTGTGGTGCAAATCACAGTGCCAATTGTTGTTGAAGCCTGCCCTCATTCAGTATTTATTAACTGAATAACAAAAATAATACAAGAACTTTCATTGGATGGCTGAAAGTAAGCAATGGTCTCTTAAACCAAAAGATAGTAAAATAACAATTACTTCCAATGGGAAAAATTAGTTAAACTATAACGTAAGCATGTCAAGCTTAAATTACTACTCAATAGTATTTTTCTATTCCACAAATATCCCCTTTAAAATGACTCATACTATTTATTATATTCTCCTTATGTTACCTTCTATTTGCATCTATTATATATTTTAATTCAAATACGCCTCATCCTACTTTAGATAATACTAATATTAAAAAAACAACTATAAATTGAAAGTGATAACAAACCTTTTTCAACCTTTGATTCCTCTACTTCAATTATAAATATATCATTTAACTGACTTAGAACAGTAATTGGACTTCTAATTATTTCAATTCCATTCTGATCTTTACCGGGACGACCAAACATTTTATGAAATAAAATTACCCTAACTCTTCATAAGGAATTCATAACTATTCTTGGAGCTACTAGACATCAAGGAAGAACCTTCCTATTTATTTCCTTATTCTCCTTCATCTTGTTTAATAATTTTATAGGTTTATTCCCTTATGTATTTACCAGCTCTAGTCACTTAGCCTTTACATTAACTCTCGCTCTTCCCCTATGAATAAGTTTCATAATCTATGGCTGAATTAACCACACTCAACATATATTTGCCCATCTCGTTCCTTCTGGAACTCCGGCCCCTCTCATACCATTCATAGTGTGCATTGAAATAATTAGTAACATTATTCGGCCTGGAACCCTAGCTGTTCGATTAATAGCAAACATAATTGCAGGTCATCTCCTCTTAATCTTATTAGGCAATACGGGCCCTTCCTTATCCCTCTCCATACTTTCATTACTAATAATTGGACAAATTACTCTCCTAATATTAGAAGCTGCTGTAGCAGTAATTCAATCATACGTATTTGCAGTCCTAGTCGCACTCTATTCAAGAGAAGTTACTTATGTCAGCACCACAAAATCATTCCTACCACCATGTTGATCAAAGCCCTTGGCCACTTACTGGGGCTCTAGGAGCCTTAATTACAACCACAGGTCTCACTAAATGATTCCACCAATACGACCCTTCTCTATTCTTCCTAGGTATACTAATTACGTTACCAACTATAATTCAATGATGACGAGATGTAACTCGAGAAGGAACATACCAAGGATTACACACTATACAAGTTACATTAGGCCTTCGGTGAGGTATAATTTTATTTATTATTTCTGAAGTATTCTTTTTATTTCATTTTTTTGAGCCTTCTTCCATAGTAGACTAGCACCAACAGTAGAAATTGGATCTTTCTGACCTCCAGCAGGAATTATGCCGTTCAATCCAATACACATCCCCCTTCTCAATACTGCAATTCTACTGGCCTCAGGAGTCACTGTAACATGAGCTCATCACAGATTAATAGAAGGCAATCACACTCAAGCCACACAAGGTCTACTACTTGCAATCCTCCTAGGTCTATATTTTACTGCCCTACAAGCATACGAATATTATGAAGCCCCATTCACCATCGCAAATGCTGTTTATGGTTCAACGTTCTTTATAGCAACAGGCTTTCATGGTCTTCACGTTATTATTGGTTCCACATTCCTAGCCACTTGTTTATTACGTCACCTTTTATCACATTTTCCCCCTACTCACCATTTTGGGTTTGAAGCCGCTGCTTGATATTGACACTTTGTAGATGTAGTATGATTATTCCTTTATATTTCTATTTATTGATGAGGAGGCTAGCCTATTTAATATATATAGTATATTTGACTTCCCATCAAAAGGATCACTTAAATGAAATAGGCAATAAATACAGTTTTAACAACTGGTCTATTAACTATTTTTATTTGCTTAATCGTCATAGCTATTTCAACTCTCCTTTCCAAGAAAGTTATCAATGACCGAGAAAAAAATTCCCCCTTTGAGTGCGGGTTCGACCCTAAATCATCAGTCCGAATCCCCTTCTCCCTACGATTCTTCCTTATTGCAGTAATTTTCCTCATCTTCGATGTGGAAATTGCGCTCCTACTCCTAATAACAATCACTATTAACAACACTAATACACTATCCTGATCTCTCGTCAGACTAACATTCTTAGTAATTCTCCTAATAGGTCTTTATCATGAATGAAATCAAGGATCCTTAACATGAGCCGACTAAACAATAAAATGGGATAATAGTTAAACATAATATTTGGGTTGAATCCAAAAGGTGTTGTTGTCAACTTATCTCATAAGCAGGAAGCAAACAATTGCACTCAGTTTCGACCTGAGCCTCTGGTCTCTTGGCCCCTGCTTGTTAGTTGAAGCCAAAAAGAGGCATTTCACTGTTAATGATACTACTGGGATTCTTATGCCCCAACTAAGGAGATGTGAATAATCAAGAAGAAGCTGCTAACTTCTATCTTTAGCGGATTAGACCGTTAACATCTCTTAATATAAAATAACTGACCCCCTTAGTATAAATATTACATTACCTTTTCGAGGTAAAAAAGAGAGTGCTCTTCTCAGGGAGTATTATTTAGGGAATATAACACAAATATAAAGAAACAAAGGAAAATCACTCTTCGGAACCACGAGCAGTGGATTGAGATGGCAGTATTTGGATGGCCTGATTATGTCATATTCCAGCAACTACTTGAGCTGTTTTAGCACTTCCTCTCTATGTACGAGTGCCATTGGATGTATATCTTTGAAACTATGGCTTCCTTGGTTTCTCCTTTTATATCACGTATGATATAGTTTACAGCGTCCTGGGCGTTCAGAGAAAAGTGCTATGTGCTTAAGGAGGATTTCCTGGAGTTTATGCTTTTCCAGTTGTGTGGTAATGCCGCTGCAATCACTTTTGCCTCACTTTCTGGCAATATATCTTCTTTGGTGGCGGCCGCAATTTGGAGATCTTTTTTCGTGCATGGTTCCTTTTCGTTGCTCGCCATGGGCAAGAACTTGTGTACAATTTGGGCGGCTTCTGCATTTGTCATCAACTCTGACCGATCAAAATCTAGTTGTGCACGTACACGATGAAGAACTTCTACGCCTAAGAGAAGGCGTGCGTTGAGTTTTCTCACTACTAACACCTCCAACGCAATCTCCACCTTCGAGACCTCAATCCGAATGACAGGCCACCGATTGTTCTTGATTGGCACTTCCCAGTGAAATCTACCAATTTGATTTCCTGTATCGGCCGTAATGTCGGATTACGCACATCGGTAGTTATTTCCTTCTAGGTTTGCTCTGAAAGAAGCGTTGCCTCCGATCCTGTGTCCAAAATCGCCTCATAGGTAAGCTGATTGACGGTAATTTCAATCCATGGCGTGAGATACCGCTGTATGTCTTCCTCTTCTTCCTGATTCTCCCCCTCATCCCAAGAAAGCCAAGTTGCGGAAATGCGCAAATTCATTTCAGACATGTTTGCAGTCTCCGTAGATTCTTGCTCATCGCTCCGCCCTCTATCTTTTGTACAGCCATTGCCACCTACCTTTTCCTTTTTCTTGACTGCTGTTTCCCTATCTTCTACTTCAGTGTTAAAGTTTGTTCCATTGGATTCCTTCCCAGCAAGCTGTAACTGACCGTCAACCCGAACCCTCGACGTTGGCAGTCAACTTTCAGTTTTCCGGCTGCTCCTCTGCATGCAAGGCCGCTGCGTTGGTAGCATTTAGGCTATCTAGTGTGCTGCTACCTCTCTCGTGTTAGCCACGATTATTTCCTCGTGTTTGGCCTCTTAGCTCCGAACTGTTTCCTCGATGCATGGTCTCCTGTTGGACCTCTCTCTCTCCTGAGTTCTTTGCCTGTATCCTGTATTTCTTTGATTTCGGTGGAAAGGGCGCAGCGTTTGAACTCTTGGTCGTGTTCCTTCACTTCTTTGGCTGCCGGGACTGTCCTAATTAATCTGCTGTATTTGCTGGTGAGTGTTGTGCTGACGATTGTTCTCTCGTCTATACGGATGACCTCGCTGTTCTCTATTTCCGGAGTTCCTATAGTCGGGTTCCTCCGTGGACTGCCTGCGTACGTGCTGTACTCTCCGTTGATCTGGTGTTGCACCTCTGTTGTTCCTTTGGGCAATCCTATCTCTTTGGAAGTTCTCTATTCTGTCCAGCTTTTCGCTGTCCCAGAGGGTCATCAACAGCTGCTCAGTATCCTCCAGCTGAACTCCAATAAGTTACCTTTGCATTCGCAATGGTAACATGTTCTACACATTTGAGAGCACTTCCGTTTCCGACATGGATGGAGTTAGCTCTCGGAATGCCTTCACTTGTTCCCAAAAGAATTCACGCACGGACTTACTTGAATCGACCCTATAGCGCGTGTTTCTGGGGCGAGTAATGTTTCGCTGTATGATGGCTTTGCTTTGGAAGTTCCTCAGGAATGGACGACGGAAATCTTCGAAGGTTTTGAAGTACTGGATGTGGTTATCTATCCACATTTTTGCTGCTCCCCGTAGAATGCGAGGAATTATGTGGAGAAGGTATTAATGCGCTATCCCATATAGCCTGCAGTCTTCCAGCAAGCGCTCAGGTCAGGTCGATGGCCATCCCACGTCCGTGTCTAGGTCGAACAATAGCAACTCATCTATCTTCGGAGCCCGAAGAAAACTGAAGCTAGCGTGAATGTCCACTGATCTACCACTCCCCTGCTCCACTTGGCTGAGATCCTCTAAAAGAGGATTAGACGCTGGTGGCGTCACAGTCCTTCGGGGTGGTTCCATTCCCAATAAAGTGGGTTGAGATATGATTCTCACTGCTTCCCCAACTCTCCTGTCTACCATATCAAACATTTTCTCCGTCAGAGATATGGTCTGCTGGTCCACAGTCTGTTGAAGAGCTCCGGCTTTCTCCCGTTCTTCATCTTGGATTTGCCTCAGTTCATTGATCTTGCTGCTTTGAGTGGTCAGGCTCTCCATTAGCTCCTCCTATCGGAGCATTGTTGAATGCTCGATATTTTCGATTCTTGTCTGCAGCTCAAACCTATGTGTTTGGTTCTGCGTTTCCCAATCCATCCACATTCGCTGCATATCTTCTAAAACCTGTTCCTGCCTTTCCTCAATCTGCCTGACCATTCTTTCTAACATTTGGCCAGCTTGTGTCGTGAGACGTTCCTCGGTCTCCTGGAACTGCCGATGCTACTGCTCTCTCTGTTCCTCCAGACTTTGAGAGATGGCACTCTGCAGGTTTTCCAGCGCTTCTGTGTTGGACTTCTCGTGTTCATCCAGCCTCCTGGTTTGCTCCTGTAGCTTTCTCGAGAGGTCTTCTGCCAAACATTCATTCTGTTCGTGTAACCTGTCGAGTGTCTTGTCTTGCTTTTCCATGAACTTGTCGAGTTTCCTATCTTGTTTTTCTTTTTGTTCTTCCAACAATTTTTCAATTCGCTTGTTTTGTTCTCCGCTTCTCTTATTTTGTGCTTCGCTCCTCCTGTTTTGTTTTTCATGAACTCTTCGTTTTTCTTGCTTTGTCCTTCAATTAACTTCTTTTGTCCTCTTTGTTCTTCAAACAACCTTTCAAGCAGAATGCTTTGTTCCTTTTGTTCTTGCATCATTGATTGAAGCGGTGTCTTCAAATCATCATTGCTGCTTGTCTGTCCGTGATTCTGTTATATGCTACCTCCAATTTTGTGTGTGACGTCATTCCCCGTACTTGACCTTGCGTCCTTCTGGTCACCCCATTCTGGGCAATCTCTGTGTTTGTCCGTGGGATCCAGTTCCTGTTCCCATTGTTCACGTTCGCACGTGTGACACAGTTGTGCTTCTTCGTTTGCGTACATCCTGCTTCTGGGTCTTTGGCTCAAGGTGAATGGCCTCAACTGTGTCATCTGCAAACAAACTCAATAAACTGAATTCTCAGAATAATTATATTTAAATATTGCACAAAATTAATTCTAATTATTTGGCCTATGCCGTTAATCTTTTTGAATATCTTACTCCAAATTCATTTTAATACTCTAGAATATTCCTATTTCATCAAAATAGCATGCCAGTCTACATTAGCACCACACATTTTCCACAAAACTAATTTTCTTGTTTATTTAAAAAAATGTTACATCAAATTACTCTTTATTTTAAATCAAAGTACAGTTACATTGACCATCAGAAATCTCTTTCCGAATTAACTCATGCCTTTTTAGTTTCAATTTTATATTTTTAATATATATATCTGATTTATTTTTTCTGCTTTTGAATAATTTCTGCTTTATGCAATCACTTTGGTGTTAAAAGTGATGGTTAGTGTAGCCAACCTGAAGGAAAACTCCAGTAGCGAAAAATCTTTCTTTCAGCCTTGCAGCTTGTGAGATTCAACAATATTATAGATGTATACATTTAATAATTATTTATGCACCTGTTTTCCCAGCGCCTTGGAGACACCGTTATGGGGAAAACAGGATCGATTAAATTTAATTCATAGTTCTTTTTAGATCTCGGTATTAACTTTATTTTACCTTTAACTTGAAATTATTCGAAACCCGTACTTTAAACTTGGAGAACTGAAGTTCGAGCCCCGTGGAGTCAACTACACTTCTCCAAACTCTCATTCATTGTTTTGTTATTTGTGGGAAATGCAGATGAGTCACCACCTTTCGACACTACTCCCCTTTAAATAGAATATCAGTTATTCGTTTTTTATTCAATGTTAGGTTAATCCGTGATTGCATTAATTATTCTTTCTAGTTAATGTTGAATATGCAAATCAGAGTTAAGGAATCAAATTCCAAAATCAGTACGTCCCAAATTTCTCTCTTTAGAAACTTGACGCTCGTACAATACAGTATTCATGACGCTTGTACACGTCACATTGTTTATTCATAAGATCACGTCATAATAAAGTTTGGCAATCCGAACCAAAAGTTTTTTCTAGATTCTCTTTTAAGTTTACAAAATTTGGCTTTCCGGAACAAGGACTCGAGAAGTGTACTTGATTTTAATTCGACCCGAGAAGCATAGTTAATTTTAGTTCGACTCGAGAAGTGTAGTTAATTTTAATCCAGAGAGACATGCATAGTTAATTTCGAACAGCGAACGAAAACTGTAGTTAATTCTATTCCGTAATACGAAATCCGAATGACAGTGAATGTCTCACGAAATTAGGTAACTGTATTCGAAAGAATTTTATTGTTTCGAAATGACCCGTACAGAACGATTCAGCGTTCTACTCCTCATCGCATCCAATTTAATTTTATATCAGCACATGCGTAAAACAAAAGATTAATTGTTTTCACCTCACGTTTGTTTGTTTATTTGTTGGTGTGACTGGAAGAACAAGAAGAACGAGGTTAAATAACAAGATAAATTTTATTCGGATCAATAATGTTAGTATTATAATAATTATATAATAATTATGTGTGTGTATAGGATAAGTTAGATTTAATACTTTTCTTCAACACACGTATTTGTTACTTATGTATCATTGAAGTATAATAGACATTTTGTCTGTTACTTCATACAATATGTAAATATACACACATATATATACATACATGTGGATATGCACAGTGAAAAAAAGGGGATTGAAGAACTATGTAGTTGTGGAAAATGTGTGGTACTAATGTAGACTGGCATGCTAGTTTGATAAAATGTGAATATTCTAGAGTATTAAAGTGAATTTGGAGTAAGATATTCAAAGTGATTAACGGCATAGACCATATAATTAGAATTAATTTTGTGCAATTTTTTAAAAATAGTTATTCGGAGAATTCAGTTTATTGAGTTTGTGTGCAGATGACAAAGTTGTGGCTATCCACCTTGAGGCAAAGACCCAGAAGCAGGATGTAAGCAAATGAAGAAGCACAACTCTGTCGCACGTGCGGACGTGATCAATGGGAATAGGAACTGGATCCCACGGACAAACACAGAGATTGCCCAGAATTTGATGACCAGAAGGACGCAAGGTCAAGTACGGAGAATGACGTCACACGCAAAATTGGAGGTAGCATATAACAGAATCACGGGCAGACAAGCAGCAATGATGGTTTGAAGACACCGCTTCAATCAATGATGCAAGAACAAAAGGAACAAAGCATGCTGCTTGAAAGGTTGTTTGAAGAACAAAGAGGACAGTCCCGGCAGCGAAAGAAGCGAAGGAACACGTACAACAGGTCAAACGCCGCGCCCTTTCCACCGAAATCAAAGAAATACAGGCGACAGGCAAAGAACTCAGGAGAGACAGGTCCAACAGGCGACCATGCATCGAGGAAACAGTTCGGAGCGTAGAGGCCACACACGAGGAAATAATCGTGGTTCACACGGGAGAGGTAGCAGCACACTAGATAGCCTGAATGCTACCAACGCAGTGGCCTTGGATACAGAGGAGCAGCCGGAAAACTGAAAGTTGACCGCCAACGGTCCAGGGTTCGGGTTGACGGTCAGTTACAGCTTGCTGGGAAGGAATCCAATGCAACAAATTTTAACACTGAAGTGGAAGATAGGGAAAGAGGAGTCAAGGAAAAAGAAAAATAGATGGCAATGGCTGTACAAAAGATAGAGGGCGGAGCGATGAGAAAGAATCTGCGGAGACTGCAAACATGTCTGAAGTGAATTTGAGCATTTCCGCAACTTGGCTTTCTTGGGATGAGGGGGAGAATGAGGAAGAGGAGGAAGACATACAGCTGTAAAAGTAAAAGTCTTGTACTACACTCATTAGTGCGTTACAAGTAACAGAGAAGATATGTAAAACTGCTACACAGTATATAATACTAATACTACAACTGCTACTGCTAATAATACTATTACGATTACGAATGCTAGTGCTAATTCCGCTATTGCCATCACTCCTACTACTACTACTACTACTACTACTACTACTACTACTACTCATTAATATACTAATACGACAGCGAATACCACTACAGCTATTACTAGTAATATGAAAACAAAACAATGAAAATGAAATCTTCGAGTTTTACGTCCCACAATTATGCCGGCTAGGTTAAAGGAGACGGTGATGATGAGAAATGAATGAAATGGTGGAATTAATCAAGTGGGAGGAAACGGGAGAACGCCGAGAAAACCCACACACACGGTGTTTGTCCAACACAAAGTTCACTTGGTGAGAGCTGGGATCGAACCAGGGACCCCATGCACCAGAGGTGAAAGCTCAACCACTGATCCACCGTTTCAGGAACATCTAATTGACCCTGGCGTCTTGGTGATTTATTTTATCATTATACTTTGTTATATTTGTAGTATCATACTATAAACAATACAGGAACATGTAACACCATTTTTTATTTCTCTTGCTAATTGAACATTACTAGAAATTGCACTGATCTTATGAACACGCCAGTTCACGGTTTCGGCCTCCGTGGTCTAATGGTAGCGTACCAAATTTACTTAGTAGGTCACGTACTTGACTTCATCATACGTTTTTTAGGTAACCACGGATCAGGCTGTATGGATGATGACAGGATGAATTGGTGGAATGAAAACAGTGGGAGGAAACGGGACCACCCCGAAAACTCTCACGTACACGGTGTTTGTCCACCACAAAGCTCACATAGTCGAGGGATTGGTCCGACGACCTCTAGCACCAGATGTGAGTGCTTTACATACTGAGCCACCGTTGTCCTTCGTAGATCAACGATGGGTTCACATTCTATGCAGACCGGCCATAATAACTAGCATTTCTCCTTTTTTCTGTACTTAGAAGGTAAATTCGGTACCACCAGACATGTCAACTCTGACGCGAAATCGTAGCAGTTGTAGAAGTATTAGCAGTGGTCGTAATAGTAATAATAATGGAAGAAGTGGTAGCAGTAGAAGTAGTAATATTAGTAGTATTACAGTACATTCCAGTCTTGAATAAACACATTACGATTAACATAGGATAACAGTAAGACCGTACGAACACGGCAACGGCAGGGGTAGTGGAGGACATTTAAAAAAAATGGATGACAACATTAGTATCCGATCCGCCTTTCAGTGCCCGGGCCGAGCCAGGCCGGCCTGGCTCGGCCCGGAAATACATGCGCCCGGTCCGGCCCTATAGTATTTGTGTCATACCCAGTTCGGCCCGAAATGTGTCCACCGGTTCGGCCCGGTCCACTTTGATATTACTTGAAACGGGCAGGGCCGGTCCGGGACGGGCAGGGCACACCTTGGGCCGAACCGGGCGCGCCACTGCAAAAGCTGTTTTTGTTCTACTTTGACTTTTATTTTAGTACTCAGGCGAGAATTATGTTCTATGTCTTAACTTTGAGCATTTTTACACATATGGAAAAACTCGTTTACGTATCTAAATGTTCCATTACGTATGGAGAGCTAAATGACGAACAAGCATGTGCTGACATTAATACAAAGTTTCGAAATATTGTATTGCCACATTTCAATCAATGTTGCTTTTCTTATACAATTAGTAACAAGTCTTATTATATTTAAAAGAAGAAAAACATATCTGCAAACTTTTTCCCGATTGCAAAAGTTGGCTTCGAAGTTCGAACCTGGTTTACTTTTTCCCGGAGATACCCGAAGTTTGATTTAGAAAATTATTGTCTCAAAAGAGCAATAAAGAATGCCCTCAATCTTTTTGAGAAAAGGTGTACCTTTCGGGTGTCAACTTTCAAAATATTGGGGTGGGTTCTTTTGCACCCTAAAACCGTCTTTCCGCAGAAAATAAAAAAATCCTACTCCTGTATTTTTTGCGTGTTGTCCACACAAAAAGTTTCGTTCCAATTCTTCATGGGCTTTACTTACATCTTACATACTGTTACTAGCAATTTTGATATTTCATGATCAAATGTTTGGAGGGGTCCGTGCCCCACCCTATCGTTTTCTAAATTAAAATGCGAACCCCGTATTCTGATTTTACGACTGCAATATCTGTGCACAACTTCATTCACTTCGGTTCACTTCTTCTCGTCTTTCGGGCGTCAACTTTCAACACTTTGGGTGGGGCTCTTGACCTCTAGAAGCGTTTTCCCGCAGAACATAAAAAAACCGTATTCCTTTATTTTCTGCGTATTGTCCATACACAAAGTTTCATTGCAATTTTTATATCTTTTACACACATCTGACATGCTGTTACTAGCACTTTTGATATTTCGTGATCAAATGTTCGGAGGAGTTCGTGCCCCACCCAACCCTTTTTTCCAGGAAAATACGAAACCCTTATTCTTTCGTTTTAAGCCTACAAAATTTCTGCAATATTTCATTCACTTCCCTTCATTTCTTCTTACCTTTCTCGCGTCAAATTTCAAAATTTTTGGGGTGGGTTCTTTTTCCCATAAAACTGTCTTTCAGCAGAAAATAAGAAATACCGTATTCCGTTATTTTTTGCGTATTGTCCATACAAAAAGTTTCGCTGCAATTCTTCATGTCCTTTACACCCATCTGACATTTGTTACTAGTACTATTGATATTTCGTGATCAAATGTTTGGAGGGGTCCGTGCCCAACCCAACCGTTGTTTAAAGGAAAATACGAAACCAGTATTCCCTCATTTTATGTCTACAACATCTGTGCAGAATGTCATTCACTTCGGTTCACTTCTGTTTACCTTTCGGGCGTCAAATTTCAAAAATTTTCGTAGGGGGCTTTTGCCCCCTAATACCGTTTTTCGCAGAAAATGTAAAAACTGTATTCGTTTATTGTTTATGTATTCTCCATATAAAATGTTTCGTTACAATTCTTGATGTCCTTTACACACATCTGACATACTGTTACTAGCACTTTTGATATCTCGTGATGAAATGTTTGGAGGGCTCCGTGCCCCACACAACCGTTTTTTCCAGGAAAATACGAAGCCTGTATTCCCTCATTTTACGTCTGCAATATCTGTGCACAATTTTATTCACTTCGGTTCAGTTGTCCTTGCCTTTCGGGTGCCAACTTTCAAAATTTTGGATGGGGCTTTTATATTAAATCTTTACTTTATGTAACATTTTCTCTTTTTTATGAAATTCTTTCTTTTTTTGAGGGAAGGGGAGAAATGCTTTTTTTCTGATATTTGTCTCTTGCCATTCATCTTTTTTGAACTGCTTAAGTAAGATCACTTAGTATCTTCTGATGTCATCCAACTCCGTCACGATAATTGTCATTCGTTACATTATGTTTTATTTTATTATTTGTAGTTTGCCACACTGATACATTTGTTACAAAATTGAGGTTTCGTCCAACGGCTTTCGAATTCGTAACCAACCCAGCCGCTGAGCATTTTGGGTTGCCTGCTATTGCGGGAAAACTAGAATTGCAAGTGGTAATGCACTTTTAGAGTCATGTATACCTAAAGGACGTGCCTAGAACATGACAGATATCTGTTCCGAGTGACGACATAAAACAAATGACTATTAGATTGCGAAACTGGGCCAGGTATATAAATGCTATGTTTGCTGTACACTCCGCATGAAAAAAATTGCGACAGCTAACGCCGTGCAGTTAGGCCACCCAATATACACCTTATTATCCCATAATCGTGTCAGGTAAAGTGACACCCTCTCTCTCTCTCCTCCTTTCTTTTCTCCCATAGATGTAGCATGTTTCAAATTTCAACGTGAACAAAAAACATTGATATAGGATGAAAATAAATTTTGTGTCGAACTAGTATAAATAAAATTCTGTTTTTAAATAACCAAATAAGTTACAATTTTCCAGTCTTTTCCAAAGGTTTATCTGGTCCGAACATCCAGCATTGATTTCATCTCTTCCGGATATAACGTAATTTGCACAGATACAATGAACACGTGAAGAGCTAAAACGTGTCATCGTGTTAGTCGGATGATGTAGACCACCATTGGGTCGAGGATTCAAATCCGTACTGACCCAGTAATTCGACTGAAACTCGGTAACCCAGAGGATAAAATAGAGATTTTACTTATTTCCGTGCGTTTAAACAGTATTTCTGTCAGAGATGACCAGGACTGGAGATGTTATCCCCAGAGCACGAAAAACACGACACCGAAGTTCCCAGTTAATTAGATTCTTCAGACCAGGTATATCGAGCTCTTGCTTCGTTTTAACTTTGGAACATGAAGTGTGTGTGTGCGTGAGAGAGAGCGGGGGAGAAGTGAAAGATGAAAAGATAAGATAGGAAAACGTCAAGAAAGAGAGGGAGGGGGACGAATATAAATTTGAAACATACTTACGATTGCACTGTATGATGCAGAACGCATACACTGTTTGCAACCATTAATTTATGCGTAAAAAATAATTCTACCTGACGTGGTATCGAACCAATGTCTCCCATTTGGAAGTCTAGCACTCTACCACTACACCACCGATTGCTTTAGCCAAACTTTGTTTAAGAAATGGTGTAGTGTATCTTTCTGTGAACGATAGCAAGAAAAGTGTATCCTGCAGATGAGTGATGACTTTGGAATGTCCTGGTAATTCCCTTGCCCTTTCCCAACCAACATTTGTAAATCGTTTCTATCATGATACAGTTGTTTGCTTCCACATTCTTATGTATTGCTTGTCCGGAATGATAAGTCGATTTTTCACAATCACTTTGTGAAACGTTAGCTTTGGCGTGAACAGGTTTTGAATCTATGTTAAATAGCTGTATTATTCATAAGGCCATTACGTTAACACTACACTATCAGGTCACCTGAAGTTGCAAGCCAACTATTTACTTAGTTTAGCCATTATCTTTGGAGCGAACCAAAGTGCACAACGAAATTCATTTATTCGACGAACTAGAGAAAAATTAATGCCCACTAATAAAGGAAATGCATACAATCCAGGAAAAATTACAGAAATAAAACATATTTTGCAGTAGTTTCGCCGTGCAAGTTCAAAATGACGTGAATAATAATAATAATAATAATAATAATAATGAATGTTCACATTCACAGTTGTTGTATATTATATTATTATTATTATTATTATTATTATTATTATTATTATTATTATTATTATTATTATTAATTGCCCGCTTCGTTGGGTTAAATTGAGAGAAAATAGTAATATGTTCCGTTACTCAGTCACTGTTTAGTATTAGCTAAGCGCTCTTCGATATCTGTCATTTTCGATGAATTTTATATATCCCTTCCCCACCCTATGTTGTGGGGCACAGCATCTGCAGTGTCGTTGTTTATCTCAGCGAGATTGAAAACTATGAATTCGACACTGATATTGCTTCTTTCAATCAGTTTTATATGTCTCCTCCTCCTCCAAGTTGAGGGGCTGAATTTGGATTTAAACAACATTAAATGTGTTACTGTTAATTTCAGTGACTACAAAAATTATAGTTTCGCCACTAATACCGATCATTTTTCGTTATTTTTTAAATGTCCCTTCCCCTCCTCATCTCGTAAGTTACACCCTTAAAGTGATATGACAGAAACCGTCTCAGGTTCGAACTTCATCTAGGTTGAAAATTTGATCGAGATTTGTTTGGTGGTTCAAGAGTCATTAAGTTATATTTATTTTTATATATCTCCCTCTTCCATTTCCCTCCGCATGTTCTTCCGTGAAAGTGAAATGATAAAAATCATCTCAGGTCAGAACATTACCTGTTAAAATTTGATCGAAATTGATCCTTTGTTTCACGAGTTATCAAGTTTTATTTATTCTTTTTAACTCCTCTTTCTCCTCAACCCTAAGTTATATCATCAAATTCAATAGACAATTACCATCTTAGGACCGAACTTCATCAATGCTGTAAATGTGCTCGAGATCGGTTGGGTGGTTCAAGAGATTAGGGGCCAGAAACATAGTTACTTTCAATTTTATAATATAGGCTATTATTATTATTATTATTATTATTATTATTATTATTATTATTATTATTAGCGTACTTTTGAACTTGCACAGCGAATTTACTGCAAAATATGTTTTATTTCTCTATTTTTTCCTGTATTGCATTTTTTCGTTTATTAGTGGGTATTAATTTCTCTCTAGACCGTCGAATAAATGAATGTCGAAGTGCACTTTGGTGCAAATAACGTTACGGGAAAAAGCCGTTTCTTTGCAAAGATCAGGGCTAAACTAAGTAATATTTGGCTTGTAATTTCAGGTCGCCCGATAGTGTAGGGGTAACGTAATAGCCTTATTAATAAAACGCTATCTAACATAGGTTCAAATCCTGTTTACACCGAAGTTAACTTTTTACAAACTTAATGTGAAGAATCGACTTACCATTCCGGACAAGCGATACATAAGAATGTGGAAGCAAACACCTGTATCATGATAGAAACGATTTACGAATGTTGGTTGGGAAAGGGAAGGGAATTACCAGGACATTCCAAGGATATCATTGATCTGCAGTATACACTTTTCATGTTATCGTTCTCAGAAAGAAACACTACACCATTTCTTAAACAAAGCTTGGCTAAAGCAATCGGTGGCGTAGTGGTAGAGTGCTTCACTTCCAAATGAGAAACTTTGGTTCGATTCCCCGTCAGGTAGAATGATTTTTTCGCATAAAATAATGGCTGGAAACAGATATTCTGATAAAGAATCACTGGTGATAATTTGAGTAAACAGTGTGTGCGTTCTGCATCATACAGTGCAATGATAAGTATGTTTCAAATTTATATTCGACCCCTTCCTCTCTTTCTTGACGTTTTCCTATCTTGTCTTTGCATCTTTCACTTCTCCCCCGCTCTCTCTCACGCACACACACACTTCATGTTCCAAAGTTGAAACGGAGCTAGAGCTCGATATATCTGGTCTGGAGAATCAAATTAACTGGGAACTGGAAACTTAGAATGTGTTTTTGGATCAGTACGTCCAATGAACACTACCGAATTTGCAATCGAACCACGCGGAAACATAGCATGTGTGTTAAACTTTTGACATTTTGTTAAATGTGCCTTAGAGATATACAGTTCTACTGGAAATTGAGTATGCTATCCATTATGAATGAATGTTTAAAGCATCCTCTATATATTCGAATAGTTCTGAAAAAATATGTAAAAACAAACGTTATTCCTATATTACTATTGGATTTCTGGAAACGTTATTTTATAATGTTAGGTTCTTTTCTTACTACGTTTGAATTCCACAGTTTTATCTATGCTCCTATTCATGTGTATTTTGAATGTGATTCATGTGTATCCTAATACATGTGTATTTTGAAATAAGAATTGCGCTCATGCTGTTAGCTAATTTTAGTATGGGAGAGAAGAAAGGAGGAGAGAGAAGGGTCTCATTACCTGACACGATTATGTGATAAGAAGTTGTATATTGGGTGGCCTAACTGCACGGCGTTACCTGTCGCAATTTTTTGATGTGGAGTGTACATAGTTGCAAATATTAATTAGGTGTAACAAGTATCTAAAACTGTAGGTAACTGAAGTACAGTCTGTCAGGAAAGTGAATGTACACCTGCTTTTTGAGTCTGGGATTACTGTGCTCCAGCCATAGAGAATATGAGAATTAAATCAATCAAATGCTTACTGAGGGGCAAGAAGAAAAGTCTGATCTGAATAAGACTTTGTAGAGGGGCACAAGCTGTGAATACTAATAGTGGATAGTGTAACTAAAGTGCGACACCGAAAGAGAAAGCAGAAACAGATGCAAAACGGAGAAAAAACAGTAAAAATTGTCGAAGTTTGAACATAAAACACAAATACCAGCAAATACGCCGACAACTAAACGTTTACCAAACATTGATCTTGGTGTAGCGTTTAACGTACTGGCTTACAAATGCAAAGGACGGATTCCCACCGGGAATGGAAACTGAGACCCCTCCTACTAAACTATCTGATGGGTGGGGTACATGGTTCGTTCCCAAGGCAAGTGAGCTTGAGACGGACAACATCTTGCTCGTGGGTTTTTTCGGGTAACTCCCACTTTTTCATTCCACCAATTCGTACAATGTAATTCACTTGGTTTAAACACAGTCTTCCTCTACCTAGCAGGCGTAATCGTGGGACATTAAACGTAAAGATTACATTTTCAAGCTGTTAATCCAAACAATCCGAACCGAAAACAGTTGTATTTTCTATTGCTCATTAACGTGTTTTCACAAAAAAATATATAGAAGAAAAACATGGGGAATTGTAATTCCATCCAAATGTGAAACAGCAGACTCATAGTACTTTAACCTAAAACGAAACCATTACATATCGTTTGGAATTTTTCCAAAATATATACGAATATTCTGAAAAGTGGCAATATAGTGTCTGTTTTCAAACAAAACAACCAAATTACGGTTCGTTTTCTGAAATAAACGGACACATTCTGTTTCAAGCTTAAACCGAACCCAAACCAGTTAACCGAATCGTGAGCCAATGAAAACTTGACCCAGGACCCACTGACCTACGACCGACTTAACCAGCACCCACTGTGACCCACTCTGACCCACCACCCACCATGAAACACTGACCTACAAAAACACATTGTTATCAACTCTGGCACTTGGCCCAGGGCCTCTTGTCTACCGACTAAAGACTTTACGCTTATAATAAAACCAGGTTATGAAATTCTATCCAATCGGAGTTTGAATTTCGAAGGGTCAATCGCTCAAGCACCACTCTGTCACAATAACGATGAATCTGACCTTTACCATATAAAATGATAAAGTTTTTGTTATGGGTAAAATTACGATGAACTTCAATTAAATTACCATGGTCAAATTATTTCCTTGTTGAATTATCGATACTTTTTAGTGGAAAAACGGATGAAATTTTTAAAGTTCGAAATCAAGGTAAGTAAGTTTGTTCCCAAAGCAAGTAAGCTTGAGATGAACAGCATTGTGCTCGTGGGTTTTCTCTGGACACCTCTTTAAATGTGTCTGAAACGGGTCCCATAGATTTGGAGCTATGGGCCTTATAACGTTCATTTTTTCTTGTGTTCGGCATCCTATAACTCCGAAAGAAAGTATCTGTGGACCCAGGTTGATCTATACTTTTCTGTGATATTGGTGTCAGGAATCACCCCAAACGTTGCCTTTGTTGCTTTGAAACACCTTATATATATCGGGTGTTGCAAAATAAATGTTACAACTCTTGGGAGGTGACTCCTGAAACTGAGACAACAAAAAAGTTATCTTGAACTTTCGGCTATCGGACATATTTTCGGATCTACAAGGTGCCGAAAGCGTGGGAAAATGATTTTCGGACGCCAATAGTTCGAAAACTATCCAACGTAAAGAGGGCGGGTAAAAAAATCATTGAAGAAGTCATACCTGCTTTATTGAATTTTGCATGCTTTACAATCCTACCATGCACGCGCAAGGGATTCCCCAAAGGAACGTAGGGAGTCCCGGATAATCTGCCAAATGAAAATTGGTCTAAATGGATATGAATTGATAGGGTTTCTACCAGGTAACAATAATTCGTTGGTATTAAGTCGATATCTGGAACAAATACAAAATGGCGGACACCTTCATACCCGTTGTGTGTGGTTGCCAGGTACGGACACTGGCCAACAGGACGTTCTGAGTATTAAATGTAGCAAGTTTGTACTCAAATGCTCTAGAAAGACATCTGGAGTGTCGGTAGAGCACAACAGATGAAGCAGGGTGATTCACATGTGTGGAAACACTTAACGAAAAATGCCCAGAAATGCACTCATACTCAGTAAACGTGAGTTCAAAGCGTCGGAAATGTAAGGAATAGCATTAAGAACATGAAAACCATTGCCAATTCACCAATAATATTTCATCAATCCGATGCAATATGATCCGTAGGGTTGCATATCAATAATACAATCATTTTAAGTAACTAATGTAAAAATTCTATTGGATTTTCGATATTCTGAACTACATTTTCTTCTAGGGGGGCGAGCGCCCCCTTGCCCCCCCTGTGGGCACCCTCGATGGTGGTTATAAAAAACTTAACTGTAGAATTTCAAGAATATACAGAACCAAAAGTTCCAGATGTGCAACCTTTAATTGTATCATATAAATCTAAATATTTTTCTTACGTTTTATTTTGTTTCGAAAAGAGGGTATGGAATATTTTGAAGTAAAAATACTACATACAATTTTGCTAGTTATTTGTATATTTTTTTAAAAGAAGCTTTTACTTTTAGGGTTGGCTCGTTTACACCAGCTGTTTTTTTAATAACTGGTTTAAACCAAAAAAATAAAAAGAACAAAAATGCGAATCGTGTGAACTTCATGGTGACGTTTCCACATGTCAAACCATCTGCATTAGTCGTATTTCCTTTTCACCTTTTAATCAAGGTGTCCCATTCAATTCTCGGTCGAACCACAACCCTTCTTTCATGTGTAAACCAAGTAGCGGTTCGGATGTCACTTTAAGCGAAAGTCTTCTCCTTGATAACCTCGGTATTACGTAAGGATGTTAAGTCTAAATATACGAAACGAAACCAAATTATATATTTCTGCATGCCTGTTGTTTTATAAAGAAGCCAAGGTTGCTTAAATATATTGATTGAAATTGGTAAAATTTATCGATTGCCTACGTAGCTTCCAACATTAGCTTGAATTGGACTTTCAATGATATCTACATACTAAATTTGAAATTTAATACCTCAATTTAGCGTACTGATTATAATACGTTGACCTTTAAATTTTACATGGAAAGCAATAATTGGATTCTCCCGTTATTGTTTTACATTTAAAATAATGACGGGATTTTCCCGATGACTAGGGCGGGAGTTTCTCAATTTAAGAAATTTACTGACCGGACTTCTTTAAGCTTATGGGACCTCCTCCAGCTTAACCCCGTTGTTGCATAATAACACCAAGGCGAAACAAACTTATTTCTGTCAATATGTAATATAAATACATAAAGCAAAATATCTAAATCAAAAAAACTGGTTTAAAACCCAAAAAAGCCTGGTTTAAACTGCCCCCCAAAAACAGGTTTTTGGCATTTTCAGAAACAACCATGGTTCTTGCCAACTCTGCTTACTTTTGTATATAGGAGGTTAATTTTTTTTTTTTACTATATACATTAGTTAATCCTTTGGAATTCATAATGTAGAAATGTTGAAGTAAAATTGTTTAAAATATCTTTTCGAAATTCATGGTTTATTTTCGAGGTTTTATATTATTATCAGCATCAACCACTAATTAAATGACTTTTTGTGTTATAGAGAAACGAAACAAAGTCTGCTTTATCAATTTAAAGCAGAATTTTGAAAAAAGCCCAAAATTTCCCAAGCAAAAAAGCGAAGCAGAAAAAACCGAGTTTTTTTTCAAAAAAGCCGGTTTTTTACCGAGCCCTTGCATCTCTATTATTTGGTAATGGCGCTGGCATTACATAGGCAATGTCTGTCTTATCAATTTAACTAGGGGTGTGGCCTTCGTAGAAAAAAGGTTTCTTAAATGTTACTTCGTGAATGACTATTTAGATTTCACTCGTAAATTTTCTAAATAGTGTCTCCATATGTTAATCTATACCGTTTCCCGTCAACTTTACTTTATCTTCAAAATATTGTACAATCGTCTTATTAATAGTAAGTATACTTCACAGTATTCCTGCCGCTCCATGCATTTGTTTAGAAAAAAGCATGGCGACCACAATGGTAACAAAGAGGAAATGATGATACCACTATTTCAGTCAGAAACAGGTCATACTAAGGCTGCCAATCGTAACACTAGTATGGTACAGTCCGCAGCAAAAAACCTGCAACATGAGCATATAAGTTTATTGTGAAACTACGCCTAACAGTCCAAGGAATCAACATAACGGCTAAGTGGCACGAATCACGCCAGAAGAAACCTCGGCGTCCTCCCCTGCACACTTATTTTGGAGCAAAAGACTTCGTCGTTTCACAATAAACTTACATGCTCATGTTGCAGGTATTTTTGCTGCGGACTGTACAGCCTTCTAGAAGATGGAAATGATTATAACTCGGTGTGGTTTAAAAGTGGAAAGGGAAACATTTTCTACACTTTTTCAACACACTCAAATTGACAGTATCTGTTGTTACGATCGCATCACGGGAAAACGACACACTTCAAGTCTTCTACCATTTACCATAGTGTACTCATTATGGTATGCAAAAGTACCATAATCCAGGAGATGCGACTGTCTTTTTGCTTTCTATTACATATTGGAAAGTTGGACGAAATATTGGAATGGAGTTGTCTTTTGTATACTCTATGGATCCACATAGAATATAGACCTATAAATATGATGCTAGTTTCACTTCCTTCGTAGAGATATTTTCGATCATCTTCAAAAATAACTTCATGATTACTTCTTCCACATAAGAAATAAATAACATAATATAATTATTCAGTACCGAGTAATAAACGGCTTTAGTGGGGCCCCATAGGTTTGGGAACTCCAAGAACGAAAAAAAAAATGTTACGAAAGTTACTAGTAATCTAGAATTTCACCCCAATGATTATTTCTCATACATAAGAAATGTCCCTATAGGCTAGGGGGCTCCCCCAAAAAATGTTGCTAAAATTGCTGGCAATTTTAACATTGACAACGACTTTTTTTTCCATACCGGTACATAAGAAGTGAATAACAATATAAGTAATCAGTGCTGAGTAATAAACGAGTTCAGCGAGACCTCTAGGCTCTGGGGCCCCAAAAACAGAAAAAAAATATTACTAAAATTGTTGACAATTTTAAAGTTGATAATGATTTTCTTTTGCACACAAGAAATTAATAATAACATCAATAGCTTACTGAGTAATTAAGGGGTTCGCGGTACCCTCTAGGTTTGGGGGCCCCGGTGCGTTGCACCGCTTGCACCGCCTATTGTTACGGCACTGTTTGTTGAGGCATCGGCAAGGCAGGAAAGATTTCTTTTTCAATTACCAACTGATTCATACTAGCTTTGCTGTATTGAATAACTTACACCAAAATACAAAATGCTGAGCAAAGCAACGTTTATTATAAAATAATACCTATGTGACAGTGTCGCCAACTAACTGAACATATTGGTTTCATCAGACACTGTCTCAAGCAAGGATGTTATAAATAGAGGATCTGCCCATATGTATCTTCATCCTATTAAATCAGTGAAGCCGAAAAGCAACCGAGCATCGGCACGTCTGATTGGCTACTCTCGTTTCTGCCATCGTCTGATTGGCTACTTTTGTTTCCGCCATGATTGTTGGCTCAAAACATTACGATCTTATTAGGCGGATTGGGCAGAGTAGGAGTGGCGAAACTGTGACGTATGGCTTCAAGATTTTGTTGTAAGGGCAGATCCTCTATTTTGTAAGATCCTTGGTCTCAAGTACGACAATGTTGCTAACCAAGTTAAGTTGAAGTTTCCTCGTGCCGGCCTAAATTTTCCCTCTTTCCTTAAGATAATCCCACACTCCGAAAATCGATTTTAAAAAGTTTTTAGCCCTACACGAAATTTCACTGTACATAACGTTCATAAAAATAAACCACAAGCGCAAATATTAATTACGCGTCTAATTAATTATAATACAACTGAAATTATTTGATAATATTATTATCTGATTATAATAAAAGTTAATTTGATTCGCTTATTTACGACTCGCATTTACGATGAGTATTTTCGCTTCTTTCATTAGTGTTTTTTGTCTAACAAGTAAACCTTACATTTGGGTGAATCGAGTTGCAGCTTGAGATGCATGTGACAGTGTAGTACTAAGTGTGCTCAATATGTCAGGGAAGTTTTGGTTGCAAAGCTCAAGGGATTTAGGAGATACAACCACTAGAAAGTGTGACGACTTCGTGACATCAGTACGTGAACTTATCATCACTGATGACATTCTAGCTGCCAATGTCTTCACAATGTAGATCAAAGTAGCTTTGCGAAGGAATTGCATTCGTACTGGACGTTGGGGGAGAAAGGATCAGTGAAGATCAGAACAATAGTGGGATATGTGAGTGCAACGTCTCATTCCTACATGATAATGCCGGTTGTGTCCATGAGAGGAAATTCTGCATCCCATGTACGGTGGCTGAACCAAACGGTAGGTTCCCTGTAGCCAACCGATCCGGCTCATATAATCTCATTTGCTGGTAAACAGCGAACATGAACAAGCAGGATGGAGAAATTTTCTATTCGGACGTCCTGTGGAAAAGCATTCCAAGTGACAGGAAGAAAGTCCTCCTGTTATTTGATTCGTGGTCTGAAATGACGACAGTCTTTCGTCACTGTGTGCGCCAGAAGGCTTTGAATTTATCAAACGGCTGATACCTGGTGGAGGTAGTGGCATGATTCAGGCTTTGGATGTTCACTTCTTCCGTCCATATAAAGCCTTTGTTCGTTTAATCACTGCTACAGCGATAACATGAAGTGGCATGAAGATTTGGCATCGTGACAGGTTCATGCAACTTCAGTTATTCACAATTGAAAGCTCAGTGCTCCTCGTTTTCGTAAGATGATTCGATTCGCTTTCCATAAGGCTGGATACTTGAATAAGGAACCTGGAAGTTGGATCGCTTCTTACGATACTGCTTTGACGGAATTATGAACGACATATGTTTCAAGTAGAGTTGTGAGCATGAAATATTTCAAAATGAAATATTTGTTAGCGAATATTCTAGATCCAAGTTAAAGAAGTAAGAACAATCGGATGCTCTACAATATCTGAGACAGATTTCAAGGCTTTATTCAGATGTTGATGAGATAGAAGTTCTAGCCCAGTTTGCATAATACAAAATGAAAGAAAATGTCTGGTCCAAAGAATATATGTGATCTACTGCTACAAATGTGTCTCCTCTAATTTGGTGGAATGGACTATGCCCTTCTTGTGAGCTTATAAAACTTGCAAGCAAAGTCCTTGGCCTTCCTGCCACACCTGTACCTTGTGAAAGGATCTTTAGCACATATGGGAACATCCATACGAAGGAACACAACCGTTTAACAAATGAACGTGCTGCTAAACTGACTTTTGTAAAGCATAACCTGAAGTACACATCACTATTTAAAAAGAGATCTGTTGGAGATGAAAAGCCATTTTCCCTTTTTAAGAGGAGTCGAATAGTACCAAAATGAGCCTACAGCAGGAACAAGTGGATATTCAGTTAAGAAAACGAAGAAGCAGATTCAAGGACAAATGGACTCAATATGTGAAGAAGAAACAGACACTTCTACACCTATAGAATATGATGATGATGACACTGATGTTGATGTACCATATGCAGAGACTGGTGAATCTGATATATCTGAGAACAGTGACAGTTCATTCTCATGTTTCTGATGCAGAAACATATTAAAGTCAGTTAAACATGGGAACTGTCGAGTCTATCGTATACTCGTATAACAAAAGCCTTATGTGTCTTACATCATACTTCTTGCTTGGTAACTTAGCCTACTTTAATAAAAAAAGAGACTGTATTTACTGTTAATACCTGCGATTTTTATTTCCACAATACCAGTGTCAGTATTAAACAATCAGAGAAACGAAAAAAATTCTGAAATTTCAATGAAATATTTCAGATGAAATATTTCAACTGAATATTTCAATTTTAAAAATTTCATGAAATTATCCATTCCTAGTTTCAAGTGCGACTCGATTGCGTTTGCCATGTGTGGTCACTGTGAGCAGAGTATTTGTGCGAGGCATGTACTCTTTTTCTGAATTGTATATTGATTGCAGTAGTTGGTAACTTTTCTGTGCAATTACAAAACTACTTCGGATTTGCAAGAGAAACAACATCACTCAAATATGCTGGAAACACGAGCAATCATCTAGTTTAGAGGAAATAATAGATAGAAGACTCCTCTCTTATGTTTTGGACTATGTATTACGACTATAACATGTACCTCTATGTGACCGTCTGGTGGCTGTATATCCTAAACCCTTTGGGCCTTATGTAGAGTCATTCTGTAGCGTGATTAGTGCCATACTAAAGAGTTCTACTAAAATACGTTTCCTACAGTCGTCAGGCCCTTACTATGAAGCTAATCATAAGTCAAAACGATTCCGCATAAGGCCCTTTGAGTTTTGCACCTAAAACTTCCCTGCTTATTGAGCACACTTAGTACTATTCTATCACATGTGTCTCGGGCAGCAACTCGATTCGTCCAAACGGAAGTACATTGGTGCGAACTAAGAGGGCAATATACAGCCTGCAAGAATTCTTTGTAGTTTAATTGTTACTTTTTCTCGAGATAAGTCCAAGACGAAAATATGATCTAAATTCAGAACTATAATCTCTCTACCCATTTACTAATAGAGGGAAGATAAATAATGATGTGCTTTGTGAAAAATGTTCAGCTCTGTTTTGCATTACCAACAGTGGAAAATCTGAAATAGAACGACATGTAAAAAAAAAAAAAAAAAAAAATCATAACTCGGCGGTCAGTGCAGCTGCTTTCAGTGCAACTGTTTCTACATTTTTTCAAAGAAAGTATTTTGGACAGAAGGAATAAGTACACGCGGCAGCAGAAATATGTTTTGTGTTTAACACAGTGATGCATAATCAGTAATTTTCTTCAACAGACTGTGGTTTGAAACTCATCAAGAAATGCTTCAAACCCCAGTATTCGTGTGCAAGAACAAAATCTGAAGCTATTGTCATGAATGTGATTAGCCTTTGAGCGATTTCAGATATGCAGAAAGACGGATCAGATTCTTCAAATCATAAGTTTACGAAACTGTTTCCATTGTTAGTTCGCTACTTTCGTCCTGCGACTGGAGTGCAAGTTGAAGTTCTCGATTTTCAGGATCAATGTGGCGAAACGTCTGACACTCTGTCCACATATATTCTTCAGACACTACAGGACAAAACTCAAAAGAGAGTCTTAGGTTTGTGAGCTAGAGACCTGCACGGGCCGAATTTTTCGGCTCGAGCCCAATCCGGCCCGAACGCACCTAGGCCCGGCCCAGCCCGGGCCCGAAAAATTTTGGAAATTTTCGGCCCGAGCCCGGCCCGGCCCGATAAGTTTTTTAAAATTCGTGGCCCAGGCCCGGCCCGGGCCCGATAAATTTTAAAAGTTTTTAGCCCGACCCCGGCCCGATAATTTTTTTAAAAAATTAGCTCGAGTCCCAATCTTTCTCAAAATTTAGTACTAAATTTGACCTAACCCTCAGAAACATCTTCTAAACTCTGGTTCACAACCTGACGCTTGCCTCCCGAATAGTATCATTGTCTCCTAGAACTTTGCCTGTCACCGAGAGGTCAAAAACTCCATTCCCTGTAACAAAAATCTAACTTAATTGATTTTTAGCATAAAGTTAAGATGGCAATATTGTTTAGCGACAGGCAAAACATTCCCACCTCTTCTTGTTATATTTTGAGTTCAGTGAAGTCAAGGTCAGAGCTCAATTTACCGCATAATGCCTGCAATCCTCTATAGTGAAAGTGGAGCCGCTAAGCAACACAAACTGTAAATAGCTATTGCATTCTTTGTAACATTTTTCACGGACACACTTTCAACGTTTGGCTTTATTCCAATTATCGTTTAACGAAAGTCAATAATTATTAAAGAATTGCAATTGATCAGCCCCAGCCCGGCCCGACCTGAAGAGAAATCAGTGTCGGCCAGCCCAAGCCCGGCCCGGCCCAAAGAAATAACAGTGTCGGCCCGCCCAAGCCCGGCCCGGCCCAAAGAAATAGCAGAGTCGGCCCGCCCAAGCCCGGCCCGGCCCAAAGAAATAGCAGAGTCGGCCCGCCCAAGCCCGGCCCGCGGGCCGGGCCGGGCTTCGGGCCTCGGGCCAGGCCCGGCCCGTGCAGGTCTCTATTGTGAGCTGATATTAAAAACTGCAACTTTGTAGGTGCAGCAGGGAAAAGTGAGAAGAATGCAGTATTCTTCAGAATTCATAAACAAACCAATTGTGGA
This sequence comes from Thermobia domestica, assembly GCF_964235325.1. Classification (NCBI taxonomy): domain Eukaryota; kingdom Metazoa; phylum Arthropoda; class Insecta; order Zygentoma; family Lepismatidae; genus Thermobia; species Thermobia domestica. The sequence goes on along the minus strand of NC_137470.1, from coordinate 71,814,505 downwards.
GGTTGGTTGTGCTGCATACATGGTGAATAACTGTATACTGACTGCTCTAAACTGTTTACCACTTTATATAGATGGTGTGATTCAGAAAGTATACTCATACTTTTACATATATATTGCACGTGTACTTACATTGGGTGAGTTTTGTGACTTCGTGGAAGTAGAGAACTCGAAATCCATTTCCCCCAGTAAAACTTGATGGGTTTTTTTGTTCCAGCTACAGAACGCATACTTAAACTTTATCTAATCTTAAAATCGTATTTTTATCACGGGATATTTGTCTCACAATCATTGAAATGTTTTTCAGTGATCCTTTGTCTGAATTATAGCTCTATTTTATCCACCGACAGCCGTGAGTTTTTAGTGACCTTGTTCCTTTCCTTGAAGATCAGGATGTTTCGATGGTTTAAGTTTACACCTTTCGTAGGCATTAACATTTTGAATTGAACAAAACTTAACAATAATTTAGTGGGATAGTATCTAGAGCAGCTTGAAGTGCATTAATAAATTGTCAGCAAAAGAATCAAATGATTTATTTCTGTTTGATGAGATTACAAATGTAAAGAAGTATGCCACTTCTGAAAAAAATAAAGAATGGAACACTACTCAAATGAGGGTACAGATTAGATTTAAGGTGGAACGAATTATTCAAACATTTTGAAGAAAATTCCATTTCATATTCCCACATATGTGATATTGTCGAAATTAGTATATGTGTTATTGCCACAAGTGCTCCGAATCAGGGGATATTTTTGTAAAGAGTAATTTGTGGACTGACGAGAAATCTCAGTTGAAAAAAATGAAACTCTTAAACACCTAATAGTAACCAAATTAACTACATTTTTACCTGTAGTGAATTCCATGACATGATTTTACAAAACAGCAAGTTACTGTGTACTGTACATTCAAACGAAAAATATGTCACCAAATACTGTGCTGTTTAGTTGGTAAACAGATGTCATATATTAATGAAAATAATTTCTTAACATTTTGGAAAAAGTTTGCAAGGTAACGGATAAATAACCGTTAAGACGAACCGCATTTTTATGTTTCATTAAACTTTTAAGCTTCACCATACTTAAGTTTTTTTATTTTTTTTTATTAAAATGACTTCTTTATGTTACTCCATCAAATTGTTTGTATTTGTCATCCATGAAAGTATTTGGAGTTATATTGAATGCCTTCAAAATTTTTTGGGTACTTTTTAAAAAGAAAAATGAATTATTAACTTAAGATTAATATTGTATGAAATAAAAACAAGCGTAATGCCAACGCAGTAGGTTATCATATACTATTATCCTTGTGTCTTACTTTCGTCTTGTCAAAATCTGGTCACCCTAATCAAATGAATTATCTTTCGACTGCAGGATTGAACTTCTTGTGGATTTTTATGTTCTAAAAATTTCCCTTTTAACATTCAAGAGATGTTCAAACTTGGAGAAATATAATCTGCCAGTTTACTTCTGCTACCCCATCATGGCACGAATTGCATTAGCTTTGGTAGTTTTTCTGCTATAGGTTTCATTGTTTCAATTAGTGCATTCCCCATCTTTTTTTCAGAAAGGCTACGGGAAAAAATAAATTGCTCAGTGCATTTTTATATCTGTAATAATCTCTGTGGGCTTGAAAATAGGCAAGTACCAATACAAGAGTCACTAAATTCTTATATTATCAATGGATTATACTTCATTCTTGTCACTAAACATTGTTAAATCCCTACATTTAAATCTAATTTTGTTTAACACAATCTCAAAAAAGTTATGGAAAATTAAAAAGAAAGTATAATTTTTATCACACTCTCTCCCGAAGGTCCGGGTCCCCGACATTTGTCAGGATGGGCACCCTTTTATAGGTGGTCCTGATGATATGTCTAGACTCGACGTTGGCTACGCTACATATTCAAACGCACACAATTTGTACGTAATATCAATTTTCAGACGCATTTTGTACGTTTCTATGTTAAGCATACAAATGATTAACCGAGTGCTTGCACTCAACTTGAATAAATTTAACTGTGGCATTAGTGCGGTCATCTACGTTCTTGGGACCATTTGTATGCATTCTGTTTATAAATTCATGGTGGATTTGATTGTTATAATGTACTCATCTGGGAACCCTTAACTTATGAGCCTATGTTGTATAAATCTTCACGATTATGATATTAGATAAATCAGCAAGATAAATTCCGTGACAAACAACAGGTAATTAGTCCATCAACACCCTGTATACATATATCATGATCATCATCATAGGTATTCTACCATTATTGGCAGGTCGCTTGCTTCAGCTGAAAATGCTCCATGGTCTTCCGCTAACCTCTTTGTCTTCACGTACCATTTCTCTATTAATTGTAGTCTCCTTCCCCCTCTCTCTCTTTCCTGACACCATACCCTCTAGCACGTGCCTTATGATACAGTTCCTTCTTAGCCAATGTCTCAACCAGTTTTTTTCACCTCTTAATAATATATAAAATTGTTCTTTTCTCCTCCATTATTTCTAAGATCCTTTCATTCGTTTCCCCCTCGACAGCTAATTCTCTCAATTCTCCTCCACACTCACATTTCTAAAGCTTCCAGTTGTTTTTAATCATTTTTGCGCAATGTCCACGTTTCTGACCCATACAACACAATACTCCACACGAAGCTCTTTGAGTCTTTTTCTCAACTCTTTATTCAAGGTCCCACAAAATAGCACTTTCTTCCTCCTAAAGGCTTCTTTCGCAATTCCTATCCTTGCTTTTACTTCAAGTTCACATTTCATATCTTATCTAATAATACTCCCCCTTTTTTCATTCCACCATTTCATTCATATCTCATCATCACCGTCTCCTTTAGCCTAAACGGCATAACCGTGGGACGTTAAACTCAAAGATTTAATTTCATTTTTTCGATTCCCGATAGGATTAAAGGTAGCCAGTGTTGGCTACATCAGCTTCACTATGCCATTGATATGGAAGTATGGAGTCTTATTTTTATACTTCCCATAGATCTTATCTACGTTACATGTTCAATTAGGGATCATTAGTATCTGAGATCCTTGTAAGAAGGATATTCCATGTTGTTAATAGAAGGGGAAGCCAAAGTATCTCTGTTCTCAACGAATGTTACTTGATGTGATCAAATAATGATATCCTTGTTATAAAAGGAAAATATATCTATCTGTGAGTAGCATTAAGTCCTAATAGTTAACACTTGCAGCTCCGCTATGTGTACTGCCTTCCTAACGTCAATAGTTAACGGTAGCGTGCAGGCAATTTGCATATTTGAAGCTATTGTAACGACTTAATTGCGACTTTTAAAACCCACTATTTCAATTATTAGTTTTCCAAACTATGGTACGCGTAACTATCAGAAATCTTATAGAACATTAGAGCAAAAATGGACAGAAATATCGAGAATGGGTTTCTTTGTAATCGATTCAGGGTTCCAAGAATAGATTCCATCTGCTTAGTTAACCCATTATTCAAACTGAAGATGGTTTGAATTAGCCACTTCCGGTTTCAACGTTTTCCATCTAGAACAAAAACGGTAATTTATAGCGACAAGCGCTTTCTGCAAATGATTCAGCGTCTCATGGGAGCATATCGCGCCAAAACTGAAAGTGGTTGAAATTTACCAGCACCTCCGGTTACAATACTGATTTCCATGAAGCAGATACATTAAAAGATATTATGAAGCTGTTTTTGTTTTCAATAGATTCAGCTTCCCAAGAATAGATTCCACGTCTTAGGCTAGCAATCTATTCAAACTGGAAATATTAGACATAACCATTTCCGGTTTAAACGTTCCTCGCTGTAGAACATAAAATTAACAGATAGCGACAAATGGTTTTGTGGAATTGGTTCAGCGTCTCAAGAAAATCACCACCTGTAACACTCTACCAAAACCTAAGTTGTTGAAATTTACTAGTGCTTCAGATTTACTCTGTGTTGAATCCGGAAATGATAGGTATCAACTATTTCCTATTTTAATGTTGATCATCATAGAACAAAAAACAGTAATAGGTAATAACAAGCAAATTACAGCAAACAATTCAGCGTTCCAAGGGAACATAACCATCACCATCCGCAAGGCTCTGCTAAAACTGGAAGTTTTTTTAATTAACTAGTATTTCCGGTTTCAATATTTATTGCCATGGAGCAAAAACGGTAAGGTTATCGAAAAATGGTATTTGGCACAAATTCAGCGTCTAAAGATTTTTCTCTACTTTTATCTAGCTTTGAAATCGGAAGTTACGACAATCTACGATGTTTCGACGACAACACTGACTGCATAATGGATAAAATGGAAAATGGATACAAGCAGATTTCTGATACGGATTCAGTACTAAGAATATGTATCATCTCTGATTTTATTTTTCTTATTGCGACCAGAAGTGATAGACATCAATGACCACTTTTCACTTTAAGTTAGTCTCTACAGAGCAAAAACGAAAGATATTAGCAAATACTGGTTTTGTGACATGGAAAATGAAATCTTTAAGTTTTACGTCCTACGGTTATGCCGGCTATTTTGTGACATGGATTCAGCATCCGATGAACAGAATTTATCTCTGATTTTACTCGTCTATTGTAACCAGAATAGGAGACGAAATGACAAAGGGGAGTGTAATTGGAAGGGAGTTCGACAGGGGTGTTATCTCCCGCCAATATAATATTTAATATCTATCTAGAAGAGATAGTGAAAAGAGACTACAAAATGAAGACGGCATTTCAGCAGGAGGTAGAATATTTAGATGTACACCTTGTCTCAAAAAGGTTGAGCGCATTCTTTATTGCTGTTTCGAGGCAAAAATTTTCTAAGTCCAACTTCGGGTATCTTCGGGAAAAAGTAAACCAGGTTCGAACCTCGAAGCCAACCTTTGCAATCGGGAAAAATCTTGCAGATGTGTTTTTCTTCTTTTAAATATAATAAGACTTGTTACCAATTATATATAAAAAAGCAACATTGATTGAAATACTTAATGATACAATATCTCGAAACTGTATTAATGCCAGCACATGCTTGTTTGTCATTTTGCTCTCCATACTTAATGGAATATTTAGATACGTAAACGAATCTTTCCATTTGTAAAAGAATGGTGAAAGTTAAGACATAAAACATTATTCTCTCCTGAGTACTAAAATAAGAGTCAAAGTAGAACAAAAACAGCGTTTGCAGTGGATATGAATGTAATTATTATCTTAAATACCGTTATATATCGCTAGAAGTATTGTTCGTGGAGCGCTTGTGTTAGCTCAGTGGTACGCCGCTGGATTTCAAATCGTAAGGTCGAGGGTTCGCTTCCGATCTGAGTCAATGTTTTTTTTATGAAATTCTTTTTTCCGCAATGCATGAAAAATTATATAAAATAATTACATTAAAATACGTCAGCTGTATATATATAACATACAATCATTGCAGAACAAAGTGATTATTATGTTTAAAATATAACAGGTGATCACAGTACGTTGGTATTCTATGATATATGTGAATGTTAAATACAAATTAAGAAAATAATATCATTGCAATGAATAAATTATGTAGTGTATTTATTTGGAGCTATTTGTCATCGGAAGTTACTTCTGAATTTTCTCATTACAGCAAGTGATTTACGCTTTCTGAAGGGTAAAGAGACCATTCAGGTATAAACATAAATTATTATACAAACTCCAATCTTCGTTACAGACACAAAACTCCCGATCCCCAAAACTATGTAAACAGGAAATTTACGAACACGAAGTCATGTCTAAGAGACTTATTTATACTCGAGAAAGAAAGCAGAATAGGATTTCTTTCCAAAGGATTTCAGTTCAATAATCTGCAAGGCTTTTGTATATGGATGTGGTCCCTTTCTCTCCGCCAATATATATAAAGTAAAAGCGATCGATATTAGTGTCGAATCCATAGTTCTCGTTGTTGCAGAAATTAATAATTACAACTCCGAAAGCGTTAAAGTCCAAATTTAACTCTCATCGTAAAGCTCCTTTGTGGTTAAGCGTATAGCGTACACGCTTTCGGTGTGGGAGACCCAGATTCGGCCCCCAGCGAGAGCTCATGTAGTTCGCGTTAATTAGTAGGTCTACGTCTCATATAGCCTCACTGCTGACGGGACGTTAAACTCAAAATCAATTCAATTGGTTCAAAACCCATTATTATGGCGGGCGATAAAGGATGAAAAATAAAATGTCTCAAGTGATTGAGATTAGTGTGAAATCCATAGTTTGAGTTCGTGACACTGTTACAAACACAATATCATTTAATGCCACGTTTTGGTATGAGCGACTATGCCTCCTGGATTTTGAATTTACAGGAGCAACATCAAAAGCATTGCTCACACAGCTCTAAATGTTTTGATGTATGTATACGTGTATATTCCAGCGAAACTCCGGAATGTCTGGAGCAACTTTTACCTAACATGGGAGACATATTACTTTCAATCTAAGGAAAAAAATATTGTGGAATTCAGATACCTCAAGGGATTGAAGTTGGGAAGAGTGGCATGTAAAAATAGTGTAAAATGACTGATTGTAGAGTGTTATCCATTGTTTTCTCGGTCGTTGAGATGAGTAGTGAGGCACTCAATGGCATTATATCCAAATTCATCCTCATCTTTACAGGATGAGGGGCTTGGAGATATGATTAATAAAATGAAAACACATGAAAATTTTCATTCACAACATGAAAATTTTAGATGTCATGTTAGCAGTTATTACAGCAACATACTTCACACTACAACCTTTCCCTCACTCCTGTTGTTCGGCCATGTTGTTTTCAGGCGTTTACGTTTTTCTGAATATCTCAGCATTATTTGTTCTATCAAAATGAAAATTGCGGAATAAATCTCTATTTCAAATTTCCTTTAGAAATAAGAAGCTACTGAGTCATAATGTTATATGAATCACTTTTACTCTTCTAATAGAAACAAACCCTTGACCCCCAAGCGTTACCGGACCAAATGTTCTTTGGACGAAATGTGCTTTGAACTAAACATCCCTGGACGAAATGTCCTTTGGACCAATTCTCCTTTGGACGAAATGTCCTTTGGACCAATTGTATTTTAGACGAAATGTCATTTGGACGAATTGTCCTTTGGACCAAATGTCTTTGGATTAAATGTCTCTGGACGAAATGTTCTTTGGACGAAATATCTTTGGACTAAAAGGGTGGCCACCGGGTGGGCCAGTGTGAGTCACGGTGAGTGGTGTTTCGCAGTAGGTCACGTCCTTTTGACCCACGATCCACTGATCCACTTACAAATCTTGACCCATTTCACCCACTTACCAACCGACCCACTGACCCACTCCATCTTTGATTTTAACATGTCTTGTTTCATTTAAAAGACGAAACATACATCCACATAATTTTTTCATCGATTGCGAAGGTTGGCTTAATATCATAATTGTAATGGTAATTTGTTCTTAAGGTGAGAAATTGATATGATTAAAAAGCCCATCTAGACGTGGGTACAAATTACCTTCCAAAGTTATTAGAAACGCTTTCTCACCCCGAAAACTATGAATTCGACAAATATTTAAGTAATTTTTGAGATTTTATTTTTAGCTCTCCCAGGCCATCATCCTGTGAAGATGGGGATGAATTTGGATGTAACCTCCATTTGGAGCATCACTATCCATCTCAACGACCGAGAAAATTATGGATAAAACACTAAGATCAGTCGTTTTACATTATTTTTACATGTCACACCTCCCAACTTCCATAACTTCATACTACTACAATATTTTCTTCTTTGATTGAAAGTAATATGTCCCCCAAGTTTGGTAAAGGTTGTCCCAGACATTCCAGAACTACGCTCTCCTTATTAGATGTGCTGGGGGATCTTACTCTTACTGGAAGTTGAACTTAAACTTAAAGGTCATCAGAACTGCTCCCAATGAACTTGGCGACCACGAAAGATATGGGTTGTATACTAACATTGGTTATTTTCAATTATTTCTACATGTCAAATTTCACAAACTAATTCATTGTGTTAATGAGGGCTTAACTTACATGGCATCTGAAGTTCCAATCTTTACCTAAGAGACCCCCAAAATTATAGATTCGACACTAATGTAGGTCTTTTTTTATAATTTTGATGTCAGTCCCTTTCATTCCTCCTAGGACAGCAAACGGATACTGCCACTGCTAGGACTAAATTTGGTCTTAAATGGCATTAAAATTTCTACCAATTAATTCAGCGAACACTGCTGCATTTAGAAGCTCGGCGTCCCTACGCACTTTTGCTCTCGGCGCCCCCAATAACTACACATTTCTCCGTCCCTTGATCCCTAACTTACAAATAAAACTTAATTCGAATATGCTTAATTAGTGAATTTATTGCAGTTAAATACCACTCACTAGATGCTACAGCTACAATTACGTAACAAAAAATAAATGGTAAACATGTTCTGAATTATTTTCAGATTTCTTACGCTATCATTAAATATATTAGAATAGTAAAAGAGGACTGCTCATGAAATAGTATATTTGCTCTCGATTTTTTTAACTTTTTCATACGAAAAAATTAAAATTTTAAACTTTGCACTCTTCAAATATGTTACGGGCCTAGTTGGACTAATGGGAAATGCGGCACTGAAAACTTACGCTTCGACTCTAATATTGGTTGATTTCGATATTTTTTGTCGCTATGTAACCACCCTGGGTGCTAATGGGAGCTTAATTGGACTTGAATTGAAAGTAGAACTGTTTACCTAAGCGACCACGAAACTATGGATTCGATACTAATATCGATCCTTTTCTAGCATTTTTGGTATATATCCCGACAGTACTCTTTTCCAGATTGTAAGAAATATGGTTAAAATTGCTCTAGACATATCAGAATTATGTCGAAACACACACATACATCCACTTTTATATATATAAATACAGAGTGAGCGAGCGAGAAAGTGAGAGAGAGCGACCAAAGGCATCACCACTTCCACATTGCAAAAGCATATATCAGGTATTGAATTGAAAATCTATGTAAAGACCTTCTGCTGTGGCATGCTTCATAAGGACAATTCCAGTCTGCTCACGTGACCTTTGGGGTTCATGAATTTCTTGCGAGCGTTCCGACTTTGGATTCTCTGTTTATACTAGGGATGGCCGGATCCGGATCTGGCCGGATCCGAAGATCCGGATCTGATTGGGTCCGGATCCTTTGGATCCGGATCTCGGATCTGGGTCCGGATCTCGGATTTCGGATCTGGATCCGGATCTCGGATTTCGGATCTGGATCCGGATCTCAGATTTCGGATCTGGATCCGGATCTCGGATCTGGATCCGGATCTCGGATTTCGGATCTGGATCCGGATCTCGGATCTGGGTCCGGATCTCGGATTTCGGATCTGGATCCGGATCTCGGATTTCGGATCTGGATCCGGATCTCGGATTTCGGATCTGGATCCGGATCTCGAATCTCGGATCTGGATTCGGATCTCGGATCTTGATTCTTATCCAAACCCACATCCCATCCAAATTATGATAAACATGAATATCTAAAATTCGCCGAAAGTAATATCACGAAGTCCTGACAGTGAAGAAGAGAACAGAAAATTAAGACGAATATTGACAAGTCTATTTGTTTCCTTCATTCTACTCTAAAGATCAAATGTTTGGCTTACTTAAGAAAAAAAATGATCTGGATGAGAGCTCAAATGTCGAATCTAGTTCCACTCGGTTGCAGGACCGAGATGAATATTTAAAATTCCTATTGACAGTTAAGAAAACATAAACAGTTAAGACAAGTATTGACTACTTTTTACGTAAATTTATCTTGCTCAGTCTGCTCAAAATATCAAATGTATACCCTACAATTAGATTTAATAATTATTTAGTAAATCACAATATGAGCACCGAGAATAAACTATGAATTTTAGTGTCTCTTATCTAGATTTGAAATTTCGGATTCATACATAGAATCAGGCTGAAATATAAATATTTGAGATCTGGAAACCGAAACATGTGCTAGTACCAAGATCGTAGCCGTTTGTACAGTGGCGTATTTACGATTTTGTTTCGGGGGGAGGCTTTGCTAACTTTCGGGGGGAGGCTTTGCCTGAAAATGTGAAAATTCTGCAAGATATTTCATATAGTTTACTATAGTAAGTAAGATTTCGGGGGGGGGCTTAAGCCCGGAAGCCTCTCCTCTAAATACGCCATTGCGTTTGTACCTAGGTAATGCGAGCGGAAGGCACTTGCACTAATTCCGCATGTAGTTTGAGGAACACGAGAAATTAAAAACAGATAAATATTCTTTTTCAGGAGTAAGTCGCGCTTTAACATGACTTTTCATGAGTGTTGTGTTCAAATATGAAAACTGTAATGACAACTTGTTTGAAATAAAAACCTTTTCATTTTTAACAATAAAATTAGGTACTTTCACATTGGAGAAAAATTAGCAAGGCACGTACCACTGATTAGGGTGCTGATTCTTATGGAAGCTTTCACTTGAACCGGAAGATTTCCGCATGTTAGTATCGGATTGCCACAATTCACCTTGCTGAAAGACGTGGTTTATCAGGAGGTCGGACAAGATTCTTTTGAACGTAGCCTGTAGACTGCTTCTAGTCTCAATTATTCCCATATAACAAGACTAGCCATATACATAGTTGGTTCGAAATAAGTTAAAATATCACTAATTGACCTTAAGGGGATAATCGTGATTTAAATATTCGTAATTCAGAAGAGATGTGAAAGTTAAGCGGTAAAATAAATCCGATAATTCCGGAATAAAGAGATTTATATGCAACCTAATGATAGCAATAAAACTCTTTATGTAACATTTTCAAAGCTAAAATTAACAGTTATCTTCTTGAAGAGGGTTTACGGCAACATAGAATATTACAAATCCAATTATTATAAGTAGTACCTCTGACAGCCCTGCATTTCACATCACCATCGCCCTTCATCCTGACAAGTGGGCAATTCACTTACCCACAATGACTTTTCAGGCGTTCCAGTGACATCAATATCTCAGTTTGGGTTTGGGATCATGCTTCGGTGAACCTTGACTATCACCATCAGCAGCTATTAGAGAATCAGAACTTATTTCTGTATTAGATAATGTGGGTAACTATAGCTTTTCGTCTATAGAAGTCGGAGAGTGTATGGTATTATCGCAGGAAATATTTGATACATAAAACTTAGATTGTCAGTATTTAGGAGCAACTTTTAAAATAATCAGTTACTGTAAATGTGCTACAGATTAGCCGAGAAAACCCGACAGCCATAGTCGAGTGGTCTGCGGCATTAGGCTGTGGATCCTTTTACTGTAAATGTCTTGCATTCAAATCCCGCTTCAAATGAACGTAAGCCCGATGGTAGGAACCAAAGGACTGTCGTGCCAAGAATTTAATTTGTTTTAATTATCATAAATGCCTTCTTTATTATTAAATTTTATCCAATATTTTCTTTTCAACCAGTTTGCGAAACTCAGAGCTAGCTACTTGTTTTCTTTTTAATTCATATTCATAGTTAGCACAGCTAATCACTAAGGAAAAACAATCATTTCAATAAAATTTGCCTCGCGTCTTTCGTAACTCTAAGTTATTTTCAGCTTTTTTTTTTTTTTTTAAGAAAAAAAGCTGAATGGCGTTTTATCACTTTCCCCTCGCTTTCCCTATTTTTTTTCTAGTTTTACCTATGTTTCTTTGCACGGATATTGTGCCTATATGCACGTGCTTAATGTGTTCGTTTACAAAAGCGGGCCATTTCCCTGCCACTATAGAAAGTAGAGTGCCCTGTATCAGAGAAATATTAATTGACGTATGTAAGTGAATATATCTGTGATGAAGTCATAATTTCTCTGTTTTTGCATCGCTTATAGTTTCCTCATCCTCATTAATCTCTTCACCCCCGCTTCCTGAATTCCAGTTCTGGTATTCTTTCTTGAGCAAGGCCTATGTAATGGGAGACTGATGTCTCATGTAGGCTTCTTAACTATATCATCAGCAATAAAGAAAGTAGGGTTTAATTTGCACTAATTTTAGAACATTACGTTAATTAAATAATAATAATAATACGGAGTGAGCTCAGGATACTTGTTAGGATTCTTGCTTCGCAATTGGATTATACCGAGTTCGAATTCGGAGACCAGCTATCCTGACTGAGGATTTTCCAGGGTTGTTCCTCAGTTATACTGGGCAAATGCTAGGTTAGTACCTTGATCTAAGGCTATGGAGACCTTCCTTCCATTCCTTTCCCAATGTTTTCATCTGTTGATTATTACAGTGTAAAGTGGCCTCTGAGGATGTATATGGTAGCTTATAGTAAATAAACAATAACGACTTAATATATCTTCACGAAACGTGTGGGTTAATTTAACTATAGCCTTACAGTCACAATAGATAGCTAAAGTTTTAATATTAATTTCCTGACTTTTAAATACTATTTTCATATTGTTTCAGCTTTCAATTATCTCATGTATGTTCCACCGAGAATTGAACGTGAGATCACATGAACAAATGCGAATATGTTAAATATTTTTGAACACTAATATACAAAACACAAAACGCTTCAATGATACGATGCATGGATATGTTTTGGTTACGTCCTGCAATGTATGATTAAAGAAACCTGGAGGGTGAAGAAGAAATAACAGAAATCTCTTTTATATTTACTCCTACAACAAACTCCTGACCTCAGAAGGGCAAGCCATAAGTTAGGTAATAAAGTCGTACAACGAACACTTTTATTAATACTAATAATACTACACAACCATATCCCTCTCCTGAAATTCTCGTGTGTATGTTTAAAGATCTACTGTTGTTCCACGCCAACCAGTCTATATTTTTTGTTGTACCTTCGAAGTGAAAGATTTGTTGATGGTTGGACTCTAGTGAGTCAGAAACTACTATTAATAAAGAGTTTGTTTTGTCCAGTATTCCTGCGATTAGAAGGGTCTTATTTAAAAGATATTTCATTTGTATATGAGAAAATAAGAAAGTTTATATAAGAAAGTAAATATTGCAAGGTTAAAATAACATAAAGAACAAAGGTAGCACAAACGTGTTATGAAAACATTTAAAAGCACAGCATCCTACTATATTAGTGAATCCGAAAAAAGTTTTGACGAATTTTAGATATTCAATATTATCATCACAATTTCAGATGTAGGTTTGGATACGAATCAATATCTGAGATTCGGATCCAGATCCGAGATCCGAATTTCGGATCTAGATCCGAGATCCGAGTTTCGGATCCAGATCCGAGATCCGGATCCAGATCCGAGATCCGAGATCCGGACCCAGATCCGAGATCCGAGTTCCGGATCCAGATCCGAGATTCGAATTTCGGATCCAGATCCGAGATCCGGACCCAGATCCGAGATCCGAATTTCGGATCCGGATCCGAGATCCGGATCTGAGATTCGGATCCGAGATCCGGATCTGAGATTCGGATCCGAGATCCGGATCTGAGATTCGGATCCGAGATCCGGATCTGAGTTTCGGATCCGAGATCCGGATCTAGGTCCGGATCCGGCAAGATCCGGATCCGGATCTCACTGGATCCGGGATATCCGGATCCGAAAATTTTTGGCCATCCCTAGTTTATACCCTCTTTTTATGCCTCGGATAATTTTTCAAGAATATCAATGACATGCTGTAATACGAATGTTCAGAAGTAACCCCTATATGACAAATAGCTGCAAATAAATACACTACATAATTTATTTATTGAGATGATATTATTTTCTTAATTTGTATTTAACATTCACATTTATCATAGAATACCAACGTACTGTGATCACCTGTTATATTTTAAACATAATAATCACTATGTTCTGCAATGATTATATGTTATATATATACAACTAACGTATTTTAATGTAATTATTTTATATAATTTTTCATGCATTGCAGAACATAGAATTTCATAAAACAACATTGACTCAGATCGGAAGCGAACCCTCGACCTTACGATTTGAAATCCAGCGGCGTACCACTGAGCTAACACAAGCGCTCCACAAATAGTACTTCTAGCGATATATAACGGTATTTAAGATAATAATTACATTCATATCCACTGCAAACGCTGTTTTTGTTCTACTTTGACTCTTATTTTAGTACTCAGGAGAGAATAATGTTCTATGTGTTAACTTTCACCATTCTTTTACATATGGAAAGATTCGTTTACGTATCTAAATATTCCATTAAGTATGGAGAGCAAAATGACAAACAAGCATGTGCTGGCATTAATACAGTTTCGAAATATTGTATCATTAAGTATTTCAATCAATGTTCCTTTTTTATATATAATTGGTAACAAGTCTTATTATATTTAAAAGAAGAAAAACACATCTGCAAGATTTTTCCTGAGGTTGCAAAGGTTGGCTTCGAGGTTCGAACCTGGTTTACTTTTTCCCGAAGATACCCGAAGTTGGACTTAGAAAATTTTTTGCCTCGAAACAGCAATAAAGAATGCGCTCAACCTTTTTGAGACAAGGTGTACATGGTTTGTAGATGATATGGTGCTTTTTGCGGAATCTGAAGAGAAAAATCAATAAGATACTAGAAAATTTGAGGAATAGCTGAGAGGAACAGGGGATGAAAATAAATGTTAGAAAGACAAAAGCCAGAGTGATTGGAACGAAGCGGTCGTTGTCAAATATAGAAGTAGGAGGGGAGAAAATAGAACAGGTGACTAGTTTTCGATATCTGGGTAGTATTATTAGTGATTATATAAAGTGTGAACGTGAAATTAAAGCAAGGATAGGAATGGCGAAACAAGCCTTTAAGAGGGAAAAAATACTATTTTGTGGTCCCTTGAACAAAGAGTTAGGAAAAAGACTATTAAAGTCCTTCATGTGGAGGTTGTTCTGTATGGGTCAGAAACACTGACATTACCCAAAAATGATGAAAAACGACGAAGCTTCCGAAATGTGGTTGTCGAGAAGAATAGAGAGAATTAGCTGGGTTGAGTGGAAAACGAATGAGAGGGTCTTAGAAATGTGAGAGAGAAAAGAACAATTTTAAATATTATTAAGAAGATGAAGAGAAACTGGTTGGGACATTGGCTAAGAAGGAACTGTGCCGGTACCATGAGGAACATGCTAGAGAACATAGTGGCAGGAAAGAGAGAGAGAGAAGGCGAAGGGGACTCCGATTAATGGACGGTATCAAAACAGAGAAATCGTACGTGAAAACGAAGAAGTTAGTGGAAGACTGTGGAGCATGGCAGTTTCTCAGTTGCGGCGAGCGACGTGCCAATAATGGCAGAATACCTACGATGATGATGATGATGATTTTAAGCAGTAGTTATTGGTGCACTACTTCAAGTTTGGATATTGAATTCGCATAGTTTGCAAATCTATCGTAGTTCCATACTGTGAAACGAAACTCACTTGTTTACTTGAAACTAGGACACGGCCCAAACCATATTTAAATTTGATAATTAATATTTGTGTATCTCAACAGAAACATACTAGCAAGGTAGATTCGCGAAGTGTCCCCTCGGGATTCGTGTAAAATTGATTCAAATGCAAAGTTCTCCTTGGCTCAATGTGCATTGTGGTAATTTTAGAGGCTCATACCGATGATTTGCATGTGGAGTTCAATCATACACTACTATAACGCTCGGGCACAAAACTGCTTTTAGTTTCATTAAATATAACTGAACATAAATGTGGGCATACGGAAAACAAATTGGATCAAGTATTGCTTCTCTGATACATGCCACTCACCCCGGCCACCATCTTTGATACGCCATATTGGATTCAACTTTCGGTTTTTTCAAATGGAAATAAACACAAGTGATACATCAAATTTATATACAAATTTCTGAGAAAATTGTACATGAATTTGATGTATCACTTGTGTCTTGTGAAATTCATTGGTGTAGTGAATTTTACCATAGCTTGTATCGTTTAGAAGGTATTGCATGTTAAATCCCTCCAGACACTTCGCGAAAGACATTGCAGAGTAATACAGTTACGCTTACGCTTACGTTTTTGATGTTGCCAAATCAAAACAATTTCTGACTGGAAAAATACTGTTGGTGTAAAGGAACTCTTCACAACATTGATGTAATCTTATTACATTTCTGTGAGTGATTGTTATACTTCCACATTATACTATCTATAACAAGGAAGTATTGTATAGGGTGGCCCGAAAGTAGATATACAGTCTCATATTGATCAACTTATGACATTTTTTTTTATAATTCACTTATTGTTATCCATACAAGCTTAAGTTAGCCTAGTTCATTATTTGTTTTTAATTTCTTTCCACTTATACACTAAAGTCGGAATAGACCGAAGCATATAACCTCATTATCTCATTAAAAACTGCTATACTTAATCAATGCAAGGTTGTATTCCTACTTTTGGGCCACCCTGTATTACGGTCAAAATGTCTAATGTAAATCCAGATAGACCAAATTTGGGTGAAGACCTACCATTTCTGTATTGACGTCTCTGTATCAGTATGTATGTACGTTCAGAGAATATTTCGTCAACGATAAATTACATAAAAGATTACATATACCCACGGGGCTTGGTTCAATATTCGTAAAGTTCATACATTTAACATGCAATACTTTGCAAACGGTACAAACTACGGTAAGCTCACTACACCAATGAATTTCCGAGAAAATTGTACATGAATTTGATGTATTACTTGCGCTTATTCCTATTTGAAAAATGAAAGTTGAATTCAATATGGCGGATCAACGGGATGTGTAACGTGTGTCAGAGAAGCAGTACTTTATCCAATTTGTTTTGCATATGCCCACGTTCATGTCCAGTTACATCTAAAGAAATTAAAGCAATTTTGTGTCCTAGCGTTATAGTAGTGTATGATTGAATTGCGGATACATGAAGGCCCATACATACGCAAATTACGCGTATAAACCGCTAAAATTAGTACAGTCACCCACATAAGTACCTGGACCCCTGACCGTTATAATTCCATTACTTGGGGTCCAGGTACATATGCGGGTGACTGTACAATACACAATGGGCCGCGGAGAATTTCGCATTTGAATCAATTTTACACGAATCCCGAGGGGACACTTTGCGAATATATCTTCAAGATGATTTAATTACTACTTAAACTATATTGCTTCAATTTAATCATTTAAAAATGAATGTTGATGCTAAACGTGAATGTGGATTGGATTGGATTTTGAGTTTAACGTCACTTTTCAGCAGCGAGGCTATGAGAGACGTGGACCTACTGATTAACGTGGAATCCGAACCACATGAGCTCCCGCCGGGAATCGAAAACGTGAATGTGCTTTGCTGCTTATTCTTAGGACAAAAGCAATAAACAAATTTGAACATTAATATTTATGTAATTGCAAGTTATGATGAACAAAATAAAATAATGTATATGTAAACAATTACAACTTTTAATTAAGAACTATTTTAACCTATAGTGTACTACCATGAGCAAAATAAATGACGCGTCTCTTTATTTTGAAATTTTTTGAAAATATCTCTGTTTTCTTTATATGTTCGAAATTTCGGAAGGTTTCCCCAGCAGGACAGGTTAATAACAAACCCGTTTTTAATATTTGTGTTAGATATTAGCTTAAAATAAATAAATTAGAAGCAAGAAACATTAAATCGACAGAAATCTCGAGAATTACCAACTCTGCTAAAGTGGGAAATTTTCAAGAACGCGAGGGAATTCTGCAGTTCAACGCGAAGCAGCGACATCTATGTCACTGAGAGAAATGTGGATAAAATCTACAAACGAAACTTTTAACGAAATATTTCTGATATGTCTTATTTCGTGCATTATCTGCAAACTCCAAATATATGAATCTATGCTAAGTATTAACGTAAAGATAGAGCAAAAAGTGGAAATCGTCTATGGAAAAGGACGAATTGGTAGCGCGACCGTAATGAAAAATCGTCTTTACCGTAGAACAGGTTCAGTTCATGTAAGGAAACAAATAGCTCAGTTGGTTAAAGCAACTAGTCTGTATGCCAAAGGTAGCGGGTTCGAATCCAGATGGAAGTGACGTTGTCATTTTTATTATTATGGGTATCTTATTTTTTTATGTGGGAAAGAATCAAATTGTAACATATGTGTAAAATTCATGACGATACCAAAAAAAGAAAAAAATGTCGTTGTCGCACTTGCATTACCATCCCTAATTTTGTTTGCAAAAAGGTTAGTAATTATTTCCCCTGTGCTCACTGCTCACTATACGTAATGCTCGCTGGCGCGTTGTTTCCCAGTAAATGTTAATCCTAATTTGGAAAATTTTATAAAGTTTCACAATATTTCTCACTAGATAGTCTTCTATCTACTTGTTTGGATATTTTGATAACAGATTTCCCTATTAAATGTTTAATTTTCCCTAGATGTTTAATTACGGAAAAGTTTTACAATGTATTTGTATTAAATTGAAATTGTTTTGAATTTACCACATGAGATAAGTAGCTCGAAGGAGGAAAACTCAAGTATTTGATATTCTACGTAAAAGCTACCTATTGTAGAATGATGATACTTCTTGCCATCAGCACATAATCTTCACGTTAGAGAGTCAAACAGAAAAAAAATCTGGTTTTTCCTCCCTATGACCACCCATCTTAAACCTCTTCATTCCATTGTTCGTCTCACAAAATTTCGGTGCTCCAAAAACATTCATATAATAATAATAATAATAATAATAATAATAATAATAATAATAATAATAATAATAATAATAATAATAATAATAATAATAATAATAATAATCCTGAATATGCCATCCTTACATAATGTAAGGATATCTTAGTTTCTTAGTTTAAATCTTAGATATCTTAGTCTAAAGTGCTTTCTTTAGTAATTATTTGAACAACCATGTAGGAGGGGGTACGGCGTTTTATTTTGCCCCTCTCATTTCAGTACCCTTCCAACAGAAAGTAATTTCTCATAAACAGGGTAGACAAAATGAATAAGAAATATATTTACAGCATCCTCTCCCCTTTCATGATTGGAATATCACGTAGCATTTTTTTATTCTACCAAAGATGGCCCTGTGCGGTTAGGGGTAGGTAACTAAAGAAATACCTAATATATAGCGCCCCTTGATTGTAATATTACCGCTTCTTTATTTGTACGAGGGAGCCCCAACAAGGTGATAAAAATAATAGGAAAAATGTCTATTGAATCCAGTGGCGGATCCAGCACAAACTTCTGGGAGGGAGGGTAGTGAAAGATTCTTTTGATGATGTGAAGCTGTCACAAATTACCACTTTACTAAACTAAACATAATAGTGGAGTGAACTGGAACCCAGTCAGTTTAAATTGATGTAAAAGTTTAATTTTTGGCTTCATATTAAAGTTTTAGTTTCAAATGAAAATTTCAGTCCCAGTGGTCAAGGATCAAATCTCGTGGGGCTCTTCAGTGTAGGCTAATACGGGCCCCTTTGAGAAAAGGCAAAAATATTAAAATGTTTCTAACGTTCGAATTTTTCGTCTATTTTAAAGAATTGTTGGGCTTCGTATTAAAGTGTTGGTTCCAAATGGCAATTTCAGTCCGATGGAGAATGATCAAATCCTGGAGTCGGGGGGGCTCATCAGTAGAGTGTGCTACGGCTCCATTATGGAAAAAGGCAAAAATATGAAAATGCTTATAACTTTCGAATTTTTCGTCTATTTTAAAGAAATTATTGGCTTCATATTAAAGTCTTGGCTTGAAATGACAATTTCAGTCCTTGTGGACAATTATCAAATCTCGGAGGGCTCTTTGGTGTAGGGGTTTCGGCTTCTTTATGGGACAAGATTCACGTAATTGATATTGCAAAATTGTTTTGTATACATTAGTGTAAACTTGGACCATTTGGTTAATTTTACCTCTTATATTTTGCAGATTTCAAATTCCAAGCATAGTTACTTCTCAAAGCTAAAAGGCACTTACTAGTTTCATTAAAAGGAAATGTCTTTTATGAAAAGTTGTCATGGAGTAGACGAACGAACAGGCACCCAAACATTGGTTGAGTCGTACGGTTGAAACTCGTTAAGCTCACTTCAATTATTACTATTATTATTATTATTATTATTATTATTATTATTATTATTATTATATTAATAATAATAATAATAATAATAATAATAATAATAATAATAATAATAATAATAATAATAGAGCATTCATGGGGTCCGTGGCTCGACTCCACTTCGCGCCAAGTGAAATTTGAGGTAGACAAATACCATGTGCATGGGTATGGGTTTTCTTGGAATTTTCCATTTTCCTCCCACTTTCTTCATTTCATCATTTCATTCATCATCATTCTCCCTTAGCGTAGGTGCATAATCGTGCAACGTTAAACTAGATATTCCATTTAATTTTAATTTCAATAATAATAATAAACAATTAATTCAACTGAAAGAACTGTAATTTATGTTGACGGCAATTATCATAAATATGCAACCATTATAAAAACAATGCTTTGAGTAGAAAGATAATCCTTCCCAAGTGTTAACGAATGCGCACGAGATAAGACATGTCTCGAGAAAGAGACGAGACGCGCTTTGTGACATCCAAAAGAAGACGTAACAAATGTTTTGGACACGAAATAGCTTTTAAAATGTCTCGTCTTGTCTGGAATGTCTCGAAAACAAAAGTCTAAGTTTTAAAATTATTTTTCAAGATCTATTCTCTCAGAAGTAGCTCTCTGCCTTAAAATTAATAACGGCATTTGTGATTTTTTTAAAAAATAAACAATGTCTAAAGTTAATAGTTAACTTTTCGAAAAGAAGCTTCATTAAGGGTGAACCTGAAAGATGTCCACAAACTTTGGGAGATGATTCGTGACATCACAAGGAGACAAATGGTCCTCTTGCAGTTTTCGAATTCAGCTTCGTTGTCGAGATACAGGGTTGCCAACTGGTCGTGTTTGAGAAACTCACTGGAAATAAATTCAACTCCAAGAATAAGCTACTACAGGTCAATTGACTTATACCATGCTGCAAGGTTAAATATTTGTTTATGAAGTGTGTACAAAATTTGCCAGTGTCCTTTCTGAGAACATCGTCGAGAAAAAGTCACCTCCAAGAATAAACTACCCCTCGTAAATTTTTCTAAGAGAAATATCTGATACTGCAATATAGGGTTGTTAATTAAATATTGATTAATGAAAAATAAACAAAATTGTTAAAACCATTTTGGAGAAAATAGCTTTTTTCGATTTTCGGCTGTTAGTAAACCACACTTATTTTAGGCGGTAGGAAAAAAATGGGAAAATCTCCTGTAGGAATACTATGTAAACCCTAAGTTTAAAATTTGGTGTAGATACGTTGAACGGTATGGCCTCTAGGCGAGTGCACAGAAAAGTGTATCGAACGGACGGACCGGAAGGACGGGTATCGAAAAATCACATTTCCGGTATGTAGACGCCATGAAGTATGTAAATCCGTTGAAATCTGAATTTGATATACTATTTTCACAATCACCATATTTTCTTCTCTCTTTTGTCGCTCGAAAAAGAAAAGCCTGAGTTTACCACAAAAAGCTAGGGTGTTTACCAAAAAATATTCAATTACAGGGCCACCGCACTAAACTTTTTCAATTCAATTTCTTAACTGTGTTAGGCCGCAGTTGTTACTGAAGTGTGTATTTGGATAATACGAAAAAAAAATATCGTATTATTCAAATACATCGAATGTCAGATTATCGAATAAAAAACTTCGATTGAAGAAAATCCACACTACAAAACTAACTCACACTTTGAGCACATTTTCATTAGACATATAATAGAGCAATTAATGCAATAATTGTTTATGAAATATGAAAAAATCAAATGAGTCATTTTCGAGAAAGTCGTTCAAAAAGAACACGTCAGGAGTAACCTACCTCTTGTGAATTATTTCGAACAATGAGTTAAGATATACTTTTGCTTATTAATGAAATATTTATTTGCGAAATTTGAACAAAATCGCCTGTCGTTCGAGAAAATTGTTGGGAAAAACCTTGACCCCCAAAATAATCTATCCGTCGTAATTGTTTTTCATAGAAATGACTTATACTAAAATATAGGGTTATTAATGAAATATTTATTTATGAATTATCAATGAAATTGTCCACGTAAGTTTTGAGAAAATCGTGAGGGAAAAATAACTCCCCGAATAAACTATCTCTTGAGGATTCTTTCAGGGCAAGCGAGTTATTCCATATTATTAGGTTTTTAATGAAATATTTATTTCTGAGTACGAACAAAATTGCTTGATTCATTTTAGAGAAAACCGTGGAGGAAAAACACCCCCAAGAGTAAATTACCCCTCGTATATTTTTTTTCAGGACAAACGAGTTTTGCCATATTGTTCGGTTATTA
Source organism: Thermobia domestica (assembly GCF_964235325.1). Taxonomy (NCBI): domain Eukaryota; kingdom Metazoa; phylum Arthropoda; class Insecta; order Zygentoma; family Lepismatidae; genus Thermobia; species Thermobia domestica. The sequence continues at coordinate 71,792,263 of NC_137470.1, read as the reverse complement.
ACGAAATATGTATTTTTGAAATACGAATAAACTCTTTTGAGTCATTTTTGAGAAAATCACCCAGACAATACACTCCTCCAAGAATAAACTACCCCTCGCATTTTTTTTTTTTTTTTAGGACAAACGAGTTATTTATGCCATATTGTTAAGTTATTAATGAAATATTTATTTATGAAATATGAACGAAAACACTTGAGTCCATTTTGAGAAAATCACTGAGAAAAAACTCACCCCTAAGTATAAACTACCCCTTGTAGATTTTTCTCAGATAAATGCCTTATACCATAAAATAGGGTTGCTAATTAAATATTGATTTATGAAAAAAGAAAGAAAACAAGATCGTTAGAGCCAGTTATTAGAAAATATATTTTTTCTATTTTCATCGTACAGGAAACTACCCTTGTTTTGGGAGTAGGAGGGAAATAAAAGAAACTATAGGAAATACTATAAAAATCTTAAACTAAAATTTGGTGCAGATAAGTTGAACGGTTGGCCTCTAGGCGAGTGCACACTAAAGTGTAGCGAACGGAAGGGACGAACAGATGGACATGTATCAAAAAATAACTTTTTCGGTATTAGGGGCTATAATACGTGTAAATTCGTTGAAATCTCAAATTTGATTTTTTTTCGATCACCATACTTTCTTCTCTCATTTGTCACTTCAAAGTAAAAGGAACTCAGAACTACAGATAAGAGACACCTACTTTTACACATAGACATTTATTGATTTAAAACTGTTTTAGTTTGTCATTTCACTTCCAATTGAAAGGTTTTACCATGACTAACGGCATACCAATGACGAGATGGAAGTTTTGAGGAAGTAAATGCATTCAGAAGTCTAGACTACATTACGCCTATCAGCCTGTTTTTACTTTTGCAATTGTTGACAGTTGTAATTTCGTCCAAACGCTACATGAAGTAATTCTTGGTTGACGTCATTGTGTTACTATTTTAGTATTGTTCTCTTCAGACTTGGTTGAAGTTTTGTCTTAACGGTTATACATTTTTTCTTTCTTATTTCATCGTTACACATAAGAATAAAATGTTCTGGTGAGTGGATAAATTCGAACCTACGAATATTGAGTTTTCATTCTTCCAACACATTACCAATGGACCAAGCTTTGTCTTCACGTTAACGCACGGTTACAGGGTTTATTATGATTTAAATAAAATGGCTGGCTGTTAGAGTTTCCTGCCCAAATATTTCGATAAAAAATTTTCATTGCTTCGTAGATACGCAGAGCAATGTTTAGATACACATTTTAGGATGTGCATTTTAGTGTAAATAATAATTTCATGCCAGATAAAAGCTAGATAAGTTTTGATAAAATGTTTCATATGTAGTTCTCAATAATAGGCTTGCTGTTCGGGGTGAAGTTTCAAGGTTCAGCATTGACTAGCAGTTTTTGCTATTAATATCCCTTCTAACAATATTGGCAGTGGACAAAAGTTAGCCCGTGTTGAAGCTTTTTGCTCCTAATTTAATTATTTTACTTTATTATTTAACGAATATATTGAAAATTGTCAGCAGGCACGTATACAGTAATTTATTTCGGAAGGGGCCCGACTTCAATATTAGGATAAATTATAATAAAATTTTAAAAGATAATCCCAAAAATTAGGCTAAATTTACAGAAAAGTTGGGATTTCAGAGGGGGTCCGGGCCCCCTGTACCCACCCCTAAATGCGTCCTTGTTTGTCAGTAACGTTTCCTCATTTTGAAACCCTCAAAAACTTCGGATATATAAAGGGAAAAGAGTTATTTTCGATAAAATATCACTTCAAGGAGACGCGACAGTTTTATTGCACATGGTGATATCCAACGTTCACAAGGGCAAGAATTCCTTCCCTTTTATTCTTTCGCTATTGTGCTCTATCGAAAGGTTAGGTTTGTAAAATATTAATCTTACAAACAAGCGTGATTGGCAGATAGGAATACTGAACAGAACTCCACAGAAATGCACGCTGAACTTAACGTTTATAGCTACTCTTTGGTGATTTGGCCTCAAGGTCAATCGAGTGGTAATTCAGTTCCGTCTCTGTTCTTGAGCCATGTTCGTATTACTTCGAACAGTTTTGCTAATGAAAAGCATGCCTCGTAATATAACAGACTTCTTTCGCGTAAGAAACCGAAACTCAGTTGGTCACAGCAACTTTTGTTACCTAACCATAACGGCCTAGGGTCGTCTTCAGTAGAATAAAAAAATGTTACGTGATATTCCATTCACGAAGGAGGAAAGGTTACTTTAAATATATTTCTTATTCATTTTGTCTACTCTGCTTGTCAGAAATTATATACTTTCTGTTTGGACGGTGCTGAAAAGAGAGAGAGGGGGGGGGGGAAATAAAACTTCGTGCCCCCTCATACATTTTAAATTTTGTTACATGGTTGCTCAAATTATTACTAAAGAAAGCACTTAAACCAAGATATCTAAAGTTACATTATGTAAGGGTGGCATATTCAGTAATAATAATAATAATAATAATAATAATAATAATAATAATAATAATAATAATAATAATAATAATAATAATAATAATAATAATAATATTGCCAAGTGAACTTTGTGGTGGACAAACACCGTGTGCGTGGGTTTTCTCGGGGTTCTCCCGTTTCCTCCCACTTTCTTCATTCCACCATTTCATTCATTACTCATCATCACCGTCTCCTTTAGCCTAACCGGCATAAACGTGGGACGTAAAACTCAAAGATTTCATTTCATTTTCATAATAATAATAATAATAAATGTCTTTGGAGAGCCGAAATTATGTGACACGAATCATTACATGTAGAGCTTTAAGAGGAGTGGTCATAGGAGAGGAAGAAACAGGGTTTTTCTCTGTCTGACCAACGTAAAGGTTATGTGCTGAAGAAGCATAATAATTCTACAATAGGTTGCGTTTACGTAGAATATCAGTTACTTCAGTTCTCCTCCTTCGGGCTACTTACCTCATGTGGTAAATTCAAAACAATTTCAATTTAAGACAAATACATGTAAAACTTTTCTGTAATTAAATATATATAGGGGAAATTAAACATTTAATAGGGAAATCTGTTATCAAAGTGTCCAAAAAAGTAGATAGAAGACTATCAAGCGAGAAACATTGTGAAACTTTATAAAATTCTCCAAATTAGAATTAACATTTACTGGAAAACATTCGTTATGCACTAGTGAGCATGTAGTGAGTAGTGAGCACAGGGGAAATTATTACGAAACTGTTTGCAAACAAAAATTAGAGACACTAATGCAAGTGCGAGAACGGCATTTTTTTTTTTGGTATCGTCATGAGTTTTACACATATGTTACAATTTGATTTTTTCCCACATAAAAAATAAATAAAATAACCACAGTAATAAAAATTACAACGGCACTTCCGTGGGGTTCGAACCCAATACCTTCGGCATACAGACTAGTTGCTTTAACCAACTGAGCTACTTGTTTTCTTACGTGAACTGAACCTGTTCTACGGTAAAGACTATTTTTCATTACGATTGTGCTAAGAATTCGTCTTTTTCCATAGGTAATTTCCATTATTTGCTCTATCTATACGTTAATACTTAGCATAGATTCATATATTTGGAGTTCGCTGATAATGCATGTAATAAGACACATCAGAAATGTTTCGTTAAAAGTTTCGTTTGTAGATCTAATCCACGTCTCTCTCAATGACATAGATGTCACTGCTTCGTGTTGAACTGCAGAATTCCCTCGCGTTCTTGAAAATTTCCCACTTTAGCAGAGTTGGTAATTCTCGAGATTTCTGTCGATTTAATGTTTTTTGCTTCTAATTTATTTATTTTAAGCTAATATCTAACACAAATATTAAAAACGGGTTTGTTATTAACCTGTCCTGCTGGGGAAACCTTCCGAAATTTCGAACATATAAAGAAAATGGGGATATTTTCAAAAAACTTCAGAATAAAGAGACGCGTCATTTATTTTGCTCATGGTAGTACAACGAGCTGAAAGCTTGGGAGGGGGACTCCTTGAGTTTATAAAGCCAATGTTACTCGGTTCTTCGATATGAGTCATCTTTAATCCTAATTCTCAACATACTCCTCCATACCAGTTCTTTAATTTCCATAGTTCCCTCGTGGCTAAGTAGTTAGTGTATGCGCCTTTTGCCTAGGAAACCCGGGTTTGATTCCCAGAGGAAGCTAATGTGGTTTGGATCCCATGTTCAGCTATAGGTCCACGTCTCATATAGTATCACTTCTGAAATGGGCAATAAACTGATAAACAAATAAATCAAATCTTTAATTTCTAGTTTTTCGTAAACCTACGTATGCTTTTATAAGAAGAGGACAAAATCATAGGTCGTATTACTTCTGATCTGCTGGCTCAGTTGTGCCTACTAAGTGCGCCAGAATATGTATTTGAATAAAAACGCAAAAATATGTTCGTGGTGTTAGCATACATGTCTTCTGTATTCATGATGATAGTCCCGTACAGGTTATGGGTTCACTTTCACCTTTCCCCATAGTGCCAGTACTGAAAAGGGTGGACGTTAAAGGTCTAACCAAACAAACAATTTAACGCCATTTTGCTTTAAAGAAATGATTTATTAGAAGAACAGTGCAATTATTGTCGAACTCTGAAATTAATAAAATCGAGCTATATGAAAACAAGTATCTAAAGATCTATAAAATTCATAAATAAATTCATAAAGATTCATATCATTTTTCAGTCATTTGCGCCATTTGTGTGGTAAGGTGTTGTAAAAAAAAAAAAAAAAAAAAAAGCGTCACAGCTGACAGTTTAGGGTTATTAAAACGGAGCGCTACACGAAAGAACAACACATTTTCATTGTTGAGCAACATTTTAAAAATAATGAAGGTTTGGCAGCTACAATTCGCAATTTACGTGCAAAATATGGTCGGAATAGTGATTTAACTTCATCAATTGTGAAGAGATTAATTAGAAAATTTAGGGAGACTGGATCAATTTGTGATCTTAAACACTCTGCCAATCTTTCAAGAAGTCGTTCAACTCAAACCATCGAAGCAGTTCATGATAGTGTTGCTGAGAGTCCAGTAACATCAATTCGACATCGTGGACATTTCGAGAAACTCTCTATAGCGTATTCTTATGCTTACAAAGCTCGATTGACTCAAGACCTGAAGCGTACTGACCACGTACAGCGAAGAGAGTTTGTTGAATGGATTCTGGAACAACAAGTAGATGACGATTTTCGAACAAAATCATCTGCAGCGATGAGGTTTATTTTCATCTTGATGGCTTTGTTAGCCGAAAAATTGTCGCATTCGGGGTTCAGAAAATCTACGTTGAGAAACAAATGTGTCACTGTTTGGTGAGGATTTAGGATTGGAGGCACCATCGGACCATTCGTCTTTGAAGACGCAATAATAATTAACGGTGCTTGCTATCTCGACATGATAAACCAGTTTTTTGTGTCTAAATTGCAAGATATGGATGTGGACGACATGTGGTTTCAACAAGACGGTGCCACATGCCATATAACCGAGAAACAATTCAATCACTGCATGAGACATTTTTTGGTCTTGTAATTTCCCGTTTTGGTGATCAGAATTGGCCACTCAGATCATGCAATTTAACGCCGTTGGACTATCTTCTTTTCTTTTTTTATTTTTTTCGTTTTTTGAAATATAACTTTATGCCAACAAACCCACGACCACCCGCGCCTTGAAGGAGGAAATCGAGCTGTGTATTAACGAAATTCAGCCACATTTATGCAAATCGGTCACGGAAAATTTCAACAAAAGAGTGGGTATATTCCAGCAAAGCCGTGAAGATCATTTACCCAACATGCTAATGCATACATAACCCTATACTGTATAGTGTATACTTTATGAATCAATAAAATATTTACAGTTTTAATTATAAACCTTTGTTTTCTATCAAAATTACTTCTTGCGTGAATTTTGGGACAACTGTTAGCTTATTGCCAAACTGAGGTACTTTCACAAGAAAACAACATAATATAGTTTTCCCCCCATGATAGCAGGGTTCTCTTTCGTTCTTATATACACCAGTCGTGATAAATCTGTCTTCAAAAATTCGTCATCATTTTGGTTCTCAGTAATGCGTATCAATCAAATGAAATGAAATGAAATCTTTGAGTTTTACGTCCCACGGTTATGCCGGCTAGGCTAAAGGAGACGGTGATGATGAGAGATGAATAAAATGGTGGAATGAAGAAAGTGAAAGGAAACGGGAGAACCCTGAGAAAACCCACGAATACGGTGTTTGTCCACCACAAAGTTCACTTGAGCTTTGAGAGCAGGGTTTGAACCCGGGACCCCATGCACCAGAGGTGAACGCTCGACCACTGAGCCAGCATATCAATCAACTATGGACTAGGCACTATATTGTTAGAGATTGGCCATAAATTGACGAAAAAGGCAACATGTGCCCTTCGACATTTTTAACACATGAACATCAATCTCCTCAATGGGCTTTCGAAATACAAGACCTCATCTTACTTTTCGCAAATAGATAACGGGAGAAACACAGGACTTGTTCTTCTTCTGTTCTGTTGTTTCAATCTCTTTGGTAAGGAGTCATCTTCGTAGTCATTTTATAGGATTAGCCTAGTTTTTTTTTTTTTTTGGCTAGGCTATGTCCTCTTGTTTTTTTCACAGAAATGGCAAAATAAAAGTAGTTTTCGGTTTACAAGTTTTGTAAAATGAAAAAGGCAAATTTCGTTCGGACATAATTTGACTAGAACAGAAGTTAGGAAATTAACTCTTATATGAAATGCATATCAATCAAGTTACTAGTTTCGTCATAAAAATGTAAGTTCACTTGATGGGCTGCCTAATTCCAATTCTTGGTTTCTTGACGGCATTACACATTTACCACTTAATAAAAGCTCCATGTGCACACATTCAAAATGAAATACAGTAAAACCTGTCTTTAGAGGAATCGAACGAGACTCGTAAAAATTTCCGTTAAAGATATTTTTCCGGTTGACGAAGGTAGACCTATGCACAAAAAAGGTAGACCTATGCACCATCTTATTTTATCCTAGTGGACATACTAGGATAAAATAAGATGGTGTACGTATCTTAGTCAATTTACATAATTTATTTCTACTACGAATTAATACACGCAAAGCTTACAATGAATAGAGGAAAACACTTTACACATGTTAACTTAATTTTTCCAATAGTCAAGGAGGGTTTTCTGTACACATCGCTGCTTGTCTGCTCAACCTTCCAGAGAGACTTTAGCTAAGAAACCACACTAAACATATCAGTGTGATTTCGACATGAGGCAAATATTGCAGTTTCTTTAAACTTTTGACAGAATCTTGATAAGTCTTTAGCCTACATTTTTCTTGCAACTCAATGCTTTATTTCTCTTCTTCCTTCACCTCCTTTTCTCCTCTTGGACTCTCCGTATAATTCTCAATATCCGTCGTGTCTGCTTTGCTTTGCAAATTACTGTTAGTTTCGTTGACAACGTGGTGTAATATATATATATATATATATATATATATATATATATATATATATATATATATATATATATATATATATATATATATATATGTATGTATATATATGTATATATATATATATATATATATATATAACCAATATATAGCCTAATAGAGGATGTGAAAATATGTATATGTGCAAAGTTATAGCGGATGAACGCCATAAGAAACAGAGGGGAAGGAGTCACAGTTGAGGGAGAAGGGCTACTCTATGTTATAGAAATATTTCAAATAAAATGTTGCATCTTTAAAACAGCGAAAGATAGACAACGCAAACGGTGGTAGTTTCACATATTGGCAAAAGAAGAATGGGCAGGGTAGATCGTGAATCTCCGCTATTTTGAAATCTGAGATATTTTTTAAAATGGAAAGGTAATCATATGATACATCAATTAGGACCAGCATGTTTTCAAAAAGTCGTTATGAACTTTAGTAATCGTTATCTGTACTTATTTGAAAGATTTAGTTAGTTATTTACGAAAATCTAGGAGACTGATACTCGTATGTTGAAAGTTTGGATTATCACGAAAAACACATGTAATTAAACATATCTACAAGCCAAAAATTCGTGAAACGAGTGAAACGATTCACGTGGTCAGATAATGAAATTTTAAAATTCTAAGATTATGTCCCGGCCAACTTGACGTCAAGTTGGCTAGGACATTTGAAACGTTAATAACGGCGTTATTTACCTGGCAATAATGTTCAAATTCAAGCAGTTTTCAACAGGAACGAATCACGTAGTCAGATGGGGAAATTTTGAAAGTGCCCTGGCCAACTTGACGCATATGACCTGGGATGGTTTTCATCATTTCGCTTTGACGGTGTAATTTATGGGGAGGGAGCAATTTTAAAAAAATGATCGAAACTGAGAGATATTAGTGTCAAATCCATAGTTTTTGGAGCACTGAGATGAACAGTGATACTTCCGATGCTGTTTAAATCCAAATTCAACCACGCAGCATGGGGAAGGAAGAGGGATATAATAAAAATGATCGAAAATGTCCTATATTGCTGCCGAATCTATAGTTTTCTGGGTCACTGAGACGAATAGTGACACTTTCGATGCCGTTTAAATCCAAATTCAGCCCTCAGTGACGGAAATGAAATGTATTCTCTTCATGTAAAGAATGGGTATTCTGCTAGTATGACAAAAATATGAATGGATCAATGAACTAGGTTATGTTATGTTGTTCTATCTAAACCCCATTCTAGCCTACTTATCTATAGTAGTTAGGAGAGGGGATACTAATCCTGTAAAGCAGAAGTATGATGATCAGTGTTCCTTCGTGGTTCAAAAAGATAGTTATATAGAATACTTAAAATTAAGGCGCTGGAGTGAAGGAATAAGGGTTAGGATTTAAAATACCTCATATACAAGAACTCTGTAATTATAGCGTTATTATATAAATAATCACTGGAGACGTCAATTAATATTCATTGATACAAGGAATTCTACCTTCTTATGGTGTCGAACAAAGAAACTCTACACAATTTGTGTTACATGATTTTTCTTAATGTTAGAACTTTTAATTCTATCGACGCCATGACCAACTCAGCACCATGGACACATGTTCCGCTTTCTCCACTCAGTTGCAGCTCTACTTAGAAAGGAATCTGAAACATTAGACACGAATAAGAGAAAAGTTCAAATTCACTGTGCTATAAATCAAGCAATCCTTTGTTTAAACGTGACAACTTCACGATGGAGCATTTGTGTTGGTAAGGTCTAGCTTTTTCAGTAACAAACAAAACAAAGTGGGTCATTGGGTCAGTGAGTGACAAAGGGTGGTGGGCCAGAAAAAAGTAAGTGGGTCGGTGGGTCTGAATGGGTCATGGTGGGTTGGTGGGTCAGAGTGGGTCGGTGGGTCAAAGAGGATCACGAAGTGTTGACCCACTCCATCTCTGCTTATGTTAACAAGAGTGTAAAAGATTCAATTTAGATAGTTTCCACACAAATTAGGACAATAATCAGTGGCGGATCTAGGAGGAAAAAAATGGGAGGGGCAGCTAGAACCCAGACTATGATAGGTATATGATGAGTTTACTATAAATTTTCAAAAATGTATAAATTACAGTTTAAATGATTAATATACTTAAAAACTGGGCCAAGGCCCCCAGCTCCGGGCTAGATCCGCCACTGACAACAATTTTCAAACAAGTGTTCTAGGCCCCTATCTTAAGATCTGGATAATAATAATAATAATAATAATAATAATAATAATAATAATAATAATAATAATAATAATAATAATAATAATAATAATAATAATAATTTATAACAGTTTAAAATTCAACATCTTAAAGATAAAATTAATATGCGCAGTTATTTTGAAAGCAAGAAAATGAAATACTAATTGCTCCGAATCTACAGTTTATATTCACTTAAGAACCCGCGAATGCAGAAAGACATCTAGTGAACATACCAGTAAATAATGCTTTAATATTATGCCAAGCTGGAATGGGGCATGCGCAGTACAGAATTTCTGTAGAGGGCGAGGCCGTTAGGGTTTATACATAGCAGGTACGCGTGGGCAAGTATGAAGTTTGATGTATTAATTAACGAGAGACATTATATTTTAAAAATGATCATGAACTAACAATCTCCGTAAGCTGGAAGCTGCACCTGAAATATTTAACATATTTATTCACACTAGTATTCTATTCTATATATTGTATTGTAGACACTATTTTTTTTTAAAAAGGACGAAAACGGAGCAGAAAGATATTGATTTTTGGTTATAACCGAAGCATTTCATTTTCACTGAGTAATATCACGATTCCTATTTATATCACATTATGCTGTTTAGCGTTACGATAAGAAAGGCAGCATACGAAGTATATGAATTCATACGAGAAGTGTGTATATGATATCTTAAAACTTATATTAAAAAGTTCTATTTTCCTGTACTCTTAACATACAATGATAAAATAAATTAGTAGTCAAAAAGGCCAAAAAATTGTTCTTATTTACAGAACGTTGGATAAGGACACATTTAGGTGTGTAAAAAAAAAAAAAATCGACCAAGCTGAAAAGTTAATAAATACACTCTCCGTTGGTGCGCGTGGTCCTAATTTTAATTACCTAGCAACCTCTCATCGAACCTGCTGTGGAAACTGTATACAGGGTGTCTCAAAAGTATTGGTGAAAAATTAAACCACAGATTCCTGGCACCAAAATAATAATTAAAAAAAGTTTATAATAACATATAGTCCGGAAATGGACAGGAGCGGAGCTAGACAGCTTCGAATGTGGAGGGAAAGGAACTTCACACCCCTCAACGGAATAATGATAGGAGCTAGGAAGGGGGTTCAGAAAGACATAAAAATCATATCGGTTTGACATGTTAAATGTATGTTACATAACCGCGTCAGAGATTGGGGGCGCGATGGCTCAGTGGTAGAGCGTTCACCTCTGGTGCTTGGGGTCCCGGGTTCGATCCCAGCCCCCGCCAAGTGAACTTTGTGGTGGACAAACACTGTGCTCGTGGGTTTTCTCGGGGTTCTCCCGTTTTCTCCCACTTTCTTCATTCCACCATTTTCACTCATCTCTCATCATCACCGTCTCCTTTAGCCTAATCGTGGGACGTAAAACTTAAAGATTTCATTTCATTTCATTTTGCGTCAGAGATTCTCCATACGTCATTTAGAGGTTCGCCAAATGTCTGTACGGGAGGGGTAATGAAACGGTGCACTAAAGATGGAAACCATACAGAAAAAAAGTTTTCCATATCACGATTGCACGCACATGTACAGTGGGAGTCAAAGCAAACATCAATTAGCATGGTTGCATAATCTTAGGGCACAGTGGAAAGTGGTATACCAGATAGAAACTTGCAGAGACAGGATACAAATAAGAACAAGTGTAACTAGTCGTGTCATGTAATGAAATAACAGACAGAATACACAACGACGTACATTATTTGTAACGTAGTATCTTACATAGAGTAGCACTACAAACTACTAGGTCATACGTGCTAACAATAAACGTACCTACTGAAGATGTTCAAAATGCTGTCTTCCCCCATCTATGCAACGTGCTAATCGTGAGTTTCGAATGCATTTCATCACTCAGGCGTGTGTAACAGGCAGGCACGCTACCCCTACATCAGCGGCTGGGTACGAGATAATTAATCTGTCTCGTTTGAACTCGTCTGGAAACGTGACGATACTGGCGCTTCTGTTTGTAGACGAGACAACAATTGAATAATGGGACAGGAACTAAGTGCCGTAATAAGTAGAATTAAATTGTATCGTTCAAAGTTGTCTTTGTACCAAGCAGAATACGTATGTAAGGAGTTTATAGGTTCAAAGTTGTTGCTTCTGTTTTAAAGAACTCACACGGTCGCAGTACCCATTTAATTTGTAATGCGATAACTCATATTTAATGACTTTTATCTGGTTTTTGACTTTTGGCCCTTTCTAATTTTATTCAACTGTCCTCTTGTCTCATCTCGTTAACATCAGTAAGTAATTGATATCAGTTTGCAGTAAATGAATTGAACTCAATTTCTTTTTCGTACATGCCTCTCTCCTTCTGATGGTGACGCCACTGCCTTGGATTGACGTTGTGTGCGATCCTTCTTCATATTCTTCATTGTGGCCGTCCCTTCTATTCTCCTTGGTCCAGTATACTTCAAAGCACGCGCACTTACCTTCATTGTTATCCAACAAAGACGTGGCAACGTTGCATCTTTCTTTACCATTGGGCGCTATACCAGTGTAGAGCCCAAACGGTTGGTCCAATTCCGAAAATTCCAACATTTTAGATTGAAAATACATACTTTCCAACAACATTGATCTCTTATCATTTTTTCGTATCTTTTGGGACACCCTTTATGTATATATATACTGTATATACTGCTCCACAAAACTTAAGCAACTCGTAGAAAGTGGCAGAAAATAAAACGACACGATCACTGCACCACGAATAATGTTCAAACAGACGGTCCAAATGCACAATGCAACACAAGTGAAGACGAACAATACAGTTAGAATGTACAGAGTGACCAAAAAGTTCAGCACAACGATACCTCAACAGGCGAAGCTGGATTGTGCGAGGGCATAGGCAGTCAGTATGGCGTGTGACCACCACGAACAGCGATACAGGCACGACATTTGTCCTCCATGCTGCAAATCAGAGTGTTGATCAAGTCTTGCGGCAGATGGCGCCACTCCTCGAGGAGAGCTGTTTGCAGGTGAGGAAGAGTGCGTGCTGGTGGACTGCACTGCGCTATTCGCCGCCTAAGAGCATCCCACACATGCTCGATGGGATTCAAGTCCGGCGAATATGCACGCCATGCAATACCCGTAATGTCTTTGCTCTCCAGATACTCGGGCACAAGATGTGCACGGTGTGGGCGGGCATTGTCATCCATGAACAGGAAGTCTGCGCCAAATGCTCCGCGGAAATTGCGCACATGTGTATTGAGAATTTCATCCCGGTACTGTTGTGCTGTCAAAGTGCAATGTTGCACAATATGAGTCCGTTTTCCCATCCATCATAGTTCCACCCCACACCATAGTGGAATCATTGCCATAGGATGGCCGTTCAGCAATGAAGTTTGGATGACAGCGTGTTCCTGGCTCTCTCCACACTAAAGTCCGACCAGAATATGACGACAGGCTGAATCTAGACTCATCAGAGAACATGACACGCTCCCACTGGTGTTACCCCATGCAACATGTTCCTGACACCATGTGTAACTCGCACGTTTGTGCTCCAGTTTCAATGGCACACACGGCAAAGGCATTCTTGCATACAGTCCTGCTCTATTGAGCCGCCGACGAACAGTTTAACGACTCACGCGTTGTCCTGTAGCCTGAAACAACTCATTGGCCAGTTGATAGCATGAAGCTTGACGGTTACGTTTGGCAGAAATTGTGAGAAATCGGTCCTCGACAGCCGACGTCCTCTTCGGACGGCCTCCTCCATGACGTCTACTGACTTTACCTCCATTTTGGAAGCGACTCCAAAGCCTCGACACAACACTTTTGTTCACGTCGAATTCCTGCCCCACTTCCACTTGCGATCGGCTCAATTCCAACCGCTGAATTATTCGCCCGCGGTCAAAGTCACTCAAATGTCGTCTACCAGCCATTGCAAGGTGTGTACCCCACACAAGAACCACTAACTCAATGCTTAGAGCCTCGGACAATACTGGGCTGTGGTGTACGCCTCATGGCATAAGTTGTTCACCTCGCTTGCAACGGTGCTGCTTATGCGATAGAGTGGGTGCTCGGCTTGCTTTTGTGTCTCTGTGTGTGTGCATGCCACTAACCAGTGTTGAATGGGCCCCACACGTCACTTATACCACGTTCTCTCAGGTTGCTTAAGTTTTGTGGAGCAGTGGATATACAGAGGACATATTGAGATGCGGCTTCTGCAATCCATTCAGTATAGAAGGAATATATTCCATCTTCTCCGTTAACTCTCTACTCAACACCGGAAGTGGTTGAAATTTAATATTACTTCCTATTTCAATACCGATTTCCACAGAACCAAAACGGTAAGACACATCGAGGTGTGTTTTCTTGCACTCGATTCATTGTTCCAACAATGAGGCTGTATCGTTTTCGTTAATCCTTACTCAAACCTCAAGTGGAGCTCCTCCGTGGCTAAGCGGTTAGTGTACGCGCATTTGGCGTGAGGGACCCGGGTTCGATTCCCGGCAGGAGCTCATGTGGTTCGGATTCCACATGGATCAATAGGTTCCGTCTCATATAGCCTCGCTGCTGGAAAGGACGTTAAACTCAAATTTAACTCAAACAACACAAACCTCAAGTGGTTCAAGCTGATATTGAGTTTAACTTCCCTTTCAGCAACGAGGCTATATGAGACGGGACCTATTGATTAACGTGGAATCCGAACTGCATGAGATCCTGCCGAACGGCGTCGAACCCGGATCTCCCACGCCAAAGGCGCGTACGCTAACCGCTTAGTCACAAAAGAACTATCAAGTGGTTTAAATTAGCCATTTCCGGTTTCAACACTTACTGCAATAGAGCAAAAATGATAATAGACAGCGACAAGCGGTTTTTTGCAATCGATTCAGTGTTTTAAGAGAGTATATTGTCACAATTCACAACACTGTACCAAAAGCAGAAGTGGTTAAAATTTAGTACTACTTCCGGTTTCAATACTGACTTTTATATTTGAAAAATCGTAAGAGATGCAGATTTTCCAATTGATTAACGTCCAAAGAATAAGTTCCAAGTCATCTCTCTATTCAAAACGGAAGTAGTTCAAATTATCATTTCCGGTTTTAACATTTATCGCCACGGAATAAAAGTGGTACTGGATAGCGAGAGGTTGTTTTCTTCAAACGATTCAGTTTGAAGAGATACCATCGGAACCCATAACACTGTTCCAAAACCTAAACAGGTTGAAATTTATTACTTCTGGTTTCAATAGTGATTTCCGTAGAGCAAAAATGGCAAGTTATATCGATATGCATTTTTCTGCAATCGATTCAGTTTCCTAAGAGTAGGTTTTATAACACTTTACCGAAACCAGAAGTGGTTCAAATGTACTACTTCCAGTTTCAATACTGATTTTCATAGAGCAAACATGATAGGATTTATCAATGCGGTTTCTTCAATTTGTTGATCTTCCCAAGAATAGTTTCCGCCTTCTCCATTAACCCTATATTCAAACCAGAAGTGGTTCAAATTAACAATTTCTGGTTTCAACATTTATCGCCATAGAACAAAAATGTAATACATAGCGAGAAGCGGTTTCCTGTAATCGATTCTGTGTCAAGAGAACATACCATAACAACCCGCAGTACTCTATCAAAACCTTAAGTGGTTAAAATTTATTACTACTTCCGCTTTCGATACTGATTTCCGTAGAGCAAATACGGTAAGAGATATCGAGATGCAGTTTTTGCAGTCAATTCAGCTTTCCATGGGTATGGTCTATCTCCTCCCTTAATAATCTATTCAATTCGGAAATGACTCAAATTATCGATTTCCAGCTTCAACCTTTATTGCTGTAGAACAAAAACAGCAAAACATAGCGAGTAATGGCTTTTTGATATGTTCTGAACATCCGAGGAACGGGTTCTATTTTTGATCTTGTTAATCTATTGCACCTAGTAGTTTATATATGTGCTGTATTGAGTTCCCATAGTTTGGAAGTCTACTGTAGTTTCACATTGTAAAACGAAAGTATTGTCCGTGACACATGTCTATTATACCGTTGAAAATCTCTCTTCATGTTGGAAACTTGAACTTCAAAGGAAGTGAAAATTTATCTGTTATTTCAAAATTAAACAATAAAATTTCCACTGGTATTGATGAAATTCCTACTTTTTTGTTGAAAAAGACAGCAAAAATAGTAGGTTCCCTACTTGCCTGTATCGTCAATGCATCTTTTAAAAATGGTGCATTTCCTAGGAAATTAAAATCATCAATCTTAAAGCCATTACACAAGAAAGGAAGCAGGGATAAAGTGGAAAACTACAGACCAATTTCTCTTACGTGAGTGTTCTCTAAGATATTTGAAAATACTTTCCTTTCTACGTTACACCAACATTTAAAATGTAATAATGTTATTTGCTCATCTCAATTTTTTTTTAAAGAGAAATCAACCCAAACAGCTATCTACGATTTGGTTATGTACGTAATACATGCCATGGACACAAAATGCTATCCTTTCGGTGTCTTCTTGGACTTGACGAAAGCATTTGATTGCACGGACCACCAGATTTTATTAAATAAGTTGTATAGATATGGTATTAGGGGTATTGTGGATAGAATTCTATCTCTTGAACAGAATATAAATTGTAGAAGTATCCCACCTAAACCAAGAATCGAAATTTATGAGTAAGCACAAATCAAAACCTGAATACATCAAAGTAGATTGTCCACAAGGATCAATTTTGGGTCCTATACTGTTTCTTCTTTACACAAATGATCTGCCAGACCATCTTAGGGAGACTAAACGTATTTTGTATGCAGATGATACAAACGTCATTATAAAATCAGAACCAACCAAAACCCAAAAGAAAATAGATAACAATATGTAACAAGTAGTTTCCTGGTTTGCAAATAATAAATTATTTCTAAACTCAGACAAAACATTTCCATTCTAACCACGCTAATTGACACCATATCCAATACTTCGAATAGACGAAAAAATAACAAAGCCAACCGAAACAGTCAAGTTTCTTGATCTTCTGATAGATAATAATTTGTCCTGGTCTCAACATATTGCAAAATTATGTCATGAATTGTCCTCTGTAATTTTCCTAATAAGGTCACTTGTTTCCATTTTAAGTAGAAAGGCAGTGCTAACAGCTTACCATGCATTGCTCCACAGCAAAATCAGATAAGGAATAGCCTTTTGGGATTCGTCCACTGAATTTAAGAAAGTTTTTATACTCCAAAAGAAAGTGATAAGAATAATCACTAATACTTCATTTTATACTTCTTGCAGAACGCTATTCAGACCTAAATATTCTTCCACTTCCTTCATTGTATACACCCCCCCCCCACACATATATATATATATATATATATATATATATATATATATATATATATATATATATATATATATATATATATATATATATACAGTGAAACCACTCTAAAGCGGACAGTCGCGGGGAATCAAAAATTGTCCGCTATAGAGAGGTGTCCGTCTTAGAGAGGTTTCGATATTTTCTTACGTAAATTAGTAAACAAGGTGATATATAATTACAAACTATTGAAGGTAATTTATCAAACCGTTCTATGACTGTGGGCATGTCGAAATCTGCGAATTCTCCACAAATCGCTTTGAAAAAAAAAATGTGTCTAATTCGAAACTTCTCTAACCACTCGTTCGAGACTTTGAAATCTGAAACATCCATTTCTGTTGCTACTTCCAAATTCTTAGCTTTTAGTATCGACCCTAACACAGGATTTTTTTTCATTCCGCACTCTATAAAAACATTCACTTGCACACCAACTTTGTTCAAAGCAATGAAACACTATTTTCATTGTCATTTTCACACCACAACTTTATTAACTTGTCTTGGTTTTATATTATCTCAAGTGCTTGTGTTTTACCGATACAAAAATTTTCAGCTTTCCTTCGCACACCTCAGTATTCTTCGAAAATTCAATCAATTCGATTTTAACATTAGCGCTTTTCGTGGCATTTTGAAAGCTCACAACAACTTACACCTTTTTGCTTATTCGATGCAGAATGACTTAAAAAGATTTCCGTCTACAAATAGAGGCACTCAGACAATATGCGAATACGCGGACAAAAAATACCAAACATGTCTTCTGCTTGATTCCGGTGGAACAGTAGAATGACGTGTCATACCAAATGACAGGCAACTGTCAATCACTTTTGATTCTAAAACAGGTTGGGTGGGAGTGGATTGCAAGCAAAGGATATGAGGGTGTTGTTAAACAAAGACGCTTCATCTGAGTTTCTGAACAGCCAGTTGACGAGGAAAAATGTTATTACAATTCTTCCTTGGTGATACATGTATGTATTACTGAAAATGTATTTTTTCTGTACTTTTCAACTTGTTTCTAGAGAAAGTGTCCGTAATATGGAGGTAAATAATACCTATAAAAGACAGAAAAGACTGTCCGTGTTCGTACTAGAGAGTGTCCGCCTTAGAGATGTTTGTCAACATGGTTTTTCCTATTACACTGTTTGGGGATTACAAAATATGTCCGTTATGAGAGGTGTCCGCTTTACAGAGGTGTCCTTCAGTAGAGGTTTCACTGTATATATGAAACATTACTTTTGGTCCACAAGAAACAAGAACTGCACAAAAGGAACTCGGACGAACATGGATATAATACGAGAACGAAGTCACATCTCTAAGTTCCTCTTCATAATACCACTTTGTTTTCGAAAACAATTGCATACAAAGGTGTACAACTCTTAGCTCTGCTTAATCAAATTAAATCTCTTTCCAAACATGAAAGTTTCAAAAAGTCAGTACGTACTCTGTTGCTAAACCACTGCTTTCATAGTGTGGAGGAATACTTGAAAACTGACCTAGGTTCTGCTAAGTCGTAAATGTAATTTTTGTACATATTATATTTTTGTTTACTTTGTAAA
This sequence comes from Thermobia domestica, assembly GCF_964235325.1. NCBI lineage: Eukaryota > Metazoa > Arthropoda > Insecta > Zygentoma > Lepismatidae > Thermobia > Thermobia domestica. The sequence goes on along the minus strand of NC_137470.1, from coordinate 71,773,701 downwards.
AAAGAAAATGCTGTATGGGTGAGTATCTTATTACAAATCCTCCAAGGAAACTGCATTTTATCATGTTTATTTTCTATCATCTAGGAGATATAGCAAAAGTGGTTATGTTTTTAGAATAATATGAATATATATTTTGCATAATATCATTGACATGTTTTATACCATATGGCAATCAGCCAATGTAAATGGTCATTGAACGCAATAAAATTCAATTCAATTCAACTGCATCAAGACTGAATAATTTTGATGAAAATATAGAGGAAATTTATTTTATCATATTATTGCTTTAGAATGACGATAGGAGAGAAGAAAGATGGTGATCGCGAAAAAAATGGTATTCGAAATTTCAACAGATTTACACGCTTCATGGCCCCTCCATACTAAAGGAGCGATTTTTCAATTACTCCATCTATTGTCCATCCATTACGTATGGCAAGATAGTCCCCCCACTTTAGAAAATTGAAACAATGACTAGGTCATTCGTTTGTACTACATTTGTACCGAAAACATTTTCGTTTGTACCATTTTCCTTATAGGGTTACTTGAGAGGTCAACTGGGGGGCTATTTGGCGCCAAGATAGCCCCCCCAGTTGACCTCTCAAGTAACCCTATAAGGAAAATGGTACAAACGAAAATAGTTTTTGTACAAACGGTACAAACGTACTACAAACGAATGATCTAGTCATTGTTTCAATTTTCTAAATTGGGGGGGGGGGGGACTATCTTGCCATACGTCATCCATTCGTTCGTTCCGATGTAAACGTGTTCACTTGCCTGTAAGCCGTACCGCCCAATGTATCTGAGCTAAATTTTAAACTTCAGGTTTTTATGATATTCCGTAGAGTCAACAGATATTTTTTGAATTTCCTTACTATCCCAATAACTAAGGGTAGTTTGCTGATGGGTAAAAATTGAAAATTTCGTTTTGATCGAAAACGTCTTTAACCTTTTCCGAAAAATGCAAATTTTACCAGAGCTCCGCGGCTAAGCTGTTAGCGTACGCGCCTTTGGCGTAGGAGACCTGGGTTTGATTCCCAGCGGGATCTCATGTGCTTCGGATTCGACGTTCACCAGTAGATCCCGTCTCATATAGTCTTGCTACTGAAAGGGAACTTAAGTTCAAACTCAACTCAATTTTTACCAGGGACATTAATAAAAATTCGTTGATTTTGGGCAATGCGAACCAGCTGTGGACTGGGACAGCATGGCCGTTATTCGATTCGTATTGAGAAGTAGGTTATAATTAATACAACATTGTACCGAAAATTCAATTTTTACCTGGAAATTACTAAAAATTCAGAATTTTGGGCAATGCGAACAAGTTGTCGACTTGGACGAGATGGGTTTCATTCGATTTGTATTGACAAGTAGATGAACAATTGGTATCAGATTTTCCCAAAAATATAATTTATACCCAAGAAATTAATAAAAATTTCGGATTTAAGGCAATGCATACTAGTTGTCGACTGGGATGGTATGGGTGTCTCTCGATTCAAACTAAAAAATAAATGAATAATTGGTCTGAGATTTTTCCAAAATTCAATTTTTACTTAGGAAATGAATAAAAATTCCCGAATTTGGTCCACGCAGACTAGGTGTTGACTGGGACGACATAGGTATCATTCGATTCAACTTGATAAGAAGATAAATAATTGATAACATTCTCCCGAAAATACAATTTTTATCAGGGAATTAATAAAAATTTGATACTTTGATCAATATGGACCTGTTGTCAACTAGGACGCCATGGGTGCCTCTAGTTTTGTATTGACAACTAGATCATGATGACATTTTCATGAAAAATTAATTTTTACCCGGGATTTTTGGAACTGCGTACCAGTTATCAACTGGGGCGACATGGATGTCACTCGTTTCGTGTTGACAACTAGAACTATACTTGATATGACACTTTCCCCGAAAATTCAATTATTAACCGTAAAATTAAAGAATTTCGAGAGTTTGGTCATTGCGGATCATTTGTCGAATGGACAGCATGCATGTCATTTGATTAAAATTGAGAGATAAAGCAATTACTGATATAACATTTTCCCGAAAAAGCCTATTTAATTTTTACCAGGGCATTTAATAAGTATTCGGAAGTTTAGGAAATGCGACCAGCTGTGGATTGGGACAGTATGGGTGTAACTGGATTCGTATTGACAAGTAGATCAATAATTGATGTGACATTTTTCCGAGAATCCAATTTTACACAGGAAATTAATAAAACTTCGGGATTCTTGTCTATGCAAACTTGTTGTAAAGTAGGCCGACATGGGTGTCATTCGATTCGTATTGACAGGTAGATCATTAATTGATACTACATTTCCCGAAAATTTAAATTAACAAGAGGAATTTTAAAAAAAATGGAATTTCTCTTAACGTGAACCTGCTATAAACTGGAGCGACATAGTTGTCATTCGATTCATATTGACTAGTAGATCAATAATTGATGACACTTCCCACATGGACGTCCTTCGATTCGTATTGAAAAGTAGAGCAATTGTTAATGTGACATTTTCCCGAAAATTCAACTTTTACCTCGGAAATCAATACAAATTCGGGTTTCTGGGCAATGCCTATCAGTTGTCGAGTGGGACGTCCTGGGTCTTTTTCGATTCCTATTGACAAACATATCAATAATTGATATGACAGTTCTGAATATTTAGTTTTTACCGGGGAAATTAGTAAAAATTCGGGATTTTATTCAATGCGAAGCTATTGTCGACTAGCGCGGCATGGGCGTAATTCGATTCGTATTGACAAATAGATCAATAATTGATATGACATTTTTCACAAACTTAAATTTTTAAACAGAAAATTAATAAAAATTCGGGATTTTGGGCAATGAGGACCGGTTCCCTACTGGAACGACATGGATATAATTTGATTGGCCTTGAAAGTTAGAGTAACTATTAACATGACACTTTAACAAAACTTTATTTTTTCCTGGGAAATTGATGGATATTCTGAATTTTGGACAATGCGTATCTGTTGCCCAGTGGGATGTAATGTTTGTCTTTCGATTCGTATTGACAAGTAGATCAATAATTTGATGGTTTTCCGCCAACTCCATTTTTACCCGGAAATTTAGTAAAAATTCGTGTTTTTGAGCAAATCATACCAATTGTCGGCAAAGATGATAAGTGCGTCATTCAATTTGCATTGCCAAGTAGATAAACACATCACGTGATATTTTCCCGAAAATTCAAATTTTACACGGGAAATAAATAAAAATTCGGGAGTTTGGGCAATGCGGACCAGCTGTGGACGAAAACGACATAAACTTCATTCGATTCGTATTGAAAAGTTGAGGAATTATTAATATGATAGTTTACCGAAAATTTTAAATTGGGAAATCAATAAGAATTCGAGTTTTGGGCAATACTTATCAGTTGTCGACTGGAGTGCCCTATGTGTCTTTCAACTCTTAATAACAAACAAATCCATAATTAATATGACATTGTCCCGAATATTTAGCTTTTACTCGGAAAATTAATAAAAATTCGGGATTTTAGTCAATGCAAACCTGTTGTTAACTGGGCCATCTTGAGTATCTTTCGATTCGATCAATAACTGATAATATATTCCCGAAAAATTAGATGATAATTGATCTGACATTTTACCGAAAATTTAATTTTTATTCAGGAAATTAACGAAAATTCGGGAAATTAGTCAATGCGGACCAGTTATTGGCTGGAATGGAAGGGACATCATTCGATTCATAATTTATAAGTAGATAATAATTGACACCACATTCTCCCGAAAATCCAATTTTACCCGGGAAATAATGACAATTCGAGATTTTCGGCAATACTGATCAGTTATTGACAGACGATATGGGCATGATTCTAATCGTATTGAAAAGTAGATCAATAATTGATACTACATTATTTCGAAAATCCAATTTTTACCAGGGAAATTAATAAATATTTGGGACTTTGATCAATGCGGACTTCCTGTCGACTGAGACGACATGAGTGTCATTCTATTCGTATTGAAAAGTAAATGAATAATTGATATGATGACATTTTCCTGAGAATTCAATTTTACCACGGGATTTTAATAAAAATTCGGAATTCCTGTTAATACAGACCTGTTGTAATCTAGGCCGTCATGGGTGTGATTCGATTCCTATTGGCAAGTAGATTAATAATTGATATGAAATTTTCCAGAAGATTCAATTTTTACCCAGGAAAATAATAAAAATTTGGAATATTGGGGAACACGGCACGAGATGCATGTCAGTCGATTTTTGTTGCAAAGTAGAGCAACTATTAATATTACATTGTCCCGAAAACTTAGTTTTTACCCGGAAAATTAGTAAAAATTCGGATTTTAGTCAATGCGAATCTGTTTTCAACTGGAGTGACCTGGGTGTCTTCACATGCGTAAGTAGTCAATAACTATAACATATACCCGAAAATTCAATTTTTACCAGAACATCATTAAAAGTACGGGATTAGGGCAATGCAGACCAATTGTTGACATGGACAAGATTGATGTCATTCGATTTGTACTGATAATTTGATCAATAATTGATATTTTCCTAAAAATTCAATATTTACCTGGGAAATTAATTAAAAATTCGAGATTTTGGTCAGTGTGGACCTTTCTTCGACTGGCACGACATCTGTGTTATTCAATTCGTATTGAAAACTAGAACAATTATTATGACGTTTTCCTGAAAATTAAATTTTTACCCGGGAAATTAATAAGAATTCGGGATTTTAGGTAATATGTAGCATTGTCAGCTCAGCGGTCATAGGTGTCTTTGATTTGTGTTGAAAAGTATACCAATTATTGGTATGACAATTTCTCGAATATTAAATTTTTAACCAGGAAATTAATTAAAAAGTCGGCATTTTTCTCAGTGTGGAAATGTTGTCGACAGTTATGATACGGGTGTAATTCGGTTTGTATTGACAACTAGGTTAGTAATTTATATGACATTTTCCGAAAATTCTATTTTTACTCGGGAAATTAATAAAAATTTGGAATTTATGAAATGCGGATTGTTTGTCGACTGACACGACACCCATGTCATTCGATTTGTGTTGACAAATAGATTAATAATAATTTTGACATTTTCCCTACAAATCAATTTTCACCCGGGAAATCAATAAGATATCGGAATTTCGGGCAATCTGGACCAACTGTCGACTGGGATGATACGTATGTCATTCGATTCATATTGACCACTAGCTCAATAATTGATATGACATTACACGAAAATTAAGTTTTAACGCGGGATAATTCTAAAAATTCGAGACTTTGGTTAATGTGGATCTATTGTAATCTTCTTGGGGTGATATGGTTGTTATTCGATTCGTATTGACAGCTAATTTTCCGAAAATTCAGTTTTACTTTGAAAAATAAAGAAATTAGAATTTTGGACAATGCGGACTGGTGGTCGACTAGCACTACACGGATGTCATTCGATTTGTAATGAAAAATAAAGCAATTATTTATGTGAAAATTTATCGAAACTTTAAATTTTGCCCAGGAAATTGATAAAAATTCTGCATTTTGGTCAATGCAAACCAATTGTTGACTGGGATAAGATGTGTGCTATTCGATTTGGATTGCAGGGGCCGCGGTGGCTCTGCGGTATAGAGCATTCACCTCTAGTGCTTCAAGACCCGAGTTCGATCATAGCCCCCGCCACGTGAACTTTATGGTGGACAAACACCGTGTGCGTGGGTTTCCTCGGGGTTCTCTCGTTTCCTCCCACTTCTCTCATTCCACCATTTCATTCGTTACTCAAAGGAAACAAAATATTATCGGTTAAAAACTGTGATACCAGTACTAACTGAACTAAGAGACCTATTCAAAACTACTTATATAGCAGTTTCCATAGATTTTATATATGGTAATGCGGCGCAAAATATAAGATGAAATTATAGCTATTGTGCGGTCTACTGCGAAAAAGTTTGTGAATTTTGTTTTGCGTTGACGCAAATCGGATGGAAATGAGGACTTAAATGTCTCTAAATTCATTATGAGTGTTTGTGGAAAGTGTTCCTCCCCCATCTCAAGAACTGCTAAAAATAAAATAAATTGTAAAGAGTGTCATACCTCCTTTCATACTGGCTGTGTGAATTTGCATAAAAGTGGAAAACCGTGGTTGTGCAATGTTTGTATGTCAAAACGTAGACCAAGTCGTTAAATGTCTGATAGCGAGGTGAATACGGAAAAGACTAAGATGGATATATTACCAAAAGAAGACTTAACAATCTTGCTTGATCATTTTAAGGAAGATATACTAAAAAGTTTAAAGAAAATAGAAGATGATTTGGGTAAATCTCTTGAAAACTGTCATGAAAAGCTCGCAGACAATAATAAGTTAATTTTGAATCAACAACAGATCATTCAAAACCAACAAATTCAAATTGATAACCTAATAAATGAAAATGCTCGATTTAAGAAAGAAATTAGTGTACTTAGTTTGAAAGATGACGAAACTGAACAGTATTCTAGGTCTAGTACGTTAGAAATTTACGGTGTTCCAGTAACACCAAACGAGAATGTGGTACAAAAAGTAATTGATGTAGGCAAAGCTATGGATTTTGAAATTAATGAGAGTATGATTTACGCATGTCATAGATTACTTAGATTACCGAAAGTAAATAATAGACCAACTCAGAGTATAATAGTCAAATTTGTTCGCAGACCTGATAAAGAGTCTTTATTACAAAGAAGGCGTGTTAAAAGAAATCTTTCTACCATTCATTTAGGTTTGACTGTGAATAACCCAATATACATAAACCAATCACTGACCGCAGCAAAACGGATTATATTCGCCAAAGCTAAAGTCATTCAACGTGATAAGAATTATAAATTACTATGGGTTGACAAAATGTGCCGCATAAAAATTAGAAAGAATGAAAATTCACCTGTAATTGTTTTGAGCTGTGAACAAGATATTGACAAATTGTAATGTTAATGACAAACATAGGTAATAATGAATTACGTGTGTATTATCAAAATGTAAATGGACTTAGAACTAAAACCTCAGATTTTCTTCAGAATTTGCTGGGTTGTTCACATGATCTCATAGTACTAACTGAAACATCATTGTCGCAAGACATTAAAGATGGTGAATTATTTGATGAGTGATATAAAGTATTCCGAAACGATAGAATTCTTACTTTAACAAATAAGGTTATAGGAGGTGATACACTGATAACTGTAAAAACTTGTTATAGAGTTCAACTTCTCATACAGAAGCTATATTTATAAATGTTGTTTATATTACTCCTTCCTGTCCGTTAACCATTTGTACGGATTATATTAATTATTTAGAAAGTGATATAGATATCGTATCATCAGACTGTATTATCTTAGGTGACTTTTATTTAAGTGAAATAAATGGAACAAATTATAATTTCATGAATGGCTCTACTTCATGTCGCTCAATAGCTAATCTTGCAAGTTTGCTAAATTTAACATAATACAATAATGTGACGAATGATAACAATAGAACATTAGACTTAGTACTTAGTAATATTAGGATGGTAACTGAAAGAGGTAGCTTTCCTTTGGTTATTGAGGATATTCACCACCCTTGTCTGAATCTTGTGTTTTCCTTAAATACTGAACGTACAGTACAAGAAGAATTCAAAAAAGAATATTACAATTATAAAAGAGCCAATTTCCTTTTACTTTATAGACTAATACGATACTACGATTGGGAACATCTATATAAGTTCAATAATGTAGATAAAGCTGTGGATTATTTATATAGATTTCTATATAATTGTTTCGACAAATTGTATTGTTTCGACAATTTCCAAAATACAAATATGTATCAAAGTTAAAATATCCGGCATGGTTTACCAAAGATTTAATTAAAGACATAAGAATAAAGGATAAATGTGCGAGAAGGCGCAAATATTCTAAATATCATGATAAGAGGTTTAGAGAGTTGCGGTCAGACATTAAGAGACGTACTCAAATAGCGTTTCGCGCCTATCATAATAATTTAGAAAATGGAATAAAACAAGATATCAAGCAATTTTGGAATTATGTTAAACGTTTGAAAACTTCTCGTAACTTACATACATTTTATACTTTAGAAGATCTCTCATATTCAAATGCGGAAGCTACTAATGCTTTTGCTCACTACTTTTCCTCAGTTCTTGTGAAATATAATTTTAAATATAATGCCGCGGAAATTAAATTTTCTGAAACAAATCAGGATTTGAACTTTGATATTCTGAATATTGGGTCAACAACTAGTACAGAAGTTCTAAGTACTATTTGGTCTAGGAATTAATTCGTGCGGTTGGTACGCACACATTGAAGCTGTAGTACAAACACAAAATACATAAATACCTTAAGAAAAATATTGTCCATCGCTAGCCACCACTTTCGCCCATCTGTCAGGCAATGTACGGATTCCGTGGCGAAAGAAGTCCTCATCCTTGGAAGCGATCCAGTCAGAGACCCATGTTTCAATATCTTCTGAAGAAGTAAACCGCTGTCCAATCAAATCGTTGTTCATGCAATCGAACAAGTAGTAGTCCGAAGGATCAACGTCTGGTGAATACGGCGGGTGGGGTAAAACTTCCCATCCGACATTTTCTAAATAGGTTTTGACCGGTTTTGCGACATGTGGGCGAGCGTTATCATGTTGAACAATAAGTTTATCATGTCTGTTCTCCCATTCTGGTCGTGTTCTGGCCAGAGCTTGCTTCAAACGCATTAATTGTCGTCGATAACGTTCTCCATTCATAGTTTCACCCGGTTGCAGCAGCTCATAGTACACCACACCTTTCATATCCCACCATATGCACAGCATAACCTTTGCACAGTGAATATCTCGTTTTGGTTGTGATGGACCTGGTTCACCTGGTTTCACCCAGGCCTTTTTTCGTTTAGGGTTCTCGTAATGGATCCACTTCTCATCACCCGTAATAATTCGATGCAGAAACCCCTTTCTGCTCTGTCGTTGAAGCAGCAATTCGCAAATGGTTTTTCGTCTTTCAACGTCTCTGTCTTTCAATTCATGTGGAACCCAATGTGACATCTTTTGAATCATTCCCATGGCTTTCAAGCGTTTGGAGACTGTTGTTTGATCAACGCCTAATGCTGCTGCAAGTTGTTCCTGCGTTTGACACGAATCCTGCTCGAGCAATACTGTCAATTCTTCGTCTTGAAACTTTTTTGGCTGTCCAGCTCGCTCTTGGTCTGCCAAGCCGAAATCACCACTTCTAAACCGTGCAAACCACTTCTGACACGTTCGCTCAGCTAGAGCATGGTCACCATACACTTCCACCAAAATACGATGACTTTCAGTCGCACTTTTCTGCATGTTAAAGTAATGCAGCAGGACACCCCGCAAAAACACTTTATCAGGCACAAATTGCGCCATGTTCACTTAACTACAAACTGGTGTTGTTGACGCTTTAATCCACTGCCCTATACTACGAACGATACGCGATGACAGGGGTTTGCAACACATGTGTGGATACACGGAACTGTGGGACGCTCCGTTCGTTGCGCCATCTCTTGTCCACCCGCACGAATTAATTCCTAGACCAAATATTAAGAAAAAGTTGAAGCCTAAACGATCGGCTGGTCCAGATGGTATTCTGCCATATATTATTAAGGGTTGTGCTGAAGTAATAACTCCACAATTAACGTTTATTTTTAATCTGGCTTTGAAAACGTGTGTGTTCCTAAGTAGATGGAAGGTATCTACTGTTACTCCTATTTTAAAATCAGGAAATTCATCCGTAATTTCGAATTGCAGACCGGTTTCTATTATTAATTCATTAGCTAAAGTATTTGAGTATATTCTGTATGGCAGAATTTACGAACATATTAAATTGGGAATATCGCAGCTACAACATGGTTTTGTATCTGGAAGATCAACAATAACAAATTTATTAAGTTTTGTAAAATGTATTTATGATCAGTTAGATGCAAATAGACGTGTGGATGTGATATATATGGATATTGCAAAAGCATTTGATAGAGTAGATCACGAGATACTAATAAAAAAGATGTATAATTTTGGTTTCTCAAAAAATTACTGAAGTTCTTCTGCTCCTACTTAAACAAAAGACATTTATTTGTATCTTTCAATAATAGAGTTTCTAAAGAATTCGTTGCTACTTCAGGAATCTCACAAGGATCTAATCTTAGTCCGTTGTTATTTTTAATTATGATTAATGATTTGCCAGACGTAGTCAAGGATTCTGAGTGTCTTCTTTTTCCCGATGATTTAAAATTGTATAGAACAATTAACAATTAAAATGACCAAATAATATTACAGTCAGACATTAATAACATATTTGCCTGGTGTGCTAGAAATTCATTTACTGTAAATATAAACAAATGTAAAGTTATGTCTTACACAAGGAAAAAAATTCTACAGTAAATTACTCAATTGATAATTATTAACTCGAGGAAGTTAATTCAATTAAAGTTCTTGGAATTTATTTTGATACTTTGACACCAGCAAGGAAACGAATGACATGATTTCACTTGAATTTCATACTGCTGATGGCTAATCGTAATCTACATAATTTCCCCCTGTAGTAAAAAAAAAAAAAAATACCTAGGTACCATTTAAGGCATGATGTGCTTAGGCAAGATGGGAATTCCCATGTTAATTTAACTTCTTGTCTTGAAGTGATCAGGAAACGTTAAGCCAGGTTGCCACTTTACAAGAATCTTGTAGCTGTCATTAAAAATCTTGCAACCCGATATTACTGTTTACACATTACAACTTTCTGAAAGCAAGAAAGGTATCTCTCTGCTCTGGCAGTCGTAAAAACGTGTACTTTCGCGCGCTTTCCCTCCCCGTCCAGACTAATTTGTCGTTTCGGAAGCGGCGAAACTGTTTTTTTCTTTATGTCAGTGGGAGGGCGATAGCAGGTAGCAAGCAAGACGACTCAGAAAGTTGAACATGGTTTGACTCCTTGCTAGATGAAAAAAATGTTGCACGTCCCTTTCAAGACTATGTTTACATGGACAAATATTGTAGGGTTGCAAGATTTTTTAATAACAGCTACAAGATTCTTGCAGAATGGCAACCTAGCTTAAGGCAAAAGTGCCGGACTTCAGTTCATAATTTTGAGTGACCAGATATTACAGTTTTATTTTCAGTTTGTTCTTTTGCTTTTGAAAGTTAGACATGCCAGTTGCACCAAGCCAAGAGTTACACTGTAGCTACCGTGAAAGCTTATGATATTTAAGAATCGTGTTGTAGTAAAAGGCTATGCTTTGAAGATAAATTTATCTCTTGTAAAAACATAAACATTGACAATAGCATGAAAGGTAAATAACGGTTGAGAGAGGGAATGCGGCCAAAAAATGTGTCCTAGTTTCTATCCCAGAGGATATATGTTGCATTTTTCAAAACAGTCTAGATCAGTGGTTCTCAACCTAATTCCTATCACGACCCCTATTTTATCACATCCTCTTGCCAGCGACTCCCTTATAATTTCTGGTTTGTAATAGCCTTTTTGGTCAGTTCATTCATATTACAAATATCAAATCCGATCCGACATATTGTTCCAAAATGGAGGCGGTTTGAAAATTTTAAAACTTTATAACTCCCTTAATTTTGGGCCACGTGATAAAAGAAGAAATAAAGTGATTTCTAATTTTGGTTAAAAACTTGAACAGTTGTTAAAAAAAAGTTATTGAGTATTTTAAATAACTTGATAATGTGCGTCACGAAGATTGTACCGGACATTGCCGCACGAGCGAAATCACACCATGCTCAGATTATCTCAATTTTAATTATATTTCAATATGCAGGTTTTGCTACATTTGTATTTTCCGGTATTTCAATACACAGTTCTCATTAGTCTCGAATGTATAAAAATAAATATATGTCTATCAGAACCGAATTCAAAATAATATTTAGAAATATTTTCCGGTATTAGATTCTAATTATAAGTATCTCTTCCGCTTATCTTAGCGACCCCCATGAAACCATCTTGCAACCCCATAGGAGTCGCGATCACCAGGTTGGGAAACCCTGGTCTAGATTTTACATTCCAAAAATGTTAGCATCACTGATGGTAATCCGTCGGAAACGTATTTTTGGCCAGGTCTACGAAGGCTAGGGTCCTGAGCTACTATCTATTGCACTCTTAAGTCAGCCATGTGCAGCACCATTAGCCGGCCCTCGGGACACCCCCAGCCTACTTAGCCCTTTCATCCGGCCCGCCTGACTTGTTATTGAAAATGAATTTCTCACGTGATCTCATATACTGAGCTGAAAGCTTTTCTTGGATGACTGATGTCCGCCTCGAATATATCTTCCACGTTAGAATATCCAGTGTAGAGTAGAGTGTACCACCAACAAAGGCAAACTCGTCAAGTGTTCCAGTAAAATGGTAATAAATAAATTGATTTTTCTGCTTTTCTTTAATAAGTAAATTTTTTGGTTAATGTTATAACAGTTTTTATGTTCCTGTGATATTAGTGTACGACGAACAATTTTATAAATTGAGTATGATTGTTCAATTCTTGTTAAAATGTTGTACATTGTCTCGTATGGTCCTCGACGCCAGTAAGTCCTCTGTGGTCGTCTCACTCCCTGTCCCAGCTTGCACGTGCCTGCTTTTAGTGGAAGCTAATAATATCAATTTATGATTAGGAACCTTTAATTGCTAAGCTGATGGTCTGCCATACGAAACGACTGAACTTATTTCAACAGGCTGTTTGATGCATGTGTCTGACAAGGGATGGTCACGAAGTGGCTCCGCTGAGATCCGAACGAGGCATTTGTGTTTGTATTTGATATATTATAACTAGACGAATCCCAAAGTTATACATGCCACCGGGCGGAATGTCGTGAGTTAAAACATATTTTGTAATGTAAAAACTACAAAGCTGGCAGAATAGTTTGAACCAGGTCATTTGTTCGGAAAAGGTTGGGTAAACGGAAAACTCGGAGAACATGTATCCCATCATTTTCAAGGGCACAATTTTTGGAATAAAAAAAAAAGGTTTGCCCCAGGGTCCCAGCTCAAAAGTTTCAAATGGCAAGGTGGGTTGAGTAGCACACCGTTTGAAAGTTGTTGTAAAATGAAAGAAAATGGAGCAAGTCTCGACTCTATACGACAACCCTGTGCAGAATGGCGGCGGGTCAAAATGTAAACAAAAGATTAATTGAAAATCTATGGCCACCATGAATCCAAGGTGGCCGCTTAAAACCTATGTCATTCATACCAGAACAAATCTAAATCTCTATTTTTTAGAAACAATAGGAAGACTAAAGAACAATTGAATTTCGATTCACGTCAACTCTTATTTCATTCCGTAGCAACACATATTTGTTTTGTTCGTAATGCACGTTCTTCACGGTACTCTTGATATCTTTAAAGTGAATATAACGAATATGGGATGAACACACAACTCTTATTCATAGTGCTAAACAAAAATTGAATACCTTCGGGTAATTTTCTAATTTTTTCATAGGTAGTTCATACATAAAGGACTTGCTGCACCAGTCAGGTTAGGGGTTATATTGTAACGTATTCGTGGCGGTTTCATTTGTATTCCATTCGCTGGTTTGATCGCAATATTTCAAGCAATACCCAAAAAAAAAAAAAAAAAAATCCATTTACAAGATTGGCAAGCAGTACTAAAGCACGTGTAAATCATTTCAGTGCTTCGAGCTACGTAAACTTTGTTGGTTTGGTCACAATATTCCACGAAATAGCATATTTATATACAAACTCATTTTTCACGCTGGCAGCCATATTGGATTACAGATATTACTCTTCCATATTTTGTGGATATCTGCTATTAACCATAAACGTAAATACCACATTTCGCTTCTCCAACACCAGTGTTTCAGCTGGACATGCGTTCGATACATAGTGCGGCATTTGGAACTCAAGATGTCGCGTTTTTAAACATTTCGCATCTTTTCGTCACCTACTGATCAACATTCATGCCAAATTTGGTTTTCCTAACTTCAACAGTTTGGTATTCCTATCCTTTCGATATAGGTTTTAAGCGGCCATCTTGGACTCAAGGTGGCCATAGATTTTCAATTAAGCTTTTGTTTACATTTTGACCCGCCGCCGTTTTGTACAGGGTTGTCATAGAGAGTCGAGACTTGCTCCATTTTCTTTCAATTTACAACAGTTTTTAAACGGTGTGCTACTTAATCCTCATTGCCATTTGAGAATTTTGAGTTGGAGCCCGTCTGAGACCCTGTGGGGGACCCTGGGGCAAACTTTTTAGCTCAAAAAGTGTGTCCTTGAAAATGATGTGATACGTGTTCGCCGAGTTTTCCATTTACCCAATCGTTTCCAAACAAATGACTCGATTCAAACTATTCTGCCAGGTAATTTTTTGTCGCTTTTACATTACAAAATATGTTGTAACTCATGACATTCCGCCCGGTGCCACGAATAACTTCAGTATTCGTCTAGTTATAACATATCAAATGCAAACACAATTGTCTCCTTTGGATCTCAGCGGAGCAACTTCGTGACCCTCCCTTGTGAGACGAAAAGAAGTTGTCTGACGAAAACGAAAACTGTATGACCAAAACAATATATTTGGAAAACAAAAGTTTTCTCTGAGAAAACAGGAAACATAATTGTATCTCCTGAATTTGCGTTTAGGCGTGTTACAGAGAAGTTGAAATGTACAGGTACCTAGGTAGTTTCGTCAGTCTGTGAGTTGAGTTTATTTACAGACATATTGCATTATTTCTGTTTTTATGATTTTTTCTTATAGCCAGCGATCTGTTAGTATTTTCAGCTTCACTAGTTCAAAGCACGTTGAAGATAAATTTTTAGTTGCAACGATAGCACGCGTTTGGATCTTGGTTGAAAGGAAAGTTAAGCGGAAAGAATGTAAACAAATAAACAGAATCGCTATGCACATACGTATGTATACCTTACTCATATGCGCCGCACAGCCTACCCACACACTGTTTCGATTGGAAGTATGTTTACGACTAGCGATAACAATACAATAACATCCACGTGCATATTTTCGTCGAGGTGACTACAAAATAAAATTGTAAATTATCAGAGCAGAGTGGGGTTCACACTCTTCGAAACTAAATTTGATTATACTTGAAATTTTAGCCCATTGAATTACATACATTCATTGATCTTCTCCGTACCTCCTACTTCATGTGAACAAACTCACATAAAGACAGTAAAGAGGTCATAATAATCATTATAAAGAATTCAATAAATTTATGAATAATTTATCAAAGACTAAGTTCCATTAATTCTTTTACATTTATAGAAAACTACATACGTATAGGATAAATTATTATTCAGTTGGTAATTGAGTGCGTCGCTTTACTCAATAACCGCGACCTTTTAGCACCCAATTATTGCCTTTTGTAAACGTAAGTATAATCACTATTTCAATTAATCTAGTCCTTTATTCGCAAGCTGAACATAATATACAGGGTGTTTCAAAACAACACCGACAACGTTTGGAGGTTCCTGACACCATAAAAAGAAAAAATCATAGACCAACCTGGATGCACGAATGCTTCCTTTCGGAGTTATAGGCTGCCAAAAACATAAAAAAATGAACTTTAAAGGCCCATAGTTCCAAAACTATGGGACCTACCGTAGTCAGGTCAAGGATTCACTTAAGAACTATATATGTACTATCGAAAAATCTATGTTTCAGAATCCTAAGGTACTCACGCAACATTTTGTATAGAGGGATTTTGGCTACGGGCATATAATTTGAAGTATTCACCAGGTTGGTCTATAGTTTTTGTTTTATCTTGGTGTCAGGAATGACGTCGCAAATGTTGTCGATCTTTTTTAAACATCCTGTATAAATCGATCTCGAATACCTTCATTAAGTGTATTATTTTCGTTCACCACAAAAGCTCTTGAACCCTCTAATATTCAATTATTTACGAGCATAATATAACTTGTCAAAACCCTAACATCAATCAAATAGACGGATTTTTTCAAATGCAGTGTTGAGTTGCTAAAAGTGAACACTTTCACTTTTTTTAAAAAAATAATATGTAATTGCTAAACTCGCAATATCAACCTTCCCTGCCCTCGTTTGAACGTTCCTTCCCTTTTACTATTAGAATCATACAGTGAGACTTACCGCTATAATGTTCCGTTACTTCAGACGGTAACTCTTTAACATATGCAAATCTTTTTTTTTTGTTTGTTTGTTTGTTTTAATTTTGTATTTTGCATTGGATAGCTAGAGCGATTATCTCGGTAGAATTCGGTAATGAAGTAAATTCGTTAAAGGATTAGTGGATAGCAGTGATATTAACGGTGGTTATCTAGAGCGATGTCACATATATAGAAACGAATATTTTAATTTTGTTTTTTGCAATAGATAACAAGAGCGATTATTTCAACCGAGTTCATTAATACAGTTAATCCGTTAACGTATTAACAAAATCAGTGACTCTAATGGTGCCCATCAATAGCCCATATGTCATACAAGTAAGTAAATTTTTGAATTCTGCCTTCTGCAACAGATAGCTCAAGCAATTATCTCGACTATCTTCGTTAACCAAGTCAATCCGTTCACGTATTAATGGATTTTAATAGTGGCACGTATAGCTCATATCCCACGGAAGTAAGAGAAATTTCATAATCTGTTCCTTCCCTAAAACAGTTAGAGAGATTATTTCGGCCGAGTTTGTTAATAAAGTCAATCTGTTAACGTATTGACGGATAACGACGACCGCAACTGTGGATATGTGTAGCTCATATCCTACACATGTAAGTATTTTTTTAAAGTCCCTTTCTTGCAATACATAGCTAGACAATTATTTAAACCAAATTTGTTAATGAAGTCAATACGTTAACATGCAAGTTAAACGGCGGTTATTCCATACATGTAGCCCTAACTGAATTTTTAAATTAGATAGAGCGATTGTGTCGGCCGAGTTTCACAGAGTAAATTAATTGACATATTAACATATAACGGCGACTTTAACCATGGCTATTTATAGCCCATATTCCATACATGTAAGGGAATTTTTACTCGTTTTTTTTAAGATAGCTAGAGCAACTACCTCGACCAAGTTCGTTAATACAGATATATTCATAAGTTAATGTTTTAATTGATAACTGCGGCTACCTGTTGTCCATATCTCATACATGCAATCGGATATTTTATTTTTTTTTTTTAAAAAAAAATCGGCATTTACTATTAAACATAAACAAGCAATCTACGTGATTATTGACTGGTTTCTTTATCATGGGACATCTCATTGACGGCGTTCCAGCGTGGAGGTCAAACATCAAGAATAAATGAAAGTCTCAAATCAAGTTAAAATAGGCCAACGCAAAGGAAGAAAAAAATCATTGTAAAATTCGACTGTGTCTCGAAAGCCAAGTAGTAAGTTCTTTTTCTGTTATTACAGTTATAAATATAGATATCCTAAAGTGCCCGAAATTCTTATTTCACTTAGATATATTCATTTAAGGTAAGTAAATAGAAACAAATAAAAAAAGAACAAAAATTTAGGAATGACCAAAAAAAAGTATCAAAAGATTGCGATCTTGGCCAAGAATTTTAGGAACGATCCAAAAATGCACTAAAAGATTGCGATCTTTGCCAATAATTTGTTTTTTGATCAGGGGTCACAACATTTTTGAACGGCCCCTAAATCGAGTTTTCGTATTTTCTACGGAATAAGAACATCATATTGAGTTAAGTGATAGTTTGGGATTGGCTACACTATGTGTAGTTCTCCAGATATAAGACGTACAAGAGATTTTTTGATTGAAATATATTGGACCTTTTGATCAAAAAATGGAGGTCTTGAAAGTAAAACGTAGACAAATTCATCAGTGTTCAGAAGACGCTGTCTACAATGCACTGGGCAGAGTGAGTCGGTACGTCGTAGTGGGTTAGTGGGTCAGAGTAGGTCACGATGATTGGTGGGTCGCAGTGGTTCACGTTCTGTTGACCCACTCACAAATCTTGACCCACGTGAACTACGATCCACTGACCCACTCCATCTCTGCACCTAATACATCACCCGGAACTTGAATTTCCATTTGTAATGCTCGCGACCTACAGCTTTAGCACTTCATTTAAAAAATGGTAATGGAAAACGAAATAAGCTTTGAAAAATACCTATAGCAGGTCCCTGTTGATTTTCAAGTAATAAAAAATAAGGTATCTCACACCTTCCTTGATAATAACAAGCCTTAATCTTATGCTTATTCAACAGCAGGAGCGGATCTTTTAAAATGAAGTTCAATGTTCCAGAACTAACGGCAAATTTCGAACTTGAATGATCTTTTAATAGTTTTTCGATTTTGTTAAATCAAAATTTTGCAAATACTAAGTAATACATAGCTTAAAATGCTATCGTTTGAACTTTCCCCTACTTAATATCAAATATTATTTCTATACGTAATAGTGAGGCTTTTGTATCATCTAAAACTCGATATTGTACAATATTAGTTAAAAAAATTTGATGTGCATACACTGTAAAAAATCGTTGTGTTATTTCAACGACATGCCTATGTGTTAACACGATTGTGTTAAAATATAACACAAACAAGTGCTTAGAACTACTCACTCTCCATTTGGAGTTGTGTGTCAAATGGCAGTAGTTGAAATGACACACAGCCTGTGTGTTAAATTAACACAAGTGTGGAATCTTCGGTGTTGTTTTCTGCGTGATTGCCAAATGATTGCGTGATTCTGTGTGATGTTGGGCATCTAATTATAAAGGCTTATGAATTGAAGCTACAGACAAACACAGTAGAAAGAAATACTTAAACAAATCCAGGTATACTCAAAATTTCAAAATGCATACCACGCGATGTGTTTTCTATTGTTTTACATAATGTTTCTGAAGAAAACCTAACAGGACAAGATGCTAGGCATGTGCCATTTAGGTGTTCTAAATTCATCTCCCACATTTGATGCATTTATTGCTTCTTTTTCTAAGCGATTGTGTACTAGAAGCAAAAAACGCATCAACTTTATTAGATGGCAACTGGCGCCGATCATTTGAAAGTGAATATGGAAGAACTATAAAATAAAGTAAATAGACAGTCGTCATTTTGTTATAAAATTAGGTCTACATGGCAAGCAGATTTTATCTTATCCCGAACGGTTATCGTCGAATATACGCGGCTTAAAAGAGCACTCTGATTAGCCAAATTCAAAAGACCTTAACAATTTATACCTCTACAAGCGACGTTTTTTTCGTCGCCTCCGTGGCCAAGTCCGAAGAGCACGCGGCTAGTAATTGAAAGGTTGGTGATTCGTGCCCCCTACCACTAGAGTACATTTTTTTACTTGTTTAAAGTGTTTTTTAGACTCAGCATAATGTAAACATATTACGCATATAGGCGATTTAACATATTTTGAGGGAGTAATTTTGTGGTTCATTAACGCTTACGGCAAGGCTCAACACCGGCTGTGTGTTAAAGACGTAACATACCCCCTGTGTTAAACGCCAACACTGCGGGGTAAGTTTTGAACTAACACCGCATAGTGGTAGTCAAGCTGGAACCACTGCCTTGTGTTAAAATTGAGTTGAATTAACACAACCATTTTTTACTGTGTATGCAATATCTACATATGAGTGTTTAAATCCGCGACGTTGTAAAACAAGATCTGATTTTTCAGAAAATCCTAAATGTAAAGGTAATGTTTGCGACAATTTAAGCAATAGTACACGATCATGAAATTCAACGTGTACAATGTTTGAGAAAGTAAATGTTATAAATCTTGATATTTCATTTAATTTGTCTATTAAACAGTGAATTTCGTAAATTCTACATCTTCTAATTTATACCATATGGCATTTTTACTTTTGGTAACATTACATGTTAATAGAATATGTGCTTTACGTGATGCTACGTAGCAATCCGATAGTGATAATTGAATATTATTTTTCTAACTGATTAATAAAATGTGTTGGATTATTTTTAGGATATACGTCTACACTTTCGTTCGAAACAAGAGTAACGTAATAATTATCATCAATGCTTTCAGAAATCATTTCCATCTAAAGTGAGGTGTTAAGTTTGATGTTCCAAAGCAAAGCAGCAATTTTAATCAGTGTTCAACTTATAACATATTAAGCCCTGGCTTCGTTATATTAAAATTATACAAATATTTCAAACCTAATTCATATAGCAACTGTTCAAATGATGACACAATAAATCAAATTTATTTGAACTACCGTATTTTTTTTGTGGATTTTCTGTATTTGACTTATTATTTTTATCGTCTTTATAATCGTCTTTATAAATAAACTTACATACATCCACTATGGCTTCCTCTCCTACTCCAGAAAGAACAAGCCTCTACATGTTTGACCACAGAAAAGGGAATGATACCATACGATACAGACCATAGGAAATGATATCATAAGATACAGATCATTATCCTTAATAACATATACATATTTCTACAGATTATAGTTACAAATTTTTAATTTACTACCTTCATATCAAAATATTTCTTTTGACCTTTAACACAATGTGCTGTATGAAAGAGAAAACACTTGACATTGCATGTTGTAAATTATGTATACTAAGGTTTTTGAACTATTAGACCGACATTGTTGTTTTAGAATATCAATGCAGTCGTTAATTACATTTGATATACTATTGCCTATATTACACAGAAATATTCCACGTGTTAATATCTTCAACATTTGACAATTTTCAATACATTAAGGTTTAATTTCTGTTGTATTTTTATTAATAAACCCTAAAATATGGTGTAATCCCGCTGCACTACGAATCGTACATTGATCATTTAATTTTAAAGTGTGTTTAATGCTAATTTGTGTTTTATTTTAATAATATTTTAACCATAGGCGCAAATCTGTCTTCAACATTGGGGGGGACGGGTAAGACGTTCCCATATATATATATATATATATATATATAAGCGATGTTCAAAATATTTATGAAGTTGAAAAACAATGCTGTGAAGGATCAGGGGAGCAGAATTGTCTTCAGTGACGTATTTAGGAGGCTATCGGGCTCATTCTCCCCTCGGAATAATTTGTTAGTTTTACGCATTCGACGTACAACAATAATCCTTCTTACCATTTCTAAGAATGTCATTGACTTTCCATTTTCTTATGCTTTTTGTTCAGAAATAATACTGTATTTGTCAAATTTCATTCCATATAAGAACTGTGTCCTTAATTGTTCTTTCTGTCATCCTTTCTATTTTTCTGTTTCTTTTTCTTGACGTTACTACTTTCATTTCGCCTATCATACTTTATCGACCGTTGTCAGTTGTGATTCAAGTTGGCCGCCATCAGTAACACCAAAACTAAGAGGAGTTGATAAGCGAAACTAGTGTTCCACACCAACATGCGCGGATATCAACATGACAGGACTTTAGTTATTATAACAAAGGAACAATTATATCGTTTAGTTATTTTTAAAAGAAGGAAATGTTTGAATTAAAGAAAATCAAAACGGGGGAATAATTAGCCCGGGAAATTAGGACGGCCAAGAGGATGCTTTCTTTTTCTTGTATGAATAGAATAAATTGTTAGATTCACTTCTAAATTTTTGTATCATATCATATAGGATTTATTGATCTGTAATTCTTACCATTATAACTTCAATTTATGCATAAATTAAAATATATTTAATTCTCAAACTCAGGTGGGCAAACTCGAAAGAAAATCCTAAATACGACATTGGTTGTCTTCAACATTGGAAGATGGGCAGATTTGAGGCTTATTCTAGATAAGGGAGATGAAACTCATATTATGGTAGATGAATCTGATCAACTGTTGTAGAGTATATTATATATTAGGTGATGTAGATGAAGTAGTAGTACATATCAGTATTACAAATCACTGCCCTGAAAACATTCTGAAATCTGAATACAAGCATATTTATAATTGGTATGTTTCTAATTAGGCATCCACAAAGATCCACGTTAAAATTGTTTTATAGTAATATAATAATATAAATGACGACTTCCCCAAAACTATGAAGAAAGAATATCAATTATGTATGACGCAACAATACTCTTTGAGCAAAATGATTATAATCTCAATAACATTACAGGAATCATTTCAGAAATCTGATGCATGTCATACTCTTTACTTAACAGATGTAACCTTAAGATTATAGAGAAAAGTATTCCAGCAATTGAATTCTTTTCTTTGCTTACGAAACATCCTCTCTCAAAAGAAAAATTGGGACACGCGGAAATACGTAGGAACAAACCATGGTTCGAACTAGCAGAGAAGAGAAAACAGGCAAAATTACGTTGGCTACAAAATCCGAATGAAATAACTACACAAAATTTCGTAGACATCAGGCGAGGAACTTCCAAAACTTTTAGAACAAAGAAAAGCGATATTTTGAAAGCTAAAATTTAGGAACTTGAAGATAATAGTAAAAATAAAAACATTCGGGACATGTATAAAAGGATCAACGAATTTAAGAAAGGCTATCAACCTCGTTCTTATATATGAAAGAAAGCTGATGGAACAGTTCTCACTGATACAGATAGCATTTTAAATAGATGGAAAGATTTCTTTGACGATTTGCTTAACACGCAGCCAAAAACTAATGTGCCTGGAGAAAGGAAGATACACACCGCGGAACCATATATTCCATATCCAACCGAATAGAAGTAAAAATCGCTATAAAGAAATTAAAGAAACACAAATCTCGGATGTAAACGAAATTCCGGCTGAGTTAATTTTAGCTGGAGGCAAAAAATTGTGGAACAAGATACACAAACTCATTCTCCTTATCTACAACAAGGAAGAATTGCCACAAGAGTGGGAAGAATCAATCAATGTTCCAATCCACAAGAAAAGCGACAAAACTGACTGTAATAATTATCGAGGCATCTCTCTTCTGTTAACATCCTATAAAATCCTTTCAAACATTCTATTAGCAAGATTGACCCCATACGCAGATGAAATTTTTGGAGATTATCAGTCTGGATTTAGACGAAATCGATCAACTATCGACCAAATATTTACCATTCGCCAAATACTCGAAAACAAGCGGGAATACAGTAGTCCGGTACATCAACTATTTATTGATTTTAGAAAGGCTTATAACTCGGTTAGGAGAGAAACATTGTACAACGTTCTTACAGAATTTGGAATACCGAAAAAGCTAATTAGATCAATTAAGGCATGTTTAAATGAATCCCAAAGTAAAGTCCGGGTAGGAAAATTTTTGGCCACGAGCTTTCACGTTAAGAATGGCCTGAAACAAGATGATGCGTTGTCGCCATTATTATTCAACTTTGTCCTGGAATACGCTATAAGGAAAATCAAAGATAGCAACCAGGGCCTAGAGCTGAACGTGTTCACCAGGTTATGCGTACGCTGATTATGTAAATTTAGTAGGGGATGATAGGAGAAAAATAGAAAGAAATGCAGAGATCTTATTAGACGCGCTTGCATGGACATGGGTTTAGAAGTAAATGCAGAGAAAACTAAATACATTGAAGTGCGTCGGGACTGTAATACGGCAAATTATGTATGTGTTAAAATATTAAATAATACTTTTGATAAAGTGGATACTTTCAAATATCTAGGATCAATATTAACAGACGAAAATCATATTCACGAAGAAATTAAATGTCGACTAAAAACAGGGAATTCGTGTTATTATTCAGTTCAAAACCTTTTGTCGTCGCTAATTCTGTCGAGGGATTTGAAGCTTAAAATGTATAAAACGATAATCAAGGCTGTTGTTCTGTATGGTTTCGAAACATGGTCGCTTACTGAGTGTAGATCATAGACTGAAAGTATTTGAGAACAAGATCCCGAGAGAAATATTCGGACCAAGAGGAACGGGAATGGGGAATGGTAGACACTTCATAACGACGAACTACGTAAATTATACGGCTTAGCAAACATTGTTAAGGTTATCAAGTCTAGGAGGCTTAGGTGGGCAGGGCATGTACCCAGGATGGAAAAAGTAGGAACGCTTTCAAAGTGTTAGCGGTAAGACCAATCGGAAAACGACTATTAAGAAGACCTAGGCGCAGATGGGAAGACAATATTAAGATGGATCTCGCAGAGATAGGAATACAAAGTAGAAACTGGATCCAGTTGGCTAAGAGTAGAAGTCAATGGAGAGCTTTTGTGAACGCGGCATTGAACCTCCGGGTTCCATAGGCTATAGAGTTAGTTAGCTTACGAAGCATGAGTAGATGCCTAGGCTGATACTATAAATAGATTAAATGCGCATTTACTGAAAAGATGGGTTCTACTGACATTGGATAGTCTATATACTATTCGTGAGCTAGGGCCTAGGGGAGAGGAGGAGATAAGATTTCATATCAGGTTACGTCACGCAGAGTCGCACGCCTTCATTTTCATTAAAAATGGAAAAGCCAAGACAAACCAATTTCATCTAACTTTCCTTTCTGGCAGTCGGACACAACTCATCACAGTTATCTGCAAAAAGCACTTTTCAAATCGGATTATTGGGAGAGCCTCCAATTCCAATGTTGGGGGGGACATGTCTCCCCATTTCCCCGGAATTTGTGCCCGTACCTATAGCTGAGACAACTTTCCAGCATGAGGAGAGGGGCATATCCTCCTCTGGCATTTATTGCAATTTGTGCCCAAATAGCGGAAGTGGAATTAATACATATTGATGAGACTACTAAACTCACTACAGCACGAAGTTCAGTTTGAAATACTACAGAATACGATTCTTTAAAAAAAAAATGGAAAAGCCAAGATAAATCAATATCATCTTACATTGCTTTGGGGCAGTCGGACACAAATCATGACACTTATCCGAAAAAGCACTTTTTAAATCAGATTATTGGGGGGGACAGTCCCCCCAGGTTCAAGATTGAGGGGGACATGTCCCCCTCGTCCCCCCGGGATTTGCGCCAGTGATTTTAACATTCGAACTTTTCAGCTATTATATTTAAAATGGATTTAATAGATGTATAATATCCAGGCGTTATCTTTACAATATAACAATGAAGTTTATTATCAATAACAATATTTATTACACTTTCTTCATTTTCATCATTATAAGAACTCCACGAAATATTAATTTCTGTCAACGCAACATCCTACTCCCCTTTCCTTAAATCAATAGATTGTGCAAGTTTAACTTTAAATAATACCATTGTGTTATCAAATAATTTCGTGTCAAATAATTAAAAAAAGGAGTGATGTAAATATAACATTTACACGTCAGATTTATTTTATTGACTGAACAGATTTTGTTTCAATCTACAAATTCATATCTGACGGATATCCTAAACATTTAACAAAACATTCATCCTTTTTTATGTTTAATTAAATAATCCTCTTTCTCCTCTTTCAATTAAATGATTTTTCTTCGAAATTATAACTACTTTTTGTAATTTTTGAGCAGAAAATATTCTTTTAATTCCATCAGCATTGTAATCTTTTAGTTTTTAAATTACTGGATTTGATTTAATACATTTATCAATAACTAACCTACAACTACCTGGGATCTTCGCCCCCAGACTCTTGTATTTGCTTGGCCTACGGCCTAGCACTTCTCATATCCCTAACGTATTTCTACGATAAAAGCCCAAAGACGTATTTCAAAAGCTGGTAAATTTTAAGCATCTTAAGAACCACTGTGATCCCCTCTTATCTTTATTCAGTTTTAAAAACTAATACTTACATTTAGACTAACAAACATTATACACAAACAATATTAAAGTACAATGCTGCTTCGTAACAGAAATTTGTATAGTGATAGGTTTATGTATAGTTCCATTCAGTTCCCCTTCTCCCTCCTTCTACCTTCTTTCTGATTGTTACTTCTATTACAACACATATCATACAACCTTTTAATACTCATAGTTGTGTAACTCTAATAGGGATGGGCATGAGCAAGTTCGAGCGAGTTTACATTGAAACTCGACTCGGCTCGAAAAATTTCCTCCAGCTCGACTCGAATTTGACTCGAGTTTCGAGTCGAGTCGAGCCAAAACGAGCCAAATCGAGCTAAATTTGTGTGTAGTTTCAAGTATTTTCTTCAAGTATCCTACATAGACAATATAATTATTATCGATGATACTTAGTCAATACTGCAACTTCTTCTTCTTCTTCTTCTTCTTCTTCTTCTTCTTCTTCTTGTTCTTCTTCTTCTTCTTCTTCTTCTTCTTATTATTATTATTGTTATAACAATACCTTGTATAAACATGAAAGATAGGTGGTTTGTATCTGAATACTAAGAACTAGTTGGCTGCTGACCTCGGTAGTCGTGAAGTCTAGGAGTCTAGGAGTCGTTCACGAGGTACTGGGTTTGAGTACCGGAGGAGCAAGTATCCAGCTCGAGCCAAAAACTGTAAAAAGTTAGGGGGCGCCGGCCAAACATGTCCAAAACTGCTCGGCCCGGGTCTAGGATTGTCAACGGCAAGATCGGCTTGCCTCACAACTCATCCAACCGAGCCGACTCGAGCCAAAACAACCGAGCCGATGGCTCACCTGAGCCGAGTCGGTGCCTCATCTCAACCGAGCCGGCTCGAGCTGTTCGCTCAGTTGAACCGGGCTTCTGCTTAGGCTGAAAACTTCGACCGTGCAGGTCTCAGCCTCGGTGGTAGGAACTACAGTATATACTTATATTGGTGCTCACGACATTTGAGGTTTTTTCGTTACAAAGATCCATTGCCATCTTATTAATCGAGACGAGACGAGATGTGAGCAGTGTCCCATCTCATGAGCAACACTAAAAATATTCCACATTACTGCTTAAATTTCTCATAGCTTTCGCTTTCAAGTCTAATCAGGCAATCATTTCAAAACGAGTTAAAACGAGCTAAACGAGCGAGCCATTTATAAAACTCGACTCGACTCGACTCGAAACTCAAACTTAAAACAGCGACTCGGCTCGGAACTCGACTCGAGAATATTAGCTTTGACTCGGCTCGAAACTCGACTCGAATTTGCTTCGAGTTTCGAGTCGAGTCGAGTTTTAGCTCGACTCGTGCTCATCCCTAAGTCCTAAATAAAATACAAAGTTTTAATAATCCAATAATAATACATTTCCCCAAACATACAAGTCAATAGCTAAGAAACATCAAGCACACCACACAATACGAAAGAGAAAACATAAATAATAACAATAATGAAAATCACTATCTAAAATTGAAATAAAGTTTTTCAAACATCTCAGGTGTTATATACAGCAACAACTCCATTATAACCATAAGTAACATAATAAAATTATCCAGCCAACATCTCCAGTATAAAAAGGCAATAAATAAATGTAATGAACAAGAAACCAATTATTAAAATACCTAAATTCATTAAAAGTCTTTAATTCTGTTATATATAAACAAAATCGTCTCAATACTATATTGAGGACTTTTAAATCATCATTATTCATAAACTAATAAAACTAGTTGGTATAATCTAAATGTGCATTAAGAATTTCAATACTTCAGAACTAGTTCAGCAATACGCTTGACAATAAAATTAGCCACATTAAATTCTTTCAAACATTATTTAGCACTTTTGCTAATTGCTCTCCTGGAATCAATAACAATCGGTGTTACCGTGAATTTCTTGCTATCATTAAATTTTTCCTTTAAAATTTCATATTTAGTAATTTTCTCTAATAAAGAAATTTTGAGATATGATCATCTTATTACAACAATTGCAACCTACACACATTCTTTCCCACCTTTTTCTTTCTTTCTAAGGGAAACTCCAGAAAACGTTAAAACATCTTCAATTAACATATATCTACTCTTAACACGTTAGCTGCCGTGTGGGTCCAATCGGAGTGGTCTAAGAAAATGCCCTCGTAGGTCTGATCTGACCCACAATTTCTAATTCGTCGGAGTTGTCGTTAGAGTATTAAGGTCTGTGAAGTTGGCCTACTTAAATTAGCTTACCCACTTTTATCTACATGAGCCGTTAGTTCTTCGTTAGTTCCCGTTAGTTCCCGTTAGTTCTTAGTAAAGTTACATTACTTCCGCGAATTTAAAGAAATTATACACAAAAACCAATGGGTAGGCCAACTTCACATGTAAAGTTGGAGTACCCAACAATCTTTCCCACATTTTTCGACATGAATCGTTAGTTCCGCGTTAATTCCCGTTAGTTCTTACAAAAGTTCCGTTAGTTACACAATTTTATACAAATTAGAGAATGAATAAAAATGTGTGTGTAGGCTAACTTCAGATGTGAAGTTGGCGTACCCAACAAGCTTTCTCAGATTGTTCAACATTAATCGTTATTTCCTCGTTAGTTCACGTTAGTTTTTACTAAAGTTCAATTAGTTCAGCGATTTCATACAAATTAGAGCATAAATATAATTTAGGGATAGGCTAACTTCATATGCGAAGTTTGAGTCAACAAGTTTCCCAGATTTCTCGACATGAATCGTTAGTTCCTTTTATGTTCACGTTAGTTCTTACAAAAAGTTCCGCGAATGTAACTTTTGTAAGAACTAACGGCAACTTAAAAAGAACTAACGATTCATGTAAACTGATTCGGTATGCCAAGTTCACATGTAAAGTTAGCGTACTCATTAACCCTTTGAGTTCCAGTGACATCCAGATGCATGTCATAAAATGCTATAGCACGCACATAGGAAAATGACATCTGGAATGCAAAGGGTTAATTTTTATTTACATAGAATTTTATAACATCGCGGAACTAACGTAACTTTAATAAGATCTAACGAAGAACTAGCGACTCAAATCGAGAAACCTGCGTAAGTTTCTTTGGTACGCCAACATGTGAAGTTAGCGTACCCACCAATGTTTATTTATACTCTATTATGTATGCAATCGCTGAACTAACGGAACTTTGGTAAGAACTAAAGGGAATTATAGAAGAACTAACGAATCGCGTAGTAAAATGTGTTTAAGCTGGTTGGGCACGTCAGCTTAACATATCAAGTCAGCCTACCCACCAACTTTACTTATACTCTAATTTGTATAAAGCAGCGAAATTGACGAAAGTTTTTGAAAGAACTAACGTGAACTAACGAGGAACTAACGATTCATGTTGAGAAATCTGGAAAACCTTGTTCACCCAAACTTCACATGTGAAGTTAGCCTATCCATAAATTATATTTATGCTCTAATATGTATAAAATCGCAGAACTAAGGGAACTTTTGTAAGAACTAACGGGAACTAATGATGAACTAACGATTCATGTCGAGAAATGTGGGAAAGCTTCCAGTGTACGCCAACTTCACATGTGAAGTTAGAATGCCTACACATTTTTATTTATGCTCTAATTCATACAAAATCGCGGAACTAAGGGAACTTTTGTAAGAACTAGCGGGAACTAACGGTGAACTAACGATTCATGTCAAGAAATGTGGGAAAGCTTGCAGTGTACGCCAACTTCACATGTGAAGTTAGAATTCCTACACATTTTTGTTAATGCTCTAATTTGTATAAAATCGCTGCACTAACGGGACTTTTGTAAGAACTAACGGTAACTAACGAGGAGCTAACGAGTCGTGTCGAAAAATGTGAGAAAGCTTGTTAGGTACGCCAACTTCACATGGGAAGTTAACCTACATACACATTTTTGTTAATGCTCTAATTTGTATAAAATCGCGGAACTAACGGAACTTTTGTAAGAACTAACGGGAACTAACGATTTATGCGAAAAATGTGGGAAAACCTGTTGGATACGGCAACTTCACATGTGAAGTTGGCCTACCCATTGTTTTTTGTGTATATTTTCTTTAAAATCACGGAACCAACGTCACTTTAGTAAGAACTAACGGGAACTAACAAGGAACTAACGGTTCATGTAGATAAAAGTGGGTAAGCTAACTTAGGTAGCCAACTTCACAGACCTAGAGTATTAATATTGTAAAGCTCTGCCTTTAGTGTTAATAAACTGTAGTGTTTCCATCTCACAAAACATAGGAAAGATTTACATTGTTGGTTTTGTTGTTAGATTTTAGATTAACGCCGCTAGGGGTGCTGAATATCAAATAACAATTATTTGCTATTTTTGTAAGGCCGATCGGATTCATACGTGTTGCTTTTCGGAATGACATGTTAAAAGTTCAACAATCGGTTAATTATTTATTCTAATTTATATTGTGAAGTCCAGGTCATTGGCTGAATTTTCAGAATGGTGTAGATCACTTTACTGCTATTACTAATATGACCAAATTCTGCGCATATTTCTTCGTTTCTCATTGCAAAAGAAACTCCTTATTAGCACTAAAAGCAAGAGAAATTCATCCACACTTCTCACACAAAGCTAGCTTGCACATGTAATAATGACCAATGACTATCAAACAGAGTTGTCCGTTCGACTGTAATTTATTTCCTTGTCAATAAACAAGAACACACACACGCGTAGGTCCGATCAGACTCACAACTTTCATGTGCGCGGATTCAATACTTTGCCTTACAAGTAAGGGACCATATGGTTGTCGCGCAAATCAGATACGGACATACGCCATCTGATTGAGCATGAAAAGATATGGAGAACACAGAAATTTAAGGTGCTAAGGGCCATAGGGAGCGGAGTGAGGAAAGAGGAAACATTGAATGTCGGCAAAATTGAAGAAAGTCAGGAATGACGGGAAAAGTTAATTTCTTGCAAACAGGGAAAGAAAGTCAACCAAAAGAGTGAAACTAAACATATCAAGGACATCAAGACGAAGAAAGAACATAATCAGAGTTGCCATCCGGACTGCAGTGTTGCCATCGCTGCATAACATTGATATGGAAGATATAGCACAGTATAGCAATTCATGCACAAGGAAAAATATTAGTAACACAAAAGAAAATGGCGTATGTCTGCATCTGATTTGCGCGACAACCATATGGTCCCTTACTTGTTAGATTATGTTTCAGCATTAACATTATGTTTAAAATATGAACAATACGAGAATAATGTAAGTACGTTTGGCACTATACCGGTGAACAACAAAATTCACCCTTGTCAGCTAACGTGTTAAGGGATTTGAAGATATTGAAATGTCCTTTTAACAGTTACAACCCCCCACCCTTTTTCTTCACTTGTAAGTTAAAAGTCAAAAAACGCTGAAATACTTTAATTACCTTAAATGAAAAATCTAAGTACAAATTTTCATGCCTCTAACCTTAAGGGATTCTGAGATATGGCCACTTTGTTTAAACAGATAAAACCGTTTTCTCTACCCGCCTTTTTCTTCCCTTTTAGAGGAAATACTAAAACAAGATACACTGAAGTACGTATTTGTTTTAAACGAAAAATCTAAATATAGAACTTCATGTCTCTCACATTAACAAATTTCGAGATATGGCCATCGAATTATAACAATTGTAACCCGAAACTTTTCTCTTCCTTCTAAATAGATCAAATACCAAGAACAATTTAAAATGTGTCTAATTATTTTAAATGAGAAGTTCAAACACTGAATTTCATGTCTCTAACCTGAAGAGGTTCCAAGATAAGGACATCTTGTCATAATAACCGTACTTCGCACCTTTTTTCCCTCTCAATCCTTTTCTTACCAAATATATATAAACGCTAAAAGCTGTTTTTAATTATTTTAAATGAGAAGTCCCTATAGCAAATTTTATTACTCACATTCAGGTTTCGAGACATTGACATATTAGAAAAATAATTGCCAGCCCTCTTTTCCTTCCTCAGTGGGACCTTTCATCACAAATACTTTGCATTGTCCAAATTTCAAGTTTCTTGTTTAAGCGATTTGACATTGATCACTCAGTCAGTTAATTTATCACTTCTTTTATACATATAGATAAGCTTCAATTAGCTGCTTCGCTGGGTTAAATTTAAAAAAAATAGTAATATGTTCCGTTAGTCAGTCACTTTTTACTATTACTAAAGCGCTCTTTGATATCTGTCAGTTTCATGATTTTTATATATGTCCCTCCTCTCCCCATGTTGCAGGGCACGGCATCAGAAGTGTTATTGTTCACCTCAGCGAACCCGAAAAGTATGAATTCCACACTGGTATCTGTCATTTCCATAATTATATATATATATATATATATATATATATATATATATATATATATATATATATATATATATATATATATATATATATATATATATATACACGAGGGGGAGTCAAATGAAAACCATAATTATTTTTTAAATATTATTTATTGGTCACACAGGGTACAGAAGTAAATCATTTTTCAACATAGTTCCCTCCTCGTTCAATGCAAGTCCGCCAGCGCTTCGGAAGAGCCTAAATACCTGCAGAAAATAAGTCTTTTGGGCGACGGCGCAACCACTCGTGCACCGCGTTGCGTATCTCTTCATCGGAGTGGAACTTCCTGCTGCCCATTGCTTCTTTGAGCGGACCAAACAGCGGACCACTCCTTGCTCGCTCGCTTTGTTTCAGGCTGATGGTAATGCACCCATGTTTCGTCACCAGTGACGATTCGTGACAGGAAGGAATTACCGTCACGTTCAGCACGCCACAAAATGTCTTCGCACACATCAACACGTCGCTGTTTCAGTTCAGGCGTCAGTTGTCGGGGCACCCATCTTGCAGACACCTTATGAAACTGGAGAACATCATTCACAATATGATGTGCCGATCCATGACTTATGTGTACACATGCTGCAATTTCGTCTATTGTCACACGGCGGTTTTCCAAAACGATGGCTTCAACGGCTGCAATGGTCTCTGGAGTCACTACGCGCCGAGCCTGGCCGGGGCGTGGAGCATCGGCCACAGACGTAACACCATTTGCAAATTTCCGGCACCATTCATAGATTTGTGGTTGTGACAAACACGCATCTCCATACTGTACCTTCATTCGCCTAAAAATGTCAATCGGTTTCACACTTTCACTTCGCAAAAACCGAATCACAGAATGCTGCTCCTCGCTGGTGCATGTGGCTAGTGGGACTGCCATTTTGGAACTGTTGTTGCGCCGGTGTTTTTGCATCTGCCGGCTGCTGCCACCTAGGAGACATCCGGCATACTATCGTAAACAGGCATGCCAACTTACAGCTCACTGGCGCCATATGCGGATTTTTATTTCTACTTTTATGGTTTTCAGTTGACTTACCCTCGTATATATATATATATACCTCCTCCCCCTCCTTGAAGTTGTGGGGCTGAATTTGGATTTAAACGCCATCAGAAGTGTCACTGTTCATCTCAGCGACACCAAAACCTATAGATTCGACACTAATATCAGTCATTTTGAATCATTTTTAAATATCTCTCCTTCTCCCCTCTCTTAAGTTACACCTTCAAAGTGATATGACAGAACCTATCTCTGGTTCGAACTTCCTCCAAGTTGAAAATTTGATCGAGATCAATCCGGTGGTTCAAAAGTTATTAAGTTTTATTTATTCTTTAACTCCTTCTCCCCTTAAGTTCTATCGTCAAACTAAATACCATCACAGGACATAACTTATCTATGTTGAAAATTTGATCGAGATTATTCGGGTGGTTCAAGAGTGATGAAGTCACAAAGACAGTCACTTTCATTTTTATTTTTTTACACATATTTTTCCTCCCCCTCCCCTAAGTTCTGTCGTCAAAATGAACATATATATATATATATATATATATATATATATATATATATATATATATATATATATATATATATATATATATAGATAGATAGATAGATAGATAGATATAGATATAGATATATATCAACTTTCTAGGCCCAAACGTCATCTATGTTGAAAATTTGATCGAGATTTGTCGAGTGGTTCGAGAGATTAGAAGTCACAAACATAATCACTTTCAATTTTATATATATACCTAGGTAGATTAAAAAGCGTAATACCGACTTCTAGGTCTCTAAGTGTACGGCTACTCAATGCGTTCGCAACGCGCTTTTATGGCCCATGCGTACGGTTGGAATACGCTAACCATATATTTAAATGTGGATGGCTAATCATAATGCACTGCAAACGCGAAAGCAATAACAACGCGCAGAATATATCGGCTCAAGCGTATTTGGTGCGTTTCGTAACAATTGGCCGCCTGCTGTTTCGGAATCAGTAAGAAATGTCCAAAAGAGGGAAAGAAGGAAAGATGCGTTGCCAGGCAATGGAATTTTAGCAAGAAACAGCTGCTTGGAAGATGCTTTGTGCAGAGTATTGGAACTCTGCTATATTATAAAGTATGTGCGTTTATAACAAAAGAAAATCACCAAAAAATACAAGGAAATTCCGAAAAATTAGCTAATCACAGAAAAATCTATGTAACACAATAAGGTTACATAGAAAAAAAGACCTGGAAACTCTTATTGTTTCACAGTATGATTTATAACTCTGGTGAAATAAATTACCGAGTAGTCACCTAGGTCGCTTTTGCTGCGGGGGGTAACGAACGCATCCTCTTTTAGCCATAGCCTAACCTTAAGGAATTTCAAGATACGGTAATTTTATTAAAACAATGATTGTAATCTTCACTTTCTTTCTTAAACACAAGAATAAACTAAGGTTATGTGATAAAAATATATATAATAGCACAAACACGTAACAGTTTCAATACACTAACTCTATCTCCATCAGATTTCCATTCTTTTGTCTTCTCGCCAGTTTCCTTTCTTTGTACATTCAGCGACAAAACTTCTTTCCATTTGGTAAAATTTATTTGGAGAATAACAGTGGTATTGCGGAAACGCACAGAAAATTACATTCTTCTTAATCCACTGAAAACTGAACTCAAATTGTTCTTTTATTCTGAAGTTATTTACGAAACTAACTTCATCAAAGGGAAAGAACTCTTGTCGCTGACTGTACGAAAAATATCAGAAAGGGTGAAAAACATCTTTAGTTATTTTAAATGAAAAGTCTAAATACCAAATTTCATGCCTCTAACCTTAATGGATTTCAAAATATCGCCATATTATTTTAATAATTGCAACTCCCACCCCTTTTCTTCCCTCCTTTTATCTCCTTGTAGGAGAAATTTCAAAAAATACTGAAATAGGTCTTTAATTATTTGAAATCAAAAATTTAAATACCAAAATACGAGGTGTGGTAATTAAATAACGAGACTGCCCACCTCCTGTCGCACAGGATCATGTGGGGGGGGGGAGGTAGCTAATGATGTGTTGTTGATCTTGAACCTTCATGAGCAGTCACTGTTTGTTTCATGATTCTGAAACTTTTTCCTTTCTTTGCTGGCTTGCAGGAAGAGGACAGTGTTCTGTAGTAGTGCCGGAATCATGGTGAACAGTAAAATTGAGCAGTGCATTAACATCAAATTTCTGGTGAAATTAAAAAAGAAAAAGAAAAAGAAAAAGAAAAAAGAAACACCGACGGAATGTTGTGCAATGTCAAAAGAGGTGTATTGTGATAATGCTACGTCATGTGCGCGACGATATTCAGAATGTAGGGAGGAGGTTGAAGATGATGAATGACACGGCCGCCCTTTGAGTTCAAGAATGGACGAAAATGTTCAAAAAATTAATGAACTTGTGCGGAAAGACAGACATGTGAGCATTCGGATGATCGCAGAACATTAACAAAAAGACAGTAAGACAAATTTTGCATGACAATTTAAAAATGACAAAAGTTTGTGCAAAAATTGTCCCACAAAACCTCTCTCAGGAACAAAAAGACATTCGAAAGACCATTTGCTGTGACGTCATGGAACGACTCAAAGCAGAACCAGACTTGCTAACACGTGTCATCACATGTGATGAGACATGGATTTTTCAGTATGACCCTGAGACTAAGCGTCAATCCATGCACTGGAAGACTCCCACATCGCCAAGAATGAAAAAAGCACGAATGAGCAAGTGTAAAGTGAAGGCAATGCTCATGTTTTTTTTTTCGATATCACATCATGACTGAATGGGTGCCTCAGAGTCAAACGGTGAATCAGACCTACTACAAAGAAGTCCTAATCAAGCTGAGTGAAAGAATAAGGAAGAGGAGACTGGATTTGTGGAAGAACGATGCATGGATCCTCCACCAAGACAATGCGCCTGCCCATAATGCCCTCTTTGTGAAGCAGTTTTTAGCAGCCAAGAGCATTCCTGTGCTCGACCATCCTCCGTATTTCCCAGACCTGGCTCACTGTGACTTTTATCTATACCCAAAAGTGAAAAGTGCATTGAAGGGAACACATTTTTAGTCTGTGGAAGAGGTGAAACGAAAAACGGCAGAGTTGTTGAACAGGATGACATCTGATAAACTACAGCATTGCTTTGAACAATAGGGGGCACGTAATCAGCGGTGTATAGATAGAGGAGAGGAGTATATTGAAGGGGATAACAACTGTAACTG
Source organism: Thermobia domestica (assembly GCF_964235325.1). Taxonomy (NCBI): domain Eukaryota; kingdom Metazoa; phylum Arthropoda; class Insecta; order Zygentoma; family Lepismatidae; genus Thermobia; species Thermobia domestica. The sequence goes on along the minus strand of NC_137470.1, from coordinate 71,737,552 downwards.
TCAATTGTAACTTTCTTTGCAATACATCACGTGTATGACACCAGTCTCGTTATTTAATTGCCACACCTCGTATGTCTCTAAACTTAAAGGATTTCGAGATATGATCATCCCGGTACAACAATTGTAACCCCAAGCTTTTTCTTCCCGCCTGATTTGCATCCCTTTCCGAGAAAATGTAAAAAAAAGGCCTATAAAAGGTAAGATTTATTTAGGTTAACAGTTTTAAGGTTAATAGATTTTTAGTTAATCTTCAAGAAATATTGGTGAAGTTGAAACCGCACATATTTGGGGTATGATGGAGTATTTTTAAATTTTGGCTTTTTTAAGGTAAATTATAAACTTTCAATCAAGCAGCTACAGCATCATCCATGTTTATCCTAGGATCATGGCTTGTACCTCATTCTCTTCAGAATAAACCATCCTTTCAAACGGTACTATTCGCGTTTCTCTATCATGTCCCTGAGGCGGGAAAGTTTGAGAGAAATCAGGAAATTTTGAGCCCCTTTGGAACCCTTACGTTAATGCACAGATCTCAAAATAAACTGAAAAATACTAAGGGGTGTGCTAAATATATACAAAATTTCAAGCTTCTATCTTGGATAGTACGGGTGGGAAAAATATTTATCAATGAGCTAAGAACATCCCCACAATGCCCCAGATGACCCCAAAAGATCCGGATGTAATATGAAAATTTCCTGAGACATGTATCACTTGCACCTACTTCCATTTGAAAAACCGAAAGTTGAGTCCAATATGGCGGATCCAAGATGGAGGCCGTGGAGAGTAACATATGTTAGAGAAGCAGTACTTAATTCAATTTGTTTCCCATAAGCCCAGATTTATTGTTATTCCCATTGTCCATCACTAATAAAGCAGTGATTCTTAAAGTGGGGTTCGCGGACCCCTGGGTGTACGCGACGCCTAAAAATTGAAATGTGTTGTAATAAAATGGAACTCACAACTGTTATGCAAGACGTATTTTTAAGAAACTGCAGCTGTGGGCTGTACGAGTACGAAACAATAACGGTTCATCATTTCCAGTGCTCTAGGCTTTCATTAATTCTTCAGCTGAAAAACTCTCTGCTGAAATGCACAAATCACTTGTAGGACACTTAAAAGCATTAGCTGCAAGTTTCTGATAATATTTCTCTGTCCCACAACCTGGTAATGATTTGATTGAAAATCTTTTCACTTATCTAGAAATCCATGACATACGAGATATGAATCTTACAAAGAACAAGAATAGCTATTGGAACTATCTTACGATATTTCATGGAAAAACGTTTTCAAAGAAAATGAATTTTGTAGCTTTCGGTGCGTATGCGTTGTGAGTATGAAGAGTTGTCTAAGAAGGCATTGCAACATTTGATGCCTTTCCCTACCACTTACTTATGTGAACAGACCTTTTCTGCTCTTTGTAGTATTAAAACTGTAAAGCGAAATCGTCTTAATGTGGAATCGAACCTAAGATTGATGGTGATCATAGGCACCGACACAAGGAAAACATTGGGGGGGGGGGGATCAACCACTGTAAACAGGAACAAGGAATTTGTTAGATGTAGGGTTAGTTAGTTGAAAACCAATTGATTTTAATCAGTGATGGATTTAGGCACCTTGCAGCCTGAGCCCCCCCCCCAATTCTAGTTAACCGCTTTCATTCGTTTTCTCCCCAGCGGCGCAAATCGAGGGACGGGCAAGGCATTTTTTATAAGCGATGTTCAAAGTATTTATGAAGTTGAAAAACAATGCTGTGGAGAATCAGGGGAGCAGAGTTGTCTTCAACATTGGGAGGTGGGTAGATTTGAGGCTTATTTTGGGGGATGGAGGAGATGAGATTCATATTACGGTAGATAAATCTGATTTCTAAGGTAAACCTGTTGTATATTACATATCAGGCGATGAAGTAGTGGTCAGCATTACAAATCAGTGCCGTGAACACATTCTGAAATCTGAATACATGCATATTTATAATTAGTATGTTTCTACTTAGGCAAAAAACACATTTCAAATCGGATTATTGGAGGGACAGTTCCCCAGTTCCAAGATTCCCAGGGAGGTATCTGGAATCATTTAACTTCTTTTACAAACACCAATATGGATTCAGGAAAAAGTGCAGTACATTGAATGCAACTGTTGATTTAGTAATTGAAGTAGAAGAGGCTTTAGACAACAATAAACTAGCAGCAGGGTTATTTATTGACTTAAAAAAGGCCTTCGATACGGTTGACCATGCAATCTTGCTTTAAAAAATTGAAAAAAAAAAAACTGAAATAAGAGGAGTGACTCTGAAATGGTTTAAAAGTTATCTGAACAATAGTTCACAATATGTGTATGTTAATGGTCAAGAGAGCATTGCATTACCAGTTCTTCATGGTGTGCCACAAGGGTCAGTTTTAGGTCCACTATTATTTTTGATTTATATAAATGACATAAAAGAGTTAAACCTCAAAGGTAAAGTTGCTTTATTTGCAGATGACAAAACAATCCTTTATGTTGAAAACTCTGTCCAAGAACTATTGTGTAATATAAAATACGATTTAAACATTTTAAGTCGGTGGCTTTGTGAAAACAATTTGGTGCTTAATCCCTCCAAAACAGTGTTTCTAGTGTTTTATAAAACTTCATTTAAAACACGGATCCCTGGCAAACTACAGGTAGATGAATTGACTATACTCATAGCACGTACTGTAAAATACTTAGGTCTGGTACTGGATGAAAATATGAAATAGGATAAGCATATATTAATGTTAACACAGAAGATATCACCAGTTGTGGGAGTTCTCAGTCGTTTACGTAATATCGTACCAAGTTCAAGTGTTAGAGCAGTATACTATTCACTCATACAATCCCACCTATCTTATTTGTCGGTAATCTGAGATAATGGTAGGCAATCAGATATAAAGAGATTAGCAATTCTCCAAAAGAAAGCAATAAAGTCAATGTATGGATTACCTCCCAGATATTCCAGCAATAGTTTGCACATGACCTCAGGAATATTACCACTAAATTTAATTACAAAAGTTCAAAAAAGTATTTTTATCTACAAAATTATAAATTCCCAGACACATATTAATCTCAAGCTTCAAAAATTAACGTTATTCATGAATACAATACTAGACGTAGAAATGCGCTACATATAAGAAGAATGAACTCAACTAACTATGGTACAAAGAGTGTCAAATACAGTCTACTCAAAACGTATAACGACCTTCCAGATAAACTTAAAAATTGTTGCAGTGAGTATATGTATATTTAAGAAACAGGTGACACAGCATTACTGGGAGCAGTTTATAGCTCATTGTAAATAACTGTCATGCTATATGATATTTCCCTAAATTTGTTGTTAATGTAAATTACATATATAATCCATAACTATAAAAGTTTCTGTTTATGTATTTCATATATTGTTATTCAAGTTAACATCTTATGCAATATTTTGAATTTCTATTATTGTTCCGTGTATTAGTAGTTACCATGTATTTCCTTTTCTTATATATATATATATATATATATATATATATATATATATATATATATATATATATAATTGTACTTTATTTCCATTATTGTTTCTTTATTTTTTACTTTCTTTTATTTGTCTCTTTTTAGTTTATGACAAACATATATTGTCATGTTATATTATTATTGAAGTATGTACGTAGTGGATTGAACTGCCATTTAATGTGAGCATTAGCTTGTTGGGGCCAAAGGAAAGTGAAAATAAAATAAATAATATAATAAATAAATAAAATAAATAAATAAAAAATAAATAAAAACATGTCCCCCTCAGCACCACGGTATTTGCGCCAGTGTTTCTCCTTATTTACGTTCCTCGTTTCCGTGCGCCAACAATGAACTACTGGCAGCTCGTCATAATGCAGTTGCAGCCCTTCTTGCTGGTCTAGTGGATATCGCGTGTGCCTTTGGTGCAGAGTCCCTAGTTCGATTCCCGGTGAGACAGCATTGAACGACAGTGGGTCGGATTTCACCTTAAGCTGGATCGCTAGTCACCATTAGGGTAAAACGTTTCACCCTAGTCACCATTAGGGTGACTGCAACAGCACACATACAAGTTTGGCAACTAAGCATTATGGCGTCCTGCGCAAGCATGAGATTTAGCCGCTAAAACTATTTCCTTAAACTTAGAATATTATTTGGATAAAATGTAAAACGTAACACAAAAACGGTCATATAATATCCATATTCCGTAAAGAGATAACTACTTGTAAAACAATTTATGCTTATAAGTAAAAATTTCATAAAACTGAGCACAGGAATAGCAAAATCTAACAGCAAGCGCCATCTTGAAACGAATCAAGTTTTCCTCTTATATGTTAGTTTTTTAGATAACAGAATACATAAGCACAGGAAATAGTATCTTATGTTGTAGCTAACGCATAACTCTATTTTATAGTGCAATACTTATAATATATGCCATTTCGTTACGCATTGGTTAAGGCAATGGACTAATGCTTATACTGACTTCCGGGTAGTGATCCACCTTAAATTGTAGGTCCACGTCTCATATAGCCGCGCTGCTGTAAAGATACGCTGAATGATAATCAACTCAATTCAACAATATAGTTGCAACAATTCAGAAATGACAATGACTAAAAATTCATTATAACCAATAAACTGTTTAGCCTTTTATCGCATAATAGGTTTAGTTAATTTCTCAACGGACATCAATGGAACATGACTATTTGCCCTTAAATGAGAAGTGTCCGTAAAAGGAAGTGTTTTCGCCCACAATACACATATTTTTGCAGGGGAGGACAAAAAAAATTTTTTACACTATGGGGCTGTCCGTTAAGAGATGTTTCACTGTGTAAATTTGCCAATATTTGAATGATACAGTATGGCTTTCTGCACCTATATTTACTTGTAAAATAGATGTAATATTAAGATATGACTACCAAAATTTAAATTTCTCATTAAATTCTAATATTATGTTAATCTATATCACTTGTGTTTAATTGACATCCAGGTGCAACTTTGTAGGCGGCAAACGGAGAATTACTTCTTTAACATAGCAAAGGTTTGTCTGTGGATTTCGATGCTCATTATAAATTCGTCTGCAATAAGACCAAGATCAATTCCTGCAGAAAGTTCTTGATGACATTTTAAAATTGCTAACGCGTTGAGAAATTTTGTTCCATAATGAATAAATAAAACTAAAACACTTCACTGAATAAATGAAGTTTAATGAATAAAGTTTAATGAATAAATGAATAAACAAAACTAAAACACTTCACTAGAACTCACATTCCTCTTCTTCCAGAAAACAAACGATAACAAGTCACCAGAATAACGTTTGTTTTTTCTGTCAACACCAGCGATAAACTAAAACACCGACCCGACACGAAATCTTTGAAACAAGAAACAAGGGATGTATACGTTACTGTTTGCGTTTTCTCCACAAAATGATCAAAACCCAATATGTGAAAAATATAGAAAGAAACAAAATCAGAAGAAAGGGACGGAAGCAGCTATGATTTTGCTCAATCAAGGGTCATAAACTCGTAGTGGCGTAGCACACGTTTGCGCCTCCCCCAATCCGCAAAGTATAGAGAAGAGGCCCTAGTTGCAAAGCCGATAGAAGTAAGGTAGAAGTTCTACTTCTTTAAATCTTTATTGATCGCAAGACTTCGGGGCCCTCTATACCTCGCCCCCTCCCGCAATGCGCGGGTTGCGGGGGCAGCTGCTACGCCACTGTAATCTCCTATTTCTGCAAACAGGGGTCATAAACCTCTACATAAAGTACCATGTGTATTAAGGGCTAGCAGGGGAAAGTTCAGTGGGCTTCCAGAATTCCTAAAAAAAAAAGGCCCACTATACTTGTCCTTACATCATATACAGTACTAATAAAACAACGGTAATTCTTTTTATCTCTCTGTTTGCTTTGATACTCCAGGACGACAATGCTCATCAGTCCAGTCACCAGTAAAGAATTGAACAGTGGTGCCCCCCTCATATCCATGACGCACCTCCCCTCAATTATCTATCCGTAGGTGTCCTTCCATGGAAAAAAATCTTTTCGATTAATTTTTACACCCCCTCAAACATATTTATATAGATTTCTAACTCCCCAAATATTTCAATGACGTAGTTTGCGTCATAGCCCCCCTTTGTGGGCACCCTTGCAATAAAAATTCTGAACTAAATACTATGTTCTGAAAATGAAGGTGCACCTGAGTAGTCAGTTTTCAAAAAACACTAAGTCTGGAAAAAGTATTTTGAAGAAATAAAGATACGAAAACAGAACTGAAACATTGGGGGGCTCAACCCCCTCATCGGTAACATTGGGGGGGATGAAGAGGACTGAGCTCCCAGGTTCCGGCGCCTATGATGGTGACAAAACTTATTTCAGATTTCAATGCAATTATGGAAAACTCAAAGCATTTTATTCCTCATATTAGTGGCCCCACATTTAAGAAAATTGTTTATCCTGTGTTAAAAAAAAAAAAAAAAACTGATTTTCAGTCTTGAAAGTTACTGTATTTTCATTGAAATTTCGTTCATTAGAAAACAACCATGTATCTTTAGAACAAATTGCTTATTGCATTAGTTTTTTGATCTTTTTCTTGTAGTAATTTTAATTTGTATATTTTTTTTAATAACATGTGAAATTGCAGATAACATTGCAAGGGGGTCCGCAGATCATTTTCCGAATGAACAGGGGGTCCGCGTTATCGGAAAATTTGAGAACCACTAGTATAAAGAATATATGCAGATGCAGGTGGTTTGTTGGATATTACTATTGTTTTGTTATCTGGGAGTCTACATCTGCAAGTGTTGCAGAGTAGCTGATTATCACCTCATTACCTGTTCTGGAAATATGTTAAATGAGTGGCGTGCGATGGACGTTCCGGAGAGAGCATTCGGCCAATGTTAGCTATAGCTGGATTAAAATGTCTGGGTAAAGTACGCCAGAACTTACTGTGGAGTTTCCGTAGAAATCCTCGAACAGTGGGTAGCTCTAAAACTGTATTCTGTAAGTTATAGTACATATTAAAAATGCCAAATGTTAATCGTAAGATTTTATTATTGAATGAGTGGTGGTTAAAATACGTATATGCCAGCTTTGTTTAAGAAAGGGATAGTGACTTATTATTATTATTATTATTATTATTATTATTATTATTATTATTATTATTATTATTATTATTATTATTATTATTATTATTATTAAGTATTCTGCCTTTCGGGAGATCCTAGGACTAATGAGTTTTTTTTTTTTTTCAATTTCAGTTTGGGCTTGGAATTTTTTCTTCCACGTTTTTCGATCTTTAGCTTCCTCTTTTAACTCCCAATATTTTCTTCTATTTTTCAAATCATCGATCACTTGTGTTCTTCTTCCTATTCCTCGCTTTACTTCCATTTTTTTCTATGACGGTATGAAGAAGATAATTTCTTCGCAAGATGTGTCCAATCCAATTGGCCTTCCTACGAAAGGATGCTGGCTAGAAGTGTCCTCTTCTCTTCTACGCGTTCTAAAACATCTTCGTTCGTTGCTCTCTCTGTCCACTTTATCTTCTCCATCTTCCTCCAACAACACATTTTGAAGCTCTCTAAATATTTCTTCTCTAACTTTCGTAATGTCCAAGTGCTTGAACAATACAGTCCAATGCTCCAGACATTGCACTTTACCAATTTCTTCTTAAGTCAAATATTAAGCCTGCTAGTTAAGAGTGATCTTTTCTTGTTGAATGTTTCTTTGGCTATGGCAATACTTGACTTGATCTCTTTGACACAGTAAGCATCTCTCGTCAAGATACTTCCCAGATATTTGAAATTAACGACCTCTTCAAGTTCTCTTTGTTCTACTCTGACCTGTAAGGGCGCGTTTCCACGGGATATTGTCACGACTTCCGGTTTTTCAATGTTGACTTCCATTCCATATAATTTCCCAGTGTCAGCTATTTTGTCAGTTATCTGTAGTCCTTCTTCGGTTTTAGCCAGAGGTGCCCGCAAGGGAGGAACATGACGCCAACGGGGTCATTAAAATTTGGGGGGGATTTTTTTACGAAAGAGGAAAAGGTTTATGAACGAGCTGGCAGAATAACTGAACCTTTAAGAAAAATTAAAGTTGATGTTTACTTTAAGATCCTTGACTCATTGACTGCTCAATTACTGGATCGTTTTTCAAACCAATCCTTGGCCTTAATGATCCAAATGTCTTTCTTTTCCTATAATGGACTTAACAAACTGAATGCACGTCTCCGGTCAAATATAATACAAGAATTGTGTGATTTGTTACCCAAACCAAAAAAGTCTAAGATTTTCAATCACGACAAGAACAATAGTAGTAAATTAGACTCAGAATATGCTAAAGAAGAAGCTTTAGATAGAGGAAAAATAATGATGAAGAGGAAGAGAGCATAGAAGCAACTGTGAAGCTCTGGATTAAACAAGGTTTTATTAAGCCATACAGGTGTTTACAGCATCTCTCGGGATTTCCAAACTTAAATGGGCTCTACCGAATTCTGCTTTCACTCTCCGCAACAAGTTGCTCAGCTGAAAGAACCATGAGTAGAATCAAAATTGTAAAAAATCGCTCAAAAGAAGCATGGGGGGACACTGGTTAAATAACTTACTAATTTTAATTAGCCAGACTGAAATGTTAAACGAATTATGATATGAGGAAATTATTGATCAGTTTTCCTTAACCAGTAAACAAAGAAAGATTGTAGTTAAAACGTCAGATTCATTAAGTTCAGTATTCTTGTTATTCACTTTTACTTGTAAGTTGATGTAATTTTTACACCTTTCAATTTTTGGAATTATGCATTTTTTTCTGTATCTTTAAGAAATTATGTTTTACTTTTTATCATGTAACCTTGCTTTTGCTTAATGGTTGTGAAAATAAACATGACAATATGCCTCAATAAAAGATAATTTTAACATAAACTTACGTGTAAAAATAAATCAGTAACGTACTGACTATAAATTAAGTGAAAATCGAGGTGTATAGGGAATTCTAGGTCAGTTAAAAAGTAGAATAAAAATATTTTTTAATTAAGTGTATCGGAAAAAGAGGAATTGCTCTGCTAAACGTTTTAAAGGTTTAAAGTCAGGAACGCACAATAAAAATTCTTGTTGAGCATAGTCCAGCATCACAGAAAAGTCGTCACCTAGCGAACAAAAGAAGGGATTGCATCATTCAAAGTTCATTAATATAACACATGTTTTGCATATCATACTACCTATTAATTTTAGTGTCTAGTTTTAGTACTGTTTTAAGTCTGTAATGTCTACTTTTAAAAATAATAGTAATTAACACTGAAAAATCGTATTTGTGCCTACTTTTACCAATCTGATCAAAGTGTGCAATCTCAAAATATTATCCAATCTTCTTGGAATTTGTTTTATATATATCAGGGATTTTCAAACTTTTTGCTGTTAGGGCTCACCTGAACCACCAAAATCTGAACGCGTTTCCCCTGTCAAAAATGAAATGTATCACAACATAAAGTACATTTATACCTAAAAGAAAGACTATCACTATCATAAACTATGTTTCATTTTATTAATCACTAATGGAAATATCTCATTAACTCAGGTGATTTACATTGTACACACTGACTACATCTTTTAATGTTATTACCCGTTATTAATAATTATTAATTGAGATAAGTCAGATATTTATGTGAAAATTGAAAAATACGAGCAGAGAGGGAATTTAAATAATAAAAACTGTCACATTTAAATATTCAGCGAAGTCAATGGGATGGTCCACTATGTATTATTAAGGAAGAAGGGTGCAGACTTTAGTATGCGTGTTGCATTACAAACATGTTCTTTTGTAGGATATTTTTTAAAAGTCCTCGTGCCTCCCCAGTTTAAAAGGGAGGCGCACCGCACAGTTTGAAAACCTCTGATATATATATATATATATATATATATATATATATATATATATATATATATATATATATATATATATTCTTTTGCATTACTGAGAATCCGGGCATAAGCAAAATCGGCAAAAATTTTACATTTTATTTTTTGTCTTACAAAATGTAACATTCTAAAGTGTACAAAAATTAATTATCAATTTTACATTGAAACAAACTACATATACATTTAAAGTTTCTGTAATTGCAACGTGAGTCTTGAAGCTTTTTCTTTTTACCAATGATTTCACGAGTTCTGATAGGAACTGCGCAGTAACGAACAACATTGACTTCATTTCTAAATAGTAATTTTTAGTACTAAAAAATAGAGATAAGCTGTATGATTATTCTTCAGTTGTTGCAAATTTTTGAAAAATATTTAAAAAAGAGGTGGATTCGTATATGATCCTTCGAGAGAGTGACCTGGGTTCTAGAGTGACCCGGCGGGAGATCGTGTGGTGCGGATCACATATTAAGCTGTTGGTCCATGTCTCATATAGCCTCGCTTCTGAAAGGGACGCTCAAACCAAATCAAATCAAAATAAAATATTCTTAATCTTCAGGGTTTGTGATTATATGGAGTGATACATGCTAAAGTAAGTTATATTTTTACGCAGTTATATTAGGACTTATCATTTAGAAATTACTATTGGGGCCGAGGTGGCTCAGTGGTATAGCGTCCATTTCTGCTGCATGGGGTCCCTGATTCAGTCCCAGCTCGCGCGAAGTGAACGTTGTATTGCACAAACACCGTGTGCATGGGTTTTCTTCAGGTTTTCCCGTCATATCCCACTTTCTTCATTTCACTATTTCATTCATTTCTCATCATCATCAATAGCGATGAGCGCAAGAGTCTTGTCTTGCAGTTTTTGCAACAGTTTTGCATGCAAGACCAAGATTAAGACCAAAACCAACAACAAAACCAAGACTCTTGCGCAAGAGTCTTGCACAAGCACCAGTACCATTTGATCTTTTTACAGAATGTAAAAAGAGAGGGCAAAAATCATTACATCTTTCACTTGAATTTCTAGACTTCAATAAAAATGCCATTTGAGTGAATATGTTCCCAGTAGTTTATGCAATCCGTGTGAGCCGATCTGCTCCTGTAGCATATAGCTACAGTATGTCGTTTTCTGAATCGATTGTTTGCGTTTTCTGTAGTAATTACTCGTTTTCAAGCCACACAGGTGTCATCTTGTGCCATGTGAGCTTTTTTGGTGGACAAATACCATGTGTGAGAGTTTTCTGAGTTTTTCCTTTCCCTCCTATTTCTTCATTTCACAATTTGAGTAATTTCTTGTCACCATCGTCAATCCTAGCCTTGGTACACTCATGTCCAAAATGATTGTCGCATATCTATAACTGTCTTCTTGTAAGAATATAATCTGATAATGAATTTGCAGGGTACATTTAATACTGATACTATGTATAATAGAGAAATGCATATTTGTGGTAAATTTCATGGGAAAAGAATTATAAATACGAAAATCAGAATGAAATGAAATGGAAAATTAGAATAAAACAAAATGTTACTAAATGGACAAGAAATATTTATTTTCGTTTTATTGTTCTATTTACTCCTCTATTGACATGAAATTTTCTACATGCATGTCTTTGTCGATTATACACATACTAACATTATAAGAAATACCGGACGAATTCGTTATCAAATTATATTCCTCAACAACATATTTATAGATATGCGACAATAATTTTGGACATGAGTGTACATTATTGTGGGACGTTATACTAGATATTTCATTTCATTTCAAAGCATACTAGTGGTGTTCTTCTTCCAAAACTAAAGAGAAATGTATTATTGAACATCGGTAATTCCGTACACCATAGTTGCTGACTACATGAGTATGGCCTTGGCTCCGAAGCTTAAGCATCCGTTGGAAATTTTTAATGTGTGCTCATAAAATTAATAAATAACGTTTTCATGACATTGACAAGAACTTAGTGCATGTGACTCCAAGTTTGATTTCATGGGCAGATGCTTATACGTTGAATAATTGCTTATTAATATAGCTTTTGCCTCGTTAGGTATACGGCACATCGAGGATTGAGCGATATAATATTATTCAACAATAAATAATCCATATTCACAAGTGAGAGTGTTTTTGGACAGCTGTTTCATATAAGTTGGAGTTTGATACCGTTATTTTTTATTTCTGATATAGTTCAAAAGTATTTATATAAATTGAGCTTACACAAAAGACATAGACAGTTGAGTCGTTTTCAGTTTTCACTCAAAATATGATATACTAAAATATTAAGAGGTTAATTTTTATTTTCTCTCTCTCTCTTTTTTGACCAATATTCCCTAACAGCACAAGATGTGCTAGGCATGTGCATTTAGGTGTCCCAACTACTCTTTAAGTATCCGACACTTGGCACATATTATATTCATGTGCTAAGTATGTACTTCAGCTACCTACAGTTTCAAGTACTTGTTACATCTAATTGATACTGTGTACTACAAATATAGCATTTATATTAGGGATGGTACCGAGACCGAGACCGAGACGGGCTTTTATATACCGAGACGAGACCGAGACCGAGACAGGCGTCTATAAATCGAGACGAGACCGAGACGAGACTTAGGTCAGTCTCGAAAGTCTTGGTCTCGTCTCGAATATTGATAAAAATTAAAATTGCCTTCACTCAAAATTTCTTTCTTCGCAGTGTTAGATAATATGGGAACGGTCGACTGATGTACAGTCCTGTATTTAGGGAGTACCTATCAGGCTCAAGCCTCTCCCGAAATAAATTTGTGATCATTTTTTTTAGCACTGCATGTACAGTACAGCGCAAATGTTTCTTATCCGTTCCTCAAACCTCTCCCGAAACAAAATCTACTGCTAATGTAGTCTTCTCTCTCTCTCTTGCAGACTTGTATCTGACTACCCGTAGCAGCCCTTTATCTCAGCTAATAATGCACATAGAGCCGTCAAATAAACAATTGAACTACCAAATCGTATGTGTAGAATGCAATAAAAATAGTAGCGACACCAGTGGCGTATCGCGAATATCTCCAACGGTGTTCATCTGCGAAATTTGACATGGAAACAGGGATTGATTGTGCCTCCATTGAAACAAGCGCACAATGGAAGAAACGCCGAGAGGAAACATCCTTGCACCATCTGACTTTCACCTAGTATTGCTACCGTGTTGATGCCAACGAGGAAGAAATATGCCAGAGTTTGAAGAAATCACCAACTATCTCTGTAAAAACTGTTGCAGAAGTACCGCAGGATACTGATACATGGATATTTGGATAGGGCACATACTAGTTCTTAGGTGAAGTCTTGAACCGACTACGGTAGATCCCATAGTATTGAAGCTATGGACCATTAAAGCTAATTTTTTTCGTTTTCGGCAGCCTGTAACTCCGAAAGGAAGCATTTGTGCACCTAGGATGGTTTATACTTTTTGTCTTATCTTGGTGTCAGGAATCACCTCCCAAACGTTGTCAATGTTGTTTTGAAACACCCCGTATATATATAATATATATATATATATATACAGGCGCGGATCCAAGAGGGTTTATATAAGGGCTATGGCCCCCCTTGACGTTCAGGTATACACTGGATAAAATGGGCTTCAATCTCTGCTTTACGCTGGGTAAAGCGGCAAACTATGGTTAAGCTTCTCCCTTGATCATATCCTGGATCCGCTACTGTATATATATATATATATATATATATATATATATATATATATATATATATATATATATATATATATATATATATATATAGAGAGAGAGAGAGAGAGAGAGAGAGAGATCGAGAGAGAGAGAGAGAAAGAGAGAGATAATGTAAATAAAATAGAGTTTCTGTGTTTCTGTCCGTCTATCTGTGTGTGAGGTCTGGGGACTAGACGAGTGGACTGAGAGTTGTCAAATTTTGGTCACGGGTACCTTGATCCAGGCCCCAGACCAAGACGAAGTGTTCTTTTAATTCAAACCAGAGAGTCTTAGGGCGGGGGGTCACTTCCAAATTCACCAAATTCGGCTGTTGGCGGGTGTTACCGAGACATAAAAATATTAGAAACTGACAGATATTAGTGTCATATCCATATTATCATGGTAAGTGAGATCAATGGTGACACTTTCACTAGCGATGACTTCAAATTCAGCTACCATTATATATGGGCCCGGGGGTCACCGGGGGGGATACCGAGACATGTAAAAAAAATCCAAAATGACAGATATTAGTGTCGAATTCATAGTTTTCTCGGTCTCTGAGATCAATTGTGACACTTCCATTAGCGATGACATTCAAACTCAGATAACATTGTATGCAACGCGGAGGGGCCCTAACAGCACAATTACATAGCAGGCATATGCCTATCATGTTTCCTCAGGAACATGGGAATGTGTCCAGTATGTGCCTTATGTACCTCTGAGAGAGAAGTCACATAGATGGCAAATGATAGTCACAGTCCTTGTCCGTCCCTAGGCACATGCCTGACATGTACCGGGGGAACGTGCCTATGTTCTATGTATGTTCCCCATGCCATAAGCATCAATGAACCACAAAATTACTCCCGCAAAATATGCTAAATCGCCTATATGCGTAATGTGTTTACATTAAGAAAAGTCTAAAAAAAAACACACTTTAAACAGGTAAAAAAATGTTCCCCAGGGTGAGCGCGAACTACCAACCTTTGGATTACTAGCCGCGTGCTCTTCCGACTTAGCCACGGAAGTGATGAAGAGGATGTCGCTTGTAGAGGGATAAATTGTTGAGGTCTTTTGAATTTGGCTAATCAGAGTGTTCCTTTAAACCGCATATATGCGACGATAACCGTTTGGGATCAGATAAAATCTGCTCGACATGTAATTTTATAACAAAATGACGAGTGTCTATTTACTTTATTTCATGGTTCTTACATATTCACTTTCAAATGATCGGCGAAGTTGCCATCTAATAAAGTTGATGCGTTTCTTGCTTCTAGTACACAATCACTTAGAAAAAGAAGCAAAAAATGCATCAAATGTGGAAGATAAATTTAGAACACCTAAATGCGCATGCCTAGCATATCTTGTGCTGTTAGGGTATCTGAATTAGTATGTACATAAAGGACGTACCTAGAACATGACAGTTATATGTCCCAAGTGACGACATAGAAACAAATGACTGTTAGAGTGGGAAACTGAGCCAGGTATATACGTAGATGCTATATTTGTGGTACATAGTTGGAAATATCAATAAGGTGTAACAAGTACCTAAATCTGTAAGTAGCTGAAATACATACTTAGAACATGAATATCATGTGTGCCAAGTGTCAGGTACCTAAAAAGTAGCTAGGATACCTAAATGGCACATGCCTAGCAAATCTTCTGCTCTTAGGGGCACTTGCTGGGTGGTTACCGATATATGTAAAAATAGTAGAATGACTGATATTAGTGTCGAATTCATAGTTTTCGCGGTCGCTGAGATCGATGGTAATACTCCCACAAGCGTTGAGTTCCAAATACAGCCCCCATCGGCTGGGAACCAAAAGGTCTCAGGGGACGTTTACCGGGACATATAAAAGTAGTATTGACTGATATTAGTGTCAAATTTAGTTTTCGCGGTTGCTGAGGTTAATGGTGAAACTCGGATCGCAATAACTTCCAAATTCATCCCATTCGGTTTTGGGCCGGAGGTCATCGAAATAATACCGAGAAATGTAAAAATAATCCAAAATGATCGATATTAGTGTCAAATTCATAGTTTTGGCGGTCGCTAAGATGAATGGTGATACTCCCACAGGCGTTGACTTTCAAATACAGCCCCCATCGGCTGGGAACCAGGGGCGTTTACCAGGATATGTAACAGTAGTAAAAATGGTCGATACCTTTTCTTCCGTTGTTCTGTTTGTTTAGATAGATATTTTATCTGACCCGTGCAAAAAATGGGTATTTCAGCTAGTGTATATATATAGACCCTAGTGATACTCTAGTTCCATAGTACAATTCGTTTTCCAGACACGAATCGTTGACACATTGACATTTTGATCGGCCATATTGGATTCAATACGTCAACGTTGGCGAAATTTCAAACCAATAGATGTGTAGTGTTCATACATATATCAATCTGCAAAACATTAAGACAATCTGCTCATGGTAAGTGGATGAGAGATTGCTTGCAAAAGTCGATTGGCATGGCCTTCGGGCGGCCATATTGGATTTATCCTTTGCTGTCGGCCCGGCATATTTCACCAGTATTCCTTCATGGCCCTCCTCTATCTAAATATATGTGCAGTTTCCGGATCCCCGATTCTTGGGAGAGAACCTTTACTTGTTAGGCCTGGTATACACTTTAGATTGAAATCGTGCTTAATTAAAAGTTCTAATTACACGCTAATTACATTTCACTTGTTTTAATTTGACCACCGACCGCCTCAAACTCGATCCATACCATTTAGCTATACTGAAAAAAGCCAAGTCCAGATATAAGGAGAAAACGAGGATAAAATGCTTTCTGTTGGGAACACCATGACAAAACGGTGATGTCAATTGTAATACTGGGTGTAACGCACTTATTTCATGTTGCTACGTACGTCAGTAAGTGACAGCACAAATTACTCCTATGAAAACAGTAAGCACCTCTCTAGCTTACTATGTCTCCATAGGAAATGAGGGTGTTTCACCGAGTATTACGATTGACACCACTGTCTTGTCATGGTGTTCCCAACAGAAAGCATGTTATCCTCGTTTTATCCTGAAATCTGGACTTGGACTTTTTTCAGTGTATATGCAATTATTCAAAGACTTACAGTTAGTAATACGCATTGTGTTGATTTTTGAGTTGGTTTGTTTTAGTTTAACGTCCAACGGTTATGCTAGGGGGGCTAAAGGAGACGTGGAGCTACTGATTACAATGAAACCACTTCAGTCGTTCAACTGTATCCACACCGGGAATCGAACTTGGGACCACGCGAATTGTAGTCAAGCCTGCTGCTTACGTCTCCACGTGACATCATTGAAATTCTATGGTTAATCAGAGGAAAAGATAATCAAAATAAAATAAAATAAAATAAAATAAAAACAAATAAAACAAAATAAATAAATATTTTTTAAAACTTTTTTATACTTCACATAAACTACTGCGAAGAGTAGTACGAACAGTAAAACTAGATATTTCCAAAAGGAAACAAATTATGGTTTTGTCCCACTTGGATGAGTAACATAACTCTGTGGGCCCCCAAAGCTGATTTCGTCGCCACCGAGGCGCGACATTTTTCCTAGCGTACAAGGAGATAGATCTGTAGTATCCATGACAATTTATTTTAATTATAGCACTAAATTCTTCAATTTCTTAGGTATTATCCTTTCTTTAGTTTTCAGAGTAGAAATTTTGTAAGTCTGACTGGGATTTTCGACGCACTTATGGGTGAGGATCCCGGGACACTGTCCCAGTTGTTCCTGCCTAGTTACGGCTCTGGATATATGTTTATGTAATGCATGACGACCTTATGAACCTGTATAAGAAACAGAATGTACTTAAATTGAGACGCGAACTATGCGAAATATCGGACTTTGAATCTAACTTGTTTGGTGATCCAACCCAAGACCACACATAGCAAAGGTGAGTGCCTTAGCTGCCACCATAAGGTTCAGGAAGTTCGTGTTATAAAGTGTAAATTAAACACGGAGATGTGAAACGCTAATAAAGCATTTGATCAATTAGAAACAAAATATTTTGTAGTAATAATTTACCCTATTTGTTAAGATCATGAATGTTATATTCTGTTTTTAAAATGACAGTCAAATCAGAATGTATTGGATAATAAATGAGATATAAAAGTACAATTTCGGTCCGATTTAGTACATTCGTGCTGCTGTGTTGCGTTATCTGTTAGGAAGTATTGATCAATTCTGATTCAAAGGAAGGAAATAAACTACTGTATAGTATTGGAGTTAATTTAATAGAGTTTAATTGTATAGGCACTACTGAGGCTATATGAGACAAAGTCTATTGCTAAAAAGTGAAATATGGGTTAATATTAGGATTTTAACCCAGATATGATATACCTACTGATGATTGAATCTGGAAGACACGCATGCAAAGCATTAACGCTAGCAAATTAGCTATGAAGAGGTACAGCCTACCATAATTGTCAAGAATGAAGTTAAAAATAAGAAGCGGAAACAATAGACTGTACGATAATAAAACTTTCACAATTTTAATTTCACACTATTTATTTCGAGACTTTCGAGACTTTCGAGACGAGACCGAGATTTGGTCCTCAAGACCCAGACCGAGATCGAGACAAGCATCTGTTGACCGAGACAAGACCGAGACCGAGACGGCGATTTTTGACTCGAGACGAGACCGAGATCGAGACTGCTGTTTATCAACCGAGACGAGGCCGAGACTGTACAAAGTCTCGTCTCGTCTCGTCTCGATACCATCCCTAATTTATATACCTGGCTCAGTTTCCCACTCTAACAATCATTTGTTTTTATGTCGTCACTTGGGACATATATCTATCATGTTCTAAGTACCCTGTTCAGATACTATTTCAGACATCCTAACAGTAAAAGATGTGCTAGGCATGCGGCATTTAGGTGTTCTAAATTCACCTCCCATATTTGATGCATTTGTTGCTTTTTTTAAAGCGATTGTGCCCTAGAAGCAACAAACGCATCAAATTTATTAGTTGGCAACTGTCGCCGATCATTTGAAAGTGAATTTGGAAGAACCATGAAATAAAGTAAATAGACACTCGTCATTTTGTTATAAAACTACATGGCGAGCAAATTTTATCTGATCCCAAACGGTTATCGTCGAATATACGCGGTTAAAGGAGCACTCTGATTAACGAAATTCAAAAGACCTCTATATCCTCTACAAGCGACGTTCTCTTCATCGCTTCCGTGACCAAGTCGGAAGAGCACGTGGCTAGTAATCCATAGGTTGGTGGTTCACGCCTACCCTGGGGTACATTTTTTTTACTTTAGACTCACCTTAATGTAAACACATTACGCATATAGGCGATTTAACATATTTTGGAGGAGTAATTTTATGGTTCATTGATGCTTACGGCATGGGGAAAATACCTAGAACGTGCTACCACGTTCCCCAGGTACATGTCTGGCATGTACTTAGGAGCGGACATACACTGTGACTATCACTTGCCATCCATGTCATTTCTCTCTCAGAGGTATGGTACATAAGGCACATACTGGACACATTCCCGTGTACCTGAGGGAACATGATAGGCATATGCCTGCTATGTAATTGTACTGTTAGGGTTGCTAAACATTTCATCATCATTATAGCTAGTCTGCCATTATTGGCAGGCCACTTGCTGCAACTGAGAAGCTTCAATGTACGGTGGTCCTCAACTAGTCTCTTTGTCTTGACGTAGTAATTTTCTGTTTTAATATTTTCCTTCTCTCCCTCCCTCTCTTTCCTTCTACCATACCCTCTAGCACGTCCCTCATAGTACAGTTCCTCCTCAACCAATATCCCAACCATTTCCTCTTCTTCCTTTTAACAATATCTAAAATTCTTTTTTCGCTACTGCTTCTATTTTTTCTAACACCTTATCATTCGTTTTCCGTTCTACCCTGCTAATTCTCTCCTTTTTTCTCCATGCCCATGTTTCGTAAGCCTGCAAAGTTTTCATCGTTTTTGCGTAATGTCCATATTTCTGCTTCATAGAGTACATATGGGAGTCAGTAAAAGAAAATCTCAATATCTAATTGGAAGTTTGTTCAATATAAAGATTATAGCTGATCGTGGAGGGAAAAAGAAAACGACGTCTTTAGAGTGTAAAAATAATTGTGCAATTCATGGTATTTCAATAATCTGTGCTGTCTTGATTTTCTTTCATGCCTCCCCAGTTTGGGAACCAATAGAATGTTGGATCTGCTAGAAAAAAAAAATAGAGAAAGATTACGAAACGTTGTGACTTATCTTATAAATAGTGAAGCGTGGGCACCAATTAAAAAAATAAACGTCTTCGCCTATGTTGAATACTATCATTATACACGAAGGTATATACTAATCCTTCGTGGCTAATCGATTCCAGTTAGCGTGCCGCTTTGGCGTGGGAGACTCGGGTTCGATTACCAACCTCCTTCGTGGCTAAGCGGTTAGCGTGCTCGCCTTTGGCGTCGGAGACCCGGGTTCAATTCCCGGTGGGAGCTCATATGGTTCGGATTCCACGTTAATCAGTAGGTCCCATCTTATATAGCCTCGCTGCTGAAAGGGACGTTAAACTCAAAATAAACTCAACTCAACTAGGGTTCGATTACCGGCGGGAGCTCATGTGGTTCGGATTCCATGTTAATCTGTAGGTCCCGTCTCATATAGCCTTGCTGCTGAACGGAATGTTAAACTAAAAACAAATCAAATCTATGGCCCATGAGATCCGGAGGTTTAATGCCGAAAACTTTCCATTGACGGAAGCTTTC
Organism: Thermobia domestica; assembly: GCF_964235325.1. Lineage (NCBI taxonomy): Eukaryota > Metazoa > Arthropoda > Insecta > Zygentoma > Lepismatidae > Thermobia > Thermobia domestica. Next base: position 71,717,236 of record NC_137470.1, on the reverse strand, counting down.
AATTGACTTCTCTCCTTAACCAACTGGATCTATTTATACTTTGTATCCTTATTTCTGTGAGATCTATTTTAATACTGTCCTCCCATCTGCGCCTAGGTCCTCCTAGTGGACATTTTCCGATTGGACTTCCAGTTAAAGCTTTAAAAGTGTTTCTGCCTTCTTCCATCCTGGCTACATGACCTGCCCACCTGAGCCTCGTAGATTTGATATTTGGTAAACAGTATAAATTGTGTAGTTCTCCATTATGAAGTTTCCGCCATTCCTCATTCCCGTTCCCTTTGGGTCCGAATATTAGTCTCAGGATCTTGTTATCAAATACTTTCAATCTACGTTATTTCTTCAGAGTAAGCGACCATGTTTCGCAACCATATAGGACAACAGGCATGATTATCGTTTTATATATTTTAAGCTTCAAATTCCTCGATAGAATTCGCGACGACAAGAGATTTTGAACTGAATAATAACACGAATTCCCTGCTTTCAGTCGACATTTAATTTCTTCGTGAATATAGATTTGGTCTGCAAAACGCTTCTAAAATGTGTATTTTTCAATCTTCTTTCTTAAGAAAATATTTCGAGCTTGACCTGAAACAATGCCTGCTCGATCAAAAGTTAAGTCTGGCTACGGCCTTGCCTGTACCTATAGGCCTATCTTTCACAGCAATGGTTTGAGAATCATAGAAAAAGAAAAAGAAAATTATAGATTCAGTGGGAAGAGAAAGATGTAAGAATTACGTTTGTTAGAAGCAGAAGACTTGTACATATGTTCCCTGCGTATGACGATGTGTCGTCATCTCCGATTGCTACCTAAAGGACCTCCAGCATTTTTTCAATGACATTATATTTAGGCAGAACGGAAATTCTCGTTCTGCCTAATCTCTGATGACAGGGAATTTCATGCGAGGAGGTATTTTTTTTAAAGGGAAATACAGCACCGAAATGCTTGACTGCTAGCGTGTTAATTACGAAAAGTAACTGTGATGTTATTGACTTTTTTTTAAATCATCCTTATGAGGCAGCATATAGCAGTATTTTATTTTGAGTGTTGTATAAATGTATATTTACTTAAATTCTGAATACTGCTATTAAAAAAAAATCATATATCAAACTGTGAAATACATACTTACTATAACAGTCTTTATTGGGTTTTCAGGATTAAAAAGAAATATTTCAATAAAGAAAAGAATTATAGATAGGTCAAATATTTTAGATGCATGACAATTGAAGAAAAAAATACAATCATCATTTTATTAGGCTGCACCTATGATTCTGTCCCTTGAATTGTGTCCATTTTGTCAGAATTTTTATTGGGTATTGTCCTATTGTATTTTGTCCTGCATTCGTAATAATGTGTTTAGTAATTCTAATAGGTTCTGTAAGAAAAACAAGTATTTTTTTCAAGTTTCATCTTTAATTTTAGATGTTATTTTATTTGTTCTTCTAGGAAAAATGACTAGGATAGAGTTCTGTTACTAGCAGTATTTACATTTTCTTTAGTAAATATGAATGCGATTTTTTTAATACCTGCAGGGAAGTGGAAAATTGATTGACTCAGTTACAAGAAAGCCGTTTGACATGGTAACTGAAACAAACATAAAACAAACTTACTTCAGGTCTAATAACAAGTCATTTTACAACAATACTTTATCAGTTTTCCAGTAGTTCATCTCCAGCATGCTAAGGCTCGCAGTACGTAAAAGGTGTCACAGTTCACATTTTCAAAACATGTTTGACCATATAGTAAGCAAACAATACACGCATAAGGCGGCCCTTGAATAGAGTCGTAGTCTTCTACATCACAACTCCTTTTTCGGAATCACCTTATCGGATGATTTGTCTTCTATACATGATTATATACTATATACAATAATATCATACATATTTCTATTTTCATATTTGTATTGCCAATGTAAATATCAGTAATACAAAATATTAATATCACATATTAAAATATGTGTATGTTTTTATAGAGTTTCAATCAAATTAGAAGGTCAGATAAGAGGGGAGGGAAAGATTCTATTCCAATTTGGTACTTTTCAAGGCGATTAGTTACTGGATGTTTGGCTACTGGGTCGTGAATGTTTCTTTCATTATACTATTTGTGGAGAAAAATCCAGTACCTGGGATTGTCTACTTTTTATGAGGAAGACAAAAAGGTCAGAAAGTGGATTCGACGTGCTGCTGCACTACCACTTGTACCAATGGGACAATGAGTGATATGTTCCTGTACCTTCAAGATAATGTCCCAGAAGTACCAAATGTGGAAAGGTTTCATGATTATTTAGTGGAAACATGGCTAGATGATGTAGACGCCAACTTTCCAAAGTAAGTACAATATCTTCTTCTTGTTCACCTCAACCATAGGTTGGTGGGCAACGTGGAAATTTTAAAACTTTTCTCTCACTTGGGAGAGCTGTTTTATACTTTGATAACGCCTCTTCTTCGTAACTACATCTAGCTATTCTATCCTTGGTCTTCCTCTTCCTGGTTTTTCTTCTGCCTTTCCCTTTATCAGCACGGTGATCCAATCGGAGTGCCGAATAAGATCGCCAAGCATGCTGTTTCTTCTTTTTCCTCTTATCTTCATTATCTGTCGTCCTTCATTAGCTTCCTTTAGTACGTCTCCATTCTTTTTCCTTTCGGTCCATGATATGCGCAGCATTCTGCACTAACACCACATTTCAAATGCTTCCAGCTTGGATATTTCAGCTTTTCTCTATGCCCATGTCTCTGATCCGTAACGTGCCACAGTACCACACTATTTTACAAAGACAAATCATCTGATCAGGTGATGCCGAAAAAAAGGAGTTGTGATATAGAAGACAAAAGCTTTTTTTTTTACAGTTTTTTAAGGGTCGACCAGGCCGCCATGTCTTCTGGATGTGAACTGTGGCACAGCTTACGTACTTTGAGCCTTACCATATTGGAGAGAAACGAAGTTTGTTTGATATTCGTTTCAATTATCATGTCAAACGGTTTTCTTGCAACTGAGTCAATTAATTTTCATTTTCCTACAGGTATCTTTAAAAAATCACATTAATCACTAATAAAGTAGACGTAAATAACACTACTAATAACAGAACTGTATCCTAGTAATTTTTCCGAGAAGAACAAATAGAATAAAATCTAAAATTTTTGATGAAACTTGAAGAAATAGTTATTTTTCTTACAGAATCTGTTACAATTATTAAAGAAAAATTCTCTACAAAGATTCCTCCCTGCACAGAATTCCCCGTCTCGAAAGATTAGGCAGAACGGAAATTCCCGTTCTGCCTAAAAATAAGATTATTGAAAATATTTTCTACAAAGTGCTGGAGGAAGTTTCGAGACTCTGGGATCTGGAATTTCATGACCTGTTCCATTACTGACTACAGCGACTTTACTTTCCGTTGCGTCAGTCTACGCTATGCTTTCTCAACCTATTTGATATCACGAACCGCGACTGCCACTATTCACAAGTAATTTACAGTATATAATGTTATTGCACCTTATTGCTTATAGTTGAATTGTGTTTAAATATGCAGTTTTTGTTGCATTTGTATTTTTTCTTGTATTTAATATGCAGACCACATATTACCAGTTTAATTCCTCTTTTAATTTAAATTTTTAAGAACCCTTAGCCTATTTTTTTTATTATTATTTTGTTGCATTTGTCAATAAGTGAGCAAATAAAAGTATGTTTATCAAGATAAGAAATTTAGAATAATCTTTAAAAATGAACTACTCCTCCTCTCGGGACCCCCAGGTAGTGATGAGCGCAAGAGTCTTGGTCTTGCAGTTTTTGCAAGAGTCTTGCATGCAAGACCAAGACCAAGACCAAGACCAAGACCAGCAATCCCGATGCAAGACCAAGACCAAGACCAAGGGTGCAAGACCAAGACCAAGACCAAGACCATACCTGCAAGACCAAGACCAAGACCAAGACTCTTGCGCAAGAGTCTTGCACAAGTACCGGTACTACTAAAATTTTTATAGAATGTAAAAAGGAAGGGGAAATATCATTACATCTATCACTTGAACTTCTTGGCTTCAGTAAAAATGCAGCTGGAGTGAATGTGTTCCCAGTAGTTCATGCAATCCGTGTGAGTCGATCTGCCCCTGTAGCTTATAGCAACAGTATGTCGTTTTCTGAATTGGTTGTTCGCGTTTTCTGTAAATATTACTCGTTTTCAAGCCACACAGATGTCATCTCGCACCGTGTGAGCTTTTTTTTTGGTGGACAAGCACTGTGTGCGTGCGTTTTCTCGGTATTTTTTCATTTCCTACTACTTTCTTCATTCCACCATTTCAGTCATTTCTCTTCATCACTGTCTCCCTTAGCCTTGGTGCACAATCTTGGGACGTTAAACTAGATACTTCATTTCATTTCAAAGTATATTAGTGGTGTTCTCCCAAAACTAAAGACAAATGTAGCATTGAACATAGGTAATACCGTACACCATAGGTGTCAACTACATGGGTATGGGCTTGGCTCTGAGACTCAAGCATCCGTTGTAAATTTTCAATGTGTGCTCTTAAAACTAATATCGAAATAACATTTTCATGACATTGACAAAAACTTAGTACATGTGTCCGCAAGTTTGATTTCATAGGTGGATGCTTATACATTGAATAATTGTTTATTAATATAACTTTTAGCCTCCTTAGGTATACGGCACATCGATGATTGAACGATATAACATTATACTACAACAACAAATGTATATTATAAAATTGAAAGTGACTATTTTTGTGACTCCTAATCTCTTGAACCAGCCGACCGATCTCGATCAAATTTTCAACATAGATGAGGTTCTGACTTGGGGTGTTTTTTTTTTATTATCAAATCACTTTGACGGTAGAACTTAGGGTAGGAGGTGGGGATGGAAAATGTACAAAAATAAATAAAATTTAATAACTCGTGAATCACCCGACCGAACTCGATCTCATTTTAACATGGATGAGGATCGGACCTGAGGTGATTTCTGTTATATCACTTTGACGGTGAGGGGAGAGGGAATGAAAGATATTTAAAAATGATCGAAAATGACCGATATTAAAATGGAGTCTATAGTTTTAGGGGTCTCTGAGATAAACAGTGACACTTCTGATGCTATTTAAATCCAAGTTCAGCCCCGTAGCTTGGCGGAGGGAAGAGAAGATATATAAAAACGATCGAAAATGACAACCGAATCCATATTTTCCAGTTCGCTGAGTTGAGTACTGACATTTTCGATGCCGTTACGAAGAAATTCAGCCTTGTAACTTGGGGAGAGGGAGATACATAATAATGATCAAAAATGACCAAATATTGGTGTCGAATCCATTGTTTTCGGCGTCGCTAAGGTGAACAGTGATACTTCCGATCGCGTTTAAATGCAAATTCAGCACCGCAACTTGGGTGAGGAACAAGATATATAAAATTATCAAAAATTACCATTATCAATGTCGAACTCATGGCTTTCGAGGTCATTGAGATGAACAATGACACTTCTGATGCAGCACGTCGCAACATTGGGGTGTAGGAGATATATAAGTTTATTGAAAATTACCGATATTAGTGCCGAATCCTTAGTTTGTGGTGTCTCTGAGACGAACAGTGACACTTCTGATGCCGTTTAAATTCATATTCAACCCCGCAACTTGGGGAGAGAAATATAGAAATAATCGAAAATGACCGATATCAGAGAGCGCTTTACTAATAGTAAAAAGTGACTGACTAACGAAATATATTATTATTATTTTAAGTTTAACCGAACGAAGTGGGTAATTGATGCTAGTAATCCATATTCACAAGTGAAACTTCAAATAACTTTGAGTTTGATGCCGTTATTTTGTATTTCCAATACAGGTCAAAAATATTTATATAGATTGAATTTACACTAAAGACATAGACAGTTGAATCGTTTTCAGTTTTCACTCAAATTATTCTAAAATATTAAGAGGTTTGATAATAATAATTATTATTTTAATTTTCTCTCTCTTTTTTTAATCAATATTGCAAAATATATCATCATCTTCATAATAGTTATTCTGCCATTATTGGCAGGTTACTTGCTGCAACTGAGAAGCTTCGACGTTCGGTGGTCCTTAGCTAGCCTCTTCGTCTTGACGTAGCAATTTTTTGTTTTAATACCTTCCTTCAAGTAGTCTCCTTCGCTCCCTCCATCTCTTTCCTTCCACAATACCTTCCAGCAAGTCTCTCATAATACAATTCCTCCTCGGCCAATATCCTAACCAGTTCCTCTTCCTCCTCTTAACAATATCTAAAATTCTTCTATTTCCCCCCTACTGCTAATTTTTGACTACCTTCTCATTCGTTGTCCGTTCAACACAGCTAATTATCTCCTTTTTCCTCCATGCCCATGTATCGAAAGCCTGCAATTTTTCATCACTTTTGCGTAATGTCAATGTTTCTGCCCCACAGAGTAAATATTGGAATCAGAAAAACAAAATCTTGATATTTAATTGGAAGTTTGATTAATATAAGAATTAGCTAATCGTGGTTGAAAAGAAAAATCTGACGCCTTTAGAGTGTAAAAATAATTTTGCAATTCATGGTATTTCAATAATCTGTGCCGTCTTGATTTTCTTTCATGCGTCTCAGGAGTAGCCTCCCCAGTTTGGGAACCAGTGGAGTGTTGGATCTGTTAAAAAATATAAATAGATTACGAAACGTTGTGATTTAGGCATATCTTACAAGTAATGAAGCGTGGGCACCCATTAAAAAAGGAAAGGTCATCACCTATGTTATACACTATCATGATGCTTACACAAACTTAAACTATATTACATTTAGGAACATTCATTGTATTTCCGTTATTATTGGCGCATTGTAGAGTTTATTGTCCCTTATATCCATAGTAAAATTTACCTATGAAAAGCTTGAGATTTCTTAAAAGCAAGACTTGCAAGACTCTTGCATGCAAGACCAAGACCAAGACCAAGACTGGGTGTGCAAGACCAAGACCAAGACCAAGACCATGGGTTCCAGTGCAAGACCAAGACCAAGACTGAATGTGCAAGACCAAGACCAAGACCAAGACCACCCCGGTCTTGGTCTTGGTCTTGCATTTGCTCATCACTACCCCCAGGTTGAGAAACTCCTGTCTACGCAAAGCAACGTAATTCATATCACCATTTGTCTTCTTCTTCTTCTTCTTCTTATTATTATTATTATTATTATTATTATTATTATTATTATTATTATTATTATTATTAGTAGTAGTAGTAGTAGTAGTAGTAGTAGTAGTAGTAGCAGTAGTAGTAGTAGTAGTATTTATAGCACTCACGAACGATTAGCACTCACTCACGTCTTTGGTGCATATAGTATCCAGTTCAATTTGTGGTAGGTAAGAGAATTCTCCGTGTGAATGGAGCATCGTGAGGCAATTGAGAAGCTATCTATATTAAGAGAATCAAACTCCTGTCAGAACCAAAGCCAAAAATTAAAGTGTTGAGTGACAACATACACCTATTTGCAGGGTTATAGTCCTTCGTGAGAAATAGCGGCAGGGATTCGTCGCCAAGATTATTATTATTATTATTATTATTATTATTATTATTATTATTATTATTATTATTATTATTATTATTATTATTAAATGCATCCCATTCGAATGCTTTGTGTAACTATATTTCTAGGCCTACACTGCGCAGAAGAAACAGTATAAGTCAAGAAAGATAGGTTTCCAGGAGGCCATTTTTTATTTTACCAAGCATAGGTATGAATCACATACTAACAGTATCAAAACGCGATTATTTAACTCACGTTTAGAATTGACTTATACCAAGTTAACCGGAGGTGGAGCATGACATCTCCCATTTTGACTTATCTTATTTTGGCCAATTTCTGACGTACATTGGTTCTCCCGCGCAGTCTAGACTTTATACGCTTAGTCGAGACAGGTATACATGTTAAATATTTAACAAAAAAATCACGCGACAATTAAAGATCTATTCGAAAATGAAATGAAATCTTTCAGTTTTACGTCCCACGTGTATGCCGGCTAGCCTAAACGAGATGATGATAGTACAAAATGAATGCAATGTTGGAATGAATATTGGGAGGAAACTTGAGAACCACGAGAAAACCCACGCATACGGTGTTTGTCCACCACAAAGTCTACTTGGCGCTAGTTCCGATCGAACTAAGGACCCCACGCACCAGAGGTGAACGCTCTACCTCTGAACCATCGCGGCCCCAAGAAGACCTATTTGAGTAAAAGGTAGTGATTCCGGTAGGAATGGCCAGAAATAGTGGCGGTCTGAGTCAACGTGCTGACCACATATTACCAAGCTATTCTTGAGCTCCCTCGTGGCTAAGCAGTTAGCGTACACGCCTTTGGCGTGGAAGACCCAGGTTCATTCCCAGCGGGATCTGATGTGGCTCGGATTCCACGTTAAGCTGTAGGTTCACGTCTGATATAGCCTCGCTGCTAAAAAAAAAAAAAAGACGCTAAGCTCAAAATCGAATTAGCCTAACTGATGTTATATGGCTGGCTGTTGCGCCACACGAAATTTCTTATAATGTAACTTCATCGAAATTTTTCCTTCTCGGTATATGTACGCTGTAGGCTTCACATTGCGTAACTATGATTCAAAGAATGAAATCTTAAGTTCCATTATTCAGCATATGTTTTTTTTTCTTTTTTCAAAAAATTGTATAACAAATACTAGAATGTTGAAAACTAACAAATTGATACATTCTTCATGGACTAAATAAATATTATTTACTTTTCTTGCAATTATTAAGTAAAGTAGTAAAGAAAATCTCATATGTTGTTGTGAAAGAGCAACGCCTGTACACTGGAGGGAAAGAGCGCCAGCACACGACGAAGGTTACGAAAAGCCAAAGGAAGAAGTGTCGTGATGTTAGCTCAAATCTGCACTGCAGCTAGGCTAGCAATACATACACCAACAGCGCTTTTTACCGTTAAGCTCTCAATTTAGCTACACTCTACACCCCTGTTATGGGAAATGGATTGATCCCGTAACTTTTCAATGTAAACCTTTATGCGCATGCGCTTACATGGTATCTTTTTCCCCCCTTCCCCTTTAGTAACAAGTAATTTTCTATTTCCTTTTCTTTTTCTTTTTCTCCAAACAGTTACTTAATGTTGGTAATAATAATAATATTTTCTATATGTGTAATAAATTGATGGCTCCTACGTCTTTTTTTTTGTCATATCATTTATTGAATGTTTTGATATGTTTTCAAACTCTTCATAAAAAATATTAATCATGGGAAAGTGTATTCAGCTGGGTTGCCCAGATAAGGCAAACTGTGGTATTAGACAGATCTATATTATTACGAATTAATTATTTAAATCAAAGTGAGGGCAATACACCGTCACTTTTAGAAGAAGTCATCTTTAGAAGTTAAAAGCATAATGCATGTTTTCTTTCGCCCGTGTATCCGGATGGTTGCAACGTACAGTTCCGGGTTCGATTGCCTGTTAACCCAGCATTGTGAGGTAATTGCAGTAAGCTACTCGAACTAAGTAAAGAACTATGATCCAATAAAGTTAGAAATCATGTGCGGGAAAACGATGCACTCACTTGAAGTTGAACCATGGACCATCTGGCCAGCCAAAGCCCTTCGTGGACACAAAAAGTCATAATTTTATGTTGAAAGCCTGTCAACATTTATTTATGTTGTTTTTTCCTTTCCGTTCACTGTTTCTTTCTGTAATGTGACATCTCTTTTCAATATTATTGGTACATGAGAAACGGCGTACGCAAGGAAGGGCAAACAAAATGACAAAGAGGTTACAATACGAGTAATAGCAAGCCATAATAAGCGAACTACAATCAATGGTGCTATTCAGCCGGTTTGCACCGGTTCGCTAGAACTGGTTGTTAAAATGTTTCGAGTTTGCAGAACTGTTTGTTATACCCAGACGTAACAGTAAGTTTTATCCAGTTATACACAAGAACAGTAAATTTTAGTTTAACTATCTTTATTTTTTAGAAATTCTTACAGCTACAGGGTGAAACATATGGGGCCTTATGCAGAGTCGTTTTGACGTATGATTAGCGTCATACTAAAGGCCTGACTACTGGACGAAACATATGTTAGTCGAACTCTTTTGTATGGCAATAATCACGCGTCAGAATGATTCTGCACAAGTCCCATGATCTCTCAGAACAAGGTATAAGCGTTTATTGCTTAATCTCAAATGCTCAGATATCAATTGCTTGAAGTGGAGAAAAAAAGTAGAGGTGGTATGTTTGATTACAATTTTGTCTCGACATACCGGCTAACTAAATATTGAAATACAGTGAGGGTATGTTGCCTAAAATATTGTATTTCTATTTACATAATGACTCAAAAACATGGGAGAGCTTCTCAGTATTTACGGAGAAAAGGAGCATGAAGAGGCTTTGCTCCCCACCTCCAGTTTTCTGGGGGGAAAATATAAAAAAATAAAAATATGTTATAACAGAATTATACAGGAAAATGCTCAAAAGCGAGTTTATATGAACATTTTTTAAACAGTTTCTCGCGGGACAACTCCTGAACCCCCACTCGAGTGAGGGGTATTCCAGTCCCCCGGAAGGAAATTTGGATTCCCATTGTGCTCTAGTAATATAATCAAGAGATGGAGCGAAATTCATGTCATAAAGATTAACTTTCTGATAAATGAATTTATTGGGAAAGCATGTAAGAGAGTTGCTTTTTAATTTTTACTAAAATCTCCATATTGAAAATACTTAACATCCATTAGTTAACAATATCAGAGTGAATTATCTAAAAGCAATCGCCACGAAGACCTAAATACAGTGAAACCTGTCTTCAGCGGAATCGAGCGGGACTCGCAAAAATTTCCGTTAAAGACAGGTTTCCGCTTAATGGAGATAGACCTTTCCGTTAAAAAAATATATATATGCTTATAACGGACATAAGGAGAAAATATATTGATGTACGCAACTTGTTCAATTACAGTACTTTTTCCTTCTACGGATTAATACCCAAAAAAACTTAAAATAAACACAAAATATGCTGTGCACACTTTCCTTTATTTCTCCCAATAGTCAAACAGAATTTTTTTTGCATACATTGCTACTACTTGGCTCCGGTATACTTCAGGACACAGAAAAGCTATCTCTGGAATTTTGAAAGTCCTCTGAACTCTTTCCTCCTTGTTTTCATGACACGTGATGGAGATATATAACTTCTGCTTTACCTCAATTCCTTTTTTCCAGAACTTTGGTTTGTCAGTTTTCTTCTCATTTTTGTTGGCTGTCGCTAGTTTCTACACAAGCGGAACAGAAGTACGCCTACAAAGAAGACTGACAGCTGACATGCTACGTAGGACTAGCGAAAAATTGTGGGAGCTGAATATGAGTAGTGATTGACGAAGGTCAACACTGCCCATAAAGATTTAACAAAAGAACGAAGTATTTATCGCAGACAGTATATGTTTACCCTCTCACAGGATGTTTAAAAAATTTCTAAACGATGTAGTCTGAAACTCAGAATTTTCCGTTAAAGGTTTATTTTGCTTTCCGTTGTCCGCATAACACAGTTTCCGCTTAATGAAGGAACTTTTACATGTCTTTTACTCCAAAATCCATGGGACCATGAAATATTTCCCTTTAAGACAGTTTTCCGTTTAATAAAGGGTCCGTTGAAGGCAGGTTTTACTGTATTAGGGATACACTCACGCACCCAATCACCGCACACTTATTCTTAGTGTTATCCAATTATTAGAAAGACGCAAAAATACTTTTTAATTAAAACAACAGATTTTTTGATTGCATAATCTATATTTTTCCCTCGTTAGTTATCAGTAGAGACCGGATGTTTAGGCACTAAAAACCTAGAAAATAGGCAGGCAAATAGGCACTAAAATTTTAAAAATAGGCAGTAAAACAGGCACTAAAATGTAGGTCGAAATAATGAAGATAAATACTCAATACCATTAAAAAATAGATTCAAGTCATAAATAATGCTAAAAGAATATAGAAGCATACTTCTTTCTCAATATCTTCTTTTATTGTGTATATAAAAACGAAGCTTGTAATGCATTCCATATATACTGGCTGAACCTGGAAGATGTGCACATACTTCGGGAGGTGATTCGTGATATCAAAAGAATACAAAAAGTCCTCTTGCATGTTGTGGAATTCCGCGCCGTATACGAGTGACAGGGGGAGGGGGCAACTTGGAATCGAAAATCGAATTCTGACAATAGGAGCGAGACACAAAAGTGTGCACATACTTTGGGAGGTGATTCTGACATTCAAGAGGACTTTTTGCCTTCTTTTCATGTCACGAATCACTTCCCAACGTATGTGCACATCTATCTGTTCCGTTCCAATTGTCAGGATTCGATTTTCGATTCCAAGTTGGCACCCCTGTCACTCGTACACGACGCGGAATTCCACATGCAACAGGACTTTTTGTCTTCTTTTCATGTCACGAATCACCTCCCAATGTATGTGCACATCTATCTGTTCCATTCCAATTGTCAAGATTCGATTTTCGATTCCAAGTTGGCATCACTATCACTCGCACACGACACGGAATTCGACAAACTACAAGAGAACTTTTTGTTTTCTTTTGATATCATTAAACACCTCGGAAGTATGTGCACATCTTTGAAGTTCACCCTGTGTATATATTGTAACGTACCACGTGCTTGTGTTTACAAACACTTAATACACGTACATATGTATGTATTATTTATGTTATATAAATTATATATTTCCCAATGAAGGCTTATTTTGAAGAAAATGCACAGAATAGGCAACATTAGGCACTAAAGCAATTATTTAAGCAGTAAAGGTCGAAATAGGCAAAATAGGCAAAATAAAATTGGTTTAAATCGAAACTATAATCCCCTATATAAATTTTAAAACGTTATTTTTGATCATATCTTTAATATTAAAGAATAGGCATTTTGCCTAACATCCGGTCACTAGTTATCAGACTTAGTTATGTATTTCTTTATCAATGTAGGCACAAAAGAAATCCCCCACGAACTCATAACAATACTTTCCGATTTCAGTTTAAACAAGTTGCCGCAATAAACTACATTTGTTTGGATTGGGCCCATGATTCATTCCTTTCAGTTCTGGGATCCTTACCTGCAGCCAACACAATCACCATGAGTTCTTGCGTAGGAGTAAGGGGGGAACTTCTTTGTAGACATCTCATTTTAGAAACAAAAGATAGGAAAAGTAACAAAAATGTTTGTGTTGGCAACGTAGAAATTATTTCTAAGTAAGAAATTAAATTTTTAACGCGCAAAGCTATTCGTCAATTTCTGTGCATAAAAATGGATTTATTGAAGGCTTATAGCATCTACTTTCCAATGACGGTATGTCTTGATTACCGAGAAACCAGCGACGGTATGTCTTGATTACCGAAAAACCAGAGACGGTATGTTTTCATCACTTAAAAAATAGAGCATACCGTCTCACTTCGACCAGATTACATGAGCATAGTAGTGAGGGTTATTTATATTTGAAACGCATACATACCATTATTCTCGACCCCTTTTGACAAGCATCAATTTTGGATATTTCCAAGATATTCGCATTGCTACCTAATTTCGTGACACCACCTTGCATTAGGATGCTAAGATCTCTACTTGTCACTTGTGATATTCAGTAAAGAATTTGTTTTTGTTTTTGTCTATCTTATTTGCTTTGTTTCCTAAGAGTTATATCTATCTACCTGCCTATCCATCTATTATCTCTATAGCCTATACTACTATCAATTACCCGCTTCGCTGGATTAAATTTTAAAAAAAATAGTAATATGTTAAGTTAGTCAGTCACTTTTTACTATTACTAAAGCACTTTTTGATATCGGTTTTGTCGATTACTTTTATATATCCCCCTCTCCTCTCCATGTTGCAGAGCACGGCATTGGAAATGTCATTATTCATCTCAGCGACCCCGAAAACTATGAATTCGACACTGATATTAGTCATTTCGATAATATATATCCTCCTCCCCAAGTTGCGGGGTGAATTTGCATTTAAACGACATCAAAACTGCCACTGATCATCTTAGCGACCCCGGAAACTATGGATTCGACACTAATATCGGTCATTTTTGATCTTTTTAAAATGTCTCTCCAATCCTCACCTTTAAGTTACACTGTCAAAGTGATATGACAAAAACCATCTCAGGTTTAAGCTTCATCTAGGTTGTAGGCAAATTTGAACGAGATCGGTCCGATGGTTTAAGATTTATTTATTTTTATATATCTGCCCTTCTATCCCCCTCCCCTAAGTTCTACCGTCAAGGTGAAATGATAAAAAAAAACATCTCAGGCCCGAACATCATTTATGTTCAAAATTTGATCGAGATTGACCGTTTTGTTCAAGAGTTATTAAGTTTTATTTATTTTTATAGATCTCTCCCTCCCCCTTCATCTCCCTTAAGTTCTACCGTAAAAGTGATATGATAAAAACCACCCCAGATACGAACCTCATCTATGTTGAAAACTTGGTAAAGATCGGTTGGGTGGTTTAAGCGTGATGAAGTCATAAAGACAGTCACTTCTATTTTTATTTTTTAACACATCTCCCCATCTATCTCTCCAACGTGGCACTGTAAAAGTGAAACAACAAAAACATCCCAGGCCCGAACCTTATCTATGTTGAAAGTTTGATCGAGATCGGTCGGATGGTTCAAGAGTTATTAAGTTTTATTCATTTTCATATATTTCTCCTCCTCCCCTCCCCTTCCCCAAAGATCTACCGTCAAAGAAAAATGATCAAGAAATTCCCAGATTCGAACCTCATCAAGGTTGAAAATTTATTGAGATCGACCGAGTGGTTCAAGAGCTATTAACTCACGAACATGGTCACTTTTATTATATATTGATTTTTGTTTATCTCCCCGTCTCCCCCCTTGCCTACGTTGCTCCGTCAAAGTGGAATGACAAAAATCATCCCAGACTCCAACCTTATCTATGTTGAAAGTTTGATCGAGATCGGTCGTTTGGTTCAAGAGTTATTAAGTTTTATTTATTTTTATAATTCCCCCTTCTCCCCCTCCCCTAACTTCCACTGTCAACATGAATAGCTAAAAATACTCCCAAGCCTGAACCGCATCTACGTCAAAAGTTTGATCGAGATTGGTTAGGCAGTTCAGGAGATTAATTCACAAATAGATACTTTGAATTTTATAATACACACACACACACACACACACACATATATATATATATATATATATATATATATATATATATATATATATATATATATACAGAACCGGTTCTTAAAAAAATAGAATAACACCACTGGCTATAATACATATGAGTGTCAGTTGGAAAGTTACTAGGCTGGCATGAGAAGGCAACGTGGTAGCGAGTTGAAATTTTACATGTGAAATTCTAGACCTTCAAGTGTGTCTTCACGGCAGGAATGAAATCTGAAGGTGATATGTCGGGTGAATATTGGGATGTTGGATGAATTCAAAACCACAGACATGTAGTTGATGAAGTGCCTGGCGACCAGCTTGGAGCAGTGCGTTGTCACAGAGAAAGGGAACATCACGTTCTAGTTTGTCGCAAGCGTTGCAACAGGTTTGAGTAAAGTGTCAGCAAGAGACAGAAGAAATACGCAGTTTGATTAATCTTTAAATCTTCAAACCCTGTTTCAAATCTCACTCTGCTGCAACCCCCAACCTACTGAGGGCATGTCGTATTCCATAAACCATAAATCAAGATCGAGCTCTCTTTTCTATGTAAGCTCTACAACATGGGTGGAGTTATGGGGAGTAAGTTGCGCTTGAATAAAGGAGAAATTAATAGTGTGGAAATTAGGAGGGAGGAGTTACACAAGAGTGTAGTATGTTGCCCATATTATTCAACATTTACAGTAAATGTTTAATGAAGGAAGCATTAATGGGAATTGGTGATTTCAAGATTGGAAGACAGATCATTAAGAAGATCTGATATTTGGATGATACTCTTATTATAATTAGAACCGAAAAAGGACTACAGGAGACGATTGACAAAATAGTTGATACTGGGAAACTAGATGGAATGGAAATCAACATTTAAAAAAATCCAAACTGACACACAATCATAGTCAACGTCTTGCGAATAAAATCAGAAAAATAAACACACTGCTGAACAAGACTGCACTTATTTAATATAAAAACACATTTACACGTGTACGTCTGATGAGGATCTTGGCTAGATGATCAAAACGTCACGTGTAAATGTGTTTTTATATTAAATAATTGCAGTCTTGTTCAGCAGTGTGTTTATTTTTCCAAAAAAAAGATCCAAAGTCATGAGAATATCCCGTGGAAACGCACCGTTACAGGTCAGAGTAGAACAAAGAGAACTTGAAGAGATCGATAATTTCAAATAACTGGGAAGTATTTTGACGAGAGACGTTTACTGTATCAAAGAGATCAGGTCAAGTATTGCCATAGCCAAAGAAGCATTCAACAAGAAAAGATCACTCTTAACTAGCAGGCTTAATAGTGGACTTAAGAAGAAATTGGTCAAGTGCTATATCTGGAGCATTGAACTGTATTTTTCAAGCACTTGGACATTACGAAAGTTAGAGAAGAAATATTTAGAGAGCTTCGAAAAGTGGTGTTGGAGGAAGATGGAGAAGATAGAGATTGCAACGAACGAAGATGTTTTAAAATGGATAGGAGAGAAGAGGACACTTCTAGCCAGAATCCTTCGTAGGAAAACCAATTTGATTGTATACATGTTGCAAAGAAATTTTCTTCTTCATACCGCCATAGAAGGAAAGATGGAAGGAAAACAAGGAATAGGAAGAAAAAGAAAACAACCGATCTATAATTTGAAAAATGGAAGAAAATATTGGGAGTTAAAAGAGGAATCTGAAGATCGAGAAACTTGGAAGAAACATTTCTAGGCACAAACCTAAAATTGAAAAAAAAAATAGTCCCAGGACCTGCTAGAAGGCAGAATACTTAATAATAACGTCCCACAATTATCTTCCGAAGCTAAGGGAGATGGGCTACAAGTTATTGTTGAATATTCTTATGGCACAATAAATATTTCTTGTAGCATGATTAACTTCAGTTTGAAATATGCGATTAGGAAATTTATATACGTATTATGAAATGGATTGAAACAGTTACTTGTATGTAAATTTGATGGTTCGTCCAGAATAAATCCACGAATACGTGAATGTATTCTGACAACATGCACGAAAATACATGGTAAATTTAAGTTTATCTGATACAAAGAGCATTCAGAAGTGTACACACCTGTATGACAAATCATGGATATTGATAATTTGATATTATAATAAAATTAAAACTTAAAGGAGTTTTCAAGAACTAGTGGCAAGTAATCATATAAAAATAAAATGAATAACAAATAAACAATATGAAAAACGCTTGCGTAACAATAATGATTATCATCATACGTATTCTACAGGGACGTACGCGGGAGGTGAGTTCCAGGGTCCGGACTTCCCTAATATCCTTATTTTTCTGTAAATTTAGTTTAATTTCCGGGACAATTTTACAAACTTTAATACTCGTATAATTTATCCGCATATTGAAATTGAACCTCCCCCAAAACTTTAGACCCTTCCCGAAATAAATTCCTACATACGTGCCTGTATTGTCATCTCTGGCAAGACACTTCCTACAAATTATGAAGTTTCAATAAACCAAACTAATGTAAGAATGATTAAGGTCGAATAAAGTTGCAAGGTACTGGGGTGTTGTGACGGTGAGATAACATCGTCAGTGAGGTTGAAGGACAGTGAGGTTAGGGAGAGGTGAGAGGCTGTAGAGGTGAGAACGAGTTACGTTGAAGGGTGGTGAGGGACTGTGAGGTTGAGAGAAGATGAGTGGCCATGAGGGTGAGGGCGAGTGAGATTGAGGGTTGATAAGAGGACGTTAGGTTGAGGTTAAGTTTGAATGAAATTTGGAGAAAGTGACCACCTATTCTTGTAGCTGCTAGATCAGTTGAAGATTATTTTAAAATTGCAGAAACATGTTCTATGCCAAATACATATAAGCCAAGAATAAGTCTTGTCTGTTATGTTTTGAAGAGACTACTTAAACCTTGGGGTAAAAGAAGAATATTCTTGTCCGTATGTGAGAGTGTTTGTAAAAAAGAAGGTTTCATTACTACTCTGACTCACGTAATCGTATATACACTTCTGCCATGACAAAAATATTTGTCCATATTATGGAGGTATCCGTTAAGGGAGGCCGTATTAAGGAGGGAGGAGTTGATGTGTCACTCCCAAGTGGCACAGATAGGCGAAACTTGAACCATCTCTAAAAAGTAGTGCTAAAATATGACACAGGAAACAAAGAAACATGTGATAAAAAAGAACAAAGATGACACTTTTACACTGTGTAGAAACTAAGTTTAACTTACATTGAAGTCATTTTAACTCATGATATCCCGCACGAGCTATAGGGGGTCATAGGGGGCATTTCCCCCAACTTTTTGACAAAAAATAAAAATGCCACCTATAAGATCCTTCAATTCTCATTTGCATTTGCCGTGCCCCCCAGCAGACAAAAGGTCCGCCCCCCAGGAACCAAGAGCTCAGCCACGTGCGCTGTTCGATACAGTCGCGCATTATTATCCATAAAGATAAAGTTGGGGCCTACTTCAGCTCTGGAAAGTAAGGAAGCCGTTGAAAGTCACAACAATGTTGACCAGCAAATGTACTCGATCAACATTGTTGAGGTCGGTATGTCCATACAAGAACACATGAACACCTGATCCTCCAAAACGATCACGTTCGAAAATATTCCCGAGCTCCTCCGTGGCTAAGCGGTTAGCGTACGCGCCTTTGGCGTGGGAGGCCCGGGTTCGATTCCCGGTGGGAGCTTATGTGGTTCGGATTCCACGTTAATCAGTAGGTCCACGTCTCATATAGCCTTGCTGCTGAACGGGACGTTAAACTCAAAATCAACTCAACTCAACTCGAAAATATTCCTGGATTCATTCCGTGTTTCCATCTCTCGCAAGATGAGTGTATGTTCAGAATCACTACTCAGACTGAATCTGCTCTTATTGGAGAAGCAAACGTGACCCCATTCCTCCTTGATCCAGTCTTGATGTTCTTGGCACTACTACATACGGTGCCACTGTTGTGCAGGTGTTAATAGAATACAACGTAATGGCCGTTGGACAAAGAGACCACCCAATGCAGTTGATTTTCCGTAAAGCGTGAGATCAGGCGCCTTTCAGTTCTGTTAAATATGTTTGCAATTACACTCGTTGTCTCCCATCGGTTCCTTCTTCCTGGTCGCCCGCTGCCGTAGATGACCGTGGTCGACCACTACCTCTTCTTCGGACAGTAATTCCTGTGATCCGGAACGCTCCTCGTGCACTTGAAACAATACTGTGGGCAATAACATACTCTTGAGCCATACTAATTACATTTCGTCTTTCTTCTAGTCTTCTGATAATCTTCCCACGTGTGAAGTCATCCAAGAGTTGTCTCCGGGAAGTGCTGCAACACCACCACAATGCATTGTACCAGCTCTTTGACAGTCACACATTTTTCGTACATTTCATTCAATGCTTCGTGTTAAGGCAGCAGGCCCATTGGGCGCTAGTGTCACTTTGACGTCAAGCCATGCAACATATTGCTCCGCGTGTATGTGTAAGGTACCTGTGGCAACATGCTGCCACACTTTTATTCATTTCCACCGACTATGAATTATTTTATGTTAATTTATCCATCCTGTCCTTAAGTTTTGTACACCATTGTATAAGATATATGGTGTTTCCAGAGAAAATCGACAACGTTTCAGGGGTGATTCCTGATACCAAGATAAGACAAAATGTATAGACCATACCGGGTGAGAAAAGCTTCTTTTCAGCGTTAATAACAGCCTAAAATTTGTCGGAAAAACGGGTCAAGTAAATCAAGAACAAAATATCGAATTAAAGTCAAGTAAAAGGAAATGTTCACTATTTTCAGTCGTAGATTCCATAATTTGTTAAGGTACAGGGTCGGTGGCGCAAGGTCAAACCCCAAAAGCCATTAGAGAATTTATGTGGTAATTTATCAAAAGTTGAATGAGGAAACTATACAATAATTAAATACAATACTAAAAGGAATAACAATTGAGGACCGTTTTAACAAAACTCAATAAACGCCATTTGCAAAATTTTACAGGATAGTTTTTTTTTTCATTTTTCTTAAAACTCAATATCGTTGATTCGAAAGATTTCAAAAATTTAGTACTGGTCATTCAAGTAGATAAAGATTGATGAAGGAATATTTGAAGTTCATCACTAACGGCCTATATTGAGGAAAAATAAATTAGAAATTGCTAATTTTTTTACAAAACTCAACATATCCACTTTTTCATGCACGTTTCTTTATTTTATTAAGCTAGGTGTTATAAATATACATTCTAAGCATTTAAATTTAATGAGCTTGTAAATGTGTTACATTTTGTAGACGATATCAGAATAAGAAGTTAATAGTGTATTATAAATTTATAGTTTCTTTTAAGTTAACACATGAACAGAAGTTTCCACAGTAAAAAAAAATGTTTCTCACATCTTAAACCAATTATGAAACTCATACAATGAAATGATAACTAAAGCAATAGTACATAATACAATGTTATGATTCTTAATGCTGAATGAAAACAATACAGAAACACGGTCCTCTTTAATGCAAAGGCTCTTCATAATATAGAATTTTGTCTCCAGTATCACTAGCATTCCCCTGTACAACTTTGGAATAGAGCTCTTCATTTTCCTCTGAATCGTTGTCAAAATAAGACATCAACTTCTTCACGTCATCACCTTTATCTTTGCTTACATGATTCACTCATGGAAGTTGAGGTGCTTCAAACATTATTGAACAGTATTTTGGAAAAAGCATTGTGCCCAGGTCTCAGGTCTTCTTACATAACGCTGTACTCTTGCCTCAGATATATTAAATGGCAATTTAGCTTCCATTAAACGTTTGGAGATTGATTTCATATCGTAACTCCACCAGTCTTTACCCCAAACTTTAATCTTCCCAGACTTTCACAAAATGTAATAATATTCTGACGGCAGGGTGATTATTTCGTGTTTTCTTAGTTCTTTTTCAATAAGGCCAAAAGCCCCGTCAGGGGAAAAAAAGCTATGCCTATGTATTGGGAAATAATCTTGAAAAATGGAGATAATTGTAGAATCTTGAAAAATAGAGACGTTGAATTTTGTGAAAATTTGCTATATTCAGGTATTTTATAACGGCAAATATTCAGTTTCGTCCTATTTTCTGTTAGCCATTGTGTAAGGCTCATATTAAAGTACCAAAATAAAAAAAAAAAAACGCATTTTGAAAAAAATAGCGTTTGTTGAGTTTTGTCAAAACGATCCTCAATTATAGAACATTATTCAAGTTCGAAAAAACACTGTTAGATTTCAAAAGGAGTGATATCGTATATGATTAATCTGCTTTGTCTCACAAAGGACAATTCTTTTTTTGACAATTCGATTTCTGAAAATGCTTACTATCATCTGATGCAGCACCCAAAGAAACCGAGGAAAACAAGTTTTTAGTGGCAGACTGTAAACAGGGCCGGAGGTAAAGGGGTCCAAAGTTCGAATACAGGACGCAGAAAGTGCATATAAACATCATGTAATTTTGAAACAATTGGAGGAATTGAAATCAAATTGGAGGTGTGAGTATCGAGTTTGAAGCTCTTCGGAATAAGTAGGGGTCTATATGGCGAATCATGTCGGCCATCTTAAAAGTCGCCATATTGGAGTTACCAAAAATAAAGAAAAGGAAGGAAACCATGTAGCATATCAATTTCGGCTAGTTTGTTTCCAGAAATTCAAATATGAAGTTAGTTTTTACCAATCCTTATGTTGAGTAGTTACGGATTCTGGAAATTTTGAACAGGCGAAATTATTGGTAGTGACGTATCTATTCGCATCAAGAAAAACAAAACACCTATAACCCAGATTTTGCGGCCTCTGTGGAGAACTTACTGCAGTAGCTTTAGTTGCTTCAACACATCACAAGCAAGTGTGCAGACTCATGAGGTAATAGGAGAAAACAGGGCAAAACTAATAACAGTAAAGAGTATAGGAGAGTCAGCATTGGTATTTCTAATGATTATAACCGGCGGTTGAAAATAATAAGCAGTCATATGTTACCTGACGTATTTTAACTGGAGGGCGAAAATGCAGTGGAAATAGTTCTTCTATTTCTACACTACTACTACTACTACTAAAATAATTTTATATATATATATATATATATATATATATATATATATATATATATATATATATATATATATATATATATATATATATATATATATATGCATGCCAGAAGGGACCACAATCGTCGGTATATGCATAGAAGAGCACTAACCGGTGTTAGAACCAGTAATTTTAGCTGGAATGGGTCATAAATACACAAGGCCTCTGCATGGGACGGGAGTCGTGTTTTGTAAGGTACTATGCCAACATTTTCCGGTGGAACTACTCAAAATTAGGTTACAGGTTCAAAATGCTATTCCCTATTAACACTAATTACTGTTGGAATTTAAGCATCTGTAATTTTCACTTCATGAGCAACTTTCTCATATAGCTGTTTCGAGGATCCTTAATAGTGATGAGCGCAAGAGTCTTGGTCTTGCAGTTTTTGCAAGAGTCTTGCATGCAAGACCAAGACCAAGACCAGGAATCCCGATGCAAGACCAAGACCAAGACCAGGAATCCCGATGCAAGACCAAGACCAAGACCAAGGGGTGCAAGACCAAGACTAAGACCAAGACTCTTGCGCAAGAGTCTTGCACAAGTACCGGCTCGGTGGTAGAGCTGTCACGTGTGGTTATACGGGTCCCTGGTTGGATTCTAGCTTGCGCCATGGGAACATTTTGGATGGGCAAACACCATGTGCGTGGATTTTCTCGGGATTTTGATGTTTCCTCCTACCTTCTTCATTCCACCATTTCATTCATTTCTCATTACCGTCTCCCTTAGCCTCGATACATAATCGTTGGACGTTAAACTAGGTATGTATTTCGTTTCGTTTCAAAACATATTAGTGGTGTTTTTCTTCCAAAACTAAAGAGAAGTACAGTATTGAACATTGGTAATACTGTACACCATAGGTGTCGGCTACATGGGTATGGCCTTGGCTCCGAGACTCAAGCATCCGTTGGAAATTTTTAATGTGTGCTCATAAAATTAATATCGAAATAACATTTTCATGACATTGACAAAAAACTTGTACATGTGACCGCAAGTTTGATTTCATGGGGGATGCTTATACGTTGAATAATTGTTTACCAATATAACTTTTAGCCTTCTTAAGTATACGAGACATCGAGGATTGAGCGATATAACATTATACTACAACAATAAATCTATATTATAAAATTGAAAGTGACTATTTTTGTGACTCCTAATCTCTTGAACCACCCGACCGACCTCTATCAAATTTTCAACATAGTTGCAGTTTGGGCCTGGGAGTGTTTTCATCATTTCACTTTGACGGTAAAACTTAGGAAAGGGGAGTTATAAAATAATAAATAAAACTTAACAACTTGAACCAAACGAGCAATCTCGATCAACTTTTTAACATAGATGAGGTTCAAGCCTGTAATGTTATATGTCAGTTCACTTTGACGGAGCAACGTAGGGGAGGGGAAGGTGCACAAAAATCAATATGAATAAAAATAAAAGTGACTAAGTTTGTGACTCAATAACTCTTGAACCAATCTGAATCAAATTTTTAACATGTGTGAGGTTCTTCCCTAAAACGTTTTTTAGAGTTTGTTTCACTTTGATAGTAGAACCTAGGGTAGGAGGAGTGGAAGAGGATATATATATATATATATATATATATATATATATATATATATATATATATATATATATGTGTGTGTGTGTGTGTGTGTAAAACTTAATAACTCTTGAACCACCCGACCGAACTCGATCTCATTTTCAACATAGATGAGGATTGGACCTGAGATGATTTCTGTCATATCACTTTGACGTGAAGGAAGAGGAAGGGGAAAGATATTTAAAAATGATCGAAAATGATCTATATTAAAATGGAATCTATAGTTTTGGGGGTCGCTGAGATAAACAGTGACACTTCCGATGCTGTTTAAATCAAAATTCAGCTCCGTAGCGTGTTGGAGGCAGGGGAGATATATAAAAATGATCGAAAATGACGAATATTACTGTCGAATCCATAGTTTTCGAGGTCGCAGAGTTCAATACTGAGACTTCTCATATCGTTTAAGACCAAATTCAGCCTCGTAACTTGGGGGAGAGGGAGATACATAATAATGATCAAAAATGACCAAATATTAGTGCCGAATCCATAGTTTTCGGGGTCTCTGACACGAACAGTGACACTTGTGATGCCGTATAAATCCAAATTCAGTCCCGCAACTTGGGGAGGAGGAAGAGAGAGAAACATTAAAATAATCGAAAATGATTGATATTAGAGAGCGCTTTACTAATAGTAAAAAAGTGATTGACTAACGAAATATATTATTATTATTATTATTGTTGTTGTTATTATTATTGTTATTATTATTATTATTATTATTTTAGTTTAACGCAACGAAGTGGGTACTTAATTCTAGTAATCCATATTCACAAGTGAGACTTAAAGTAACTTGGAGTTTGATGCCATTATTTTGTATTTCTAATACAGGTCAACAATATTTATATAAATTGAGTTTACGCAAAAGACATATAGACAATTGAGTCGTTTTCAGTTTTTACTCAAATTATTCTAAAATATTAATAGGTTTGATTATAATAATTATAATTTTAATTTTCTCTCCCTCTTTTCTGGTCAATATTGCTAAACATATCATCATCATCATAATAGCTATTCTGCTATTATTGGCAGGTTATTTGCTTCAACGGACAAGGTTCGACGTTCGGTGGTCCTCAGCTAGTCTCTTCGTCTTGACGTAGCAATTTTCTGTTTTAATACATTCCATCAACTAGTCTGCTTCGCTCCCTCCCTCTCTTCCCTTCCACAATACTCTCTAGTACGTCCCTCATAATACAGTTCCTCTTAAGCCAATATCCTAACCAGTTCCTCTTCCTCCTCTTAACAATATCTAAAATTCTTTTTTGCTCCTACTGCTTATATTTCTATAAATATGCCATATTGACTTGATCCCTAGTCTTCCGTTGCAAGCGCTGCTATCGGCTGAAGGAATTCCACTCCCTTTCTCTCACTTAGCAACAGCTGAACCATTATTGGCTCAACGCGTGGGTGTGTGAGGGTGTGAGCGTTAGTTTGCATTTTTGCCACGGCTCAAGACATTTTGGCAGCACAATAACACATTCGTTTTCGTTCAACACAGCTAATTCTCTCCTTTCTTTCTCCATGCCCATGTTTCGAAAGTCTGCAATTTTTTCATCACTTTTGCGTAATGTGAATGTTTCTGCCCCATAGAGCACATATTGGAATCAGTAAAACAAAACTTCAATATTTAATTGGAAGTTTGTTTAATACAAGGATGAGCTAATAGTGGTTGAAAGAAAAATCTGACGCCTTTCCAGTGTAAAAATTAATTTGCAATTCATGGTATTTCAATAATGTGTGCCGTCTGATTTTATTTCATGCGCTTCAGGGGTAGTTTTCCCAGTTTGGAAACCAGTGAAGTGTTGGATCTGTTAAAAAATATAAACAGATTACGAAATGTTGTGATTTAGGCATATCTTATAAATAGTGAAGCGGGGCACCCATTAAAAAAAAAATAAAGGTCATCACCTATGTTGTACACTATCATCATACTTACACGACGTTAAATTATATTACATTTAGAAACATACATTGTATTTCCGTTACTACTGGTGCATTGTAGAGTTTATTATCCCTTATATCCATAGTAAAATTTACCTGTGAAAAGCTTGAGATTTCTTAAATGCAAGACTTGCAAGACCAAGACCAAGACTAAGACTGGGTGTGCAAGACCAAGACCAAGTGTTCCAGTGTAAGACCAAGAACAAGACTGGATGTGCAAGACCAAGACCACCCAGCTCTTGGTCTTGCATTTGCTCATCACTGGTGCTATATTGATAGAATTGTATGCACCTTTCAAGCTTGATTTAACAAGATAATACTCCCTCATCCACAGCAATAACTCTATCACTGTGCCCACACTCACAGCCCTATTTTGATCAGGTTTCTGATTCACGTTAAATCGACTTAATGGCAGAAGACACTACCATTAATTTCGCCTGTTGAAAATTTCCAGAATCCGTTTCTACTCAACACATAAGGGTTGGTAAAAACTAACTTCATATTTGAATTTCTGGAAACAAACTAGCCTAAATTGATATGCTACATGATTTCCTTCCCGTTTCTTTATTTTCGATAACTCCAATATGGCGACTTTTAAGATGGCCGACATGATGCACAATATATCTATTCCGACGAGCTTCACACTCGATACTCACACCTCCAATTTGATCTCAATTCCTCCACTCGTTTCAAAATTACGTGATGTTTATATGCACTTTCTGGGTTCTGTATTTGAACTTTGGACCCCTTTATCTCCGGCCCTGTTTACGGTCTGCCGCTAAAAACTTGTTTTTTCTCGGTTTCTTTGGGTGCTGCATCCGAATGATAGCAAGTATTTTCAGAAATCGAATTATCAAAAAAAAAAAAAAGAAAAAAGAATGGTTCCTTGTCAGTACAGAATAAACTCTCGTAGAAAGATCTGAAACAAAAAGAAACCTTTAACGCAGCGTTTCCCAACCTTTTTCAACTTGCGGGACACTACAGGTGTAACTTGAATTCTCTCGGCACATTCATATATATAGATATTATTATTATTATTATTATTATTATTATTATTATTATTATTATTATTATTATTATTATTATTATTATTATTATTATTATTATTATTATTATTGTTTGTATATATGAAATACCTTGATATTTTTTTTCTGTGATTAGGCCTACTGATCTTCTCACAGAGAAGAAAGTTCGATGACTGGTTTTCCTTTGTGATAAATCATTATGCTTATTGTTCATTCTAATTTAAAAATAGTAAACAATTGCAGTGAAATATAGGACTCGGGTTTTTTAAAAATCCACTTTCTCTTTCGAAAACTGTATCCAACCTTTCACTAAAAAGGAAGATCACTAAATAACGAACGAATAAACAAATCTCTTGTACTTTTAAAACACAAATGTAGGTATTTTTTACGCATGTTTGCTTTGTCAAAAGGATTGAATGATACAGTATTTTGAAATTTCAAGTTACGAAATAAACTGCAACAACAATGAAGCAATAATGGTCATGACAATGATAACAAATACTTTTCTCAACATTGAAAATGTTCAGAAAAGTAACACAGTATGAAACTTTTGTAGATTCATAGTAGAGGTTCATAGTAATGTGAAATACAAATATACATTTTTCCTTATGTCTTGCAATTTGATTCCTATAGAATTAACAATTTTGTTTCGATTTTCTCGCGGCACACCAGCGACCTATTCGTGGCACACCAGTGTGCCGCGGCACACCGGTTGGGAAACGCTGCTTTAACGTCTAACGGTTATGCTAGGCCAATGGCTAATGAAAGGTAATTTTAGATTCCTTCCTTCTTTTCCTTAATGACTCTCCAGCACTTTGAAGCACATTTTTGATCTTATATTTAAGCAGAACAGAAATTCCTGTTCTACCTAATTTTAGCAAAAAGGGATATTTAGATTTCAAGAGAAAAATAAAAATAATTATTCTCCCGACAATTGCAGTTGATTTAAGGGCCTCTTGATTTTCGTGTATCATCTCGGTGGCCCTGAACTGCAATCATAGACCAATATTATTTTACTACGAGTATCTTTATTCAATGTTTACTGGCTGTCTACAACTTCACCGATGTTTGTTCAAGGTATGTAAAGTTTCAGTGCTTGTGACTAAGTGTAGTTTCCTGTATAAAATAGAAATAAATATATAATATTTATGAAAATAAATTATAAGTAAAGTGATGTGTTTATGGAAAATGTCCGTTAGATAAAGCGATGCAGTTTTATTATTTTCTTTTTACTTTTAAAGCACTCAACATGACCTGTAATGTTCCCTCATTGGAAATATTTTCTTGTGCCAACAGCATTATTTAATTTTACACTTAATATTAGTTTAGGAACGTGGGACTATAAGCACTACGCCACTTAAACATACGCAAATTCAGACCAATGGCGATAGTTCAGAAGAAAAATAAATGCAATGTAATAACGTAAGTGAAGTAATGCAAGCTTTAAATGATAGCGCCACTTGTGTTACAATGAAGCATTATGTGATATATTTTGTTCAATTCAGAGATCGTAGAAGTGTTAATAATTTCTATATATTTTCACTAACAAAATTGACTCAATTTTGCTAGCTGGTTTAGAATATATATCGTGATGAGAGAGTATGGATTTCTGGCTTCCTGCATAAGTACATCATATACCGAATACTATTTCCGATCTTTTCATTTCAACTATCCCATACGAGGTAGTGCAATAAGCATACCTAAGAGGCGCGTAGTATCAAAAGCCTCCAAATCCATTTTTTTAAAAGCAATTGCATGGAAACAGAATTTTGTGTAAAAGCTTAATATTTCATACTAAAAAACTAGTTCCAATATGGTACTTTGTACGCGTGCATATGGAGCTTCACTGCACGTTTTGCGAGATTACTCGAAACTAAGCGAAATGAATGTGGCGGATTTTTATACTAGGCGCCTCCTATGTTGTCACAAACTTTCTCCTGTAAAATCTAGTCAAAATAATTTTTAATAAAATGCAATAATAATACTTTATGGATTTGGAGCTTCGAAAATGTTTGAAGAGTACTTGATCCTTCTAGTTGCAAGGATGCAGCTAAAACGTAAAATAGCTGACTATATGTGCGTACCCCCTTGAAAATATGGATTGTCTCTCTCGGACGTGCAAAATTTATACAAAATAAAAATAGGATAAACTATAGTTAAAAAACTGACTTTTGATATTAAGCCAGTTCAGTTAACACTTGTAAATGCCGAAGTTGAAATATTAAGAATTATAGTAACATAATTATACTGAGTACCGGTATTTCAAAGCAACACCGACACCGTTTGGGAGGTGATTCCTGACACAAAGATAAGACAAAAAGTATAGACTAACCTGGGTGCACAAATGCTTCCTTTCGGAGTTATAGGCAGCCGAAAACATGAAAAATGAACTTTAACGGTCCATAGCTTCAAAATTATGAAGCCTACCATAGTCGGATCAAGACTTCACTTAGGAACTAGTATGTGCCCTATTCAAATATCCAACAGTGGTAGAGCGTTCACCTCTGGTGCTTGGGGTCCAGGGTTCAATGCCAGCCCCCGCCAAGTGAACTTTGTGGTGGAACCATGTGCGTGGGTTTTCTCGGGGTTCTCCCGTTTTTTCCCACTTTCTTCATTCCACCGTTTCATTCATTACTCATCATCACCGTCTCCTTTAGCCTAACCGGCATAAGCGTGGGACGTAAAACTCAAAGATTTCATTTCATTTTTTTTTCAAATATCCAAGTTTCAGAATCCTGTGGTGCTTTGGAACAATTTTTATACAGGTACTTAGTGAGTACTTCAAATTATTTGCCCGTAGCCAAACTCCCTATATAAAATTTGTTGCGTGAGTATCTTAGGATTCTGAATCAAGTATTTTTGAATAGGGCACATATTAGTTCCTAAATAAAGTCTTGAGCCGACTACGGTAGGTCCCATAGATTAGGAGCTAGGAGTCTTTCAATTTCATTTTTTCAAGTTTTCGGCAGCCTGTAACTCCGAAAGGAAGTATTTGTGGACCCAGGTTAGTCTATACTTTTTGTCTTATCTTGGTGTCAGGAATCGCGTCCCAAACGTTGCCGGTGTTGTTTTGAAACACCCTTTATAAATTTTAATAATAGGACTTAACAGATTACATTGCAAATCGATCACGGACAAACATTCATTTACTGTATTGTTAGTCTACCGATCTATGCCTACCACTTAACAACAGTTCTTAGAATAAGCACAGTAAGGTGCTGGATATAAAAGCTCAGTTCAGTTGTGTGGTGTTTAAGCTTTGTGATATGAAGCTTTTACCATCAGAAAGAAAAATATCCACTGAGATGGTAAAATACCTCCACGGTTTCGCGCATTACCTCCAATGAACATTATATATATATATATATATATATATATATATATATATATATATATATATATATATATATATATATATATATATATATATATATATATATATATATACGAGATATGTAATAGGAGCAAGTAGGTCTAACTACTAAAATAATATGAAAAGTAATCGATAAGTTATTTTCGTATTAAGTACCCTAGTTTCAAATGTTGTTCACTAATTCGTGGTTCAATAATGAATGTATTCATGAAAATTAAATTAATTAAATTTTTAACTTTACGTCCCACGCCTATGCCGGCTAGGCTAAATTAGACGGCGATGGTGAGAAATGAATGAAATGGTGGAATGAAGAAAGTAGGAGGAAACGGGAGAACCCTTAGGAATCCAACGTACATGGTGTTAGTCAACCACAAAGTTCAGTTTGCGTGAGCTAAGATCGACCCAAGGACACCATGCACCAGAGGTGGACGTTCTACCACTGAGCCACCGCGCTACACCCGACATATATTCATATGTTTGTATGTCCTGAGCTGGGGTGGCTCAGTAGTAGAGCGTTCAACTCTGGTGCTTGAGGTACCTGGTTCGATACCAGCTAGCGCCAAGTGCACGTTGTGGTGGACAAACACCGTGTGCGTGGGTTTCCTCGGGGTTCTCCCGTTTCCTCCCACCTTTTTCATTCCACCATTTCATTTATTTCTCATTATCATTGTCTCCTTTAGCCTAACCGGCATAACCGTAGGACGTAAAACTCAAATATTTTTTTTTCATTTCATTTTGTATATCCTAACATACCTAAAATCAAATACAGTGATTGGAGAAAGGCAATGTTTCCAGCAAATCATGCACCATCATTTGTTTATTTTATACCATATTTCTATATATAAATCCTATAAACACTGAATATTTTGTACGAATCGGATAAAATATATTACTTAATATTTCATTGTAGCACGATTAACACTTTCATTTAATGTTTGCATTACTTTAGTTAGGTTAATATATTAATTTATTGTTTTCTTTTAAATACTATAAGGTTACTCAAAGAGCGCCACGGTTTTGTTACATCAAATTATGGACTCTATTTTTTCAATACACACTAACAAAATTCATTAACATGTTTATCACACATTCTGATTTGAAGTATGGTGAATAACGTCGGGCATATGACCTTCTCTACTCCGCTGGCATACAATAACTCTGTTCGTGTAATTCGCTATGACTACCTGACAAGTTTCCACTTGGATTTCTCCGATGATTCCTCGAATTTCCTCCTTTAATTCACGGATGGAACGGGGTTTATTGACATACACCAATGATTTAAGAGTATTCCAGAGAAAAAGGTCACAAAGAGTTACGTCGCTTGACCTCGGGGGTAGAGTAACAATACAGAGCAATGTTGGGAACAGAGAAACAAAAATATGCCAGACGATCCAAAACCTGCGCGCTATTTCAATAACCCTTAGTTTTTGTTTATTTTAAAATTGCATGTACTTGAGCGATCTAGCATCTATAGACTCACATTTCTAATATAATATTAGACGTTAAATTAAGTAATGTTGGCAGATAAAAGTATTTCATATAAGAGAACATTACAGGTAGTGTGGAGTGTTCTAAAATTAAAAAGAAAATACAGTAATTAACTGTATTGTTATATCTAACGCACTTTTTCCATATTAGAGATGGTACCGAAACCGAGACTAGTCTCAATATCGTCTACAAATTATGAGACGAGAGCGAGATCGAGACTGGTGTTTGTAAGTCGAGACGAAACTGGCAAGGGAACTAGGGATGGACAAAACCGTTATTTATAAAAACCGGAAACCGGTTTCTAGAAAAACCGAAACCAAAAAATCCGACATTTCGGTTTTCTTCAAAACCGGTTATGTTTTCTCCAAAGAAACGGTTCGGTTTTCTCCAAAAGAGATTTCGGTTTTCTTCGAAACCGGTTCGGTTTTCACCGAAACTGGTTTCGGTGAAAACTTTTGGAAAACACAACTATTTCTGTGGAAACGGAATCGGTTTCCGGAGAACAACGAAACACTATTCGGTCAGAAATAGAACAAATTTTAAAAAAACGAAACCGGTTTCGGTGAAAAACCGAACCAGTTTTTGGAGAAAACCGAAAAACCAGTTTTTGTGCCCACCACTAAAGGGAACATCTTATATTGATAGTAGCGTTGTCCAATCAAACAAAGTGCAATCGATAGAGGAGTGAAGGAAAGTGAGCAATCCAAAGTTTTACGGGCCGACACCCAAAAACAGGAAATACAGAGGAAAGAAGAATCTAGAATGATGTGAAGATATCAATGCAAAAGATACACTGATACAAAAAGAACTTCAAAACGATTAAAGTAATCAAAATAACATTTAGACAACAGTATAGTAAGCAAACATTGTACCCACAGACATACTCAATAACATCATATGCAATGCAGTGTTGCCAACTGAGCAAAAAATGAAGTTTTGTTAAATGGCACGGAACACAAATCATAACATGTAGAAAATCTAATTATGAGTAGAATCATACCTGTGAAGCCATGATGTACAGTGTTCTCAACGTTTGAAGATAAGCCTATATAAATTCCTATATGAATCTCCTATGTAGAAGAGGACATACAGTACACGATTCAAACTAGTTAAAACCAAAATATGAGACACAAACAAGAATATAATCACTGAAGTACGAAAATAAGGGACGAAGCATAGTGTCGAAGCAGGTTTGCCCAAGGGGAAAATTAGAATAGTACCAAACACAGCACACAAAACTGAAATGATGCATGCTCTTGGATTCATTAGCAGGCTCACTTTTCTGATGCTGTGATATTTTATCACCTCACACATTATTGGTAGTCAATTTTTCAGTGTTGCTGTTGATAAAGCGTTCCACAGTATGTTGGTACTGTATGTACTCTTCTACATCCGAGATTCATGTAGGAATTCATATAGGCC
This sequence comes from Thermobia domestica, assembly GCF_964235325.1. Classification (NCBI taxonomy): domain Eukaryota; kingdom Metazoa; phylum Arthropoda; class Insecta; order Zygentoma; family Lepismatidae; genus Thermobia; species Thermobia domestica. The sequence continues at coordinate 71,684,198 of NC_137470.1, read as the reverse complement.
TATCTTCAAATGTTGGCAACATTGTACATCATGACTTCACAGGTATGATTCTACTCATAATTAGATTTTTTACATGTTATAATTTGTGTTCCGTGCCATTTAACAAAACTTAATTTTTTGCTCAGTTGGCAACACTGCATTACATATGATGTTGAGTTGATTTTGAGTTTAACGTCCCGTTCAGCAGCGAGGCTATATGAGACGTGGACCTATTGATTAACGTGGAATCCGAACCACATGAGCTCCCGCCGGGAATCAAACCCGGACCTCCCACGCCAAAGGCGCGTACGCTAACCGCTTAGCCACGGTGGAGCTCTACATATGATGTTATTGAGCATGTCTGTGGGTACAATGTTTGCTTACTATACTATTGCGCAAATGCCATTTTGATGACTTTAATCATTTTGAAGTTCTTTCTGTGTCAGTGTATCTTTTGCATTGCTATCTTCACATCATTCTAGATTCTTCTTTCCTCTGTATCTCCGTGTTTTTAGGTGTCGGCCCATAAAATTTTGGATTTCTCACTTTTCTTCACTCCTGTATCGATTGCACATTGTTTGATTGGGCAACGCTACTATCAATATAAATAAATGATATAAATGTGAGACATAAATGTATCGAGACTTACTCAAAATTAGACAGAAATCGAAACAGAAACTTGTGATTCGCGAAGACACCAAATCCAGTCTCAACAGTGTCCGTTTCGTCTCGAATTTTGACAAAAAAATAAAAAAATGAAACTTCCTCTACTTAAAATCCATTGCGTTCGTATACAAACACGCACGCACATACAGAAAGGAACAAATGGCAGTACTGATCACTTGATATTTCGCGAGTATTTTAAAGGGCAAATAATTTTGAGTTGGGATTCAATATATTTTACTCTCTTTCCAGACATTTTACTATGTACTCAAAGAGCATGTTGCCAACATATTCCGAAACTTAACTTTGTGAAGCAAACATATTTATAAGGTCTGAATTTTCAACATATTTCTCCACAGTCTTCAGGAATTTTGCAGAAAAGACATTTTTAAAAAATTCTTGTTCTTTTATTGCAACTGTTCGTATAAGAAAAGGCACCGACTTCCATTTGAAAGTGAGGCAAAATCTTCAAATTGGAATCGAGTAGAAGCAGTATTCCGGAATAAGATAGGCAAAGATCGTGGAAAGAAGAATAGCATCAGATTAAACCAGAGAATTGGTTTGAACTATTAACATGTATCATTTAAATTAAAAAGTGTAACAAACTATATATTAATATTTTAAAAAAGTGCTACAAAGGATTTAAATTAAACCTTTAAATTAAAAAGTTAAATTGTATTATTTCTTTGTTAAAAATGACAGCAGTTGTAGTTGAGAACAGACGATGAATAACGTTGTGTTTATAAAATTAGAGGGTATAAGTACGTCCTCCATTCGCGGCACAGTGTTCGTAGGTTTAATGAAGAAAATTTCCCTCAACTGACATAAAAATTTTCCTATTCTTATCAAATTTTTCCTAGTTCGTTGTGTGACTAATTAGAGGAAGTTTGGGTATTATGGAATAGTCGGATAATATGGAATACCTCATTATCTCTCCTCTGATGTGTTGCTTCCAAGCGAAGTGGAAAGAAACTACTGCTTCAAGTTCCCATCATGCTCTAAACTTAGTCTCCTTGTGATTGTGACATTCGCTGTGTTGGTAGACGTGAAAATCTGATTTCTTATTCGTGAAAACTTTTTATAGGTAAGTGTTTTACAACCTGTATTTTCCTATTGAAATGTAATAGAACAACAATTCTTTGTTTACTATGACGCTGGATATACAGAGTGGTAGTTTGATAAGCGCCATTATGCTATACACCTTCGAATGCGTTTAACAGCTCTTTCGTTTCCAAGGTGGCGTGGAGGGCAATATGGAATACCCGCAAGAAAAGCATGGTATTCCGTATTCCGTATGGTATTCCGATTACAAAAAGATTTATCGGTATTGGGAAATTACACATACATTTATGATGACAACAATGCTAAGCCAATTTTTTTTATTACAGCAAATTTTCTGATGATACAAGGGGTGAGCTTGGGTCCAGCGTTCATCATGTTTAATGTGAGCACACAATGATTGTGCCAATCCTGACGCAGAGTATTATATTTAAGACTTTTGCAAGTAATCACATTCAGTTATGGCCTGGCATTCAGACTTGTTATATATTGTCACTGTATTCATTGTATGTGCAACAGAAAACTCATTTCTTTTCTATATAGCATTTATATTCCATATTACCGACTATTTCATATTTCCCTTCAAAGTGGTTTCTTTACAAATTATAAATTTTGCCCACCCCTGTAACGAAACTTCTTTATCAAGATACGAATAAATAAAGCCAAATATGCAAGGCGTATACTTGTTTCCTTTTTGTTTCAATGTGCAATTAACTGAGTTACAAGCGAAACAGAAATGGTATTCCATAATACCCGAACTTCTTCTATGTGATAGGATTAATTTAGCTACATTAAAGGAAGCGCCATTTGTTTTATTTATTTGCATTTTGCTTTCTCCTTCACTTATTGTTAACAAGGGGCTACAGTGGCTCAGTGGTAGAGCGTCCACCTCTGGTGCATGAGGTCCCTGGTTCCATCCCAACCCGCACCAAGTGGACTTTGTGGTGGACAAACACAGTGTTTGTGGGTTTTCATGGGGTTCTTTCTAATTTCCTCCCACTTTCTTCTTTTCACCATTGCATTCATTTGTCATCATCACCGTCTCGTTTAACCTAGCCGGCATAAGCATGGAGGGTAAAACTGAAAGATTTTTATTTTTAACAAAAAATAAAAGTAAAAAAAAAAACACACACACACACACACAAATACACCCAGTCAACACTGTGTATAAATTATGCTACTTTCATCACACACAAACTATTGATATTGTATTGATTTATTTCTGAAGAACGGAGAAAACTTTAAGCATTTATATTGGTTAATCTGTCATCACCAGAATTTCCTTGGATTTTTCAGATTTATCGAAAAATTCCCCTTTTCCATTTTTGCTAAATTTACATACGAAATTGCCCTAGATTAGGGAAATTTCCCTCAAACTACGAACACTGTCGTGGCTGTCTAAATGCCCACGGGCAGTATTAAGGAACAACTTTATAGGGCCCATACACGGTCCACAGTTTGTGCAAACAGTTTGACCGTGTATGGTGCTGTACGAACTGTTTGCGCAAACGTTTGTGCAAACCCTTTTCACATCGAACTCGTTCGAAAGTTGTTTACACGAACATGTTTGCACAATCACGTGTACCGTGTATGGACATGTTTGTGCAAACACGAGGGTTATTTCGAGTAGGAGACCTACTGTATAGTCGCTTATTTCTCGCGCTACAGCGTCAACGAATAGGAATCGTTGACGAATAGGAATCATTTTTCCCCAGTATTTGGAAGCAAATGTTCCAGTGGCGTCATTTGGGCAGGACAGGAGAGTGTATTTCCCCCTCCATCGAGTTTCATAAACACATATTGTTTGATCAAATGTATAGTAAAATATTGATATAAAAAGTGGAACTCTTACGCCGGCGGAGAATTCCCCCTCCCGAACAAAATCTAAAATGACACTAACTAACTAACTAACTGACTCTATGGCCTATGGAACCCGGAGGTTCAATGCCGCGTTCACAAAAGCTCTCCACTGACTTCTATCTTTAGCTAACTGCATCCAGTTTCTACTTTGTATTCCTATCTCTGCGAGATCCATCTTAATATTGTCCTCCCATCTGCGCCTAGGTCTTCCTAATGGTCGTTTTCCGATTGGTCTTTCAGTCAAGATTTTGAAAGCGTTTCTACTTTCTTCCATTCTAAGTACATGACCCGCCAACCTAAGCGTCCTAGACTTGACTACCCTAACAATGTTGGGTAAACCGTATAAATTATGTAGTTCCTCGTTATGAAGTTTCCGCCATTCCCCATTCCTGTTCCTGTTGGGTCCGAATATTCGTCTCAGGATCTTGTTCTCAAATACTTTCAGTCTATGTTCTTCCCTCAGAGTAAGTGACCATGTTTCGCAGCCATACACAACAACAGGCATGATTATCGTTTTGTATATTTTAAGCTTCAAATTCCTCGACAGAATTTGCGAGGACAAGAGATTTTGAACCGAATAGTAACACGAATTCCCTGCTTTTAGTCGACATTTAATTTCTTCGTGGATATGATTTTCCTCTGTTAATATTGATCCTAGATATTTGAAACTATCCACTTTATCAAAAGTATTATTTAATATTTTAACGCATCTATAATTTGCCGTATTACGGTCCCGACCAACTTCCATGTATTTAGTTTTCTCTGCATTTACTTCTAAACCCATGTCCCTGCAAGCGTTTAATAAGATTCTAAAATGACACTGTTTTTAGAAATAAACTTATAGAGTTACGACAGCACTTTGCTAGAGCTCTTACATTTGCTTTCAGGATTCGAAGGTTTGATCCCAAGCCATATGAGTTCATGATGGACGATATTGAGAGAGATTCAAATATGGAGACAGAGATAGATGCGCTACATATGCAAGTTAAGAACTGGAGAAAAGATTATCGAACAGCATCCATATTATGACGAAATTTGTGAAACAGAAGAAGAAAAGTTTCCGAACTGCAAGGATCACATCAGGCAGTTGTCGAAATAAGGCGGAGAACTCTTTTTTTTTAGTATCATTTGATTGCGAAGGGAGAGAAAAATCTCAAGGTCTGGGAAACGAAGAATTTAAAAATACTTCAGCTTCCGAGACGGATTTCAAACCACGAACCTCTTAGATATCGAACCACGACTTTATCCATTCAGGCATGGAGAACTATATGCAGTCATTCATACAGTTTTCCTTTAGCTACGTTGAGAAATTAATAGAATGGAATATTCCAAATTTTGACTCGGTGGGTGTGCCGTTCACATTGAACGTAGCCCTCTTGTAGCTTAGTTACAGAGTGCATAATGAACTTCCCCTTGTTAAAAGAACACATTTTAAGGTAGAAAAAGTTTATTATATGTACTACTGTGCTAATTGAGTTACATTTGATAGAACTGTCTGATAATGTAGTACCTAATACTCAGAAAAATCACCCTTTGCAAAGCTCTAGTGGAAAATGAAACAAATCTTCGTGAACATGTTAGACTTTTGAAAAGAAAAAAGTGTTTTTTACTTTTTTTTAAGAAAAGAAAGCAATAGGAATGCGCATAAGAATGTCACTTAAATGCGAACGTATAACTTAAAAAAATAGAGCGTTAACGTCATTGTCTGTTAGATAAATGGTTAGTGCAGGGGACGTCTACGTGGATGGTCTAAGTTCGAATCTCGACCGTTCTTATTTTTTTCTTTTAGCTACGCTCACACTGTGCATTTCAGAAGTTTAAATGTAGTCGCAGTTAGTTTAAACCGAAACTATTTTCAAATATGATATTTGTTATTACATGTTTTTCTTTAACTTGCGATGTTTCAACTTAGATATTAAATCTTACATTAATGCACTCGTCTTAAATTTTGGGACGGGTACATTGGCTCATCGATTAAATTAGGAAAATGTCAAAAAGCAAATTTGATAAATTGTTGTCTCGGACTCGAAAATATAACTTTATAAGTTTGATTGGCCTTGTTTGTTCCCTTCTATAGGTAAAAAAATCACCAAATATTCAAGATTTGGAGTTTTTTGACCTATTATATACTCTTTGATCATGCTTTATCATGTTATATGGATATACGGTTTAGTAGAGTGGCTAATTCTCTTTTATAGGAGAGCTCTGTCGTTGTTAAGCGATTATTGTACAGCGGTGGACACTTCTAAATGGTACACCTTAGCCGTAAATCTCCATATGGCTGTACCATTTAGAAGTGTCGCCCGCTGTACATGCCTTTGGCGTCGGACATCTGGATTCGATTCTCGGCGGAGCCTCACTGCTGAAACGGACGTCAACCTAATCTTCAGCGACAGATGAGAAATACTACAAAAATATTAAGAGAGGATGTTTGGCATAATAAAATAAGGGAGTCAAAGCAATAAGTAAATAGACTGTTGTACAAATGTGTTCCATAGAAATGAAATCATTAAAAGAAAAGGTGTTCATGTATTTAATAGCACTTGAAATACTAATAACAAAAAGATCTAAAATATGCACTGCAAGTATGTGTACTTCAGTAATTTTTTATTAGTACCAACACACCTGACGCAAAATAAGTAGAAATATTTCTAGAAAAGAGCCTAAAACGAACATTTCAAACATCGAAAAGACACAACTGACCGAGAAACAAAATTATTTATCATGAATTTACGTTCTTGTATTTTCCTTATTTTCACTTACAAAATTATTCTGTTTACCTTAATTAATGAATAAGTTAAATTTAATTTTAAAATATGCTAATGACCATACGAACAATTCATGTCCTCGAGTACACTCGACACTTTTATCAACCATCTTTATCGTCGTTTCCCTCTTCGTCAAAAACGGTAACAAACAAGCATTTTGCACAGGCTCAATTGACTTCTGTCTTTTTCGCTTCTCCTCACGATCTTGTATTTGCTACCTTCTCTTTCCACTTGCTTTATTACTTTCAATTTGGGACAGATCATCTCAATTTGAGGGCTTTCGAAATATCATACATCCATCTGATTCCGGAGGGTCTACATCACCTAGGAAAAAAATGGAAAGAAAGAGTTTAAAAGGAGATTTAAAAACAGTTCTAATGACATATTCAAATAGATTCGGAGGATTTGGAATTTAACATCACTCTCAGCACCGAGACTATATGAGGCGTAGAACTGCAGCTTAACCAGCGCCTGCGCGCCGAAGCCGCTTACGCTAACCATATAGTAACGAGGGAGTTTGATACGTTCAAATAGAGTCAATGCAATTCATTCAAGGTTCCCGTGTAGCTACACCGTTAGTTTTCTCATTTTTTTTGCTGCGGGACACTCAGTTTGACTGTCGAAGGAGATTGCATATTATGAATCTATGTCAAGAACTTGGTGCTACAAGGGAGGTTAAACCCCAAACCTACAACCAGATGACATTATATTCTTACAAATCATTAAAACTTCAGTAAAGATCAAAAAGCTCTTGCTGCGAATGGTGCACCTTTCCTTGTAGCAACAGTCATGGACGAAACTTTTATGAAAGCTTGGAAGTGTTTCCAAAATTTATTTAAAAAAAATAAGTAATGTTACTCCTACACGGTTTCTGCGAAGTTCAATTTAGGGGTTAGGGATGCGGCAATAGTCCTACACGTCGAAAGTTCTAAACTGCATTGAATATCATATGCTCTAATTCTAAACAGCATAAGTCGTAAGAGTCTCTTGTGGTGCTACCATCGCGACATGCTAAGTATACAATAGGAGTAGTACGCATAGGTAGAAAATACCGTCATGTTTTATCGAAAATTTAAGTTTGTAGTTCATAGCAGGGACGCTCAAGCGGATGAATAAGTTATAACTCACACTGTGTCATTGAAAATTGAGGGAATGTTTTAAAATCAACTTACAAGCAAGGTTTTCCAAGTGTCACACTCTGATTTGCTTGAAACTCCTGGAGTAAAGAAAGGAATCAAAAGTAGACATACGTTTTTTTTATATATCAGCCAACGAGGGGGATGAAGGGGTAAACACCTCCCTTAAGTGCGAACATAGGGCAATATGACATCTTTTAGCAGAGCCGTAACGAGCAACGCACTGTGTCGATTCGCTTGACGCTTTTAAAATTCGTAGAGAAAGAAACAACAAGAAACAATAAAACATTGTCATAGTAGTCGATATATCTGGCAAATGGCAAATCAATTACGATTATTCTGTTTTCATCTGCATGCAATGTGAGAAGTGCTATGAGTTCCTGTTGCTATGGAAAGATTTAAGGCAATAGATGGATCAATTGTAAATATTGGCCAAGATGAGAGAGAAGATTTGAATTCGTTACTATTGTTTGATTTGTTGTTTGTACCTGTTTTATAAAACAATCTCATGAGTGTTTAGTGTTTGGTTACGTCACATGATACTAGAAATTAAATGATAATTACGAACAATTCCTAACACAATTGGACAATGGATTTCATTCCTTTTGTCCTTAATAAGCGTGTTACAAGTGGGATGTTATCTAGTATTAATAAGAAGACAATCACGTCAGGGTAAATCGTCTATTAAAGCTACATGTTCAAGTACAAGTGTGCCGATAAGTTATCAGTGATCAATGTGTTAATCGTATGCCTTGTGTCCTATATATTATGTCCTTGAGTACTATGCATCTTATCATTATCCTTATTGGGCGTAATATGTCAAATCTATAGGGCCCTATCCAAAATGGGTTAAAACCCATTAAATGTCATTAGTCGACTTAGAGCATATTTTCCTATTGTAGATATTCCAGAACCACCTCCAAACACGGCAGAGACACGCCTTGCAAACTACCTCCGGGAATTGGTCAATTACGCTGCAGATAGAACCATGCAACTAAACAATGAAGTCGTTACTGTACACTTTGATTTGGATGAGGATATCATGGAACCAAATGCTATCACCGACTATGGAAAAGTGGATGAAACTTACGAGGAATATGTGCGGAAGGTAACATCGAGGACCTGCTGTGATATGAGTGGTGAGTATATGGACTTGGAATACAAAATTAAAAGAGTGGAATTGTGAAAGAATGGAAAACGAAAGAGATTGTGAAAATTCGAGTCGAGAAATACGTTTGTCTCGACTCGTCACGAATTTTACAAAGTGTGTCTCGACTCGAATCTCGACTAGAATTCGAATCGAGTCGAGTCGAGATTCGAGAGATGTCTCTACTCGTGCGCATCCCTACTCCTCGTCTTCACGTATGATTTTTCTGTTTTGATATTGTTCATCAATTGTAGTCTCCTTCGCTCCATGCCTCTCTTTCCTGCTACCATACCCTCCAGCATGTCCCTCATAATACAGTTTCTTCTCAGCCAATGCCCTAACAAGTTTCTCTTGCTCTCTCCAATAATACCTAAAATAGTTCTTCCCTCCGCCACCATTTCTAACACCCTCTCATTTGTTTTCTGCTCGATCCAGCTACTTCTTTCCATTTCTCTCCAAACCCGCATTTCGAAAGCTTCTAGTCGCTTTCCATCACTTAAGTAAGGTCATTGTTTCTGCTCCATATATCACAATATTACACACAAAGCATTTTATGAGTCTTTTTCTCAACTCTTTTTATTCATGGTTCCAGAAGATAAATTTTTCTTTCTCCCAAAGTCTTCATTCGTCATTCCTACTCTTGCTTTTATTTCCGTTCACACTTCAGATCATCACTAATAATACTACCCCGGTATCGAAAACTACTTGCCCTTCTACTTCCTCCCCTCCTACTTCTATATTTGATACCGAGTGCTTTGCTCCATTCACCATGTCCTTTTTCATTCTAATATTTATTTTTTTCATTTTCTTTTCCTCCATGACAACAATACTTTTTTGTAGGTGTAATCACATGTTCTCGAAATTACATAATTTTAAGCAGTGTTGGAAACCTTAACATTATTTATCATATCTCCAAGACGATTTGAGATATCAATTTGCTGTAAACGGCAATATGATATTCACATGTATTAAAAGCTACCTATGTAATTGGATGAGGTACTTATCTCGCATTATTATCGAAATAAAGGCTTTTGAATAAAAAATCAAATTTTCAATCCCTTGTATCTTTGTTGCTATTCATTTTAAATCCATCACATCCCCATCATAGTATTACACTCTAAAGCACTTTGGATGTGCATTGCCTCGTCCGTCTCAAGTGCATTGTTATTGCTATAGAGGCCATCAAAATTTTGATATTCGTGATATTGCAGCGTCCTTAGTTTCCAACACCAAACAACAAATGATATACTGTATGTTTTCGTTTAACATGTAAACTCCAAATATACAATAATCTGACATAGTGCCGTTTGAAAAATATAACATTTTGTTGGATTGGCAACGTTGTTGACTTGGTGGTATTACGGGGCATATGAAACAATGTGCCTCTATTGATATTTGGATGGTACAAAATTCCAGCGTTTTCTGACTATTAGTTTAAAAGTTTATATATAATCACGAATTCTAAAGTTCTCTGAAAGCGATGAAATAACTTTAAAATTGCTTCTGCAAAACCAGTTTTTGAAATCAAAGTACAAGCTGCTAGCCTGTTGTAGGTACATAATCCTTGTTGTACTGTACAACAAATAACATTCATGAGTAAGAGTACAAGTATGATATTGTGAGTGGGTGTGTTATACTGCACAGGTCTTTTTGAACCTGTCAATGTCTAAAATCCAATAACAAATCTGTTATAAAAGGAAGTATATGATAGAAAACATATAAACACCGTCATAAAAGCACTAGGGTTAAATTAGTAACACACTGGGATATTTACCTTCTTTTGCCGGGGCTACGCGGCAAGGGTAAAGAAAGGCTCAATTTAGTATGAAAGAAGTCAAAAGTTTGTCGGAATTTTCTATTGAACTAGAAATAAAAAATGTGTTTAGTGACAACAGACAGGGCATAGGAGGAAGCAAAAAATGGATTCAAGTATAAACATGTGGACAATTAGAATGCAGGTGGGACATGAGATGACTAAGAAGCAAATTGAGAGATCGTTCGGTGGTTATCTCTGAGGCATGTTGGTAAGCCTGCTGATAGGGCAAAGTCAGCTTAAAGATGAGCACGATAACGACAATCCACAAGCAGATATTGAAAACTTTGTCTAGCTCCACATTCAATGGTGTCTCTTTGCCACAAAGTAGAAATCGATTAGTTAAGTGTGAATGTCCAATACGAAGTCAAATTAGGATTCGTTCCAACTGACAAGATCTTGAGCTAGTGGTCCAAACACGAACTGCACCGGTACATGTAATTTAATGTTAACGCCCTGGTCCTATTCGAGCTACCAGTGCTGATGTAACTGAGGAGCGAATAGCAAATGCAGATATAGGAAGATGAAGCTCTCTTCCTCCATGCGCAGCAATTTTCGCTTTACGGCCTGTCTCTTCATTACCACCTATGCCAATATGGTTTGGAAGCCAGCAGAGTTATACCTTCATCTCCAATAACACTCAACCAAATACTTTATAAGGACACCAAGTGGTGGCCAACAAATTCCACCATTGTTTGTTACTACCTTGTGTGAATTATGACAAATTCTATCAGATATACAAAAGTATATATTAGTGTAATTTTTAATAAATTGTACATAAACTTTTAAGTATATAGCTCATCAATATATACTTGTAGGTCAGCAACAAAACTATCTCGCCCGCTACCCCCATGATAGCTGGTAATTCCACTAGGTCACATTCAGTACTTTTGCTGCTATCACTAACGCTTGGACAGAGGCAACCAAACTTACACCTAGCATTTGATCACAGATTTTGCTTTACATAAGTCATTGTGACTTAAAATAAAATGTGACTTGTGCAAAAACTACGTTTATACATGGCAAAAGCTGTATCCCCCAATGATTTGACACAAACTCAGTCGTGTCTGACTGACAAAACTTAGTGTGAAGCGAGAGGGAAGTAAGTATGATTACTGAAAAACTTAAATTCCAGATTTCAACAGATTTACATGTTTCATGGCCTCTATGCACTCAAAATGTGATTTTGAACATCCGTTCGTCCGTCCCAATCTAACATGTTCACTCTCCTAGAAATCACATCGTTCAACGAATCTGTACCAAATTTTAAACTTAAGGCTCTCTAGGAAATTTTCTCGAATTTTCTTCCTACCTAAAAATAAAGGAAGTTTACTCAAGGGTGAAAATAAAAGATGCGATTTTCTCGGAAACGGCTTTGACGATTTTCTTTATATTTCTCTTATGAAAAATCCAAAAGTGGTAGTCAAATTTTGAGGGTGAGTTTTTCTCGCACGTAGTTTTACGAAAATGTCCTGATTTAGTTTCTTATTTCACAAGAAAATATTTCGTTAATAACTGCATCATAACATGGTTTAGTGTAAGTAACGGAAGCAGAAAAAATTAGTGCATTACCCCGTATTTTTCATTTATATTTCTCGGAGTCATATAAAAAATCAACTTACTTTCCCTCCAATTTCTTATTTTTAACTGTGGCAACCTGAAAAGCTACGACCTATTTATTCTGTACTGAACACATATTTCCTTTCGGAAAACAAAGAAACGATGCATGAGATTAACAAGGAATGAGGCTAAGATTTAATGTACTCTCCATATCCGGTTATTATCAACAAGATGCTCTGAAATTAATGGTTTTTCGTCACATTCGCAGTAAACCATACACAAAAGAGCAAACCTAGCGTAGATAGAAGACAGTGGTTATTGGCATAAAAATCGTTATAGTGACTTTTTTAGATTCACTGCTCTAGTCTTCATGAGTAACGGTACCCTGACAACACGAGTTTTACTCTATCCTTCTATCCTATTTTCCCTTATTTTGCACAGCTAGTTCGTTCCGTCCTGGTTATGATCGTCATACCTTGGCCAGTTCGAAAAGCCTTTTAAACTTTGCAATTCATGTAGTCAAATCCCTTTCCTCATCCACCTTGAATTCCGTTTCAAAGGTTTCCACTTTAAAGAGGCAGCATGAAGGTCAAAGTCGCAATGGAGGGAGGATATAAAAACAAAAACTTTCAGCTCGTATCTCGGATCCAACCTGCTCCTTGAACTTACAAGGAAAGCTATCCAACTTCTCGAAGAGTACCACATTGAAACTTGCATAAGTAGAAGGACATGTTGAAAGATGGAAATATACTTACTCCGACGATTCGCAACGTCATCGAACAGGAAATATCATGATTTTCCCCATAGCCCCTGAAAGTTATGTACTCTGGTCATACATGCCTTGGATGGGATACGAATCTGATACACTGGGACTTATTTTCTCACGAACACAAATGTTGCAAACTCAACATGGAAACAGTCGGTGCTGATTGTGATCTCTGGTACGTCATTGATGCAGATCGATATCAAATGGAACACGATATGCGATCGTAAGTTCCAAACGAACACGTTTACTCGATGGAAAAAAGGGACACGCTTAAACCACAACGCGAAAATGACTTTCTATGATTATTATTATTATTATTATTATTATTATTATTATTATTATTATTATTAATATTAATATTAATAATAGTAGTAGTAGTATTAGGTAGAGGAGGAGGAGTAATGGTAGTAGTAGTAGTAGCATGATGAATATTATTATTTGAAAGTAGTATGATGAGTAATAATAATAATAATGAGAAGAAGAAGAAGAAGGCCACCCCCGGTTGGATTTCGAGAGGTCAAGTTCGGCCAGAAATGGACAAATCGGGATCAAAATATATTCGTTGTCGTCTGCATCCGATCACGCTTCCAAATATGCAATCCGTTTTTTATATATCACTTCCGGTTTCGGAGATTAACAGGAGCGTACATGCTGACCATTTCCAATTGGAAGGGACCATTCGGACGTTCAGGCAACCTATATAAATTCTTACTCTTTAAGGCCTGGGGACCCTCAATACGTAAATCTGGATGCCCTGCGACCACTTCTAGTCCGAGATTTCCAACCGAAGTGAAATCAATCTGTATATAGTACTACTAGTAATATTACTACTAATAACTAATAATAGTAATAATAATAATAATAATAATAATAATTATTATTATTATTATTATTATTATTATTATCTTATTATTATTATTATTATTATTATTATTATTATTATTATTATTATTATTATTATTATTATTATTATTATTATTATTGTAGAAAGCCATTTGTGAGTTGAGGTTTCAGCATGTCCCTTTTCTCCACCGGCTAAACGTGTTCGCTTGGAAGCTACGTTCGCATATCGTGTTCCATTTGACACCGATTCCCATAAATGACGCAGCAGATATCACAATTACCATCGACTGTTATCATCTTGAGTTTGCAACATTTGTTTTCGTGAGAAAACAAGTTTCAATATATCAGATTCATATCCAATCCAAGGTATGTAAGACCAGAGTACATAACTTTCAGAGGCTATGGGGAAAAATCATTATACTTCCTATCCGATGGCGTTGCGAATTGTCGGAGTAAACATGTTTCCACCTTTTAACATGTCCTTCCACATGTGCAAGTTTTAATGTGATACTCGTCGAGGAGTTAAATAGCTTTCCTTGTTAGTAGGCAGACGTCTCAATGACTACACTACTGCACCTCCCTTCAAGCTGTGAAGCGTGTGTTTTCTCAGAAGGTAAAAGTTATTACTGTTTTCAGGAATAACAATAATTGGTGAACAGTAAGGCAATGCTAGTTTAATAAAACTAACTAGCTTTTGGCCTATGGAAGCCGGAGGTTTAATGTCGCGTTCACAAAAGCTCTGCATTTGACTTCTATCCTTAGCCAACTGGATCCAGTTTCTACTTTGTATTACTATTTCTGCGAGATCCATCTTAATATTGTTCTCCATCCATGCCTACGTCTTCCTAATGATCGTTCTCCGATTAGATTTCCAGTTAATTTTTTTTTTAATTTTCCTACTTTCTTTCATTATGGCTAAGTGACCTGCTAGCCTGAGCCTCCTAGATTTGATTATCCTAACAACGTTTGGTAAATGTTATAAATTATGCAGTTTCTCCTGAGTTACCAAGTTCCTTCTGAGATGAATATATATAAATTCTACTCTATATGATTAAAACTATTCAGGGATGACAACGGATAAATAATCCAACTGCAAAAACAGTTTGTTTGTATTTACAATTTAGTAACTATCCTTGAACAAGCCAAGTAAATAGGGGGAAAACTAGCACGAAGCTCTTGAATTTATTTTAAAGAAATAGAAACTGTTAAAGAAACAAAAATAATAATTATGATAAATTACTAAAGTAAATACTCACTACTGCAGTCATAAACATTTCTATTAAGTAAACAAGGTATAGATTAAAAATATTTCTAAAATCCGAACACATTATTAAATTAAGGAGAAGAAAGTTCCAACCGGGAACCGAACTGTAAGTTCTTAAAGATGTGAAACTGTCTAAACATAAACAAAATAAAACGCAGATAATGAGTTAATTTTATATAACTCACTGTGATTTCTTTTCTTTCGAATGACTCAACTGGTTCAAAACCTGGAACATGAACAGATCACAAAAGTTTAAATAATGAAATAAATATCCAGTTTTAAATGTTTTCTTTTATTGTTTAAGCATCTACGTAAAGAATTTTACATTTCTGTCGAAATAAGTTTTAGTAATTAAAAAAGAAATGTGGACAACAGCATTACTCATATTAAGTTCCTACCAACAATAAAAAACAATGGATTGTTTTGCTTACAGTGAGTTAAGGAATTCTCTCAGAGCAACAAGGTCAATTTTTTACGCAAATTCACATTCTAATTGAGTTTTATGAAATTTCACTTACTTTTCTTTTCCAACAAGAAGTCGTATTTTACAAGAAAGTTTTTTTTTTTTTTAATAAATGTTGCTATAACTAGTTGCCAAAAGGGTCTACAAATCTTTTCATAAAGATTTTAAATGAAGAAAATTATGGAAAACATTACTGTTCGACCCATTTTACATTACAAAAATACATGAAACAAAATACACTTTATAGCAAATAAATCGTAGTCCCATTTCAAAACAATAACTCCAACATAAGCATAAAGCTCCTTAACATCACAGATATAAAATTACACAATAATAGGCAGGGTACATCAAGGTGCTGTGAAATACCCATATATATGACACTCAAATAAGCATCAGAAAATGAAATATTTTATAGGAACAAAAAATGCTCAAATACACTTAACACACTAAACAGAATGAAACTTATATGGGGGAGTTAATCAAGCAGCATCTTTATAGATTATCACTATAAGAACATAGTGTATAAAACATCCATGGAAATGGTGGAGGAAACTATAATGTCAGTAATTGACGCCATAATAATAATGAAAAACTTTGTAGACTTAAGATCATTGCCAAATTCAAAATAAACAAGGATTTGATAAGATACACATATCGGAAGAAGATATGACTGGTATTCTTCAATGTAATCACATAATGAAAATGAAATGAAATTTGAGTTGTACGTCCCACGGTTATGCCGGTTAGGCTAAAGGAGACGGTGATTATGAGAAATGAATGAAATGGTGGAATGAAGAAAGTGGGAGGAAACGGGAGAACCGCGAGAAAACCCACGCACACGGTGTTGTAATCACATAATATCTAAAGGTTATGAAAAAAATAATTGTGTGTGCTTGATAGATGAAACTCTTTTAATGTTCACATTGTAAATCTCAGTTAAATAATGGAGCATCCTCTTTGAAAGGATATATTAGGGCTAATTTAAGACTCTATGTGGTTTACTAAATTAACCGTCATTTAAAAACTTTCAAAAAAGGGAAAAACATCAAATTTCTTGTATCACACTCCAATTCGCTATTTAATTTTCCCAATTCTAAAATCCAACAATAGCCAATATATTACCAACTTTCGACCCATAGCAATATTGCCTGCTCTTGACAAAGTATTTGAGCATATCTTGTATCGACGAATCTTTAATCATGTCAAACCGATTATCTCACTTAAATAGCATGGCTTTGTTTCACAAGATCCACAGTAACGAATCTTGCAATTAAGTTATTACGGATTTTATAGCGAATTCATTAGATGTAGGTAGCCAAGTCGATGTGATTTATATTAAATTCGAAAAGGCTTTTGAACAAATTAATCAGAACATATAATTAAAAGAATTAAAGCTTTTTCACTTTTCTCGGCCCTTGATTAAATTCTTCTCATTATACCTGTCTAATCGTAGACAATCCGTTCTTTTTTAATGAGTACAAATCTAAAGAATATATTACATCCTCAGGAGTTCCTCAGGGTTCAAACTTAGGACCATTGTTATTTCTCTTGTTTATTAATGACTTACCAGACTACATTACTGACCATGAAAAATTACTATATGCAGATGATCTAAAAACTATATGCTTAAATTAATTCTCTAAACGATAACATAAAACTGCAGCAAGATCTAGATCATATTAGTAACTGGTGTTCTTCTAATCAACTTGGAGTCAATGCAAGCCAGTGCAAAGTGTCAACGTTCACTAGGAGCAAATCACCTCGTTACTTTGATTATGTATTAATAAATATGTAGTAAATAGACATGATTTAGTTAAGAATCTTGGAGCTACGTTTGATGCTAAGTTAACGTTTGACAGTCAGATTATAAAAATAACAATTAAAGCATTAAGACTATTAGGATTCGTAATTAGAACAGGAAAATAATTTAAGAACTGTTCAACATTACGTAAGTTGTACAATGCATATGTTCATTCAAAGTTAGAGTATGCGTCTACTATTTGGAATCCGTCCCATTTGATTAACTGTAAGCAACCAGAAAGAATACAGGCAAAATTTTTGAAATTTCTAACCTACAAAGAAACCCACATTTATCCTACTTACGACAGCTGTAAAACCATCCTTGAGAACTTTCGTGTTCCAACACTAGAACGTTATATGATTGATTTATTATTCATTCAGAAAGTAACTAAAAATATTTTTGACTGTCCTGACTTAGTTTCTTCATTGATTTTTTATGTTCCTTCATTAAAAAGACGTAAAAACACTGACCTCTTTTACTGTAGAAAATCAAAAACTAATACATTGATGAAATCACCAATCTGGAGAACAGCTTTGTATAATAGAATGTGTGTAAATAACAATGAATTGGATATATGTGATATGTCGCCTAAGTAATTTAGAAACGTCATTATGAATATGTAATTATGTAATTCTCAACACTGTAATTGTGTTGACAATAAATAAATAATAAATAAATAAATAAATATAGCATTATTACCTGTTCTGCTGCGTTGAACAATAGAATACGAAAGGGCTACAGTTCACGTTTTTCAGCTCACTGACTGACAAACAAATCACTTCCTTCTCCCTGTAACATCCAGTACATGAGAAAAGGAGTCACTACAAACAAAAAGAAATGAAGCATCGCATGTCCAGGAGAATGGAATCCTAATTGTAGAAATTTCCTGAGACTTCACATTGGTCCGAAGTCTTCCTTGAGACGAAAGTCAAACTAAGTTTCCAAAAGACTATCAATTACTCTTACCAAACTTAGCCTTCGATGATCACCATGATTTTCACGCGTCATAGTTCACTCGACCGAAAACACTTTATATCAGCCACTTCAACATGGCGCTGTGTTAGACATAAGGCAACGACACAGAAGATCGTCAAAGAGCATGGGTGGATAAGTATAGTGAAATGGCCCCAGATGAATCTTGGGACGACAAGTGGGTGGTATGTAGGTACTCCCAAGATACATTAATCCCTCAATCCTCAACTCTCATATGTTCGTGAGAAATGGCGCGAAATCGGAAAAGTGGGATTAATTTATTTCTCAAGAATGGCTTGATCTTTTTTGTTCAAACATGAATGCATGTATAGATGTATACAAGGGCTTTGTCTGAAAAAATTAATAGCTCCCCCGACCATTTTCCCTTCTTAAAAAATTCAATTCAATATTTTGAGCCCCTTTTGACCTATGATGGTCTACGAGTACAATTATGAAAAAATAAATTTAAATGTCGCTTTAACCCTACAATCACATATATATTTTCCAAAATTGTATTACGAGTACGTCATGGTCAAAATTAGCCAAAACCAACCATACCGCACCTATAGGAGAGAAAATCAAAAACAACAGCTATTGAATTAGATTTAGCATATTTCCTAAGTGAATGAAAGAAAAATCTTACCTGAAAAACGCCAAATTCACTGAGTCGCCATTTGATGGCCTGTGGCGCCCCCATCCCTAGTTTGGAATATAGTGAAACTGTTGTTATTTAACAATTTATTTGGGAATGAACACCCTTGTCACTTTAAAACAAACACGAAACCAGAAATCTTTGTGATTATGTGAATTTGTCGCGAAAAAAGGAATACTGAGAGCCAGGAGCGTCTGTTGCGATTTTTCTTGAGGCCAAGACCCCCCATCTACATAAGAATTGTACGTTTTATAATAGTAAATTAGTAGTCAATGGATTAAAATATAGACCCTGTAAAACTTATATTGAGAACAAAGACTCTGAAGTTCCTATGCCTGCATTTAAAGGCAAAAAAAAAAAAAAAAAAAATCACAATTGTCACTGGAGAAGCAAATGATACGAGGTTTGTTACAAGAATTCGTTGGGTAGTTGAAGCTACACATGGAATGCTGAAAGAAAAGTATGGTCTGTTGGATGAAACATTTGGCAATGAAATGATAGCTATTATCGGCCCGTATTATAGAATTGCTAGTTCTCTACGCAATAAATTCTCCTTACGTGTGACACCAGATGAAAACCACTCCGCAATTATCACAATCATGAAATCTAGGAAAACTTCAGAAAACGAAAACATCTTTGCAGTTTTCGTTGAACAGAACAAATTGCAAACAAGAGAACTTCCGTTTACATATATCTTTTCACAGGATCTTGAGGATTTTCCCCGAATGACAGAAAAATATTTGAAAGTATTGTTTTGTGGATCCTTCCAATATAAACAGGCAATATGTTATTTGGCTGAAATGTTGGATGAAAGAGTTAATATTAATATGCAGTATGTTAAAGATAACGACAAGATATTGAAAATGACAATGCATTCAAGACGTATGCAAAGCAAGATGCACAAATGCTTCATCTAAAACCAAATTCAGAAGGTTACTAAAGTGTCATTATTTATTGTTGCGACTGTGCAAATAGATTGTGAACAGTTGGCTCTTGCTCCCATGTTGCAATCATTATTTATTACTTAAGTTATGGAAAATATTTGCCGAGGATCCCAAAAACAGCACAAATATTGAACAAAATATTCGATCATGACAGCATTTGTGTGGTCATAAATAAAAACAGTGATAAGACTGGTATGTACTACAATGTTCCTTTCATCCTTATTTGTTTCCCTCATTGAAATAATTGTACCTCTTACATGTAACTTACTTTCCGTTTGCATTATATTTTCTCCTATTTCTTGATGAAATGTACCTTTTATTCAAATGTTGCAGTTTTCCACTACTCTACTTCATATCCCCATCCCTCCTCTCAGGACCTATGGGAGACACTACAAGAAAGGTTGCATTACATTATGTTGTTGTTGATGGTTATTCTCTTTCCAGCTGAGGTTATTTCACTTTGATTGGACATTGTAGGTATAGGTAACATTGATTTCTTATATGACCACTCACATTGGAACTTCAGGCATCATCAAATGGGATACTTGCGGGGGTTTAATGACAATTTTAACCTCATATTCATGTTCAGGCTGATTGATTCATATGAAATAAATATCAATATTAAGAGTTTCACTTTGGCTCAAAATGAGGATGGGGACGCCACAGGCCATCAAGTAGAGCCTCAGTGAGTTTGGCGTTCTTCAAGTGTGATTTTTCATTCATTCACGTAGCAAACATGTTGAAGTTACATGAATAGCTGTTCTTTTTGCATTTGCTCCCTTACAGGTGTGGTGTGGTTGATTTTGGCTAATTTTGAACATGGTGTACTCGTGATAAAATTTTGCAAAAATATATGATTGTAGGGTTAAAGCAACATCTAAAATTTATTTTTTCATAATTGTACTCGTAGACCATCATAGGTCAAAAGGGGCTCAAAATATTGAATCGAATTTTTTAAGAAGGGAAAATGGCCGGGAAGAGCTATTAATTTTTTCTGACAAAGCCCTTGTATACACCTATACATATATCCAAGTTTGAACAAAATCGATCAAGCCATTCTTGAGAAATAAATTAATCCCACTTTTCCGATTTTGCGCCATTCCTTATGAAACAATGAGAGTTGAGGTTTGAAACGTGAGAGAATAATATATCTTGAAGGTACCTGCATACCACCCACTTGTCGTCCCAAAATTCATCTGGGGCCATTTCACTATGCTTATCCACCCACGCCCTTTCGACTGTGCCACGGAACTAAAATAATAAAATTCTAGTATATAGCTCTTGGCGTATATACAATCTTAATACAACTGTTTTTGTCGAAGTCAACTCCAAAATCTCGTGTTGTTTGAAATACGCTGGAGTTCCCAAATGAAGGTCATTTATGCTGCTGCTACTTCTCTCAAAGTGCGGCGAAAGATTATCTGAATTCTCGAACCCAGATAGCTTTTCCAAGGAGCAGAGATTAAAATTCTCCGTTCAAAACAGCATTATACATACATAATTTGCCCCTTCTCCCAAAGAAATAATAATAATTTAGAATTTAACGCGAAACTTAATGGGATTATAAAAACAATGAAAATTTTAAAGATGAATTGCACATTTGGCGGATAATTCCGAGAATTAGAGGGATTTGCCTTTTGCGAGGTTTTGAAACATTAGGCGGGAAAATCATAAAAATACACTTCTTTTTTCGAAAGAACCCAGTAAGGGCGAAAATATTTTAGAAGCTAATGAAACGTAAGACTTATTTACAAAAGGGGGGAAATTTTCTAGGTTATCTTTTGAAACAAAAAACAATGAAAATTGCTGTTGAGGTTTTTAAAAGAAGTTAAATGTGTACTGAATACATTTTGAAAGAAGTCATGTTTGTCTTAAAATAACAGAATATATCTCTATCTATCTATCTATCTATCTATCTATCTAGATAGATAGATACTCTTTAGTATTAAAAAACAAATTCAGAAAATTACAAGAAAAATGATAAATTTATAATGTAGAATATTAGAAATAAAGAAATGTAACTATTCTGAAAAGGGTAGGATTCAACCCATTCCCCATTCATGTTTCTCTTTGCTACGAATATTCGTCTCAGGATTTTATTCTCAAGTACTTTCTTTCTCCAGAGTAAGCGACTATGTTTCGCAACTATACACCACAATAGGCATTATTATCGTTTTATATATTTTAAGCTTCAAATTCCTCGATAGAATTCGCGACAAAAGAATTTGAACTGAACAACAACACGAATTCCCTGCTTTCAGTCCACATTTAATCTCATATGGTTTGGTCAGTTCATAGTGATCCTAAATATTTGAAAGTATCCATTTTGTAGGAGGTATTGTTTGCTACTTTGACGCATCCATAAGTTGCAGTATTATGACCCCAGAGAACTCCAATGTACTCAGTTTTCTCTGCATTTACTTCTAAATACATGTCTCTGCACGCGTTTAGTAAGATTTCACCATTTCTTTCTATTGTTCTCCTACCATTCCTTATTAGATTTGCATCATTAGCATACGCCATAATCTGTTAAACACCTTTTAGCTCTAGGCCCTGGTTGTTATCTTTGATATTCCATACAGGGTACTCCAGAACAAAGTTGAGTAATAATGGCGACAACGCATCTCGTTGTTTCAGGCTATTCGGGACGTTAAAGCTCGTAGCTAAGATTTCTTCTACTTGGACATTACTTTGGGATTCATTTAAATGTATCTTAATTGATTTAACTAGTTTTCCGGTGTTCAAAATTGTGTACAAATGTTGTACAATTTTTTCCTACTAGCCGAGTCGTAGGCTTAACTAAAATCAATAAATAATTGAAGAACCGGGGTATTGTATTCCCACTTCTTTTCGAGTATTTCCGAATGGCAAATATCTGGTCGATAGTTGATTGATCTCACCTAAATCCGCACTGATAATCTCCAATAATTTCATCTACGTATTGGATCAATCTTTATAATAGAATGTTTGAGAGGATTTTATAGGATGTTGACAGAACATTATTACAGTTTTATCACCTTTCTTGTGTATTGGAACAAAGATGTTTTCCCTTGTGGCAATTCTTCCTTGTTCCAGATAAGAAGAATGAGTTTTTTTTTCCCACGATTTTTCCCCAACTAAAATTAACTCAGCTGGAATTTCGTCTATACTCGGAGATTTATGTTTCTATAATTTCTTTGCAGCGATTTCTACTTCTTTTCAGTTAGGCTCTGGATACGGTTTTGCTATGTGCATTTCCTTTTCTCCACGAACATTAGTGTTTGTATTTTAAGCAAATCGTCAAGGAAACTCTTCAATCTATTCAAGATGCTACCTGTATCAGTGAGATATTGTTCCGTTGTCTTTCTTTAATATATAAGCGCGAGGTTGAAAACATTTCTCAAAATCGATTATGCCCTTATGCATGTCCTGAATGTTTCTGCTTTTACTACTATCTTCAAATTCATTAATTTTAGCTTTCAAAAAATAGTGTTTCTTTCTTCTAAAAGTTCTGAAAGTTTCCCACCTGACATCAACGAAGTATTGTGTAGTCATTTTGTTCGGATTTTTTAGCCAGTGCACTTTTGCCAGTTTTTTCCTCTCTGCTAGTTTAGTGGATTCCTCGTTCGATCATGATTTGTTCCTATGTATTTCCGCGTGCTCCGGGGTATTTCTTTATTCAACACCTGAAAACGGAGAGATTTAATCGCTGCTACTAGGTAGTGGTCAGTGTCACAGTCAGCTCCTCTGAACAACCGAACATCAATTATGCTAGACTATCTTCTTCCGTCTACTAGAACATGATAAATTTGTTTGTGTTTTTCTTTCTGATAAAGTCCAAGTATATTTATGAACGTCACAATATGGGAATTTTGTACTCTTCACGATAATGTTTTTGGATGTTGCAAAGTTCGCGAGTCGAATGCCGTTGTCATTACTTTCCTCAAGCATACTTTCATTCTATATAATCGGCTTGAAAATATCCTCTCGTCCTACTTTCACATTGAAATCCCCTAATACAATTTTCATATGATATTGCGGGAGTAGGTCAAATACCCATTCTACTTCTTCGTAAAAACTGTCTTTTATATTGTCATCCTTATCTTCTGTTGGGCGTATACATTTAGAACAATAAAATCACGCCACCGACCGTTAAAAGAAAATCTTTCATTAACAAATTCATCCAGTTTAATTTATGATTGGCTATTATTCGTTTGTGAACGGAAAACCCTAATACTAGTTGCTGATTTGTATTTCCTTCCCCGTAAAAGAAAGTAAAATTTCCGGACTTCACTGGGCCCTTTCGTTCCCATCTAGCTTCCTGAACTCCTACTAGATCCATCCCATATTTCTCTAATTCAATCGTTATGGGTTTAAATCTTGTTCCATATAAAATCTTGTTCCAAATCTCATGTTTATTTTAGTTTGCTGAGATCATGCGAAGTTATCAGTCCAGATCTGAGGCTTCTGTGAATATTTCTGAACAAGTACCTTCTTTTACAGGATGATGTTGTTAGCTTCACGCCAAACCTTCAAGCTGCAGGACCACCCGTTATCGTCTGTTCACGATTGTTTATTCATTATATTTGGAGCTAACCTCTTTATCTAAAGTTTCTCCTCGATCTGCAACGTAAGGACATGCCATGCCGTTATGACAGGAATCCACGATAGAAAATATTGGATAGGAAGTTTAGGGAGGTTGAAAGCTGAAATTAAGACACCAATAACGTTTCAATAATATTTTGGAACTTTTCATAGATTCATTCACTGCTGGATTGAACTTTTAAGCCGTTCTTTTGTGCGTCATACGTAAGTTCTGCAGCTGCTGCTTTCTTCCTATTCTGATAATGATTTGGTTTGGATTTTAATGTGTTGTTCCTCTCAGAAGTAATATGTTTGTCTACGCCTACTAAACCTTAGCTTAGAATTATCTGTTAAGTATTCCTCATGAAAATTGTAAGTAACGGTAGTATCATGATATTTAGTTTAACCAACGCGTACAGTTTCAACACAGAAAGTGTATTTGAAAAATATTTGACTACACCAGAAGAGTAATGTGTCTCTTTTACAGGGAATTCACTGATATGAAAATGAGTTTCGGAAGTTCCTCCCTGACTTCTTCAAAGGATAGAATTGCCTTTCTCTGTTGGTTCTGTGGAATCCAATATGCTATGAGAACTTTACGAATATGTTCAAAAATGAAACTTAT
The DNA here is from genome assembly GCF_964235325.1 of Thermobia domestica. Taxonomy (NCBI): domain Eukaryota; kingdom Metazoa; phylum Arthropoda; class Insecta; order Zygentoma; family Lepismatidae; genus Thermobia; species Thermobia domestica. The sequence continues at coordinate 71,659,320 of NC_137470.1, read as the reverse complement.
ATGAAACGATAGACATCATCGTCCTGAACAAAATTATATATGGAGGCAAATCCAAATGCATAGTTTCCAAAAATCGTTAAAAACTAATTTTTGTGGCCTTAAAGAAGTATATTGTTCGTTGCTATTAATAATTGGGAGCTTTTATTATGCTGGACTAGATTGTTCATTTGTGTACTATACAGCCAATAAGTGAGAAAAATACACTGTTAACTATACAATTATATTTATTGGTGTTTGTTCTTTTAACGGCCACTTACACAATCCTAATAATGACACAGTTCCACACATTACTTGAAATTATCAGAGAATCAGAAATGAAGAGAGAGTAAGAGAAAATTAATAAATGAACTTCTTTTACCCGTTATTGGTGTGGTCTGGTGTTTAACATTCCGAATTTCCACACAATAAACTACGGTTCGATTCTTGTGGCATTCGGAAAAAGTACTGGAGGACAGAAAAAAAAATTGGCATGCAATATATCGTGAAGTGCTAGCATTAAACAAATGACGCTAATTTAAAGGAATAACTTCGCTCATTTTTTGCATAAGTAAAGGTATAATCTTTGTTTAAATTTTGAACAAGTTACACAAAATACATTCTACCAGTAAAAACTACACATGAGAGTGTACAAAAGACAAAATGAACAATATATGGAAACGCTACATAGGTGTTATGTTGTGAGGATATTTACTATTGTTGATTTATACGGGTGTGAATCTTATCTGGAGTCTGAATTCATACGGATAAGTAACTCAAAAGCAGAAGATTCGGTGTAAACCAAGATAACTTCATTTTATGTTGATACACTTCATATAGCATTTCTTTCATGGCAACTTAATATGTAATGCGCATAATATTTGAGATTCCACTAAAACCCATATCTATCTAATAGCTGTATGGATGCAGTGGAACTTTTACAAGGTACATTCGCTTAGTGTCCCCTCAGGAATCGTGTAAAATTGATTGTAATGCAAAGTTCTCTGCGGCCCAATGCGTATTGTACTAATTTTAGCGGCCCATACGGGTAATTTGCATATTTATGGGCCTTCATATAGCCGGAATTTAGTCAACCACTACTATAAAGCTCAGTTACAAAATTGCGTTTAGCTTCTTTAGATATAATTGGACATGAATGTAGGTATATGCAAAACAAATAGGATCAAGTACTGCTTCTCTGACACGTGTTACCCATCTCGGCCGTCATCTTGGATCCGCCATATTGAATTCAACTTTCGTTTTTCCAAATGGGAATAGGTGCATGTGATACATCAAATTCATATAAACTTTTCTCGGGAATTCATTGGTGTAGCTAATTTTAACGTAGCTTGTACCGTTTGCAAGGTATTGCATGTTGAATGTCAGGCACTTTACGAATGTTGAAAAAATAGATAATTGTGCAGTTCAAAGTGTGTATATGTAATCTTTTAAACGATTTATTGTTGACGAAATATTGCCTGAACGTAAATACATACATACAGACAGACATAAATACGGAAATGGTAGGTATTCACCCAAATCTGGTCGTATCTTCATTTACATTAGGCATTTTGACCGTAATAGAATACTTCCTTGTTATGGTATAACATGAAAGTAATAGCAATCACTCACAGAAATGTACTAAGATTATAACACCAATGTTGTAAAGAGTTTGTTTATACTTACAGTCAGTGGCGTATTTACGATTTTGTTTTGGGGCTTTGCAACTTTATTTCTGGAAATGTGAAAATTTTGCAAGATATTTCATTTACTTTAAGATAGTAAATAAAATTTTGGGGGCAGCTTAAGCCCTGCAGCCCCCTCTTAAATACACCACTGCCTACAGTTTTCTTGCAGTTAGAAATTATTTTGATTTGTCAACATCGTTACCTTAACTGGTATTACTGTAAAATGTCTATTCGCGAAGTGCCTGGAGGGATTTAATATGCAATATCTTCCAAACGTTACCAGCTACAGTAAAATTAACTACACCAGTGGATTTCGGAGAAAATTCTACATGAATTTGATATATCACTTGCACCTATTCCCATTTGAAAAACCGAAACTTAATTCCAATATGGCGGTCGGGGTGAGTAACATGTGTCAGAGAAGCCGTACAATTTGTTTTGCATATACCCACATTCATGTCCATTTACATCTAATGAAACTAAAAGCAATTTGTGTCCGAGCGTTATAGTAGTGTATGAATTCCAGATATATGAATGCTCATAAATATACAAATTACTCGTATGGCCCGCTAAAATTAGTGCAATACGCATTGGGCCGCTGAGAACTGGATCTAAATCAATTTTACACGAATCCCGAGGGGACACTTCGCGAATGTACCTTGTTAGACAGTTCTTTCAGTAGGATCTGTTCCCTAATATCTTCATTCTATTGTCCAGTCCATGAATCAAAAATAAGACTCTATTGTTTTCCACTGACACAGGAATTCTTGAAATCATGTCATTCAAACATCATCAATGCGTTGGTAATTTTTCCTGATGAGATGCGAATAAGCGTTATGTTCTGAAATTAAGCGTCTAGTTACTTGATTTTCTTTGTTACGAATATTCCAGTTGGCTCCTTTATACACACAAGAAGGATGACCAGTGATCGAAGTGAGACGGTATGCGGTGGTATGCCATACCGCCTCTGCTTTAAAGTGATGAAAGCATACCACCTCTGGTTTTTCAGTGATCAAGACACCGTCATGGGAGAGTCGATGCTAAATACCTTTAATAAATCCACTTTTATACAAAGTAATTGACGAATAGCTTTGCACGTAAAAAGAGTTTATTTCTTATATAGAAATAATTCCTAAGCTGACAACACCGGCATATTTTTCCTACCTTTGTTTTAAAAATGAGGTGTCTTCAAAGAAGTTCATTTTGTTTATATTTTGTTGTGCCATATTGTTTCTTTCTTATGTATGTGTGTGTCTTCTTGAATGCAAGCACATAAATGTCGTGTTTTGAGCATGGGCAAATTTAGGGGTTGTCTGCTGGGAGGGGCGGATCTTCCGAATACCCCTCAGTAGAGTGGAAAGTCCTAGAGTTTTTCTGCAGGAAATTGTTAATATAAAAACTCGGGTTTTGAGCATTTTCATGCATAGTTCTCTATAATGCAACATCAGGGGATATTTTTTCATTTTTTTTCCAGAAAACTACTAGTGGGAAATCAAAGTCTCGACATGATCACCCCCATAATTACAGAGAAGCTCTCCAATGGTCTTTACTCATTATGTAAATAGAAATGCAGTCTTTTAGGCAACATATCTTCACTGCATTTCAACATTTAGATAGCCGGTATGTCGAGTCAAAATCGTAATAAAATATACCACCTCTGCTTTTTCTCCACTTCGAGCACCGAGGACGACTAAATAACGTTGTATAAGAACACTACTGCAAACTTAAAGAGTAATTTGAAGAGACATGTTGTTTGATCAGAGTGAGTCGAATTAGAACTCCTTACAAACTTACTAAATAAAATTTTATATTCTGACAACAGTGTTTTGCTAGCCTACATATATTTGCACTTAAAGTTAAAAAAATCCTCCACAAAACTACTTAAATCAGAGACTCAATTTTTCTAATATGGATCAAGGTTGTAGCAATGAGTCTCCAGCAAACCGTTTCTTACGTGTATAACAAGATCGTAAAGCCATTACCTTTGACATTATTTGATGTTAGCATTTGATGATCTCTCGCATACCTATTATGTTCTATATAATTATCCAATACTGTTCCCGAATGTCGTTGATGTGAGCAAAATTTGAACCCTCATCTACAGCGTGGTAATTCAGTATGCTAACCACCATGCAACGCAAATAACGGGTAAAAGCATTTCATTTTAATAATAATTTTCACCTCACTCACTTTTCCTCCTGGATTATTTGGAGATTTTAAGTAACATGTGTGTAACTATAAGATAAACAAGTAAGTTCTGTCGCTTTTTGTGAAGGTCTGTGTTCAATTGGCCCTCACACCGTGAGTTGAATACAATTGGAGATGAGGCGAAGGTCAGTTCTTTGTGTGGGTATATCCAACATACTACCTGGTTGTGGTAGTTCAGTTACACCGCGAACTTGCATAAGGACAGAGTGAACATGGGACCTAGACAGAGCGTCGTGTATGCTGTACGAGTTCAAACTGTGGTCAAACACAGCTGCAGCGGGCCGGAAGATATGGCAGGCCTCTGGTGAGGGTGTCGTGACTACGCGGATAGTGCAGCTGCGATTTAACAAGTTTAAGGACGGTGATGAAACACTCGATGATATACCACGTGTCAGAAGACCAGCACATGTACAAAATAAAGATCTTGATGCAGCAACTGAGGTAAACAGTGGCCAGACATGTGAGAAACTGGGACTACAATTCACTGTGAGTAGAGAAACCACTCCGCAGCACCTCCATCAACTTGGGAAGCACTACAGGTTGGGTCGATGGGTCTCATGTGATTTGACTCCGGGTAAGAAGGCAACGCGAGCAGACACCTGTGTTTCTTTGCTGTCTCGTCTGAGGAATGAGCCATTTCTGGACAGAGTGTTGACATGTGATGAGAAGTGGGTCATGTACAAAGCTCTACGGCGCCGTCATTATTGGTTAGCATCCCATGAACCGGTTCCAAAACAGCCGAAACCAGCACTGTACCACAAAGGTCCTCCAGTGTGTTTGGTGGACTACTTGCGGCATCCTGCATCGGGAATTGCTACCAGCTGGTCAGAGCATCAATGCAACTGTGTACTGTCAGCATTCTTGCTGTGTTCAAGAAAAATTCAAAACTCGGGATAAAGAACTTCTGAATCGCAAAGGGTCCTCGTGTTACAGGACAACGTTAAGCTCCACGTGGCTAGGATGACCCGGGACACCATTCTACACCTTGGGTGTGAAACACTATTGCATCAGCCAGCCCCGCCATTAAACCTCCACATGGCCGCTTCACAACCGCAATTACCGCCATTAACCCGCCGCATTTATTTCCTTACACACAAATATAAGAGTCATTGAAATACAAAATTATATGGCAATATAGCATATATGCTAAGTATTTCGTTTAAATTGTGAAAAGCTTCTTCAGTTACACAGGTTCTTTCATTGTGTGCAACTAAATTGCACAATCACTTTTCCTTTTCTTTCTTCTTAACCAAAATAGAAACAATACACAGCATAAAATGAGATGTTATAATAACACACAATTGTGTGTTAACGCCAAAAGCATCGCCTTCCGAGCATATCAGAAGTGGTAATTGTCAGTGAGAGTTTTAATGGGATTTTATTGTTTGCAATGAGTAAAGCTTTACATAGTATATTTGACGTTTATGCCAAGTAACTAATAACGTAATAAGTTTTGCTGTAATCGGTCACGAAAAATAGTTTTGTAAGTCTATGAATTGTCTGACAACAGTTACATTTGTAACAGTGCTGCCTTCTGTTGCTCTTATATCCTAGCAGATATAAAAAGGAACAGATTACAGAACAGTTCTCAGTGGACGTTACCGAGTTTTCACGATCATTCAGCGGTTGGCGGATAAATAACAATTGACATCAAATTTTACGACGGCGGTAGCCATTTCGCTTCCGCTTCGGTGGCTTTCCGCTTGGAACCGAAAGCAGAATGGTACCAACAGTCATTTTTCCTTCACTTAGGCGGCTATCCGCCAAAAGGCGAAAGCGGACCTATCATAGTTGGCAGCAATTTGCACATGGGGATATTTCGTCAGAATGAAAGCTGTCAATTATTAATGGGAACGCACCGCACATTTTTAAACCAATAAAATTTAGCTTTTAACGATTTCCCCGAAAACTATGCACTGGAAACCTTCATATATAATTTTGTTCAGGACGATAATGTCTATCGCTTCATATAAGTTTCATCTTTGCACATATTCGTAAAGCGCTTGTAGCAGATTAGATTCCATAAGACCAACAGAAAAAGCAGCCATATCCTTCGAAGAATTCAGGGAGAAACTTCCAAAACCTCATCTTTATATCTGTGAATTCCATGTAAAAGAGACACATTACTTTGCCAGTGTAGTCAAATATCTTTCAGATACACTTTCTGTGTTGAAACTGTATATGATATTTAAAGGAAAGTATCCTGATACTACCGTTACTTACAATTCTCATGAGGAATGCATCACACGTAATTTTAACCTGAGGTTTGGTAAACAACTACTAGGCGGACACATATTGCTTCTGCGAGGAACAACACACTAAAATCCAAACCAAATCATTGTGTGAATAGCAAGAAAGTGACAGCTGTAGAACTTATGTATGATGCAGAAAAGGACGGCTTAAAAGTTCAAAGGAGCAGCGGATGAATATATAAAACGCTCCAAAACATTTCTTAGTATCTTTTCAGTTTTCAACCTCATGCAAAATGTTAAACCCTCTATTTTTCTTTTTTCTTTCTTTTTTTCTTTCTTTTTTTTTTTTTTTGAGATGACTGGAGTGGAAATCAAGGATGGGCAACTGCTTTAACAATGTGATTTTATTAAAATTTTATTTAACTAGCATTTCCTTACAGTTTCCCAATTGCCATTTCCACGAACAGTAGTAATTTTTACCTTCTAAGAAAATACGGTTTACGTCTTGAAGGAAGGTGCAGTAGCATAGTTAGAAAACGTCTGCCTACCAACTTGGAGGCATGAGTTCGATCCTTGATATGGACTGAAATTTTTGTTCTTATATCTTCCCTCCATTTCAGATCTGAGGTTCACAGTCTCTTTAAAATGAGGAAAGCACAGTTGCAGGGGAAAGGTGTTGACTACATAAATACCAACATCTGGAAAAATCATTTCCAAGTGGCCGAGGTATGACGGCTATAACAAAGATGGAACGAGCTGGTTGTGCAAAAAAGAGAAGAGAACAAGATAGATGCGACTGATGCTGTCAGGGTACGGTTACTCCTGAAGTCTAGGGCAGTGAATCTAAAAAGCCACCATACCGCATGTTTACCAATAATCACTGTCTTTCATCAGCGCTAGGTTTGCTCTCTTGTGTATAGTTTACTGCGAATACGACGAATAAACCATAAATGTCAGAATTTCCAGCTCATAATGAGTGAGTGTGAAGAGTATGCACATTCCTCTCATTCTTCACTAGTAGTAGAAAATGGATCGATCTGGATCAGTTTTAGCCAACTCACAAGCCACTGGGAAAATGACCACCGTGCACCGTGAGCCCACGGCCTTTTACGACCTCCATTTTAGGGGTGAATTCGTTCCCTTTTATGACCACTTTTTAGGGGTGAATTCGTTCTCTTTTACGAGCACATTTAAAGGGGTGAACTCATTCCCTTTTATGAGCATATTTTCCAACCCCTATGAACAAACAGCAGAACATCAGACTACGTAACATAACGAACATACAGAAGAGCAAATTGAACTCGTTAGCACATTTTAAGGGGTGTACTCGTTCCCTTTTTCAACCCCTATTTTAACATAGCACATAGCACAGCTAATAAAAGAACATGGTTTATTTCAGAAATTACACTGAGACTACGTAACACACAACATCCTCCATTTTCAACCCCTACGAACACATAACACTACGTAACACACAGCAGAACAGATAACAGATAAGAATATGAATCATAGAAGGGGTGTGTACCCTTATTTTAACATAGCAGAAAGTACACTGAGACTATGAACAGATAATACTTAACATAGCAAGGGTGTATTCATTCTCCAACCCTTACGAACACACAGAAGATCAGATAATACGTAACATTTCAAGGGTGAACTCGTTCCCTTTTCCAACCCCTATTTTAACATAGCAGATAGCACAGCTAATAAAAGAACATGGCTTATTTTAACATAGCAGGCCTCCATTTTAAGGGTGAACTCGTTCTCTTTTATAAGCATATTTTTCAACCCCTATTTTAACATAACAGAAATGACATAAGAATACGTAACATAGCAGGGTGAACTCGTTCCCTTTTCCAACCCTTATTTTAACATAACAGAGAATACACTGAGACTATGAACACACAGCACAACAGATAATACATAGCACAGCTAATAAAAGAACATGGCTTATTTTTTAACCCTTCTTTTAACATAGCAGGCCTCCATTTTAAGGGTGAACTCGTTCTCTTTTATGAGCATATTTTTCAACCCCTATTTTAACATAACAGAAATGACATAAGCATGTCCTCAAACTACTGACCATCGTGAACAAAGGTCAAACTCGAAAACGAAACAACATATCGAGGTGCTGTTTCCACATTTAGGAAGAGGTTATCAACTAGTACAAGTTCCAAAATAATGACCATCGAGGTCAAACTCAAAACCAGAGCCACATATTGAGGTGCTGTTTCCACATTTAGTAATTGGTCACAAACTACTACAAGTTCCAAACTACTGATCATCGAGGTCAAAGGTCAACATACTTAAAACCAAATAACTCAAAACCAGAGCCACATATTGAGGTGCTGTTTCCACATTTAGTAATTGGTCACAAACTACTACAAGTTCCAAACCACTGATCATCGAGGTCAAACTCATAAACGGATCCAAGTATTGAGATGCTCTTTCCACATTTAGTAATTGGTCATCAAATACTACAAGTTCCAAAAACAATGACCATCGAGGTCAAAGGTCAACATACTTAAAACCTAATAACTCGAAAACGGAGCCAAATATCGAAGTGGTGTTTCCACATTTAGCAATAGGTCATCAGGTACTACATGTTCCAAAATAGTGGCCATAGAGGTCAAAGGTCAACATACTTAAACCCTAATAACTCGAAAATGGATCCACATATTGAGGTGGTGTTTCCACATTGAGTAATAGGTCATCAGGTACCACAAGTTCCAAAATAGTGGTCATCGAGGTCAAAGGTCAAAATACTTAAAACCCAATAACTCGAAAACGAAGCAACGTATTGAGGTGGTGTTTCCACATTGAGTAATAGGTCATCAGGTACCACAAGTTCCAAAATAGTGGTCATCGAGGTCAAAGGTCAAAATACTTAAAACCCAATAACTCGAAAACGAAGCAACGTATTGAGGTGCTGTTTCCACATTTAGTAATTGGTTATCAACTACTACAAGTTCCAAAATAATGACCATCGAGGTCAAAGGTCAAAATACTTAAAACCTAATAACACGAAAACTGAGCCACATATTGAGATACTGTTTCCAAATCTAGTAACTGGTCATCATCTACTACAAGTTCCAAAATAATGACCATCGAGGTCAAAGGTCAACATACTTAAAACCTAATAACACGAAAACGGGGCCAAGTATTGAGGTGCTGTTTCCAAATCTAGTAACTGGTCATCAGGTACTACAAGTTTCAAAATAATGATCATCGAGGTCAAAGGTCAACATACTTAAAACCTAATAACACGAAAACTGAGCCACATATTGAGATGCTGTTTCCACATTTAGTAATCGACCACCAACTACTACAAGTTTCAAAATAGTGATCATCGAGGTCAAAGGTCAACATACTTAAAACCTAATGACTCGAAAACTGAGCAAAATATTGAGGTGCTGTTTCCACATTTAGTAATCGGTCACCAAAGACCACATGTCTCAAAAGTGTCAACCATCGAGGTCAAACTCGAAAACGGAGCCAAATATTGAGGTGGTGTTTCCACATTTAGTAATAGTTCATCAATCACTGCAAGTTCCAAAATAATGACTATCGAGAGCTTGTAAACGGAGCAACGGATAAATTTTGTACAAAGCAGAAAAAGTGAAGGAGGAATAAATTTGAGTGGCCTATTGAATTTTGTACCAACGAGAAATGCCATTTTAACTAGCTGAGAATTATATGTCTTCTTGTACTAATTAAATAAACGAAGGAATATTGTACCAATGAAAAATGCCATTTTTTCTAGACCATGTTCTAATATTTAAACAAACGAAGGGGTGAATTTGAGTGACCTATTCAATTTTGCACCAATGAGAAATAACGGCGTATTTTAAATCATTTTGTACTATTTAAATAAACAAACAATCGGATAAATTTAACCGGCTCAGAAGTGTACTATTTAAACAAACGAAGGTCTCTTGAGTGAGTGAGATTTCCAATTTTGTAGCAAGAAGGACTATTTTCTAACTCAGATACTCAAATTTGGATGGAGTGTTTAGTTTTGTACGAACCAGAAAAATTAGATTGGATTATTTCCTTAGGTACCAACTGGAAAAAGTGAAGGGCCATTATTCAAATAAACGAAGGAATAGAGTATTTAGTTTTTTAAAGGGCAAAAGGGAGTGAAGAATTAATAAAATTTGAACGGAATATTTTCTTTTGTACCAACTGGAATGTTCTATTTTTGTATCAATCAGAAAAAAACGAAGAAGAGCCATTTTAACAAGTTCATAATTTCTGTAACGAAAGAATAATTTCGATGTTCTACTTTTTATACCAACGAGAAAAAATGAACTAGCTGAATATTTAAATATACGAAAGAATAAATTTAAGTGACCTATTCAATTTTGTACTACTCAAATAAACAATGGAGTATTTAGTTTTGCACCATTTTGGAGTATTCAAATAAACAAAGGAATTATAACTTGTGTCAACTCTAAAATTAATTAAACGAAGTAATGCATTTGAAAAACCGAAGTTGAGTATTTTATACCATTTTGTATTATTTCAACAAACAAAGGATCATTTTATATCATTTTAAACTAGTCTAATAAACGAAGGCATAAATATGATTGAGCTATTTAATTTTGTATCAACCAAATGATTTTCACGAAAGAACAAAATTGTACTAATCAGAAAAAGCGAAGAAGACCCATTTTAACTAACTGAGAATTTCTGTACCTTTTTTGTACTATTTAAACAAACGATGGAATAAATTTAAGTGACCTATTCAATTTTGTACCAATGAGAAAAGGCATTTAACTGGCTCAGAATTTGAGTTGTCTATTTAGTTTTGTACCAACCTAAGAAGAAGGGCGAAGAAGGACTATTTTATAATTTTACTACTCAAATAAGCAATGGAGTATTTAGTTTTGTACCACCGAGAAAAACAAAGAAATTGCACCATTTTGGAGTGTTCAAATTAACAAAGGACTTATACTTTGTGTCAACTCTAAAAACGGCCATTTTGTATTATTTCAACAAAGAAAAGAAAAAGCAAAAAGGACCATTTTAAACTATTTAAATAAACGAAGGCATAAACATGAGTGAGACCAGAGAAAAACCGAAGAAGGTCCATTTTAACTAACTGAGAATTTCTGTACCTTTTTGTACTATTTAAACAAACGATGGGATAAATTTGAGTGACCTGTTTTTTGTACTAACCAGAAAAACCGAAGAAGGTACCTTTATACTAGCTCAATGAACGAAAGAACAAATTTGAGGGTTCTACTTTTTATACCAAACAAAGAAGAACCATTTTGTACTAATCAAATAAACGAAAGACCAATTTAACTAGCTCAGAATTTATATACGTTTTGTACCAGCGTGAAATGTCTTTTTAACCAGCTCAGTAGTATTCAAATAAACAAAAAACCGAAGAAGGATCATTTTAACTAGTTCAGAATTTCTGTACTTTTGTGCCATTCAAACAAATGAAAAAAACCAAGCAGGAAAAGAAAAGAATTTGTACTGACCAGGAAAGGCGAAGAAGGATTTAAATAAACGAAGGAATAAATTTGAGTGATCTATTCAATTTTATACCAATCAGAAGAAAAGCAAAGAAGGGCCATTTTAACTAGTTGAGTATTTTTGTGCTACACAAATCAACAAATGAATAAATTTGAGTGACCTATTCAATTTGGTATCAACAAGAAATACCATTTTAAATAACTCAGCATTTTATATCTTTTGTGCTATTTAAACAAACGAAGAAAGCGAAGGAGATCCAATTTAGCTAACTCAGAATTTTATACCATTTTGTACTAATCAAATAAAGGAAGGAATAAATTTTTGTGACCTATTCAGTTTTGAAAACAAGCAGGAAAAGGAAAGAATTAACATTTTGTACTAATCAAATAACCATATTAACTAACTCAAAGAAACGAAAGAATAAATTTTGAGTGGCTTAAGCAAAGAAGGTCAATTTGTACCTTTTGTGCTATTAAAACTGAGTGACCTATTCAATTTTGTTTGCAATTAAAAAAAACGGAGAAGGTCTATTTTATGTACATTTTGTACTACTCAAATAAACAAAGAAATACCATATTCTGCTACTCAAACAAAGGACGGAATAAGCTCAGAATTTCTATACCTTTTTGTGTTATTCAAATAATAGAGGGAACAAATTTGTGTGACTTATACCAACCATGAAGGTCCATTATACCATTTTGTATTACGGGTGGTCTATTTCATTTTTGTAACAATCAGAAGAAAACAGCTTAGAATTTTATACCTTTGTGGTGCTACATTTTGTATTATTTTTTTGTCATCCAGAGAACAATTTAAATTGACTCTCCCGTCACTAAGAAAGGCTTATAAAATATTTCAACGAAAGATTTAACAAACCAGAGTTGAGTCATAATTGTGTAGAACAGACTACATAGCAATTTGCGTAACAGCATACTTGACCATTTTGAATCACAGCAGAAGAAAAGATCATATAAAAGTAAGAAAAGCAGATATTTATGCAACGTTACGAATGCGTTACCTAACATTTGTATTGCTAAGGTACTGCGTATTGCTCAACGATTCAATTATTTTTAGAACTTTCTTTCCTCGTCTAAGTCCAAAAACACAAATATATATTTTTGCATTTATGTATTTTATTATAATGGAATATAAATTTATGGAGTATATTTGGAAATAATAGGACATACATCATGATGTTATATTGTCTTGAAATATATTATTAAACATGGAGAATGCATAGAACACCTGAAGAAACTATTTATTTGATTTGTTTTTGCGGAAGAGTAGAAAAATGACTAGCATGGAAATTGCTTATGTTTCACCTAGAGAAAAAGAAATTCAGCGTGAAAACGAAAAACCTATACTGTTAATCCAGCCGTCTGACCCCGATTTGCCAGATGAATTACGTGATAAAGTGAGAATCATATATCCAACACAACAAATAGAAGAAGTGTATTATTTTAGACGTTATAATAGATATAATGATGAAATACTCCCGGAAAGTGATGATAACAGTGTTTCAAATATTACCTGTTTTGAACTGGAAGCTAATGAGTGCGACTGTACTAGTGAAACTATTAGTGATACATGTGTTATACAATTATTTAATGAGTATACACCAAATTCAGTATTATTATGTGAAGCATGTTCTAAACATAATGAGAATGAAAAAGATCACAACTTTTTGCTGCAGTATGATTACGAATTATTGCAAAAGGTGTGGACGATCTTAATTAAACGTGAAATGAGAGAAGCATTTTAAAAGTTGTAATATTAAGAACACTTATACTTTGGAGAAAAAATTTAATCTGGTATATGAATACATTACAGAGTGTGATTATTATATCAACAAAATAGTAGAAATGTTTTTAGAGAAAGATAAACAATTATTTAATTCTGTAAATGAACACTGAGCCCACTGTAGCATATGCATTTGATTGTGTAAGAATAAAAGAACTTGAACTGTTAACTGGATCAATTTGTAGTATTGTAGATAACTAACATTGGACTCTGGCAACTGAATTGTCAGGGAGAGTCAATTTAAATTGTTCTCTGGATGACACAAAAATATACAAAATGTAACACCACAAAGGTATAAAATTCTGAGCTGTTTTCTTCTGATTGTTACAAAAATGAAATAGACCACCCGTAATACAAAATGGTATAATGGACCTTCATGGTTGGTATAAGTCACACAAATTTGTTCCCTCTATTATTTGAATAACACAAAAAGGTATAGAAATTCTGAGCTTATTCCGTCCTTTGTTTGAGTAGCAGAATATGGTATTTCTTTGTTTATTTGAGTAGTACAAAATGTACATAAAATAGACCTTCTCCGTTTTTTTAAATTGCAAACAAAATTGAATAGGTCACTCAGTTTTAATAGCACAAAAGGTACAAATTGACCTTCTTTGCTTAAGCCACTCAAAATTTATTCTTTCGTTTCTTTGAGTTAGTTAATATGGTTATTTGATTAGTACAAAATGTTAATTCTTTCCTTTTCCTGCTTGTTTTCAAAACTGAATAGGTCACAAAAATTTATTCCTTCCTTTATTTGATTAGTACAAAATGGTATAAAATTCTGAGTTAGCTAAATTGGATCTCCTTCGCTTTCTTCGTTTGTTTAAATAGCACAAAAGATATAAAATGCTGAGTTATTTAAAATGGTATTTCTTGTTGATACCAAATTGAATAGGTCACTCAAATTTATTCATTTGTTGATTTGTGTAGCACAAAAATACTCAACTAGTTAAAATGGCCCTTCTTTGCTTTTCTTCTGATTGGTATAAAATTGAATAGATCACTCAAATTTATTCCTTCGTTTATTTAAATCCTTCTTCGCCTTTCCTGGTCAGTACAAATTCTTTTCTTTTCCTGCTTGGTTTTTTTCATTTGTTTGAATGGCACAAAAGTACAGAAATTCTGAACTAGTTAAAATGATCCTTCTTCGGTTTTTTGTTTATTTGAATACTACTGAGCTGGTTAAAAAGACATTTCACGCTGGTACAAAACGTATATAAATTCTGAGCTAGTTAAATTGGTCTTCCGTTTATTTCATTAGTACAAAATGGTTCTTCTTTGTTTGGTATAAAAAGTAGAACCCTCAAATTTGTTCTTTCGTTCATTGAGCTAGTATAAAGGTACCTTCTTCGGTTTTTCTGGTTAGTACAAAAAACAGGTCACTCAAATTTATCCCATCGTTTGTTTAAATAGTACAAAAAGGTACAGAAATTCTCAGTTAGTTAAAATGGACCTTCTTCGGTTTTTCTCTGGTCTCACTCATGTTTATGCCTTCGTTTATTTAAATAGTTTAAAATGGTCCTTTTTGCTTTTTCTTTTCTTTGTTGAAATAATACAAAATGGCCGTTTTTAGAGTTGACACAAAGTATAAGTCCTTTGTTAATTTGAACACTCCAAAATGGTGCAATTTCTTTGTTTTTCTTGGTGGTACAAAACTAAATACTCCATTGCTTATTTGAGTAGTAAAATTATAAAATAGTCCTTCTTCGCCCTTCTTCTTAGGTTGGTACAAAACTAAATAGACAACTCAAATTCTGAGCCAGTTAAATGCCTTTTCTCATTGGTACAAAATTGAATAGGTCACTTAAATTTATTCCATCGTTTGTTTAAATAGTACAAAAAAGGTACAGAAATTCTCAGTTAGTTAAAATGGGTCTTCTTCGCTTTTTCTGATTAGTACAATTTTGTTCTTTCGTGAAAATCATTTGGTTGATACAAAATTAAATAGCTCAATCATATTTATGCCTTCGTTTATTAGACTAGTTTAAAATGATATAAAATGATCCTTTGTTTGTTGAAATAATACAAAATGGTATAAAATACTCAACTTCGGTTTTTCAAATGCATTACTTCGTTTAATTAATTTTAGAGTTGACACAAGTTATAATTCCTTTGTTTATTTGAATACTCCAAAATGGTGCAAAACTAAATACTCCATTGTTTATTTGAGTAGTACAAAATTGAATAGGTCACTTAAATTTATTCTTTCGTATATTTAAATATTCAGCTAGTTCATTTTTTCTCGTTGGTATAAAAAGTAGAACATCGAAATTATTCTTTCGTTACAGAAATTATGAACTTGTTAAAATGGCTCTTCTTCGTTTTTTTTCTGATTGATACAAAAATAGAACATTCCAGTTGGTACAAAAGAAAATATTCCGTTCAAATTTTATTAATTCTTCACTCCCTTTTGCCCTTTAAAAAGCTAAATACTCTATTCCTTCGTTTATTTGAATAATGGCCCTTCACTTTTTCCAGTTGGTACCTAAGGAAATAATCCAATCTAATTTTTCTGGTTCGTACAAAACTAAACACTCCATCCAAATTTGAGTATCTGAGTTAGAAAATAGTCCTTCTTGCTACAAAATTGGAAATCTCACTCACTCAAGAGACCTTCGTTTGTTTAAATAGTACACTTCTGAGCCGGTTAAATTTATCCGATTGTTTGTTTATTTAAATAGTACAAAATGATTTAAAATACGCCGTTATTTCTCATTGGTGCAAAATTGAATAGGTCACTCAAATTCACCCCTTCGTTTGTTTAAATATTAGAACATGGTCTAGAAAAAATGCATTTTTCATTGGTACAATATTCCTTCGTTTATTTAATTAGTACAAGAAGACATAATTCTCAGCTAGTTAAAATGGCATTTCTCGTTGGTACAAAATTCAATAGGCCACTCAAATTTATTCCTCCTTCACTTTTTCTGCTTTGTACAAAATTTATCCGTTGCTCCGTTTACAAGCTCTCGATAGTCATTATTTTGGAACTTGCAGTGATTGATGAACTATTACTAAATGTGGAAACACCACCTCAATATTTGGCTCCGTTTTCGAGTTTGACCTCGATGGTTGACACTTTTGAGACATGTGGTCTTTGGTGACCGATTACTAAATGTGGAAACAGCACCTCAATATTTTGCTCAGTTTTCGAGTCATTAGGTTTTAAGTATGTTGACCTTTGACCTCGATGATCACTATTTTGAAACTTGTAGTAGTTGGTGGTCGATTACTAAATGTGGAAACAGCATCTCAATATGTGGCTCAGTTTTCGTGTTATTAGGTTTTAAGTATGTTGACCTTTGACCTCGATGATCATTATTTTGAAACTTGTAGTACCTGATGACCAGTTACTAGATTTGGAAACAGCACCTCAATACTTGGCTCCGTTTTCGTGTTATTAGGTTTTAAGTATGTTGACCTTTGACCTCGATGGTCATTATTTTGGAACTTGTAGTAGATGATGACCAGTTACTAGATTTGGAAACAGTATCTCAATATGTGGCTCAGTTTTCGTGTTATTAGGTTTTAAGTATTTTGACCTTTGACCTCGATGGTCATTATTTTGGAACTTGTAGTAGTTGATAACCAATTACTAAATGTGGAAACAGCACCTCAATACGTTGCTTCGTTTTCGAGTTATTGGGTTTTAAGTATTTTGACCTTTGACCTCGATGACCACTATTTTGGAACTTGTGGTACCTGATGACCTATTACTCAATGTGGAAACACCACCTCAATACGTTGCTTCGTTTTCGAGTTATTGGGTTTTAAGTATTTTGACCTTTGACCTCGATGACCACTATTTTGGAACTTGTGGTACCTGATGACCTATTACTCAATGTGGAAACACCACCTCAATATGTGGATCCATTTTCGAGTTATTAGGGTTTAAGTATGTTGACCTTTGACCTCGATGGCCACTATTTTGGAACATGTAGTACCTGATGACCTATTGCTAAATGTGGAAACACCACTTCGATATTTGGCTCCGTTTTCGAGTTATTAGGTTTTAAGTATGTTGACCTTTGACCTCGATGGTCATTATTTTTGGAACTTGTAGTATTTGATGACCAATTACTAAATGTGGAAAGAGCATCTCAATACTTGGATCCGTTTTTGAGTTTGACCTCGATGATCAGTGGTTTGGAACTTGTAGTAGTTTGTGACCAATTACTAAATGTGGAAACAGCACCTCAATATGTGGCTCTGGTTTTGAGTTATTTGGTTTTAAGTATGTTGACCTTTGACCTCGATGATCAGTAGTTTGGAACTTGTAGTAGTTTGTGACCAATTACTAAATGTGGAAACAGCACCTCAATATGTGGCTCTGGTTTTGAGTTTGACCTCGATGGTCATTATTTTGGAACTTGTACTAGTTGATGACCTCTTCCTAAATGTGGAAACAGCACCTCGATATGTTGTTTCGTTTTCGAGTTTGACCTTTGTTCACGATGGTCAGTAGTTTGAGGACATGCTTATGTCATTTCTGTTATGTTAAAATAGGGGTTGAAAAATATGCTCATAAAAGAGAACGAGTTCACCCTTAAAATGGAGGCCTGCTATGTTAAAAGAAGGGTTGAAAAATAAGCCATGTTCTTTTATTAGCTGTGCTATGTATTATCTGTTGTGCTGTGTGTTCATAGTCTCAGTGTATTCTCTGTTATGTTAAAATAAGGATTGGAAAAGGGAACGAGTTCACCCTGCTATGTTACGTATTCTTATGTCATTTCTGTTATGTTAAAATAGGGGTTGAAAAATATGCTTATAAAAGAGAACGAGTTCACCCTTAAAATGGAGGCCTGCTATGTTAAAATAAGCCATGTTCTTTTATTAGCTGTGCTATCTGCTATGTTAAAATAGGGGTTGGAAAAGGGAACGAGTTCACCCTTGAAATGTTACGTATTATCTGATCTTCTGTGTGTTCGTAAGGGTTGGAGAATGAATACACCCTTGCTATGTTAAGTATTATCTGTTCATAGTCTCAGTGTACTTTCTGCTATGTTAAAATAAGGGTACACACCCCTTCTATGTTTCATATTCTTATCTGTTATCTGTTCTGCTGTGTGTTACGTAGTGTTATGTGTTCGTAGGGGTTGAAAATGGAGGATGTTGTGTGTTACGTAGTCTCAGTGTAATTTCTGAAATAAACCATGTTCTTTTATTAGCTGTGCTATGTGCTATGTTAAAATAGGGGTTGAAAAAGGGAACGAGTACACCCCTTAAAATGTGCTAACGAGTTCAATTTGCTCTTCTGTATGTTCGTTATGTTACGTAGTCTGATGTTCTGCTGTTTGTTCATAGGGGTTGGAAAATATGCTCATAAAAGGGAATGAGTTCACCCCTTTAAATGTGCTCGTAAAAGAGAACGAATTCACCCCTAAAAAGTGGTCATAAAAGGGAACGAATTCACCCCTAAAATGGAGGTCGTAAAAGGCCGTGGGCTCACGGTGCACGGTGGTCATTTTCCCAGTGGCTTGTGAGTTGGCTAAAACTGATCCAGATCGATCCATTTTCTACTACTTTCACTCAATTTAACTTCTAGTCTTGCATCGTTTCGTTGTTCTCTAAAAGGAAAATTATGTTCAATACGGAATAAACGGGTTGTTCGTTTTCAACTTCATACAATTGAAGTTAAGAAATGGAATGAAAATAAAGTACATTTTTATACGATTTCAAGAAAAATAAAGAAAAGGTGTGGGTCATTGCAATAAATTTCCCCGCTCCTGTTCCTTGCACTAATCACGTTATTCTGCAGTCATTGACATTTTCTTATGAAGTACGAACTGAATTAGAAGGCATTTTTGCGCAACTTCATGTGAATAAAACTCACAAAAGTAAACTATCCCTTGCAGATTTTCCAAAGAAATGACTTATGTCATTTGTTAGGGTTGTTAAGAAAATATTTGTTTATGAAATACCAAAAGACTCCATGACTCGTATTTAAGAAAATTATATATATATATATATATATATATATATATATATATATATATATATATATATATATATATAACTCACTCCAAAGAGTAAATTACCCTTGTTGATATTGTCATAGGAATTAATTTACTCAGTATTATAGAGTTATTAACGACTTATCACTTCCATAAAAAATACTTATAACCAGTGCAGAGTTTTTAATGCAATATTGGTAAAATAAACGAAGAAAATAGTTTGAGCTGTTTTTGAGAAAATCGTAATTAGTTATTTTCACCCCTCAATAAACTACCCTTTATTTTGAGGTAGGAAGAAAATTCGAGAATCTCTAGAGAATCTTAAGTTTAAAAGTTGCTGCGGATTCGTTGAACAATATTTCTAGTCGGGTGACCATATTAGATTGAGTCAGACGAAAGAATATTCAAATTATTATTATTATTATTATTATTATTATGATTATTATTATTATTATTATTATTATTATTTTGGTCATGTAAATCGGTTGAAATATCGAATTCATTCTTTTAGGAGTATTATACTCCTCCCCTTTTATAGTCACGCGAAAGTAACAGGCCCGCAACCAGAAAGGGGCTGAAGGGGCCTGGCCCCCCTAAACTTTTCGACTCCCCTCCAAACCTCAATACGAAATGTTATTATTAATACAAAGAGAACACAATTTAGATATTTGTAACATAATTTTTAATGACTTGAGTCCCCCTAACATATTAATTGCCTTCCCAAACCTCTGTGGCTGGTTTCGGGCCTGGAAAGTAACAAGAAAGTGTGTGCATATCACATGGACCTTCATAACTTCACATGAAAAAAGAACGAAAGAAGCATCAAATTCTGTATCAGCATACACAAAGCACTTGTAGCTAAGTATCCTGGTGGAACAGAAGTAGAGCGAGCAATTGTTTAAGGAGGTAGCTCGAGAACATTGAATGTTTTTTTCAAAACTTATGGTATTTTTACTTGCGTTCAATCGCTTGTATAAAACGTCTATATAATTCACAACTTGCATAAGACTTCTATATAATCCAATTTGCAGTTCCTTGCTTTCATTTTTTCAAATAGGACTATATGTCTGGCCAATCTGGACATTTTTATATTAATTCACTTTTGTGCTGTGACGAAGGTCGCGTCATCACACACACACACACACACACAAAAGTTTGGAATAATTCTTATAATTTCTTTATACTTGTGCAAACGTATGAGAGGCGAAGAAAACGAAAAATGTTACCCACTACATTGCTTTAGGATATTAAGTAGATTCTAGTAACAATAAACTGAGAGCAGATTATTATTGGTCTCTATATTAACAGAAATAATGCTCTTACCGCCTTGTGTCATTAAAATACCAGAACAATAGTTATATTTTGCATTGAGGAGGTACATGTCCCTGCGCCCTCTTCTGGATCCGCAATTCCCCCCATGCTGACAAGTATGTTCTTTTCACTCTACCGTACTTTCGACGACGAAACGTAGCGAATCACGTCTATTTGTTTTCTAAATGGAAATTTCACTCGATTTCAGAATTGATCATTGTAAAATTAGTTTCATTATTATCACTGATATAACTTCTTGCGGTAACTGTACCACTACACTAGCACAAGCTTATTTTATAGCTTATAAATTACAAGACGTTAATAGAGGGCAAATATACAGATATATATTTTCTATAACATCATTATTACATTCTATAACTAAGAATCATAACTTATTTAAAATGATCCTACAGGTCCTGTATATGCTAAAAAAAATACATATCTAGATGCTTTCCATATTCTCAGAAAATATAACAGAAAGTTATATTTTCGTTTAGTAAGGGGTGTGTTCGCCCCAACCTTGTAGTTCCCCCAATGTTTTGACTTGTATGAAGTAGATTTGCTTCTTCACACTACGTTCTGTTTACAGTCAGACAAGACTGAATGTATGGTGAGAAAAAGGAGGGTTACAGCTCTTCCAACGTATAACGTAGTTTTCACACATGTCACATTTTATTTAACATCACAATAACTTATATAAAACCTTTTGAATCCGTGAAATATTAGGGCTTGGAATGATAGTTAATAATAATAATAATTAAGCAATAATAGAATTACAATAACAACTACCTAAACAATAAAAATTGATGAAGGAAATGAATAGAGACAATTGGACTCAAATTTGGGCCTGCCACTTGCTAGTTGCGTATGCTATCATTGTGCTAGAGGGGGGCGCGGTGGCTCAGTGGTAGAGCGTTCACCTCTGGTGCTTGGGGTCCCGGGTTCGATCCCAGCCCCCGCCAAGTGAACTTTGTGGTGGACAAACACCGTGCTCGTGGGTTTTCTCGGGGTTCTCCCGTTTCCTCCCACTTTCTTCATTCCACCATTTCACTCATCTCTCATTATCACCGTCTCCTTTAGCCTAACCGGCATAATCGTGGGACGTTAAACTTAAAGATTTCATTTCATTTCATTGTGCTAGAAGTTTTTCATGTAAAGTTAACAATTTAAACTACTAGTTACGCAGGACATACGTTTGCTAAATATATTTTACTTCAAAATATCTCGAAATCTACCTATATTCCTGCACGTCTTGATAAAATTTAATAAATTACAAAATAACGTTCGCCATATTTTCTTTTTCCGAGGCTGCGGGACCAACATTAAAACCTCAGCCTCAACGTGAGGAACTTTTCGAGAGGTTTCGCTCGTTCATGAAGGTCTATTTAACCGTTTCTGAGTTGAAGACGGAAATGATGAGTAACTCAACTAATTATCACCTCTTCATACAAGTAAAGCTACCTTTAAATCGCCACAGATATTAGTTATATTCTGTGCAGTTATGCAATTATGCAGTTATATTTTGTGTACTGGAGTTTATCTAACAACAATTTCATATTCTGATATGTCACTTTCATGTCAATTGCATGGGCCGCAGGTATTGATAGTAATTCATTTCCATTATGCAGAAGCACCGCCTTCAAACTAATTTTCGAGGATCTATGAACAATCGCCATTCATGTGGCTGGTGTTCATGTCCATGAGCCTACATAACTGCACTAACATTATTGCAGAACACGATACCACCCTTTGTCGAAAACTATTCTTTGAAATCACTATCGCGATTACGATACACATATATCCTTGTTTCTTTGTGTAATAGATTCCAACCTTTGAGCCTCGAAGCTAAAAGTTTGGCTTGTTGTTTTGACAACTGTAAATCCCGAATGAGATCATTGAGGTCTGCTTAAGTTAGTAGGTGGAGTTCTGATGTAGAACCCTCGAATGTAGGATCACTTCTATAATAAGTGTCTTCCTCAGTATGCACTGCCTCGGAGTCAGAGTCTTCACTTACGGTCACAAAATCTGGACACTTCGGCACAGGATACTCGTCACTATGTAATACAGGCCTCATGGCAGATGGCAAATTTGGATATGTAAAAACAAAAATAGCAATCACTGCAATGGTCTTTTTGTTCCCTCCAGATCATGGGAATTGCAAAAGGCATATGATGTGTGCCCTTTTGCCATCCTGTGAGAAGCCGCACACATGTCACACAACATATATTCGGAGCTCATGGTTTATCAAAATCACCCGCTTTGCAGCCAAAGCTCGTAACACCTTTTTACATGTGGCGTAAAATTTCGCCTCTGAGATTTAAACATTAGTTCACCACAAATGTAGCAGAAATTGTCCGGATGATTCAAACACTTTCTTGGCATTATGGAAGTTCTTTTTAACAACACAAGAAATGAAACAAAAGCACTCCACTTACACAGAAAGATAACCTGCGAGGCTCACTACACGATTCACGAATGCCCCACCCAACACAAGTACATACTGATCATGTGTAAAGAATGTTCCTCGAGGTACATTGGAATGTACATGATAGGTACGTGAATAGAGCAATCATGTGAAATACACATATAAGGAATAAGGTTACTTCCGCCCAAAAGTACGTGCATGACACATACCGAGGAATGTATCTATTATGTGTATATCACGTACCGTGTATGTACTTGACACATTTACTTGGCATTGGCATGTGCCAGGAATGTACTAGGCATGTCAGTAATGTTCCTTAGGGCAGTGCTATGCAACTGGGGGTGCGAGTACTTAAATACTAAAACCTTAACGCTTCATTCTTACGTTCGAATTTAGAAGCTTGTACTTTTAAAAAAAGCCAAGCAACAAATTCTGAAAATATATGCCCTCCTCCGGTATCTGTGTGGCAATTTAACTATCTATTAAAATACTTCAGTAACATTTACGAGCGACCGAGCTCTAACCTATAATCTTAGCATTCAAACCTTTGATTTACGGTTATTTGTGATTTCACGTTTATAACAAAGACAAATATTTTTAAAAGAGTGTAGTTTAAATAAATTACTGAAATAAATATTTTTCACAAAGTTTATCCTTTTAAATTATTGTTCAAAGGCCTTTGCCTTTAGTAAGCCTTCTCCGAAATACATGCAAATGAATTGTGCTGCCATCTTTGGAGCTCTTTTAAAATACACATATATGTTTCTCGACAATGAGATCTCAGAAACTACAGGCTCTAGAAAGATGACGTTTTCACTGATCGATTGCAAATTTCATGTAGATTGTCCAGTTCTAATTGAATATGTAAAAAACATGGGCACTATTTCTTTAGTACATTTTTACGGGTACATTGGAAGTGTTGAAATTTCAAAAAAATAAAATAAAACATCACATCCTAATCATTACACATTCCAACACCACACTGTTGTATATAGCGGTTGTATATGTCTCCGGCATTTGTTTCATAGCCAAATAATAATGGAAAAGGAAGGATAACCATTTCTCCAGTCTAAGATGAACTTTTTTGGGGAGTGTTTTTCCCAATAAGCACCATATATAGAACTGACAATATATTAATTTTGTATGTAATGTATTTGCTTATTACATACTGCATGCAAGAAGAAAGAAAACATTGGTCGTACATGAATTAGAAACTCCAACCGGAAGTGGGCTCAAATCTTGCAAACGGTGCGAGATATTCAGAAAAATAATCGAAAAATCCCCCTTTATGATACCCCTTGGCTATTTTTAAATCAATACGTCTTTAACTTGTGTCTGTAAAGAGACATGTACAGATGTTGTAAGGAATGATAAGGCGATATATGCTCATATGCGAATAATGCGCTGTGTAGAGAGCGCAGGTTCAGCTAGTTTCTTGCAAAAATTCTTCAATCGAAGATTTATAATCGCCACTGATTTTCAATTTTGTCGATATTATCTTCAAATTCCACAGACGGTGAAAGAAGAAGCTAAATCAGTAAAAGATGTTTCACCGGTTTCAAGCTTATTGCCACTGAAAAGCGACATTTCCTGAAGGATGTCTATATTATCAGGCTGAATTTCTTTAAGGAGTTAGTTTATACTTAAACTTACGTCTTCCCGAAAATTTTATTTAACGTCTAGTTTTAACGTACAGGTTTTGAACTAATTCTCTGCTGTGTAACGTCACAATATAACCATCAATGCTAATTTTATGAGGACAATTCTGACAGTGGGGTTTAGAATGTTACAACCTAGAGAACGCATCAAACGTCAGAAAATTGCAAAATGACACACACAATATATTACAATGTGGCTAAACTCAGAAAGTGGCTATAGAAGTGAAAAGCATATGGCTAAAAAGCCACTATTGGCTCTTTGGAAATTATGTGACTAACGACGTTCTCAAAATGGCCAGATCTCGTCACAAAGTGGCTAAATTGGCAACCCTAGTCGCAATACGAAGCAACTTACGCACAACCATGCCATGGTACATGGGGTATGTGCCATTCACATTCCTCACATTCCAGTGAAGCATGTAAAAGTACCTTTCAAGTGTCAGAAATTCCTCGAAAGGCACGTACCTAGCGACACGTGCTATGCATATGAAATGTACATTTTTCAAGTACCAGGTACGTAAACGGTACATATGGAACTTAAATGGCACGTTCCTAGAATGTACCTGGTTGGGTGGGGCCTTTCTGCTAAAACAGGTATGATCTTGATCGACATTTACAGTGTTGTCAAGTCCACAAAAACAATCATTTTTGCTCCATTATTTTCAACTTTTTTATTGCACAACAACGAAACTTTCGGAAACTCGAATACCTATATACCAAGTGGGTCTCATAAGTTATGTAAGTTTATAACTTTATCGGCCGTCGTTGAGGTGCGGCAATAGGTAAGGGAGGAATTGCGCAATTGAAAAAAAATACAATTACCACAATATTTACCTAAATTCAATTACCTCCCACCCCCACCCCCATGACATTGATGACACAAATCTTGCACTATATGAAAGTTTTATTCCTTCCCAGTAATGTGCCACTTAAATTATACTTCTACATAATAAACCACTGCGCTATGCCGATTCAAACATATGAATGTTTCATGAAAATACGTTTCATTTCGTACATAAGGGTGAAAAAACAAATGAATGTCACAACAAAACAGTGTCTAATGGAAACATTTTGATTGCATTTTTGAATTCAGGAGAATAAACTGCTTCAGAATCAGCAATCACTTCTTTTGTGAAAAAAATCATGTTGACCAGTGGAAGAAGGAAAGAAATTCGAGAATGAAATGGAATTGCAGTAGATCCATCTGCGGAAACAAAGATTTAGAAACTTATTTCCCTCAATTGTTCTAGACTAACATTTTCAACTAATTTCAATCCATTTCTAATTCATGTACGATCAGTGTTTTTTCTCTTTCTTCTCACATGTAGTATGCAGTGAAATATTATACACAAAACGAATTATAATGTTGTTGATATATAACACTCACTGGACAACAATACAGATTTATCTTTAAATGGATACATTTCCTGTGCATCAATTGCACAGCAGAAATCTGTCTCAATGCTCCACAGGCTTACCAAATGTCTCCTGGTTGAAATGTCACGTGCAAGTCGGGTTGCATCTGCCCAGGAGTTCTGATACCAGCAAAAAAACTGGACTCGATCTAATGGAATTATAGCAATCAGAGGGAAGATACTTTTGCTGATGCCTCTACATAACTTCTAAAATTGGTTTAGGGGATAAATTCATCCAGATTATTCACTTATAGTAACCTTAAGCAGTAAAGATTTTTGAAAAGCATGAAAGATATACAAGATATTGTATAATATCGAGTATTTTTTACGTATGTTATCGCAGGGCATCTCTTTTAATATTGGAGAGCTGCTAAATTCAGCCTCTCACTGCTGAAGGATTTTATCTATATCTAGTGGGAATTATTGGGAATCAGGAAAAAATCAAATGCATTACTGAATCAAAACGGAATGATTTTTGGCTAGAGTTATCAAGGATAATTATATTCCTATTATATTATTTAAATAAAGAAACATCAAAGTTTGAGGAAGTTACTCTTTTATACGCACTTAAACTTGACCAATATCAACCACAACCAATGATGGTGATCATGATGTCCTATAAAAAAATATACGATTTGTTTTATCGAAGTCAAATTATTTGCACGCAGTTTGTATTGCAAAATTGTTTCTTGTGTATATATGGAGACTTACGACATGAGGTGAATATTATCCTTATCTACCCTCTTATTCTTGAAATTCCAAAAAATACATTTATTTAGGAAGGCATATACTAATTTCATTACTATCGGATATATGTTATGATTAGGGACCGGATATTTAGGCATTAAAAACCTGGAAAATACGTACTTAAATTTTTTTTTAAAAAAATAGGCACTAAAATGTAGGGTTGCCATAATTTTTCGATTCAAAATTGGACAAGCCTTAAAATGATGACCCATCAAAGACACGGTGAATAAATATTTGAAATTTCTTATCTAAAAGCCACCTTTTTAGGTTATCACACAATTGTTTACTGTAATACTTAAAACACTATTGCAAACTAACATATTTTTTTCATTAACACAAATATAATAACTCATATCATAGATTACGTATATTAAATCTAACAGAAAGAACCTTGGAATTGTTAAATGACACACTTCTTAAAAACATAACCTACTTTATTAATAGAAACTAAAATACAGGGTGTTTCAAAACAACACCGACAAATTTTGGGAGGTGATTCCTGACACCAAAATAAGACAAAAAGTATAAACTAACCTGGGTACACAAATGCTTCCTTTCGGAGTTATAGGCTGCCGAAAACGTGAAAAAATGAACTTTAAAGTTCCATAGCTCCAAAACTATGGTGCCTACCGTAGTCGGGTCAAGACTTTATTAAGGAACTAATATGTACTCTATGCTTCAGAATCCTACAGTACTTCCGTAACAATTTTTATAGAGGTAGTTAGTGAGTACTTCAGATTATATGCCCTTAACCAAACTGTCTGTACAAAAATTGTTGCGTGAGTACCTTAGGATTCTAAAACATGCATTTTTGGATAGCGCACATATTAGTTCCTAAGTGAAATCTTGACCCGACTACGGTAGGTTGTATAGTGCTGGAGCTATGGACCTCTAAATTTGATTTTTTCATGTTTTCGGAAGCCTATAACTCCGAAAGGAAGTATTTGTGCACTCAGGTTGGTCTACACTTTTCATCTTATTTTGGTGTCAGGAATCACCTCCCAAACGTTGTTGGTGTTGTTTTGAAACACCCTGTGTAAGTTAACTTATATGATGAAAACAGAATTCTTTTTGCCCGAGATTTTAGCGATTCCCGACTCGGAAATTTTCGGGCAGCTCCAAAGACTGTCAAATACGGACATTTTCCTATTTCATGCTTTGTACGATAAGGACACAGACCCCAAAACACAAACAGTCCGTACAAAATACGGACATGTGGCAACCCTACTAAAATGTAACTGGAAATAATGAAAATAAATACTCCATACTATTAAAAAATAAATTCAAGCCATAGATAATGTTCAAAGAATGTAGAAACATACCTGTTTGTTAATATTTTCTTTTACTGTATATATAAAAACGAAGCTTGACGTGTATTCCATGTATATTTGGTAAGTACATTCTATACAACACTTTGTCAGTACACATAACAGTCCAAATTTTATACACTTTATCGCTACACACAGCAGTCCAAAGTTTTAGAGCAATTTATCAGTACACATAGCAGTCCAAAGTTTTAGAGCATTTTATCAGTACATATAGCAGTCTAAAGTTTTAGTGCACTTTATCAATACACATAGCAGTCCAAAGTTTTCGAGCACTTTATCAGTACACGTAGCAGTCCATAGTTTTAGAGCACTTTATCAATACAAATAGCAGTCCAAAGTTTTAGAGCACTTTATCAGTACACATAGCAGTCCGAAATTTTCGAGCACTTTATCAGTACATGTAGCAGTCCATAGTTTTAGAGCACTTTATCAATACAAATAGCAGTCCAAAGTTTTAGAGCACTTTATCAGTACACATAGCAGTCCGAAATTTTCGAGCACTTTATCAGTACACATAGCAGTCCAAAGTTTTAGAGCACTTTATCAGTACACATTGCAACCCAAAGTTTTACGGAATCTTATCACCACAAACAACACCTTATACTTCTCGGAAGAGCAGCTTCTTTTCGTGAAATACCAAATTATATAGATATTTTTTTCTTCAAATAAGGTATTATTTTGAAGAAAATGTATAGAACAGGCAACATTAGGCACTAAAGCAATTATTTAGGGAGAAAGGGGCGAAATAGGCAAAATAAAATTTGCTTAAATTGAAACTACAACCTCCATATAATCTTTAAAACGTTATTTTTGATCATATCTTTAATATTCTAGAATAGACATTTTGCCTAACATCCGGTCTCTAGTTATGATAAAGCAGAACAAGCAAACATATTCCGTAACGGTTTCTATCAAAGCAACGCAAAACCTGCGCTTTAGTTTGCAATATTCGGCATAGTAGATATAATGAAGTTTTTCATTGTTTCTGTTGCGTTGACTTGACGCAGAATTTTGCGAAGACTGGTACAAAATGACCCCTAGAGACACACAAATGCCGGTTGAATTGAAAGGTAAAGGCTCACCCCAATTTTATTATTATAATTTCGTGGCAAGTCCTCAAATGTTTCCAAGAGAATCGGGCTTCATTACTCGAAACTGCAACGAATTCAACTGAACTTCATGCATCGAAACTAAATTCACAAGACACTACTTATCTCATATAAAATTTACAAAAATCTTTGCCCATATTACCTTTATTATCACACACAAACACACACACACATACCCACACACTAAAAAAGGTCCCAGAGAAATAATATTTTGATTTTATTATATTATTACTATGGAGGTTTCCCCATCAAGGAAGTCATTGCATAATTTGTGATCCATATGACAAATCTAAATATCTTCCGTAAAGAATACTTCGCAATTTTTGTTTCGGAGGCTTAAAGCTGTAAGACATATTCCTTGCACGGGCACTGTAGGCAGAGTGTGTTAAGCTTTAGATTAAAGAGTTCTCGACATAAATTTTGCATGATAACTTCAATACATTGATTAACATATCTTGTATGTAACAAATCAAACTTGATTTTTAAAAATATTTTTTAATTGCAAGCTAGCTCTCAAAAGCGCTCTTTGATACAAAAAAAAAAAAAAATCTTCAAATCACATTTAAAAACCTTCCGTATCAATTATCGCTTGTTTTCGTCGCGGTATTCCTAGAAAGCTCCTAGAATGGAGGTAACGCTCGCTCGAAGCCATTTCCTCTCATGCCAATTCTACGTAGTTATATAGGGTGTTTCAAAACAATACCGATATCGTTTGGGAGGTGATTCCTGACACCAAGGTAAGACAAAAAGTATAGACCAACCTGGGTGAACAAATGCTTCCTTTAGGAGATAAGATTGCCGTAAACATAAAAAAAATGACTCTTAAAAGGTTCATAGCTCCAAAACTATGGGACTTACGTAGACGGGTGAAGGCTTCACTTAGGAACTAATATGTGCGCTATCCAAAAATACATGTTTCAAAATCCTGCGGTACTCACACAATTTTTATAGAGGGAGTTTGGCAACGGCATGTAATTTGAAGCAGGGATCTACTCACCAAATACCTCTATACAAAAAAATGTTGCGGAAGTACCGCAGGATTCTGAAACTTGGATATTTGGATAGAGCACATACAAGTTCCTAAACGAAAAGTTAACCCGACTACGGTAGGTCCAATAGTTTTGGAGCTATGGATCTTTAAAGGTCATTTTCTCATGTTTTCGGCAGCATGTAACTCCGAAAAGAAGCATTTGTGCACCCAGACTGCTCCATACCTTTTGTCTTATCTTGGTGATGTCAGGAATCACCTCTCAAACGTTGTCGGTGTTGTTTTGAAACACCCTGTATAAAGTAGTTTGTGTTGTGGGTGGCGGAATAGGAAGAAGTTCCTCTTCTCAACGGACACATTATCGACAAGATTCATGTCGGCGTCACGCGGATGTCAATATAGAATAATTTAGTTTTGTGGTAGACAAACAGCTTGCGCGTGGGTTTTCTCGCGATTTTCCAATTTCCCTTTACTTTCTCATTCCACCGTTATCATCCACCTCATCATCACCGTGTTCTTTACCCTCACTGTATATTTGTGAGACGTTAAACTAAACAAGTAGTTTTATTAGGGAAAATTAAGACGAGGCAATTTACTCTCGGGGCTGGTTTCTTCTAGTTCTGTTAAAATTATTCGAATATCCCAAAATTCTTTTCGAATATTCAAACACAAGGGGGGTTGAAAAGTTCCTGGCTTTGATCCGTTTAAATTGAAGTAGATAAATAAAATTGCTGGCGTATGAAAGCCTTATATCTTAATATGTAACTGTGTTAAAATCAATTGAATCCTAATTGTAAATCTGTCATTTCAGCTAGAAAATGAGATGAAAGAGGCACGAGTAAGTTTTATGTCGTCGGAGCTGAGGACCGTTATGAAGTTCTTATGGCTCCAGGGAAAGTCTGCAATTCATATGGAGATGTGCTAAACAGTAGGGGAGAAATGTCTTCATACAGCTACGTAAAAACCTGGATATCACATTTTAAGACTGGCCATTTCACGGTGGAAGATGAGCCCCGCAGGGGACCAGATCAGCAAACATGCGATACTGTCTATATGCTGATTCTTGAGGACCGTCGAATATCCTCCAAGTAGATTGCCCAGATATTGGACATCTCCAGGGAGTGAGTTGGTTATATTATTACCACAATCCTAAACTTGCGCAAGCTTTCAGCAAAATGGGTGCCGAAACTTTTGAGTACGGATCAAAAGAATGAACGTGTTAAAACATCCAAAGCTACCTTGGCCCATTTTGAAAATGCAAATGACTTTTTGGCTGTATTAGTGACAAATAATGAAACGTGGCTCCATATTTATGATCCCGAAATCAAGAAACAGTCAAAGAAATGGCGCCACAGTGGTTCCCCCACCCCAAAAAGTTCCATATCCAGAAATCGGCCCCAAAAGTCCTGGTGTCATTTTTTCTGAGACAAAGGTGGACTATCTACCGAATGAGGCCTCTGCCAGCGGAGAGTATTATCCTAATCTTCTAGATCAGTTGAAGGGGGCAATTAAGAGGAAACGCTGTGGAAAGCTCACAGGAAAGATAATGATATTGCACTAGAATGCACCCGTGCACAAGTCTAATATTGTTGCTGCCAAATTGGCCACCGTGGGATTTCAACTGGTCCACCACCCACCCTACTCCCAAGACCTCGCCCTTTCTGATTATTTTCTATTTCTCAACCTCAAAAAACACCTGAAGGATCACCATTTTGAGGATATTTCTGACGTCACACAGACTGCTGAGAGATGGTGTTGAGGAACAATCTTCTTTTTTTCTTTTTTGTATGGGCTAGAAAAGCTTCAACAACACAACCAAAAGTGCATTGATCTCAATGGGGAATGCGTTGAATAAATACACAATCTCGAACCTTTGAAACTTGTTTTTCTTCGCAAAGAAAAGGAACTTTCAGCAACCCCTCCTAATTATTAGTTATTAGAACAATTATTCGTTACCCGAGTAATTGATCAAATAATTATTCGTTAGGTTCGAACATATTGTAATAATGAATATTTGAGGAATCCATTATTCGAAGATTCGAATAATGAATTCATTGAATTTTATAGCGCTAGTTCCTTCTGGAGATTTTCTCAACAATGACTCAAGTAATTTTGTTCATATCATATATTTTACTAATAACATTACACTATGATATATAAGTATTTTCTTTTTTGAAAACCCATAAGGGTTAGTTTATTCTTGAGGGTCAGTTTTTTCGGCCAATTTTCCCCAAAACAATTCAGCCAATTGTGTTCATATATCATAAATAAGTATTTTGTTAATAAGCTGATAATATGATGTAACTTGTAGACTTAAAAGAATCTACAAAGGGTAATTTACTCTTGGAAGAATTATATTTCTCAGAGAGTTTTATTTATTTATTTATTTTTGAACACAACAGGCATGTGCTCAATTAAAGTGTCGAAATATTAATTCATTTTTACAACAGTTTTTTTCAGTGCTTTACAGGACATATTTTCAAAATTTGTTATAGAAAGAACATATTCTCGAGATTGATGACTTCAGCATTATGTTGGTCCTAGCCTTTTTGCAATAAAAGAGATCTGTATTATTGGTTCTACTTCTAACTGAAGGAACGTGGAAATATAATGAAGATATAAAGTTTGAACAATCGAATTCATTTTGAACTATTTTTTGGAGGAATACCAGATCGGCAATATTACGTCTTTGTTCTTATGAGTAAATATTGAAATTGTTTATCAGTGAACTATGGCTTTCTTTCTCACAAACAACTCAGGCAATTTTGTTCATATTTCAAAAATAAAAATTTTATTAATAACCTGACAATATAACATTTAATTTGTTCTGAAAAATCTAGAAGAGGTAGTTTACTCTTTAGGGCGAGTTGTTTCAGAGGATTTTCCCAAAACCTACTGCGGCAATTTGTTTATATTTCATAAATAAATATTTTGTCAATAACCTTACAATACGGGTTAAATCGTTTCCTATGAATAAATCCACAAGGGATTATTTCTGGAAATCGGATTATTTCTATTGTCGGAGGTGAGATTATTTCTGGATGAATTTCTCAGAAACGACTCAGCTGATTTTGTTCATATTTCATTTATATAGTCATTCAGGGGATGATCGACAGTTGGGGAATACCGGCACTTCTAAGCTTAAAGCGCTGTCAATTCTATCTGGAAGCGAAGGAGTTGGCGTAATCAGTACTAACAAGAAGAAGGCAGACTTTGGTAAGTGAACATCGAGACCATTTTTTGCGAGGTGCTAGTGCACATTTAAAGAGTTAATATTACAAGCTGGGAGAGCGCAATGGGCAAAAATAACGGAGAAAAACCGTCTTCAAAAAGTTTTCTACTTGACGCATATTCTGTACGACGCGCTAGTTAATCAAGCTAAGGGGGAAGCAGGGTGAGTAAAGTGTGCGACACATATGCAAAGGGTCCGGGGTTCGATTCCCGTTAGAGTCAATCTTTGTTTTTTTTTTGCTTCAACCAATAAAGTAGCCATTTGTAACTATAAGTAAAATATTAATTCACCATGTGTTTATAATGAATAAAACAATAGAAATTTTCAAATCACTTGTAAAATCTTTCAATGTTCCATGTTAACCAGCAAGAAAACTTAATCTATTCCGTAAATATACGGATATCACGAGTTGTATTATGGTTACGACAGTCAACGGCGCCGATTTCTCTGTAAATTTGGGGGTGGGGGGTGGGGGTGGCATTCATAAAAAAGTAAATATATCAATACATGTAACAATACAAATACAAATAAAAATACACACTCATAAAAATACTTGGGGCCCACATGAGCTTTGGAGGCCCAGCCTCCCCCGCAGAATCGGCGCCCTTGACGACCGTTGTGTAATAAATGTTCTTGACGCTTCGTGTATACATCTGTTGACAGTGTGCAAATTACAAATGAGTTGAGGGGGAAATCCCCTTTGCTAATACTGGATGTTGCTATAACCAAAGGAGATTTTCCCCTCATTCCCCTTGCAATTCTCACACTGTCAACATATGTACCCAGATAGCACAGAAAAATTTTTAAAAATGTTTAAAAATTTGCAAAGGCAAACTAAAAAGTTTGCAAAAAACTTGCCTTTTCAAATGAGAAAATTTGCCGAAAGTTCAATGCAAATAACGAAGTTGACGCTGGCTGAGTTTGCAGCAAAGTTGCCTCAGAAAATGAAAACATCTGCCAATACAAACGAAATGTTTGCGACTGCACAGCAAGAAAGTTTGCCAGGACTTTGCTGCAAATATTTTGTGCAAATTTTCTTTGACAAAATTTCCGAAAATGAGCTGATAAATTTGGTGAAAATATTAAAAGGTTTGCAACAACATTGCAGAAAGAGTTTTCACGATCGCAAGTTCATGTTTGCTGCAAATGTATCAGGTAATGGTTGCTGCAAATTTATAAAGTGCTAACTTTATGAAACATCAAAATTTTTATAATGTGGGTCCGTCTTTTCTTAGTGGCAAGCATTAAACATCTTTAGCTACTTGCCAAAGATAAGAAACTTACGGACGATAAACGCACAGACAAAGGATATCGCAATTTATCTACTTGCTCAACGATCATATCCCTGTACTTACTCTCACACACATTCACAAAATAACGTCAGGCTGCCTGGGTCAATAAAAGCATCTGATAAGAGACCAGTGAGTTTATTCTGGAGTCCTCTGGTGTATTGTTTTTTCTCGATTCTCACTTCCCACTTGTTTTGTCACAGTTGATGTAGCGCAGTGAATTCTGGGTACGATGCGCGCGCACTCGGTAATATCATCACATATTTGCTTTCAGCAAGTTTTTCGAAACAAGTTTTATACAGAGTTGCAAACTGCTTGCGACGGCAAACTTTCAACGCTATATTTTCAAAAAAGATGCAAGTTAATTGCAGTGGTGAATTTATTTTTACAAATCAGCGAAAATTTACAGATCATATTGAAAGCTTTTAATAAATATTAAGATATTTTGCCTTCGCAAACTTTCAGATTGTTTGCTCCACTAAACGAAGCAAAAATTTGCCGCAAGTATTCGTGCTATCTGGGTAGACACGAAGCTTCAAGAACATTTTTACCCAACGACTGCAGTAACAATAATATTTACGGAAGAGATTAAATTTTGTTCCTAGTTAACATGGAACATTGAAAGATTTTAGAAGTGATTGAAAATTTCTATTGTTTTAATTCATTTTAAACGTATGGTGAATTAATATTTTACTTATAGTTACAAATGGCTACTTGATTGGTTGAAGGAAAAAAACCTTGACTCGAATGGGAATCAAACCCGAGACTCTTTGTACCTAAACCGAGGATTCTTCCCACTCTGCCACGCCGTCACTTGATAAGCTTGCGCATCGTACGATAATGCAGCAAATAGAAAACGTTAAGACGGTTTTTCTCCGTCATTTTTGCCCATTGCGCTCTCCCAGTTTGTAATATTAACTCTTTAAATATGCACTAGCACCTCGCACAAAATGGCCCCGAAGTTCACTTACCAAAATCTGCCTTCTCCTTGTAAGCGAAACTGTAGGGTGTATGGAATGTATATCTGTAAAAGTTTAAAAATGAATAGAATAATTTGACGAGAAAGGTCTAAGTTTATGAGGTAAGGTGTGAGAGATATGTGAGAAGTAAAGGTCACTAAAATTTGAGTATATTTTGTTAATCTCTTGTTTAGAAGTAAAAGTTGTATTGTTCAGCACTCATGGTGGACAACATACAGCTGAAAGTTGTGCAATCAAAGGTAGTTGGTTCATCAGTGTGCTGAGCAGTGTTTCTAACTTGCAAAAAATATAGTTAAGTGCAACATATACATTCGGGGTACTTTCGACATTCACATTTGGGGTACTTTCGACAGATGCTTTTCCCCCCTTTCATTGTGATTTTTAATTGGGATTGTGGGAATTTGAACAAAATGTCAGTAGCCGTAGAGACCGTAAAGAATGCAATGTTACTTGCTACTGCTTCAAGAGCTTTTCAAGTCCCTCGGATACATTACGTGACAGGTTATTGAAAGTAAACTGCAAGAAATATTTTGGTAAACATACATTTACTGAAGAATATGAACACGCACTAGAAGAAAAGTTAATTATATAAGACGGGTATGGGTTCATCCAAGAAAATGAGGTGTGGTACTGTAAAGCGAAAGACAATAGTGTCAAACTTTTAACATCTGCACAGAAAAATAGTAAGATAGAAAAATCAAAAGGTACTGACACATAAAAGAATATACAGACATAAAAATGTTGCAGAACACAGTAACAAAAATGAGAAAACTCAAAAAAAATGTGCTATTTGCCGTGGTGAGTTTACGACAAAAACAATTCCACTGATTGAGTTCAAACTACAAAATATTTTCATCGGTTTAACAAGGAATGAGTTCTTCATTCAGACGATCCTTTCTTTGTGTGTCAACCAGTGGTCGAAGTGAGACGGTATACGGTGGTATGTCATACCGCCTCTGGTTTTTGAGTGATGAAGACATACCGCCTCTGGTTTTTCAGTGATTCAGACATATCGTCACTGGAAAATGGATGCTAATATACCTTTAATAAATACATTTTTATACATAGTTATTGACTAACTCCTTTTCACATTAAAGACTTTATTTCTTATGTAGAAATAATTTCTAAGTTGGCAACGCCAACATTTTTGTTATATATTTTCCCATCTTTTGTTTTTAAAATGAGGTGTCTACAAAGTAGTTCACCCCTTGCTCCTACGCAAGAACTCGTGTTGGTTGTGTTGGTTGCAGATAAGGGTCACATGACAGAAAGGACTCATAAGCAAAGTGTACGATATCAGGACTCGAGCTACGCGATTAAGAGTTACATATCCTTCAAGAGCATCAAATAGTTAGTTAATTACCAAGTTATTAGGTGCAGTCTGCCAATAGGGAAAAAGTGATGGGACTTCAAAGGTAACATTGGGGGCTATGACAAATACACGAAAGAAAGCGTTTCTCCCGTTTTTCCTAGTGTCTGGGAAGGTAAGATAGCGATTCAAACGACATGTTCAAGCCATACATTGATGTAGAGAGTAGAAAAGATCGAATGACCCAAACAAAAGCAGTTTGTACAATGTACACATCTTACATTAACGAACAAAGACAACGAGCTTTCCGACAAATTTGTTCCTTCGAATGTCACATTCACGAAGAAAATGATCCCGGCTGGATGCACAGGACTAGTGCAGCCCCTAGATATGTACTTCTTCCGTCCTTACGACAACTTTGTCAAATTCGTCACTGACACAATCCCAAGATACGAACATCTGGTACCATGACAAGTTTCTGGACCTGCAATCATTTACACTATCAGTTGTGTGCTCCCCTGTTCCGGAACTTGGTTCGATTTGCTTTCTACAAAGCAGGATACCTGGATATCAAACCAGAAGCATTCCAGACACCAATTCACTACTGCTTCGACTCCCTTACCACTGAATTGTGTTATCACTCCGGGTTGATGGCCATTGTGACATGTGCACATACTGTACAAACTGTTTTTGTTTGGATCATTCAATCCTTTTTACTTTCCACATCAACTGTATGGCTATATATCTTCCCAAATACATAGCAGAGACGGAATTAATGCTTTCTTTCTTGTGTTTGCCATAGGACCCAATGTTATCTTTCAAGTTCCATCACTTTTTCCCTATTGGCGGACTGCATCTAATAAGTTGGTAATTGAATATTTGACACATAACTCGAGTCCTGATACCGTACCCTTTGGTTGTCAGTCATGGGTCCAATCCAAACAAACGAGAGGCACAATACTGAGGTGACTCGTTTAAACTAAAATCGGGAAGAATTGTTAAGAGTTCGCCGGGACTTCTTTTGTGTCTACAATGGTAAAGAAATACATAACTGAGTCTGGTATTTAGAAAGAAAAAATATATAGTTTTACGCAATAAAAAAATCTGTTATTTTGCTTAAGTGTTCGTTTATTATATGGTGTGTCAAGAAGATTAAATTGATGGAGTTTATATATTTTCATTAAAACGTATTTTTGCATCTTTCTAATAGTTTGATAACCTTCCGGCGATCTGGAATACCCCTCAGTCGAGGTTTAAGTTCCGGAGTTTACCCAAGGGAAATTGTTTAAAAATTGATAATATATAAAAAATTGTGAAATTGTTTAAAAATTGATAATACAGTGAAACCTCTACTAACGGACACCTCTATAAAGCGGACACCTCCCATAACGGACATATTTTGTAATCCCCAAACATCGTAATAAGAAAAAACACATTGACAAACCTCTCTAAAGCGGACACTCTCTAGTACGGACACGGACAGTCTTTCTTGTCATTTATAGGTATTATTCACCTCCTATTACGGACACTTTCTCTAAAAACAAGTTGAAAAGTACAGTAAAATTACACTTTTAGTAATTCATATTATGTCACCAAGGAAGAACATGAGGGTGTGACAACATTTGGCCTCCTCAACTGTCTGTCTAGCAACTTTGAGGAAGGGTCTCTGTTTCACAACACCCTTATATCATTTGCTTGCATTCCACTCCCACCAAAACTGTTTCAGAAACAAAAGTGATTAACAGTTGCCCACTGTTTGGGATGACACATCATTGTACTGTCCCGCTGGAATCTCTAACCAAGCAGAAGACAAGTTTGGTATTTTTGAAAACGGGTACGCATATTGTCTTTAAAAAACAGTCATTACTGGTCTGCAATTAACTCACAAATTAAAGCAACAGATCGAAAACGTAGTAAGTAGCGATAAATGTAAAGTGCAGAGAACTATAACATCTTATTCCCATGTTGTGCTTCGAACATAGGGAATTGGAATACGCTAGATTATGCAGATACAGTAACATTTTGGCAATATTTATAAATACGTGATTCATGCAAAAATATTTTTTCTAATTGCATATTACCTTGTTTATTAATTTACGTAAGAAAATATTGAAACCTCTCTAAGGCGGACACCTCTCTATAGCGGACAATTTTTGATTCCCCATGGCTGTCCGCTTTAGAGAAGTTTCACTGTATATTTAAAAATCGGTTTTTGAGCATTTTCGTGTATAATTTTCTATAATGCAACATAAGAGGATTTTTTTTATTATTCGCAGAAAATTTGGGGCGGGGTCAAAGCCTCTTCATACCCTACCCGTACCGAAACTACTAAAAATTCTCCCATGGTTTTGAGTCATTATGTTAACAGAAATGCTATCTTTTAGGCAACATACCATCACTGTATTTCAACATTTTCATAGCCGGTATGTCGAGTCAATATTACAATAAAGCATACCGCCTCTGCTTTTTTTCCACTTCGAACACTGGTGTCAACAATGTGAAATCTCAGACAAATATGAGTACAATGTTTGTTCTTTCCTGTATATGAAGCTAACACTAATATTTTAATCTATAACCACACTTTTGGTAACATATAATTAACCTAAATTAGCAAACGGAATTTTTCTGCTCTCTGCATTAGTTCACATTTAGTATATTATTTTTTGAAATAAATTCTTGTTTCATGTATTTCTTGTAACTGAACGAATTTTGTGATTATTCTTTCCCTCATTTGTAACTCAGTGACATTTTTAAATATTATCCGGAGCTGTAAATAAAGGTATTATACATTCCTAAACTTATAAATTCCCGTGTTTGT
This sequence comes from Thermobia domestica, assembly GCF_964235325.1. Lineage (NCBI taxonomy): Eukaryota > Metazoa > Arthropoda > Insecta > Zygentoma > Lepismatidae > Thermobia > Thermobia domestica. The sequence continues at coordinate 71,619,406 of NC_137470.1, read as the reverse complement.
TTAAAGTCCATGAACTACTTTACTAACAGTAATGTGAGTTGTGGAATTATTAGTGACACTATCATAGTATGTAAAGTTTTAATGTTGATGTCGGTATTATCCCAACCTGTCGGTCTTCCCCAACTCTGTGGGGAAGACCGACACATCTTCACTGTTCATTTCAATTGTGCCTCCACAGCCACACATTGCTTTTGTGTAACATGTATTGTATCAGTCAACTAGCTGAAATAATATACTTAATCATGGGCTATAATTCGTTTCTTTAATAATTTATTACAATCTTGTAGTAGCGTTAATGTCCTTAAAGTGTCGGTATTTCCCCAAATGACCATAAGCCCATAATGTTGTGTAAACTACTTCTGAAGAAAATATGCACCAGAGATATTTTGGATTTGTTTTTACTTTTTCAACTTCCTCAACACCACTTACCCGATTTTGTTGATAGCTCATAAATAAATATTTCACTAATAACCCAAATTATGGCATAAGTCATTTTTCATTAAAAAGTCCACGAAGTGTAGTTTACTTTGGGGTTGAGATTTCTTTGAATCTGGTGCCTCAGTGGTAGATTGTGTGGGGTCCCTAGTTTGATCCCAGCTTTCACAAAGTGCGTTCTGTGGTTGAAAAACACCATGCGCATGCCTTTCCGCGGGGTTCTCCTGTTTCCTCCCAGTTTCGTCATTCCACCATCATCCATCTCGTCATCTCACCGTTTCCCATCTAACTATGGTGCATAATTGTGGGATGTTAAACTAAACAAGTGAGTTTCGTTTCACAGTGTGAAGCTACAATCAGGGGCGGATCCAGGACCGATTTCTGGGGGGGAGTGGCGGTGGGTTGTCATACTGCTACTTTTAAGAAATAAGAAAGTTTCCTCTTCTGGGGGGGAGATTGCCCCGATCGCCCCCACCTGGATCCGCCCCTGGCTACAATAGACTTTCAAACTACGTCAATCCAATACTCAAATTTGGAGTAGTACATATAACTACTGGTTGCAATCATGGGCGTCTCTGGCATGTTAAAATTGGGGGGGGGGCGACTAGAATACTAAAATTACGTCAAAATTGTGTAAACTAGAATCCACTTTACTAACGGGATCCCCTATTTCTACTTTTACCAACACAATTCAGCATAATTTTCTACCATCACTGGTAGGCTACCTGCCCCCTAAAAAAAAAGCAGTTTATATATACTATGGTTCCTAGATAATATCTTCACTTTGACATTGCTATCGGTGAATTCCTACTCAGTATTCTTAAACGTGTTTGCAATAGTATATTTTTAGTACTGATATATTTCGAATTTTTAGCTAATAAAATTTGAACTCTCTGAAAGAAGTCTTACGATGACACTCTTGATTTGATTGCGAATTTCGATTTTCAATGAAAGTAAAAAGATTCTTTACTGAATTCTCTCTCTCTCTCTCTCTCTCTCTCTCTCTGTGTGTGTGTGTGTGTGTGTGTGTTCCAGAGTAGGCGTGAGTCAATGAAAACTTGACCCACCACCCACCATGACCCACTCTGGCCCACCACCCACCGTGACCCGCTCTGACCCACGACCCGCCGTGACCCACTCTGACCCACCACCTACCATGAACCACTCTTATCCACTGCGTCCTACTCTGACTCACCAAAATCCATTATCAACTCTGAACACGATCCATAGCCTCTTCTGTACTGACTAAAGAGTTTACACTTGTAATAAAACAAGACTGAAATTGTCACTCGGAGTTTGAATTTCTAGTCAATCGCTCAAGCACCACTCTGTTACAATAATGGTGAATCTGACCTTTACAATATCAAATGGTAAAGTGTTTATCAGTGAGAAAATTGAAGCACTTCCAGGTGGGGGGAAATTAGTGTGTGCCTAAAATATACTTGTACTAAGAGAGTATTCTTGCAAGTGTTAATTTCTCAACGGATTCCAAAAGAAACTTCTATTCACAGGAAAATACCCCTGTCAATATGGAAAAGGTTATGGTTTCTCAGTTCACAGTATTTTTCTCACAAAAGACTTGAAAATCAGTTTTTCATAGTGCATAAAGGTGCTCGAGTACCCTCTGTGAGAGCATCCCCATAAAGTATGCTCATAATTGTAATTTGTGTAATCACTAAAACACCACGTTAAATTTAAGTTACAAATATGCATAATTGCAACTATTATGAATATTTATTCAAAGTAGTTTACCTAAAGCAAAGAAGAGACTTATTAAAAATTAGATACAAATTTGAATAACACAAATAAGCCATTAGCAATACAAGTATACATTTTCCATAACTCGTAATTTACCACCTTAAAACAAATCTGAAATCGGGTTTATTTCCTGTTGGCCTCCAGAACTTTTTCGTGGTAAATCATCCACAGCGGAATGATGTCCATCCTTTAGCCAAGAAATAACTAGCTCATCTACTTTGAGCTAGTGTAGCGGTGGGTCATTAACATTGATGAACAACAAGTTAGACAATGTTTGAGCACTTAGTCTATTTCTAATATCAGCCATCTGTAAATTCATAAGGGGAAATTCCCGTTCTCACTCTGTCGTGGAAATTGATAATACTTCTACCCGATTCTGCAACTCCTCATCGACAATCTACTTGTTAGACTTAAGTCTGATAACGATTTTTCTTGAAATACTCAGCAAGAAGTATCATCTCTCTATCACCATACAACATCTTTTCCATATCGACTATGTCAGTTGGCAATGTCGACTCATGGAGAACAGAAACTTCATCTACCACACCTTCGATAGGGAATCTTGTGCATAAATTATCAATTAAAGCCCGATAAACTGATGATATCTTATTTGTTTATAAATCTAATTTTTGTAATTACGCATGAAGGTTTGATTGCCATTACCAAGTTTCCTCCCCCGTCTAGAAAGCGAAAGGGAACGAGGTTCCTGGAAAGTGTTCAGAGGTGAATGGGAATTTCCCTCTTTCTTCCCCTTCAATTACCACACTGCTGTTTGCCATGTGCCAAATTACGATGAATTTCAATTAAATTATCATAGTATAATTATTTCCTTGATGAATTATCGTTACTTTTCAGTGGAAAAAAGGATGAAATTTGAAAGTTCGAAACCAAGGTAAGTAGACAAACATAAAGGAAAAAAAAAGTAAAATTTTCCATATAGTTATGTGTACAATCCAAACTTAAAATTTCCGTGTAATTAAGCTTACAGTACAAATTTTATGCCTATTTTTCTCACAACTTTTGGGTTGATTGCCCTGTGCTGTAAGCGCTCCATATAATAAACATAAGCTTCAGCAATTATTATAGTAGGAATCAATGGATATATGCAGCAAAGAACTGTAATTTCTGTTTCTGATTTTTTTCTTAACTAATATCGATCGTTTTCGGTCATTTTTACAAACCAACTCACTATCAATTTTCCATATATAGAAAGTGCCCCCCTCCACAAAGGAGAATTTTTAAAAAATGCTAGGACACATTATGTTTATTTTCAATAAAGAGTTAATACACTGAATTGCAGCTCCGTAAGTTTAACGGCTTGCGAGATACTTATTTTCTTTTCGCAAAAATTCGGATCCTCACTACCTCATTAGGATATTATGTATTATAATGAAAACAATATAACATCTCTGTTTGGATTAAGGCCTAACTATATATCAAAAGTAATTTCATTTGACTTTGTAATTTTATCGTGATGATTAGGCACACATAGTTACATTCAATTTTTATATAATCATACATTACAGTGATTCAAAAATGTATTTTTCCAGTAGTTAGCTCCTCTAAAAACTCACAGGTCTCGAAAGCCAAGTAGTAGTATAAGCCCTATTGCTATTATTACAATTACAAATATCAATATCCAAAAGTACCTGAAGTTCCTTTTTCACTTGGTTAGATATACTCACCTCAGGTGTAAGGACAGAAACAAATGGAAAAGGAAGGAAATGAAGGTCTTGAAGGCAAAACGAAGACAAATTTACCAGTCTTCAGAAGATACTGTCTAAAATGCAGTGAGCAGAGTGGGTCGGTAGATCAGACTGAGTCGGTGGGTCGCAGTGGGACATGGTGGGTGGTGGGTCGCAGTGGATCACGGTGGGTGGTGGTTCACAGTGGGTCACATGCTGTTGACCCACAACCCACTGATCCACTTGACCCACTGACCCACTCCATCTCTGGTGTGTGCGTGTCCGTCTGTCTGTTATTTGCGATTTTTTCAATTTTGAACTTTGCATTCGATAGAGCATCAAAAACTATCTGAGAAAGTAATTACATTTTTCGCGTCACTCTTATGCTCCCGAGATATTGGCCAAAAAATGGCCGATTTCCAGAGATTTAAGGAGTCATATCTCGAGAACCGTAAATCATAGAGAGATTATATTGGTCTTGAACAATACCTAAGAGGATGGTAAATACTTTGGTACCAAATAGTAACCGGTGGCCACTGTCCAACTGGCCACCGTTCTCCAGATATTGGCCAAAAACTTAGAATTTCTGGAGATTGAAGGAGCCATACCTCGGAAACTGTAAGTCATAGAGAGATGATATTTTGCGAGAAGCGGAACAAGGTGCGGATAAAAAGATTTACTTTTACATGTAGGAACAATCCCTGTTATCCTTCCCGCTCCCCCTTCTTTTAAGTTCGTTCTGGCAGTGGTCTTGAAGCATTTTCAACTGGCTTTGTTTTCTTTCTTTTGTATTCTTAATAAACTCAAAAGCTATATCTACATTTTTCATTTCGCAGCATGGCTTTGAACTTGTCCAATCAACAATCCTCGTTTACTTCATTTCCCGTTTTAATATCTAAATTATACAGCTTATTCTTGCTATCATCTCGCTCCTCAATGTATTCTTTCAATCTTCCTCAAGTTGTAATTCGCTCATTTAAGCTCATTTTATCTGTATTTTCTATACTCTCCCTTGCTCCCTTCCGTTTAAATGAAATTTACCTTCATATACATTATTCAAATTTTGTTATCCTTTTTAATTCTTGTTGTCACCTTCGCTTCTATTGTATATTTCCCTCTCTTTGTATAGATTTCCCTTCTTAATTCGCAAATTAACTTTATATACATACTTTTTTTCCTTTTTCCAGTCTTTCTTTGTCATGGAATTCAATTGTTGCTGGTTAAGCAATGAAAAAATGTGTACAGACTACTTCGACTAACCAAGAAGTGTAACTTTAAAAAAAAATCTCGGAAAGTGGCACATGTCAGGCGGACTCTTTAATCACGTCAACCTAATGTTTAAAAACAAACGTACCGTTTATTTGTTCTGCCTATGTTTTTACCTCTTCCATATAGATCTAAATACTTCCAACATTGATCCATTTATCTCATACTCAAAATATTTGGGGGGGACGCGTCCCCGGTATCCCTCCGCCAGAAACGCCCGTGGTTGCAATAGAGTATGAAGACCAAAGATAGAACTTATTTCTCGAGCGCTAAATCCATATCAAAATGCTGTTAGGTTTACGTGTCATCCCTTACTGTTTTGTTATATGGCGATAAATGTTGAAACTGGAAATAGTTAATCTGAACTACTTTCAGTTTGAAGAGAAGGTTAAGGAAGGAGATAGAACCTATTCTTGGGACAGTGAATCGATTGAAAAAAAAAAAAACACTTCCTGATATTTCTTACAGTTTTTGTTTTACGCAAATCACATTTGTCCTATGGAAATAAATATTGAAACCGGAAATGGTTAAATTGAAACACTTTAGTCTGTATAGAGGGTTAACGGAAGAGATGAATTCTACCCTTGGGATGCTAAATTTATTGCAATAAACTACATTCTGACACCTCTTACCGTATGGAAATCAGTATTGAAGCCACAAGTAGTAATAAATTTCAACTACTTCCAGTTTTGGTCGAGTGTCGCGGATTGTGGTGATATGTTCTCTTGAGACCCTGGATCAACTGCAGAAAACAGTTTGTCGCTATTGCCATTTTTGTTCTATGAGGGATAAAAGGTGAAACCGGAGGTGTTTAACACTGTAACCGTAATATAACACCTGAAACGTTAACTGTAATACATGGTCTGTGAGACCGCTACATTGATTTTTATTTATGAACCATGCATTTTTATAATTTAAGCTACAAAAAGCAACCAATATCTTTACGTTATTCTTTCTACAGTTATACAAAATGTTTAAACTTATTTTGTGAATGAACTTCTTCAGTATATATCGTTTCTTAACTAGCAATTATACATGAAGTATTATAACTCGCAAGTAATTGACGAAAGTATACACAAATGCAACAAAAATAATTAAGTATATGCTTTAAGAATTTTTGTTAATTACAAAACCATTACGAAAAGGTGCAAATGCACCATTGTATGGTGGACCATTCTCATCTTTTCTCAATCGACCAAATATATAATCAGAAAGGTTACTATTATCAATAAGTAGTCCAGTCTTCTCCGGTATCTCACATTCCATTTCATCATCTTTCTCATTTTCATCTACAATCACACACGTGACTTGAGTTTTTCCGTGTTTCTTCTTGTGAAAGTACATAATCCGGATCAGCGTCGGAGTCATCCATAAGATCACTTATTTCATTACCACTGTCACTAAGTTCTCCGTCATGTAACATCAACCTGATATGATCTATAGGCACAAATCTGTTATCTCTAACTGAAATCTTTTTACTTGTGCTTGGATGTTCCGAATGTCTCCAGAAAAGCATATCTAACTAAAATAATAACAAACTTACATTACTATAATAAAACTAGTCGAAATAGCGTATGTGGCGTACAACGTAATATGCGGTACGAAAGACCGCTGTGAAAGTGACGTATACTGTAATATCCGGTATCTGAGACCAGAAATGTTTGGAAAAGCAAACTGTAAAAATCCAGTTGCCCACTCAAACTGCGAAACAACAAGATTATTGTGTAAAGGGATAAAGGGGGGAAGCTACTGAGACGTAGAGGAAGCTAAGTGAATAAGGGTTACCGCACGACAAAAATAAATATTGTTGAAGGTCTCACAGACCGGTATTACGGTTAAGGTGTTAATTTGAACCACTTCCGGCCTGTATAGAAGATTAACGGAGGATACAAAACTCATCTTTAGGACGCTGAATTAACTGCAAAAACCGGAGCTCTGTATCTCTTACCGTTTTAGATCTTTGGAAATCAATATTGAAACCGGAAGTAATAAATTTGAACACTTTCGGTTTTGGTAGAGACTTGTGACCTGTCATCATACGTTCCCTTGAGACCCTGGTTCGATTGCAGAAAACCGCTTATCGTTGTGTGTTCCAATTCTTGTTCTATTGAGATAAATGTTGAAACCGAAAACGGTTAATTTGAACCACTTCCGGTTTGAATAGATAGTTACCCCAGAAGATGGGGTATATCCTTTGGACGCTGAATCGATTGTAGAAAACTGCATCTCGATATATCTTCCCGGTTTTGCTCTGATATCTGTTGACAAACGGACAGACGCACATAGCCACTTATGCAGATTATACTTCAGAAGTCAAAAAAAAAAAAAAAAAAAGCGGAGAACGTATAGTGCTGTGGCTCGAACGTTTCATTCCTTGAGTGACTGCTTATTTGAAATTGAATCGCTTTTTGCAAACACTTCCAGGTAGTATAAAACTTTAACTATTGTGGGATTGGAACTACAGTATATGCGCCCGCAACTGGAACTGACACCTGGACCACGTCCAGAAAAGCACATCTTAGTCTTACTGCGCCGCACGACCCAACACTGAATGATACTTTCCTTTTGCTAACCTACCGACACTGCGTTATCTATGGTATATTGATACATACATTGACTACAAGATGCTTGGCGAAATAAAAACTTGAATACAGTATAGCCTACGTATATATAAATAGACAGTAGCTTCCACATTGAACAGAAAGCAAGTAGGATTCAATAAAGTTCGTAAAACAAAATGAATAAGAAAAAAACAATTACAAAAAAGTTCAGCAGTAGGACGTGTGTTTTATAATTGGGGCTTTTTAGTGTTTTTTCATGTTTGTTTTCGTTTTTCTTTTTCTTTGCAAATAAAGATATAGGGTGAGTTCGCCAATAGTCGACCGCCATCCAATAGTCGACCATTTTTGCTTACTATTGTGTATATAAAATATATCTAATGGTCTTTTGGAGCGGAAAGTGATTCGCGATAAAGCTTGCATCATATACCACCAATGACAATCATTGTTTGCCTCTCCCTTGGCCAGCTGGTCGTCTTTCACCGATAAATTTCGAAGTATCTGTAGAATTACGACTCAGGTGCACAGTTTACGACAGCGTGCAATGGGAATCTTGTGCACCTGTTGTTTTTCGCTTTTCTGAGGATATAGATAGTACGTGAGGTAAGAAATGTTTTTGTTACAAAACTAAGTTATTCTAGAAACTGTACAGTATAATTTGTCAATAACTGGATAGTATTAAATGAAAAAATACATGTTAAAATGCGGTCGGAATTTGGCATTTTTTCTTTCCCATACAAACCAATTGTCGACCAAGGGTGGTCGATTATTGGATTATTTGAGAGTGCGCCAAATTGCTTCAAATTATTTCCTGTTTGGTATTAAGGTCTGTTCTTCAACATGCATGTATAAAATTTTTGATTTCGTGACATATTCTAAAAATCGACCGCCTGATTCTCGTGTTGGTCGACCATTGGAATATTTCTTGCCACCTGTCGACCGCACTGTTTCATACTATGTTTCGCGTTTTGCTGACTGGAATTTGTTCAGTAACTTAGTTTAAAGTTTCTTTTTATGACGATCTACTATTTCAATGTGAAACCAAGTTTTTTTACACGGAAACAAGAAGCCCTCCTCGCTGGTCTAATGGATAGCAACCGTGCCTTTGGTGCTCTGTGTCCCGGGTTCAATTCGAAGCGGGAGAACATAGAACGAATTAAAGCGGTTCGAATATTACTGTAAACTGTAGGTCCACGTCTTTACATAGTCTTGATCCTAAGAAGGGACGTTAAACCATAATAAACAAAGAAACAAGCAAACAAACTAGAACAAGAAGGGGTTCCTGTATGTCTACTACGTCTTCCTGAATGAGAGAAATAATAATAATTTCTTTGAGGCATGTACCAGACACGTTGTCCAGTGCCTAGCCTGCAGGATTACGAATTGGGAATGGAGAGATATGCGGGTTGAAACCCCAATGCTGGCCCTTCTAACAGGTTTCTTAGGGGTTTTGTCAGTTATACCAGGCGCATGTCATGATGTTACCTACATAATAGGCTCTGGCCGACACCTTTCCTCATCCTTGTCCCTCCCCTATCCCGTCCTGTGCCACAAATGCTTAAAGGACATAAATAAATTCAACAAAATTCAAGTAAGTGTTAAAGTATGCTGCTTTGTAATAAAGTCCTGGATTCAATTTTCCATGGGAATACAATTGGTTCGGAGCTCATGTTAAACTCTAGGTCTCACGTCCTTGCGACGTCATCATCATCCGATTAATGTCAATAAAAAATATCGATTCACTCGGCTCAGGTTTTTTCAGGTCAGAACCTGCTTTCGGGAAGAACACTGAAATATTAAGAGTATCAATATTGAAAAACAACTTTTGTTAATATATTCTTGATTACTTCTGCTTTGTAATATAGCAATGCATTTTGTTGTTAGAAATATGGCGAAACATTTTAAATTTTATGTATTTGTGACAGATTTCCGCTATTCGGGCTCCGGGATATAAAAGAAAATTTTTCCGCTATTCGGAATTTGATATGCTGTGCGCCTTAGAAGCTGTAAGAACAAAACAACTTTCAGTTCGTGATGCCTGTAAAAGGTTTGGTGTGCCAAAGACAACAGTTTTAGACAAATTACATGGAGTTCAGTTTGCACCACTTATTGCAGAGGTCCTAGCAACAGCAGCAACACCGTCAACAATAAAGAATGGGTTTCGCAAATGTGGACTGTATCCTATCAATCCGGACGCTGTTGACTACACAAAATGCATCAAGAGTGTATGCAAAAACATAGAGAGTACTTCCACTCAGCCAAATGTTAGTGAAGAAGACCTTCGTACTGCAAGAAAAGTTATTACTGTGTACAAGGATGAACTTCAAAAGGCTGCGGTTGACTTCAACGCAGTTCTTGAAGTTTTGAAACTTCCAGCAGAAAAGCCGATGGACGAAGCACTACAAACTGATGTTAAAAGTGCCAACTTACCATTAGATGACGAAGTTGCAGTTGGTGAAATCCCTGTAGTTGATGACAACAATGAACACTTGTCTCAAGCTACTCTCACTGTTGAAAAGGATTTACTAAATGATCTTCTCCAGTCATTGGCTGTTGAAGCCAATCCAAGTGCAACAACTGAAAACAGAGTGAATATAACATCTATTCTACCTACGAAACCTGAGAAATTCGACACCATTGCAGCACAAGAGAAAGAGGAAATCAGTATTGTGCCAAACAAAGAATCAGTTATGTCTGCTCCAACGACAGAATCAGAGAGGCCTTTAATAAGAAAGGAAGGAAGGAAGCGTCTATTCCAGAATTTGTGCCATCAAATGAGAAGGAAACACATCAACTACACTGAATGAAACTGAACCTATGAAAGATATTCAGCAAGATACTTATTCTCTCAAAGAACCTCCTACTGAAGCTCTGGTTTCTATACCAGAAGCACAGCAAGAAACAAGGGACGTTGAAAGCGATGGTGTTGCTGGACCAAGTGAATCAAGTCAGAAGAATATCGCAACAACCCCTAAAACTATCACACCAATATGTATAACGCCAACTTTTAAAAAGCATCTGTTCTGGCCTAAGTGTCCAGTCAAAAAGCCTAAGAAGAAGGTAGAGAAGATACCGTTTGCGATTGGCTCAGAAGAATATCGCCGCGCACTGACTGCAAAACAAGAAGAACAGAAGAAACTAGAGGAGGAAAAGAAACGCAAAAGGGATGAAAGAACAGCAAAAAAGAGCAACAAACTGGAAAATCCAAAGAAACGATCGAAGACGACGACCACTGCTGTTGTAGAAGAACATCACAATGAAGAAGATGTAATTGATTACGGCGATGGAGCCATATGCGCAGGATGTGGAGTGATAATAAACAATTTTGCTTTGGAAAGTGAAGATAAACCAGTGGGTTGCGATCATTGTGATAAATGGTTCCATCTTCGGTGTAACGAATTATCTGGGTATACATGGGAAGAACTTGCAGATAAGCTGTTCCTGTGCGCAGATTGTACCATATAAATGATTTGAAAAACAATTAGGAACTTACTGTTACTACGTGAAAAGATAACTCAATGTGCTCATGTAACTCAAAAGAGAAACCTAACACGGGAGAGACACCTTATCATATGTGAGACGATAACTCGACGTGCTGCAGTAACAAAGAAGAGAAATCGTATCATATATGAGAAGATAACTCGATGTGCTGAAGTAACACAGGAGAGAAACCTTATCATATATGAGAAGATAACTCGAAGTGCTCCAATAACAGAGGAGAGAAACCTTATCATTATGAGAAGATAACTCGATGTGCTCAAGTGACACAGAGAGAAACATATTTCATACAGGAGAAAAGTGAACACTTAGGATTTTCTAAATTATTAGAGACTCGTACTTTGTTTAGGATTTGTAAAACCGTAATATAAGTGATAAGATAACGTGTGCATATAACGGAGGAGAGAAGTCTTGTTTCACGTGAAAGATCTATTTAATATTCAAATCCATTATTCCAAATAAAATAGCTATGTACCAAATAATAATAGCGTGATTCTTTCATTTATAATCACTAAGGAGAAAACCTTATTGAAAATTAAATAAAATCTTTATAATCGTTTTGTGAAGTTCAAATCTCGCGAATAATACAATTTCGAAATATCACCTAAGGCAATCAATTACTTCTACGTGATAGAAACGATAGAAATTGCGCGCGGTCGACTAATAGCATGAATGCGGTCGACTACTGAGCGATGATGGTCGACAAGTGGGAATTTTGATGAGTTTTCGTAAAATCTATTTTTATATCATTGCAAAATTTTAAAAGTGAGCAGTTAACACAGGCATGGTACAAAAGAACCCAAATAAAGCAAATAATTCACTTTTGTCAAATACTATGAAATCATCACGCTTTATAAGTGCTTAGAAGTAAGATTTTTTTTCAGCGGTCGACTATTGGCGAACTCACCCTATGGTAATCTTCAAAACTTGATAATTCCTCTAAAAGCCCCTACTTCTTTGCATGTCATGAAATTACATGTAGTTTTGATATGATGATTTAAAGCTAACGTTTCCTGTTATGAAAGTGTTATATAGCAATCGATAATATCTACGAGTTTTTTTTTTTTTTTTTTTAAGGAGTGGTATTCATAGATTACAACGTTCTTACGGATGGCTACACTGACTAGTACTGTCTGAATGGAATAAACCATTGTTGAAACTGGGGGGAGTGCGGTTGATGCATGTTTACTTCAATCCATCCACTGCCTGCCACCCCTCAGCAAACATTAAGAATAGTCGATTCCAAAAGTCCTTGTTTAAGTGCTTACGTCTGCATGCGCCACCGTCTCTATGACTACGTACTACGAACTATGTAAAGAATCCAGTACCAGTTCTTCATATATTACTCTAATCTTCTTAGTTGCTACAAAATTTTGGAAACCAAAATTTCAAAAGTGGAAAGAAAAAAATCGCACATACTATTACTAATAACGTGCTAACCTCTTTCACCTTACGCATGAACTGCTTGAATAAATTTAGTAACTACACAATATCGAATCCGCAAGCATGAAAGCACGTCTGACCATAAACCTACAGTGAATACTGTTTTCATAATTTTTAATCGCTCTTCTCCCTTTCGGCTGCTTCGCATTTTCTCCTCCTCCTCCCCTCTCCATTTTCGTTTCGCTGCACCTTTTCTTCGCTCAACGTAGCTTGTGATATGAATGTCTGTATGAATTCGAACATATATATATATACGTGTGTGTATGTGTGTGTGTGACGAGAACACACCTGCTCCTTTTCATAAACCATATAAATCTACTGGACGAACGGGGGGCGAAGAATACCACATAGAGAATTAAATTAAAATCACAATTAAAATAGGGATCTATGTATTTCTAATGTTTAAGTTCATTTACATGAATCAATAAAAAAAAATAATATAGTATAAAGTATTTACGTCTCTTTCCTGCCACATGCTGCTGTTCTCGAAAATAATTCTAACGTGCCGCAGAATCACTTGAATTATAAGTTCGAGAAATGAACTAATACGATATTTAGAAAACGTACTAGAGCAGTGGTTCTCAAACTTGTTTCAGTGCTCCACATTAAATATTAAAAGGGGCCGCGGTGGCTCAGTGATAGAGCGTTCACCTCTGGAGCATGAAGTCCCTGGTTCGATCCCAGCTCGCGCCAAGTGAGCTTTGTGGTGAACAAACACCGTGTACGTAGGTTTTCTCGGGATTCTCCCACTATTTTCATTTATTTCTCATCATCACCATCTCCTTTAGCCTAGCGGGCATAACCATGGGACATAAATTTCAAAGACCAAGACTTAAATAATAAAAAGTATTTTGTGGCCCCCTTCTTTCATTCAAATACACATTGATATTCTATGTAATGGTGATGTATTGCAATGCAATTGAATTTTGTAAATCATATCTCTAGTTTATTATTTCCTAGACCAAAAAAGAATAAAACATATACATGATACAGAAAAAGTATTTTGAAAGCAAAATCTTTGTACTGCAATTCATAATGAGGCGCATGCGATATATGTGCTGTTTTAGATATTTATTAATAATAATATGTAAAAGAAAAAAACAATCACGTAACGGTTTCAACACAATAACTGTAAGGATACAGTTATTGTATTGAAACTGTTACGTGATTTTTTTTACATATTATAACATAGCCTTGCTCAGTGTGTTGTTTCGATTCCCGGCGGGAGCTCATGTGGTTCGGATTTCACGTTAATCAGTAGGTCCACGTCTCATATAGCCTCGCTGCTGAACGGAACGTTAAACTGAAAATCAACTCAACTCAATGTGTTGTTGTGTTTTAGTACAAAATGGAAACAAGGCCTGATAGAATATTGATTAATAACTGCATTGATATAAACACTGACACCAGTTACTTTCAGGCGCAAGGAATTGGATACCTGCAGTCGGTTTCTGTTTTTTGTAATGAAACCATGAACCAAGAATTAAAAAATCATCATTTTTATTCATAAAAAATAGCAATTTGGTAGGTGAAAATGGAACGAAGTTTTTTGTAATATCTTAACTGTTGGATACGTGCATAACATTATTTTTAAAAATCACAAGGACAGTATTTGTAATCAAGAAATCGTTGGAAGCAGAAGCAAAATAGTCAAGAATCACCTGTAGCCAAATAACAATGCTTGTCAGTAGTAATTAACAATTCGGATAAAATCACGAAAAAGACAAAAGCAAACCTCAAGGTAAATTAAAGTTCAAAAATACTTATTTTTACATCATTAGATAACAATGTTTTTTAGAAAATGTAATTAGGACTCCTAAGATATTGTAAATTTTTATATTTGCTTTTGGCAAAGTAAAAAGAAAAAATAATTAGGCAAACAAGGACAATGGTCCATATAAAATGACAAAGTTTGCCAGTAAAATTTCATTCTGCATTCTGGGTCCTGCATCCAGCATCGCAATGGAATGGTCTATACGAAATTACAAATACCGCAAGAGAGACCATTGTTTGGTCAAAACCAAGCAAAATATGCAATAAGGTAAAGTATGACTACAGAGAACTTTAACTGTCTATTTTGCATGTGACATGATATTAGGAAGTCTCCGAAAGTGACAGGCAGATTTGAATGGTTAAATATTTAGCTTATTTCTGTTATAGTTGACCTAGCATTGAGTAATTCTAAAAATTATCTGTTATACAATTAAGCTAACCTACTATGTCTGGTTTTGAACTCAATACTCTTGGTTGTTCACAGTCAAATGATTATATTGTTACAAAAGAGTATACACTATACTACCATTGTAAGTCAGTTGTTTAATTAATAAATTATTGTCATTTGTGGCAATAAGAGATTGCAACCGTTCGTTTAATTTCACTCTTTAATTTGACTCTTTTAATTTGATTTACAAATTCATTATAATTCCTTTTGTAATTAATATAACAAAATTAATGATATAACCCAATTTATTTTGATCTTTATTTCTTTAATATTTATTTATTTATTTATTTTTGACTTCGGTACAATTTATAGTCTTGAGCCCCACCATCGCTAAACTCCTGCTTCACGTAAATAGGAAATCTAAACTGGAGTAGCGCCTTCAAAGCTTCAGTAGAAAGTTCTGGATAGGTTTGCTGAACGGACAGTCAAAACTGTGTCAGCTTTTTGGGGTTGAAATTCATACGAAGTGAGCCGTCTTGTGATAGGTCGATTACTTCCTCATCAACCTTCTCTGATATTTCAGTTGAAATGCCACTGACAGAGAATTTGCAATTCACTTCTGTTGCTGACACTTTTCCATATATTCAAGAAAGTAACATTCGAAATTTTCTTTCAATGCCTCCAAATGTGCGGATATTCCAGAAATTACGGAATCGTCTGAATTCACTTCATTTTCGATCACGAACGTTTGGAATGTTTCGAAACAGTCATAACTGTGGTTTTCAACATCACTCTTCCACAAAACAAGTTTTCTCATGACATCTCGAATTTTGTTATGAACTGCAAATATGTCGGCTACTTCTGTGCCTTGTAAGTAGAGACTAAGTTCATTTGTTTTTGAAAATATATCAGCCAAATAAGTAAGCTTCAACACAATACCTAACCACACGGCTGCAATGAGATTGCGCACACTTTTCCAGTTTTATCAGTTTTATCTGATAAGCCATTGACAAGCTGTCATAATGTACAGGATTGCGCACAGAAAAATTAAGCAATGTTGTCAGATGGAAAATATTTTCTCTTCTGTTATGTAAATCTGTAAGAAAAAAGCAGCGGAATACCCCAACCAAGGGCCGAATAAAATTACTAGGACTGAGCTAATTTAGAAAATACAAAGGAATTAACACATAAGGATAGAGAATCTATATACTGCATTCGAAAAAAAAAAGATGTCACACCAGTTCTTCCGAGAAATATTAGAGAGGCTGCTTCAGTAAGTGATTGAAGGAGAAGTTGAGTTCAGTTATGATGGAGAAAAGTTACTATTTATAAATGAAGAATCTGAGATTATCGTCCTAACTTGTGCGAGTAACATTAGGTACGAACAATGATAGTGTTTACTGTGCATAGTCGTAGTGTATGTAAAAAAAAAAAAAAAAAAAAAAAAAGAGAGAGAAAAGAAAAGAAACTAGCAGGTAGCTACACAATACTGTTTCTAATTATATATTCTAACTAGATTTAGGAAGGTGATTTAACATATATATTGACAGATTCCATATTATTAATAAGTAAATCGTGTAATTTAGCAAGGGTTATATTGGAATGCAGTGTAATTAGTATGAGGAAGTAGTTTGCTCACATCGTTGTATTATACTAATAATATTGTAATTTAAGTTCATTGTATCGACCATATTATTGTAACAAGTATCCTATTATATGACCAGACGTTAACGACAGACCTTAATAAATTTAACAAAGCAAAACTTTACGACAATGGAGAAAATTATTCACTTTTTCAATTTTCAATTTTTCCATAAAACTTGGCTAGTAGTGGGAAGTATGTATACTATATTATTATTATTATTATTATTATTATTATTATTATTATTATTATTATTATTATTATTATTATTATTATTATTATTATTATTATTATTATTATTAACATTAAGAATGTCATCATAAATGTTTGCTTTGTTTTATTTAGGTTCCCTCCTAGAATATGGGCTTCAGAACCCTCAGTAGTTCCTCGAACGAAAGTAGGGCGGAAACATTTCGCAAACATTACAATTAATAATTCTATTCACTTGGTCCAGATATTTATCAGGTGATCTCTTCTTTGTTGAAGGTACAATCAGAAACAAAATTGAAATTAAGATCAATTGCGAAAGGAAATACCAATACACAGAAAGAGGAAGATTTAAAGAAACATAACATTATATTGAAGCAGTATGAAATACTTAGCCCTTATAGATTCCGACTTTTTAAGGTAAATTAGAGACTTTCAGTCAAGCGGCTACAGCATCATCCCTATTTATCATAGGGTCATAGTTCATACCTCGTTTTCTTTTTACAATAGAGCAACCTTTCAAATGGTACCATTCACATCTCCTTATCATGTCCCTGAGGCGGGAAATTTTGAGAGGAATCGGGATTTTTCTTTGAAAATATTTCTTTTCTTTTTTTTAAAAAAATGAGCCCCTCTGGACCCCCACTGTGTTAATGCAGAGACCTAAAACTCAACTGGAAAACACTAATGGGTGTACTAAATGCCTGTACAAAATTTCAAGCTTTTATCTTGAACAGTCAGGGAGGGAAAATTGTCAATAATCTCCACAATGCCCTAGACTACTGTAAAATACCTTGATCTCAGGCAGAACATTTCCTGAGACATCCCTATTTATCCTAGAATCATAGTTCGCCATTTATTATCTTCAGAATAAAAGTGCCTTTCAAACGGAAAATAGCGAAAAAAAGGGATTTATTAAACCACAAAATCCCTTTTATTTACTTTTTTGCCTCTCTGGATCCACCTTGTGCTAACACAGAGATCCGAAAAAAATCTTATAAATAGTACTCGGTGGACTGAATGTTTGTACAAAATTTCAATCTTCTAGGTGCGAAAGTAAGCCCGCCAAAAAAATAATGAAAATAGGCCTAACAAAAATATTTTTTAAAGTTATGATGTCATCACCTTTTATGTATCGACGCAGGAAGGCGTGAAACCATACGTAACGTGTTCTACAGTGCCTCTAGATTTGAAAAAAAGTAAAAGCTTTATTGGTTCTTTTTTAATCGAATAATGAAGACGCTACTTTAGTATTTAAAAATACGTACTAGAACTCCAAAGGGATTCAGATTATGAGACAAGAAAATTTTAACATTTGGATTGTAAATTTGGAGGTATCATGACTTCTTGTATCTACTGACCAAATTATATATAGTTAATCCTCAATATAATATGAATTTTATTTCTAATTTCTGTTTCTATCCTAGTCTGAAGGAAAACCTTCTTTGCGCACAGATTTTAAATCTACCATTGTGGCAACGTTGGGCAAAAATTTGTGTTCAGAAAGACCAACAAAGATTTGTGCGCAATTCGGGATCTATAGTGTGCGCAATCCTGTTGCTCCTAACCACACATCTTTTTCGCATATTATGAATGTTGCAGTGAATCCATGATATACTCGGATTAACTTCACGAATTAGGGTTACAACCAGGGGCGGATCCAGGGGGGGGGGGGGCGATCGGGGCGATCGCCCCCCAGAAGAGGAAACTTTTTTATATATAAATAAAATATATATTTTAATTTTACTCTTAAAAGTAGCTCTAAGTAGCAGTATTACAACCCACCGCCCCCCCCAGAAGTCCGTCCTGGATCCGCCCCTGGCTACAACACTGCTTTTTTTTTTTTTTTTTTTTTTTTTTACCGCACATAGTCCGGGCACCATCAGTATATACACCAAAACATTTTGTCCAGTCTAAACCTTTCGATTTATCATAATTATTGAGAACACCGAAAATTTCCTCGCTAGTACCTCAAAGAATAGGTTCACTGAAAAGCATATCTTGATTCAGTTCGTTGTACTATACGTAACGTACACAAACAAGTAATTGAGACAAATCTTGTACATCTGTTGACTCGTCTAGTTGGAAAATTTACTCGTACGTACTCTTCTAATTAGTTTATTTTCTATTCATTGAGACCAGTGTTAGTAGCGGGAAAAAAGTACAGATGGTATGTTTTATTACGATTTTAACTCCACATACCGGCTATCTAAATGTTGAAATACAGTGAAGGTATGTTGCCTAAAAGACTGCATTTCTATTTACATAATGACTGAAAACCACTGGAGAGCTTCTCTTTAGTTACGGGGAAGGGAGCCGTGAAGAGACTTTGATCTCCAGCCAACAACTTTCCGAAAAAGAGTAAAAATATCCCCTTATGTTGTATTATAGAAAATTATACACTAAAATGCGTATATTAACAATTTCTTGCGGGAAAGCTTCTGGACCCACCACCCGACTGAGGGGTATTTCAAATCCCCGGAAGAATTGCCCCCAAAGAATACAATCCCTAAATCCGCTCATACTCAAAACACGACATTTATATGAATTAAGACAAGAAGACATACATATAAAAGAAATAATTCAATATGGCATATCAAAATATAAAGTAGATAAACTTCTTTGAAGACACCTCATTTTAAAAACAAGAGGTAGGAAAAAAGATGTCGGTGTTGTCAACTTAGAAATTATTTCTACATAAAAAAATAAAATCTTTTATGTGCGAAACAATTCATCAATTACTGTGTATAAAAATTGATTTATTAAAAGTATTTAGCATCTACTCTCCCGTGATGGTATGTCTTGATCACTAAAAAACCAGAGGCGGTATTGCATACCACCGCATACCGTCTCACTTCGACCAGTGATTGTGACATTTCATCAATTCTCCGTACAACAGAACTATTGGATAGCACAATCGTGTCAACTTCTTTTAAGCTCTTTTCATCAAACTTAACCCCAACGGCGTCTTTATCGCGGGAAGAATCGACATTCCGCCGATTGTATGGAGTGTTCCAGTTTGTAAAATCTTAAACTATCAGATAAGAAGCGTGCATGGCTTTTTCATTGATCTTTGTGAAATGTGTAAGATTATTTTTCGACTTCTTCAGCTCATGCACTTTCCCTTCGAAGAACTCGAGCGGCTTGTTTACAAAATGTTTGGTTTCAATATATCGACGCAATTTACTTGGTTGCATGTTTTTATTTGTAAGTATTTCACAGCAAACAACATACTGTGAACGTGGATCTTCTTCGTTTTCATTCCAGGAAAAACCTTAATTTTAAACAATCGGAATCGTACTTTCTGGAAATTTTTCCTTTTTTGACGGTGTAGGGTTAGAGCCGGATGCTGGACGCTTTTCTTTCTCGCCATCTGTTTTCCTTTGATTAAATGTTTCACCGACTTTCTTATTTCATTCCATTTGCGCTTCATTTTCAACATTCTGTGCTGGAGTAGGCTTCTTAACTAACCTCCTATTCATGATGGTCAAACAGAAAACACTGAAAATATGTTTTAGCAAGAATACTAACGCCGATCACTTGCCGACAAAGCACATTTGTCTAAGAGTGACTGTGACGGAGCACAATACACAAAAAGCACCACGGTTACGGTCGTTCAGTTTGCACCTGCACGTGTGCATACGTCAATATTGATTTATTTTTCTTTAGCATTGATACTGGCGCAAATCCTAGGGAGATGAGGGGGACATGTCCCCTGCAATCTTGGAACTGGGGGAACTGTCCCCACAATAATCCAATTTGAAGTATGTTTTCTTGGAGAAGAAATGTGATGATTTGTGTCCGATTGTCATAAAGGAAAGTAAGATGAAATTGAATAACATTTCCCCTGCCCCCCAAAATAAGCCTCAAATCTGCCTGCTTCCCAATGTTGAGGACAACTCTGCTCCCCTGATCCTTTACAGCATTGTTTTTCAACTTCATAAATATTTTAAACAGTGCTTAAAAAGAAAAGATTATGGGAATGGTCTTACCTGTCCCCCCAATCACAATGTTGAAGACAGATTTGCGCCGCTGAGCATTGATCATTGAAAAAAATAATTTCAAAAACGAAGAAGCAAGAAGAAGCTTTTAGATTTTCTGAGTGACGAATATTCATATAAATCATACATTTCTGGAGCTATTAAATTGCAAATAAAAATTTGAAGAATAAATATTTCAGTCGTTGCCCATGCAGATACTATCATTGAACATCCCACGATTTCTCCACGAAATTAAAGGATATTATAAATACTCATTTTTTAAAATAAAGATATTGGGCTTTATGCAGAGACTTTTTCGCGTATGATTAGTGTTATACCGAAGGTCTGACTATTGCAGGAAACATATGTTAGTCGAACTCTTTAGTATGGTACTAATCAGACGTCAAAACGACTCTGCATAAGGCCCATTCTGTTTTTACAAACAATAAATTTCCACATTTGCTAGGAAGAAGTATAAAGAGACAGCTGTATTTATTCTAGTTCGTTCAATAACAGTCCGTATAAGTGATTAATATGAAATTTATTTGGGGGTGTTGTGAACATCGCGAGCGAGCACGAATGTTACATTTTAATAAGTCAAAATTTATTTGATATCTTTCATGTCTATCATAAATATCTCATTTTCACACTAAATTGTAATGCAAATTTATGTATAGCCTATAGTGACTCTGTCGGTACGAGAATATCAGTCGGTGACGATCGAGCAAGTGTAACGTAATTTTTTTTCTCAATAACTGTATCTGTTATATGAAACTGTACGCATGTGCAAAGAGGGTTAAAGTTTTTTCATAGAAAAGTAACACAGAGCTGACACTACTCCCTACGCAGTGCCCTACCCCGTGACACATTTTGACTCACCCACTGCTTTTGCATCCTAACCTAGCATCTCTACTGACTGTATCGATACAACAGGGCAGAGCTCTGAGTCACTGGCGCAAGTCCCGGGGAGAATGAGAAGAACATGTTCTCCCAATATTGGAACTGGGGACTGTCTCCCCAATAATCCAATTTCAAGTGTTTTTTGGGGGGAGAGAAATGTGATGATTTGTGTCCGACTGTCACAAAGAAAAGCGAGATGAAATTGATGTCCCTTGCTGTATAACATACAATAGATTCACCTGAGAAATCATTCATCTACCGTAATATGAGTCTCATCTCTCTACTCCCCAAGATTAAGCCTCAAACCTGCCCGCCTCCCAATGTTAAAGAAAACTCTGCTGCTCTGATCCACCATATTATTGTTTTTCAACTTCATAAATGTTTTGAACATCGCTTTAAAAAAATTATTGGATCGGTCTTACCCGTCACCCCCAATGTTGAAGACAGATTTGAACCGCTGCTCTGAGTAACCACTTACTCTTCACGTCATTAACAAATGCTTCGAGTTTTCATTTTTTGAATAGTACTTCAAACGTATGTTTCTGCATCAAAATAAAATGTTCATAATTAAAAGAGAGAAAAAAACTTCTTGCGACACACATTTTGAGAAACACTGTACTAGAGTGTTCAGATCCTACAATAAGGTTTACAGCAGAAGTGCAATAGAGAATTTAAAATCGTTATCTTAACCGCGTATTTCTTTATATATATATATACAGTGGCGGATCCAGGATATGATCAAGGGAGGGGCTAAACCATAGTTTGTCGTTTTATCCAGTGTAAAACAGGATTGAAGTCCATTTTATCCAGTGTACACCTGAGCATTAAGGGAGGCTATGGCCCACGCTTGGATCCGCCCTTATATATATATATATATATATATATATATATATATATATATATATATATATATATATATATATATATATATATATCAGGTTGGCCCATTTTAATCTTTCCACGGAAATATCTCAAAAACGATTGAACGTAAATGAACCAAACAGAAATTAGAATAGGAAAGACCATAAGGCAAATCGAATGATGATGTCGCCGTGCTCCCCAGGGCCGCCCTTCATGGGGGCTCAGGGCCCAAATTTAAAATTTTAAATGAAAACATGAAGCGAGCGATACCTCATTTGATAGATCTTTAAAAACTAAAAAGTGTTGTGGTAAAACATTTTTCATACCGGTTACCGTATTCAAAATGGCCGCCAAGATATGTTGTTTTATCAGATAAAACGTCCATTACCACTAATATGAAAACGATCGGAGACAAACGAACAGAATAAAGCTCGTATAGGAAATAACAGAGGGTATTTATCATTTCATGGCTCGAAAATAATGCAACAGAGAAAAAGATTATTAAAGTAAAAGTGATGTTGCAAAAGTGGAATTCTAATTCTTAGAAAATTATCTTTGCGATCTCTCTCCCTACGTGGGTAAAGCGGGAATGAATGGTAAAATTTGAAATGAGAACCCAACGTTTACTTGCAACAGTTATGGTTTGTCTGAAACACTTCGGTATACAAGTGACTGGTACTGTAATGAATAAAAATAAGGTGAAATTTACTTTCAAGTTTAACACCATTTATATTGCAACGTGTGATTGGATGGGAAGAAAGAAGTACCTGAAAAGAAAAGCAAAGGTTTTAATAATATATTTTTCGAACTTGCAAACAATTTGACCGCCCTTGATAATTTAACGCAATGCGTGCAAGATGTCTGGGTGGCATCTGCATCAGTATGAACCATTTCGTTACTGAGGATCACATCTGAAATTACCGTTGAAAGTTATTCGAAATGTAATTGTGGACAACATCTCAGTGAAGCTAATTTATATCACATGCAAGGAGACATAGAAGGAGAAGAATCGAACCAGTATCGTGCAGATGACTGTTGAACAAATCCAACGTTTGTACACATTGTTCTAAAATTGCATTCTTTGGCAAATTTATTTCCTTTGCAGTTGATCTATTTTTACATCAAATCAATGCCTGCAATCAAAATAGAAGATACGATTTAACAAGAATTTTACCTACTTTTTTCCTATTACAGAGACATGTATCTCTTATAAAAACACATTTCAGATAATTTTGTTGCATAAATACAATTTGCAAGAACTAAGGTTCTCATTTGCAATTTTACCGTTTCTTCCCGCTTCACTCACTTACAAGGGGAGGTTGGAGCGATAATTTTCTAGGAATTAGAGTTTCTCCTTTTCCATTATAGCGCTTTCACTCTAATCGTCTTTTCCTCTGTTGCTACATTGTAGAGTCGTGGAATGGTAAATGCCCTCTGTGATATCCTATTCGAAGTGTTGATCTGTTCATTTATCTTTAGCCGTTTTCATATTAATAATACTGAATGTTTTATCTGATATAGGTACCATGTCTTGGTGGTCATTTTGCAAACGGTGACCCATATGAACAATCTTTTGCAACAGCGCTCTTTAGTTTTTAGAGATATATCGAACAGGGTATCACTTTCCCCATGTTTCGATTTACAATTTCGAAGTTGGGCCCTGGGCCAACATGAAGGGTGGCCCTGAAGGGCACCGCAACAATACTATTCGATGTGTTCCATGGCATTTTCTATTTGAGTTTTTGTTTGGTTCATTTATGTTCAACCGTTTTCATATTAGTGGTACTGGATGTTTTATGTGATAGAGGCAACATATCTTGGCGGCCATTTTGAATACCGTGGTCGATATGAAAAATCTTGTGCTTCAACGCTTTTTGAAGTATATATAGTAAAAGATTAGCACCTTTTAATTGTTTCCATTTTGGAAAATATATGCTAACGTGATAATAAACGTTCCATATACAGTAAATAACCAGTTGAGAATGCTCGAAGAGCATTGCCAGAGCGAACTTCAAAGATGGAGAGATGGAAGGGAAGGATGTCATTGTTCCTACATGTAAAAGTAAATCTTTTTATCCGCACTTTCTCTTTCTCCCAAAAATTAGCAAACTATCATCTCTCTATGAATTACAGTTCTCGAGATATGGCTGCTTAAATATCTAGAAATTCAAACTTTTTGGCCAATATCTGGGGAACGATGGCCAGTTGGCCAATAGACAGTTAATCAATGGCCACCGGTTACTATTTGGTACTAAGATGTTCACCACCCTCTTAGATATTGATCAACACCAATATTATCTCTGTGTGACTTACGCTTCCCGAGATTCGGCTCCTTAAAACTCCCGAAATCGGAACTATCTTTTGTCCAATATCACGGGAACGGTAAGTCATAGAGAGATAATATTGGTGTTAATCAATCCATACTAGAGTGTTAAACATTTTCGTACCGATATTATTTGGTGACCACTACCCAACTGGAAATTAGCCAAACCAGTGGCCAGTTGGCCAGTGGCCACCGGTTACTATTTGGTACCAAAATCTTAGAAATTGATCAACACCAATATGGCTATGACTTACAGTTCCTGAGATATGGCTCCTTAAATCTCTGGAAATCGGCCATTTTTGGCCAATATCTCGGGAACGGTAAGAGTGATGTGAAACATTTAATCACTTTCTCTGATAGTTTTTGATGCTCTATCGAATGCAGGGTTCAAAATTGAAAAAGGGCAAATAACAGACACACGCAGAGACAGACATACAGAATTCAGTAACGAACTTTTTAAGTTTGTTGAAAAAATTATTCCATTAATTGCACACATGTATAATAGTTTACGTATTTAAATGATATGAATACATGCTGATAAACTTATTTAAGTTTTCAATACTTTCAAAAGTAAAACAGAGACAAAAAAAAGTTCCTTGAAACACTCATGTGTTAATAAATAGGCTAATGTTTCGATTTTCAAAATTGATTTTCGGTTTTCAAGATTGAAAGTGATTTCACTTTTCAACAAAATTCGGTTTTAGTTTTCAAGACCGATTTCTAGTTTTTTGGTTTTCAAAATCAATTTTCAGTTTCTAGCAAATACCTAGGATCAATATTAACAGACCAAAATCATATTAACGAAGAAATTAAATGTCGACTAAAAGCAGGGAATTCGCATTATTGTTCAATTGAACATCTTTTGTCGTCGCGAATGCTTTCGAGAACTTCATAACGAGGAACTGCATAATTTACACGTTTACCGAACATTGTTAGGGTCGTCAAATCTAAGAGGCTCAGGTGGGCAGGCCATGAAGCCAGAATGGAAGAAAGTAGGAACGCTTTCAAAGTTTTAATTGGAAATCCAATCGCAAAATGACCATTAGGAAGACCTAGGCGCAGATGGGAGGACATTAAGATGGATCTCTCAGAAATAGGAATACAAACTAGAAACAAGATCCAATTGGCTAAGGATAGTTGATCAAGAGCTTTTGTGAATGCGACATTAAACCTTAGGGTTCCATAGACCATATAGTTAGTTAGGTAGATAGTTTTGGATTTCGGTTTTAAAAATTGTGACATAGTATGCAACTAGGGTAAAATATGACACCACAACAAAAGCGTCTGAAATATTTAAGTTCTTATTTTCAACTATTTTATAGCCACACTATAGCCAGTGTCAGTTCTTCTCCCAATAAGAAATAAAATTCATGAAAAGTGAATATATTTAGATTGTTGTTCAGCAAATGATGTAGCTTCAAACTTACGCACCAGGCACCACTCACGAAATCACCCCTCAATGAATTGCTAAGTTGAGTCGAATAATTACAGACCTTAATCACACAAAAATCGATTGAGCCCATATTATGGCAATTGTCAGGCTCAACCATCATCTACATTTCAAAACAGTTTTCGTAAATCATTCATAATTGACTCCCTAGATTCAATGGCTAACTACAGGCATGTTGTACACTCATTCCATTTTATTGACTATGTTGACAATGAGAAGTAGTTAATATATTATTTACACATTTTGCTCTATTTCTCGCTTTTTTTTTGTTACTTTCAGAAAGACTAAACGTTAGTGATGCCCACGAGACAAGAAGTACATTTTCAGATTCTAGACGAGAGTAAAAACATGATCATTCTTATCTCGTATTCGAGATGAGAAGTTCCTTTCATCCATCGTGTATTTGTCCTGAAGCACAACTACGAATGAAAGATATTAGAATATTGCAGAGTAGAGTTGCCAGATCCGAGCGCCGTTAGACGTCATGGATCAATGAAAACTTGGCCCACTACAAACCAAAACCCATTGTCATTGACTCTGACCCATGATTCACGCCCTTCGGCCTTGACTTGTAGCGGCCAAATTCAGCCCCCATCGGCCTTCCCAATGAAAACACGTACGTTGTTGGATATATATTCACACAAAATGAATCTACTTTTAGAAATGTTTCTTAATTCTTCTCTCATTGTTCAGTTTGTTTACATTGATATTTTATCTGGCCCGTGCGAGGAACGGGCATAACAGCTAGTAATAACAATAATAATAATAATGCCTACAGACCAGTCTTGGGGTCAGTGGCTGAATGTTGGCTTGAGATTCCCGGATAGACCACGACGGTTGACTATCCCGAGAGGACTTTAGCCTGGTTTTCTCAGTCACAACAGTTGCATACCGGAACGGTATTTTAAATGTCCAGAACCGGGCCGCTATTTTGCCCAAGTTTATCAATTGTGGAAACAGTATAGAAAAATCTCTTCCAAAATACCGCTTCTCTAAAAAAAGTGCACATCTTTTCTGTATGTGGCATGTTCTCTCATTTCGGTAACAAACAGGCCCGTATCCACGGGAGGCTAGGGGGCCGGCCCCCCTAAACTTTGGCTGCCCCCCTAAAAGTTTCACGGTAGGCTTGCAAATGAACTATAATATGGTGATGAAGTATACTATGATTGGGTCGGGCTCCTCTAACTTCTACCGGACCCCCTCTAAACTTTTGGGCTGGCTACGGGGCTGCTAACAAAGCGAATAAAATGCTTATTATTTTGCATTTGTCCACTGCAGCCACGTTAACAAAACTAATGAATGACAATAGTTGATGCGATAGACATACGAAAGTAATTAAAGAATTTTCTTTCGTCTTCCCTTAATTGTGGAAACAGTGTAGAAAAATCAGGGTGAACCCATATGTATCTCTGACGTTTTTTTTCTGCCTGTGTCTTAACAAGGCGAGTAGAAAACACATTTTGCGTCTGTCCATTACAACCACCACAACTCGACAAGAGTCACTGAGTTTTGTTTCTTCAGTTGCACAGCAACCCTGCTCGCATATTTTTCATCCACGGCAAAACGCCGGATAATATAAAAGGGGCCGAAACCGGATCCGGCAAATCGCCGGATAATGTGAAAGAGGCCTAAGTCTCAAATCAAGGTAAAGAAGCCAACATAAAGAAAGGAAAAAAAAAACAGTGTAAAATTGGACTGTGTCGAAATCCAAGTAATAAGACCTATTGCTATCATTATAATTACAAATATCAATATCCAAAACTGTCTGAAGTTCTTTTTTCACTTTCATATACTCATCTCAGGTAAGTAAACAGAAACAAATGAAAAAGGAAGAAAAATGGATACCTTGAAAGTAAAACGCAGACAAATTTCACCAGTGTTCAGAAAATGCTGTCTGAAAAGAGTGGGTCTGTTGGTCGCACTGGGTCGGTGGATCAGGATGGATGACGGTGGGTGATGAGACGCAGTGGGTGATGTCCTGTTGATCCACGACTCACTGACCCACTCGCTAATCTTGACCCACAACCCATTCCATTTGTGGAACCGTCCGTAGTGCCCAGACTTAAATATATTCTATAGGTCCTCGGGCCAATGATTGATTGATTGATTGAGGTTAAGTGCGGATGTTAGCATCGAGGCTATTTGTACCCGTCACGATCAACACGACTGCTCAAACACAGACTGTCTTATGTAAAATTTAAAAATTAACGTATCAAAATATAAGAAACAAAAAACTGCTACAAAATAGAAATAAAACCCTCAAAGAAGAGATAAAATTATATATATATATATATATATATATATATATATATATATATATATATATATATATATATATATATATAAGAATAACAAATATATAATAATAAATAGTAATAATAGTAACAATAGAGAAATATATAATAAAAACAATAAATAGTAAAAAGCTATAAAAAGTCAGAATAGAAGACAAAGGTGCAGCAATAATAATTAAAAGAGTAAAGGACTAAAAATCTAGAGAACGTGAGTAACGTTACAAGCGTGCATAAAAGAAGTACGCTCAACTATACTCAACTACGCCCAACAATATCAATATACGATCAAGTGTACGGCCCAATGCGCGGTCAAGTGTAAGCGGCCCATAACGCTCACTGAGATCTGGGTATTCAGGACACTCGACAAGAATTTGCCGAATACTTAGTGGAACAACACATTCCTCACAATACGGACGATTCAAACGAAGCAGCAAATAACTATGTGTCAGATGGGAGCGGGAACTATGTGTTCGATTCTCAAAGGCGTCAGGAGCACTTCATCTCGAAGACGAAGCCGAGAGGATGTGTGACACTCTCCAAGGACTGGCTTAACTACGTGAAGTTTATATTTCATTTGCCTGGTCCCAATCTGCTTGCAAATGAGAGCGCATCAAAGTGTGAAAATAGCTACAGAGATCGGGGAAAGACCATGCTCCAATGCAACCATGGACAAGGCGGCGTGCTTGGCAGCTGTGTCAGCACGTTCGTTATCCCGAATGTCGACATAACCCGGCACCTAGCAGGCAACGACCACACAACTCTGTTGCTGTAGTTGATGGTATCTTGAAGGAGGGTGTGCTTACTGAAGACATTGTGTAGGCTCAGAACTACGCTCTGAAAGTCAGTGCAAACCAGCACACGATGTAACGAAAGCGTAAGCGCATGGTCGAGGGCAAGCTTAATTGCAATTAATTCTGCAGTATATACTGAACACAGGAGATGCAAACTGAATTCTGAGCTTTTCTCGTTGATTAGGAAGGCACAGCCAACAGAAACCCCATCCTTAACCCCTTGCAGTGAAATGACGAGTCTAGCTCGTCATGGCCTCCCGGTGCCAAATCGCACAATGACGAGTTACATTCGTCATAAAGTTTAAACTATTGTAGCATCACGTAGGGTTACTATATTGATGTTTTGAAAGTTATATAATGATAAACCATCTATAATATACTTTTATAACTTATACTTCAATTATCAGTATTCAGAAAATAAATCGTAGTGGAAGGGGTTCGTTAAACCGTTCGTATAAAACACATTAAAATTGGAATACTGCTCTAACAAGGCTGCAAATTTCTGTTGGTACACCTAGGAAATATTGTGCTGGTTAGAGTGCGAGGACAAGTTTTATGAAGTGTTGGTGGACAAAGCAGCCATAGTGGGGCAGCACATAAATGAAGTAACGAAAGAGGGGGACACGCGAATTCGTCTGAGAGAAAACCTTCACACGCACGAATGTACAGTACCATGGGAGTGTAGTGCGAGGACATGCAGGATAGCGCTCATAAATATGCCCACCACGAAGACAATATCGACAGGGGTGCCACAAGCCAACGAACTAGATCTACGGGCATAAATATTAAATTATCTACAACTAATTATCTATGTCCTTTATACCATATATGTTTAACTTAGTGATTGTTGGTTATTTACAAGAATTATACAGTGGCCCAAAAGTACTGCATTTTAAATCATTTTTTATTTTTATCCATCAGGTAGACTTAGTTTCTTTATTACTTGTTCTTAATGTGTTTTTACTTACATCTTAGCTCGGAAGAGTAGAAGCAAATAAACTCATAAAATATAATGTTATACTTGATCAATGCAATGGTATATACCTACTTTTGGGCCACCCTGTAATTTTATTGGAACAAAACGCTAAGTTTAACTTCTTTCCATTGTTGTGCCTGCATTTTTACGTGGCACTAACGTTGTTTTATTTAATGATTTGACAGGACGGGAACAGGTTCGTAGTCAGAATACCAAGACGAGGAAGCAAATATATATATATATATATATATATATATATATATATATATATATTGGGAGAGGGACTAACTTGAATTCACCCTGTATTTTTTCTACTTTTTATTTCTTTGGAACATATACAAACATATACATTGTATTTGTCTTTTAAAAAATAAAAGTATCAGGAGTCTCAAAATGGACACATGATGAGTGAGCCCTCTTGGCCAGTGCCTAGGTATGGGCCTCGTGGGATGAAACAAACTTAACTTCGGTGGAAATCAACTGTATAGTAGGGATGGCCGGATCCGGATCTGGCCGAATCCGAAGATCCGGATCTGATTGGGTCCGGATCCTTAGGATCCGGATCTCGGATTTCGGATCTGGACCCGGATCTCGAATCTCGGATCTGGATTCAGATCTCGGATCTGGATCCGGATCTCGGATTTTGGATCTGGATCTCGGATTTCGGATCTGGATCTCGGATTTCGGATCTGGATCCGGATCTCAGATTTCGGATCTGGATCCGGATCTCAAATCTCGGATCTGGATCCGGATCTCGGATCTGGGTTCGAAATTCGGATATGCATCCGAAATCCGGATCTCAGATCTTGATTCTTATCCAAACCCACATCCCACCCAAATTGTGATAAACTTGAATATCAAAAATTCACCGAAAGTAATTTCACGAAGTCCTGACAGTGAAGGAGAAAACAGAAGCCTATTTGTCTCCTTCATTCTACACTAAAGATCAAATGCTTGCCTTACTAAAAAATAATCTGATTTGACCCGGATGAGAATTCGATTGTCGAATCTAGGTCCACCCGGTTGCAGGACCGAGATGAAATACACATATTTATATTTGAAACCGGAATATAAAACTCGAATATTTAAAATTCCTCAATACACCTATTTCTTTGACAGTTAGGAAAACAAACAGTTAAGACAAGTATTGACTAGTTTTTACGTATATTTATCTTGCTCAGTCTGCTCTAAATATCAAATGTATATCTTACAATTAGATTTAATAATTATTTAGTAAATCACAATATGAGCACCGAGAATAAATTATGAATTTTGGTGCCCTTTATCTAGATTTGAAATTTCGGATTCATACATAGAATCAGGCTGAAAGATAAATATTTGAGATCTGGACACCGAAACAAGTGCTAATACCAAGATCGTAGCCGTTTTACCTAGATAATGCGAGCGGAAGTCGAGCACTAATCCGCATGTACCGGTACTTTGGGGAACACGAGAAACTAAAAACAGATAAATATTCTTTTTCAGGGGCAAGTTGCGCTTTAACATGACTTTTCATGAGTGTTGTGTTCAAATACGAAAACTGTAATGGCGACTTGTTTGAAATAAATGCCTTTTCTTTTCTGGCAATAAAGTTAGGTACTTTCACATTGAATAAAAATTAGCAAAGCACATTTCACTGATTAGAGTGTTGGTTCTTATGGAAGCTTTCACACTGAACCGAAGATTTCCTCATGTGGGTATCGGATTGCCACAATTCACCTTGCTGAAAGACGTGGTTTATCAGGAGGTCGGCCAATATTCTTTTGGACTTAGCCTGTAGACTGCTTCTGGTCTCAATTATTCCCATATAACAAGACTAACCATATATAAAGTTGGTTCGAAATGATTTAAAATATGACTAATTGACCTTAAGAGGATAATCGCGATTTAAATATTTGTAAATCAGAAGAGATGTAAAAGTTAAGCGTTAAAATAAACCCGATAATTCCTAATGCAACCTAATGATAGCAATAAAACTCCTTATGTAACATTTTCGAAGCTAAGATTAACAGTTTTGTTCCTGAAGACGGTTTATGGCAACATAGAATATTATAAATCCAATTATCATAAGCAGTACCTCTGACAGCCCCGCATTTCACATCACCATCTCCCTTCATCCTGACAAGTGGGCAACTCACTTACCCACCATGACTTTTCAGGCATTCCAGTGACATCAATATCTCAGTTTGGGTTTGGGAGCATGCTTCGGTGAACCTTGACTATCACAATCAGCAGCCATTAAAGAATCAGAACTTATTTCTGTATTAGACAATGTGAGTAACTATAGCTTTTCGTTTATAGAAGACAGAGAGCGTGCCTTAGGTGCCCGTGGTCATGGATTCAATTCCCGGAGAGGCACTCAACAATTTCGATGTTGTCCCAGCATCGTGAGGACAATTGGGGAGTTATCTTAAGTAAGAGGTAGCGGACTGCAGTCTAGAAAGCCGGCATTAGGGACTTCGGGTATCGATGCGTTGAGTACACATCCCCACTTTGAACGTAAGCCCGCTGGTATGAACGAAAGGACGTCGTGCCAAGAATTTAGTTTGTTTTAATTATCATAAATGGCTTCTTCATTATTAAATTTTATCCAATATTTTCTTTTCAACTAGTTTGGGAAACTCAGAGCTAGCTACTTGTTTTCTTTTTAATTCATGTTCATATACAGCACAATTAATCACTAAGGTAAAATAATCTTTTCAATAAAATTTGCCTCGCTCTAAGTTTAGTTATTTTTAGTTTTCTTTTTTTCCAAGTTGAAGGGTGGTTTATCATTTTCCCCTCGCTTACCCTATTCTTTTTTCTAGTTTTACCTATGTTTCTTTGCACGGACATTGCGCCTATACGCACGTGCTTAGTGTGTTCGTTTACAAAAGCGGGCCATTTTCCTGCCACTATAGAAAGTAAGAGTGCACTGTATCAGAGAAATATTAATTGACGTATGTAAGTGAATATATCTGTGACGAAGTCATAATTACTCAGTTTTTGCATCGTACATAGTTTCCTCATCCTTATTAATCTCTTCACCCCCGCTTCCCGAATTCCAGTTCTAGTATTCTTTCTTAATGGGGGACTGATGTCTCATGTAGGCTTATTAACTATAACATCAGCAATAAAGAAAGTACGGTTTAATTTGCACTAATTTTAAAACATTACGTTAATTAAATAATAATAATAATACGGAGCGAGCTCAGGCTACTTGTTAGGATTCTTGCTTCGCAATTGGATAATACCGGGTTCGAATTCGGAGACCAGCCATCCTGACTGAGGATTTTCCAGGGTTGTTCCTCAGTTATACTGGGCAAATGCTAGGTTAGTACCTTGATCTGAGGCTCTGGAGACCTTCCTTTCATTCCTTTTCCAATGTTTTCATCTGTTGATTACTACAGTGTAAAATGGCCTCTGAGGATGTATCTGGTAGCTTATAGTAAATAAACAATAACGACGTAATATATCTTTACGAAACGTGTGGGTTAATTTAACTACAGCCTTACAGTCCCAATAGATATCTAAAGTTTTAATATCAATTTCCTGACTTTTATATGCTATTTTCATATTGTTTCAGCTTTCAATTTTCTCATGTATGTTCCCACCGAGAATTGAACCTGAGATCACATGAACAAGTGCGAATATGTTAAATATTTTTGAACACTTTAATATACAAAACACAAAACGCTTCAATGATCCGATGCATGGATATGTTTTGGTTACGTCCAGCAATGTATGATTAAAGAAGCCAGGAGGGTGAAGAAAAATAACAGAAATCTCTTTTATATTTACTCCTTCAACAAACTCCCGACCTCAGAAGGGCAAGCCATAAGTTAGGTAACAAAGTCATACAACGAACACAACCATATCGCTCTCCTGAAATTCTAGTGTGTATGTTTAAAAATCTACTGTTGTTCCACGCCAACCAGTCTATATTTTTTGTTGTATATACCTTCGAAGTGAAAGATATTCATTATTACATTTGTTGATGGTTGGACTCGTGAGCCAGAAACTACTATTAATAAAGAGTTTGTTTTGTTTACTATCCCTGCGATTAGAAGGGCCTTATCTAAAAGATATTTCATTTGTATATGAGAAAAGAAGAAAGTTTATTTTCTAAGAACAAAATAAATATTTTCAATGTGAAGCTAACATTAAGTTTCGAAGAGGAGCTAAACAGAAGAATTTGTTACCATTTACATCAGTTTTCAGACAGTTCACTATACTCTGAAATGGGAAGAAATCAAACTGGGAAACATTTTACTAAAGAGACTTCGACAGAAAGTGCAACATGTAAATATTGCAAGGTTAAAATAAAATAAAGAACAAAGGTAACACAAACGTGTTATGGAAACATTTAAAAGCACAGCAACCTACTATATCAGTGAATCCTAAAAAAAATTTTAACGAATTTTAGATATTCAATTTTATCATCACAATTTCAGATGCAGGTTTGGATACGAATCAAGATCTGAGATTCGAATTTCGGATCCAGATCCGAGATCCAAATTTCGGATCCAGATCCGAGATCCGGATCTAGGATTCGGATTCGAGATCCGGATCTAGATCCGGATCCGGCAAGATCCGGATCCGGATCTCACTGGATCCGGGATATCCGGATCCGAAAATTTTTGGCCATCCCTACTGTATAGTGAGTTTTACGTTTCGAAATCTTTGAGAATTACCGCAAAGTCATAGCAACTATTTGTTTTCGAAAATGGTAATGAATAAAAAATAAGTCTCAAACATGCAATTGGGAGGTTAAGTCCATAATGTAAACGTTACATGTAGGGAGTTGGTTGAAAATGACGGCACGAGTAAAATATCGTTTCACTGCGTTGGCAGTGTGTGGCGTATTCTTTGGGAAACTACTTTGAGAAACTTTAGGACCCCACGGGTATGTGTTTTGCCCTGTATTCGTAAGTGTGATGCACATAGTTTGTAATGCAATAGTTTATAATGTTGCAATTTATACAAAACATTTGAGAAACGATATTTTTTCGTCATTTTTCTCGTGTTATATCCTAGTAGCGATATCTGTCTCCATCTAACTCTCTACATGTAACGTTTATATATATGGAGAAACCTTCCATTTGCACATTGCAGAATTTTTATTCGTTACCATTTTCGAAAAAGAAAATAGTTGCTATGACTTTTGTGACAACCCTCCTATAATATCAATACTTAACAGGAATAGGAATAATAATTATTGTTAAATATGAAGAGAATTTACCGAGAAAGCAGATGCACAAAACTTAATCACAATAATGCAGCACATTCTCCCTATGCCAATCAGTAACGCACATATCAAACGAGTGTTCAGTGTAATGAAAAATTCACGATTAGGAACCGGAAGTTAATGAAATGACATCTTTTTTCTGGTATCGCGGACACGATGCCCATAAGATACACATAATATTATACTTTGCTATGAAAAAAAATGGTAGTTTGAAAGTGCCTAGTTTTGCATTTCTTGCCAATTTTCAACATTTAGGCCATCTTTTAGTTAATTTTTCGTCATTTTTGATAAGCTTCTGCAATTTTTCATGATTTTTTGTCATTCTTTTAATTTTGGTAATATGCTCGAGACTTTGCAGTGAGGTAAATACATTTTCTCATAGGGTGGCAATTTACACACCAAATAAAAAGGGTCTGAACTAGAAATATCAATCTTTTTCCTTGTGTTGTCAAGACAATAGTGATGTACTGCAATCTTATGTAGCATAAGTGAAAAAGAATGGAATTTTCATTTTCATTAAATATTTCCAAAATTATTTTGTGTGTGTTCTGTGTAATATTGTAAAAATCATTTCTGTTGTTTAAATTTGTTAATTTTTTGACGATCTGTATTTTAGTGAAAAGAGGCAGCTTGCGTAGGGCATCCATCTTCCCCTACGAAGATATCCTTAATTTTCACTCTCCGATTTTTCATATACAATTTATTTAATTATAAACAATGATTATACGATTTAACTGGAGACATTAATAATAATTTATCTTTGCAGTGACGCGTAAGACAGAGAAACACAATGCTACATAATAGGCCGAGATGCTCGAAATCAGTGCATTTTATGCTGAATAATTTACTGTATTTTTCTTATTCATTAAACTGTTTAAATTTATATTTTATTTGGTTATTTTCTTTTAAAATCACATTTACATTACATATTTCAACTGAAGAAGCTACGTCACTCATTTTCTTTCTTTTTTCTTTGTCTTTCTTTCTGTTTTTGTATTGCGGACATAATACCCATCATTTGATAGGTCTGTTGTATTCTTGTAAAGTTACAGTTACAAATTTAATCGTCATTTTCCACAATTTTCAAATCAATTTTCTATGTTCTTTCCGTAAGTCTCATATCCCTGTGATAACTATACGAGTTGATAGGTACTGTTTCCTCGTACAGGCATCTCAATGCAAAGGGAAAACTCAACAACCAAACCCCAGAGTTCATTACTACTATTCATTTTCTGATGTAAACCCTGTTCAGGTTTTTTTATAATCCCTTCCTAAATTCCAGATATTCCCCAAATTCCCGAATTTTTTCGAAATTCGAAAAATTTCTGATTTGGTTCAGAATTTTCTGATGTTGCTATTTGGAATCCTGAAAATAAAAATTACGGAATAGACCTTATAGAATTATAGAGCTTAGTTCTTGCTTCGGATTTGTAAATTGCATAAATGTCAAAATCACTTAAAATTAAATGAACAACAGCACAATGGACACACTGTTTGTCCCTAGATTGATATATGATTCAAGCTCAAAAGTAATGTCCTGACCACTGGATATAATTAGTAATCAGCCTCTAAATCCGTGTATAGCCCAACTGAGATGATTTATTCGCTAGTAGAGTTATAAATAATATGGGTTAACTCTTCAAGCCGGTTCAACGTACATGCGTACGGACCCTCATAGTGCTTTTAGAGACGACTCGACGTATGCATATACGTCACGT
The DNA here is from genome assembly GCF_964235325.1 of Thermobia domestica. NCBI lineage: Eukaryota > Metazoa > Arthropoda > Insecta > Zygentoma > Lepismatidae > Thermobia > Thermobia domestica. Next base: position 71,582,233 of record NC_137470.1, on the reverse strand, counting down.
GTAGTACTAACGAAATTATACTTATTTTGCCATCTGTTGTTTTCTCATATAAAGAAAACACATGGCAATCAAGAGTCGAAAGCAATGTACTGCCATCTGTTGGTTTCAAAAACTGCACCACACAAAGTTGCACTTCTAAACGAGCAGGAATGCAAGACAGGAGTAGTAGTTTGTAAGCGCAACATGTAAATTTTTGTTATTATTATTATTATTATTATTATTATTATTATTATTATTATTATTATTATTATTATTATTATTATTATAATTATAGTATAAATGCCATTATTTATACATTTTTGTGTAGTACAAAGTTTCATTTACAATTACAACTCCTGAAAATTTCGTTGTAATTGAGAATTTTTTTTTTTTGTGATATGCGACAATTACTGTTTTGGTAATTTAAAATTAGTACTGTTTCTCGCAGCGGCTGATGGATATTTAACTTTCGGTTCGAAGGGTTAAATACCATAATCAGATACATGTAAAAGTGAGGAAGACGGTAGATAGAAAGAATTTATATTCTATCAACTAAATAAATATCCATACAAAGTTGAGTCAGCTTATAAAACGTAAATCCTTTTAGTACTTTAATCTTTGCAGTACAATGCGGTTAGGCTCAGTGTCGTCGAACAGTTATTTAGAAACTTTTTTGCCGTAAGAAATAAACGCTAATAATCTGGATTCTGTGGCCGAGAGCATCTTATAATAATAATAATAATAATAATAATAATAATAATAATAATAATAATAATAATAATAATATGGACCAAGAAATAACCCTCATAGATGTAGCAGTACCATTGACTCATAACATACGTACAACATTCAGTACGAAAATAAGCAAATACAAAGACCTGGCTTACGAAATAAAAAAAGTTATGAAAATACAGCACATTTACAGTAACACCAATCATTATCTCAAGTACAGCAATTGTCCTTAAAAGTACTGTGACACAACTTGAACAGATAAACATAAAACATCTCCTAACAAATCTACAAAAATCACTAATACTAGACGCCTGTCATATGGACAGAAACTTTGTTGCAGAAGAAGAACTTTTCAAATAATCTGCACTTGCCAGAAGCGCCGTCAGATTATTAAGCTGAAACGGTTTACCGAGATACAGCAATAACAATAAGAAGAAGAAGAAGAAGAATAAGAAGAATCCAGGGTGGCCCAAAAGTAGGTATACACCCCTGCATTGATCAAGTATTACATTCTAGCTTATAAGTTTATTTGCTTCGGCTGTTCCGAGCTGAAGATATAAGTAAAAAGACATTAAGAACAAATAATAAAGAAACTGAGTCTACCTGATGGATAACAATAAGAAATGATATAAAAAGCAATGAGTGATCAGTACGGGACTGTATACCTACTTTTGGGCCACCCTGAATAATTCAGTAGTCAGTTTTTACTGCTTTAAAATTAGCACACACACACACACACACACACACACACACACACACACACACACACACATAGTGGTGTTATTCTTATTTTTTAACAACCGGTTCTGTATATCTATAATTAACTATCTTACCATTAGAAATTAAAATAATTTTGCATAATTATAAACTAGGATTATTATGTATTGATTTAAAAGAACTGATCAAAGGTTAAAAGTAATGTGTGCAAACTGTCCTCCCGTACAAAAATGTAGATGTGTAAAATTTCCGCAAAACTGCGCTCAAATTTACAATTTCACAGTTATAAACCAGTTGGAGAAACCTGGCTACAAGAAGAAGCTCGACATTAGCAGCTCAGCAGTAGCACATGAACTGACTCAGAAACATCAACTCCGTTGAATTCATGTTCACGAATCTCTACAAAACCTAACGAAGTGCAGTGTAATATCTTATACGAGAAAAAGAAATTACTTGGAATTTAAGTATCATACTAATGACATACCACTGAAAAAAAAAGACCAAATACCTGATCTTGACGTATCAATAAGATCAAATCTCTCATTTGATATTCACCTAAATCAAATTGTAAATGAGGTTTACAGAAATTTCGGATTTGTTATGAGATTTGGAAGTGAATTCAAGAACACTAATGGTCTTAAAATTTTATATGATGCATCTGTACGTACCAAACTGGAATACGCGTCCATAATATGGAAGCGTAGTGCGCAAAAATATACACACCAATTAGAAGCAATTCAATCAAACTTTGTTCGCTATTTAATATATAAACACACGGGAATCTATCCTCGATACGAAAAATATCTTGAACTTTAACCAACCTATCCTGTTTCGTAACTTTTACATTTATAGTTGTGTTATCATTTTTTGAGACATAAATTAATACCAAGATAATTAAAGTAGCGAAATGGATAACTACTAATAAGTGAAATAGATTATATCTATCAGTAGTAATAAAAGAAAAAAAGTGAGATACATCTTTTATATTTTTTATACAAACATACAAGATTTTTTTTTGTATATATTTACATATTATTTATGAATAAATAACCTGCACGGAGGGAGACCTCCTAGCATATGACTTCTTGTCTAATTGTTTTTTTTTATAACAAAATTTAGAGGTTTAACTTACAGTATGAGTTTAGTAGGTAAGACAGCCTTATTCATTATTGTTCTTGAATAGTGATATTAGTGCTAAGCAACAATCCAATTTGAACAAGCTTTTATTAGTTCTTCTACTCCTGTTTATCATGCTACCCGTTTATGTATGTTGTTTGGCCTTTCACCTGTTCTATTAATGCCTGAATTTGTTTTTGTTTTTGGCTACAATAATCTTACAAGTCTCTGCTTCCTGGAAAGCGATTTTTAATTATTTTCCAGGAAGTACTACTTAAACTTATTTTTACAATAATATACTAAATTGTCTCTCTCTCTTTTTCTTTTATACACATCCAATGGTCCTAAATCATATCACAGTTCAATCTATTTTCTTGAAGCAAGAAGAGCTAATTTCCTTTTGTGTTTTCTGCATAAACATAACATAATGAGATAAATTCGCCAATACTATTCTTCGAAATGTCCCTTCATGTTCCGAACAGGAAAATGCACTCGCGGCTACAAACATTTCATGAACACCCCAGCGTACTAATGCATTAAGTATATCGCCTATTAGAAGAATGTGCACAATTTATAATAGTGTCCAAATAAAATGCTTTACAGCAGATATACAGGGTGGCTCAAAAGTAGGTATACATCCCTGCATTGATCAAGTATGACATTCTGGCTTAAAGGTATATTTGCTTCGGCTGTTCCGAGCTTTAAGATATAAGTAAAAAGACATTAAAAACAAATAATAAAGAAACTAAATCTACCTAATGAATAACAATAAGAAATGATATAAAATGCAATCTGATCAGTACGGTACTGTATATCTACTTTTGGGCTACCCTGTATTTGATGTACATATAAAAAGTACTTTGACTACATAGCTTAGCATGTAGAACAGATATTATGTAATGTAATCTTTTATGTATACTACTGAGCACTGTCAATGGGTATTAGAGTGCATCGAATTTCCACTTTTTTTGAAATCAGCTTACCCTTAGTGATATTATTTTGGGAAATGGGCTCCATATAATATGTAAAAAAATGCAACTCGATTGGTCAATATCTTTAGGTGCCACCAACGGCCGAAAATTTTTCAATTTTGTTAAAAAAATAAATGTTATTTTTTAAAATGTATAATATGAAGGGTAAGGGGAAAAAACAAGGAATGTCCATGTGTGTGCTTTATCGGGTGCTTTGTCCTATCTGTTGGTGACTCTTGGTACTATTTGACTGTATATGCCATTCATGCGTAGATGTCAAAATGTCCATGCAAAAATGGGCAAAAGATTTGACTAACCCTATTCTTTTTATGAAGTTTTCAATATTAAAACGCAGTTTTCTCAAAAATCAATTTTTGTGACATTCCTTCTTTTTTCCCCTTACCCTTCATATGTACTTTTATGACATATAGTTATCCTATGTGGTTTTGTTTCTGTAAAACGTCTATATTTTACGTGAAAAAAAAAAAATCAGCTTGATGAGTCAAGTCATTCAGGTGCCACCAGTGGCTTAAAATATGGACAATTGTGTCCCTACTTTTTTCATTTCTTAACATTAAGTTGCGTTGTTTGTGATTCATCTGGATCGTTAATTAAATAAGAAAGATTTTGTTTTACATCTGCAGCTCTTTGCTTATTTCCAAACATTAATGATACAAATAACCCAGAACTCACCACGAGGAGGTGGCTGCAGTTCGAGTTCCGCCCACTCTATACCAATGCTGCATATGGTAGTGCAAGTTCATATCGTTACTCGTTTACCTGAAATGTTTTTTTGTATTAAATTCTGGTATGTTTTTTCTTGATCGTAGTGTTGCTAGGACAAATCTATGTCGTGCTCCTTGCCCACATATCGCTAATGCCGCTTCTGTCACCAACTTCACCATTCTTTCTACAGCGCGAGTGTGACAGGGTAAGGATGTAATAGATTCATCAGCCATTGGAGCCGTCTTTACATTTTCTCTTAGCTTCTGCAGGCTCAAGTGTTTTGTCAGTGGTAGCTCCATCAGCGTGCATGTTGACCAATTAATCATATCAACATAGTTTCTCGCTTCTAAGTTGATTTCAGGGACGACGAATTCTCGTACCAGTACGCGATCACCAGATTCGGTCGTTTGTCTTGCTTTTTGGACTGTCCTCCAGCCAAGTTTTCGTACTTTAGCATCTTAGTCAGTCAACATTGACAAAAGTAGGTTCTCAGGATGGCCGTACCACGCATTTCTACGAATCACTGGATGAATTTTCCTGTATTTTGCTTCCAAGGTGCCACAAATGACAAGCTCCTGCACACGATGGATTACGGATCACAGCAAACCAGAGTGGCGCGTAGATCATCATGACTGGACGATGATTTTAAGTTCATTAGTGGGTTCTTTTATTCCTACGTACAAAAGTAAGACTGTATTTGCTGTAGTTAGGCATCTGGCTTGATGAATTTTACCAGGCTTTATGTAAGCTAACCCAACGGGGCATTCTTCTGAAGAAACCGCTTGGCAGATATTCAGCAAATATTTTTTGATCCGTGCTTAATGCATCCTCAGTGAAGTTGAGGTCCCAGTCTACTGAAACGGGCGGTTGTAAATTCTGGAGTGGCAACTCTTCGCAGGTTGGAAGTGCTGATCCTATTGGTTCTCTAAATGTATTTGGTCCAGTAGACTTGCCGTCTATAAATTCAATCAAATGGGAGCTCATTCGTGTGTATCATACAGACGATTCTCTGAAGTGGTTCGTTCAGGAAGACTTCAATATATGCCATCGCACCATTCTTCCGACCAGTATTGGTAGCAGTACCGTCGCAATCCAAAAAAAAAAAAAAAAAAAAAAACAGATCGGACAGGGGGATATTTTGATGAACAAAGAACTTTGTGATGGCAGCCCGTATGCTCTCTCCTCTTCCAGAAGGAGAGACGTGGCCAAGATAGTTCGATCCTGGCTCCTGTAGCAGTACGTAGTGATGATCTTTTTTCATTATTCGGTGGTTGATGACGTCTTTAGTCGCAAGGGTGAGAGTCTGATTCATTCTTCCGTCGAAATATAACGCTTTTACTTCGGTTGATTCAAGCGATGTACTCGCCTCAACAACGTTGGCGCTTCCTAAGGATTTCTTCTCTCTCCGAATCTTGCTTTGTCGATCACCTTCTGCTTATGAACTGGGGTAACCAGTCAGATATCTGCCAAAAGTGATGATGTGATAATTGCGGTCTGATATAAATATATTACATCTATAAACTGCATTGGAGAATGTCGGCAATCTAACTATCATTTGTTTAGAAGGGCTAGTCTTCTTTCTTTTAAGCGCAGGAAGAAACTCGACAGTAGAAACTGACTCTTCTCCCGATTCATTTTGTAAAGAGACACTCTCGTTTTGTCTTCCGGAACTACTAATTTCATTGGGCTTTGGTTGATTTTTCTGGCCTCGATTTTTTCGTAATAAATATTTGACACGTTTCTGTGTCTCCTTTCTATAAAGTCCTGCCATACCCATCTGTCGGGTGGTTTTCTGGTCAATTAAAAATTAAACCTTCAGTTCAGGCACTTTCTTCTCTCTCGCAGAAGTGCAAGCAACCGGATGGATGCATTTGCAAGAAGCGATATCAAACAAAGTTTTGCTGGCGAACTCCTGGAATTCTGCACCCCGCCCCCCACACACAAAGATTTGTCCTTGAACTTTTGCAGCTGACGGACCTTTTTTTTTTTTGATAATGTGAAATCAACACTATAACCCTTTGCTCGCTCAAAATAGATGCGCCGTTGATTGATGCCTTTTCCCAAATTTGAGTTACTTTCCTTGCCATTAAATGAGCTAGCACTTTAGCAGAGGGGTCCTTCTGAGATGGTGCTTCCCATTTTGTGTTCTCTCTTTCCCACAAGAATTCCTTAAGAACACCAGCGATTGTTGGAAGCTGACTAAAAGTGAATTCTGCAGGGGATCCAATTACAGTATAGATGAAGTTCCTTACATTCAAACGTGACTACTTCTTAAGTGACACCTTTACGGACACTTGATACTTTATTCACCGAAACCAATTTTGAACAGTTAGACGCTTTTGTCAACGCAAGACCTCAACAAACTTGCCGCACCATTGGAATGACGAACTGACACATTCAATGACTGCCGACAAGCACAAGTAGGACGCAATCCTTCAAAAACGCACACAAATACACACGTATTTCCACTTAAACACAATCAGCAACGTAAACAGTTTCCACATCAAACACCACTCTAGAAAGGAACGCAAAATTACTCCTAACCTAATCTCCAGACTAGAGATGCAAAAAAGCCGGCTTTTTTGAATCGATGGTTTTTTTCACATAAAAAGCCGGCTTTTTTGGGAAAAAAACGAGAATTTTGGAAATTTTGGCTTTTTTCAACTTCATGATTTTTCTATCTAAATAGCTTTCTTATAGTATATTCTATAGTTAGATAAAAATTCCATGACCTGAATGTGATATTTCGCTCTGAAATTCACCATCAAGATGGATGGAGCACATGTTTTACGAATTAAAGCTAACATGAAGAATGTAGTATTTGAGGGTAATTTTAGAGGCTATTTAACTTTATTTTAACTTTTGAGTTATCGACATCTTTTTTCTTCTCTAGTTTGTCATCCGTGTTTCATTTCTAAGAGCTTTTAGTACTCTAGCTTCTAGCGCAAAAGTTAAACTTGCCCGTTTTTCTATTTATCCGTCAAAGCGTACGTTTTTCAATATATCCGTCAAACCGTACTTCTACATTTCTGTTATACTGTAGCTGTGAAGTGATTTAGCAATAATTTTTCCGGACACAACCTTGAATACCAATTTACACAAATAATCAGTAGCGGATTTAGAAAAGTACTTTAGGAGGGTTTTTTCTGATTGTTTCGTTTCTTAAAAAGTCCTAATTTTATTTGGGATGTGCTTGAAGTTTATGAGTACAGGCATAACTACCGTGTGCATAGGTTTTCTCGGGGTTTTCCAGTTTACTCCCACTTTTTTCATTTTACCATTTCATTCACTTCTCATCATCACAGTCTCCTTTAGCCTCTCCGTCATACCCGTGCGACGGAAACTTAAAGGCTTCAAGAATAAAGATTCAAGTTATATTATTTGCTTAATTTTGTTTTGTTTTAATGTATTTAATTGAAAGTCTCTCTAAAAAGAACATGGTCATTTTTGTAACCAACTAAAGATGACATAAATATGCTCCAGTGAAAACGCCAGAGGGAGGTAGGGGGCAAGCGCCCTTGATAGCTCCGATTGCCCATGGTGTATTATGAATTAATGCAACAATATTGCTACAAAAACAGAGCTATCCTACAAAAAAAATTCTCTGCCCTACCGCTTGCCCCTGCAGGAAATAAAGTTGTTGTTGTGCTGATGTGCTTTTATGTTGGGGTCTTCCAGAAATTTGAATTCTACAGAGTGCTGAGTAAACACAGGTCTATGACTTTTCTGTGTGTTGCGTAAATAGTCTTTAAGAGCTTTAAAAGACATAAGGACATTGGAGACAAAATATGTAGTACAACACAATACGTGATCTGCTCACGTTTAGTGGCAGTATTGCTCGTGCATTCGACCTAGAAACTGTTACCATAGGTCAAGGACGTAGGCTATTTATTGTAATAACTTGTGTATGGTAATAAGGCGATACTTCCGTGATCTCTGCTATTACGTCGTCTGTGCACATCCAAATGCCATCGAAGAGAGACGCGGTGGCTCAGTGGTAGAGCGTTCGTCTCTGGTGCATGGATTCCCGGTTTCAATCCCAGCTCCCGCTAAGTAAACTTTGTGGTTGACCAACACCGTGTGCGTGGATTTCCTCGGGATTCTCCCGTTTCCTCCCACTTTCTTCATTCCACCATTTCATTTCTCATCATCACCGTCTCCTTTAGCCTAACCAGCATAACCATGGGACGTAAAGATTTCATTTCCGAATGCCTTCGATTTCAGTAGCTTTACATTTTACGTGCAATTATGAAGTTTGTTCTGCTTGGTAATTTTCAAATTTAGATGCATGAGTATTATTATTATCGTAAGTATTCTGCCCTTATTGGCAGGTCATATACAGTGGCTCAATAAAGAAGTCGGACATATACATACTGACACATTGAAAGAGAGAATAAACGTTCCAAGAGTATTCTTCAGAGAACAAAAAATATATTTTAATTACTCTATATTATTTTCTTCTGAAAAATAGTAACATCAATGACAAAACTCAATTTGATTACTATAAAAAATACCAAAAGTGAAAACATGGCGTAAATTCATGTCAAAAAGAACTCGGACACTTTATTTCTAACAAGATTTTAGACTGTTATTAGATATTTTTAATATTTTGTTGTCAATCGTTTATTTTTCGGGATCGCTTTCAATCTTCCGGGCATCAATTTTACAAGTTTTGTGCAGAAGGAAGGATAATGTATTGCCCATTCAGTCTGCAGGGCTGATTCCAAGTCTTCCTTTGTTCTAATGGTACCGATATAATATTTTAACTGGTTTTCCAAATGAGCCCATAAGTGCTCAATAACGTTAATATCAGGAGATTGCAGAGGTGTTTCCAGCACATGCGGATAATTATACAGGAGCTACATGCTTGGGATCGTTATCCTGGTAGTACTGGAAGTTCTCTGTTATTCCCAATGTTTCATCGCTTTGTGCCAAATTTTGCTTCAGAATGTTTAAATACTTCGTTTGGTACATAATTCCATCGATTACACACAGTTTACCTGAACTAGTACCGGACATACAGCTCCAAATCATTATCGAGCCATTTCCATATTTCACAGTGGATCGTAGATTACGCTGTCGGAATTCTTCATTAGGTTTTCCCCAGACATAACATTGACCATCTGAGCGGGACAAATTAAAGATTTCGTCCGCGAATAACACGGTGCTCCTAGATGATTTTTTTAAATAAGTTTTTGCAAAATTGTCTCTCTTTTGTCTATTGCACTTGCTCACGAATGGTTTTCTACGGGCTACTCTCCCATGTAAATTGTTTCTTCTTAAATTTACACAAATAATCAGTAGCGGATTTAGAAAAGTACTTTAGGAGGGTTTTTCTGAATGTTTCGTTTCCTAAAAAGTCCTAATTTTATTTGGGAAGTGCTTGAAGTTTATGAGTACAGGCATAACTAATATTTCGTTTCGTTTATATGTTTAGCAATAATCTTCCGGATAAAACTTTAAAAATCATTTTATACTGAGAATCAGTGGCGGATTTAGAAAAGTATTTTGGGAAGGGTTTCTTACTAATGTTTAGTTTTTTTAAACATTCGTAATTTTTATTTGACGGGAGCTTAAAGTTTATGAGTAAAGGCATAAATAATAGATATTTCGTTTGTTGCAGACATTCCGTAACTTTGGGGAACGGGCTTCAGTCCGAAAGACCGCCCCCCTAACCTTCGCAAAACCGTCACTGCTGGTAATTAGTAATAATAACGATTTAAAAACAATAAAAAAGGAAGTCGCCCAACACACAGTACACGCACTATTTCTACATTCACAGAATGAAGAAAAGCTTTGTCAGAATGGTCGAATGCTGGTTGAATCCCGGACTTCCCGATAGAAGCGCAAAAGCTAATCACTCAGTCATGTTTGTTGTGCAGTTGTATTTAGCTTAACTTAAATATATTCCGTAGTCTTTTTTTTTTTTGGGGGGGGAGGGGGAAGTTCCGTAATGATATGTTGAATCCCTCTTGTTAAAAATTCAGAAAATTTCAGGATTGGGTAAACTGTGATGGTGGTTCTATAAAACTTTTTTGTAGAATTTCAAGAATATACAGAACCAAAAGCTCTAGATGTGCAGCCTTTAAGTATTTCTCTTATGTTTTATTTTAATTTTATTTTGTTTCAAAAAGAGGGTATGGAATATTTTGAAGTAAAAATACTACATACTATTTTGCTAGTTATTTGTGTATTCTTTAAAAAGAAGTGTTTACTTTTAGGGTTGGCTGATTTACACCAACTTTTTTTAAAATAACTGGTTTAAACCACAAAAATAAAAAGAATGAAAAATGCGAATCGTGTGAACTTCATGGTAACGTTTCCAGATATCAAACCACCTGCAATAGTTTTATTTCCCTTTCACCTTTTAATCAAGGTGTCCCATGTTCAATTCTCGGTCGAACCACAATCCTTCTTTCATGCGTAACCCAAGTAGCGGTTCGGATGTCAGTTTAAGCGAAAGTCTTCTCCTTGATAACCTCGGTATTTCGTAAGGATGTTAAGCCTAAATATACGAAACAAACCAAATTGTATATTTCTACATGCCTAAATGCGTGTTGTTTTATAAAGAGGCCAATATTGTTTAAATATATTGATAGAAATCGGCAAAATTTATCGATTGCCTACGTAGCTTCCAACATTAGCTTGGATTGGACTTTCAATGATATCTACGTACCGGTACTAAATTTGTAATTTAATACCTCAGTTTTAGCGTACTAATTATGGTACGTTGACCTTTAAATTTTACATGCAAAGCAATAACAGGATTTTCCCGTTATTGTCTTACATTTCAAGTAATGACGGGATTTTCCCAATGGCTAGGGCGGGAGATTCTCAACTTAAGAAATTTACTGACCTCACTTCTTTAAGCTTATGGGAGTTCTTCCGGCATAACCCCGCTGTTGCATAATAACATCAAGGCGAAACAAACTTATTTCTGTGAATATGTAATATAGATACATAAAGCAAAAAATCTAAGTCAAAAAAGCCTGGTTTAAACCAAAAAAGCCTGGTTTAAACATCCCCCCAAACAGGGCCGCCCACACGATTTTGAGAAGCTAATTTTCAAAAATTTTCCGGGGTGAACGCCCGTACCCCCTGCTTCGATACTCGATGAATGAAGTACCGCGCAAGTAGCCGTATGAAAGAAAAGGTTGGTTCGTTTTAAGAGAGAAGGGCCGCCCACAGGAGGGATGAATGGCGCAAGTTGTGCCATCGAGAAAAAAATTGGGGGGAATAAAAAAAATTGGTGAAGAATTTTACTCTAATGTCGAATAAGTGATTTTGCTGTCGTCAGAATAACATTGGAACACGATGCGATTTTGCCCCCGCGAAGTGAACTTTGTGGTAGACAAACACCGCGTGCGTGGGTTTTCTCGGGGTTCTCCCGTTTCCTCCCACTTTCTTCATTCCACCATTTCATTCATTTCTCATCTTCACCGTCTCCTTTAGCCTAATCGGCATAAGCGTGGGACGTAAAACTCAAATATTTCATTTCATTTCATTTACGATGCGATTTTTTTAAATCTCGAGAATGAATCCCCCTACCCCCTGCTTAGAAACTCTATGAATGAAGTACCGCGCAAGTTGCTATATGAAAGGATGGGCTGGTCGGTTTATCGCTTTGTGGACATGTCTGGATCAGTCTGGATCAGTGGGTGAAGAAAGGATTCATTAGGCCTTACAGGTATTTGTTGAATATGTCTGGTTTTCCATACCTAACAATATTATACCAGATACTTCTATCATTATCAGCAACGAGTTGCTCAGCAGAGAGGATTATGAGTAAAGTAAAGATTGTAAAAAATAACTAAGAAGCAGCATGGGAGATGTATGGCTCTCCGACATGCTTCTCCTTTCTTCCGAAAAAGACATTTTAGAATGCATTCCCAACAGCGATATTATAGACAAATTTGCTTTGTCGAGTGAGCAAAGAAAAAAATTATTACTCTATAAAGGACATCAAGGGTAGGTTAATGTCACCACCACGACCAGTAATAATTTAATCCAACAAAATCATTTCTGTAAAAAAAAAAAAAAAAAAAAAAAGTATGAGCGGCCTTAAAAAGAAGTGAAATCAAAAAAATGAGCGCCAAGTTCTGGTGAACAACAGTTACAAACACTCAAAGAATCACTTTCAAATTTAGATTTGAAACTTGCCTATGTTGTCTGTTGAAAATTATAAAGTAGTTTGACATAATTGTGAGCTAGTGGTAACCATACAGACAACAGCCAAGTTTCAAATCTAAATTTGAATTGAGCCAGTGAGTGTTTGTAACTGTTGTCCACCAGAACTTGGCGCCTATTTTTGTGATTTCAATTCTTTTTAAGGCCACTCGTACTTGGCTCTTTTACAGGAATGTTTTTTGTTGGATATCATTTCTTTTTATAGGCTAATTTCGAGGATAACATTTTCTTTTGGTATCAAACTCAATAACTTGTAACTTGCGTCTTACTTTTCATGTACAAGGGAATTATATCAATATTTTGTAAAGAAAAAATAATACTACTAATTGTAAAAAAAAAAAAAAAAAGAATACCTGTGTCATACACAGTGTGTAGAAGTTTTTATACCCTTCAATATCCTTATAGAACATATTTAGTATTGTACACTACCAAGACTACTAATAAAAGTAATGCCATTTTTATAATTACTACTGCCCCTACTACTACTACAAGCATTCTATAATACTACTACAGGAAATAAAAACAACAACAAAAATAACAATTACTAGTACTATAAAAACTACTGCTACATTGGGCAATTGTTTTTAGAGGACTTGAGTTTTGAGGAGGGAAGAGATTATTAGTTTTGGGGGGGAGTGCGCCATCAGCTTTGGGGGGGATGGGCACCCCTGCCCCCAAAAACGGGTTTTTGGCATATTCAAAAACAACCACGGTTTTTGCCAACTCTGCTTACTTTTGTATATAGGAGGTTAAAAAATTCTTATTATATACATTGGTTAATCCTGTGGAATTCATAATGTAAATATGTTGAAGAAAAATTGTTTGAAATATTTTTTCGAAATTCATAGTTTATTTTCGATGTTTTATATTATTATCAGCATCAACCACTAATTAAATGATTTTTTGTGCTATAGAGAAGCGATACAAAGTCTGTTTTATCAATTTAAAGCAGTATTTTGAAAAAAGCCCAAAATTTCCGAAGCAAAAAAGCAAAGCAGAAAAAACCGAGTTTTTTTCCAAAAAAGCCGGTTTTTTTCCGAGCCCTTGCATCTCTACTCCAGACACACTAACCAGGAGTCACTTTTTTCTTTTCTCTCGATGCTACTCCACTTTTAATTTTACAACAAACTAGCTTTTGGGCGACTTCATTCTATGCAGTGCAGGTGTATTATCGAAAGGAGTCTTTCTACAAAAATAATTACTTGTTATTTTTTTCGAGCTACGAACATAAGCTAGACAACTACCGTTATGTGCCTTATTTTATAACATTCAATCTACTGTAAAGTCTGTTTTTTTTACCTTGATTGTCCCAATTTTTTTTACCTAATTAGCTGTTTATAAGAGACGGAAACTCGATTTTTTTTTACAAAACACTGAATAAAATATATTTTTGGGGCGTTTTGTCCAAATTTTAAGAAGCCGGTAGCACCTGAAGGATTTGACCGATCAAGCTGATTTTTTTTTACGTAAAATATGTACATTTCTGTCGAAAATAACTACTAAAGGTAAAATGTTTTCGTAAAAGTAAATATGTATAATTTGTTTTTAAAAAATGTATTTCTTAACAAATTTTTCAAACTTTAGGCCGTTAGTGGCACCTAAAAAAATTAACTAATCGACCTGCGATTTTCTACATGACATATAGGGACCATTTCTCAAAAAAAAAATCGCTAAAGGTAAGCTGATTTAAAAAAAAGTGGAAATTCGATGCACCCTAATGGGTATACACCTGCTGTGTTCAATATACAATAAATAAATAAACTCGCGCCATTTCTGAAAGGGTTACTCACGAGTAATGAAAAGTGGATAACCTACAACAATGTGGTACAAAATGATTATGATCGAAGTGAGAAGCTCTGAAGTCTATAGCAAAATCCACCAGAAACGTGCGCAGGTGTAGGTTCAAATTATCCCGAAATCTCGGTTTTTTCGTACATTTATCCTAATTTTAGGGGTTATTTTACAACTTTTAATATAATTTATCTTTATATTGATTTTGGACTTTTCGAAAACTTTGGGCATCTCCGAAATAAATTCCTGTGTACAGAAGGAAAGATATGTATATTTTTACGAAAGCAGGAAAGAGAAAAAATGAACATTCAACCCTGCTCAGAAGGTATACACATTGGCACGTGTCGAATCAGCTTGTTTGCTATGCGACGTTTTGCCTTCAGGCGAACTATTGGCGATCGACCAGATAAGAGTCAAGAAAGAAAGAAAGAAAAAAGATATGCTTACTTCTTGGCATTAAGTGTTTGAAAACCAAAACTGTTCTGAATATCCATTTTCTAATTGCCATAATAATATTAAAGGGAAATGTTAATTATCATATATAGGAAGAAAGAAAGAAAAATAAATTTCACACAGATACCAAAATAAAATATTCTACTTAACTACGCCTTGGCCTTGTATGTTCCAAAATTGTTCAGAATGTTTTCCCTAATTCCAAGAGAAAAATGATGGCATAAAAAGAATTGCTAATTCCTATAGAGAAAGAAAAAAAATATAATGACACTTATTAAACAAAAAGAACAAGATAAAATATTTCACTCTGCCTTGACAATTCCAAATGTTTAGAACTATTTTTTTTCCTTCTGCTCGTGAACACTTCATATCTTCAAACTAATATTACTCTTGAACAAAACACTTTCCAATAAACATAAAAATCTTATAATTTTAAACCTAATAGCAAGTCCACGAACCATGATTATCTATCACCGCATTGATTCGAGGAGGCATTGACTCAATTAGTGACGAAGGAAGAAAGGAATGGGAAAGGAAGGAAGTGGACTGGGTACCTGTATGTTAGGTGCCATCCCGGCATTTGCCTGGTATGAACGAGGAAAACCGAAGAGAAACCTCACTCAGAATGGCTGGAGTGAAAAAGCTGTTACACCTTTTCGACCAAGTGTCCCCGTACACATAATGAATGAAACCTCTTATTTCTCAACACTTTCAATCGACAGTTTTGTTGGAGCGTTTTATATGAGATCTGATGCTTGATTATTTAATGGAAGATGAAAATGTCTGGGTCATTGTCCATCTGAAAATAAAATTTTTCGTTTGGTGTGGGCAGCATAATATTCAACTACAAAGTCTTTCTTATTTCTGTTACCCAAGGGTCTTCTTCCTGTTATCTAATGTTTTTTTCCTACTTCCTTCAAGACTAAGCAAGGTTCTTCCTTAACCTCCTAATCTCACTTATAAAGAATTTGTGAGCCAAACTTCCCCCTTAACAAAGAGAAATAATGAAACCTGTTGCCTTAAACGATTGAAACAATATTGGTGAAAATTTCACGAGCAGCAATTACGCAATAGATGATTAGGATATTTAAAACACAACCTATATGATAGTAGAGATGCTACAACTATATGATCTTTTAATTGAAATGCATGACGAGTAAACGAAACGCTACAATACTGAAAACTGATACACATGCTATTTACTCATATGTGTGTTATTGTGTGCAGAAAGTAGTGTTACTGAGGAAACGACACAAGACGACATCGTCCAATGGGAATAATTAAACCTCTTTGAAAACGAAATTGCATCTACATGATACTTCACGAGACCAGAGAGACCTCCATCGTGAACAACACTAGAAAAACCACGAAATTCACGTCGTTGTTGATAATGGTATGTATGCGTTTCGAATATAAATAACCCTTACAACTATACTGATGTAATCGCAGTTCTCATTCTTGATATCTGAGCATTTGAGATTAAGAAATAAGCGCTTATACCTTGTTCTAAGAGATCATATGTTTAATCCTGTAGCTGTAAGATGTTCTAAAAACAAAGATAGTTAAACAAAAATGCGCTGTTTCTGGGTATGACTGGGTAATAATAACTGTTGTCTGGGTTTAACAAACGGTTTTACGAACTGAAAATATTTTGACAACTGGTTCTAGAGAACAGGCTGAATAGCACCACCGTACCGCGGGGAATAGTTAGAGTGCTCATTTTCGGCCCGGGAGACCCGGGATCGATTCCTGGTGGGAGTTTATGTGGCTCAGATTCCACGTTAAGATATAGGTCAACGTCTTAAATTGCCTCGCTCTGAATAGAATGGTAAACTCCAAATCAATCCAACACCCAACTAATCGACATCGGAATCAGCAGCGCCTTTCCGTCACAATTAGAGTATGATGGCTCAATGATAGAGTGTTCACTTTTGGTTTGAGGGTCATAGGCTCCATTCCAGTCTATACTATGTAAGTTTATATGCTCGATTCAAGTCTATACTATGTAAGTTCATGTTGAACAGCATTGTGTCAATTTGTTTCTAAGAGTTCTTTATTGATTTCATTTCATTTCCACTTCATTTCTCAGTACCTTTCACTAATCATTTAGTTCACTCATCATCTGTTTCCTTTAGCCTCCAGGACATAATCGTGCCTTCGTGCGATGTTAAAATTTCCATTTCATTTTAAAAGTATTAGACCAATAATGCAGTCTTGAATTTCCGAAATCACTTTTCATTGTTTACTCCTCAATTACCTGTGAGTAGATCATCAGTATTTAAATATATAAATTAATTATAATAGGTAATCTTGCAATTGTAAACTACTATGCATGAATTATTTGTTTTCCTCGAAAACAAATTCAAGTATTGTTTTTCTTCTCTGTCTAAAAGCACTAAGCGAAAAGAACACTGCTTTACAGCAGACACTGCATTTGTTTGAAGGAGCTGCTTACAGACCTCACATGAAAGCAGCAAGTCTCTTGGAAAAGTTAGATCACATGAACAGGGTTGGGAATATTTTCTCCTCTTGCCCGGCTGACTTATTTCTTTCGTGACTGTATGTTCCTAAAGTACACACTAACGTTCAGGAAGATTAAGATGTGTGTTTGGTTGGATTAAAAGGTAATCGTGCACCGCGAGCTCCTTCCAACGGGCAGAATGATAAACTTGTACCTGTACTGTCGACAGCTAGCGCGAGTACACCTAATAATTCAAAAGAAACCGCGGCAACCGGTCAACAGATAACGTGTCGTATACAACGCTGACAACGTGAGACCGCATGCGTCTTACCAACACGCCAGAAGTGACGAGAACTTGGCTGCGGAGTTCTAAAACACAGGCCCCGTCTGGCTACATAGAGGGCCCCTGGCGCTAATAGCTGCTTGAACCCCCGCCCAAACTGTTTGAAACGTCATTTTACATTTAAATTATAAATCACTGTTAGGAAAATGAAAATGAGTTAGTAACTTTCTGTAATGATCTGTTTCCATATTACCACTAAAACCAAACTTACAACCAAAGTTTAAAACGTTATATTTAAAATATAGTTTTCTTACACACCAAATAAATCATACATACGCAATACATAAATGTGATGTTCCATTCAGCCTATCAATGGATTATACTTACACAGCATAGGCTATATTTCCATAACTGCAGGTTTAAAACAAGTAATATACACAATTTTCTAGAAACACAAAACTGATCAAGAATCAATACAATATTAGAACATTAATAGTTTTTACGTTATAGTACTTATTTTAATAACTTCAATTTCAGTTCGTCCCTTGATTTCGCTATTTCATCCATCACCAGATCTCTGTCAATATTTGAAAGTAAGTCTCTTTCAACTGCAATAAGCATTAGAGGAGAGAGCATCTCGTTGGTCATAGAGGATCTTAGGCGATTCTTCACAATTTATAGTTTGGAAGAAACCTGCCGCAAGTTATTTGCGTACTGAGCAGTGTATTTTAATGTTGAATACAACTTTGGAAAGAGACCTGGCTGGGAAGAAGGCTCACAATTTTGAATGCACACGATAAACATTTTGAGCACTTCTTCTTCTCTTGGCTGTGATATTCATATAGAAGTTAATCACATTCTTATAATCTTATCGGCGTTATGATCTTCTTCACTGTTTTGATAATCTTGCTTTGCCTTTGAGGGTTTTTCAGTTTGTAGAAATGTGGAGCAATATACGGCAAACTGCTTCACTTCCTGTATAAGTTTCGATCTACTTCATTTCGTGAGTGGCAGACTTTCTGAAACACATTTTCAGGGACTTCTTCGTTAGTTATTATCTCACCATACTTTTGGGGGTCTAACCAAGAGCAGTCAATCAAAATATCCTTGCTTGGGACAAATCTGTCAAAAATGTTGTTTATAGGCGAATCTAAAATATTGAAATAAATTGTTTTAAATTTTAGATTCGGATAAATCCGCCTACTATCATCTTCAGAGAGTTCACCACTCAGTTTTTTCCTTTGTGGGATTTTTTTTTTCTCGAATAGAAGTTTCTGTTTCCATTTCGACGTCCTCGTTTTCAAAAAACTTTGAACTAACATAATGTATTTTCCCAATTTTTTGAGCAAGTTTTCAAAGGTGTCATCTGTCCTTTCTTTGCTTACATGATTCAGCAACGTATTTACCAAATGCCGTGCTTTTGAGTAATCTAGTGTTTTGCTTTGCAGAAACACTGACAGGTGACGTAAGAGAAAAAAGATCGAACAAAACGAATGCTACAAACAAATTTTCAAATTTGCTCCATTGCCAACTCAAGTTTCGGGCTGTAAATTTAGATTTGTAATCATATTGTCCATTTATCAGTTCTAATAAAACTGAAAAGAAGTTCGCAAACTTACTTGACTGAAATTCGTCTTGTAAATCAAGATCAACAATGGCTTGAAGGGCCTTATGTTTGCTCCGCCATCGTGTAGCACCTATCTTCTGTAATATGTACAATTTTCTGACCCTGCTTGACGCTTCTTTGTCTCTTTTTCCCATACAGATATCTTCTTGTATGAATGGTTCAAGAAAGTTACAGATTCCTCTACAAGGCCAAACAAATTTTCTGCTTCAGGACAATTGATAGTTGAGCCAGCCACTACTAAATTTAAAACATGGCCCATGCAATGAGTGTCAATTATATTAGGATTGTTAGCTTTCAGATGGGTCTGAAGACCCTTGTAGCATCCTTTCATATTTCCTGCACCGTCGAAAGAGCAAGCAACAAGATTTGATGTGGAAAATCCATGTTTCTCCAGTTTACTTACGACTTCATTGTAAATGCCTTCTCCACTTGAATATTGTATGGCACGCAATTCCAGGAGCTTTTCATAGGCTTTCCCTTGAAAAACGTACCTAACACAAATAGCTAACTGTTGTATTACTGGAATGTCTTGAGTACTGTTTACCATCAAACTAAACCAAACACTCTCATTAAGATCTCTCAAAATAAGGTTTCTCTCCTGTGACGCTACAATTTTCACCATTTTGTTAATACATTTTTTGGATAAAAAGAAGTTAGAAAAGATCCTCTTCCCACCCGACGCCCTTCCTGATATGTTGGGCATTTCATGTTTATTCAAAGAAGACAACATTTTGTTTTTACTTTCCACGGTGCATTTGTCTACATGAGATTTTAAAATGTCATCATATTCTGACACTAATAAGACTAAATGTAGGAAATTTCCTGGTTGTTTTCAGAATTAATGGAATAAGCTCCTTCATTTTTATCACCCCTGAATGCTAATCCCTGCCTACCAGTAAACACAATAATATCTATCAACCTCTTTAGAACTAATCTACGGGTTTCTACTTCATGTTCCCTTTCTTTCGTTTGATTTACGTTAATGAGGGTGTTAATATCACCTCCTCTACAAGAAATTTTTAAGTATGTAAAATCAAGCATATGGTTTCAAGAACTTAAAATTGATGTTTTTTTAAATACCACTTTATTTCTATGTTGAGCATTCGGTGTTATTTGCTTCTTTTCAGCACTGGGGCCCCCCGGTCTCGGGGGCCCCTGGTAATTGCCAGGTAGCCAGCCTGGCCAGTTTGGGCCTGCTAAAACATCCAACGTGTACCAATCAAAATGCATCGGTATTATAAATGGTATAATAATAACAACTTAAATATTTCTCCAGTAATTTTTGCAGAAGTTATGGTTTTGCCATTTCAAAATATATAACAAAAAGCAAATGAACTACTACTCTATTTGATAAAACATCGGTGGACGATTTCATGTTACGACTCAGAAGATAACAGTTGGTTAACTATGATTTACCGTCCATTTCAGTGGCGGGCCTATCTGAGAAGGGAATAAAGATTTCAACATGGAACCGAAGAACATGAGCTCCTACTAAGACTGAACCCAGGTTTATCGCGCTCGAGAGAATACTAGAACAGTGAAGATATTTAATACCACGTATTCAGCTATGGCATTTTACATTTACAATTCTTATAATATTGTTTTCTAATCGAATTTGAAACGAAAAGAGTTAATAAAGGGTTATTCAAAGAAATGTTCACAGTCTCCGTTAGGTAAAGAACAAAATAAATAAATAATGTAAGGTCTACTCCAGAATTTGAACACATAAACAGATTATTAACAAACTGTTCACCCAAATCGCTCGAATATTTCTTTCGTCTTTTTCTTTTCTTTTCTTTTTTTTAAAGATTTGTTTTGAGCAAAGGTATTTTCTGTTTCTCATTATGTTTTCTGCTTCACAAGCAGATACGATTGAATTTACTGCGAATAATTCAGTGCTCCACAGGCTTACTAACAGCTTGAAAAGTTACGTGTAAGTTGGGTTGCATCTGTTCAGGCGTTTGTGATAGCAGCAAAAGTATTGGACCAGACTTAATGGAGTTACAGCAGTCAGGGGTTCAACTACTTTTATTGTTGACTGTACCAAACAAGTTTTTCTATGTCTTTTTTTTTAGAGAGGAAGGTTCGATTTTTTCTGTAGTAAAAGCAAACTAACTATTGTTTCCGAATGTAAAAGCATTAATAACTCACCATAGATACATACATACATACATACATACATATTATTATTATTATTATTATTATTATTATTATTATTATTATTATTATTATTATTATTATTATTATTATTATTATTATTATTATTATTATTATTATTATCATCTATCGCGCTTGGAGCATGTTTCATTTATCATTACAGTGTGTCTCAAAGATTTACCCAGCATCTGTACCTGAAGGATATAATTGGACACAGCATGGTGAAGATACAGGACTTTCATACGCATCGAATTAAAAAAATATGAAGGCTACCGTTGGACACCTCGTCCAGTCCTAAGTGAGAGCGATTCTTTTACATTTATCTCATTATTGGGAATACGTTTGAAGTACATTCAAAAAGTTTTACACAATGGGCCATAACGTTTTAATGACTAAATTGTATAGTAAATTTTCTTCCTCTATTTATGGATACGCCCACAATGGAGAAGGAAGTAGACAGTAGCACCCGCAAATGGTCATCAATTGAATTCCTGTACAAAACCAGCAATTACTCAGCCACAACTATTGAAAAAAATGCTTCGTGTATTTCGGGATGAGACGTTAGACCGTAGCAATATCCAGTAACGGGTACAAACTTTTCACAATGATGATTTCAATCTGCTGGAACAACAGGTCTACAGACCACCAACTGCAGTGAACAACGTTAACAAAAACCACATTGAGAAATATGTAATCACACAACAGCTTGTTGAAGATACTGAGTTATCTGTGGGTAGTAGTGTATTCTAACATTAATATAATCTTTAAGTTACAGAAAACTTTGTGCCCATTGCGTGTCACACCTGCTCACAAGCGAACAGAAACAAATCCGCCCTGACAAACACACACAGCAGAAAATCAAATATATGGGATGGGAAGTGGTTCCTCAATCTTCTTATACTCCGGACCTGACCCCGTCCGATTCATTTTTGTTTGGTCGTCTGAAGGCCCACCTTCATACCAGACACTTTGCCAGTGATCAAGAACTCATTGTGTGTGCCAGTGGTGTAACAGTCAGCGTCCGGGGTTTCACCGAAGTTCATTTACTGCATGGAAAGAACAGTGAGCGAAATGTGTAATAGCAGATGGAGGATACATTGAGTAACATGCGTATGCACATAAAGGACGCAAGAAGACACAGAAAAAAATGTCATGGTATTAATGCAACTATTAAGAAAAGTTATCGCCCATTTTGCAAAACTTTTTGAACGTCCTTTGTATAATAATAATAATAATAATAATAATAATAATAATAATAATAATAATAATAATAATAATAATAATTGATTGTTTATTTTTATTTCGTTCAATATATTTAAGTTTTTAATAATACATCCTGTTTAATTTAAATAGTTATTGGATCGAGGTTATGTTGTAATTTTATTTCATAATTTAGTTTGTATCAAACTTATGTGTAAAATTTTTATTTAGTTTTTTTTTTTTGTATTCGGTCGTGATGACTTGATGTATTTTTAATTTATTTTGTTTTGTTTGTATTTTTCTCGTAATATTTTATTGTATATTATTGTATATATGACCATTTTGGCCTTGGCTGTGGTCTTTATCATCTACAATAAATAAATAAATAAATAAATAAATATTATTATTATTATACTTGTCATCAGTATTGTATATAAGTGTCTTCAAGAGACATAAACAACACATTGCTGTTGTTTTTCTCTATTATTTGAGTTTACGCCTTGCTGCGAGGCTAAGATGTTCATGAATGAAATGTTGATTCTTGACAAAAAGTAACAGTGAAATACTAAACGTAAATTACTGCGAGTAAAGAGAGAAAAATGAAAACAAAACATACAGTGTTATGAAAGGGTGCAGACTACTAAAAAATTTACAAAAGCCAATCATTTTCATTCGCCCGTTTTTCATTAGTGAAAATAGATAATGAAATATAACTTACCACAATAATAGAAAATGCTATTCTATATCCGAAGATGGGGGCCGCGGTGGCTCAGTGGTAGAGCGTTCACCTCTGGTGCTTGGGGTCCCGGGTTCGATCCCAGCCCCCGCCAAGTGAATTTTGTGGTGGACAAACACCGTGTGCGTGGGTTTCCTCGGGGTTCTCCCGTTTCCTCCCACTTTCTTCATTCCACAATTTCATTCATTACTCATCATCACCGTCTCCTTTAGCCTAACCGGCATAAACGTGGGACGTAAAACTCAAAGATTTCATTTCATTTTTTCTTTGAAGATAGGAATCAAAACAATTTTCAGTGTTGCCATCCATAGAAATCAGTTTGACCAAAAAATCTAGGTTAAGGCAGTGACTAGGAAAATGAACTCAATAGTAATTGATGATTTATCCTGTTGTTTTGGTTTCTTGTTAACTACTTTTTAAATAATATTTGTATTTATTTTGTACTGTTTATTACAAAATTATTTATCTTGTACTTTTTATTAGAAAGTAAATAAAAATATTATTTAAAAAGTGGTTAACAAAGAACCAAGACAATATGATAAGTCATCAATTACTATTGAGTTCATTTTCCTAGTCACTGCCTTAACCTAGATTTTTTACCACCAATTACCACCAATTAGATCAATTACCACAATTATCCATTATTGTGGTAAGTTACATTTCATTATCTCTTTTCAATTACGAAAAATAGGCGAAAGAAAATTGTTTAGCTTTTGTCTTATTTTTAGTAGTCTGCCCAGCCCTTCGTAATGTAGAAAATACGGTGAATGTATAGCCTACTTCAAAATATGTTGGTAAACTACAGTGATCGCAAGGAGTTGTGAAGCCTGACCTTGATCTCGAGGTGTTGTTCAAGATGCCCTAGCCCACAACGGACTGTAGCACAAAAGAAGAAGAAGAAGAAGAAAACGCAAGGATGTGTTCCACTCGTCAATCTCCACCCATAAAATGTTATTAGTGTCGCCTCTTGAGCTCTACAGAGAAAATTTTTTGAGAGTTTAATAGTGCTGTCGGATTGCAGCTAAGTTTCGTTTCGTTATTTTTTTTTATTGTTTTCGCTTTCTATTTTCCCTGTTATTATTGTCACCCCTTAATTCGAATAATTTGTTACAGTTCATGTTAAATAACTATAATTATTTAAGTACTGCCTTTCTGTTGTTCGTTCACCATGTCTTTGAAGTTTGGCAATACTTTTGGTGCATTTCTCACGTTTGACATGTTCTTAAGTGTGCGTTTCTATAACTGGGGGGAGTAGCACACATTTTAGTGGCCACAACGAATCGTATCGAAAACTTCCGATGTCTCACACGCGACACAAAACATTTCTGTGATTGCTACCGAGCCCAGGCTTCACGATTCGTTGTGGTCACTAAAATGTGTGCTACTCCCCCCAGTTATGGAAACCTGTTTCTCTAGGGACGGTCAAGCAGTTGGATGGTCTTTATTGTATAGTTGAAAAAAAAGTTCTTGTTTCCCCTTTCTCGTGGCTCCCATTGCCCACAATATCCTGCCTGTATCATCCGTGCAAATGCCCGGACAAGTCTCCTCGGATGGGTTTCGTTTCAGCTGCAAAACTATATGAGACATGGACCTAAAGCTTAACGTGGAATCCGAACTTCATGAGGACCTACCGAGAATCGAATTCGATCTCCCGCACCAAAGGTGTTTATGCTAACCTCATAGCCACGAGCGGGCCCCCGGATAGCAGTGTAGAGAGGATATTTGCTTGCAGTGTACTGCAACAGTCGTCCAACACTCGGATGGGCAAAGCGTGGGTAATTGTGTAGACATGCCAACGGTAATGAAAATTGGCAGAAGATATATTGAAGTTTTTTCCCTCTTAATTTGGCAGTAGCCTATTTCCAAAAACGGTTATATCCTGAGGTTTCAAATTTCTAGAAATTTTGCATTAATGGTGTGTAGTCCTTAGTGAATTGATATGTGTTATTAAAACCTAAGAAGCATAATATTATCTACGTAAAAAAAAAAGAAAAAGGAAGAAAACTATTTAATTATAAAGGAAGTTAAACGCTAAGTATTTGCTTTTTGTCGCAAAAAAAAAAAAGCTCACTTTGGTAATAAATTATAGTCATACATGCCTCGCACTTTGCGATCCAATTTTATCTTTGCAGCAAATTACTATGATTTTTTGTAGCAAACTGCGATGCAATACCGCTTAAATAAAACTTGGATATATACGTATATACCGATATAATCTAGTTTGGACCGGTTTTATATGGGACTCTTTTCAAACGCCAATAATACTGAGTCCGTTGTAAAAGAACCATCGTGTTTAATCAACACACAAAATCTTGTATCATCACTAGTGCCATTATTCTGTACGAAAGTATCTATACACAAGAGTCAACTTTCAAACTTCGTGTACAACCGTAGTTCATTTAAAGTTGCGTACTTAAACTTGTAACAAATCACATATATGTGTATAACAAACATATATATGTTTGATACCAAACGGGAAACTTACAAAGTACAAGAAATGGCCTCAAGAATAACAATTTGTCACAAATTGAACAGAATACAAACTGCATTACTTTTTCGTACTTGGAAGCACTTCTTTCACCACAAAATTGCATGCCGGAGCCATCTAACGGACGTGACACAAACTTCCCGCGCGAACTTATTCGAACGAAAATTCGATTGCAGAACTAGGAGAAAACTAAGGTTTCCTTTACATCCGGGAACTTCAGTACGTATCAGCCAATAGCAGATTGGAAGTTGAACAAGAGGGAAATCACTTCGGTACAAAATAACACGTATCGCTTCATGCTAATGAAAAAAAAAGAAAAAAAAGAAAGAAAGAAGAGAGAAAATGAAAAAGAAAAGAGACAGAGAGCGAGGGGAAAAAATTTAAAGCAATTAATATAGCAATTGCATATTTCTTTAAATGTCGTAGCATATGCTTGTAGTATTAGCATATTGTTGTTTTTTTTTTTTCATTTTCTAAGAGTAATAACATACATTTAATGGCATGTGTAGAATTAAAAATATAAGTTGTTCATTAATCCCCAGTTTCAATATGACTTCTACAAAACAAGCCTCATTATTCATTACTATGATTAATATTATCCTTTCTATTTATTTATTATTTTCTTTTTGCAAATTAGTTATTAAATAATCTGATCACAAATTTTCCAGACAGAATTTTAAGATGTTCATGAGCAAGAAATCAAATCTCTTTTTACATTTTCGTTGTTTATGAGTACAAAGGTCTAGTGCCTACTTCCGTTACTTTTGTCAATTTATTTAAACTATGATAAGCCTATACGATATACGGTATTTTAACTGAAAAAGGTAGACTCCTATTAGTCATACAACCTTTCGTCAAACAAAGTGTTAGAAACAACCAGGAAAACTAACGTTGATATACAAATATTCAGAGCACGTCTTGCCCCCACTTTTAACGTCCAATCGCCGCAACTGCTATATATATATATATATATATATAATTGTCTCAAAGTCCCCTGACATAGGGTAACTCTGTTATTATCAGAGTTACAACAAAATGTAAGAAAAACTGTCTTCAAATATGATGTTTTCAATCTAAAGTGAAGGATTTTTTTAAAAGTCGAACGAACCATTTGGGCTGTACACTCTTTATGCGCCCAAGGTTAAATGAAAATACAACGTTGCCATTAACAGAGGGCTGGG
The DNA here is from genome assembly GCF_964235325.1 of Thermobia domestica. NCBI lineage: Eukaryota > Metazoa > Arthropoda > Insecta > Zygentoma > Lepismatidae > Thermobia > Thermobia domestica. The sequence goes on along the minus strand of NC_137470.1, from coordinate 71,555,428 downwards.
GAAGGGGAGGTATATAAATTTTGTAAGAGTATGGTGAATGGGGACATGTTTGTAATGCGGGCTGGCCATCGACACGTTAGTGTAAAAGACAGTAACTTCATTCATTTATCTTGTGGGTCTAGGTAAATGGCAACGTTGCATTTCCATTTAACATTGGGCGCATGAAGAATGTACAGCCCAAACGGCTCGTCCGATTAAAAAAAATCCTTCACTTTAGATTGAAAACATCAAATTTGGAGGTTTCCCCTCTTACACTTTGTTGCAGTTGATAATAACAGAGTTACCCTTTGTCAGGGGACCTTTCAGACACCCTGTATATATGTATATAATCTTTTATAAGGCCGTAACCAGGAAAAGACTAGAGCGGCAAAGCCCGACCTAAATAATTTCTTGGCCTCCAAAGAACAGCATGTAGAGAAATTTGAAATGAAGACTCAAAAACAGCTATGAAATTTTTGCAACTTTATTTACCGTAACTTTATTTACACAAGATTTAAGCCATTTTATAGAAAATCGCATGTAACTTACAAACGTAATGATTTAGAACACTGTATTTTAAACGAATAATAGCTAGATATATAAGGAAAACATTAGTACAAGTTCATTAGTAAACATTCAGTATAACCATTGTTATTGAAATATAAACTTTGGTGCAAAGTAACCACATAGCTGGGGTTACTTTGCGCAACATACAAAAAAGTATGTTCAACATGCGAACATAACGTTTCTGTGCAATGTTTTCCCTTCAGTATTTATACATTTTACTTTCTACACAAAACTGGATGCAGGCTACAAATATTGATATTAGAATGAGGTTCCGGTATCAGTACTTAGTTTGAATTATCGATATTTGGAAAGAAAATTATGTATTTTCTGGTACCGGCAAAGAAATCACATTCTAATAGTTTAGCATATGCCCTACAAAAATGCCAACTCAGGAACAGAAAGAAATCCCCCTGAACTGATTTGTCTTGGTTATTCCTTATGTCCAAGAATATCATTCCAACCGTAATTAGTGGGTGATTTACGGGATTTGGGACTTTCAAGCTGAAATCCACCCAAATTGCATGATTTATTTTCTAAAAATCTAACGTTAGTTATTCCTATGCGTATAAGCTGCAATTCCCCCCTCAAAAAAAAAAAAAAAAAAAAAAAAAAAACCGAAGTCTTTGTGAGTGAAGCCTCTCTCAAACTACTTCTCTGGATCCGCTACTGTTCATAATTTATTTTCCAACAAGAAATTCATTCCGGCTTCTACCTAAATTTACCTAAATATAGAATGCAGGAGGTTCCAGTAGTAATAATATCCTATCTAAGCGGTATTTTGAACCGGTGCAAAGTAACCCGAGTAGAGGCTGAAACTGCCTTTTTTCAGTTTTGCTTTTTTATGACTTTAAAACGTTTCACATTTCAACTATTGCATCCAAGTTCCATTATACACAGTAGTATTCTACGGAGCTGACTTAACTTTGACGGAAAATCTTGTACGTGATATCTTTCAAATTTTGGCGGCCTTTACAGTGACTGTTTTCCATACCTCTACAACAATGACTCCTCCCGGTAATTAGAACTAAAGTTAACCGCCAACATTAGAGCCAAAATACAGTTAGATGTTCCATCTTACGGTGTCAGTTGAAACTTCCTCTTTTCTGTTCATGGTTTTGCCGACAGAGGACTGTTTAACTCTTTTCATACTTTGTGCAAAGTAACCCTGATGTGCAAAGTACCTAGTAAAATTGAATTTAGTGTATTTTAATTATTCCTGTGTAAAACTACATGCTTCCTGCTAGATGTCCAGCGTCGTTATATGCTTAGCGTACACCGGGGGAAATTTAAAAAGTCAGAATCTTTAATAGTAATTAACTACTACTACTAGCAACTCTGTTCTCAGGTCACTCTTATTTCCTCCTCCCCTCTTTTTTGATAAAAGTCTAGCAGTAAAACCCAACCAGACAGAAAGGCAAGAGAGGATTGTTTTGAGGGGAAACAGAGAACACACGGACACAAGGTAAATGTAAGATATAAATAAACATTTAAACAACCCAAACGTGATTAAACGATAAGATAGTCATCGTTGCTATATTATTATTATTATTATTATTATTATTATTATTATTATTATTATTATTATTATTATTATTATTATTATTATTTATTAAGTATCCTGCCTTTCGGAAGGTCCTGAGACTAATGGAGATTCTTTTTTCTTCAATTTTAGATTTGGTCCTGGAAATGTTTCTTCCACTTTTCTCGATTTTCATCTTCCTCTTTTGACTCCCAATATTTTCTTCTATTTTTCAAATCATCGATGAACTGGTTTCTTTCTATTCCTTGCTGTGTGAAGAAGATAATTTCTTCGCAAGATGCCTCCAATCCAATTGGCCTTTCTACGAAAGGATGCTGGCCAGAAGCGTTCTCTTCACTTCTAGCCGCTTTAAAACATCTTCGTTTGTTGCTCTCTCTGTCCATTTTATCTTCTCCATTTTCCTCCAACACCATATTTCGAAGCTACCTAAATATTTCTTCTCTAACGTCCGTAATATCCAAGTCTCTGAGCCATACGGGATGGCCCAAAAGTAGGTATACAGTCCCCTACTGATCGGTTATGACATTTTATATCATTTACTTATTGTTATCCATAGAGGTATTGACTGAGTTTTTTCATTATCTATTCTTAATTTATTTTCACTTATACCTTCAGCTCGGAACAAACCAAAGAAAAATTTATTATATTAATAAATTACAATGTCATACTTGATCGATGCTGGTCTGTATACCTACTTTTGGGCCACCCTGTACAATCCAATGCTCCATATACAGTGTGTTTCAAAACAACACCGACAACGTTTGGGAGGTGATTCCTGACACCAAGATAAGACAGAAAAAGTATAGACCAACTTCGGTGCACAAATGCTTCCTTTCGGAGTTATAGGCTGCCGAAAATATATATAAAAAATGAAAATTATATGTTGATAGTTCCAAAACCATGGGACCTATCATAGTCGAGTCAAGACTTCACTTAGGAACTAATATGTGCACTATCCAAAAATACTTGTTACAGAATTATGCGGTACTCACACAACAATTTTTATACATGTAGAGTGAATGTGCCACTAGTCAGCCCCTCATCGGTAGTCAGCCCCTCATCGGTAGTCAGCCACTTACGCATTTTTGAAACGAAAATAAGGAAACGTTACGTTTTGACCCTTATCAATGTGAAGCTTAGCTTTTAGACATTCATTCTGTACACAGCCGATCACATGTCACACCGAAATGCCACCTAGTGTCGCAGCAATAGATGGACAAAGAAGATGCTATATTGTAATGCGTGAATCTGCTACGTAAAAAATAACAGACGAGACTTTTTGTTACAAGTGTGTATTTATCTAATGTAAAAATAATAAATATTCTTTTTATTTTTTAATTTGTATATATTAAGGAAATGAAATCAGAAAAAAATATTTTTGTAGATTTTGATCATTTCGTTTGTATAGGGGGGCCGAGTACTGGAATTGAAAAATGCGTGATTTTCTAATAGTCAGCCCCCAGGGCTGAGTACTGGAATTATCGCATATGTGTGCAATTTCGTCCATCACATGCCCAGACCAAGTATTCACTTCCCTTCTGTTAATAATATACAACATGACTCACAAATCTTTGTATTTCCAGTAGTCAGCCCTGGTAGAAATGGTGCCTCAAAAGCCAAAAGTCAGCCCTGTTGGTAATTTTACTGCAATTTTAAATATCAATATCCAAATTTGCTAAAACCAGATTCCCACTTACTCATTTCATGTAAGTAAATAAAAATGAATGAAAAAGGAAGAAAAATGGAAGTTCAGAAATGAAAACGGTGGTCAATTCACCAGTACTTAGAAGACTTTCTACAATGCACTGAGGGCTGTAGTAAATGGAATCACTATACCTGAAGCTAGCAGAACATTCAATGTTTCTCGCAACACATTGCAAGATAGGATTCATGGTCGAGTACATGAAAAGAAAAGGAAACTAGGACCAGATCCAGTATTAACACTACCAGAAGAAAATAAGTTAGTTCAGTGAATTACTGAAATAGCCAAAGTTGGATTTGGGCGAAATAAAATGGATGTATTGAATACAGTATACAATATTGTAAAAAGTGACAATAGAAAGAAACCTTTCAAAGACAGCTATCTAGGAGAGAAATGGTATGAATTGTTCTTACGAGGAAACCCAGAATTAGTTTGCAGAGTTCCCGAAGGCAAGAGCAACAGTCCCCGAAGACTTTATTCGGAAGTGGTTTAAAGAACTCGAGGAGTACCTCCAAAGCCTTAACGCATCCGATATTCTTCAAGATCCCACCCGAATCTTTAATTGTGATGAAACTGGTTTTAGCCTTTGCCTCGAAACTGGTAAAGTTATCGCATCGAAAGGTTTGAAAATTTTTTATGAAGTCTGACGTGCAATTGACAAAGAAACAATCACTGTTCTAGTCTTCTCTGCAAAGGCGAAACTGTATTCCAATGGTTATTTTCCCGTATGTTAGACCACCGCGTGACATCATAGAAAGTATGCCAAAGGTCTGGTTTTGGGGAAGATCAGAAACAGGTCTGGATGAGGATTGATACTTTTTATGAGTATACTGTAAATGGTATAAACAAATTGCTGAAAGAAATAACGTTAAAACACCAATAATTTTATTTACTGAAAGGCATCGCACACATCCAACTATGAAACTTAATGTGTTTTGCATCGAAAACTGAATAATTCTATATGCCTTACCACTTAATACAATACACATTCTTCAGCCAGCAGATATTAGTGTCTTCAAACCCCTCAAGATAGAATGGAAGAAGACAGTTCATGACTGGCAAATCCAACCCAAAAACATAAATAAGTGTGTAACAAAATCTCACTTCTCTTCACTCTTGTCAACGGTAGTAAACAGTTCTTTTCTCTCCGATTCAATTCGAAATGGTTTCAGGAAATGTGGCGTGTGCCCTTTCAATGCAAATGCTGTAGACTACTCTAAATGAATTAAAAAAAGACGTTAGTGAAAAGACGTTTGGAAAAAGATTGCAGTGTATCGGCTGGCATTAATTCACAACACTTTCAATCAGCTCAGTCAGTGATTTCATATGTAAGAGAAAAACTGGAAGAGAAAGGTGTAGATGTTGAAACAGTGTTAAGTGATATCGAAGAGGAAGCTTTAATTCATAATTCTATTGAAAGAATGGGGAATTTATCAACTGTTAGCAACATCCAAGGAAAGCAGCGCCGAATTTCAACTCTGCTCATCTGCGAGTTGATTTCCTCGCAGATTCCTTCTCTGTTTCCTTGTCAAGCAGATCGTACTGAAATATTGGCCCATAATGTAATGGAAGATGGTACGATGTTTTGAAAGATGGTACATTACTTCAAGTTCAAAGCGCCAACGTTAATATTGAGAACACAGCCATAGATAAAGCTCCCGAAAAGAGTTCAAATAACAGTAGACAAGTCTTACCAAATTTTGAAAATAATTTATTTTGACCAGGACCAATTGCGAAGACTTCAAAGAGGAAACGAAGCAAAATAAATTACCAAGTGCCATATTGTCAGATGAATGAAGAAATATAATGATAGCCAAGATCTTAGAACGGAAGCAAGCATTTGAATTTAAAAAAAGAGCAAAGATGAAAATTCCAACTTCGTGGAATTTTTGTGAAAAGACAACTACTACAATTTTATTATTATTATTATTTATGAGAAGTAAATGTTTTATTTGCGATTTATAACTTAATAAAGGTATTAAGACAATAATGGTGATAAACTGATGGCTGTGACATATTTCTACTCTACTTCTATGTGAAATATTGCTAACTTCGTAGAATTTTTATGAAGACATAATTCAATTTTATTTCATATTTTTGTGATTTTTTTTTTTTTTTTTTTTTGCGTTTTCTAAATTTTAACTGGAGTGATCAAATAATATTGTGATATACTTGTCATGAAATTTGGCTATGATCTAACAACTTTAGTCTATTTGAAATGTTTTAGCTTCATGGTTGCTTATATTTTTACGAAGGGTCCACTCAATACAATTTTGTTCCTGTTTTTCCGAGAAATAAATAATGTTTTTTTTTTGTTAGACAATTATAATGTAATCTGTTATATTTGTAGTGTCATGTAGCAAAATAAAAAAAAAAACGCTCCATGATATTAAATCTGTTTTTATCATTAGTTTCGAATTTTATTTGGCTGACTTTAGGTTTGTTAATGGCTGAGTTCTAGAATGTAGTGGCTGAGTACTGGTATTTTTCGGCATTTTTAGGAAATTTATAAATATTGTTAAAATCTTAAAAATGACATCAAAAATATTCCTTTCATTGAAAACCAGACTAAATAAAGAATACATATATCATGAAGAAGTCTCATTCTGTTCAAAATTAAAATAAAAAATGACATTCAAACTTAAAATTTGAGTTAGGAGGCTGAGTACTGGCACATTCACCCTAGTTGGTGAGAAGTTCAAATTATATGCCCGTAACCAAACTCCTTCTATAAAAGTTGTTGTGGAGTTATTTCAGGATTCTGAAACGTGCATTTTTGGATAGGACACATACTAATTCCTAAGTGAAGTCTTGGCCCGACTACGGCGGGTCTCATAGTTTTGGAGCTATGGACCTTTAAACTTCATTTTTTCATGTTTTCGGCAGCCTATAACTCCGAAAGGAAGCATTTGTGCACCCAGGTTGGTCTATACTTTTTGTCTTATCTTGGTGTCAGGAATCACCTCCCAAACGTTATCGGTGTTGTTTTGAAACATTCTATATAGGACTTGACCAACTTCTTCCGAAGTCCAATATTTGGCCTTACCTAGTTAAGAGTTATCTTTTCTTGTTGAATGCTTCCTTAGCTATGGCAATTGTTGACAGGAAATCTTTGGTGCATTAAGCGTCTCTCGTCAAAATATTTCCCAGATACTTGAAATTATCGATTCCTGATATTTTAAATTACAAGTAGGCATTTAGATTTTCACTATGTTTAAGTGTCTTTTCTTTGTTATATTTTTATATAGTGGTAACAAAACTGTTTTGGTAGCAGCGCGTAGTGTAGTGGCTAATACTCTTGTCTTTGTTGCGAGTGGTCCTTGGTTCGATTCCCGGTGGGAAGAAGCCAGCCATCGTGAGTGAAGTTTCCTGCGTTCTCGTCATTCACACCAGGCAAATGCCGGAATTGTACCTAATATATAGTTCCCAGGCCACCTCCTTCCTTCCCCAATCCCCGGCGGGAGCTCATGTGGTTCGGATTCCACGTTAATCAGTAGGTCCACGTCTCATATAGCCTCGCTGCTGAACGGGACGCTAAACTAAAATCAACTCAACTCAACTCCTTCCCCAATCCTTTCTTCCTTCGAATAGTGTGATTGCAGAGAGACGTAATCTGTCATACGTGTTGGGCTAACATGGTCATAGATGCCTAATGCCCAGAAAACTAAGTCCTGAACCCTGGAACTGTTTCAGTTTCTGGTACATGAAAATAAATGCGCATTGATCGAGCACGCATACTGTATTAAGAAGTTTCTTCGTGGCTACGTAGTTAGCATAGGCACCTTTGACGCAGGAGACCCGGGTTCAATACCTAATGGGAGCTCATGTGGCTCGGATTTAGTGTTAAGCTGTAGGTGTACGATTCACATAGCCTTGATGCTGAAGAGGGAAATTAAACGTAAAAACTAAATAATCAATCTGCATTAGAATTTATGAAACAAGGCGACAATTACATTTCTTAGCATGCATTGTGATTCTATGAACCTATAACAATATCACAACTTGAACACTATTACTCTTAGCAGGAGTGCAGATTAAAATATTTTATCAGAGTGCACAGTGGGTCAGAAGAACTAAAAAGTCGCGCTTAACCTAATTTTCCAAAATGAGTGTTTTGTAATAAGTAAAACTGACATAGTTTGGCAAAACCACAAGGCTGAAAATGCAATATGAATTTCCCTTGTAGCTTTACAGATGCCCTGTCTGTATGCATTGAAGGTGAAGCTTTTCTGACAAGGGAGGATCACGAAGTTGCTCCGCTGAGATCCGAATGAGATAAATGTGTTTGCATTTGATATGTTATAGCTAGACGAATCCCAAAGTTATACGTGCCACCGGGCAGGATATTGTGAGTTACACCACATTTTGTAATGCAAAAGTTACAAAAAGTTTCCTGGCAATATAGTTTAAATCGAATCATTTGTTCGGAAACGGTTGGATAAATGGAAAACTCGGCGAACTCATATCGCATCAATATCAAGGACACAGTTTTTGGGCCAAAGAAAATGCCCCACGGTTCCCAGCAGGGTCCCAGACGGGGTCCAACTCAAAATTTTCAAACGGCAAGAGGGTTTAAGTAGCACATCGTTTGAAAGCTGTTGTAAAATGAAAGAAAATGGAGCAAGTATCGACTCTCTAGGGCTACCCTGTGCAAAATGGCGATGGACCAAATATAAACAAAAACTTAATTGAAAAGTCCATGGCTACCCTTATAAATCGGAAACGATGAGACAAATGTGAAAGCAGAAAAGGAAGTGTGGCATTATTTTCAAAGTACAACGATTTAAGTTAAAACGTCTTGTCCCAGGGCCCCCACAGGGTTCCAGGTGGGGTCCAACTAAAAAGTTTCAAATAGCAAGAGGGGTTAAGTAGCACATCGTTTGAAAGCTGTTGTTAAGTGAAAGACAATGGAGCAAGTCTCGACTTTCTACGACAACTTTTGTAAAATGGTGGCGGGTAAAATATAAACAAAAGCTTAATTAGAAATTTATGGCCTCCTTTAATCCAAGATGGCCACTTAAAACTTATATCGAAGAGATAAGCATACGAAACTGCTGAAACTGAGAAAATCAAATTTGGGATGAATGTTGATCAGTAGGTGACGAAAAGATGAGAAATCTTCAAAAACGCGACATCTTGAGTTCGAAATGCCGCACTATGTATCGAACCCATGTCAAGCTCAAACCACTGGTGTTGCAGAAGCGAAATATTTTTACGTTTATGGTTAATAGCAGATATCCACAAAACATCAAAGAGTATCATTTTTAATTCAATATGGCTGCCAGCGTGAAAAATGAGTTTGTATATAAATATGCTATTTGTTGCAATATTGTGACAAACCAACAAAGTTTGCGCAGCTCGATACACTGAAGTGATTTACACGTGGTTTGGCACTGCTCGCCAATCTTGTAAATGAATGATATATATATATACCTGTCGAATTCAGGCGCGTTTACCTTATATATATATATATATATATATATATATATATATATATATATATATATATATATATATATAAGGTAAACGCGCCTGAATTCGACAGGTACCCGAATTCGACATACCTGTGCTTAAATGTTGTGAAATAAGCGTAAGATGTCATCCCTGCAATCGTGCATAGAAGTGGCATTATGGGAGTGTCCTTTCTCGTGTCAGAAGCACGGTTACAGTAGATGAGTCATATGTCTGGAGAGAAGAAGTACATTGTTGTGTGTGTGACACACTCTTCGAGAAAAAACACATAATCTTAAGTAAAACATAAGACTGCAAGTTATTTTCCTAAGATTTTTATTAAAGTTAGGTTTGATTCAAGCAAATAGTAGTACTTTAATGTTGTAAAGGAGTTTCAATCAGTGCGTTTTGTGTTCTTCTGTGAGGACAAAGGTCGTTATGTAACATGAACGGGGGGTTGTCGAAAACACGAGCCTTTATTCGTAACGTGAACCGGATTTCGACAAGGTTGTCAAATTCATGCTCAGTCGTGCAAATATAATTTTAACTGAATATCTAAACGTACAAGTATGTTCAAAGTCTTTCATAAAGCTATTTGTTGCATAATTCTCCGATACTTGTAATCTCAGTTCGACATGGGATGTCGAAATCAGGTTCCAGCATGTCGAATTGAGGATCATCGAAGTAACTACTCAGTTCAGAAAATTTAATTTGTGTTCTTTTGTCCGTCTGATAATTTCTGCATAATAATAAAACAATTTGAAGCTGAGAAGAGATTACAACTACTAATAATGCAGACTTAATGTTTTACATGGATATAATTGAAGGTGTAGAATTCAGGTGCCGCAACTGTCGAAACCAGGTGAAGTGTGTCGAATTCTGGTTCCATTGGCGAGTTGCAGTTTGATAAAAATTTCTAACATTAACATTTGAGCCTTGAAGTGACGTTTAGTATTAGTAGGGACTGTACAGTTCAAGGGAAAAAATGGGCCAACACCGACCAACATTATGACCACAATAGGCGATTGATTTTTTAAAAAAGTCCTTAACCTGTCGAAATCCGGTGCGTTTACCTTATATATATATATATATATATATATATATATATATATATATATATATATATATATATATATATATATATATATATATGGTATTGCTTGATTGCTTGAAATACTGCGATCAAGCCAACGAATGGCATACAAATGATGTAACCATCACGAATACGTTACAATACAGCCCCCAACCTGACTGGTGCAGCAACTCCTTTATGTATGAACTACGTATGACAAAATTGGAAAAATACCCGAAGGTATTCAACTTTTGTTTAGCAGTATGAATAGGTCAGAGTTGTGTGTTCATCGGATATTATTTATATTCACGTAAATGATATCGAGAGAACCGTGACGAATGTGCATTAGGAACAAAACATGCACTATGTGATCAAAAGTATCCGGATCCCCCAAAAAATATACGTTTTTCAGATTAGATGCATTGTGCTGCCACCTACTGCTAGGTACTCATTATCAGCGACCTCAGTAGTTATTAGACATCGTGAGAAAGTAGAATGGCGCGCTCCGCGGAACTCACGGACTTCGAACGTGGTCAGGTGATTGGGTGTCACTTGTGTCAGAAGTCTGTACGCGAGATTTCCATACTCCTGAACATCCCTAGGTCCACTGTGTCTGATGTGATAGTGAAGTGGAAACGTGAAGGGACACGTACAGTACAAAAGCAGGAAACGTGCGACCTCGTCTGTTGACTAACAGAGACCGCCGACAGTTGAAGAGGGTCGTAAACTGTAATAGGCAGACATCTATCCAGACCATCACACAGGAATTCCAAACTGCATCAGGATCCACTCCAAGTACTATGACAGTTAAGCGTGAGGTGAGAAAACTTGGATTTCATGGTCGAGCGGCTGCTCATAAGCCACAAATCACGCATGTAAATGCCAAACGACGCCTCGCTTGGTGTAAGGAGCGTAAACATTGGACGATTGAACAGTGGAAAAACGTAGTGTGGAGTGACGAATCACGGTACACAATGTGAGATCTGATGGCAGGGTGTGGGTATGGCGAATGCCCAGTGAACGTCATCTGTCAGCATGTGTAGTGCCAACAGTAAAATTCGGAGGTGGTGGTGTTATGGAGTGGTCGTGTTTTTCTTGGAGGGGGCTTGCACTCCTTGTTTTTTGCGTGGTACTCTCACAGCGCAGGCCTACATTGATGTTTTAATCATCTTCTTGTTTCCTACTTTTGAAAAGCAATTCGGGGATGGCGATTGAATCTTTCAACACGATCGAGACCTGTTCATACTGCACGGCCTGTGGCGGAGTGGTTACACGACCATAACATCCCTGTAATGGACTGCCCTGCACAGAGTCCTGACTTGAATCCTATAAAACACCTTTGGGATGTTATGGAACGCTGACAACGTGCCAGCCCTCACCGACCTACATCGATACCTCTCCTCAGTTCATCACTCCGTGAAGAATTGGCTGCTATTCCCCAAGAAACCTTCCAGCACCTGATTGAAAGTATGCCTGCGAGAGTGAAAGCTGTGATCAAGGCTAAGAGAGGGCCAACACCATATTGAATTCCAGCAGTACCGATGGAGAGCGCCACGAACTTGTAAGTCATTTTTAGCCAAGTATCCGGATACTTTTGATCACATAGTGTATATGTGTTGTTACGGAATGAAATAATAATTTAAATCGAATTTCAATTGTTCTTTAGTCTTCCTATTGTTTCTAAATGCATAAGAGAGAAAAATAGAGATTTAGATTTGTACTGGTATAAATGACATAGGTTTTAAGCGGCCATCTTGGATTCAAGGTGGTCATAGATTTTCAATTAAGCTTTTGTTTACATTTTGACTCGCCATTTTGCAGACGGTTGTCGTAGAAAGTCAAGACGTGCTCCATCTTCTTTCATTAAACAACAGTTTCAAACGATGTGAGTAGGTGGGGGTCACTTGACCTCCGCTTGCCGGAAAATTGCCTTTTTTCCAGGGTCTCCTGAGAGCAAGCACTCAATTTTCCAGTGTCGCACGATAAGCCATGACCCCCGTACCGTCCAACCATGGAAAATCGAACACCTCGAAAATTCGTTCTCTTTCATGACCACTTTCTGGGTGTATTCGTTCCCTTTTGTGACCACATTTTAGGGGGATATTCGTTCCCTTTTATGAGCACATTTTCAACTCCTATTTTAACAGCAAAAATTACACAGAGACTACGAATGCATATTTTAGCAACACTCGTATGTAACATAGTAAAGACTACTAGAATAATGGGGGTGTATTCATTCTTTTCAACCCCTATTTTAACATAACAGAAATTACTTAATACAATGAACACATAATCCAATCAGAAATTACACATAGACTACAAACACAACTATGTAACACAGCAGAGCTAATAAAAGACTATGATCATATTTTCCAACCCTTTTTAACATAGAAGAAATTACATAAGACTACGAACACGTAGCAGAACTAATAAAAGAGTATAGTATATTTTTCCACCCTATTTTATCATAGCAAAAATTACAGAAGACTATGATCACAGCGACCACGAATGCATATTTTAGCAACACTCCTACACTAACATAGCAAAGACTAATGGGGGTGAAACTCGTTCCCTTTTATGAGCACATTTTCCAATCCCTAATCAATATAGCAGAGATTACAGAAGACTATGAACATATATTACAAACCCTACTTAACACAACAGAGAAAGAACCAATAGCAGGGATGTACTCCTTCTCTTCTTCAGCCCCTAGCATCATAGTTATACACGAAGTATAATTTTTTCTCCAAAGATAATAAAATTCCTCATTTAGCTTTCGATTGGTTCATATTTGCAATTTTCGGTGCATATTTGCATATTTTCAGTGCATATTTTCGTGATTTTTAGCGCATATTTGCATGCATAGTTTGCCGTTTTTAATGCATATCGATCCGAAGTCTAGTCACCAACTACTACAAGTCCCAAAAGTACTGACTATCAAGGTAAAAGGTTAAACATTTAAACCAAAATAACATGTAAACGGAGCAAAATATTGATGTTCTGTTTCCACATTTAGTAATAGGTCATCAACTACTACATGTTTTAAAAGTACTGACCATCGAGCTGAAAGGTCAAATATTAAATCCAGAATAACTTGTAAACGGAGCCACATATTGAGGTACTGTTTCCACATTTAGTAACAGGTCACGAACTGCTACATGTCCCAAAAGTACTGACCAGCGAGATCAAAGGTCAAATATTATATCCAGAATAACTCGTAAACAGAGCCACATATTGAGGTGCTGTTTCCACATTTGGTAACAGGTCATCAACTACTACATATCCCAAAAGTATTGACCAGCAAGGTCAAAGGTCAATTATTTAAACGTAAATAACTCATAAACGGAGCAACATATTGAGGTTTTGTTTCTAAATTTAGCAATAGGTCACCAACCACTACATGTCCCAAAAGTACTGACCATCGAGGTCAAAGGTCAAATATTTAAACCAGAATAATTCGTAAACAGAGCAACTTATTGAGGTGCTTTTTCACATTTAGTAATAGGTCATCAACTACTACATGTCCCAAAAGTACTGACCGGCAAGGTCAAAGGTCAAATATTTAAACGTAAATAACTCGTAAACAAAGCGATGGATAATGTGTGACTTATTCAATTTGGTACCAAACAGCAAAAAACGAAGAAGGAATAAGTTTGTGTGCCTTATTTACTTTTGTATTAACGAGAAAAAAGCCAAGAAAGGCCACTTTAAGTAGTTTAGTTTTTTATACTTTTTTCGGCTATTCAAATAAACGAAAAAATAAATTTATACCAAGCAGAAAATGCAAAGATATGACATTTTAACCAGCAGATAATTATATATCATCCTGTACTATTTAAACAAACGAAGGGTTAATTTGAGTGACCTATTCAATTTTGTACCAACGAGAAATGCCATTTTAACTAACTCAGAATTTCTATACCTTTTAATGCTACTCAAATAAACGAAGGAATAAATTTGAGTAGAGTATTTAGTTTTGTACCAACCAGAAAAAGCCTAAGAAGAGCCATTTTAACTAGGTGAGAATTTTATACCACTTTTTTATATTTAAATAAACAAAGCATTAAATTAGTACTAACCAGAAAAATTTAAAAATGACCATTTTAACTAGTTCAGAATTTATGCACCTTTTGTACTACTCCAATAAACGAAGGGGTAATCTTGTGTGACCTATTCAATGTTGTACCAAACAGAAAAAAGTGAAGTATGAATAAATTTTGTTGGCTTCTTTACTTTTGTATTAACGAGAGAAAAGCGAAGAAGGTCCATTTTATCTAGCTCAGAATTTATGTACCTTTTGTACTACTCCAATAAACTAGAAAAAGAACAAAAATGGCATTTTAACTAGCTCAGAATTTTTGTAACTTTTGTACTACTCAAATAAACGAAGGAATAAATTTGAGTGGCGTATTTACTTTTGTACCAACGGGAAAAGAAACCAAAGAAGGACCACTTTAACTACCTGGGTATTTTATATCATTTTGTAACATTTAAATAAACGAAGGAATAAATTTGAGTGGCTTAAGCAAAGAAGGTTCATGTTAACTAGCTAGGCATTTTGTACCTTTTTGTGCTATTCAAATAAACGAAGGGTTAAATTTGAGTCACCTATTCAATTTTGTACCAAGCAAAAAAAAATTGAAGAATGAATAAATTTTGTTGTCTCTTAATTTTTGTATTTACGATTTAAAAAGCGGAGAAGGTTCATTTTAAATACCTCAGTATTTATGTACATTTTGTACTGTTCAAATAAACGAAGGAATAAATTTGAGTGACCTAATCAATTTTGTAGCAACGAGAAATGCCTTTTTAAGTAGCTCAGAATTTCTATATCTGTTTGTGTTCTTCAAATAAACGAAGCAATATGTTTGTACTAACCAGAAAAAGCGAAGGACAATTTTAATTAACTCAGAATTTTATATCATTTTCTAGTAATCAAATAAACGAAGGAATAAATTTGTGTGACCTATTCAGCTTTGTAACAAGCAGAAAGAGGAAGGAAGTACCATTTTGTACTAATAAAATAAATGAAGAATAACTTTGGGTGGCCCCTTTAGTTTTGTACCAACCACGAAAAAAATCAAATAAGGTCCATTTTAACTAGCTCAATATTTGTGTACCATTTTGTGCTACTCAAATAAACAAAGGAATAAATTTGGGTGGTCTATTTTATTGTTGTACCAATTAGAAGGAAAGCAAAGAAGGTACATTTTAACTAGCTCATTTTTTACCTTTCTGTGGAGTTAAAATAAACGAAAGAATAAATTTCAGTGTTGTAATCAAGATCAGTAATTACAGTATTTGCCTTTCAAAAAATGTACCACGATGTACACCTGAAATTCGAACATTGTTGAAGTTTACAATATGTAAAGTGTAACATGTGAAAACTATAGCTGCCCATGCGTGTCCCTATACAAATGGCACTGAAAAATATATCATGAGGTGATGCATGTTAAAATGACTGTTTTTGCAAAAAGTCAGTAACAGTACTAAAGACAAGTCTTACACGTTTACAAACGACATGATGATGACAAATATATAACTAATGTGATGGTAATGCACTGTGTAAAGATGACTTGTAACTTTGGAATTAATTCTGTTTCTTATCTTTACACCTGCAAACATGGAATATACAGACCTGTTCAACACATTCTTTGAGAAAGCCAGTCATTCTCAGTCTGCTAAGACAAAGTAGGCCTACCTTGAAAGTCGTGTGATGGAAGTGCTAGGCACAGGAAAAGCAGATAAAGAAATTAAGGACAATATTTCATCTACAATAAGGTTGTTTTCCTCAAAAGTGTTTCAGAAATGGAAGGCGAACAACAGGATGAAAAATAGGCTTTTACAAACAAATCAACAGTGGCTCAAGAAGACGATGATATTTCCTGACCACAGCGCACGAAAACCATCACCAGGTAGAGGTCCTCCCCATAAACCGTTTAATATAATAACAGAAAGTACGAAAGAAGTACGAAAGTACAAAGAAAATAAAACTGGTGAATTAAAAAAACTAAGCAAGTGCATCAGCACCAAACAATAGATAAACAAAAATTTACAATAGGAAAGGAAATGACATAAATGTTCCTGAATTCGATGAGTATGCTCTTCAAACTGCTAAGATGTTCGTCGTAAAGTATCCGTGGTACTACATGCCTGTGTATGTGCATAAAATTTTGCTTTCTGGGCTCATGGTCCTTCTATAATTTCTGCTGCATTACTTCTCATTGGACAATTAAGCGAAGATCAGGAAGCACGAAATAAAGGCGTGCGTCGATTCAGGCAGCATCATTGCAGAAAATTCTCACGATATGTCACAAACGAAGATCTGTTTATAAACTTACTATATCGAACCCTGACATTTCGTCAATGAGACCTCAGCAAAGCATGGGAAATAAATTTTCAACAGCAATACTAGCTCTTTGGTAGAGCTTTCTCACATTACAGCAGCAGAAGACAGCAACAGCTCTGTAAGTGACAGTGAAGACAGTAATGGCTGAAATAACACCCACTGATAGTGAGAATGTGATGATACGTGTGATTAACTTGTGATAATTCAATATGGTACGTGCAGCCTAACTTACACAGATTTATACTGTAGAATTGCTTATCCACATTTTCCCTACATAATACATGTGTTTGTGTGAAGATATTGTGTGATGTCTGACCACATAAAGCATAGGTTTCAAGCGTTATTAAATTTATATCTTCATAATATATTTTATGTACCACTTGAATGCACTGATCTATTTGTCTTGTAGTACATATTCACATATCGTCATATCACATATTTCATCCCAATCTCGTAGATTTTCTGCATGTTAAAATGCCAGATTTTCAGTAAATCAATCTAATTCACTATGTTTCTTCATTTTCTTTCATTTTTGACTATATAAAATGAATCACAATCATTGGACAATAGTACATTAATTGTGCGCACTAAATTGCCAAATTCGGCCCACTGTGGAGTGACTCGAGTTAGTTTCTTTCTTTTTTACAGTTTCAAATTGTTACGGTTTTGTTGTTTATAGCAGTCTAGCAATTAATACAAATTATGAATTTAGCCACATATTGTAAATCTAGTTAACTTAAGAGTGGGAAATATAGTGGCTTAATTGTAGATTAATATATTTATAGAATAAGGAACCATTTACTTTTTTTTACTGTAAGTTGTAATATATTCAATTACCTCAAATCAAAAATTAAAAAAATGAAATGAAATCTTTTAGTTTTGCGACCCACTGTTATGCCGGCTAGGTTAAAGGTTACAGTGACGATAAATGAATACAATGGTGGAATGAATGAAGTAGGAGGAAACGGGAGAATCCCTGGAGAAAATCCACGAATGCCGTGTTTGTCCACCACAAAGTTCACTTAGCGCAAGCTGGGATCGAACCAGGACACTACGTACAAGAGGTGAACGCTCAACCACTGAACCACGTGCCTCCTCAAATCAAAAATAAATTTGTAACTATTTTGACATTGCTGTTTTGACTGTTTGGAAGTTGCTCAAGAGTTCAGCAAACTAAATAGTTACAAGAATATTCACACGTATATTGGGAGACGTTGTCCCATGATCGCTTTCAAGTAATGACTTGAATGTTTTAGTATTATATTTCACACGTCATCGTGAATTCAAATGAACACTTTGGTTTACGTCACTATGCAACATTCCGCAGACTACATGAAACTATGTTCTCCACCACGGGCTTCCATGCATGAAATCGAACCAAGCATCACTCACACTAGAGATGATGATACTCTTCGACTAGGTCACCTTTTGATGTCTAGGTTAACTAATTTTAAGGGAATAATATCATTATTGTAAAATAATTGCTGCAGTGAAAAATTAAGAGATTTTAGGTTTATTGTGTCCCTATTGTATTTGGAGTTTTCATGGTTCCCAAAACGCAGAACACAGTGAAAAGCTATTTTTGTTATTTCATCGACTGCTATTTCTTGTAGCTCTTCTTGTTTGTCTAATGGCCACCACATATTCTTTTGATGTACGAGTGCACGGGTTTAATTTTTGATGGGAAAATAGCAAACATACCAGTTGTTCAGATTCCCATTTAACCCGAGAAAGCCCATGGTAATTTTACCCTTAAAAGGCCCAAGGAGTGCCTCTGAGACTCCCTGCTGCATATACAAGCTACTTGAGCCCATCGCGAGAAATTTGTATTTTCCGTCATTAATAGGAAAGGCTAGTCACTACTTTGCTATGAAATCATTTGTCAATGGTAATAAAAAATGAAGAGTATCAACTAATTAAAAAAATACATTCTTCAATAGGAGCCTCAGAGGCACCCCTTGGGCCTTTACGTTAGTATAAAAAATACCCCTATTTTTTTCTGAGGTAAAGTTAAAAAATGCTTAGGCAACGCAATCAGAGGGCGTATTTCAAAGAGATAGAAGAATTCTAGAGTCCAGGACACGGGACGAAATATCTATTAAGAATAATGGCATCAAAAGTTGACCAGGGTGCCTCCGAGGCACCCCTTGGGCCTTTATGTTAGTATAAAAAATACCCCTATTTTTTCTGAGTTAAAGTAAAAAAAAAGAGCCTAGGAAACGAAATCAGAGGGTGTATTTCAAAGAGATAGAAGAATTCTAGAGCACAGGACACGGCACGAAACACCTATTAAGAATGGCATTAAAAGTTGTCCAGGGTGCCTCCGAAGCACCCCTTGGGCTGTCTCGGGTTAAAGATCAAATTTGGTCTTATATAGCGTCTGCTGACAGAGAATCTAAATAGGAATCAGCCCATTCATCAATGCCATTTCCCGCGCTCACTAAGTCAGCTTTAGTGTCTCAATTTCAGTCTACCAATTTCTATTAATTTCAGCGTTAGTAGACTAAGACGGGTGGAGATAGTTATCACCGACCTAAAGCTCATTTTTTGTATTTAAAAAGAACATTGAGAAAAACAGACTTAATTTCGAAATTTAATAACCAACCCTCGTAGATAAAACGGAACAACTCTGACGCTTTCTTCATCGGTTTGGTATTTCGTACATTAGTGTTGGTAGGCCTCACTTCGATTTTTACGGCCATATATCGCCGAGGAACAAGAACTGTTCACGTGATAATAACGTGCTTAGTGAATGTTTCTTTGAGTCTGATTTTCGGGACAATCTCCTTCCACCTACGCACTTTTATAACTAAAAGCTTATTGGATAATAATTCTGGTCCCGACGCTAGGAGTGAACATCGGGTTTTTCCCGGTTGCCCATATACAAGCTTTGGTTTGTTAACTACAACGCTCAGTCAGAGTGTGTTTGGTACGCGTGCCTGTTTGGCATTTCGAAGAGCACCCACCACGGCGAGTGGGGTGCGTTACTTTCCAAGAGTAATAGAAGGAAGCGTTCCCCTTGGAAGGGTTAAGCTAAAGTAAAGTTTGATTTTGTAAGTTACATATAGTACGTGCTAACATTCTCAAGTTTGTCTGTAATATCAGGGTTTTCGTAATAAACGTTTGATTTCGGACTAGCGAGTAACAAGGAACTAAGAGCATAAGTTAAGACGATCACTCACATCTAGTAGCGGGAAGCTGAATTGGGATCCCGAAGTTTACCTACACCGCTCTAAGCTCATCCTGACCTCAGCCCCAAAACCTTCTGCGGACTTATCGTCTGGTGAATTCTACCCCAGGACCCGAGTGATATCAGCTGACCGGTCGAAGATTAACCGCGGGTAGTTAAAACATTGATTCGTTAATATATTTAATAGCCACCACTTCGTTGAACGTAATCAAACAGAATTAAGAGATGAAAGGTTAAAATAATCAAAGGACGCCAATAACAGTTACTCGTTTGTTTGTAATTTTCTGTGTCATTTTAATTGTATATTTCGTATCTAATAATATTATACTTTTACATAGTTTAACTAGGTTTTGTGATTTGTATAGTAATTCTCGTTCGTTAATACTTTTCCCAAAATTCACCATTCATACATATATTTTACTTTACGGTACTTATATTTTATTGATTTATGTGCCCAGCTTCAGTTTCAATAAAATATAAGTGCGGAAGTGATCGTGACCTGCCATGGTAAAGCTGGGGTGAGTGCAAATGAATGTTTAGATTTATAGAATTTCAACACCGACAGGGATTACATGATCACATAGTATCTTTTCTTAAGACGCTGAGTCGACTCGAATCAACTTCTTGTCGGTATCTAGTACCGTTCTGTTCTATGACGATCAACGTTAAGACAACAAACGGTTGATTTCTACCAATTCCGTCTTAGTAGACTAACTCGTAAGACAGGTAGAGATAGTATATTTTCTTAAGGCGCTTAGTCGACTTCAATAAACTTCTTGTTGTTACCTAGTACCGTTTCTGTTCTATGGCGATCAACGCTAACACCACAAACGTACAAACGGTTTTTTGTACCAATTCCGGTCTTAGTAGACTAAGAGGGGGTGGAGATAGTGTCTTTTCTTAAGACGCTGAGTCGATTCCAATAAACTTCTTGTCGTTATCTAGTAAGATAGAGTGGGGACAACTGAGATAATTTTCCGTTCAGATTTTTTAAAACCTACAATTCTGTTTGAACCGAGAAATCAAAGGTGGCATATGAAAGATTGATCCTTTGGGAACAGTCCACACTTTTTGGAGGTCAATAGAAAGAATATTACATTAAAAATTTTTGAAGTTAATTCGACAGTACATTTTGTCCCATTTGTCCTCACTCGCAGGTCAACTGAGACACCTATTGGTGTCAACTGGGACAAAGTAATATATATGTAAATAATAGGGAGTTTACATCAAATGATCAACATTCCGCGGGAAACCAGTATCAATTTTAAATATGTGACTATATAAACAAGAAACATCATACTCATGCCGTAAACGTCGCCACACCTAGAGGCCCACTTGCTGGTAAATGTCGATCGTTGCTATAGCGACGCGTCGAAGGACTGCTGCTAGTGTGCCACTGGCGGCAGGGTTTCATCGAGTCGAAAGAGATATCTCGAGTCGGGGTGTTGAAGTTCGAGGCGAGGACTTCGTTTTGGTCCGCGCTACTTCGATTCGTCGCGGAGAATCGCGAAGGGATAAACACGAACTATCGCCAGTCATGTGCATGTGGTTATTGTTATATATTATTTTTTCCTGACGAATTGTTCCTAAAATGAGTTAGAGGGGCCATGAGTAACCTCTGTCTCTACATCATGAAGTAAAAAAATCTTGAGATGAGTGCGTGGATTTAGATGGCAACTGTCGGCGATCATTTGAAAGTGAATATGGGAGAACCAAGAAATCAAGTAAATAGACTTGCGTCATTTTGTTATAAAATTACATGGCGAGCGGATTTTATTTGATCCCAAACTGTTATCGTGGAATATACGTGGTTGCAGGAGCACTCAGATTAGCCAAATTAAAAAGACCTCAACGATTTATACCTCTACAAGCGACGTTTTGTTAATCGCTTCCATGGTCAAGTCGGAAGAGCACGCGCCTAGTAATCAAAACGTTGGTGGTTCGCGCAGACCGCGTGGTACATTTTCTTTACTTTTTTAGTGTTTTTAGACTCACATTAATGTAAACAAATTATGCATATAGGCGATTCAACAAATTTTGGGGGAGTAATTTTGTTGTTCATTGGTGTTTCGTCGCGTCTCTTCCGCTGGAGTGATAATTTTCAAAACGGAAGTGGGGCCACCGTGGATCGTCGCTGAGGGATCGCCAATTTTTGGCGAGATAACGCTAGTTACCCATCAGTGGTCCACTGACGCTTACGGCATGCGGATACTTAGGATCTATTTTTAATTGCTACTCTTAGTGATCAAAATTGTAAAAGTAACCTTTAGACGAATGGCAAAAATTGTGAGAAATATTTTGAGAGTTCTTCAAACTTTTATTGTTATTAGTTCTAATTTGAAAACTTTGTGAACATGAAGCATCCAATAAGTAGTAGGTAGGTTGGCTAAACTACTCACAAGGCGACGAACATAAAGTATGGTAATGTGAAGTAGATTATTAATGGAAAACAATGCCTGTAATGCAGTCCTTACGATTGACTATCATTATGCCATTAGGTTTACAAAAACAGAATATATTAAGCTATTTACATTATTAGAAGCATTACTTACAAAAATATATCTAGTAAGGCCAACCGGGACATTGTCCGAGTTGTCCTCACGGCAAATGCCCCAGTTGACCACACACGGCCATTTTTAACATTCCATCTGAATACTCAAACCCGCTTAATCTAGCGCATAGAATCGGCTTTCTGTATTGAAATCCTAAAAGTCACGTGTTGAATATAGATATTCGCCTTAAGAATACATAGGTGTTATAAGGAGGAAATAAGATACAAAAAATTTACTTTTAGCTGTCAAAAATGTTCTTCTTGCTTTCCTCTTCTTTGTGCTTGTTAGATTGTACGACTTACACGCCATAAACAACAACCGTTTGACACTGGATCCACAGTACTACAAAAAAGTTCTCGTTACTGCCACTAGACTGTACCAACAATCAATGTCCCAGTTGACCTGCCGTCCCAGTTGTCCCCACTCTACCCTACCGTTTCTGTTCTATGACGATCAACGCTAAGACTACACATGGTTGATTTCTACCAATTCCGGTCTTAGTACACTACGACGCGTGGAGACAGTATCTTTTCTTAAGACGATGAGTCGATTCGAATCAACTCCTTGTCGTTATTTTGTACCGTTTCTGTTCTATAACGATCAACGCTAGGACCAGAAACGGTTGGGTTCTGCTAATTCGGTCTTAGTACAGTAACACGGTAGTGATGCGTCTCTTGTGTGAAATATCACCATGTGTTAATATATTATTGTCATAGAAGGTTTTAAGATTTCAAATAATCAATTTATTATTCGTGAATTTTGTTTAACTGTGAGTGATGATACAGTAAATTTGCATTGTTTAGTAAACTCACCGTTAGAATACAATTAATTATCATTAGGATGTCAAAAACAAATTGATTGTTTAATAGATTGTATGAATTACGTTGGAATAATAAAAACGGGTATAGCGTATCACATATACGTAACCTTGTATATCAATTGTGTTTGCAAGATACAACTTTTTATTGTAAAGGTGCAGAAAAATCCATTTTGATTAAGAAAACATTTTCGTTAGATAATGTTGTTGACCTTGAATAAAACAATGTCCACCATTAAGTGAATTATGTGGTAATGTTACAAATTAATATTCTGTTCATGAACAAAATATAAAACTTGAGAAAAAATCAGGTTGCGGATATCGAAATGCACAAGAAATGAATTATTGGTGGACGTTCCAACAATCAACAGCATTAACTAATGCATTTTTCATGTTACCTTTTCATGATTGATAATGTAAATGAAACACAAGAAGTAAAATTTTAAAACTTTTATTAAAAAAAACTTTTGATTTGGATATTTACGTACATAATACATAAACAAGAAAACTTATTATTTCAGATAAATATTTTGTTTTCTTTTTTTAAAAAAATTACTTAGATGGTTATGTACAATCTTATCATTCTTTTTAATTTTTACTTATGAAACAAACTTAGTATTTTTCAAATGAATTATTGCGTACTATACGATACATGAAAGAAATACAAAATATCCACACAACACGGATTCTTCGTGTTGGTATGCTTGACTATTTACATAATAAACTTTAGTATTTTTACATAAGAATCAATCTCTTTTGGCATTGGCATTTGTAAACTCTCAAAATAAAATCCTTCATGATTTTTGTTTATGTATAGTCCATCTCAGTGAGTTCCTCCAGAATGTGATGTATCCAGATTAATGATTACTCCAACAGGAGTGTGCACTGTTTGTGCAATTGTGTCAATTGAATAAATACCACTCACATATGATCCAGTTTTTTATCAGTAGGAAGAACTTTTAAAATTCCATCTGTATACATTTTTTAACTTTATTTATCGGAGTAGAAATATATCACTTGTATTGTTTACAAACAAAATATAGTTAAACACTTTTACACATTCTTTGTATAATAAGGCTTCGTGTATACTACAATTGAATCACTGATTGGAAAAAGGGAATAAGTGCATCAGACCTAAGTTTTCAAAAACACTAAAAAACCTTCCCGAGGCGTTGTTTGTATTTATTGCAAAAAGTGTATAATTGATTACTTGTAGCAAAAGAACTAACAAACACTAAGACAAGAAGAAAAATCTTATATTGCAGCACTGCAATTGGTTAGATAAGCTTTAAAATGGAAAAAATATTCCCTTTTTCCAATCATTTAGAGTTGGACGCAATTGTATCTGTTTTTAGGGTATATAATGTGCAGTTTATGGCAGAAAGCTATGAAAATATACATGCTGAATACAATGTTGTATGTTAATCTTGGATATATGTATCCAAACTATCACGCATGTTTGGCTTCTAACACTTTTATTGTCACCGTTCTTTCTTTCTTTCTTTCTTTCTTTTTTTCTTTTTTTTTTGTTTTTTGTAAAGCACATGTTATTCGTACAGCAAGAAAAGTAATACAATCGACAGCTGAAAAAATACCTAGCAAAATACGTTGTCAAAATGGAATGACTTTACATAGGCTCCTATCCGTCTGCATCTTCGTCTTCTACAGTTCCTTGGTCAGTGGTTTTCCATGAACAAATCATCCTATAAATTTTTTTGTATTGGTCATGTATGCATATGATGATTTGTGAAGAATCGCTTATCTTTTTCTTGATTGGCCAATCGTATGCCTTTGACGTTGGCAGTAGAACGTTTGTCACATTACTTTTGAGTAATCGAAAAATATCAGTTCTTAGTTCATTGATAAACTAATGAGCTTGCACATAACCTGGAGATTCTGCTTTGTAAACAGTGTCTTTATTTACTTACTTGGAATTTCACTGTTTTTTCCACAATGCTACCTCAAGATTTCTTTTAAAACGTTTGCCACCAATGTTTTGAAATCTAAGACTTCTTCATTGACAACTTCGTAAACCTGAAATGGAGTATCAATATTTCTTGCATTCGTAATCATGTGGTTTTACTGTGCTGGTAAATAAATGCGATTGTGTCGTTTGAGTTCTTGTTTGCTTATAACAAAATTTCAGTCACATCGAAAAAACTGTGACCTATGACAGGCATATATTGCTGTACAGTGGTAAACCGTTATGACACGATAGGACTGAAAAGCATTAATGTCATTGTATGATTGCAGTTTTGGTATTGTATGATCACCACTTGTATCACTGAAAACACGTAAATCTGTAACTAATTGGGGCAAATATTTCTCTATAGATTGTGCAATGCGAAGACAAGGCGAAGTATCCTAACGTCAGCAGAGGGCTCTAATAGTTGTCTACATACACACAGTCTCACAGTTGTGGTGGTATCCTATAGTACTGGAAGAAGGAAATAAGAAACGTAGTTATTCCCTTTTTCTAATCAGCGAGATATTTTGTCTTCTACATTGGTCATATAGAGTTGCCCAAACAGTCCTATTTTCTACTCAACGATATAACTATCTTAAAGGAACACATCTGCTATCTCAGGTTAAAATCGCAAAAAATTGTACTTATTCCCTTTTTCCAATCAGTGGTTCAATTGTAATGTCCAAAGCGATGATTATAATGTGCACATTTTGACACATGGAAGCCTAGAGATGTGTATGGTGGACAGCCAAACCCTCGAGATTAACATCATGTTGAAGAATTGCCTGCAGAAAGTCCTGGCGAGCTTTACCGTAATTGAAAACGGATGTAATATTCGTACAATATTTACGAAGAATTTCTTTAAGGTGTGAGTATTCGACATCTCCTTCGTGCCATTAGATTCCATAAAAAATATCACATAAGTATTTGTTTGCCTCTAATATTGTTTCACACAGTTCAGTAGTAGCGCACGGTGGTTTAAATATCTAGCTCTGAACGAATGGTATATCTGGATTAGCTATTGCGAACTCTCTAAAATCTTGCGTATACAATGCAAGTCACTGGTTGTGCTAATGATCCTTTAAATGAAAATTTTAAATTAACGGGAGCGTTACGTACCAAGTCCCAAGTATTATCAACTAATGTATCAGTAGGGAATAGAATAAATGCATAAAGAGTGTATCCGTGTGGGTATTCATCATATGTAATAGTATGGCCGACATCTTTTTAAAATATTCCTGTACCGGAAAACAGTTCGGTAAATTAAAATGTATAAATTATTTGAAAACGAACCAACTTGTAGTTGCAACTTATTAGCGTTAAAGTTTTGGAATTCAAAAGGGTTAACTTCTGATTATCGATTAAAGGCTGCGTTAGAGACAAATCCGATAACAATCGCTTTAGGTACATTTCCAAGAAACAGATTATCAAGGTTGTATGAATGTACTTGTTGAGGTATTGTATAAGATCGAGTTTCAACCCTTGTGGTAGGTAATTTTGCCGTTTCATGTACCATACTTATATTTATTTCCATACCAACATGTGCAGACGCATCAACACGTCGTGCATAAATCGCAACTTCTTCAAGCACTACTTTATATGATGTATTTGGAACATGCATTAAACAAAACATATCTTTTGTACGATGTTATTTAATACGAAGACCAACTTTCTTTGGAAGCACACGACCTAAACTTGCAATATTAACATGGATACGTCCATACATTTCAAATGGTGCACTATTTTTAGCAAAATTTTACAAATAATGAATATCTTAAAATATGAGTATTTGGACTTTACCTATTTCATACCACAAATTATTGCAATACGTAATAGTGGTGTTTGGTATCACCTAAAAATTGATATTGCACAATATCACTATACACGAAAATTTGATGTGGATATCCAATATCAACGTAACGTTGTTTAAATCTGCGTTTATGCAAAACAAGATCTTTATTTTAGGAAAATCCTAATTGCAGAGACAATGTTGGTTACAATGTAAGTGATTCAACACGATGATCACAATCTACGAATACTGTGTTTGACGCACCAAATCTTATGAATCTGGATACTTTATTTAATTCTTCGAATAAATGGTACACATTCGGATAATATCCAGGTGTAATTCTACTTTTCTGAGGTTGTGTATCTTTTATTGTATACCAAACAACATTTTCCCCATAAGTATTATTATGACACCTTAGCGGAATATGTATTTCATTTAAACCATCACACCAATCAGATTCAGATAAACGAATAGTAATATTTAATTGATTAATAAAATGTGACGGGCTATTTTCAGGATATACATCAGTACTAGCTTTTGGAACGAGTGTAATGTAAAAATTCATCAATACTATCAGAAATCATTTTTGCTTAAAGTGTAGTGTTAAGTTTGAAGTTTCGAATTGATCGTCCGTGTTCATCTTTTAAGTTTACTTCTAACGTGTCAAATTACTTTTTCTCTACTTTAACATAGAGTGGTGTGAGAAACAGAAAACATGCTCTTCGTCATAAATATTTAGTTTTCGAAGTAAAATTCCAACGTCTTGTTGTTGTTTTACAAAATCAAAACGAACATTTACTTCAGTTGGAATATTATAATCTAAATTGCAAAGGAATTTTCCACGTGCAAGTATTCTTTTTTGTGTATTTGGTGGTTTTAAGTATATGCAGGAGAAAAATCTGTTGAATGTTCATTAATAAAAGCTAAAATGTGTTGTAATACTTTGTAATACCAATCATACATTCATCTGATGATTTTAAAATATGAGATATAACTATTTGATTTTTGATTTTATGATATTTTATCAGAAGTATTTTTTAGGTATCATATGTAAAATACTTTTAACAGAAGAATAATACCCCGGAGTAATGGTAATTTCGTGACGTTCAAGTTTACCGTCAATTACACTGTTTATCTTATTTTTCGTTCCTTTTAACCTAGATTATAAAATCTCCAAGGAATATTAATTTGTGTTAATGCAACACCCAATTTACCATCCCTTAAATCAATAGGTTGTTTAGTATCCTATTGATCAATCAAGTTTTACTGTATAGGAAGCTGTTGTATTATCAAAAAGTTTACTACCCGCATTTGAAGGAAGAGCAACGTAAAATTCGATTTAAAATGTTGAATTCACTTTGAAGACTGAACAGATTTCGTTTTAATCCATGAATTCATACTTGACGTATATCCTGACCACTTTACATAAATCCATCACTTTTTCCGTTTAACTAGTTTTTCAATGAAATATTTTTTGTTTGAATTCAGTATTACTTTTAGTACTTCTTGTGCATAAAATATACCTTTAATTTCATCCCCATTCCAATCTTTTAATTCACAAGTTAACAGAATTCGACTTAATACAACGATCTACAACAAATATTTCTTGGAACCATTTTGGTAAATATCCTTTTTTCCAACTTTACTAACACTGTTTGTATTTACTAACACTAACGTCATCATCCGGATAAAATTTACGTGGTAATTTCCTCTTTATTGTAGTTGTTCCGTATAATGTATTCCATACTTAATTAATGTTTGAATAATTCTGCATGTGCCATTTTAATATTTCTGTGATACAAATGAACCCAGTTATGTACAATTTTCTCGAGAACATCAATGTAACGATAAGTATTTTTTGTTGTAAAGAACGGATACATTTTTTTCTTTTAATAATCGTATACAACTTTCTGCTAATGCACATTTAATTTCCAAATGTACGCTATAATCATTAATTTCTTAGCCTTGAAATAAACGTTTTACATATTAATTATAAAATTCACCATCTAAATCCGTTTGTACATGACTTAATTTTTAAAAAATGTGATTGCTTTAACCATTTCAGGACAATTTTTCGTGTTTAATGGAACGTAATACGCATACCGTGAGAAAATATCAATACAACATAAACTATATTTATAATTATAATTATACTTGGCAACATTTTGCATATCTGCTAAATCCATTTGTAATGTTTTGTTCGGCGCAGTAACATATTTTTTGTTCGAAAACTTTTCGTGCTGATGCATGCAATGTATACGCGTCTTGTGATACTACATATTCTTTAACTTTCTTTCTTGATAATTTAGTTTTACATCGTAATGTGTTAATACTAGATAAAGAATCTGGACTTGAATAATCATAATATATATTTTTGATAACTCATTTTTATTACATTTTATATTCTTTCCAACCTTTTAAAAACTTGGCTTACGTATTTTACTACCAATCACTTTAGGTATACTCACGGGAGTAGATATAAATTATTTTAGAACATTAAGTTCTTCTAACAAAATTTTAAACTCTTGAATTCCTACTGGTTGTCTTGAGTATTTTTGCGTACGAACACCATTCACTAAATCTATAATATTTGAACCTCCAATTTGTTTTCCATGTATACTCACTGTTTCAGAATTATCGGAATCTATCTTATTTGAATTTATTAATTGTTTTATTGATAGATCTGTTTTTTCGATGTGTTTTCGGTACTGACTGTAAAATGTTCGATACAACGGGTAAAATAAAATGATTTGGTTTAGATGTTGATGCATGATCTTTTTCAAGAAAGGTAATGTAATACGTTTCTGTGTAGAAGAATATTGTAAATACTGATGTAATACCTGCAGATACGTTTTCCATTTTCTTCAATAATAAGATTACGAGGATGTAAAATACTACACATTTCTTCATCTAATCTCGATTGACGTGTATCGATAGACTTAGGGTTTGATTCAAATTGATGTATAGCATTTTCAGAAACTAAAGTCATTTTACGTAATGTTGACATGTTTTTATCTTCCAAAAACACTACTTGCTATAGGTCCCAGAAGAGGACCTAGTAACAACCATGGGCGTCTCTGGCTTGTTAAAATTGGAGGATGGGGACGACTAGAATGCTAGTAGACCCCATCTAAAATTATGTCAAAATTATGAGTAAACTGGAATCTACTTTACTGATGGCATCCTCTCTTTCTACCTTTAGCAACACAATTCATCATAATTTTCTTTCATCACATGTAGACTACTTGAAGAAGAAAATTAACTTTATATATAATATGATCCTTCGGTAATTTCTTCATCTTGACATTCCTACCGGTGAAATCCTGCTCAGTGTTCTCAAACGCATTTGCAGCAGTGTAGTTTTATACTCCTCATATATTTGATTTTTAGCTAACAAAATCTTAACTCTCTGAAAGAAGTCTTACGATACACTTGATTTGATTGCGAATTGCGAATTTTTGATTTTCATTCTTCTTTTATAGGCCTCTTCTTATTCTTAACTCAAAAGATATATTATCTACCTGTTTGTACATTTCGCTGTATGTTTTGGAACTTGTCCAATGAGCCATCCTCGTTTACTTCGTTTTCAGTTTTGATGTCTAAAATGTACAGTTCATTCTTGCTGTCATCCACCTTCCTCAAGCTCAATTCGCTCATTAAACGCTCATTTCTATCTTCAGTTTCTATATTGTGATAGTAGTTGTCCCTTGTGCCCTTCTACAATATTCGCATAAAATTTACTCTCATATATACTGTAAAATTCAAATTTCTCTATCTTCTTAAATTCTTCTTGTTACCTTCGCTTCTATTGTATATTTCCCCGTCTTTGTAGATTTTCCTTAATTTGCAGATAAACATTCTATAATCTTTTCCTTCCCTTGTCCAAACTCTCTTCGTTATGGAAGCCAATTGTCGCTGGTTAAGCAATAAAAATATTGTGTGCCTGCAGCCGAGAGTACTTTGACTAACCAAGAAGGATAACTTTTAAAAATCTCTCTTTGAAAGACACACATCAGGCGGACATTCTAATCACATTACCCGAGTGTTTAAGAACAGACATAACTTTAATTTGTTCTGCCTATGATTTTATTTGTTCCATATAAATCTAAATACTTAGATCATTGGTTCATTTACCTCGTACTCAAAATATTTGGGGTGACGCGTCCCCCTGTCCCCCGCCGGAGACGCCCGTGGTAACAACGGTGAAAACCTTGTTAACCTTTCTTAACTAATATCTTCCTTTTCTTGTTTAATGCTGTACGTTGTTGAGAGAGAACTCCCAAGATTTTTTGTCTACATAATCGTTGCCTTTGACGAGAATTTAAAGTTGCCTTTCATTGTATTTTTACCAACTTTGAAATGGTTTGTATTAAATCACCTGAAGCACTTTTCAGAATATGTTTACGTTTTTCTAGTTTACACTTCCACAGAACACGGAGTGTGTTAAAGTATTGTTTCATCTTCAACATCTTGAAACAAACTAAAGATAAACTGCAATTCCATCTTCTTTTAGATTTGTGTACAAATACATCGTTTCACTGGGAAATATATATGCACGTATACGTAAAGCATAATTTGTTTTTGTGTTAAATCAAATATATAAGTATGAGGTGAAAGTGTTAGTGTATCAAATACAGCGATGATATGTTTACTTTGTCGTGATATGATTTGACTAGCTAAATATTAAATTTGTAATTTATCACGTGGATTTTTAAATAATATAATATGCATTTAAACTAATATCACGTGCATATTATCCTTTGGAAATAAGTTTTGTACTATAAATATTAAGGTTAATTGTTTTATGATTTGCATATTTTGTAAATAAATTAGCAACATCACCATTGGTTTCAGACATTCAATCATCTAATATTAATAATGAATTTTCTTCAATGTGAAAAGTATTCATATCTGGAATTCCCTCTACGGATCGAATATATGCAAGTGAATCTAAGTCTGGTATTTCTGCCCCATAGCACCATTCAATTTCGCGAAATGATATAGTAAAGATCTGTTCACGTTCATTAATAAAGGATTTTTCAAACAAGTTTTATCAGACCTTGAAGGACCACGAATTAAAATGGTAGTGGGATGATTAAACATTAATATCTTGTTGTCAAATGAAAACATGCAATAGAAAGCTCACCTTCTATACGTTCACACACTCATTCGGCCACACATATGAAAGAGCTTCTACAAGAAGCGACCCAACGAAAAATTAAAATAACTAGACGTTTAACAAAATATGACTGGAATTGTTAAGAACAAGCTTCCATAGAAGCGATATAATAAATAAGTCGAGTTTTCACAGAAAGTATTTGTTAATTCGCAAATGAAATTTGCTCCGAGTAATGTATTACGAGACAAGAAAGATACGAAATAAATAAATAATGCGTTTGCATAGCAAACAAACTAGCACGCTCACATTCATTCGCAATTCGCGTTCGTGGGTCAAATGTTGTCTCTTGGTAGACGTATGGTATAGTTCTAGTCTTTTGTACTGTGGCAGATGCTAATGGTGTCCACAATAACTATAAATGGATGTAGATCATTATTTCCAAAGAAAGACTCGATTTTGGACTATTTTTCTAAAATTAGTAAATATAGCTACCGACGCTCATCTTCGAGGGCAAAGAATAGAGTGGAGTAAACAATTTTTTGACGCTGTTTTTCAATAAAGACTTCATGACTTGTTAATAATTAAGAAAATAATGCAATTATGTGTATCGTGTTTTCTCTTTTTAGAAAAGAGAATGTAACGTATGGGTAAATTGAGAGTTAAAATTTGTTTGTATTGGAATAGTTGCTACGTCAGCTTTTCGTTTGGAGGAAAGAAAGAGATGTACAGCTGCCTGGTGTATAGGTATGACGTCAGCTATCAATTTCGAGACAGGCTAACCTTCGCGGCTGCTTGTCTGGGTGGAAGGAGTTAGTTGTGATTAAGTTCTTATAGGGAAGAGTATTTTGCCTGGACTTGACTGCATTCGCGATTCGATTAAGTCTAATTGGTTTTAATTTAAATGGACTTAGTATCGAAAAGATTTTTAGTAGTGCTTGGCGATTAACGAAAATGGACAATGAAGTTGAGTTAAAAGAAAAATTCTATTCGTGATTTGAAATAGAAGTGATATTGAG
The DNA here is from genome assembly GCF_964235325.1 of Thermobia domestica. Classification (NCBI taxonomy): domain Eukaryota; kingdom Metazoa; phylum Arthropoda; class Insecta; order Zygentoma; family Lepismatidae; genus Thermobia; species Thermobia domestica. The sequence continues at coordinate 71,522,319 of NC_137470.1, read as the reverse complement.
AACTCAGTTTTTGTCTGAGTATTGTTTCTTCGTTGGATTTAATATCACGGAGTTAAATACAAAATTTCTGCTGTTTCTGGGATTGTGCTGATTATTGGCTTTCTCAGCTAAATTGATAGGAAAAGGATTTGGACTTTCAGTCTCCAGTTTGTGTCAAAGCTGTTTCCGAGTGTGTTTAATGTAGTCGTAGAAGGAAAGAACGAGCCCATCTACTAGAAGCCTGGCAGCAATTAGTATGGTAAGTAAACGTAGATAAGACTTGTAGAACCTTCTTGTCTGCGTTAAGTAAATGTTGTCTGGTTGTGTAATTGTTTTCCATTCGATTGATTCTTTTTTGATTGAACATTCTGATTTCGTTAGAAAGCGGAAAGTTAGAGATTCAAATATGCTCGTGGTACAATAATTTCAGATTAGAAGAAAACACATAGTTGGTTGATAGCATTTCTAAAAGGTTAAAAAAATAAAAGAACATGAGTGACAATTTTTAAACCTTTGGTACCCATTTCGAATAAGTTGCCCTCCATATTCTGTTTGCTTTCTGTAGCTTATTAAGATTATAGATTCTTTATCTAAATCAAATTCGTAGACGGAATAGGAATGGAAGCGTAACAAATTAGGAACGTATTCACAACTGCACCTCAAAATTCAACACTTAATCTATGTTGTCTCCATTCACAATAATTATCGCTACTCAATATTTTTCGGGATGTTCTTTTGGTTTTGTATAGTAATATTTTGATGGTCAGAAATAAATTGGGATTTTTATTTATTTTGCATTATCTCCTAGATTCCCGTTGTTATTCGATGAATAATCTAGAATTGGGTTAATATTGATTTGTGTTCGAATGGTTTCAAATCTAGATGGGTTGCAATGATTCGTGATTACTGTTCGAGTTACGTCACTGTTCGTAGCTCTTAGGTCAAGGATTAAAACGCGGTAGAAATAACATTCTCTATTTGCACACACAAATGGGAGACGTAAGACATGTGCCCCTCTGCTTCCTCTAAATGACGATATGAAAAATTTCCGAGGACGTCAGATGGAACACATTTTACAAGTTTTATCCTATTTTGACAACTTTCGAGAATTACGCTCCCCGCCCCTTTTGTGTGAATACATAGAAAATGTTATTTTTTGGCGTTTTAATGGTACTCCGAAGAGGTAACAATGCTGCTGGTTTCTTTCCAATCTCTAAATTCCTTCTAGTCTTGTTCAAAGGGCCAAACCATAGGTTTTTATAGATAATATGTCACCTCTGTTCCCTCTTAATAGGAAAAGAAAAAATAACATTTTGTTTTCAGAACGTCAAATGGAATAAATTTTACACCTTTTATCCTTTAGACAATTTTTGACTGTAATGCTCCCGTCTCCTCTTTCTGTGTGCAAATAGAATATGTTGTTTTTCCGCGTTTTAATGGAAGGACGAAGAGCTACGAATTCTGCAAGTTTCATTTCAATCGATCAACTTCTAGGCTAGACCCAAGAGCCGAACACTTACCGGAAAATGTTATCTTCTTAAATTCTTCTTGTTACCTTCGCTTCTATTGTATATTTCCCCGTCTTTGTAGATTTTCCTTAATTTGCAGATAAACATTCTATAATCTTTTCCTTCCCTTGTCCAAACTCTCTTCGTTATGGAAGCCAATTGTCGCTGGTTAAGCAATAAAAATATTGTGTGCCTGCAGCCGAGAGTACTTTGACTAACCAAGAAGGATAACTTTTAAAAATCTCTCTTTGAAAGACACACATCAGGCGGACATTCTAATCACATTACCCGAGTGTTTAAGAACAGACATAACTTTAATTTGTTCTGCCTATGATTTTATTTGTTCCATATAAATCTAAATACTTAGATCATTGGTTCATTTACCTCGTACTCAAAATATTTGGGGTGACGCGTCCCCCTGTCCCCCGCCGGAGACGCCCGTGGTAACAACGGTGAAAACCTTGTTAACCTTTCTTAACTAATATCTTCCTTTTCTTGTTTAATGCTGTACGTTGTTGAGAGAGAACTCCCAAGATTTTTTGTCTACATAATCGTTGCCTTTGACGAGAATTTAAAGTTGCCTTTCATTGTATTTTTACCAACTTTGAAATGGTTTGTATTAAATCACCTGAAGCACTTTTCAGAATATGTTTACGTTTTTCTAGTTTACACTTCCACAGAACACGGAGTGTGTTAAAGTATTGTTTCATCTTCAACATCTTGAAACAAACTAAAGATAAACTGCAATTCCATCTTCTTTTAGATTTGTGTACAAATACATCGTTTCACTGGGAAATATATATGCACGTATACGTAAAGCATAATTTGTTTTTGTGTTAAATCAAATATATAAGTATGAGGTGAAAGTGTTAGTGTATCAAATACAGCGATGATATGTTTACTTTGTCGTGATATGATTTGACTAGCTAAATATTAAATTTGTAATTTATCACGTGGATTTTTAAATAATATAATATGCATTTAAACTAATATCACGTGCATATTATCCTTTGGAAATAAGTTTTGTACTATAAATATTAAGGTTAATTGTTTTATGATTTGCATATTTTGTAAATAAATTAGCAACATCACCATTGGTTTCAGACATTCAATCATCTAATATTAATAATGAATTTTCTTCAATGTGAAAAGTATTCATATCTGGAATTCCCTCTACGGATCGAATATATGCAAGTGAATCTAAGTCTGGTATTTCTGCCCCATAGCACCATTCAATTTCGCGAAATGATATAGTAAAGATCTGTTCACGTTCATTAATAAAGGATTTTTCAAACAAGTTTTATCAGACCTTGAAGGACCACGAATTAAAATGGTAGTGGGATGATTAAACATTAATATCTTGTTGTCAAATGAAAACATGCAATAGAAAGCTCACCTTCTATACGTTCACACACTCATTCGGCCACACATATGAAAGAGCTTCTACAAGAAGCGACCCAACGAAAAATTAAAATAACTAGACGTTTAACAAAATATGACTGGAATTGTTAAGAACAAGCTTCCATAGAAGCGATATAATAAATAAGTCGAGTTTTCACAGAAAGTATTTGTTAATTCGCAAATGAAATTTGCTCCGAGTAATGTATTACGAGACAAGAAAGATACGAAATAAATAAATAATGCGTTTGCATAGCAAACAAACTAGCACGCTCACATTCATTCGCAATTCGCGTTCGTGGGTCAAATGTTGTCTCTTGGTAGACGTATGGTATAGTTCTAGTCTTTTGTACTGTGGCAGATGCTAATGGTGTCCACAATAACTATAAATGGATGTAGATCATTATTTCCAAAGAAAGACTCGATTTTGGACTATTTTTCTAAAATTAGTAAATATAGCTACCGACGCTCATCTTCGAGGGCAAAGAATAGAGTGGAGTAAACAATTTTTTGACGCTGTTTTTCAATAAAGACTTCATGACTTGTTAATAATTAAGAAAATAATGCAATTATGTGTATCGTGTTTTCTCTTTTTAGAAAAGAGAATGTAACGTATGGGTAAATTGAGAGTTAAAATTTGTTTGTATTGGAATAGTTGCTACGTCAGCTTTTCGTTTGGAGGAAAGAAAGAGATGTACAGCTGCCTGGTGTATAGGTATGACGTCAGCTATCAATTTCGAGACAGGCTAACCTTCGCGGCTGCTTGTCTGGGTGGAAGGAGTTAGTTGTGATTAAGTTCTTATAGGGAAGAGTATTTTGCCTGGACTTGACTGCATTCGCGATTCGATTAAGTCTAATTGGTTTTAATTTAAATGGACTTAGTATCGAAAAGATTTTTAGTAGTGCTTGGCGATTAACGAAAATGGACAATGAAGTTGAGTTAAAAGAAAAATTCTATTCGTGATTTGAAATAGAAGTGATATTGAGAACTCAGTTTTTGTCTGAGTATTGTTTCTTCGTTGGATTTAATATCACGGAGTTAAATACAAAATTTCTGCTGTTTCTGGGATTGTGCTGATTATTGGCTTTCTCAGCTAAATTGATAGGAAAAGGATTTGGACTTTCAGTCTCCAGTTTGTGTCAAAGCTGTTTCCGAGTGTGTTTAATGTAGTCGTAGAAGGAAAGAACGAGCCCATCTACTAGAAGCCTGGCAGCAATTAGTATGGTAAGTAAACGTAGATAAGACTTGTAGAACCTTCTTGTCTGCGTTAAGTAAATGTTGTCTGGTTGTGTAATTGTTTTCCATTCGATTGATTCTTTTTTGATTGAACATTCTGATTTCGTTAGAAAGCGGAAAGTTAGAGATTCAAATATGCTCGTGGTACAATAATTTCAGATTAGAAGAAAACACATAGTTGGTTGATAGCATTTCTAAAAGGTTAAAAAAATAAAAGAACATGAGTGACAATTTTTAAACCTTTGGTACCCATTTCGAATAAGTTGCCCTCCATATTCTGTTTGCTTTCTGTAGCTTATTAAGATTATAGATTCTTTATCTAAATCAAATTCGTAGACGGAATAGGAATGGAAGCGTAACAAATTAGGAACGTATTCACAACTGCACCTCAAAATTCAACACTTAATCTATGTTGTCTCCATTCACAATAATTATCGCTACTCAATATTTTTCGGGATGTTCTTTTGGTTTTGTATAGTAATATTTTGATGGTCAGAAATAAATTGGGATTTTTATTTATTTTGCATTATCTCCTAGATTCCCGTTGTTATTCGATGAATAATCTAGAATTGGGTTAATATTGATTTGTGTTCGAATGGTTTCAAATCTAGATGGGTTGCAATGATTCGTGATTACTGTTCGAGTTACGTCACTGTTCGTAGCTCTTAGGTCAAGGATTAAAACGCGGTAGAAATAACATTCTCTATTTGCACACACAAATGGGAGACGTAAGACATGTGCCCCTCTGCTTCCTCTAAATGACGATATGAAAAATTTCCGAGGACGTCAGATGGAACACATTTTACAAGTTTTATCCTATTTTGACAACTTTCGAGAATTACGCTCCCCGCCCCTTTTGTGTGAATACATAGAAAATGTTATTTTTTGGCGTTTTAATGGTACTCCGAAGAGGTAACAATGCTGCTGGTTTCTTTCCAATCTCTAAATTCCTTCTAGTCTTGTTCAAAGGGCCAAACCATAGGTTTTTATAGATAATATGTCACCTCTGTTCCCTCTTAATAGGAAAAGAAAAAATAACATTTTGTTTTCAGAACGTCAAATGGAATAAATTTTACACCTTTTATCCTTTAGACAATTTTTGACTGTAATGCTCCCGTCTCCTCTTTCTGTGTGCAAATAGAATATGTTGTTTTTCCGCGTTTTAATGGAAGGACGAAGAGCTACGAATTCTGCAAGTTTCATTTCAATCGATCAACTTCTAGGCTAGACCCAAGAGCCGAACACTTACCGGAAAATGTTATACTTTTCTTTGTATTCAGTGCTTAATATATTTTTGTTAAATAAAGAGCTTCATTGTTCAAATGTTTACAGCAAGTTAGTTGAAAGTTAAGGTTGTATACCTAAGCTGCTAACAACACTGGCAGTACTTGATTGAAGTTGATAATGGTGTGTGCTTGCTTCTTTTTTTAATTCATGAAGTATGTCCCTTGACTCGGGTGACATTATTATTATTCTGTTTTTCATTAGCTGAGCGCAAAAAAAAAAAAAAAAAGAAAAGGTAGGGGTTTTCAGAGAGGATCTTTTCTAAGATTGGATGGTCACAAGGGAACCCACACTCGACTCGGGAGAGGGAAGAATGATTTGAGTTTGTTATTGAATGATTACATTGCCGTTGTGGTTCCTCAGCATTCTTTAAATACGCTTTGGATATGGTTGTCTTTTTGGGGGTCAAAACATTGTAATTGTAGCCACATTTTTTTAGGTTCAAGTTACTTCTTTTCATGATTAACCAATAACACATGATAGTGACTTAATTTCTTTGAACCACGTTTGACCATTTAATGAAATGTGTTCATTTCATTAATTTTTCTATCACACACTTCCTATGACTGGAGTGACCTTATTATGTTTTCATAGTTGTGCTATAATTGGTCATTTAGGATAAAGTTCCATAGTGGTACCTCAAATCCTGACTCAATTTTTGCGCTATTTTTCACTGTTGCTCCTCAGCACCATAAACTTTACAAGAAAAATTACTCTCTCCAAAAAGTTTGAATCCTAAATATCAAAAATCAGGTAGTTGCGATTACTTTTCAGAATACTGTTTTCAATTGTTTGCGGCATTTTACATACACATGTAAACAGAGAATGTAACAAAACGATTTTTTAAATTTAAAGAACTAAGTACATGGTTTCTACGAAACATATAGCTGCAAATGTTACATCAACTAAGCTATAATGCAAATTGTATGTCAACCACTGGAAGCAATACTTATATTCTCATTCTATGTGCTTTTGGTCCATTTTTGCTGGGTACAATTAGTTTCTTTGTATTTTGCCCAACTTTGCCAGAATTTTCTTTCTCGAAAAATGTACGCTGAAACTTATAAATGAAAGAAATACAGTCCCACTTCTCATAGCTCTTTACACGATTGTAGGTGGTTGTATTTTTCCCCATGTCCTCTTTTTAAAATTTTAATTTAAGTTTTTTGGAAGTTTCCCCTTTGTAAGTGGGCATGCTATACGACCCTAATACAACCTAATATTTGGCAAGCTCAAATTTTTCCCTTTCACCTCTTCCAGTTCGAAAACCCAGAGTCAGCACCAGGAAATTCAGAACCAAGTGTCTTTCTTCTCCGGCACGATCTGCTCCTGGCTTCTCACCGGTGACATCTTTAAGCAGTTATACGTCCAGAATGACAGTCAAGGACAAGGTATATGGAATGGAAAATCAGAAGGCATACTCCAATTTTGCAACAAAAGCTGATATTGAAAACGTACAAAAGAATATAGATGCCCTGAAGACATTGGTGGTCAAGTCTTACACCATTCAACTTGCACATGAGGAGAGGAAGCTGCACAGGGAGAGATTGCCCGCTTCTCTTTCACATCTGCCTGTGAATGACTTGAAAGATCTCAAATACTTGGACTCCTTTTGTGCAGACGAAACCTCGAGAAAGATATTGGTGAGTATATTCACCTGTTTGTTACTTATAAGGTAAATTTGGGGGAATATGGGCATCGGGGAATATGGGCGGAAATAAGGTTTCCTCCGCGTTGCACAGCAAGTACAAGACGAAATTTCTTGTTGTGTGGGTTGGAAGCTCTGTTGGAGTCTTGGTTGCGACTGTAAGTTGTGTTAATCATCGAAGCAGAAATTTTAGAGAATATTAATGGTTTGAAGGTAAGTGACGTACAATTTTCTTGCCTCATAAATTGTATGTTGTTATTCTGCACCTATAGAACAAAAGATATTGTCCGAATATATAAAACAATTACGATAAATTGGTTACTCAAGTGTAGAGCCCAACCTGTTTCCATTTGTTCGCAAGGCACGGTGCGTGCTGCAGAATCGTGTACGAACAGTGCTGCGAACCTAAATAAAATATAGCAAGATGGGGTAATATGATTTTAGTCATTCGGGGAAATATGGGTACATGGATTTACGCGGGGAATATGGGCAAGAGATAAAACGTCTTGTGAAAGCGACACAGGATACGTTTCAAATGCAAGGGCTCGATAGATTGAACAGTGGGTAAACTTCGGATTATGAATCCTGTCCCGTCCCGTGAAAATAGTAAATAAAAAACAGAGCAAACTGATTCAAATTTGGGAAATTTCCTGTTATACAGTAAAACAAATGTAACACTTCACGTAATTTTTTAAATTTTAATGTTTACGCCGACTTAAACGTTTTTTCGACTTCCTATTTACTACTTTTTAGGGTGGCAAAATATATTATTTTCATATTTTAAAGAAAACTGATTTTATGATTTTTAGCTTTGCAATTTTATTGAAATTATTTCACTCGTCATAGTTCAGGGGAAGGTGGGTCAGGAAGAGGGGAAGGACTGATGACGGAAAGACAGACAATATAAAATAGTTATAAGTAAATAGAAATGAGGCGCCTAGTATCAAAATCCGCCACACCCATCTCGCTTAGTTTCGAGTCATCTCGCAAAACGTGCAGTGAAGCTCCTTATACACGCGTACAAAGTCCCATATTTGAATTACTTTGTTGGTGTGAAATATTAAGCTTTTAAGCTTTTAATTCTGTTTCCACGGGATTCCTCTTGATCAAACATATAGCAAGCGATATATAACTCAATTTCGGTTTAAAAAAATAGATTTGGTTGCTTTTGATACTAGGCGCCTCAAATGTGTATGTAACAAAAATATTTTGTTTGCAAAGTGCTTGTTTGTTTGTTTTTTCAGATGCCACGTCACTACATGAGAACATTTAAAAGACAAACACGGGAAGTGGAGCTCTTGGAGAGAGCAATTGCAGCTGTACGAAATGGAGACTGTTCCTTACAACAAGCAGCAGATACATATTCCGTGCCTAGAAAAACACTAAGAAGATACATTGCCCAAGATACGTACGACAATATTGTGAATTCAAAATTAGGACGAACGCCTGAATTAGGGGAACATGCGGAAATGGCACTAGCCGCACATTTGAAAGAACTTTCCAAGTGTGGGTTTTCTTTAACTAGAACCAAGTGAGATCTTTGGCGTTTCAGTATATGGGATCATTGAATGTATACCATCACTTCAACCAAGGAACGAAAAAACCTGGGTGGGATTGGCTATCGGCATTTTTGCAAAGACATTCTGATCTTGCAATTCGGAAGAAAGAGACACTTTCCATTCGCAGCGCTGCGGGATTAACAGAGGAAATTTTTCAACAGTTCTAGGAACTTTCATAAGGAAAACTCAAGGAACTTAATTTGCTTAATGGTTTGGGTACAAAACCTCGCGGCCAGAACCTCGCGGCGACAACCTCGCCTCCCAAAACCTCGCGGCCCAAAATCTCGCCAGGCCGAAATCTCGCCTGGCCAAAACCTCGCCGCCCAAAACCTCGCGGGACAAAATCTCGCCGGGCAAAAACCCCGCCTGGCCAAAACCTCGCCGCCCAAAACGTCGCGGGCCAAAACCTCGTAGGGCCAAAACCTCGCCACCCAAAATCTCGCGGGCCAAAATCTCGCCGGGCCAAAACCTCGCGCCCCAAAATATCGCCATACCCAAAATCTCGCCTGACCAAAATGTAAATGTTCCAAAGGATGATAAGGATGACGGTATAAAAGACGCTGTTTCAGAAGAAGTATCACGGGTATTTGACCAAGTCCCGCAATACCATATGAAAATTCTATTTCTGTATTAGAGGATTTCAATGTGAAGGTAGGGCGACAGGATGTTTTTAAACTGGTTATAGGGAAAGAAAGTCTGCATAAGGAAAATAATGACAACTAACGAGGTTAGTTTCGTGAAGTTTGGAACATCCAAAAACTTAAAATTTTAACAAAAATCTAATAATATTTATGAAAATATGAAATAATATATGTGTTTTTACGACGTCCCTTGATTATGTCCTATAGGTTAAAGGAGACGTAGATGACCAGGATGAAGGAAATGATCGAATAAAGAAAGTGGGAGGAAACGGGAATAAGCCGAGAAAGCCCACGCACACGATGTTTTGTACCTTCTTCTTCTTCTTCTTCTTATTATTATTATTATTATTATTATTATTATTATTATTATTATTATTTATAATGTGGAATTGCATATTAAGAAACACATTGGGTAAATTTTAAAGAAAACTTTCATTCGCGGCGAGGTTTTGGCCCGGCGAGATTTTGGGTGGCGAGGTTTTGGCCCGGCGAGATTTTGTCCCGCGAGGTTTTGGGCAGCGAGGTTTTGGCCCGGCGAGATTTTGTCCCGCGAGGTTTTGAGCGGCGAGGTTTTGGCCAGCGAGGTTTTGGCCACGCAAGGTTTTGGCCCGGCGAGATTTTGTCCCGCGAGGTTTTGGCCGGCGAGATTTTGGGCGGCGATGTTTCGGCCGCGAGATTTTGTCCGTATCCCTTGCTTAATAAACCAAATCGTATAGCAAATTGTGACGAAACGGGACTGCAACTTAACAATAAGCCAAGAAATGTTATTTCCGAAAAGGTACAAAAATATGTACCAGGTGTATCCCCTAAGAAAAGAGGAGAAAATATTACTGTAATAGGGTGTTTTACCGCCGCAGGGAATTTCTTGCCTCCTACATTTATTTTTCGTGGTAAGCGACAAAGGCCAGAACTTTTGGACATTTTACCTCCTGTCTCAAAAATATAGATGTCAGACTCAGATTACCTGAATTCAGACATATTTTTCTCCTTCATTCGTGATTTTGTTCAGTTTTTCCTGTCAGTAAACAGAATCCAGGAATGCTTATTGTAGATGGACATGAATCTCATGCAGGCAGCGTTGCTATGCTTGAATATGCGTAGGAAAATGGTCTTACTTTGCTGTGCCTTCCCCCACATACGACACACTTCCTACAGTTTACCGATCGTACGTTCTTCAAGCCGCTAAAAATGCATTTTATAAGTGTGTTTCTCAATTTGTGAATAAATATGGAGGTCGCACTTTAACACAATTCCACTTCTGTGGAATTCTTACTACTGCTTGGAACGCATGTGCCATTGCAGCTACAGCAATGAACGGTTTTAAGTCCAAAGATATCTTTCCTGTAAGAAAATTCGCCATTTCTGGACATGCATTCCTCCCACAAGCTTCAACTCCGTTAAGAGGAACAGAGGAAACTACTCCTGTTTCTGACACATGTACACAACTTGAAACACAACATAGTGGACTGCAGGTGATGCCAGAGAGTAGACCTACTACTAGTTTACATCTTCCATCAACTAGTGGTGCTTCACAGATCTCTTCAGATGTGAGAAGATCCTTAAGCCTTCAGAGACCTCAAAGAAAACGAGTACCAGCATCATCAACGCAACAAAAAGGAAAGCAGGCGATGCCAGAGATTAGACCTATTACTTGTTCACATCTTCCATCAACTAGTGGTGCTCCACAGACCTCTTCAGATGTGAGAAGCTACTCAAGTCTTCAGAGACGTCAAAGGAAACGAGTACCAGCATCATCAACACCATCTCCCAGAAAACTACTCAAGACGATCTCACCAGTTCCATCACTTCATCATAATACTCATAATACAAACAGAAGATGCACAATAGGCAGTTCCAAAGAATTGACAGCAGACGAAAATCTTCTGATGCTGAAAAAGAGAAAGAAGTCTACAATGACAAAGAAAAGTAAGACGACGGCGAAGTCAAAGTTTCTGATAATAACACTGACTCTCAATGTTCAGTGTGCCAAGGGTGGTTCCATGATGATCACAATGGAGAAGAGTGGGTCAAGTGTACACGATGTTTGATGTGGTATCATTTTGCATGTGTTCATTTTAAAACCAAGAAGTTTATTTGTCCTCAGTGTCTTTAGATTTTTTAATTTCACCAGTTTCATGTAATATTTTTCATTTATAAGTTCCTTTTTCGTAATATTGAGTTCATAATATTGTCTATAAGAATACGTTTGTCAGTAATATCTGTTCTAAAGCTTATTATTGTAGAATTTATGTGTACTGTGAGACGGTTAGTTAATGCATTTGTATTGCTCATATTCCCCGCACTCTGACCCATATTACCCTTAATTTTGGTGTAATATGGGTAATTCACATGTGCCGCAATTATGCGTGTAGTACTAAACAGTAAGCGTAATGTACTAATGTTTGCTAATATTTCTATGGCGTAATATACAAACTTTGTTATTACCGAATGTTGATTCAATTCTTTAATAAGTTACTATAATACAGAGCTTTATTTCAGAAACTGCCCATATTCCCCCTATTTACCTTATTTCAAGTGAACTTCTAAAGAATACTCTTGTGAATAACGTTATTTTAGATGATCCATTACCTGATAATGTGTATGTCAAACGTCCCGTAATGTTGTTAACCTTTTCACGATCTGAATTGCAGTTCGGAATGAGCCATAAATTTGAATGTAGTATTCTGCGTTTTACTGATATTCCCGAATTACATGCAAGCAATGACAACTTCTACTCGAAAATGAATTGTATTTGCTATTTAATGTCAAAATCTCAACTATATCAGCTAATTAAAGAAAAAGTAAACAAGTTGTTTTTTACAATTTTCACCTTATGCTGACGCTTCTCAGTTGGGCGGAAGTTTTAATTGTATTTAAAAGTAATGTATGATCACTATTAAAACTTAAAGTATCAATTTGCTCTTAGTGGCGGAAATAAAAAACATTAACTTTTTTTTAGTTTGTACTCCAATGCTATAAATCCATTTTTACATTACCTTCTACTTCTGCTGATGGCATTAGATGAATTTTAATATATATCTATCCCCTTGAAAGTGTAATCACTATAACCCTTTTAGGATTTTTGGTAACTTTTGTTACCATGGCTTAGTATCGTCTTAGACCGCTTATGTAGGTTCTATGAAAGGCATTTAAGCCCGTCTTTTTTATATTGGTGAAGTCAAGGATGGACCAAAGAACATCCCAGATGCGTTTGGGAACTGAATGGTCAACTTTGCAGCGCCAAGTGGGGGCGGGATCGCGTGACTTTGTTTCTTAAGGCAAATATCAAATATTTTTCACGACTTTAGTTTTCAAGATATCGGATAGAAACTTTGCCTACTGTGTATATCTTTGGATATTTATCAATTGTCTTGAGATCCCTACGTACTGTATTTCCTGTCGTTACACTAATTTTTTCGACCTTTCATTTCACCTGTACTGTCTCTTTCTTTCACACGTTTGGATCACAATACAGTTATACATTAGCTGTACTTCCATATTTTTAATATCTCTAGCTATCGTAAACATACATTTAACATAAATTCAGTTTGCTTATTTTTGGAAGTGTTATTTTACGATAGCGATAGTGTTTTGAGGTGCAGTTATAATTAACGTAAATAAGTTCCTCTCTTCATCACTGAACGCAAGATTGTTAGAACTTTAAAACTATATAATTTTGTGTCGAAATATTGTGATATATTTTTTGATACTGAACCACATTAAAAAAAAAAAGCAATTATGTATGAATTTGGAGCTTTCTGGGTTAATGTTTTGCAATAGATTTTGGTTTTTCCTTTTAATGTGTACACTCGAAAGGATAACAACACTAATTCAGACACTATTGGTATGTTCTTTTATATGCAATAGTATTGAGAATATTTTTTTAATATTCCTCGCCAAGGGAACTTTGTGGTGAAAAAATACCATGTGCGTGGGTTTTCTTGGGGTTCTCCCGTTTCCTCACACTTTCTTCATTCCACCATTTCATTCATCTCTCATCATTACCGTCTCTTTTAGCCTAACCGGCATAACCGTGGGACGTAAAACTCAAAAATTTCATTTCATTTCTTTTATATTGTAAAATAATGAATTGAAATTAATATTTGTAATGTATATGTACAAGTTGCAGGAAAGTGTTTATACTTACATTTATTTTTTGTCTGTTGTATTTTTACTTTATATTTTTATTCCTTTTTATCTTTTCTTGTTTTGTCTTTGCAGCTTACTTATTTTACTTTCTTGTCTATTTTTTTTATAGAATAATGGTATTATATTAAAAATATTATGTTAATAAGGCAATTGTAGGATTGTACTCCTGTATGCCTTTTACAAATAAATAAATAAATAAATAAATAAATAAAAAAAAAAGTGGTAGAGCGTTCACCTTTGGTACATGAGGTTCCTGGTTTGATCCCAGCTCGCATCAAGTGAATTTTGTGGTGGACAAACACCGTGTGCGTGGCTTTTCTCGGGGTTCTCCCGTTTCCTCCCCCGTTCTTCATTCCATCGTTTATTCATTTCTCATTATCACTATCACTGTCTCCTTTAGAATACACAAAATAACGTGGGCGTAAAACTGAAAGATGTAATTTCATTTCATTTTTGTTTCTCCATTTACTTTAATAATTTATGTATGCATTTGATTTATTCTTCTATATATACTTGCAAACGATCAATTATTTCTTTTAGACTCTTTGGTCCCTAAGTTCTTCACTAAATGTCCTTCATTCGTAATTTCGCTGACAATAACACATTGAATGGAGTGGCAGAGACGGATTTTAAAGGATAGGATTTTCCTATTTCCCTGGTATTTCAGTCTTTTTCATTCATATGTGAATTTATTACCAGTATGCATACTTTTCACGTTTCTAACCTGAGGCATGTCAATGTATGTAGGTATGAGTGTCTCAGTATTTATTTCTTCGTGCAGGTACTTTCTCTTTTATGTGACACGTAGACAGGTAACTAATTAAACTGTTCTTTTTGCTTGCAGCTGCCACTCTTGCCAGGTTATCGTTTAATTCGACAGCCTCTGCTTCAGGAGATGACACTCAGGGAGATTTTTCATATCCATAGATCAACAGGAGCGGAAGAATGAAGTGGACGGTGAAGAAGGAGCACATGGAGGTAGTGAAGAAACTTCGTACAAAATGTCACGGATATATATAGAACAGTTTTCGTGATATTTCTTCGTAAAACTGAGTTTCTTTTTACTTAAAGAACATTAAACAAGTCAACTGTTTACAGAAGTTACACCTATGATTTCAGTGACAAGAAAACACAGCAACAAAGGTTTTTATTTATTTTGGTAAAAATAATCTTTTTATATTGCGTTTTTTAAATATTATTTTCATCCCTAATAGCATGTCGGTTTGAAGCAAGTCTTTCACTATATTTGATTTTAACTTTCTAGACTTTCCGTGCAGTGTACACCTGCTGCAGGCTTTTTGAAAGAGTTGCCCGCAAATGTCGTAATTTGATTTTCACTTGCTAGATTTTACTTGCCTCGGAGACTTGCTGCAACTTTGTAGCAAGTGTGTCAGTTCTAGTTTCTACCAACAGGTGGCACAAAAGTCTATTCTTATAAATCTCCCCGCCAGGCCGCCATTTGTAGTAGGTGTGAAGTGTGTGAAGCATTAAAAGAAATTGATAATTAAGTTAATTTAGTAAGTATCCAGTATGTAGAGATAATTTATATTTTAAACGTGTATTGCTTGACAAGTTGTTAAGAAAAATATATGTGTGTATGTTCGTATACAGTAAATGTTCGGTTTGTAAAAGGCATACAAAATTAATCAATTTCTACAGCAGAATATGTCTTTATATGCGTAAAAAAGAAAATACATCTCAATTATCTGACATGAATCGTAATTCCTACTGTCTATTTTCAGTTGTTACTACGAAGTGTACAATCAGACAAAAAAAAATGTCAAAATAACTTACACATCACTGGTCCATTTCTACCATTATTCGATATCACTGTGTATTGGTTAATAAAACCAATGTAAAAATATGTTCTGTAACATTGGCCACAATGTGGCTTGTGTATTTAATATGTACTCGAACTCATGTTTAAAAACTGGGCTACTGTAAGTGAAGATTTGCTGTGAAGTTTACTTGCATTATACCCTTGTGTGCATTCATAGTTAATTGAATACTTATGTAATTGTAGCTTTTTGATCCCGATTTCCACTCCATTAAAAAAGAGAATGGGGGATTGATACCAATGGTAATTGCAAATAATGGCTTAACTTTAATTAGTTCCCTCCATTATCAAACCTAGAAAAAAAATCGAAATACTTAATTCACAGAGTACTTCCGACTTTGCAGATTACCTTTTCGATGTATCCTTGCACTATCAAACCTACGAAAAAGTTCAATAGCCAACTTAATTAACACAGTATTGGGGAGCGAACGAAGGTGGGTTAGTAGCCCCTCAGAGCTCGTTGTGTTCTCGAAATTCATTACAGTAGTAGTGGTAGTAACAGTAGTAGTAGCAGTAGTACGAACTCGAAATTCCCATTCCTTACCTCATTTCTCCTGTAAATTTTGAAATTTCTTGCCAAAACTGAGGGGAATAACTAAAGTTAATCCAAAATAATGGATAAGTCTAGGAACGACCCTCCAGTTTCACTGTGCAAAAAGTGACGTAAATGTAGGAACCGCCTGCCCGGAACACCGACATATATTGCCACAAAAGTGCCGAAGCCTCCCTCTCCATCCTGCTTGCTCTGGGACGAGGAGCAAGGTTCTAGAACACTACTCTTCATTGAGTTGTAATAAAGGTAGAAGCAACATGCCCTGCGGGGCTTCAAATCGCTTTCACTTGCTGTCGCTCGCTCGGCAATAGTGTGTGTGGGTTAAGTATTGATTTGTTGTACAGAAAACACCTAATGTGGCTATATTAACCTACAGTACGTGAGGGGACCAGTGTTCTAGAATCTTCCCCAAACTAAGCTAACTGAAGTCCATAATGTGTTTGGGGACCACGAATCCGCTTCCAAATTACCCGAGGGCAAACAAAGGTACAAGATAATCCAGTCACCATAGGAAACGAGGAAAGAGGGTATGTGTTAGTTTTAGTCAAAGTCTTGAGAAAATTACCGTGTGAAATGGAGAATTTGTCGTTTGTATGCTTGATAATACGTGAAGTTGTATTTATTTCATAAGTGATGATGGAATTACTTAGCGGAATGTTACAGCACCGTTGGATTGTGGGAAGTTCCCGAGCGGTATGTGCTAATATTTAAGAACGACAGCGTGTTTGTTAAATCGAACACATGTTGAACGAGGTCCAGCAAGGTGAATTATTTGTATTTTCCAAAGTACAGGATAAATAACCCTAGTGAGTTTTTTTCGAATCAACTTCCGCAACGTTATACGAGAATCGGTACTATTGAACTATAGCATTTCTGTCAATACTAGTGTGGACAGCTATTTTTTTTTTTTTTTTTTTTTTTTTAAGGAAAACGGAATAGTAGAATGCATTATCTGCTATTAATCGATTTGTTACTTTCATTCTTGTTAAAGTTCGTTTCGTTGGTGATGTATGGATAGTGTGTCTGCCTCCCAAGCATCGTTCGGTAGGTTGAGTGTGGGCACCAAGCTTGCCCCGGGCAGCCGTCTTGACTGAAGTTTCCCTAGTTCCTCAGCGCCACCAGGCGAATGCCAAAATAGTACCTTTTGTAAGACCATGGCTGCTGCCTTTCAACATCCTTGGCCTTCCCCTTTCCCTACGGATTGAATGCCTAAAGGACTAGAGAAATTTTATTCGATTTATTATTACTATCTCCATTATTTATATATTGGGACCAGAAGGGATGTGGGGAAAAATTATCGGAGCTGATCTTTGATTTATAATCTTTAGTTGGGCAGAATGACTGTTTGATATGTCTTTAAGTTCCCAGGTGTGGCAAAACCAAGATACCAACTAAAATCTAATATGGCCGTCACTCTGTCACTCAGGTTTAGCGTTTCCTTCTGTAACTTGGAGATTTAAAGCACATACAGTGGCTAAATCTCAACAAAATACATTACGTACAGGGTGGCGCACGAAATGATCAACCAGTTGATTTTTTTTTCTTTTTATCGTTTCAGGGGAACGAGAAATCGCAATGTACACTTTTACAGCAGTAGCAGTACAGTTTCGAGAAACAGTTGAAGAAGAAATTGACACCTAACTCACCCTGCCGCCGCTAGAGAGCTAGTTTTCAAGATGGCTGACAAGAGCAGACTGACCACAGAGCAGCTCTCAACAATCGTGCTTTTGTTCCATGAATCAAAAAGGGTTATTGTTGCTCAAAGACGGTTTCGAGAGAGGTTTAATATCCGATGGGCTCCCTCCAACAAAACCATCCACAGACTGTATGAAAACTTTCAGAGGGAAGGAACAATATTGGAGCCGAAGCGTCCTCGACAGAAGCCTGTGTGTTCGCCTCAGAATATTGAAACTGTTAGAGTTGCAATGCAGGGGAGTCCCGGGAAGTCGACAAGAAAGGCAGCAGTGCAACTTGGCATATCAAGACGTTCGGTTCAACGAATTTTGAAGAGTGACCTCCATTTTTATCCATACAAGATGACCGTTTTGCAACGACTCACAAATGATCACACTGCAGCAGAGATTAGTGTTCACGCAATGGGCAGAGGGTAAACAACGAATCCTTCACAACGTTTGGTCTGCTGACGAGGCGCATTTCTATTTGGACGGAGTGGTCAACAAACAAAATGTGCATTTTTGGGCCAATGAAAATCCACGGTTGATTCATGAAAAACAACATCATGCAGATACTTAAGAGGAATCGAAACGACGAAATGCCTCTAAGTGGTATGTCGTGCTACGTTACAGACAGGGAGAAGATACAGCTTATGTCTGAATTACCTTTTAATATTTTCCTAAGTGGTGAAGAACAAGTTGAAGAATTTTCAAATTCATATGACTTACAGGATTTAGAGAAGTGGAGACAACTACAAAGGGCTGACACGCTACTTGGTAAATTGATAGATTATAAATGCG
Organism: Thermobia domestica; assembly: GCF_964235325.1. Taxonomy (NCBI): domain Eukaryota; kingdom Metazoa; phylum Arthropoda; class Insecta; order Zygentoma; family Lepismatidae; genus Thermobia; species Thermobia domestica. The sequence goes on along the minus strand of NC_137470.1, from coordinate 71,504,052 downwards.
GGGAGAAAAGAAAATTTTCCAGACGACTCAAACAGACCTTGAGACAGCTCGATAGAGTTGCTTTCTTTAGTGAAGAGAATATTTTGATAAGGACATTCAAAATTAAGGGGGAAGAAAGAGATGTAATGTGGGTACGGGAGAGATTGCGGGCCACAGTTTGCAAGGCAGCATACATTGAGGAGTCAGGGCATCCATCCTTTAACGAGACTTTGGATAGAATCCGGAACCGTTTTTCCTGGAAAGAAATGAAGAAGACTGTCAAGGATTTCACGAAAGCTTGCGTTCCGTATAGAATTTTTAAAGAAAATATCAACACGAAGTACAGATATATGGAGAGTACTTTAGTAACTGCCCCCGGTGAAGTCCTGTATGCGGAGAATTTAGGCCCAGTTACCAAAACAAAAGTGGGAGGGTATCGGTATTGTTTAGTCTTGGTAGATGCTTTCACAAGGCTAGTGAAACTTTTCCCTCTTCGAAAAATTACAGAGAAGACTAAGGTTGAATGGATTTTGTCTTTTTTCTCTGAATTTGGGACCTATAAAAAATCGTAACAGATAATCAGAGTATTTTTAACAGTGAAATTTGGAAAATTGCCATGGAGAGTATAGGTACTAGATACAGCTTTATCAGTTCGTATAGGGCGCGTGCTAACAAGGCTGAAAAGGCAATAAAGGATGTTAAGTGTCTTTTAGGCATATATAATGCAAAGCACGATATCTGGAACCAGGATTTAAAATTAATTGAATTCTCACTGAATTCAAGGAAATGTTCAAGCACTGGGTACTCTGCTTTTTATTTACATTTTGGCAGGAATCTTTGACATCCTTGGTTAGATATAGAAACCAAGAAAGAAAAGGAAACAAATTTGAGTGTCGATCACCTGAAATATGTGGCCGAGTTGAGGAACCGGTTGGAGAAGGCATACCAACGTGCAAACAAAATTCAGGAGGAAAAGCATACAGCCTATGGGAAAATGTACAATAAGGGTAGACGCCCAAGCCCTTTTAAAATAGGACAAGATATATGGCTGAGGGTCATTAGAATTTCCTTTCCTACACATAATATTAGTGCTTCTTTATCGAATCGATACACTGGGCCGTGGAGCATAGAGAGCCAGGTAACCACCAACACATTTTTGGTGAGAAACAAGTGGTCAGGAAGAATAGTAAAGAGCAACGCAGATATGTTGAAATCTGTTTTTAAAGCACCCAACTTTGTTAGACATATCATCGCATTACAAGCCGAGTACGCAAAGGAAATCAGTCCAAACGAGATAAAGAAAAAAATGATGGGGGGGGAGAGTAAAGCTACCCACCGACCCTGTAGTTTGATTTTTTTCCTTTTTCTTTTCTCACCCTTTATGTTTAGATTTTGCAAACAACTATTCTCCTTAGAGATGTTTTTATTTCTAGCTAGTTCTAGTTTTATTCTCTTCGAGATCAGTTCACGACACTAGACGAGACCAAAAAGATCGGAGCTGCAGTTTTCCTTTTAAATTACATTAAGGCAACATCTCTCGCCAGTTTAAGTCTGCTGTGATGACTAGGTCTGTATACGTAGGTGCTAGACCCAGATAATCCATTAAAGCTTCAACTATTATGTCATGTGGATGCTCCAAAAAAAATAATAAAAGGAGAGCAAGGTTTGCTCAAGAGAGAGCATCCAATCCCAAAAGGAGCAGAGCGGAAGCGGCCGAACTAACACTTCAAGACATTCGGGACTTGCAGTGCGAGCAGCAGAAAGAGGAGGGGCACAATTCTGTTGAGCATCTTCCGGGTCCCTCAAGTACGCAGCAGGAGGACGAGGATTACATAGACCTTTTTACGGGCGGTGAAGGACTGGGAATTACAAGGACTCCAGGAAAAAAACATAAAGTTTCCAGAGAGAAAGGAAGAGGCATACAAAATCAAGAGGAAGCTGGATCTGTAAGGATTGGATTTTGTAAGTGAAAAATTTTCTTTATTGAAAGAAGGTGTTATTTGATTCAATTTAATTTCAAAAACTGAACGAGGCATTAGACTTTCGAGGCAGCCATAAGTGCTCGAAACAAATTATTAAATTTTGATTTTTTATGTGTATATTTTATAAGTAATGTGCATTGTGAGTGTTTTCTTAAAGTGATTTTTTCCCTCAGTGTGAACGGGGGAGAAAAACTGTTACGGACTCCAGACTTTGGGCATACATAAGTCCCAAATATATATCATTTTTTATGTGTGTCGGTGCAATTTTGTGTTTAGTGTTCGATAAAAAGTGAATTTTCCCTTAATGCATTCGGGGGGAAAAGACTGAAATAGACGATAAACTATGAAGGTGATGTGAAAAACACAACCTTTTTTCCTTTTTTAAGGCAGCGGTATATGCAATAAGCACTTTCAGGCTCATTGCTAGTTTTGTATATATCTACATATATTTTAAAATATTTTAATATTCATATTATTTTCTTTGTCTTATTAATACATATATAATTAGTAGTTAGTAACAGCGCTGGTAAAAACATGATAAAATGTGGTAAATACTTATTAATCTTTTATATAGATACTAGCTGAACCTGCGCTCTCTACACAGCGCATCATTCGCATATGACCATAAATCTCCTTCTCATTCCTCACAACATACGTACGTGTCCCTTCAGAGACACGAGTGAAAGACGTCTTGATTTTTAAAAAAAATCGACAAGGGGTATCATAAAGGGAGAGATTTTTTCGATTATTTTTTCTCTATCTCGCACCGTTTGAAAGATTTGAGCATACTTCCGGTTGGAGTTACTAATTCATGTATGACCAGTGTTTTCTCTCTTCTTGCATGCAGTATGTAATAAGCAAATACATTACATATACAATTAATTATAATGTCAGTTATGTATGGTGTTCATTGGGCAAAACACTCGAAAAATAAAGATTTATCTTAGACTCGAGGAATGGTTGTCCTTCTTTTTTCATAATTATTTGGCCATGAAAAAACCGCCTGAGACATATACAACCCCAATATACAACATTGTGGTGTTGGAATGTATAACGCATAGGATATGATGCTTTAGCTTTTTTTTAAATTTCAACGCTTCCAGTGTGCCCTAAGAAAATTGAATAAAGAAATTATGGCCATGTTTTTTTTTAATATTCAATTAGAACTGGACAATCTACGCAAAATTTGCAATCGGTCAGTGAAAATGGCATCTTTCTAGAGCCTGTAGTTTCCGAGATCACATGGTCGAAAGGATTGACCACAAACATATAAACATCCTCAACATATAGTTTAAAAGAACTCGGAAGATGGAAGCACAATTCACATGCATTGATTTTAGAGAAGGCTTATTAAAATACAAAGGCTTTGAACAATAATTTTATATCATAAGCTTTATGAAAAAGATATAGTTAACTAATTTAGACTATTTAAAGTACAAATACTTAAAATGTTTGTCTCTGTTAAACGTGAAATCACACATAACCGTAAATGAAAGATTTGAAAGCTAAAGTTATAGGTTTGAGCTCAGGCGCTTTTAATCGAACTGGCCACCTGGAATCTCTAACCAAGTAAAAAAATAGGGTATCCGTAGCTGGCGGAGAAAAATAAGCGAGTCACTGAATTATCCATCCCCATTGGTTGAATCGCGAACTTCTGAAATACGGTTGGATTACTTACCTCACTGAGGATTAAGGAAACAACCATCGAATTGGTTTAAGCCTCTACGGAGGCTAACACATCTAATTGACTTTACTGTTGACGAACTTGCAATTCTCTTGGGCTAACGATTTGTTTCTGATATTCTCCTCTTCGGAGGCCTATATCACCGAAACTAATTGACGACTTTGGCACCTCCACCGGATACCGATTTTATTAGTGCTTCCTCTTCGGCTTTGGCCCTAGGACTCCTCATCCCTATGGCGGACTCTGGCAATGCTTCCGGTCCATCGACTCTTGTTCAAACAACTCCATTGAACATTGGCCCACATGGTCGCCAAAAAACGCAACCTCGTATTGTTACCGGCACTACTCGGCTAGTACCAACTACCACCACTGTTCCTACCACTTATGCAAACTGTGTCACTACCGGACAACGAATTCGATCCAGATCTCTTTCTGACTGCGAACAAACCTTAGATCCCAAGAAACAACGGCTTACACCAATAACAGATCCTACTGCTACTAATGTCAGCAACAATATGGATTGGGCATCCACTTCTAGTGGAAATCAATCAACTTTACACCAAGAAACAATTTATAACTTCCTACTAACTGATTTCGATCCAAAATACGACACAGTGCGCTCTTTCAACAACTAGTAAAGTATGTTCCTCGTCCAGAAATACGAGAAATCATCAAGACGCGCCGGGGTATCATTCTGAAATCAACAAATCCGAACTTCGCTACACATGTCCGCAACAAAGCTACTTTCGAAATTTTCGGGTTAAAAGCAAAAATATCAACTTTAAGTTCCAGCGGACGAAAAACACCACCTCCACCACGGCGTCCTCCAATGTTATCTGTCGTCATACGGGGAGTGGAACCTGAAGTCACTGATGTGGAAATTTACTCCGAATTACACCAAGAAGGACTACCTGTCAAGCGTTGTATACGTATCAAGAATAACCAGGGTCCAACATACTTAGTCCGCGTTCTTACTGATCAACAACAACTGATCGACCAACTGCTTCTCCACGGTGCCTATATATACCGGCGTCGTTACAAGGTGGAACCATCTCGCACACCAGCACCTCTGCCTGTTAGATGCGAGAAATGCCAACAATTCAATTCCCATCCGACATCTGAGTGTCCGAACACCATCAAATGTGGCTACTGTTCACTTGACCATCCCACAAAAAGCTGCCCTAATCTTAAGGAGCCACCACATTGCGTTCGATGTTCTGAGGGACACCCTACCTATAGCTACAAGTGTAAAGCTAAACCTAAACCCGATTCAGCTAAGCCAGAACTCGTTGTACCCATACGCTCTGTTGACACTCCAACACCGCCAGCAAATTCGCTGCGCCATCCAATAACCGTTGAAGACCTATTACGCTTCCTCACTATTTCTCTACAAAATATCCATCCTTTTGATCGCAATCATATCCTGAATCAGATCATGTATGCAGCCAAATTACTGTTTAACTTACAACTTCATGCTACATATTCCGGACCTACAGTTCACTTTCAAATTCAACTACTCGAAGTCTACGTTTAATATGGGTACTTCTGCATACGCTAGAATAATACGTATCATTATGGCTTATAACTTACTTTTTCTTAACATTCGATCAGTATTAACACACCATGTGCTCTTTACACAACTTCTTCAAGAAGAACAAATTGCAACCTTTGCACTTAACGAAACGTACCTCGCACCACATTTGAACTGTTACTTTCCGAACTATCACTTGCTCCGACATGATGCTCCATCTGGTCCAAGAGTCTACGGAGGTACAGCTATAGGTGTTAGCCAACGCCTTCCTTATAGAGCAGTCGCGGTTCCACTTCCGCTCACACTCCACCTTCCTGAGCATAATGTCACGACTATTTATTTTCGAGGCCGCACTGTTACCTTCGCTACCATATATTTTCGACCAGGCAAACCAATCAACTACGACTTCTTTCGATACATCGATTCTACCTTTCGGCACTACATTATCATGGCGGATCTAAACATTCATAGGCGGTCAAGATATTTTTAGACTTTCTTCACACTGAAACAGTTGCTGAGTTCCATGTTCTACCGAAACCTACACGCCCCGTCAGCAATATTACTCCTGATGTTGTCATCACATCAACATCTCTCTCGCAGAGTATTCATATCGATGTGCTTGATTCAATTGGTAGTGATCATGTGCCTATCAAACTTCCACTTCACTGTTCTCCTCGCTCTCAATCTAACATACCTCCTCAGAAAGTATTCTGCTACAAACGAGCCAATTGGGAACAATATCGCTCCGATCTGGGCACTGCTGTTAATAACTTGCTCATGCCTACTACACAATACGATCTTGATCACACAATTGCTAATCTTACTGAATCTATTCAAGAAGCAGCACACCGTTCCATTCCAACAGCAGAAGTACAATTACATAAACCAAAATTGCCTCCGCACTATTTACTTTTCATATCCGCTTCTCGTCGAGCACATCGTGAGTACCTCGCTACGGGTAATCTTGAAGCGCTTAGACTTCATCGCCAATACCTTAGAATTACGCACAATTATATTGTTGCCTATAAGAAACGCCATTGGATTCAAACTTGCAACACACTTGCAAGTGAATCACACCCCAGTAAATATTGGCGCAAATTCCATCAACTCACCGGTACAGCATCCCGCACACCATACCCCATTGTTCACAATAATCAGGCAGTGATCACTGATATGGATAAAGCGAATACGTTTGCATCATTTTTTCAAGATATTTTGACACCTCTTTCTGGTTGGCATACACCGCAGCGCCTACAAAATTCAATAAACCGACGTACAGATCCAACATCTGCTTCTCTGCGCCCATCTATCAGCCACTCTTTAGAGCCCAATAATCAACTTACCACCCCGATCCAACAAGATGATATTCGCCAAACATTGCTCCGTAAACGAAACACTGCACCAGGCTTTGATTCTGTTACCTATGTTCTCATCAGGCAAGCATCACCTGCTTTTCTACTTTTTCTCAGCACCATATATACTTTCATCCTGCGAACTGGATTTTTTCCAATCGACTGGAAATACTCGAAAGTTCTTCTATTTCCCAAACCTAACAAACCTTCAACTGACGTACAGTCCTATCGCCCTATTCATCTCACCAGTTGCCTTTGCAAAATATTAGAACGCATTCTAGTCCGCCGCTTGCACGCTCATCTTGCAACTCATAATCTACTTCCTATTCATCAAGCCGGTTTTCGACCTCATTTTAGTACAATGGATCAGTTATTACGACTATCTACGGCTGTTTATGATCAATACAACACAGGTTTTCCTTCTTGTCTGGTAGCCTTTGATCTAGAAAAAGCTTTCGGCAAAGTTTGGCACCCTGGTTTACTATACAAACTCCATAACTATTTTCTAAAATCCTCTTATATCAGAATCATCCATTCTTTCTTACTAGGGCGACTAGCATATATCTCTATTAACGGAACACTTTCTCATCCGATCTTCATCCAATCTGGCGTTCCTCAAGGCTCGTCACTGTCTCCTTTATTATACCTACTGTATGTTGCCGACCTTGTGGTTCCAAACAACATCACCATATTTCAGTTTGCTGACGACACCGCCTTTTTTACGACAGCCCGCACAGTACAATCCATTAGTAAAACTATGCAAACGGCAATTGATGCATTCGTTGACTGGTGTAATGTATGGCGATTAAGTATTAATTCTACCAAAACTCAGGCTATTGTTTTCCTGCCACGTAGACGCCGTTCACGTATCTACAGGAATCCAAGTCGATTAAACCTCCAAGTAGACCATACACCTGTCGTGCCGTCAAATACTCTCACTTATCTTGGTGTCATATTTGACTCCAAACTTACTTGGACCCCACACCTCACCAAGATCATACGCCAAGCGCAAAATCGGCTCAACCTCCTCAAGCGCCTAGTTGGTACAACCTGGGGTTTAAAACCGTTAACAGTACTTCATACATATAAAACATTTATGCGCAGTACATTAACATACGGTCACACTGCCTGGACATCTGCACCGCCCAAATTCTATCAGAAGTTGGCTATCCTAGAGCGCCATGCTCTACGCCTAGCACATCGCATCAGCTTACCGCATCCGACACGGTTACTTTACGAGCTGATTGACTTTCCACCTTTATTGCACCATCTCGAACAGCTTCGTACTCGGTACGTTTGCAAGCGAATTGACCAGCAGCATCCCATGTTACTTGATATCCTACAGTACGATCGGGATCACGACGCACCCTCAGCTTACGTTGATACTCCCCTACAGCACTTCATGACTCTTTATCATTTGTAACTCGATGATGGTGTAGTGGATCCCGAAATCTTTCACATCTATGAACCACGTGAGCTTTCATCATTCATATATCCATCATACGCACCGTAACCACCTATTAACATGGGCTTCCTCTGTCTCCATCAGTTCCTGAATCGTCCCAGGAACAGAAGATAACTTGCATTCGTCTGTACTAACAAATACCTTGTGATATGGCGTTCAGAGCACTTCATTTCATCTTCATCTACTTCTCTCCATATTGCCTCCTGTACCATATTCATTCCAGTTTTGCACTCGTCTTAACTCCGCACTACATGGTAATAAACTTATTATTTTCTACAATATTGCTATCTAATGCTTATAGTATGCTTGTACTTCATTAGATGTTATTGTCACCCTTCCATCCCCTCTCTTTGTATATGTATTTAATAAATAAATAAATATTATATACTTGTGCACCTCTTAGACCGACCACATTAAACTGCAAACTACATTTTATATAAAGCACTTACCCGAAGAAAGGGCAAAACCCTTTAGTGGGACGACGGACAAAAAAAAAGCGCTTTTAATTGAACTGAACCAAGTAGCCTAACCTCTCTTGTGTCTGTTAATGTGCTAGCTAGGACCAAGTATTGCATACGCATTTGTGAGCACAGCACCCATACAACACTTAGAGGGCTGACGGAAGTTTACACATTCGGAGGGCAAACTTGCTTTTTGAATCTCATTCATCATCATCTTTTCATTCATTTTCACATTCATTTGGGCTTCGGCCCTATGATACTTCATTGTGATGGCGGACTCGGGCAATACTAACGGACAATCAGTTCTTGGTCGACATACGGGTTTACCAGCTTCTCTTTCTACAACTACAAACGCTTCGCGTGTTCAAGCTGCACCCACTGGAACAACCAGTCGCACCCGACATTTTTCTTGGGGAAGTCAACCAGTAGCAAGCACATGAAAAGAGAGACATCCATCTACTGAGTCAACTCAGTCTGCTAAGAGATTTCGTGGTGGATCTCTATCTTCTAACATCCAACCAATGGACACTGGATCGTCACCTTCAGAATCATTATCCGAAACTCTTAACATAAATCCGGATCCCGTTTTCAATTTTCTACTGACCGACTTTGCCCCGAAATACACACATCCAAAGATGATCTTTCTCCAGATCATAAAATACGTTCCACGTGCAAATGTAGACCAAATAGTCCACACTAGAAATGGATACATTATAAAATCAAAAGATCCAAATTTTGGAACGTATTTACGTAATAAGGCATCTTATGAAAACTTCGGGAAAAACGCAAAATTAACAAAAAAATCTGATTCTAGACCTAAACAGCCACCACCACCTAAAAAATTGCCAATGTTATCTGTCGTTATTCGTGGTGTTCTTCCTGAGTTTAAGGACGACGAAGTGCGCGAAGAGCTTATTCAAGAGGGCATTAACATTGACAAATGCATACGCATTAAAAACAATAATGGGCCAACGTATATGATACGTGTTTTGTCCCAAAACCAGCAGGCTATCGATCATCTTCTGGCACACGGTGCACCTATTCATAAGAAAAGTCATAGGGTAGAGTCTTCAAAAACTCCTGGGCCAGTGCCTCTTCGATGCGAGAGATGTCAGACCTACAACTCTCATTTCACAAACAGCTGTCCAAATCAACCGCGATGCGGATATTGTGGGAACCAACATGAAACCAGGTTGTGCCAAAATCAACAACAACCTCCAAAATGTTCCACATGTGGCGAAATCCACCCTACATACAGCTACCGCTGCAAGGCAAAGCCTCCGGCAGAACCCACTCGTCCGGAGTTTACTGCACCCATTCGAAGTTCTGATAAAACTACACCTCCAACTCAATCTATTCTGCATCCACTCAGTATCGAAGATTTTCTTCGTTACTTCACTATAGTGCTTCAGAACGTGCTGCCACTTCACCGCGATCATATACTTCGCACCATAACTGCCACTGCAAAATCTTTCTTTAACATCAATATGCATGCAACATATTCAAGACAGTATGCTCACTTTCAAATCGCGCCTCTTGATACCGTCGTTTAAAGCCATGTCCCTTCTGATCCTAATTATGAATTTGTTGTTTATTAATATCCGATCTTTCCAGCAACACAAACTTTTCTTAGATCATCTCTTACTGGGGGGCGCGGTGGCTCAGTGGTAGAGCGTTCACCTCCGGTGCTTGGGGTCCCTGGTTCGATCCCAGCTCGCGCCGTGTGGACTTTGTGGTGGACAAACACCGTGCTCGTGGGTTTTCTCGGGGTTCTCCCGTTTCCTCCCACTTTCTTCGTTCCACCATTTCACTCATCTCTCATAATCACCGTCTCCTTTAGCCTAACCGGCATAACCGTGGGACGTAAAACTTAAAGATTTCATTTCATTTTTTCATCTCTTACTGGAAGAACAAATTGATATTTTTGCTCTCAATGAAACTGCACTCAAACCTAATGTCACAGCTCGCATCAAGGGTTATCACCTTCACCGACATGATTACATGAGACCAGCCGCCAGAGCTCAAGGTGGAGTTGCAGTAGGTTTTTCACCAAAATTACCATTCCGACAATATCATCCACAGGCTTTTGGCAATCATCCAGAACATCTTCTGTTGTCCGTTTACTATCCATCCATTGTTATCAACGTTGCTACAATCTATATCCGGCCGAGACACCAAATACCATTTGATTTTTTCAATTACATTGCCCAGAATTTTCGGAATATCATCATTATGGTTGATATCAATATTCACAGTCGCAACGACCGAGAAAAACAGCAATTTATCGACTACGCAATTTATCGACTACATGTATCGACAACAACTACATTTACATATCCATGACTTACCTAGTCATACCAGACCAAGCAGTCAAACAACGCCAGATGTTGTAATTACGTCCCTTAATCTAGTCGGCGATTGTAATATCCAGGTACTTGACACAATAGGCAGGGACCACTGCCCAGTAAAACTAACGATCAATAAAGGCCGTTACTGCAACAACACTCCGGTGTTCCGTACCGTCAAACGTTACAATAAAGCAGATTGGAATACGTATAGGACAACCATTGAAAAAGATATTACTGATCTTACAGCACCAACTACTGAATCTGAATTGTATAACACTATCTCACGACTCACAGATACCTTAACCTCTAATGCTGAAGCATCTATTCCTACGGACAAAATCTGTCCCTCTAAACCAAAGTTACCGCCTCACTGTCTGGCAATTGTAAAACGTGCACGGCAGCACATTCGAGAATACTATCGTACTGGAAACGAGGCACATCTTCATTGCTACAGACAATGGCAACGAACAGTGAAAAATATATCTTATTGCATATAAACAGAGACATTGGATTAGTGCTTGCAATAAGTTGAGAGACGAAGCACATCCCACCCGCTACTGGAAGAAATTTCATCAATTAACGGGAAAGAATACTGTTACAACATATCCGCTCCATCTCAATAGTGTTCCACTACTTTCAGACACAGACAAAGCAAATGCTTTTGCAGATCAACTACAAGCAGTATTCACTCCAACTGAGTCTCCATGCCAGAGCGAACGTGTTGATATTTCCAGTGCATCTTCTCTACAACCCTCTGTAACACATCAAATCGACTTAAATCATCCTCTTACCAGACCAATTACTGCTCCCGAATTACATTGCGCTCTGCGACGAAAACGAAACACAGCTCCAGGAATAGATGGCATATCTTATAGGATGCTGAAAGAATCCCCGCCTCTCTTTATTTCTTTATTAATTTCTATTTATAATTTCATTCTCAGCACTGGATATTATCCGTTACATTGGAAAGTCTCAAAAGTCTGCATGTTTCATAAACCGCACAAGCCCATTCATGATGTTAGTTCTTACAGGCCCATTCAGTTAACTTCTGTCTTCAGTAAGCTATTTGAGAAGATTCTCGTCAACAGACTACATACTCATCTTAAAGAACACGATCTGTTACCAACACATCAAGCAGGTTTTAGGCCTGCCTTTTCTATTAGCGACCAACTGCTACGTCTCACGACTGTTCTCACCAATCAATACAATAAAGCCTTTCCATCATGTTTAGTCCTCATGGACTTAGAAAAAGCTTTTGATAAAGTATGGCACTATGGCTTGCTGCGAAAACTACAGTCACTCCGATTACCCACTTGCTACATTCGTCTTATTTACTCTTTTTTAAGTAATCGAATAGCGTATGTTTCAATAGGAAATGTCCTATCTAGACCTATTTTTCCGCACACAGGCGTACCTCAGGGATCTGCACTTAGTCCATTATTATATATCTTATATGCCTCGACCACCGCCTAATGTCAACATTTTCCAATATGCTGACGACACAGCATTTTTATCGCTTGGGAAAACTATATATCAGATCAGTAGAAGCCTACAACTGACACTCGATAATTTTCTCATCTGGTGCAGGAAGTGGAAATTAACTGTCAATTCAGAGAAAACGCAAGCTCTTGTATTTCTTCCACCTAAGCGTAGAACTAAAGTACGCCGAAATCCTGCTAATCTTACTATATCAGTTGACGGACATTTTCTTCGACCAAGCGCCTCTGCTACGTATCTAAGTGTGGTATTCGATACCAAACTCACCTGGAAACCTCACTTTCAAAAACTGGCGCAAAAAGCATCTACTCGATTAAATCTTCTACGCCGCCTTACGGGCACAACTTGTGGACTAAGTGCGGATGTCTTACTAAAGACATACAAAGTTTTTCTCCGACCTCTTCTCACTTTTGGTCACATTGCCTGGTGTCATGTTTCACCTAAACTCTACGAGAGGTTAGCAGTTATGGAGCGCCATGTTATTTGCCTGGCATATCGGATTCGTTTGCCATATCCAAATTACATGACCTACGAACACATCGACTTTCCAGCCATATTCGATCATCTTGCTACACTCCGGACAAGATACATTCAGTCACGAATTACAAATGCTCATCCACTCTATCTGGACACTTTGAGACTTGATGCTCTTACGGATGCTCCATATCGATACCAGTACTCACCGCTCAATATACTCACCACACTATATGTTAAGACAACAAATTTGGACGCCGCAGAGAGAGTAATATTTGATATTTACGTCATCAGAGATAATATTCCTCATATTTTTCCATTTTAGCACATGTTTCTCACTCATCACTAACATTGGGCTATCATCACGTCTTACATCAGTCTCGAGTCGCCCCGAGACAAAAGATCTAACGCTCATGTGTCTCAACTAATGTTTCCCAATGTGTTTGTGACGTCAATGCACTTCATATCATTATCATACCTGCTTATATATATCATATACCTAGTTACATTTCTCCTTTAACTATATTATATTTGTATATTTGCACCATTAGTATGATATCTTGCATTATATTATATTGTTTTGTTTTTCAAGACTAATTTTACGTCAGTATTTTTCTTTTCTCAATCTGTTGTTATTTTGCATTGCACTTAGACCATCTATTGTACCTGTACTAGCACCATCAATATGTATGGAAACCTATGTCAAAGAGAGGGCGTAACCCTCTAATGGCTGGGGTTAGTTTGTTTAATATGAAACCAGGTATACTGAAATAAACAAAATAGATGATTAAAGAAATTTCCTAAACCTAATCCCTTACCCTAAAAAAAAGCGCTTTTAATCGCTATTGCAGCATTTTAATATATATATTATATATTTCCTGTTTGATCATTTTGTGTATTGTTGAATGTATATACATACATACATACATACACACACACACACATATATATATATATATATATATATATATATATATATATATATATATATATATATATATATATGTATGTATGTATGTATGTATGTATGTATGTATGTATACACATATATATACAGTATAACCTCGTTAACACTAACTCGGTTAAGCTGAACACTCGGTTATTACGAACAAAATTTCGGTCCCGGCGTCGCTGTACGCTATCTTATAGGAAGTTTTATCGGTTAACACGAATTTCGGTTAGCACGGATTGCGAACTAATTTTTAGTCCCTTGAGTCAGTAAAGGTTTTCATTTAACACGAACTTTCAATCCTTTGTTTGTTTGTTTCTTTTTGGATTATTTTTCTTATTTCAGATTTCATTCCAGATCGGTTTTGTCATACAGTATTTATACAGACGAAAATTGCCTTGTAAATAAGAGAAAAAACAGAAACAGGTATCTTTCCTCTCTTATGAGCTGTTCATTCTGTCCTCCGTCAAGAGCTGAACATGCAGGTGCTTGGCAGACGAGCTGCTGGCGACTGCTCGAGACAAATCTTATTCTCTCCCCTGTAACTCCAAACTGGTGACAGCAGTCATAAATACCTTTCCGTTACTAGCGGTACCCAACCTGCTAGCGGAGTTATCAATTTTATAACTTGACCTAGATTTTCTGCGTGGAAACTTTTTTTTTTTTAATCTTCGAAGATATAATAATAAACTTACTGTACTGTTTTCACTTTTCAGAGGATAATACCGAGACCGAAACTAGTCTCGATCTCGATCTTAACTCGAATTTGAAACCGAGTCGTGCTTTTTGAAATCGAGACGAGACCGAAACTCTCAGTCTCGTCTCGATACAATTCTGTGAATGGTATCAAGACGGAGAATAGTCTTGGTCTTGTCTCGAATTTGGAACCGAGAGGAGACCAAGACCACTTAGTCTCGTCTCGATACAATCTCTAGTGTTTTCTATGACATACATAATAAACTAGTGGTATGTATAGTCTGTATACTGTAGTGCGTATGTATGGAGAAAATGTATTCGAATAATTAAATTTGGGTCCCTGGTTAACACGAATTTGTTTTAACACGAACTCCTGATTTTTCAGTCCCTTGAAATTCGTGTTTACTGTATATGTATGTATATGTTAATCTGAAAATTATCTTTTACAACTTTAGAGAAAATAATTCCAAGTTAGGCTAAAGTTTTGTTTTTGGTAGCTAGCTAGTTTAGTTTGAAACACTGCTAAGCAGAATGACAGCTTCTCTCGTTGTTGCGGAGAGAGGGAGGTTGTTGAAATCATATATAAGAAAGAAGGGAAATAACAGAGGGATGGCAGATTCTTCATTCTTTTCAAGCAGTTGAGACGGGATTTTCTTTCGGGAGGAGCCTCCGTGCTCCAGAGGTCTCATTTTTTCTTCGCGACTTTTTTTTTTTTAAGTCAGTAGCGAGGGTGCAGCCGAGGAGATGGCTGTGGCTTAGGACTAAGTTTTAGATTTGTATTAGAGGAATACGAATCGGAATATTTAAATTCTGGTTGTATATTCTTGGGGTTTAGACTAAGGATAGGTGCTATACCCGGATAGAAATTTTGTGTGAAATGTATATTATTAAGGATCATTAGATCTATTGTAGGCAACGTCCGTTTTTGGGCGCTGGCTGTTACTACAATTTTTATTTCTGTAACAGCCAGCGATATTCGGAAGGCCGTTGCTATGGCAACTGGAGCCGAATAAGTTATTTATTTATTTATTTATTTATTTACAGTTAGTTGTGTTTGACTGGCTGGATTAGATTATTTTACACAACTGATTCCTCACGTAATGGATGACAGGCTGTGAGGTTTGAGATTGTTTCCTATTACCGAGCCTTGAATGAAGGTGCTATATTCCTAGATGAAGGAAATTTCCCTATTTCCCATTTTCCCTTATTAATGATTAATAGCTAGTTATTTTCCTGAAGGTTTGTCCAATAAAGGGCAATACCTGAATTAGGGATTTAGGCCAGACAGTGCTCAGAATGTTGGTACTGTCTTTAAAGATTTCGAGGTTTATGATGGCTTGTACGAGAACGCATGTTCAGAAACTCTTTTAGAGAAATCTTAGTTATTCTTGGATTGAACGCTTTCTGACTGAAGCAAGCAGAATTTAAGGCATTAAGTAGGCGGCCTCTAGTTCTAAGAGGTGAACCTATTTTTTTAGGCAACTGAACAATTAGAGAACTCAATTTTATTAATTAAGAAACTTTTAATCCCACGAGGGGAAATTCTCCTTTTTGGTTTCCTGAATAAAATTTGGTCTAATTGGAAAAGCCAAATTTATATAAAATTCCCTGAACCTTGGGTATTAAGATTAAGTTATATTTGTTTTGCTAATTACCCTAGACAATTAGTAAACATATTTTATTTATATTATGTAAGCGTCCCTTGGGATTAAGTCTCAGATTTTGATACGAAGAGAAAGAAGAAGGGGCCATTATAAATGTCAGTTGTTGAAAAGAAGATAGGTATTTGTCTGTTGTTGCTATGACAACAGAATAAATTATTCATGAATGAAGAAGAATAAAAGTCAGTTGTGTCAAACATTTAATGTGCTTGATTTTCAAGATATGTAATAAATATTGCAATTATAGGTAACAATTAGGGTGTTTAGTCGTGTTTACCAATTTAGTGATTCGAACTGTGGGACATAAATGTAACAAGTTAAAATATAAATATAACGTTACATTTTAGATGGTGTTATCTTGCCCGGGACATACCTTGAGAGTTGCGTGAAGAAAAGTAAGCAATCTCGAAAAGACGTCAAACGGAGTACAGTTTGTTGAGAAGTAAAAGAAAAATATATCGCAATCTTAAAATGGGTGTTGAAAGTAATAATGAAGAAGCTGGTGGAACATCAAGTTTGGAGACATCAACAAATGGACACAAATTTGAACAAATGTTTCAGCAAATAGAATCTGCATTTGAACAGAAGTTTCAGCAAAGGGACACTAAATTTGAACAGAAGTTTCAGCAAATGGACACAAGTTTTCAGCAAATAGATACTAAATTTGAAAAAATACACAGGTTATGACTCAGCGAATGGATAGTAAATTAGAGCAGAAAACACAGCAAATAAATACTAAAATAGAACGAAGCGACGGTGTGACGGAACAAATGTTGCACAGATTTAAAATTGTTTAATTCGATCATTTGCATAGCAAATTCGGCACAATCTTTGATTGTGATCATATTAAAAATGGTGGAGGGAATAAACTTTATTCATGCGGGACTTTTTTCTTTAATTCGATTATTTGCATAGCAAATTCAGAACAATCTTTGATTGTGAGCATACTAGAAACTTCGTATACGAAGTACGTATACAGAGCGTGGTTTTCGTACGTCTTTCGCTGGTGAACTCTAGACATGAACTGAACTCTTGCGCGCTTTTTTGGAAACTAGTTGCACGAGAGTGAAAGATGGCGTTGTTGGGTAACAGGTCCATGTTAAAACATGAAGACAAATACAAAGGAAAACCGATGCCGTGTCGAGTACATATCACAGAGTGCCGACAGAGTAATAAAAACTAGTTTGGTGCCGCGGTAGGTGAACACAAGACATTGTCGACGTTGAATAAAAAGAAGATAGAGGCCATGGTATGTGAACATGTTGAAACATGCCCCTATGCTAATTGGTAATAAATAAAGAAGCTTGGCGCCAGGGTAAGTGAACACAAGATATTGTCGGTGGAGAATACAAAGAAGATTGAGGTCGTGGCAGGTGAACATGTTGAATCATGCCCGTATGCTAATTGGTAATAGAAAAGAAGTTTGGCTCCGCGTTAGGTGAAAACAAGACAATGTCGACGGTGAATACAAAGAAGATTAAGGTCGCGGTAGATAAACATCACAGAATACCGACAGAGTAATAAAATCAAGTTTAATGGCATGGTAGATGAAAATAAAACATTGTCGGCGAAGAATACAAAAGAAGTTTGGCACCACGAATGGTGGAACATGACGAGACAATGAACGGAAATACAAAGGAACTGTTGATCCTGTTAAAACATAAAGCGGTACTGAATACGAATACAATAGAAGATTTTCACATTGATATGATACCGAATGCAAATACAAAAGAAGTTTTGCAGTATGAATTGTGTTGACCCTTTTTTTTGTACGTAGATGACAACTGATTGATTAGTACAGGATATGAATAATATTATTGAGGGAATATCGTTGTAAGATGTGAATGATCATGGGACAATGTAAATAACATTGATGATGCTGTTTCAAAAGAATGTTTGATCAAATGAATGATATATGAGAACATGAATGAAATGTAAGTACATATTTTCTCCATCTCTTATACCTATGAAAATTGTATACAGAATTGAAAAAGCACATGTGAAAATATTTTAAATTATGTAAGGGGAGTGTTTTAAAGTACCACGTGATATGACGTCGACATAAGTTTTCCTTATATATGGGGTATGATGAGAAGACTAGCATAGTGTCATCATGGAGTCGTTTGGCAGTATAGTACAGCGAGAAATTGAGCTTTGCAACGGAGTAGACTGGGATTCTTCATTTGAGTATGATGAATCTCCAAAGAAAAAGTTCAAATCGAATAGAGAATCTCCGGACTTGTTTATTGATGGAGAAATTTGTTATTTTTCTCCGGCTTCTTTAGATGTTATTATAGAGGAAGAAATTATTGATTTGAGAGAAGACCAAATACTAATTCCAACTTCGCCTGTTGGATCAAGAACACCTTCACCAGTACCAGTAGCACGAACATCAGAGCAAAAGTTTCAAGATCCATCGATAAAGTGGACACTTGCTGAAGAAGAAGAAAGACCAACATCTCCTGATTTATTGAATAAGGAAGAGGAGGAAGAAATTTGTAAACTATTCAGTGAGATAGATGAGTGCAAACCCAGCACACCATCACCAACTGTTTCGCCGCTGGATTTTCCAACTTCACCACAAAAGGCCACACTGGATTTGCGTGTGCAAAAGAAACAGTGCCAATGCAAGTGTAGTAGTGAGTTTGTGAGTGAAACATGTGTTAAGGACAGTATTTTAAAGTGGGAATCGAATATAGTTTTACTTTGTGAGGGATGTACCCTAAATTATTTCAATCAGTTTGGGCATATGTGTCTTCTTGTGAATATATTAACACTTGAAGCAGAAGCATGGAAAATTATGGCCAGCAAAAATGTGAGAGACAAAGTGTATGAAAATTATGTGAAATCGCATTTTATTAGGAAAAGAAATGAGCATTTGTTTAATGCAAAATATAACAACTTATTAAAAAATTTAAATTATATTGAAGTACTAGTGGACATCTTACTAGAAAAAGACAGAAAAGCTGCAAAGTGATTTCTTTTTGTATATATGTATATAATATTATCTGCATATATTATTTTCTATAGTTTTGTGTGTGTTGTGTGTGTGTTATTATGTTTGTACATACATGTATATAATATTTTCTGTACTTATGTTTGTATGCATGTATATATCTTTATGTCCAAATATATACAAATATTATTTCTTGATTTTTATTTAATAAAAAACTTTCCTAAATAAAAGGTAACATTGGTATTTTACAAGGTGAAACTTACTTATGTATTCTATCGTATACTTTTGGAAACTCGTTTAAAAATTGGTATTTGACGAGTGTTTTATATTTTTTTCTTGATTTTTACTAATACCTTGAAATATTTTTACTTTGTTAAAAATTTTACATTGAATTATTTACAAGTTCGCAATTTTCGACACATAGTTCCTCAAAGTTTGTGTAACGAACATACCATTGAATAAGAAGAGTTTATGTAACGAAAGATCCATATAAATAAATAAGATCGAATTTGTGCAACAATTATTTGTATGGATTACACTCTATGAGTATTGTGTTAAGAAAAGTAGCAGAGTTTTTGCAAGAATTTCTAATATATTCACAATCGTAGATTGTTCAGAGCTTCCACAGAAAGAGATCCAAAAATTACGAGATAATAAAATATTCACAATCAAAATTTTAACACCGACTTTGCAATGAAAAACGATTTTCTAAGTTCACACTTAAGTGTTCTTAGCATTCTACATAGTAATTATTTAACACTGCACAACTATGATGTTGTAAGAGTATTACTGTAAGTAATACGAAATAATAAAATAAGAAGATTGTTCATCGAGTAAATTTTACGAGAGAATAAAATATTCACAATCAAAATTTTAACACCAACTTTGCAATGGGAAAGGATAAATTATAAAAAAGAGAGAAACTAATCTAGTAATGAATTTTAAAAAACTCTGTAATATTATAGTGTGATTTATATACTTACCTTACAAAATGCAATAAGTTTTTCACATGCATGCAATATAAAAATGCAGAAAAGTGTTTTTACATACACGCATCATAACATGCGGAAAGTTTTTCACATACGTGTAAAATAAAATGCCGAAAAGTGTTTTCAAAAACAAAATGTAGAATACGTAAACTAAAAAATTACGACTTGATAAAACGAAAATGCAGAAATGAAAACTAAAAAATGTGACTTTATAAAATGAAAATGTAATTTTGAAAATTAAAAATGCAATTTATGAAATGAATACGCAATTTTCGAAATTAAAAATCAAGTTTAAAAAGAAAATGCAAAACCGTAAACTAAAAACGCGAGTTGATAAAATGAAAATGTAATTTTCAAAATTAAAAATGCAACTTACGAAAATGAAAATGTAGTTTTGAAAATTAAAAATACAAGTTTAAACACAAAATGCAGAAACGTAAACTAAAAATGCGAGTTGATAAAATGAAAATGTAATTTTCAAAATTAAAAATGCAACTTACGAAAACGAAAATGCAATTTTCAAAATTAAAAATGTAACTTGTCAAAATGAAAATGTAATTTTCAAAATTAAAAAATGCAATTTTCAAAAACAAAATGCGAAAACGTAAACTAAAAATGCGAGTTGATAAAATGAAAATGCAATTTTCAAAATTAAAAATGCAACTTACGAAAATGAAAATGTAATTTTCAAAATTTAGAAATACAAGATTAAAAACAAAATACAGAAACGTAAACTAAAAATGCAATTTGTAAAATGAAAAAGTAATTTTCAAAATTAAACATACAACTTCCGAAAATGAAAATGCAATTTGTAAAACAAAAATGTAACTTACGAAAACTAAAACGTAATTTTCAAAATTAAAAATGCAACTTTCCAAAACAAAAATACAAGTTTAAAAACAAAATGCAACACACATAACGTCTCTTTCATACCTGTATTACTTTCCATCTATAACATACTGAACACAGGTCGTAAACTAAAAATACAACTTACGAAAATGAAAATGTAATTTTCAAAATTAAAAATGCAACTCACGAAAATGAAAATGCAATTTTCAAAATTAAAAATTCAACTTGCGAAAATGAAAATGCAATTTTCAAAATTAAAAATCCAACTTGCGAAAATGACAATGGAATTTTCAAAATTAAAAAAATGCAAGTTAAAAACAAAATGCAAAAGCGTACACTAAAAATACGAGCTGATAAAATGAAAATGTAATTTTCAAAATTAAAAATGCAACTTGCCAAAACAAAAATGCAAAAACGTAAACTAAAAATTCGAAAAGTTTTTCAGTTGCATGCATTATAAAATGCACAAACAAATTTTATATACGCGGATCATAACATGCAGATTTTTTGTTATAAAAATTGAACACTTTTTCATACGCACATGTTAAAGTTTTTAGTTGCAAGAAATAATTTTCACAGAATATTTTAAGTACTATAATGTATAACGCATTTACACATAAGAAAATTTTTTTAAAAAAACATACATCTAAGGAAATAATAAACACGAAAACAAGTAATTTACAGTGATAAAATTTTATTTACAAATTACAATAAGATATATATTTTACATACAGTTACATTTGTGATTTTAATAATGTTAACTTTCCTTGAAATATTGTTTAATACAATCTATATTTATATTAGTATATGTACAATTACGTGTTGGCCAATTTATTGCTGAAAGTCTTTTATCAGTTGTTTTTGTTAATTTATACACTTTCTTTTTATTATTTTGTAAATGATTAACAAAAGAGTTTTTATTTTCCATTATTACTATTTTACAAGTTTAAAATTGCATATTATATTGTAAATCTTTTTGTAAGAATAACTGTAATTATCTGAATATTGTCTTCGTTTAACAATATGTTATATAAGCGTATGTAAATGTATCATCAATTTCAATATCACAATGCACTCTTGCACATTCTTCATAGAAGTCATCAAAAACTTGCACATTAACCATAGCACGCCATGCATTATAGCATTACATATTATAGTCTAAAGTAATACACTCATGTTTATTTATATTAGTGCGATTTTCAAAACAACCGTAACACAAAAATTTGTGCTGTGGTTTCCATCGTGCAATACATAATAACACGCACTGTTCATGTATAGAAAAAGAAGAACACTGATATTCGCAATGGTCGTACACATTTAGGGAAAGACACTGGTACTCACAGTATGGATTCTTGATACACATTTTTATCCTGTTCAAGATATGCTTCTCTTAAATCAGAAATATGATAATCATTAAATGCAATCTCCTGATATGTATAGTTAAATTTGTTTATAAGATGTGGAATAATGTTTGCATCTTTATATTTCACATGAATTTTAGATATTGTTTTAATATTTCTTCACGTGTTGAAATCTTAATTAGGAAATTCCACACAATAGTATTTATTCACTTACACTTTCATCACTTTCACTTACACATTTATGCTCAGTTTCTTTCTCACTACGAATTGCACAACTTTCACAAAGTAATGGTTCAGAAAGTTTATATTTTTCTAGTAACTGTTTTACACAAACGTCACTTACTTCATTAGAAGTACAACCACACTTCACATAATTGAATATCAGAATGTCATTAGAAATTGTATGTTGATCTACTACTACTTCCTCTTCAAAGGGTATTTCATTTGGGTATCTGAAATCTCGTCTATACACAGTATCTTTCATTACCTCCAGCTTGGGAAAAGTGATCTTAAATGCTTCAGCGTCTTCTTCAGGAATGTCAGGATCATTTGGATGTATCCTCGTCGCCAAAAGTGCCTTTACATCGCCGTGACGGGTATGTGACAGCGCAGTACATTAAAGAAGGGATGGTTGCATAAGAATTTGTGATTAATTTTGAAGAGTTTTTATTTTGACTAGGAAAATAAAGTAGGTATAGGGAGTAAAGACACAGATTTGAAGCATCAGTGCACTGTCATCTCTGAAAAGATTCGTATTATTGCCTTATATGTTAAGTTAAACACCACAACATCTGTCACTGATAGCGTAGATCATCTTACTTTTTAAAATTGCCTCTGTAGCCTATTTGTCCATACATTAATCTCCAGACATGATGTATAGAGAGGAGAAAGAAAGAGATACAACATCTGTAAGATTTATGTAATTCACTAAGGGACTATAGGAAACGACTAAGCTAATTACTGCTACTAGCGCTTTTTAATCTTCAGGGATTTACTACATGTTGGCAAAACATTATTCTAAGTCCTAAATCTGTGCGTGAATTATTTCATTCGCCTCACTGTAATTATTTTAGAATGGAAACTGATTACGCTGAACGTGAAAATGTTTCTCGTAAAGCAAGGGCCGTAATAAATGTAAATAAGGTTCTCATTATTATATAAAACACATAAGTATTTATTCCGTGTATAGAACAATATAATACAGTAACTAAGCAACATCATAATCACTAACGGCCGCAGGATTTTTTTCAACGGGTGGAGGGGAAGTCCGATATAGAATGTTTCGTTTTATTCCCTATATATACTAACAGTCATAACATTTATCATTGATAGCGTATATCGTCTTTCGCCACTGTAGCTTATTAGTCAGAACATTCATCTCCAGACATGATGTCGAGAGAATAGAAAGAAATAGATAAGAACAGTGGTGTAACTAATTTTGCTGCGCCCTGGATCGATCGATCATCGATTTACTCATACTCCCCCAGGCCCTCTGCCACAGGTATTTCAGCTGCTGCGTTATATATATGGTTCCATGTCAGAAGGGCCAAAAAAAAGGGCAAAGACAGAAAGACCCGAGTCAAAAGGGCCCTGCGTCAAATGGACCCGGGTCGAGATGGCCCCCTCGCTACAAAAGGGCCCGAGTCAAAAGATCTCCGCAACAACAGGGCACGAGTCAAAAGACCCTGCGTCAAACGGGCTCGGATCAAAAGGGCCCGAATCAAAACGCCCCTCATAAAAAGGACCGGGTCGAAAGGTCTCGCAACAAAAGGGCCCGAGTCAAAAGGCCCCGAATCAACACGACCCTCATAAAAAAGCCCGAGTCAAAAGGGACTCCGATACAAAAGAGCCAGAGTCAAACGACCCTGCGTCAAAAGGGACCGAGTCAAAAGTGGCCGAATCAAAACGCCCCTCTTAAAAAGAGCCATAGTCAAAAGGAGCCCACGAGAAAAGGATCCGAGTCAAAGGCCCTGCGTCAAATGAGCCCGGGTCAAAAGGGGCTCTGCCACAAAAGGGTCCGTGTGAAAACGACCCCACATCAAAAGGGCCAGGGTCAACAGGTATCCACAACATAAGTCCCGAGTCAAAAGGGCCCGAATCAAAACGCCCGTCATAAAAAGGAGCAGAGTCAAAAGGGGCCCCGCTACGAAAGGACCCGAGTCAAACGGCCGTAAGTCAAAAGGTCGCGGATTAAAAGACCCTAGTCAAAAGGGGCCAAATCAAAATGCACCTCATAAAAAGAGCCCGGGTCAAAAGGGTTCCACGACAAAGTTACCTGAGTCAAAAGACCCTGCGTCAAACGGACCCGGGTCAAATAAAGCCGGAGTCAAACGGCCCCGCGTCTAAAGGGCCCGGGTCGAAAGGTCTCCTCAACAAAAGGCCAGAGCCAGAAGGCCCGAATCAAAACGCCCCTCATCAAAAGGGCCATAGTCAAAAGAGTCTCACGACAAAAGACCCGAGTCAAAAGGACCTGCATTAAACGCGCCTGCGTCGAAATGGGCCCCGCTACAAAAGGGCCTGAGTGAAATCGGCCCCACATCAAAAGGGACCTGTTCAAAAGGCCTCCCCAACAAAAGGGCCCGAATCATAATGCGACTCATAAAAAGGAGCCGAGTCCAAAGGGGTCCCCCTACTAAAGTGCCCGAGTCAAACGGCCGTGCGTCAAAAGGGTGCTGGTTTAAAGGGCTGGAGTCAAAAGGGGCCGACTCAAAACGCCCCTCATAAAAAGAACCCAAGTCAAAAGTGTTCCACGACAAAGGGACCCGAGTCAAAAGGCCCCGCGTCAAATGGACCCGGGTCAAATAAAGCCGGAGTCAAACGGGCCCGGGTCGAAATATTTCCTCAACATACGGGCCCGAGACAGAAGGCCCGAATCAAAACGCCCCTCATCAAAAGGGCCCGGGTCGGAATGTCTCCGCAACAAAAGGGCCTGAGAATCGTTTGTTAACACAACGCAAAAATTTGAGATTTAGATAGCGATAATAAACATAACAATTATAATGATGTCTGCAGAATTTTTGTGTATACTGGTACGGAATGACAACCAACGTCAGTAACAGAGGCGACTCTTGAGGGAAGTGACATTGGTAAAAATTAACATTTTACGAACGCAATCAACAAGAAGTTAACTGCACAAATGTATGATGGAATTTCATTTACGGTGGAAAACATTAACGGTCTCAAAACAAAAGATCAAACAAAACTAGTGATGAGCGCAAGAGTCTTGGTCTTGCAGTTTTTCCAAGAGTCTTGCATGCAAGACCAAGACCAGGAATCCCGATGCAAGACCAAGACCAAGACCAAGACCACATCTGCAAGACCAAGATCAAGACCAAGACTCTTGCGCAAGAGTCTTGCACAAGTACCGTTTCGGTGGTAGAGCAGTCACATGTGGTTATACGGGTCCCTGGTTGGATTCTAGCATGCGCCATGGAAACTTTTTAGTGGGCAAACACCGTGTGCGTGGGTTTTCTCGGTAGAGACCTGCATGGGCCGGGCCTTGCCCGAGACCCGAAGCCCGGCTCTACCCGCGGGCCGGGCTTGGGCGGGCCGATTGTATTATTTCTTTGAGTCGGGCCGCACTGAGAAAAATCCATTATCCGGACAGCGGTATATTGTTCAAATACAAGGATTCGTTATGTTTACTAAGGAAATCTGTACGGAGCGTACTTTATCCATATACTACACAGGTACTGCCTTTTACCCGCTTAGATATTACATCATTTCGCTGCAGGATGTCTGACATCTAACAATCTTCTGTATTTTACATACATATACGTATGTTAAGTACTTCAGTTATACGTTATATACGTCCATCTGTACGTGAGATCCAGACCGCCTATAGACACTCTTTCTTTCGCCATGGCTGACGTCATTGAACTAGCGTCTTTTGCTTGCGAAACGAGGTTGTTACAATCGGAAAAGAAGAGAGGAAGGAAACAAAAACCTGGGTAAGTGCCCTAGTTAACTATTACTTTAGTTAAATATTCCAATAATTATATATTCTTTTAGTGTAACTTGCTTTAGTATAGTACTAAGTAAGTAATATAGTTTATGACTACAACTCGTTAATGATTGAGGAGAATGGAATGGGTGAATCTGAATTTTGAGAAATCTTTGAATATTAATGTTTTGAAACATTTTACGTTACAAGGTAGCAAAATGAATGTTATGTGTTTATTCATTCCGTTTTATATGTGACGATTTATTACGTGGTGCAGAGTTACTACAGGACTGCTTAACATAATTGCTAAGAAACCGTTTTCAGCGCGAAAATTCCCTTGTGTAGTGAAGATTTAGGCTTTAGGTCTCTGGGCTTTCGGCATCAATGGCCTTGTTAGCCCGTCACATATGAGGGATGACGTCCCTCGATGAGCACACTATCCGGGTAAAGGAAGGGAAGAAAGGATTGGGGAAGGAA
This sequence comes from Thermobia domestica, assembly GCF_964235325.1. Taxonomy (NCBI): domain Eukaryota; kingdom Metazoa; phylum Arthropoda; class Insecta; order Zygentoma; family Lepismatidae; genus Thermobia; species Thermobia domestica. The sequence continues at coordinate 71,477,398 of NC_137470.1, read as the reverse complement.
GAAAACGGCCTGGGACCTATATGTTAGGTACCACTCCGGCATTTTCCTGCTGTGAATGAGGAAAACCCAAGGAAATCTCATTCAGGATGGCTGGACTTAAAATCTTTTGACACTTTTTCGACTGAGGAAATCGATCCCCAACGGGATCGAACCCGGGACCGTTCGCACCGAAGGCGAGAGCGTTAGCAACTACGCTACGCGGGGCCACTTGTGTAGTCTAGAAAACTCATTTTTATTAGGATATTTGCATTTTTTTTACTTTTAGTTTAACGCCCCATGATTGTACATAAACGTAAGTGAGAAGGTGACGATAAGATACATGATAATGGTGGAATCAAGAAAATGTAAGGAAACTGGAAAGTCTTAAGAATAACCACACCTACAGTGTTCACCAAAAGGCTATTTGTCGGGAGCAGGAATCGAACCAGGGACCTAACAGGTCAGAGGTAAGCGCTCTACTACAGAGCTTTCTTTTGTTTAAAGAACTTGTTTACATTGAAATATATATATTTGACGAAGATATTGATATATTTTACAGCCTCACTGAAATTTTAAAAAAAAGTAGTCAGGGAGAGCTTACTTGTCAGGTTTTTATTTTTTAAATTTAATTTGATTTGATTTCTATTTATTTATTTTTGCTTGTTATGTTCCCTAGTTAATTAATGTTTGGGTTACTGAGAATTAAAACCTTTTTAGTATTATTGTTATGGCATCACTTTGGAACCAAAAAGTTTGATTTTTTTTTTCTTGTGTTTTCATATAGGAAGTTGGTAAGTTTGTGCCTTAGCATTGGTTTGGTTTCTACTGTAGAACGTAATTGAAGGTCATGTTGAGTTGAGTCTTGGCGGGTTTGAGTTCGTGAAGTGTCAGGCACTGATTGTGCCCCTGTCTTCTGTCTGTGATGTTTCCTGGTTTTGGGCAGTGACGTATTTATGTTGAGGAGTACCAACGCAGGCCGCGTAACTACAACACAGCTTCAACAGCTCTACGAGTGCCAGGCGTTTGAATTTCACCCTTCGTTCCGGCGTGACTAATGCAGTATAGTACTAGGTTCAAATTCTATGGCTGGTAAAAACGGTATGGTAAGAAACACAACGTAATAGTTATTAGTTTAATTAGTGTTTCTTCATAGTATTGTTTCACTATTTCTAGAAGGAATTAACTATTAACGAAGTAAAGAATAAGAAAAAACACACTTTGATTGACGTTTACGATTTCTCATACTCCATTGAGGATGTTTTGATCCTCAGTTGCGCAAACATCCAGTGTGCGTTTTTTTTTTTTTTTTTAATTTTTTGTTGCTTACACTGCCTTACAGATGAGGGTTATAGTTAAGGAGCCGTACTTCCCATTTAGGGAAGGACGAGAAACGCCATACTTTCAGGAATTATTCATTGACTATCTAGGACAGCGTTTCCCAACCGGTGCGCCGCGGCACACTGGTGTGCCGTGAATGGGCCGCTAGTGTGCCGCGAGGAAGTCGAAGCAAATTATTAATTCTATAGCAATCAAATTGCAAGACGAAGGAAAAATGTATATTTTTATTTCACATTACTATGAACCTCTACTATGAATCTACAACTTTAAGTTTCATACCGTGTTACTTTTCTGTACATTTTTAATGTTGAAAATATATATTGGTTATCATTGTTGTGACTATTATTGCTTCTTTATTGTTGCAGACTATTTTGTAACTTGAAAATTTAAAATAACATTCAATCCTTTCGACAAATTAAATACATTTGTATTTTAAAAGTAAAAAAGATTTGTTTGTTCGTTCGTTATTTAGTGATCTTACTTCTTAGTGAAAGGTTGGATACAGTTTTCGAACAAGAAAGCTTAGTTTTAAAAACCTGAGTCCAATATTTTATTGCAATTGTTTTATATTTTTAAATTAGAATGAAAAATAAGCATAATAATTTACCACGGGGAAAAAACAGTGATTGAGCTTTCTTCTCTGTCAGAAGGAGATCAATAATCGCAGAAAAAATACTAGTTTTATATTTACAAATAATAATATCTATGAGTGCGCCGCGAGAATTCAAGTTACATCCGTAGAGTGCCGCAAGTTGAAAAAGGTTAGGAAACGCTGATCTAGGATGTTAAAAAGCAGGTAATAGACTGAGTTCTTGCCCTTGTACTTAGGGTGTTTAGGTAGTGCAACAATAAGATGTATCCTCGTGCACGGGAGATGAGAAGTAGCTGTTCTTAACTATTACCCAGATGGGTTCCCTCGTGGCTAAGTGGTTAGTGTACACGCCTTTGGCGTGGGACACCCGGGTTCGATTCCCGGCCGGAGCTCATGTGGTTCGGATTTCACGTTAATCTGTAAGTCCATGTATCATACAGCCTTGCTGCTGAAAGGAACGTTAAAATCAACTCAGCACTGCTTTACAGATGCAATTGTTCGATTCCGAGTTCGAATGAAGCTTTTTACGGGCAGGGGGTGACTTTTATATATACAATCCAAGCATTTTAGTTATCAGTCAGTGATGTAATATATATATACAGTAATATATACTGTAATATATATATACAGTATATATATATATATTACAAAATTGAAAGTGACTAAGTTTATGACTCTCAATCTCTTAGGGCCGCGGTGGCTCAATGGTAGAGCGTTCACCTCTGGTGCTTGGGGTCCCGGGTTCGATCCCAGCTCCCGCCAAATGAACTTTGTGGTGAACAAACATCGCATGCGTGGGTTTCCTCGGGATTTTCCCGTTTCCTCCCACTTTCTTCATTCCACCATTTCATTCATTGCTCATCATCACCGTCTCCTTTAGCCTAACCGGCATAACCGTGAGACATAAAACTCAAAGATTTCATTTCATTTTCATTTCCATTGTAGCTCTCCCCGCAACCAGTGTTGCCAAACTGTTGACAATAAGTTTGCGAAACGAGAGGTGGCGACTCGAATTTTGGGTGAAAAGTCGCTATAAAAAATAATCGAGAAATTCATTGTCTATAAGCATTGTTTTAAAGTTGTAGATGTAAACTAAACAATATGTTCTACTCACTGCCGCAAATCCCGGGGGGGGGGATGACGGATACATGTCCCCTCCAATCTTGGAACTGAGGGGGAGTTTTCCCCAATAATCCGATTTGAAATGTGTTTTTTTGGGAGAAATTTGATGATTTTTGTCCAATTGCTACAAAGGAACGTGAGATAAAATAGACGTCTCCCAGAATAAGCCTCAAATCTGCAGCTTCCCAATGCTGAAGACAACTCTGATACTCCACAACATTGTTTTTCAAGTTCATAACTATTCTGGACATCGCAAAATAAAAAGTATGGTAACGGTCTTACCCTTCCCCCCCAATGTTGAAGACAGATTTGCGCCGCTGGTTCTACTCACATCTTTGTAAACAGGGCGCAACCAATCCTTGAATTCAGGGATCATTTCAGATTGTTTCGGGTACTTTTGTTCATATTGTGGAGTCAAAATAGTTCCGAAATAATTAACACTACAGTACTTACGTTAAGCAATTTTTTTGTAAAAGAAAAAGTGCAGAATAATTAAAAGACCCCAAAGAACAAATATAACAAACATCCACATCGCCTTTATTCACGCATCTATAGCTAATCTTTTTGCTATCGGTAAAGATGTATTACGTGTGTCTCTCAACGGAAACTGCGAACTAAAGGACATCAAGTTTGTAGTTCTTCTTCGTTAGAGGACAAGGGCAACATAACAATGCAGGATTGTGGGCCAGTGGGTACGCTGTATTTCCAAACTCTTCATCACTTGCGCTGATTAAAACAAACAAACAGAAAAAAGAACAAACAGAAGCATTATTAGTTCAAAAACTGTTTTGAACTAATAATGCTTCTCTACAGATGAAAATTTTGTTTGCAGCAAAAAGTCGCTAAATGTATAAGTAGCTGAATCGTCATTTAAAAATCACCCATAAAAGTCTCCAATCGGAAAAATTATTCGTAGGGCGACCATACGTCCCGTTTTGACCGGGACAGTCCCGTTTTAGGGGCGTTTCCCGGCCTTCCCGTCAGTACATGGAAAAAAGTAGTATTCGTCCCATTTTATGTAAATGAAAGAAGTAAATAACAAACCCAGTACCTTTACTCCTTTTAAAAGTATTAATAACAACAAAGAGGCAAAAATTGAACTGAAATTCCCTATATTAAACATACTCTACAGTTCGTAGTACTGCTCGAAAGACAGCAGAGATTTAGCAGTTGGTTGTGTGTTGAACAAACTTCAACGTGTCTTTCCTTTTTCATAAGTACCCGCTCAGTAACAAAGAGAGAGAGAGGGGGAACTCTGATATCAAGGCACTGATAAATGAAATGAAATGAAATTTTTGAGTTTTACGTCCCACGGTTATGCCGATTAGGCTAAAGGAGACGGTGATGATGAGAGATGAATGAAATGGTGGAATGAAGAAAGTGGGAGGAAACGGGAGAACCCCGAGAAAACCCACGCACACGGTGTTTGTACACCACAAAGTTCACTTGGCGGGAGCAGGGTTTGAACCCGGAACCCCAAGCACCAGAGGTGAACGCTCTACCACTGAGCCACCGCGGCCCCAAGGCACTGGTAAGAACAAAGGTAGATCTAAAAGCCAGAACCTATCCCGTTTTTAACTGAAAATTTTATGGTCACCCTACGCTATCGTTGAGGTCGAATTCCCCTGATTTAGTGACTTTTCCCAAAATTGGCAACATTGACCCCCACCGAACAACACCAAGTCATCTGTAGCCTAGCAAGCATAATAGTGGGACGTAAAACTTAAAGATTTTATTTCATTTCGAACAACACCCCCAGAAACCTACTGTTATACCATTCCCAAAACACCCTTTTGTACAATTCTCCCTATTCGAAAAAAATTGTAAATAGCAGGGTTCATACATAAATATGGAACTCAATTTCCCTGAATTTTAGAGGTTTTCCAGGTATTAATTTTGCAATTTCCAGGTCTAGTGGAAGAAACTAATAATACGAGAAGACATAAATTTTAAGAATACTATATTTATATATTTGAGAATGGCCACCCTTCTCCCCAATGAACGATTGCAATTAAATATTGAGTCACAAGAAAATAAATAATCAAAACAAATAAAATTTAAGTTGAAAAATATTAAGTTGAGAAGCCTACTAAGGGAATTAATTAAACACTTTTGTTCCATACTTGAATACATTCAAAATATATAAAAATATTGGGTTGGGAAAGAAAAAAGGGCCCGCGAGATTTTAACTGATTCTTGTAGTACTCGACGACAGAAATCGATTACTGAAAGAATTTTCAAAATCGGCGCAGGCAAATATGGAGAAAATCATATTTTCATGTACCTGTTCAAAATGGGGAAGGAAAAAGGGCCCGCGAGATTTTAACTGATTCTTGTAGTACTCAACGAGAGAAATCGACTAGTGAGGGAATTTTCAAAATCGGCGCAGGCAAGCATGAAGAAAAACCCATTTTCATGTACCGGATCAAAATGGGGAAGAAAAAAGGGCCGCGAAATTTTAACTGATTCTTGTAGTACTCAACGAGAGAAATCGACTAGTGAAGAAATTTTCAAAATCATCGCAGGCAAGCATGAAGAAAAACGCATTTTCATGTACCGGTTCAAAATGGGGAAGAAAAAAGGGCCCGTGCGATTTTAACTGATTCTTGTAGTACTCGTCGAGAGAAATCGATTAGTGAAGGAATTTTCAAAATCGGCGCAGGCGAACATAGAGAAAATGGCATTTTCATGTACCGGTTCAAAATGGGGAAGGAAAAAGGGCCCGCGAGTTTGAACCGTTACGATGTATGTTCACGAATGTGCTCGTCTTCTCAAATTTAGTTAATTACTGTAGCACTGAAACATGTGACACAGAGTCACGTTGTGGATGACTCTGCAATCGGCAACCACTGCACATATACTCCTCCAGTCCCACAGTTTTATTATTTCGATCCATTCCTCACGTGCTAACGGCATGGTTTAACATCTGCAAGAAAGAGGTAAATGTAACGTTCAATTGGCAATAGCTTTTCACCAAATTAAGCTGCATGAAATCTGATTGCATTTTTGACATACTGAGAAAATTCTAGCCCGTGGCCATATGTATCACATATCCCACCAGTTCATAATAAAAATTTTGAACACAAAATTACGGTCGTCCGTGTGATGTACTCCCAAAAGGCCTAATGTGTATCACCCACCTCACATTCAATGAAACCACATCCGTGTAGAATTTAGAAAGGAACTTCTTATGATGTATACAGTATGTCTCAAAAGTTCCCTGACGTAGGGTAACTCTGTTATTATCAGAGTTACAGCAAAATGTAAGAGGAAAAATCATATCGAAATATGACGTTTTCAATCTAAAGTGAACACTTTTTTTTCAAAAAAAATCGGACGAGATATTTGTGCTGTATACTCTTTATGCACCCAAATTTAAATGAAAATGCAACGTTGTCATTTACCTGGACCCACAACATAAGTGAATGAAGTTCCTGTTTGAAACGGGGGCTGGCCATCGAAATGTTAGCGCAAAAGAAAGTAACTTCATTCACTTATGTTGTAGGTCCAGGTAAATGGGAACGTTGCATTTTCATTTCACATTAGGCGCATAAAGAGTGTACAGCGCAAACGAGTCATCCGATTTTAAAAATTCCTTCACTTTAGATTGAAAACATCATATTTGGAGATGCTTTCCTCTCCTACATTTTGTTGTAACTCTGATAATAACAGAGTTACCCTATGTCAGGGGACTTTTGAGACACCCTGTATACCTTATTTAATGTATGTTTTATGTCACTATAACTGTAGTATAATTTAGTTTGTTTAAATTTACAATTTAATATAAGTAGATTCGGATTTACATGCGTAGGATTTTGTATGCATCTAACTAATGAATTCTTTTATATTCATGCTTCACTTAGTGACTTGGCTTTGGACTGCAACTGATTATTGTAACCCATTATTGCTTGAGAAGAAACAAGATATCCGAATCTTCATTTGAAGAAATCAAAGGTCTATTGGAAAGCTGGGGATTACAATCATTAATTTCTACATTTCAAGGTGCGTAAATTATATATTCTGTGTTTCTTGTTAAATTACTATTACTATTATTGGGTTTAGAATCAATCAAGCACTTCATGATATTTTATGGGGATCAAGATGGGTGCCGGATAGATAAGTATTTAAGCGTCAGGTTCTTAATTCTTTTCAATTTAATATTTAATCAATGATTATTTTCTCCCTCGTTATTCGGCCAAATCGTATTCCAAGATCATCAATTTTCATTACTCAATTCTGACCGTCAACCTACATAGCATATTCGTAGGACGTAAAACAAAGATTTCCTGTTATTTTTTTTGTTTCTATCTCTTTCCTCCATAGCTGTGAAAAATAACGCCTTCAGCATCATAAATTTGTATGCTACTTGCGCCTTCAGTCGTCTACTCTTCGGTGGCTCAGTGGTAGAGCGTTCACCTCCGGTGCAAGGGGTCCCTGGTTCGATCCCAGCTCGCGCCGTGTGGACTTTGTGGTGGACAAACACCGTGCTCGTGGGTTTTCTCGGGGTTCTCCCATTTCCTGCCACTTTCTTTATTCCACCATTTCAGTCATTTCTCATTATCACCGTCTCCTTTAGCCTAACCAGCATAACCGTGGGACGTTAAAGATTTCATTTTTTATTAATCTCAGTATTTTATAGTGTATTCTTAAGCTTAAGGTGATGTATAATTAAATTTTGAATTCAGTTAACTTATTTTATTTCTCAGATTGTTTTTAAAATGAATGTACAAACGTTTATTTTCATTCTTGAGTGTTTAAAGTGATGTATAGTTATTAAACATAGTATTTAATATTGTACTCTTAACGTGAAAGTGATATACAGTTAACTTTTGAATTCAGTTAACATTTTTCTTTCTGAAATTGCTTTAAAAAGTATGTAAAAACGTTTCTATTTTCTTTCTTGAGTGCTAAAAGTGATGCAAAGTTATTAAGCTTACTACTTTATATTGTATTCTTAACCCTAAACTGATACACAGTGCGTTTTTGAATAAATTATATCAAGTTATTTGAGTGACGAATACTGGTAGAAAATCCTGACTACTACTGGAACATTTTGATTTTAAGGTGACGACTACTGGTGCAAGGATTTTAAAATATTGTTTTTCCTTCAACGGCTACTCCTTTTTGAATTCTGACTATATGGTCATTATAGGAAGGATCAGTGAGTCCTTCCAACTATGGTACAGCTCCGACAGATTCACGATGCTCAGAGAAGAGACAAAATAGTATGTTTTCAACCTTAAAGTGAGAACCATTGGCGTTTTTACCCTGCTATGCAAAAGTAAGTGAGTACTCCAATGGGGTTCCAATGCGGTACCTAATTTCTGCATTTTAGATATTTGGAAATACATGTCTCTAAAATGTAAACAACTGATTTTTTTTTTTTAACTGAAAACTGCAACTCGGTAAGCCTTATGGATACCGAGATATGGGAAAATAAAGAGCGATACTATAGGTATGTGGGAATTGCATACTTGACGCTAGAATTCGGAAATTGAATTAAAATATGACTAACGGCTATCAAGATGTTGTCAAATAAAGGGAGGACCAACACAGTTAAGGGGTTTTAGTGTTAGATGCTAAAATTTCCGAAATCGGTCATAGAAAGTTAATAAACACCAGTAGCAATTTCATCTTAAAGTAATTAGATATCTTCAGGGGGTGTTAGAACATCATGGAGTCTACCAAAATTAAATTTTAAAAGCTTTTGAAAATATAATCTGACATTTGTAAACAATATTTGAAATATGTGTTTACCCAAAACTTCCAGCTAGTACATCTAACATCTGGAGAAACACTGAAATAAAAGCGTATGAGATCTTGAAATTTCGGAAACAATTATTGGTCGCAACAAAATTAAATCAGATGGGTACTTCTATGGGTTAAATGAGTACCTTAGTACAATTTCGATCGAAAATTTAGTTCAGTCCTAGGTTTTCTTCAGGCAATTCCAAGGGTTCATCGAGCTGTGCAAAAGAATGAAAAGTCGCTGTCAATATCTAAGATAGTCGAGAAGATATAAGGAATTATATATTTTATGACGTAAAAATAGATCTTTATGGATTTGTACTTTTGGGTCTTTCCCATAAGAAAAAAATTCAGGAAACTACTGTATATACCTTAATAGACAATTCAATGGACGGGGATACAGTAGCTTAGTGGTAGGGTTTTTAACTAGTCTTCTTTTGCAGAAACTATTGGAGTTTTCACTTATCCCATAGAGATACGATCATACTTAACTCCCTATTTCATTTTAAAATTAAATAAAAGGAAATATTTCAGTGTAGCGACCCACGATTATGCATTTTAGTCTCAGGGAGATTACGATTAAAGCAAGTGAATGTTGTTGACAGAATTGATGGAATGCAAAGGTGGGAGGAGAGGTAGTACCCCTAGAAAACCCACGAATACGATGTCCACTACAAACTGACGGCCGCGGATCGAACCACGAACCCAATACACCAGAGGTAAGCACTCTACCACTAAGCCACCGTGCTCCCGCCCATTTAATTTTCTATTAAGGTATATACGGTTGTTTTCTGAAATTTCTTCTTACAGCAAAGACTCAAAAGTACAAATCCATGTGGGTCTCTATTTTTACGACGTCATAAAATAATTTCTTATATCTCGCTTGCTGTATTAGATATTGACAAAAAATGTTCACTTATTTCAGAGCCCGATGAACGCTTGGAATTGTCCAAAGAAAATTTAGAGCTGAATTAATCTTTCGATCGAAATTGTACTGACAAGTCTGAGGTAGTCACTTAACCCATAGAAGTACCATCTTATTTAACTTTTGTTAGGATCAATAATTGTTTTCTGAAATTTCAAGATCTAATACGCTTTTATTGTATGGTGTCTCTCTAGCTGCTAGATGTACTAGCTGGAAATTTTAGGTAAATACATATTTCTAATACTCTTTACAAATGTCAAAATATATTTTCCAAAGCTTTTAAAATTTAACCTTGGTAGACCCCATGATGTTCTTAAACTCCATGGAAGTACCTAATTACTTTAAGATGAAATTGCTACTGATGCTTATTAACTTTCCATGACCGGTTTCGGAAACTTTACCACCTAACACGAAAATCCCATAACTGTATGGATCCTCCCTTTATTTGACAATATCTTGATAGTCATATTTTAATTAATTTTCTAAATTGTACTGTCTAATATGCAAGCTCCACGTACCTATGGTGTCGCTTTTTATTTCACCATATTTCGGTAACTGTTAGGCGTACCGACTTGCAGTTTCGGCAAACACACACCTCTAACGTTCTTTAAAACGTTATTAAGACATATTTTAGAATATTTAGAAATGAGAGTTCTGCGAATATCATGGTACCCGAAAAGCCCCATCAGGGCGTGTGTGTAGTGTATTTAATTGAAATTACTTTTGAGGTTGTTGTAAGCCCTCGTAATTACATTTCCGAAACTGCACCATCTAGTACTCAAACCCCACACTTCTATGGTGTCGCTCTTTATTTTCCCATATCTCAATATCCATAAGGCTTACCGAGTTGAGGTTTTCGGTAAACAGATGTCAGTTCCTTACATTTTAGAGACATACATTTCCATATATCTAAAAAAATACAGACATTAGATACCCCATGGTACCCCGAACACCATTGGGGTACCCACTTACTTTTGAATAGTAATACATTTTGAGTTGTTATTCAGCATCAATAAACACTTCGTAATTTTTCTATGTGCAACCTAAAAGTCCATACCTGACCGAACAGATTTTGTCCATTTAATCTCAAAAATGTTAAGATACTTTGTATTGTTAAGTACAACTAAGTTGAGCACACCGAATGTAACATTTTAAATGTTTTCTGATTTTTGTTTCAGGTATTTCGTGCATCAAACCAGGATTCTGCTTGAAAGACAGTGAAAAGAAGCAGTGTAGGTTGTGGCTAAAAGTACGTCCTTTCTGAAGACAGACCCAATTGTACTTACATTCTTTTGTACGAACATATAACCCTAATAAAGATACTGTACTACAAATTATTTCTTTCTTCCATAAATTAGAATAAAATATTGTCTCTGTTTAAAGAAAATGTTTGTTACTGTTAAGTCATTTCAACTCTTTTTCTCTGTAATAAGAACATTATCTTTCGCAATATTTTTTTATCTTCGCGCTATTACGTTTGAATGAAGTAAAATTCTATACGAAGCACTATTATTTCAGACATGCATTAATAACTAATGTATTGTTCTGTATGTAAGACAATGTGTATACTGAACATGTCTAGCAAAGGTGTTGTTTTAATACAGAATCTGTAACTCAGCTTTTCAGTAGTCAACTTTATTGGGAATCCGAAGAAAGAAGTAAAAAAAAAAAAAAAAAAAGTTCGACTTACCAACGTATATGTGTTCGAATTCTGGACTAATCCAAATTATCCAGAGAAATCATATATTTTTTGTTGCAATTTCAGATGTATCCTTTATCCAAGTCGTATGAAACGGAGACTTCATACATCGCTATACTTTGTATGAACTATGTTCCGTATTTACTTAATCACTTTGTAACTTTCTCTAGTGTTGACAAGGCCGCAGGTGTCAATCGAATAGTTTAGTGTTTCACTCATGTCACCTTGTGACTAAGGTACGTCCTGTCGGTATATATATATGGTACTGGGTTCAAGTAGCGATAAAATACATTTTTAGCATTAAACAAATGCAAAAGTCTACACGAAATGAGATACCATGATCTCTGACTTACGGATAACACCATGAACTAATGGTACTGAGTGTGATTGAGTTTACTAGTTACTATCTGGCTAAAATCAGTGTTCCTTTAGCTATAGTTCTTTTCGTGCTCTGAATTGCAAAGTTTGAAATAACAGTTTTAAATTATTGTATATATATATATAATATCTTCCGAGTAATTCTGAGAATCATTGCTCTTTCTTTAAGCAATGTATGAGACTGTTAATCCGCTCGTTGCTTAAAATGTTGCACTAAGAAGGATGCACCCACGAAAATCCAAATTTGCAGAATGTCTAGAGCAGGGAAGGATAAATATGTTTAGTCGATGGCTGCACAACGCCTCCGCTGTCACCACGTTGTCGCACAGCGAATACGGCGGACGTTTAAGAGTATTCTGCACTTACTATTAGGTATCGGCCTGGGAACTTTGGCGCAGCTACCCAGCCTCCTTCTTGGTGTTGCATTTTTATAGCGAGTACTGAGTAGAAATCATCTTGTGAGCGAACACGTTTTCAGCTGACACCATACTTTTAATTGTTGCGACATTAAAAAAAAAAACATACCTGTTAATTAAAATGTACAGAGAAGTTGTTTGAGTTTGAATATAGGATTGTATATGGCTGTGCATTTTGCATTATTATTAAAGTGCTGGAACTAACTAACAACAAAGCATATGATAAATTCTTACAGTAATATATCACATATTGATTTACTCTGTATGAAAACGAAAATAGTTTAACATATGGTTAACCTCCTTTGTGCCCATAATTTTAAAATTAACGCTTGTGTCACTTTTCAACACTTGGCTTTGCAGTAGCTTCCCAACGAATTAGCAGGAAATCCAAACTTATAGGACACCCTGCAGGTAAATACATTTCTTTGGACACTTTCACTGCTCCAAACTAAGATTGTTAATTTTATTATTATTGGCACAAAGGAGATCAAACATATTTTAAGCTATTTAGTTTTCATACAGAGTAAAACAATATTTGACAACATTACAGTAAGAATGTATCATGCATTTTGCAGTATGTTGCAGCACTTTAATAATGGTGCACTATACGTACAATCTAGATCCTGCATATGTCCAATCCATATATTACAAGAAGGCAATACGTATGCGATACAGGTAAAATCCGCATATTTCATATGGACAACCTATTAGCTATATACATCCAATCCATACATTACATATGGCCAACCTGTACGCGACATACGTATAATCTATATGCTGCATGCATACAGTCTGTAAGCTACATATGTGCACTCTGTATGGTGCATATGGATATTCTGTATGCTGTATCTGGACAAGCTGTGTGCGACATAAGGAAAATCTGTATAATACATACGTACAATACGTATACTGTATCTAGTCGTACGTACGGGGCACAAGTACAATATAGATGCTGTCTTGGGGTTGAACGAAAGAAACATACGTAAAGAACGTATATTGCATACTTCTTGAAATTATGCTCCGTCCTGATAGTCAGTGTGTGTCGTCATTATTAACCCACATGCTACATACGATCCTGACGTCACAAAGCTAGATATCACCTCCGTATATATTTGTTACTGCAGATGACGTCACACGAATGACGTCATTGCACTTATGCAGACAGTGCGTATAATACATACTTTTTCAGCTATACGTTTGCTGCAGGATGTTATATACGGTTGTACGTTAAGTCCAGAAACTACAGGAATTACGATTGTAACCTACGTTTTTAAGTATGCCACCTACATTTTTTTTCTCAGTGCGGGCTTGGCGGTCCGACACTGATTTCTTTTCAGGTCGGGCCGGGCTGGGGCCGATTAATTGCAATTCTTTAACCCTCGAGAAGTCGCGCTGAAAAAGTAACGCGAGTAGTCGCGCGCGGTCAAATCGACCGAACGAACATAATGTGTTGCAAAAATCGTTTTAAACAGTTTTCTTGTATTAGAAACGTAATTTTGTATATTTTCTGATTAAGAGGGAATAACATTTTTATTATTATAATAAGTTTTACAGTAATAACTATTAGAGAAACCTAAAACTAGACATGTTATTTTTTTATTTCTCATTTGGAATAAAATGTTTTTGTCGCTACATATTTCCTTAGATAGATAGCTACGCACTGGTTTTATTGAAAATTCTAAACCTGATGATGATCTTTTGTTTTTGTCAACTTTGGTTCGTCTAAAATTAGAAATGCAATAGTAAATTAGTCAAAAATATACTATATAAACATAACAATAAAACAAAGCTTCACAGCGCATTTTACATTGAATTAGAGCTCAGTCGTAGCTAAGCTGTTAGCATACACGCCTTTGGCGTGGGACTGCCGGCTCGATTCCCGGTGGGACCTCATGTGGTTCGGATCCTTCGTTAAGCAGTAGGTCCACGTCTTACATAGCCTTGATGCTGAAAAGGGCGCTAAATTGAAATCAAATCAAATTTACATTGAATTATTTTAAGGTCCTGTTATTTTGAAACTTCACCTATACAGCACTACATTGAATTATTTTAGGTTATCTTCAAATTTACACTGTTCTACACTTCGTCGTCGCTTATTTCGTCCCCTCTTGCTCTGACTACATTCGGGGAATCGCTGGTCATTTCTGGGTTTAAGGTCTTCAGATTCGCTCGCAGACTCCTCACTTGACCTTTCGTGTTCACTCATATATATATAAATATTTGTTATGATCTTCCTCAGACAAAGCTTCCACGAGATCATGTCGGCTGATTTATCCAAATAGTCAATCCCTAACATTTCCCTCCGTTGTTTTAAGCTGTTCAGTTCTAATTTTCTCTTTTCTCATACTTGGTATCAGTTTGTTAACTCTGTCGACCTCTCTTCCGTCCATTAAAATAATATTTATGTTTATAAAGCTTAAAACATCTCCAAAGCAAAGGTCACGTGCAGAGCGAAACACTGAGAAAAAACATTACATGGTTAGTCGCGCGCGGTGGAAAGCACCGCAGAATCACTAAACAATCACTAGTACTTAAACTAAACAACGGATAACGGAGTGATTGAGCAGGAATGTTTGGGAAGGTGAGGGGCAAGATTAGCTAGACGGAGAAGTCTGTCGGACAAACAGAATGGACACACGATCGAAAATAATTTCCCTGTGGTGCTTTTGACCGCGGCGCGACTACTCGAGGGTTAATAATTATTGACATTCGTTAAACGATAATTAGAATAAAGGCAAACGTTGAAGAACTGTGCCCGTGAAAAATGTTATAAAATGAAACTTCGAAAATTTATCGGGCCCGGGCCGGGCTTGGGCCAAGAATTTTAAAAAACTTATAGGGCTGGGCCGGGCTCGGGCCGAAAATCTCCAAAACGTTTCGGGTCCGGGCTGGGCCGCGCCTACGTACATTCGGGCTGGATTGGGCTCGGGCCGAAAACTTCGGCCCGTGCAGGTCTCTATTTCTCGGTGTTTTGATGTTCCCTCCTACTTTCTTCAATCCACTATTTCATTCATTTCTCATGAATACCGTCTCCCTTAGCCCCGATGCATAATCGTGGGACGTTAAACTAGATATTTCGTTTCGTTTTAAAACATATTAGTGGTGTTTTTCTTCCAAAACTAAAGTGAAATGTAGTATTGAACATTGGTGATACCGTACACCATAGGTGTCGACTACATGGGTATGGCCTTGGCTCCCAGACTCAAGCATCCGTTGGGAATTTTTAATGTGTGCTCATAAAATTAATATCGAAATAACATTTTCATGACATTGAAGAAACTTAATACATGTAACCGCAAGTTTGATTTCATGGGCGGATGCTTATACGTTGAATAATTGTTTATCAATATAACTTTTAGCATCCTTAGGTATACGACACATCGAGGGTTGAGCGATATAACATTATCCTACAACAATAAATCTATGTCATAAAATTGAAAGTGACTATTTTTGTGACTCCTAATCTCTTGAACCACCCAACCGATCTCGATGAAAACACTCCCAGGCTCAAACTCCATCTGTGTTGAAAATTTGATCATTTCACTTTGACGGTAAGCTTAGGAGAGGGGAGAAGGGGGAGTTATATAATAATAAATAAAACTTAACAACTTCGACCAAACGAGTAATCTCGATCAAATTTTTAACATAGATGAGGTTCACGCCTGGAATGTTATATGTCAGTTGTCAGTTCACTTTGGTGGTAGAACCTAGGGGGAGAAGAGCGAAAGGGTATATATATATATATATATATATATATATATATATATATATACATATATGTAACTTAATAACTCTTGAACCACCTGACCGAACTCGATCTTATTTTAAGATAGATGAGGATCGGGCCTGAGATGGTTTCTATCATATCACTTTGATCTTGAAGTTTAGGGGAGAGGGAGAGGAAAGATATTTAAAAATGATGGAAAATGACCGACATTGAAATGGAATCTATAGTTTTGGGGACCGCTAAGGTAAACAATGATACTTCCGGTGCTGTTTAAATCAAAATTCAGCCCCGTAGCTTGGCGGAGGGGAAGGGAGATATATAAAAATGATCGAAAATGGCGAATATTAGTGTCGAATCCATAGTTTTCGAGGTCGCTGAGTTGAATACTGAGACTTCCTATACCATTTACGACCAAATTCAGCCTCGTAATTTGGGGAAGAGGGAGATGCATAATAATGATTAAAAATGACCAAATATTAGTGCCGAATCCATAATTTCGTGGTCTCTGACACGAACAGTGACACTTGTGATGCCGTTTAAATCCAAATTCAGCCCGGCAACTTGGGGAGGAGGAAGAGAGGGAAACATAAAAATAATCGAAGATGACCGATATTAGAGAGCGCTTTACTAATAGTAAAAAAGTGATTGACTAACGATATATATATATATATATATATATATATATATATATATATATATATATATATATATATATATATATATATATATATATATATATAATTATTATTATTATTATTTTAGTTTAACCCAACAAAGTAGATACTTGATGCTAGTAATCCATATTCACAAGTGAGACTTCAAATAACTTGGAGTTTGATGCCCTTATTTTGTATTTCTAATACAGGTCAACAGTATTTATATAAATTGAGTCTACACAAAAGACAAAGACAGTTGAGTCGTTTTCAGTTTTCCCTCAAATTATTCTAAAATATTAAGAGGTTTGATTATAATAATTATTATTTTAATTTTCTTTCCCTCTTTTTTTTTGTCAATATTGCTAAACATATCATCATCATAATAGCTATTCTGCTATTATTGGCAGGTTATTTGCTTCAACAGACCAGGTTTGACGTTCGGTGGTCCTCAGCTGGTCTCTTCGTCTTGACGTGGCAATTTTCTGTTTCAATACCTTCCTTCAACTAGTCTGCTTCGCTCCCTTCCTCTTTTTCCTTCCACAATACTCTCCAGCACGTCCCTTGTAATACAGTTCCTCGTCAGCCAATATCCTAAACAGTTCCCTTTCCCCCTCTTAACAATATCTAAAATTCTTCTTTTTTTCTCCTACTGCTAATATTTCTAACACATTCGTTTTCGTTCAACACGGCTAATTCTCTCCTTTTTTCTCCATGCCCATGTTTCGAAAGTCTGCAATTTTTTCATCGCTTTTGCGTAATGTGAATGTCTCTGCCCCATAGAGTACATATTGGAATCAGTAAAACAAAAATTCAATATTTAATTGGAAGTTTGTTTAATATAAGAATTAGCTAATCGTGGTTGGAAAGAAAAATCTGACGCCTTTAGAGTGTAAAAATAATTTTGCAATTCATGGTATTTCAATAATCTGTGCCGTCTGATTTTCTATCATGCGAAACAGGGGTAGCCTCCTCAGTTTGGGAACCAGTGGAATGTTGGATCTGTTAAAAAAAAAATATAAACAGATTACGAAACCCTGTGATTTAGGCATATCTTATAAGTAGTGAAGCATGGGCACCCATTAAAAAAAATAAAGGTCATAACCTATGTTGTATGCTATCATACTTACACGACGTTAAATTATATTACATTTAGAAACATACATTGTATTTCCGTTACTACTGGTGCTTTGTAGAGTTTATTATCCCTTATATCCATAGTAAAATTTACCTATGAAAAGCTTGAGATTTCTTAAATGCAAGACTTGCAAGACTCTTGCATGCAAGACCAAGACCAAGACCAAGGGTTCCAGTGCAAGACCAAGACCAAGACTCGATGTGCAAGACCAAGACCAAGGCTCGATGTGCAAGACCAAGACCAAGACCTTGCGTTGAGTTGAGTTGATTTTAGTTTAGCGTCCCTTTCAGCAGCGAGGCTATATGAGACGTGGACCTACTGATTAACGTGGAATCCGAACCACATGAGCTCCCGCCGGGAATCGAACCCGGGTCTCCCACGCCAAATTCGCGTACGCTAACCGCTTAGCCACGGAGGAGCTCAGACCAAGACCTTGCATTTGCTCATCACTAAACAAAACACATCAATCACTTTTTGTTCATTGTTATGCATATTGTGATTATTATTATTATTATTATTATTATTATTATTATTATTATTATTATTATTATTATTATTATTATTATTATTATTATTATTATTATATTACTTTTATTGTTATTACCATTTTTACTAATAATAATATGCAAGGTCAGTGGTAGCCCATGCCTCCAAACCAGTATACGCCACTGTTTGAAACTATGAACTCTACATTAACATAGGTCGTCTTTCGATCATTTTATGTTCGAAGGTGTGCAAGGGTATCTTACCCCTTCCCCCAAAGCATGAAAAGCAAACACAGCCAGGGACAGAGAGAGAGACACACACAGAACACACAGCTCGCTGTGTAGCTGCAAGAGACCTATGGGTAACTATAGTTGCCCTCTTGTTACAAGGTGTTTAGTCAGGTAGTAACAAGGTCAGTTCCTGCAGTTGAACACGAAGTTGACTGTTAGAAAACAGAAGCATATAACCAGTCTCATCTGTTTACTTTTCACGAATATTTTTCACCTTCATGTGTACAGATCACGTCTGGCGTACATTTAAAAGGCATGCTGTGTCAAGTATATATTCCCAAAAAGATATGAATACTCAAAAGGCAAAAACCTGTAGCTACTTTTGTTTTCCTTTTTCTATTAGCCAGTGGAAGCGTTGTTTCAACATCCTTCTTGTAGCTTGCTTAGCACTTTCACTTCCTCTTTTTAGTTGAGCTTTCGGCTATGAATACTAGGGATGGCCACATTTTTTCGAAAAATACTTTTTCGAAAAATGAATTTTTCAAAAACGAAAATTTTTTCGAAAATACGAAATTTTTTTCGAGAAACGAAAAACGATTTTTTTTCGAAAAAACGAAAACGAAATTTTTCCGAAAACCGGAAAACGAAAACTACCGAGAAACGGAAAACGGATATTTTTTGTAAAACAAACTGAGTTTATTTCATTTGTTAGTACTTCCAAACTATAGTATACTATGCATACGTATAGGAAGTCTTATAGAAGGGCTATGTTCATCTGTCTGCCTATCCATCCGTTCGTCTGTCAGCTGGTATCAGAGCAAGAGCGGCAAGAAATAGCGAGAAGCATACATGTAAGTTTGCAACACGAATAGATTCATCTAATGCATTTGACTTTTATTTAATAATCCAGAAGTGGTAGAGATCTATCGCTTTCTGCTACATTGTTGATCAACACAGAACACAAACGGTAACATATAGAAAGACGCGATTTTCCAGAACCAATTCAGTGTCCCACGAATATATTCAACGTTCGCCCTTATTACACTTGCAGCTTAAGCTATGCATAAGTGTCGAAAGTCTTGAGAATGGCTTTGTCCGTCTGTCTGTCGAGAGGTGTCAGAGCAAAACAGTAACAAATATTGAGAAGTCGTTTCTTGCGGTCGATTTAGAGCCCCTAAAATAGGTTCGATTTCCTAAATTAACCCTCCATTTAAAACCGTAAATGGTTCTAATACCATTTTTGGTTTCAATTTGTATCGCTATAGAACGAAAATCGTAATAGATAGCGAGAAGCGATTTGTTGCAAACAATTTAGCGTCTTAAGACAACATACAACTATCCACAACATTGAATCAAAACCAGAAATTGTTTATATTTACTATTATTTCCGGTTTTAATACTGAATTACGAGATATCGAGATGTAGATTTTGGCAATCGATTCAACTACCTAGAAATAGCTGTATCTTTTCCATTAATCCTCTATTCAGATCGGAAGTTGTTTAAAATAATCATTTTCGGTTTAACATTGATCGATATAGAACAAAAATAGTAATAGATAGCCACAAGTGTTTTTTTTTTTTTTTTTTAATCTATACAGCGTCTCAAGAGTATATAAGCTATATATCATCTCAACGCACAGTACTATCGAAATTGAAAGTGGCTGAATTTACTAGTATATTCAATAGGGATTCAATACGGATTTTTATAAAGCAAAAGATTGAAGAAATATTGATGCGGTTTTTTGCGATCGACTAAGCGTTCTAAGAATAGGCTCTACCTTCTCCCTTGATCTCTATTCACACCAGAAGTGGTTCAAATTAACGATTACAAGTTTCAACATTAATCGCCACAGAACAAAATTGGTAATAGATAACGACAAGTGGTTCATCTACAATCGATTCAGGTTCTCAAGAGGAAATACAATTACAATCCACAACACTCCACAAAGGCAGAAATGGTTGAAGGTTATTACTATTTTTGATTTTATAGGTAATACTAATTTCCATAGAGCAAAATCGGTCAGAGATATCGAGATGCATTTTTTAAAATTAATCCAGCATCCCAAGAATAGATTCCACCTTCTTCGTTAACACTTTATTTGAACCGAAAGTGTTCAAATTAACCATTTCCGGTGTTAACACTTGTCGCGATAAAACAAAATTGTAATAGATAGCGACAAGCAATTTTCTGGAATCAATTCAGGGTTTTAAGAGAACATATCTTCATAACCTGCACCACTCTTCTGAAACAGAAATGCTTGATATTTACTACTACTTTCGGTTCTAATACTTATATGCATAGAACAATAACTATAAAAGATATCGAGAAGTTTTCTGAAATCGATTCAGCGTCCTAAAAATAGATTCCGTCTCCTCCCTTAACCCTCTATTCAAGCCGGAAGTGGTTCAAATTAGCCATTCCTGCTTTCAATCTTTGTCGCCATAGAACAAAAATTATAAGTGATAGCTAATAATGGCTTTTTGATATGGATTCAGCATCCGAAGAACAGATTCTATCTTTGATTTTATTAACCTATTCCAACCAAGAGTTTTAGTTGTGCTACTTGTTGTACTGAAGTTTTGAATATTCAATTCGCATGGATTGCAAGTCTGCCTCAGTTTTACACTGTGAAACGAAACTCATTTGTTTCTCTACAAAAACAGGAAAAAATGTATCACAATCAGGGGGGATCCAGGGGTCGATCGCCCCCAAGAAGGGAACACTCCTATTTTATATATAAATAAAACCCATCCCAGAGTTGGAGCTCGTAAAAATAGCTCCAAGTAGCAGTATTACAACCCCCCCAGAAGGCCGTCCTGGATCCGCCCTTGATCACAACTCCCGGTTTCAGTATTGATCACCATAGAGCAAGCGAGAAGCATGAATTCAGTACCTTCGCAATAGACTATGTCCAAGTTTTATCCTGTGGTAGAAATTTACTACCACTTCTAATTTCAATAGTGATCACCATAGAGCAAAACTAATAAGAGATAATGAGATATGTTTTAGTGGCGGATCCAAGGGGAGGGCTATAGGGGCTATAGCCCCCCCCTTGACGCTGAGGTATACACTGGATAAAATGGGCTTCAATCCTGCTTTACACTGGATAAAACGGCAAAATATGGTTTAGCCCCTCCCTTGATCATATCCTGGATCCGCCACTGTTTATATATATGAATCCAGGATTCGAAGATTGTCATATCGATCGCTATCCCTCTATGTAAACCGGAAATAGTGAGAAACTACCATTTCCGATTTCATAGTAAAGAAAAGGCGATAACCGGAAGTAGTTTTTGATATGGATTCTGTGCCACAATGGTAGTTTCCATCTCTAAGTTTAATGCAACCGAAAGTGATAAATACTTACTATATCTCTAGTTACAATCTTTCTTTCTCATAGAACGAGAGAAGTACTAGGAAGCGACAAACGTTTCTTTTCAATATATAATTTTATAATTCCAAGAAAAGATTTCAAGCCCTGCAACTGGTCTAGTGGCTAGCGCGTATTCCTTTGATGCACAGGGTCCCGAGTGGGAAAACATTGAACGTGTTATGGTGGTTCGGACTCCACTTTATAATGTAGGTCCACGTCTTGTATAGTCTTGCTCGATTCTGAAAAGGGACGCTGAACTTCAACAAACAACCAAATAAAAAATATTTCATCTTAGTAGTATTCTTCTACTGAAGTTAGTAGCAGTAAAAACTAATACGGAAACCAAGACCCACCTATTTAAAATTTGAATTCTCGTTTGATGAGATTATTATAGTCAGATACTTAGTTCTTTGTCTTACCGTATATAAAACATCTTTAGAACAAATAAACCATTCAATAGTATTTTGTTAGTATTAAATTGCCTATTTTTGAAAGCAGTCAAATTGTTTTCGATACTGACTTAATTAGTTATAGAAAATAAGATAAATGAATGGGGGATCTTAGTGAGAAGTCTTTAGTATCAGTACATATAATCACTTCATGTTTCATATTTTGTTAAAATCAATTGTTAAAAGTCAATTTATTACAGAGTTGCCTGATATTATCACGATCAGTTTATACAGCATCCTTCTATTTGGTAATTTATTAGTCTTTTTTTTACATTATAAAATATAATGTCGGGCTAATTGCTGTATCGCCGGACTAATTTTAGGAAATTTACCGGGTCAATTGGAGAATTTATTTAAGTTTATGAGGAAGAGTGATTGAAAGTCAGGTAAGGGGAATAGTAAAAGCTCAGATAGTGATTGTATTTGATGGCTGTTTTTGATGTTGTAAGCGGCACTGTATGTGGAGACGGATGGACTATTTCGCGGAGAGGTACACTTGTTTTACTATACGGATCCATAGATTGTAAAATGTATAGATAAATTTGAGCAAATCTTTAATTTGCCCATTTCATGTCGAGAACAGAAACCAACAAACCCCTGTGGGGCTTCTAATCCGTTCCTACTACTATCACTACCCCTACTCCTACTCCTCCTCCTACTAATACTGCTACTCCTACTTATACTATGGATCCGTATAGTAAAACTGCGCACCTAATAACATAATCTAACGTAACTTAATGTAATCCAACCAAATATAACCGAATGCAGTATATTTCGTTCCAGTTTTTCGATTTTCAAATTGATCCGGCGATTCAGCAGTAATGCCATATTGTCGATAACACATTAATAATCACTAGTAAATAATTATTTTTTAATATTCTGTAAAATATAAATTTTACACTGTTTACCTTTGTGAATTATTATTTCTAATTTATATCCCTCAAGAACCGAGAACCAAGGGTCTGTGGATCACAATATTTCATGCTGAGCTCGCACACGTACTAGACTTGTTAAAGTCTATGACCATATCAACTTTGGCCAATATCGGATGAGATTAACGCGTTTTAATGAAAATTATTCATTTAACTAAGTTCAAGTCCAAATTTTCTGAACAGTATTTTGAGAAAAAATACTGCTACAGGCTAGTCAGAGCATCAATGCAACTCTGTACTGTCAGCAGTTGAGCCGTGTTCCAAAAAAAAAAAAAAAACTCAAGACTCTGGATCGCAAAGGGGTCCTCCTCTTACAGGACAAAGCTAAGCCCCACGTGGCTAGGATAACCCGGGACACCATTCTACACTTTGGATGGGAAACACTATTGCATCCGCCATACTCCCCGGACATTGCACCGTCCGATTACCACCTGTTCCATTCCTTGGACAATCAGCTTAGAGGACACCAGTTGAAATCCCTAGTAGAGGTGCAAAATGCACTTGATACCTTTTTCGATTCACGGCCCACCAAGTTCTACCGCGATGGAATACATGGCTTTCCAAAACGTTGGCAGAAGGAGACTATTTTTGATCTTCCAGGTATGTCTTAGGTTAAATATCGATGTTTGAAGTTGTTGGGTGAAAAAGCGACAGATCTTTCTTGGTTACCTTTATAGTTACTAAGCTCTTCAAGATCTACCACCTTACCAAGTTTGGTAAAAATTGGATGAGTTCCATCTTTCGCGCTTTAATGAAATTTCTTGATTTCACTGATTCCAAACCTAACATTGATAGCTAATAACTCAGGAACAAAAAGTCTGCACATCATATTTTATATGAGCTTCCATGCATACCAAGCTTGTCAATATTTACGATCCTACCAACTTTAGTCAAGATCTTTTGAGTTTAATCAAATGCGACTTAGTGAAATTTCTTGATATCACTAACTTAAAACACAAATTTGATTAGCAATAACTCTGGAACCAAAGTCCCAAACACCATAATATTTAACATGTGTACTAAATACATTGCAGTCCATAACCTTACTAATTTTGGTCGTGATTGGATGAGTTTCGTCAATAGTAGCACTACACACTATCCTTTCATTAGATCGAGCTCCTCCGTGGCTTAGCGGTTAGCGTTCGCGCCTTTGGCGTGTTAGACCCGCGTTCGATTCCCGGCGGGAGCTCATGTGGTTCGGATTCCACGTTAATCAATGAAATGAAATGAAGTCTTTGAGTTTTACGTCCCACGGTTATGCCGGTTAGGCTAAAGGAGACGGTGATGATGAGGGATGAATGAAAATGGTGGAATGAAGAAAGTGGGAGAAAACGGGAGAACCCCGAGAAAACCCACGAGCACGGTGTTTGTCCACCACAAAGTTCACTTGGCGGGGGCTGGGATCGAACCCGGGACCCCAAGCACCAGAAGTGAACGTCCACGTTAATCAGTAGGTCCGCGTCTCATATAGCCTCGCTGCTGAACGGGACGTTAAACTCAAAATCAATTCAACCTTTCATTAGATCCAAATCCAAGGAGCACGGTAGCTCAGTGTTAGAACGCTTACCTCTTGTGCATTTGATCCCAGACCAAGTAAGTTCGTGGCAGACAACATCGTGTCCGTGTATTTTCGCGGGGTTCTCCCATTTCCTCCCACATTATCATTCCACGAATTCCGAAAACTTTTCGAGAAACGAAAAATCATCAAAAAAGGGAAAACGAATTTTTCGAAAAAAGATCTTTTCGAAAAAACGAAAAACGATTTTTTTCGAAAAACGAAAAATCTTTCGAAAAAACGGAAAACGAATTTTTTCGAAAAATGAAAGACGAAAAAATTTCCGAAAAACGAAAAACATTTTTTTTTCGAAAAACGAACGAAAAAACGAGAAATGAAATTTCCGAAAATCGAAAAAAAATATTTTTTAAAAAGGCCATCCCTAATGAATACCACCGCGACAAGTCGTGGTTCTTATGATAGTGGCGTATTTTCGTCCGGAGAAATTATGGAAATAATAAATAATGTAGACTCCGATGCTTTTGAAACCGACGATGAATGTAGTTTGTACGAAGATTCTAGCATCAATTTATGTGACACACATACCTCTTTTCATATAACATCGCTGTTGAACGGGACGTTAAACTCTAAATCAAAACTCAACACATACCTCTTTCTATTTAAAAATATTGTATGGTATACAATATTCGGAATTCAAGATGGCTGCCATGATGTGCACTAAATCATTTATGTCGCTATTATTGTTCTGTCCCAATACTTTTCAGTAACCCTGTATACAGATCCACATGTCTTCTCACAGCAAAATTAATCTAATGTTTTCCACAGAATATTTTTCATACTAATATGTATTTTTATACTTTGATCCAGGAGTAGAAATGGAATTCTAGAAGTAAGGGAAAAGTCAGCAATAGATAAAGTTTGATTGAGCTATGTCACGAGAATACAAACTCAGAAAGACGGTAGTTAGGGGCGGACTGGCCAGGGCCCTAAGGTCGCAATCGCGGCCTAGGCCCTCTAAGAAAACAATGATGAAAGAATAAAGAAAGAAAGAGAAAGAAAAGCTAAAACAAAAGAGAGCTAAATAATTCGGTAGCTCAGTGTTATTATGCTACCAACACACACTCCTCTTCCACCCTTCCATCAATCAGTAAGTTATCTTTTTTAATAGGGTCCTTTCGTTACTAGATTTGTGGCTAGGTCCATCTTTCACTATGGTCTTTTATTATCAGAAACTGTGATTTAGTTTGCACCTGGGGCCTTGGGCCCTTCTTTCAATATATTGGACAGTTGGGTCCTTCTTTCATTACATTGAGAAGTTGGGGCCCTGGGCCCTTTATTCATTATATTGGGCAGTTGGGGCCCTTCTTTCATTTCATTGAGCAGTTGCGGTCCTAGGCATGTTTTTCATCATGTTGAGCTGTTGGGACCTGGGACCTTTTTTCATAATGTAGGGTAGTTGCATCCCTTTCAAGGTTGAAGACTGGTGCCTGGTTTGTAGCTGGGTTCATATTTAACCACAGGCTGATTGGTTCTTTATGGATGTTAATACACCTTGTAGGTCTATATTTGATAATTCAAAAATGGGAAAACAACGCATTTTTAAAAATTTATTTTCTATCAAAAAGTTTACAAAATAACAGGAGAAAACAGTGGAAGACGCCAAGAAAGCGGGCATTTCAACATAATGGTTGATTCTATCCAAGATGTTTCAGGGCTTAATCAGCTGGCTATAGTAATTCTCTGCGTTATAAACGGTCAAGTATTTGAGCGGCTGTTAGTAGTTGTCGTAAACAGCTTGGGCGTCTCTGGCGGGGGGACGATGGGGACGCGTCTCTCCAATATTTTGAAGTACAAAATATTTAATATTTTGATCTAATTTAATTTATTTACTAACGGCAGAATAACATATAAATGATAATAATTATATTTATTTGTCATATAATATTCAGGCTGTGTAACAGAGTTCTTGATATGCCTCACGGGGTCCGTGAAGGTAAGCAGAAATGTAACAAATGGAATTAAAGATAATAAACAGGTTGGGCTAGATAGTACCATTTAAATAACTTTCTTTGATGTCCTCCCCAAATTGTATATGCCAGAGACGCCAGTGGTAAACAATGACACTACAAGACAAGTAACTTATAATGAAATCAAAAGAGTACTTTGTGACAAAAATGTTTTGATGCTTGTGATGATATTGTAAGTTGCTTTTTTTATGGAGCTGCTAACTTCAGTGGATGCTATTAAGGAGTTAAAGCATTACTGGAGAAGGATAATCCTGAAATCATTTACACCCAATGCATGGCTTATGCTCTTAATTTCGTTATGACAAATTCGACTGAGTAGATACCTGAAGCTGCAAATTTATTTGAAACCAGTGCCATGTTCTGTCTGAATACTACAAAAGAAAGAATGTTTGTAAGAAAATGATTGATGCAAGCCACGAGGGACATGACAGGCTACGAAAAGTTCAACAAGTTGGTACAACACGATGATGGAGCAGAAACAAGGCACTGAATGCAGTAGTGCACACTAATGAGTTTCGCTACGAAACATGAAACCAAGACGAGGATGACTGTCTATCATCAAGATTTCTTTCATTTTTATTGTTCCTCAGTGATGATGTACAGAACAGGGGTTTAAATGCGAAATGAAAATTTTAAGCTAAACTTTGCTGAATAAATGGACAGAATTTAACACTGTAATGAGGACTTCTATGTTTCAGGACTTATTTACGGAAACGGAGCCTGTTTCAAAATACCTGCAGTCTCACGGATTGGACTATCTTACTACCTGGAGATTTCTAGACAATTTGCAGCAGCAGCTTCAGAAGAAAATAGAGGCAAAAGATGTCTGTTTAATGCTTTACGAAAACACAAAAATATTTTGTGTGAAAATAAATCAACAGCTTGCGCAATCTGGTGTAGAGATAGCAATGGAAAAAAACTTTTTGCACAGAAGAATCTCAAAGAAAAAGAAAATGCCAGGAGAGCAGATGAACTGGAAAAGAACTTAAGTATAAGTGAAAATGATTTATTCAGAATAAAAAAAACTTCAACGAAAATTCTGAATACAGCTGTTACATGTGTCAGTGATAGATTTCAGCAGCCGAAAGAACTCCAAATACTGGAACCTAAGGACTTTTCAGAAATCAAGAAGAATGGTGTATCTGCAAGAGCTTTCAGAGTTCTTCCGAAAAAAAACTAAATATAAAACAGGAGAAAATATACAAAGAGCTCCAGTAGTTCTCTGTCGTGTATTTCACTGTCACAAAACGTTCTCGTTTTTGATGATCCTGAAGAGAATGATGCCCCTGAATCCGTAGAAAATGATGATGATTATGCATCTGAGCATGCTATGGAAGATGGAACATCTTTGGACGGGATTCACGGTAAGAGTGATAATGATGCTGCAAACACCTTGTATAAAAATTTTTTGTCATGTGCAGGGAAAATTTTGCACCAATTTCCGTCAGTCTAGTTGCTTTAATAATTTATACATTGTATACAAACATGCGTTGTCTCTACCATGCACACAAGTGACATGTGGAAGGTGCTTCTCAAAGTTAAAGTTAGAGTAAACAAATCTCAGAGCTAGTTTGTGTGAAGACATTTGGACACATTTTTGCTAATGAATATGGAAAGAGACATGTTAAATTTAGTGTCTGTGAACGAAGTTATTCAGAAACTTCGCGATTCATAAGCTGAACTGCAAAGAATCTTAACTTTTTAAAATTATTAGTTGTTTCGTGGTTCAGCAGTGTTTATCATTTTCAGTAAAACTGTCGTGTTCATTCCACAGTCAAAAGTTATTATTAGTTGTTTGGTGTTACAATTTTTAGTAAGCTGCCCTGTTCATTCCATAGTAAAAGTTATTCGCTATTATGTTTTTAGTGTTTCAGCTACTATACAGAGTGTCTCAAAAGTCCCGTGACATACGGTAATTCTCTTATTATCAGTTACAACAAAATATAGGCGAAGAAACGGTCTCCAAATATGATGTTTTCAATCTAAAGTGAAAGAATTTTTCAAATCGGACAAGGCGTTTGGGCTGTACACTCTATATGCGCCCAATGTTACATGAAAATGCAACGTTACCATTTACCCGGACCCACAACATAAATGAATGAAGTTACTGTCTGTTAAAAACATTATATTTGTAGGCGGTTTCCTCTCTTACATTTTGTTGTAACTCTGATAACAACAGAGTTATCCATGTCAGGGGACTTTTTAGACACCCCGTGTGGCAATGCAATAATAATTATAAAATATTCTCTTGAAAGGTTGTTTCTGGAAATTCTGTGCTTGCTATGTCATCAAATTTTCAACGACCAATGATAAATTATAGCTTGCAAAAACTATCAAGTAACAACGAATTTACAACTGCACAACGCGATGGCTCATCGCAGATGTTCATTGTACGCAGTGGCGCAACCAGGATTTTATTTCGGGAGGGGCCAAGAATATCCAGTACAGTAGTCTGCAAACGACGTGCTGCACCATTTGATGTGGACAAAATTGAAATTTTGAATTCTCCTCATTACAAGCAATTTAGTTATCCTTATTATTAACATGCTAAAAAACCTTAAAATGAAAATTCCAATTCACAAATTCCCTATTATTAACGGTTACAAGTTTTAAAATTTGCGCTATAATAAATATTTTGAACATCTTTATTTTTGCATAAAATGACGCACCCTTTACTAACATTTATTACTCTAAGAAATTAATGTAGGGGTTTTCACTGTGTATTTCTCCTTTCGTACAGTGCTTTGACTTAATTCAATATTCATTTATGCTTTGATCTATTTTGAAATTTCACCAAAATTTGTCTGCAACGCTGCTGTATAAGATAGATCAGGTTTGCTTCGGAGTTGGGCATGGGACCCCGAGTTCATAGCTCGTTGCGCCACTGATTGTACATTATTTTAGAAATTGGTGTTATAGTCTGAGCTCCCTCCATAGTAACCGCGGCCTAGGCCCTAATACACCCAGTCCGCCTATGACGGGAGTGCAAGCAAACTTTCATGGAGAACGACTTAAGCGATAGCGATTGTTCCAAAACAATCAACAAGCAAACAAAACTAATATTATCATTCAAATTTCCTATTTGTTATTAATAACCACAGATATATTTCCTTCATTTGCATAAATACTTCAACTTACTAAGGGGACACAATCCTCTTTTGCATGATTGATCTCCACTCTTGCTTTGATCTCAAGCTTTTTACACGTGGAACCGTATTTACCGGGCCCTTTGGACGCGGGTTCTTTCTGACTTGTGCCTTTTTGACGCAGGGCCCTTTTGACTCGCACCCGGTTGACGCCTGGCCGTTTTGACCCGTGCCCTATTGTAATGGTGCTCCTTTTGATCAGGGCCCGTTTGACGAAGTTTCTTGTTGACTCTGGCCCTTTTGTCGCAGAACCCTTTGGATCCGGACCCTTTTGACGCAGCGTCCTTATAACTCGGCTCCTTTTGTTGCAGATCCTTTTTGACCCGGGCCCTTTTAACGCAGAGCCATTTTGTCGCGGAGAGCTTTTTACCTAGGCCCTTTCGACGCGGGGCTGTTTTGACTCGGGCATTTTGTAGCGGGCCCCCTTTTGACTCGGATCCGTTTGACGCAGGGCCCTTTTGACTCGGATCCTTTTGTCGTGGTACTCTTTTGACCCAGGCCCTTTTCATGAGGAGCGTTTTGATTCGGCCCCTTTTGACTCGGGTCCTTTTGTTGCGTAGACCTTTTGACCCAGGCCCTTTTGATAGGGGTCCATTTGACTCGGGTCCTTTTGTAGCGGGGCTTTTTTTCACTCGGGCCCGTTCGACGCAGAGCCCTTGCGACTCGAGCCCCTTTGTACTGGGAACCTTTGACTCGGGCCCTATTGATGAGGGGTGTTTTGATTCGGGTCCGTTTGACGCGGGGCATTCTGACTCGGGTCATCTTGTCGTGGGACCCTTTTGACACGGGCTCTTTAAATGAAGGGCGTTTTGATTCGTGTCTTTTTGACTCAAACCCTTTTATTGCGGATAGGTTTTGACCCGGGCAATTTTGACTAGGGCCATTTTGACTCGGGCCCTCTTGTAGCGCGGCACCTTTTCACACGGGTTCATTTCAGGCAGGTCTCTTTTGACTCGGGTTCTTTTGTCGTGAGACCCTTTTGACGCGGCCCTTTTGATTCTTGCCCTTTTGACTCCTACCCATTTCTTGCGGAGAAGTTTGACCCAAGCCCTTTTTCGCGGGTCCCTTTTGACTCGTGCCCTTTGTAGAGGGGCCACTTTTGACTTCTGCTCTTTTCTTGTGGAGATCTTTTGACCCGGGCCCATTTGACGTGGAAAAGTTTTGACTCAGGCTCTTTTGTAGCGGGACTCTTTTGATCCTGTGCCATTTTCATGAGGGGCGTTTCGTTTCGGCCCTTTTTGACTCGGGCCCTTTTGTTGCGGAGACCTTTTGAACCGGGCCCGTTTGACGCAGGTCGCTTGGGACTCAAGCCCTTTTGTCGTGGGACCCTTTTGACTCGGGTCCTTTTAATGAAAGGCGTTTTGACTCGTGCCCATTTTTGCGGAGACCTTTTGAACCGGGCCCTTTTGACGCCGAGCCGTTTGACTCGGGCCATTTTGCAGCGATGCCCCTTTTTGACCAAGGGCCTTTTGACTCGGGTTATTTTGTCGTGGGTCTCTTTTGACCCGGGCTCTTTTTATGAGGGCCGTTTTGATTCGGCCCCTTTTGACTCGGGCCCTTTTGTTGCGGAGGCCTTTTAGCCCGGGCCGTTTGACTCGGGTTCTTTTGTAGCAGGGCTCTTTTTCAGCCGGGCTCGTTTGAAGCAAGTCCCTTTTTACTCGGGCCCTTTTGTCATGGACCCTTTTGATGAGGGTCGTTTTGATTCGGGCAATTTTGACTCCTGCCCTTTTGTTGCGGAAACCTTTTGACTCGAGCACTTTTGTTGCGGGGTCATTGTGGTCTGGCTCTTTTGTAACATGGTCCATTTTGACTCGGGCCCTTTTGACTTGGGCCCTTTTGTTGCGGAGACGTTTCGACCTGGGTCCTTTTCACATGGGCCATTTTACTTGGGCCCCTTTGTAGCGGGACCTCTTTCAACCCGGGTCCGTTTGAAGCAGGGCCGTTTTGACTCGGGTCCTTTTGTTGCGGGCCATATTGACTCTGGCCTTTCGGTCTTTTCCCTTTTGTCAGGCCCTTTTGACATGGAACCGTATATTTAACGCAGCAGCTTAAATACCTGGAGCAAGGGGCCTGGGGGAGTATGAGTAAATCGAAGGTAGATCGATCCAGGGCGCAGTAAAATTAATCTCATCACTGTTCATATTAATTTATTTTTTCTTTCGACATATCTGGAGATCAGTGTTCTGACTAATAGCCTATAGCGGCGAAAGACGATATACGTTATCAGTGTTATGACTGTTAACGTAATATATATAGGGAATAAAACGAAAAACTCTATATCGGTCTCCCCCCCCCCGTTAGAAAAAATCCTGCGGGCGTTAGTGATTATGATGTTGCTTAGTTACTGTATTATATTATTCTATACACGGAATAAATACTTATGTGTTTTATATAATAATAAGAACCTGATCTACATTTATTACGGCCCTTGCTTTACGACAACGAAACATATTCTATTCAGCGTAATCAGTTTCCATTCACAAATAATTACAGTGAGGCGAATGAAATAATTGAAGCCCGAACATGTCGTAGTAAATTCCTGAAGAGTGAAAAGCGCTAGTAGCAGTTGTTAGCAGTTTTTAACTTAACATATAAGACAATAATTTGAAAAACTGAGAATACAAATCTTTTCAGAGATGACAGTGCACTGATGCTTTAAATCTGTGCCCTTACTCCCTATACCTACGTTATTTCCCTAGTCAAAATAAAAACTCTTCAAAATTAATCAAAATTTCTTATGCAACCATCCCTTCCTTAGAGTACTGCGGTGTCACATACCCGTCACGGCGATGTAAAGGCACTTTTGGCGACGAGGATACAAGAATAATTTTGTTTCGTTTTTCAAGTTCAAAACGTTTTTCACATGGTGAAATATATTTAGACTTTACATGTTTACTTTGCGATAAAGAAAGATTGGTTTCAATTTCAACTTTCCTTTTCTTATTATGAAGAGAAGAATTTGTTTTTACTTGTTTAACATTATGCAAGTCTTTATTTTTCGCTTTGCAACCGCTGAAACAGATACCATTTGACCGTACATCTTAACACCGTATCACTCATTAATCCAATGTTCTCGGGATTGCTGCCAGAGTGAGTGTTGCTGTGCTGAGCTTTCGTTACCATACAGCGGCAGCATCTTCAGAGCTATGTGTTGAAATGTGCTGGTCGTACAGATTATATTGTGGTCTTTAAGAATCGCTGTGTTCCTATTGGTTGTCTTTGTTGGCCAATGGCGTGCTCTGATTTTGCTGGTGGAAACTGCTCTCTGATTGGCTGATGGTTCTTTTCGTACTGAGAAGCTGGAGATTCGTGTATTTTGTAAAATTATTCTTGTACATGAATCTCTATTCATCCGTACATACAAGCCATCCATCAACAGAGACGAAGGTTATCATCTACCTGACATCTGGATCCAGCTTCTCAGTACGAAAAGAACTATCAGCCAATCAGAGAGCAGTTTCCACCAGCAAAATCAGAGCACGACATTGGCCAACAAAGACAACCAATAGGAACACAGCGATTCTTAAAGACCACAATATAATCTGTACGACCAGCACACTTCAACACATAGCTCTGAATATGTTGCCGCTGTATGGTAACGAAAGCTCAGCACAGCAACACTCACTCTGGCAGCAATCCCGAGAACATTGGATTAATAGTAGACGCCAGCAAAGCTTCAAGATCATACCGTATCACTCACTTTATTTGTGCTAGTACAAGTACACGCTTGCGCGTGATTTATAGTGCAAGGGTAGGGGATGCGCGAAACAAATGCGCAGAAAAATAAGTATGAATATTTGAAAAGTTTTCCACATTGCAATACTTGTTTACGTATTGAATTAGATTCCATGTATTTAAAATATCAAAAAATATTTAATTCGATACGTCAGAATAATCAGTTTATTTTGATTGAATATAATAGTTTAAGAATCACATTAATTATATACATGATCTTATGAAAATATAGTGGAAGAAAATATAGTGGATTTTTTATTCATACAGATTTAATTGGATGACAATTCAGTATTTGGATGTTACAGTACTATACCCGTGAGTAATGTTTCATGATACAACACATATACACAAAGTAAAGAAATATACATGTAACAGTAGACATATATGTGTTATGTTGTGGGTGAAAGTAATATTAACAAATGCAGATATTGTGATACCACTTACTGTATGCTAAAGTTTTATTGCATTCCGACAACAAACAATATATTAATAAATAATTTGAGTTATCACAGAAAACGAAAAAATGTCAAAGATGGGAATTCGAACTCGTAGGTTCTGAGGTTAGTCATTTAAATAGTTTGACTACGTGAATTCTTTTCTTCAAATGAAACAGGAATCTTTTAGAATTTTCTACCTCATGCCAAACCAAAGCGAAGAAAAAATACATGAAAGAGTATCATGCACATGAAGGAATAGAATTAATAGAGGATAACATTACGACGAAACCGTGCATGAAACATATTGCAAAACATTCTACAATTCAATGTAGGGAAAATGGACATAACGATCAGACTTACTGCAGAACAAAAATTTTGTCTTACTTGCTGTTATCGCGATGCCATGCTACGGGTGTGAGGGTAAACACTGTACCATATGTAAAGTTACTGCATGCGGTATTCTTGCATTTTGACTGTGAACCGGGTATTGTATTGAAGAGTTGCAAGTCCACAAAAGATATTGTTGATTTGTATCGTGTGGGCTTCTTTCGTTAAGACATATGGTGAAAGCAGTGCGTGAAAAATTTAGGGGAATTGTGTTTGCAGGAAAGATTACAGGCTTAACTGCTGATGATTCCGACGAGTTATTGGGTGTTTCTCCGGGGGCTAGTACGAGTTTTGCACCAGAACATAGTACATGTTCTACATTGGAACCTATATTGTATGGTGCAGGCACACGGGATTACTTTCGCATTGTCAATAGTAAAACTAAGCATTATCCTTATTTTGGTCTGCGTGGAAAGGAAGTTACCATTGAATGTATGCGCACTAGTGAAATCGAAGACCCGCAAACATATATTCGCTCATTATTTGAATTTGTACAAGAGCATACGCTAAATGACGTCGATGATGATATGTATATCGGTATTACTATTGAAAGTTCTGCGTCGAAATTAAACAAACGATGTACATGACATGGCATCCTAAAAAAGGAATTGAACCCCGATATATTTTTCCACATAGTTGAAAATGTCTTCAATAGTAATGAAGATTTTGGGAAGAAGGTGAATTTTAAGATCCACATTGCTAATCCATGCAAGGGAAGGGGTCGAACCCGTGGATCAACCAAATATGAGGATTATGTTTCTCATTTGGAAAAAGTGTACCATCCCAATGGAGAAAAATATCTATTGTCTTCCTAAGGCTATCATCCTCGGTAAGGCTAGGGTTGATTATCGTCGTAACTACGTGTACGAACTAAAGAATCATCCTGAGCGATAGTTGAAGCAGGCTAAGGATTTGTATGATGATGTTACCATTGAACATCAAAATGGATGTACTATTGCAGATGCGTAAAAATTCAAAAACAAACTAACCTCTGAATACCAAATGGTCATTTATGAGAAGAACAAAATGAGTTGAATATATATCTGGGAACTAAAGCTGGCAAACAAAATTTACATCTTGTATGAGGACATGTACTACCAATTGATAACTAACATACATAAACGCTTGGTAGCCAATGGTTTCTCTTTTGTGGATATTGTTTGTAGGATCTTAAATGTATTATTAGTGAACATCTTACTATCACTTATTTAGTAAAATAGTCTATTCATTCTTACATTATGAAACTTTTAACAGACGCTAACACCTCCTCAACACTTATAAACACTTATTTTCCAAAATAATTCTAGCAGAGGAATATCTTTCAATATTTTAAATTGGGTTGTACATAGTTTTCATTTTGTATTGGTGTTAATCAGTTCTTCTTTTGCAACATTTACCACTTTCTTCGCATCATTATCAAAAGATATGTTTAAAATTATCGCACTGTACCGCACTATACAGTAACTATTTTCAACTTTCTTAGACAATTACAGCAGTAAGATTCATTTGTTATCAGTTTTTACGCTCACAGAAAAAAATCAAGTCATACCAATCCTTTTTACACTTTGTATGTGTAATACATCTACAGAATACTGTCAAGATCATTCAACGAAACACAGTTCTATCATTTGTTGGATTCTTTCAATCGTGAACACATTTCAAAGTTTTTTTTTCTATTCACAACAATGTTCTTAACTTAAAATATTTTTGCAAGAATATTTTTATCAATTGGTTAAGAAATGTATAATTATGAACTATTGGATAAAGTACCGTCATGCATCTTCTGAAACTGAAGCACAATTTCATCTTGTATTCATTTATATCCGTAAAAAACTTCTCATATTTGTCTTCAATATATTTTTTATCTAACAGAATACAGTCATGGTTTATTTT
The DNA here is from genome assembly GCF_964235325.1 of Thermobia domestica. Lineage (NCBI taxonomy): Eukaryota > Metazoa > Arthropoda > Insecta > Zygentoma > Lepismatidae > Thermobia > Thermobia domestica. Next base: position 71,441,071 of record NC_137470.1, on the reverse strand, counting down.
GCTCTCTTGTACATCCACTGCAAAGTACCAAACTACTTCTTTTAGATTCTCACACTTGAAATGTGTTTATTAAACATTGAATGCTTATGCGAATGTTATTGCAGTAACAGAGGCACACATCTTCACTGCTAATTTCATTAGATATTTTTTTACTTCTAATCTTCAGCACTGACAAAAAAGATGTCTCTATTCAAACACTTTTTGAAAATATTGTCTTTTTATATAAAACAGTACGAAGTTTTACCATAGTGCATGAAATACAGTCACACATAGATTCATCCTTTCTTAACTGCAGTATTTATTTACTTTACTGACTTCGTTGTAGAACTTTCACCCGATCTTTTATTGTTTTTATTTGGAAGACTTAGCTAAAACAGGTTTGAACAAGTATGACCATGAATCTTCCAGTTTTTATTACCAATAGGCTACACTTTTTCATGATTATGTTCACTTTAAAAATACTTTTCTAAATTCAATGAAATATTTTGCGACAGAATATTCACATTTTCGCTTTCACAGTATTCACTTAATTATTTTTCAATGTATTTGTGTTCGCAGGACGAATTCACATTATATGGTGAACCAGTAACATTATATTTTAATTTGTTTTCGTTTTAATAAAGACTATCCTACACAAACTGTAATATAAAGCATTTAAAAGTTAAACGAGAGGTTTTAATATTGTCTGTTTACTAGATTCTCCTATACTTAAGTAGTCATTGCACTTGTCATTTTCCAATATTGATTATCTTAAGCTGTACCTATTCATCATTTTCTTACTTTTGACCGTACTTAAGTCTCTCTGATGCTGAGTTTCCTACTTTGTCCACACTCGTCCCATCCTAATATCCATTTAAGCCTTAGCGGTTTACTCCCCTTTCTGTTTGCTTTTGGCATTGCTTGTAACAGAGATGTTCACCCTCGCGAGGGTGGCCCTCTCGAGGGCATCCTTACCCTCAAGTTCCCTCGCCCACAGTGACGCGAGGGCGAGGACAAGTTTTGGCCGCGAGGGCGAGGACAAGCTTCGATGGCGGGGGTGAGGGTGCGCGAGGGCGAGGAAAAGCTTCGACGAAGAGGGCGAGGGTTAACGAGGGTGAGGGCCAAGTGTTACTGCGGGAGCGAGGGTGCACGATGGCTAGAGACAACTTCCTTCAGGAGAACGAGGGCACGCGAGGGAGGAGAACAAGCTTCCTTAAAAGCAACTGTTTTGGAGTTTGCTGTTTGACCTCTTTTGGAGAGAGGCAAAATTTAAAATATCATCTGCCATGTCCCCTAGATGAAAAGTTAGTGTCATAGCAAGGTTATACATTAATCGTATTTTTCCTTTCAATTAATTGCAGTAGACAATTATGCCAAATAATTATTAAAAATAATAATGCAAATAAAAATAATATTTGATTTTTCCCATGAAAGTTTCCGGGTAGAAATAGCGCTACATTAAGAAGTAAGTGTGCCTCATTGTTGCCCTTCCTGTGCTGGAGACATTTTAGATAAGAAGTGTCTACTACACTGTCATGTTTAAATAGTGTTGGTAGACAGACAGACAGTCGCTCACGTCATTCAGCAGTAAATGACAAGAGCGCTGATATCTGAACAAACACAATCAATGAGAGAACCATCAGAATGCAGTAGATCAGATGGAAAAAACTTGATGGAATGACTTTGGTTCATAGATGGCCATTTTGCTCTGGACTCTCTCGGACTCGGGCTCATTTTTTTCAACTGGGCTCTCGCTCATTTATTCCTTTGGGAATCGTGCTCGGGCTCACTTCCCTCAGTTGGACTCGCGCTGACTTATTTCATTGGCGCTCGGGGTAGCGCTTAATTATTGAACCCGAGAACGGTTGAGCGCGAATGCCGAGCTAGCGAGCGTTGGGCTCGTGAGTTTGGATGCCCATGAAATGGGCTGATTAATAGCATACATCCTCCTCCAATGTCCACCACTGATGAAGTTGTTACAATTAATCGGAATTTTTAACTTTTCATAGTTTTGTGACAGCCCAAACTATTATCTGAATCGATATTTGTTAAAATAATGTCAGTCACTATTGTATCTATTTTCATTGTTTCTGCTTTTATAATCTACGTGGGTAGAGCTATCATTTAGTTACAAAATAAATAATATGTTTTTTTCTTGTCCTTAAATAGAAATATCTGACACGTTAATACTGAAATTTTGTTGAAAGAGCTGCTTTAACAAAATAAATTTAATAAGTTCCACAAGACATAAGTTGTTTATGCAGCCGAAATTTGCAACTGTTGACTGATTGCCGTTTAGCGTCCTCTTTCGTCGGCGAAGCTATATGAGAAGTGGACCTATAGGTTTAACGCGGAATTCGATCCACTGTCGTTCAATGTTTTCCCACTCGGAATTGTCCCCAGGACCCCATGCAAAAAAGGTTCGCGTGCAAGCCAGTGAGATAGGGTTTGTATGTTGTGTTGTTCAATGATTTTTATTAGGAATAAAATACGTTACAGGATGATATACTGATTGTAAATATTATAGTGCAAGTATTGAACGATTGTGTGGTAAAAGGAGAAATATAAATTTGGACAAATTAAAAAAAAGCCTGAAAAAAACTGTAGGATATATGAAACATATGAAACTTAGGAAAAGCCACTTCAGCAAAACGAACAGGATTTTGTTGTGGGTAAACAGTTTAATCATATTATTATTAATTTCGCACAAATGTGCCACACATCATAGAATGGGCGGCGATTAGGTGGGCAAAGGGGGGCAGTTACCCCCCACTCTTTTGAAATGACCCATTAATGTCGCTATATAGTTTCATTTGGAAATATAAAGTTTTTGTATGTGTTAAGGTTCATAGAATGAAAATGGTGCCATAAAATATTTGCCGTTCCGTGAGTACGTATTAGCTGTCTTCCCGTGCAGTTAAGAAAGCTACAAGAGTTGCGTTTTAATTGTCACGAAAAATGGCTCAAAAATTAACCTATCCGAGTGTACTTTCATATTCATTTCTTCTTACAAGGGCTCGATATGTTAGTCAGCCGCTTTGGAACTAATTGAGATAACATTTCGCAGAAAAAGAAGTCCTTCATAAGCAGTGTTTCTTTCAGAAACAATGTTCGGGGGGGGGGGGGCACACTTAGTATCTCGGGGCGGCACTGCAGGTACTATTCTATTCATTATCATATTATAGACGTATTATTTTGGTCTCCTTTGGGCGGAGGCTCTCAGAGCTTCGGGGGGCAGTACCCCCAAAAAAAACATGTCTGGAAGAAACACTCTTCACAACTTATTCTGTATTTGCACAAAAATCGACAGTTCCTGAAATGTCTTTTCTTCTTTCTAATAGTAAGGAATATTTGATTTGATTTTTTTTAATATCCCTTCAGCAGTGAGACTATATGAGACGTAAACCTACCGATTAACGTAGAATACGAACCACATGAGCTCCCGCTAGGAATCGAACCCGGGTCTCCCACGTCAAAGTTGCGGCATTGTTTTGCAGTGTAATATACGAGTTCAGGGTGTACATATACAATTTTGTATATACAATTAAATTTAGTGAATTCAACATAATTCTAGGTTTTAGGATTATTTGGGATAACTGAGTGTTGAGTGATTCTAAGTATTGTTGAAATGAAATGAAATGAAATCTGTAAGTTTAACGTCCCATGGTTATGCCGGTTAGGCTAAAGGAGACGGTGATAATAAGAAATGCGTGAAATGGTGGAATGAATAAAGTGGGAGGAAACGGGAGAACCCCGAGAAAACCTACGAGCACGGCGTTTGTCCACCACAAAGTCCACGTATGTTAAGCAAGGGCGGATCCTGGACTGACTTCTGGTGGGGGTGGTTGGTTGTAATACTGCTACTTAGAGCTACTTTTAAGAGCTCCAAACTCTGGGATGTGTTTTATTTGTATATATAAAATAAAGAAGTTTCCTCTTCTGGGGGGGGAGCGATCGCCCCTATCCCCCCTGGATCCGCCACTGACGATAAAGAAATAATTCAACAAATAGGTTGAATAATTGATGCTCTGATCCTCATGAAGGAGGCCCTCTCGAGGCCTCCTGATCCTCAATTACCCTCGCCCTCAATGATATGAGGGCGAGGGTGCGCGAGGGCGAGGAAAAGTTTTGAGCACGAAGGCGAGGGCGAGCGAGGATAATGGACAACTCCTATCGCGAGGGCGAGGACAAGCTTCCATGGCGAGGGTGAGGGTGCGCGAGGGCGAGGAAAAGCTTCGACTAAAAGGGCGAGGGTGTGCGAGGGCGAGGAGAAGCTTCGACAGCGAGGGTGAGGGTGCGCGAGGGCGAGGTCAAGCTTCGATGGCGAGGGTGAGGGTGCGAGAGGGCGAGGAAAAGCTTCGATGGCGAGGGCGAGGGTGCGCGAGAGCGAGGACAAGTTTCGGCAGCGAGGGCGAGGGTGCGCGAGGATGAGGACAAGCTTCGATGGCGAGGGTGAGGGCGCGCGAGGGCGAGGACAAGTTTCGACAGCGAGGGTGAGGGCGCGCGAGGGCGATGGACAATTCCATTCGCGAGGGCGAGGGCCAACTGCTACTGCGAGGGCGAGGGTGAGTGAGGTCGAAGTAAAATGAACATCTATGGCTTGCAATACAATACGCTAGTTCCCGCGTAAAACTCAGCAGAGTTGTCAGCCGGAGGGGCTAGTTGTTCTACTATTGCAGAAAGCTATGTGCACAGATAACTACAACAAACAATACCTGAAAATAATACTGGTCAAAGGCAAGATCAGATGATAATAATAACTTGTTTAAGGAGCTGGGAAGTGAACTTTGTGGTGGACAATATTGTCCTTAACTTTTCTTGGGAATTTTCCCTAACAATTTTCTTCATTTCATCATTTCCTTTAGCCCTACCGACATAAATGTGGGACGTAATACTCAAAGATTTCATTTATTTCATTGTTTAAGGAGAACGAGAATGTTTGTTGGCATTGGTTAGTGTAGGTTGAGAATATATCTTGCAGTTGCACTTGCTGACCAAATCAGCTATTTTGCTACAAACTCATACAAATTCTCATATTCGCTTGATAAATCTCCGAATGCTAATATTGATCACAGTGCAGTACACTTTTTATAGATAAATAGATACTCAGACCTTCATAGCTAACATGTCCTTAAATATAAGCTCAAACAAAGAAAGAAAAAAATATAATTCCTAATAATATTTATAGTAAACTGCACAAGTTATAAAGTTTCTAACATATCTTCTACCTCCTATCCTTCTCACGTGCGAATATTTGTTTCATGAAAGTGGAATTTATTGTTTACGGATAAAGTGTAGTATATCTCCTATTTATCTGTTTTCTCAAACATATATGTTGTACATTCAAAGAACAAACACTTATTCAAATAGCTTTATATTTAATAGGGTACAAATCTCCGATGTGCTGGTTTTTGATTCGATTTCCAACACTCAAGTCTGCCTTCATTTTTTCACCCACTTGTCTTAAGAGGACTTCTTCATACCCGCTTGAAACAAAGATTTCAGTTTAAGTATACTTTCTGACTTCAAGTTCTTGAGCCCATTCATCTTGTTGGTATTTAATAGCTTTAGCTATATACAATGTATATTGTATATCAGGTCTAACTTTGAAGTGCTTACTTATCACTTATTTACTGTTCAAACAATTTTAACAAGGAGTTTGCTACGCATATGCATTCTAAAATAATACGGAAAATTACAGTGAGAACTATGACATTGTTGGCAAATCTATCATTAGGTTAGCCATAGCTACGTATTGCTTATGAGGAATTCAATTGAATCTGAAGACCAACATGTTGGGAAGAAATAAAATGATGTGAACTATCAATTTGTTGTAAGAAAGATAGACACATATTTCGCAAAACCATGGAGTTTATTGAATACAAACTTTTTTGTAGACTGCAATGGCTCAGTGTTAGTGTACATCTTTTCTCTCTCTCTCTCTCTTCTTCTAAACTGTACATTTTGTTTTGTTTTGATTGTCATTGATTGTCGGCATTACCCATTTCTCTTAGCTTACAGAACATAAGGAAAGGAGATTAAACTGAATGACCCATGTAACTTAAATGATAAGGCAGTCAGAATAATTCCAAACTCTATAGCTAACCGCTTAGCGAACATGTTTTTTTTACCATGATAAACCTAGCTTAGTTCCTGGTAAAATGTTACCAGATTTCACGTCTCATATAACCTCACTACTAATAGTAATAACAATAGTTTCTCTCTTTGTTCTTTAATGTCAAGCTTGCCTATAAGACGAGACGAGATGAAACAAAAGTTTGTATGGTTAAGCGGATAGCGCATATGTCTTTGACATCTAAATTTTATTCGTACATATATTTTCTAATTTCACTTTCCATTTATTTAACAAGTAGCTCTTAATATGTTCACACATTTTTAATATTTTCGAAACAATTTTTATTGGCTCACAATAAATTTGTTCAGAGCTTGAACAAGCGAATCGTTAAGTCAAAATACAACTTGCAAAAGCAGATAATCCAATAAAAATAAATACTCGAAAGAAGAAATAAGTAATAAGAGGATTCGATTCCCAACTGGAAAGTTTAAAAGAACTTCAAAGTCTATCAGTTTACTGTTTAAGGACTACAAAGAAAATAGCATTAATGATGGTGAACAGAATGCTAAACTCCAAACAAATTCATACATATCAATCACTATCTTACATGAAGTTTTCCTTAATCCTACCACGCAAATGTAATGTCAAATAAAATAAGATCGTTTTCACATTACGTGCAAGTGGTCACAAATTCAAAACCAAGGGAGGTTTACACCAATTAAATGTTAGAATGATACTTGACATATAACTTATAGCTTACTGTTCTGTCATCCGTTTCCACGAATACATATTTTCAAACTGATTGTTTAACTAGACTGAACCTTAGATGGTTGAGATCTCGGGTTCAATCCTTGACCAACTAAAATTATGGCTGAAAATATCGTGTTTGTAACTTTTTTCTTGAGCATTTCCCAGCGTTCCCTTCACAGTTTCTTCATTTCATCATTTGCTTTAGCCTAACCAACATAATTGTGGAATGTCAGATTTCATTTCATTTTAATACATAGTCAAGGGAAATCATTTCAATACATAGCCAAGAGAGATCACTAATTATTTATTTAGCTACTAAAGAATTTGATTTCAAATTTCAATATAAGACAGCAGTGGGTCAGTGGTAGTTTTTCCCATCGCTGGGAGGACCACCAGTTAGACTTTGTAGTGAACAACATCGTGTCCGTGAACTTTCTTGGAGTTTTCCACTCACTTTTTCAAGATTTTCTTTTTATAAAGTGAAACAACATAAAATCATTCATTTCTCATAATTACTGTCTCCTTTAGCCTAACCAAGTTTACCACAAAACAAAGAGAAATATTACTGGTGAAAAATCAAATAAGCATTTAGCAATAAGAAAATACTACTTCAATTCTCTCTCCCTTTTTTTTCAATTGTTTTGAAATCTTCAGGCTTTGTACAGTATAGTTTCGTGTACAGTTTGTTTTCTACTGAAAAATCATGTAAGTACCAATTAAAATTGTTTCATGGCTAAGTGGTTAGTGCGACCGTCTTGGCCAAGTGGATAGTACATCAGTGTTGGACATTTAATATTTTTTATTTCTACGAAAGCATTTTCTAATATCACTTCCTAATGTTCACACTCATCGAGGATTCGATTCCCGGAGATAGGTCATGTGGCAACGGATTAATTCTTACAAGGAATTTTATTGTAAGAATTTAGAAAAAAGAAAATAGGCCCTTCTTGCTAAAAAAAGAAGAAGAAACTCAAAATTCAACCATTCATCAAAAATAGAACTTGCAATGATTTCAGGTGTATATATATATATATATATATATATATATATATATATATATATATATATAAAAGAAGAAACCTTATATGTTTTGTACAGAATGAATTTTCATTACACAATAGTTAGAGACTATTATCAAAATACCTCAGCAGTGTTAAAAAGTTAGGAAGGTTTTAAAAATTCAGAGGAAAGAAAACACAAATTTCCCAACACCCATCCAACAATACACAATGTATTTACATTAAATATACACAGATATATATATATATATATATATATATATATATATATATATATATATATATATATATATATAATATACAAATATTTACACTCCCACAATTACTTCACCCCCTCTTTTTCTTCCTCCACTTCCTCTTCCATCAATTCTTCCTTTTCTTCTTACTTTTCCCTCACCCTCCCCTCCAAATCCCACTTGATCCCCAAAATTTCCTTTACAGTTGATTCTCTCTCTTTTTCCGATATATAAGTTCCAATATGGTATCATTCACACAGTTCGAACACGAGTGCCACTTTTCCTTTTATATGTTATTAATACAGCTGTTTGATAAGGAGCACGATTTTCTGTTCTATCTCTTTCTTGTATTTTTTGTGCACAATATTCATTACTAGTCACAGGTCTACTATACGGTGTTGGTATTATTCTTTTTAAAAGAAATATTCTTAATCTTCTTCGGCATTCTTCAGAAGTACTACCCTTCTTAACTTCACTCATAATCTTTTCTGGAAAATAAAAAAAATTAAAAAATGTTATTAATACAAAATATTTTCACCAAATTAGTGCAAATTATAATTATTGTTTTTAATGTGCACAATATATACTTAATAGAAATAGAAATAAAAATTCTGTTATTCTATCCACGTACGAGAATCAGTTTCTTTTAGCGTACAAAACCTTAAAAAAATTCTTTAGTTTGCAAGAGCTGTGTACGATTCTGGACATTTTCGGATTCTCAATAAATCTGTACAAGTAAACTATCTATGCTGTTTGTGTGATCCAAGCCTAATTCCCAATAAAATGTTCATATAATTCGATTTGACCGTTGCAATTCTCAAAATCTATAAGAAATGCCTGCTAAACTTGCCGTTAAACTTAAGATCAACTGTACTGTTCCCCCACAGTGTAATTGCTAACGCTCTCGCATTCAGTGCAAGCAGCCCCCGGATTCGACTCCCGGTAGGGGAACTAGTGCTCCCCTCACAGCGTAGTCGCTAACGCTTTCGCATTCAGTGTGAGCGGTCACGGGCCCGATTCCTGGTAGGTGTCGCGACGCGGACGGACCCGACAGGTGCTGCGGTGGAAACGGGCCCAAAAGGGCTTGCGGCGCGAACGGTTGCGGGTTCGATTACCGGTGGGACATTCGGTCAAATAAATATAATTTTTTAGGACGTTCTGAATAATGTTTCTCTCATTTACACCAAACAAATACCTTGCGTGGTACCTAACTTCCCTCTTTCCCCGAATAGTGTGCTCGCTGAGGGTCGTCACCCCTCATAACGTCACAGGTTAAAAATGTATAGAAGGCAAAAATATAAAATCAACTCAATCTTTCACCAAAGTATAAAAAATAAATCTAATTTGGTCACAAAAACTCTTGCACTTGTAAAAATCCTATATCTCAATCCCGATGTAAAAATCCTATATCTCAATCCCAAAAATAAACAAACAAAATTTTGATGCTATAAAACGGAATTCATACAAAATTATTTATTTATTTAAAAAAAAAAGTGGTAAGGAGTTCACTTCATATGTTTCGGGGTCTGTAGTTCAATCCTAGGTCATGCCAACTGAACAAACACTATGTCTGCGGTTTCCTTATACTTTTTATACTATTACTCCCATATGTTTCCAAGAAAAAAATTCAGAACCACTACACTAACATTAGTAATTTAATACTATTTTAATAGAACTACTAGTGACACCTAGCGGTAAAATTCTAAATTAGAGATTAGTTGTACGTTGAAAGTCCGGCACTGCAGACCCATGTGTGACTGAGTTCCGTATATTTCTATATATTTTAAGGTGAGTATAGTATATTTATATTACACATGTTTTCAATGTGTAATAAAACCATAGCACATATTCACTATTTCAATCTTAATGTCTCCTGTGCGTAAAGTTTTCTCTCACTCAAATACATATGCTTGTATGTTCTGCTGGTCTTAATATTCTATTAAAGTATTGAAGATCAATACAAGTATAAGGTAAATTATTAGGTTAAATAAGGGACATAAACCCAAGTCTTTCAGTAACGCAATAAGTATTTAGTTAGGGGGTCCCGTACCACTTCATTTACAGGACATAAAGCCCAATCTTTCAGTAACGGAATGCGTATTTAGTTAGGGGGTACCGTACCCAGTTCATTTAAGGGGAATATCTCCTCTACCAGTATTGCTGCATACGTTTACTCTGAAATCCTAATACCAAAAAGACGGAGTAAATGGTCTAGGGGCTACCATCTAACAACAATAGCGGTGAACCCGCCATCTCTCACTTCGAAACAAAACGTGTTCGCTTTGAGAAAGCTATCTAGCAAAAGCAAGTAACGCTCAGTAATTGGAAACTTTAGGGCGGAATTACTCTTAAACACGGGCAGTCTCCTCTTCTCTGTGCGAAAGGTAACGTTCAGTAATTGAAAAAGTTATGGGGGCATTACTCTTAAACACGAGCATAGTCTCCTCTTCTCTGTGCAAAAGGGAGCTTTCAGTAATTGGAAACTTTAGGGCTGAATTACTCTTAAACACGGACATAGTCTCTTCTTCTCTGTGTAAAACAGAGCGTTCAGTAATTGGAAAGTTATGGGGGTTTTACTCTTAAACAAAATGGGTAAAGTCTCGCTCTCTCACACTCGCTCACACTGCATTGGGTTCTCTTTTTGCACCCCTAACAAAATATTCTAGAACTAAAAAAAATGATTATCAAAATTGTAAAACAGAGGCTAATGTTTTTTTTTTTTTTTTTTTTACAAAGTACGCTGCAATCATTTACTTTTCTGTAGTTCCAATATTTATTTTTCTCACCCGTTACATTCCTTAATATAGAGTTAGTATGTAAAAAAAAGTCTGTGACTAGCACATCATTAACATTCTGAATACTGCAACAAATGTTTAAAATACGCAACATCATGTTTCTTACATTTTTCAAAATATATTCCCAACACTTATCAAAGACAAACAACATCTAACTTAAATATCTCTCACTCAATTACATTCTTTTGTTCGTCATGTCTTGGAAAAACATTTGAGTATTCACTACATTTCGCAAGATTTGCGAAGGCCATGCTATTCTAACGCAAATTCAAAGGGTGAATTCCACCGTACAGTTCTATGATCAAAAATGAATAAACGAACGTAGTTCTTTCTTTCGACTCTAACTGTGCGAAAGTGTCATACATCTACAAGAAAAGCCTACACATTTACGTAAAAACAAACGCAAAGGCAGCGTAAAATTTGCAATAAACAACTGTATCTCCGGAAATTGCTCCCATTGCAATGAAAACTTTATATAATTACATTTTTCAGTATGAAAACACATTAAAACACTATTGGAATACTTCTGTGCACTTAATACTGACTGATTTTTTAAATATTACGGAATATATTTCTATTATAATTTTTTCTTTGCATTTATTCTTGTTATGCAAGCAAGACAAAAGTCTATCTTTATGTTGAACTTAATTATTTTACACTACAGTAAATAAAACAATATATTTTGAACATCATCTGTAGTAAATATTGAATATCTATCTGTTCTTTATGTGTAAATTGCTTATATTTCGGAAATACTTCCCAATATGAATACAGATTCTCGACAAATCATTCAGGCACAATCCGCCTTATGCAGAGTCGTTTTGACGAATGATTAGCGTCATACTAAAATTCTGAGTACTGCAGGGAACATATGTTAGTCGAACTTTTTAGCGTGCCTCTAATCAAGCATCAAAAGGACTCTGCATAAGGCCCAATGTATTTATATAGTACAAAATTTCTCAAAAGTAAATCCCCACGTTGAGCGGGTTTGCATATCCAGGCTTCTAACTATGAAAACATTTACGATCACTCTAACCCCAATCATTTCACAGATTCAACCTGTTGTATATAAGTTATTAGGATGTAAAATTCAATATAATTTATACGAAAAAGACTTTTATGCGTTGCAAGACCTGTAACTGCCAAATATTCATCACAAACTTATAGTCGTATCGACATAAACAAAAAGAAGTGTGGAGCAGGAAACTACTTTACCCAAAGTCAAACGAACTGAAGACATACGAACTGGTCGAGCGGTTTGGGTCATTAGTCTATCAGTTAGAAGTCTATGTGTTCAAACCCTGAAGGGAGTATTCGTTTTTTTTGTTTTTTAAGTGTGTTCCTATTTTCATCAGAGGACTGAGAACATTTCTTTAAATAAATCTTTGGCAACTACTTTTCTCTCAAATTCCATTAGAAGGGAACATTATATGAATTGCAAATCTAAAATCCACAACTGAGAACAAAATATTATGTTCAAGATTTCATTATTATCCTTTGATTTGTAATGAAAAACTAATTATAAGCATTGACGATTTCAGAAGATTCTCCCCCGGTAATGGTCAATATATGAATGAGAGAAAACTGATAAAACGTTATTAGTCCACTTTGAGCATGATCGAAGATAACTTATGGCCACAAAGGGGGAAATTTATGTCGACAGAGTCTCAAATTCTCCCACAGGTCATGCCCTGAAATCATCAGTTTGAAAGGTTTCCTTAACAAATAGAATATTACATTTATTTCTCGTTCTACGTTTAGAAATGGAAAAATCATAATTTTAAAGTGAATTATAATACGATAAGCATAAAGATTTATAGAACTAATGAAGTAAATATTCTTGTGTAAGTTATCGATTTCTAATCAGGTTAAAACTCGAATATTCGTTTGCATCGCACTTTAAAGTAAATCCTCTCTATATATAATTCTTACTGGAAAGTATGTTTAACTCCAATTACTTAATCAATATTTTTAATAATATATTTCTATTGTAATACTTTTACTATTCAATGTTGTATACACTTCATTTCCCAAAGCAAAACCTCGCAAATGTATAGTGGACTAGTGAATATTATCAAATAAATTATCATTTTTTTTACGTAAATACTGCATCGCCTCATCTGAAACTTCGTACTTTAAATAATAATAATAATAATAATATAATAATAATAATAATAATAATATCATAGCCATACGTTTATCAGAATATCAGGCTTAATCAATAAATGAATTCAACATGGTCTCTATTCGAAGTTCTATTTAATCGAATTCGATAGAAATACAAAGAGAAACTTCGAAAACAGGTAAAAGAAAAATGTTACCTTGGTGGGACTGGAACTAACTTTTAAGAGTTCCTTTCAATTTACAGACAAATGCCTTAGGCACTTTGTTTCTTTTCTTTAAGTTAACTGATTCACCGAACGTATCTGAGTAACTTGTCTCTATTTTCTACTCGGTTATATACGTTTTACAATCATTTCCGTTAATCTTGAACGACAGGAACAAGAATACAAAAACATCTAAGAGAATTAAAATTCTGAACTCCCCCACCGGGAATCGAACCCGGGACCCCATACACCTTAGGCACATGTGCTAGCCACTAGACGAGCGGGGAAAGTAAGTGAAATGCATTTTGTAGTATCTGAAGTTTACATTTATTTCATCCTGCTGTAATAATGTTTACCGTACTCGTTACTTTGAGGAATGATATATGTAATTCATATAGGTTCTATTACATATTCGTTCATAAATATTATATAAATTATCAGAATTATTCACGATCTTCCATGGAAATTCACTGGCGCATGCACAGTAGACAGACAGTGTAATTGAAAGGTGAGTTCAACTGATATTATATATTTCGCCGACATTATTTAATAGCTATGTAGAAGAGATAGAAAAAATGAGTTTTCATAATGGAGATGGAATTTCGGTAGGAGATAGAATGATGAGGTGTATACGGTTTGGGGTTGATATGATTGTTGTTGCAGAATCTAAAAAGAAAATTAATAAGGTGTAGAAAACTTGAGAAAGGCTTCTGAAGAATATGGGATGAAAATAAATGTTAGAAAGACAAAATCCATGGTGATTGAAACGAAGCGATCGGTGTCAAATATAGAAGTAGGAGCAGAAAAAAACAGGTGACTAGTTTTTGATGTCTGAGTAGTATCATTAGTGATATGACATGCGAACGTGAAATAAAAGCAAGGATAGAAATGGCAAAAGAAGCCTTTAGGATGAAGAAAATACTATTTTGTGGGGCCTTAGAGTTGAAGAAAGACTCATAAAATACTTTGTGTACTGTATTTTACTGTATTTATAGGACAGAAACATGGACATTACGCAGAAATGATGAGAAACAATTGGAGCCTTTCGAAATATGTGCGTGGAGAAGAATGGAGAGAAATAGCTGGGTCGAGAGGAAAACGAATGAGAGGGTTGGAAATGGAAGGAGAAAAATATTATTAACAAGAGGAAGAGAAACTGGTTGGAATATTGGTTAAGAAGGAACTGTATCATGAGGGATGTGCTAGAGGGTATGGAGGCAGGAAAGAGAGGGAGGGGATGAATTAGACTATATAGAAACATAATTAGGCTATTGGCGATATCAAAACAGAAAAATCGTATGTGAAGATGGAGAGGTTAACAGATGATTGTGGAGCATGGCAGCTTCTCTGCTGCGGTAAGTGACCCGCCGGTAATGGCGGAATCCTTCTGATATAATGATGCTGATGATGCACAGTAGAAACCGAAAGATCCACTTTACTGTCATTGCTAATACGAATCACAATGCAAATTTCCACAAGTTGTCAAATGCCTAGCTCTAAAGGCTGTAGAGAACTATCTGTTAGTCTGCGAGGAGAAATTATAGTCGAGTAAAAGTGGAACAAACTCTCATTCAGATCGCTTGGGTTTTGGGCTGTGACGAGAAAGCAGTGAAGAAATTGATTTAGCGGTATGACAAATAATAATAATAATAATAATAATAATAATTTACTTCTCAATTCATTTCTGCCAGTAGCTTTCGCCCCCTTACTCCCACTTCATGCTTACTCAGGAGGAAGCTGCGCGTCCCCAGGTTGGGAACCACTATTTTCCATTAAGGAATTCTGATAGCCTGTTAGAAATTTGCATTCTGACTAATATCAGTAAACTGCATTCATCTGTTTCTACTGCGCATGCACCAGTGAATTTCCATGGAAGATCATGAATAATTCTGATAATTTATATAATATTTATGAAAGAATATGTAATAGAACCTATATAAATAACATATATCATTCCTCAAAGTAATGAATACGGTAAACATTACAGCAGGATGAAATAGGTGTAAACTTCAGATACTACAAAATGCAATTCACTTACTTTCCCCGCTGGTCTAGTGGCTAGCACGTGTGCCTAAGGCGTATGGGGTCCCGGGTTCAATTCCCGGTGAGGGAGTTCGGAATTTTAATTATCTTAGGTGTTTTTGTATTCTTGTTCCTGTCGTTCAAGATTAACGGAAATGATTGTAAAACGTATATAACCGAGTAGAAAATAAAGACAAGTTACTCAGATACGTTCGGTGAATCAGTTAACTTAAAGAAAAGAAACAAAGTGCCTAAGGCATTTGTTTGTAAATTGTAAAGAACTCCTAAAAGTTACTTCCAATCCCACCAAAGTAACATTTTTCTTTTACTTGTTCTCGAAGTTTCTCTTTGTATTTCTATCGGATTCGATTAAATAGAACTTCGAATAGAGACCACGTTGAATTTATTTATTGACTAAGCCTGAAATTCTGATAAAGGTATGGCTATGATTTATTATTATTATTATTATTATTATTATTATTATCATTTAAAGTACGAAGTATCAAATGAGACGATGGAGTATTTACGTATACAAAATGATATTTGATAATATCTGATAATATCTAATATATTTGATAATTCTAATTAATGATTTGCCTGAGGTTGTAGAAAATTCCAATTGTTTGTTATTTGCCGACGATGTAAAGATTTAAAAATCGGTTACAGTTGAAGAAGATAGCAAAATTTTACAACAAAACTTGAATAAAATCATAGATTGGTGTGGTATAAATAAACTACAACTGAACGTAAATAAGTGTAAAAGTGTAACCTTTAGTAGAAAAAACAAATTAGTCAAATATGTATACAAAATTAATAATATCCAAATAGAGAATGTTGCATCGATTAGAGATCTTGGTGTAATTTTTGATTGTAAATTAACATTTGGTAATCATTTAGTTAGTGTTATAGACTCAACAAATAGAGCCTTAGGCTTTGTTATCAGAAACAAAAATATTTTCACAACCATCAGTAATTATCAAGTTATATGCAACCCTAGTAAGAAGCAAATTGGAGTATGCATCGGTAATCTAGAGTCCCCCCTTTAAGAAGGACACTCAAGCAATTGAGATCATTCAAAACAAATTTTTGAGATATTTATATTATAAAACATTTAAAGCAGATTCAACAAATTACTTGTCAGTGTCACTTTTACGCTCGCTATTCAACCTAAGTAGCTTAAAGGATAGAAGAATTTTACATTCTCTTATTATTTTAAGAAATATATTGACAAATAGAATTAATAGTTCAACACTTGCTACATATCCTTTTCTATGTACCAAGATATCGCTCCAGAAATCAAAATATCTTTCATATACCTATGTCGAAAAGTTCAACTCATGCACAGTCACCTATTATACGAATGCTGAGAGTCTATAATAAATTAAATGATAGGATACATCTATTTTCATATGGAAAAGTTAAATTTGTTAAACTTCTATATGAAATACTGCATAATGTCCATGTATGATCTATCATTATTTGTTAACGTACCGATGTACATATATATATATATATATATATATATGTATATATTATTGTTCTCGTGGCTGGATTGTACATTCTTTCCTTTTTATTTTTTAGTATTTTTCTTTTCTTTCCATGTCTTATTTTTCTTCTTTGTAAGGTCATGTTACCATCAATTATGTAAGTCAAGAAGGTATGTTATGGGTGTATGCATGTGTACTTTCATATAAATAAATAAATAAATATCCACTAGTCCACTATACATTTGCGAAGTTTTGCTTCGGGAAATGAAGTGTATACAACATTGAATAGTAAAAGTATTACAATAAAAATATATTAGTAAAAATATTATTAAGTAATTGGAGTTAAACATACTTTCCAGTAAGAATTATATAGAGAGAGGATTTACTTTAAAGTGCGATGCAAACGAATATTCGAGTTTTAACCTGATTAGAAATCGATAACTTACACAAGAATATTTACTTCATTAGTTCTATAAATCTTTATGCTTACCGTATTATAATTCACTTTAAAATTATGATTTTTTCCATTTCTAAACGTAGAACGAGAAATAAATGTAATATTCTATTTGTTAAGGAAACCTTTCAAACTGATGATTTCAGGGCATGACTTGTGGGAGAATTTGAGACTCTGTCGACATAAATTTCCCCCTTTGTGGCCATAAGTTATCTTCGATCATGCTCAAAGTGGACTAATAATGTTTTATCAGTTTTCTCTCATTCATATATTGACCATTACCGGGGGAGAATCTTCTGAAATCGTCAATGCTTATAATTAGTTTTTCATTACAAATCAAAGGATAATAATGAAATATTGAACATAATATTTTGTTCTCAGCTGTGGATTTTAGATCTGTAATTCATATAATGTTCCCTTCTAATGGAATTTGAGAGAAAAGTAGTTGCCAAAGATTTATTTAAAGAAATGTTCTCAGTCCTCTGATGAAAATAGGAACACACTTTAAAAAAACAAAAAAAACGAATACTCCCTTCAGGGTTTGAACACATAAACTTCTAACTGATAGACTAATGACCCAAACCGCTCGACCAGTTCGTATGTCTTCAGTTCGTTTGACTTTTGGGTAAAGTAGTTTCCTGCTCCACACTTCTTTTTGTTTTAGTCGATACGACTATAAGTTTGTGGTGAATATTTGGCAGTTACAGGTCTTGCAATACATAAAAGTCTTTTTCGTATAAATTATATTGAATTTTACGTCCTAATAACTTATATACAACAGGTTGAATCTGTGAAATGATTGGGGTTAGAGTGATCGTAAATGTTTTCATAGTTGGGAGCCTGGATATGCAAACCCGCTTAACGTGGGGATTTACTTTTGAGAAATTTGGTACCTACAATATACTTAAACAATATAGTATCTACAATCAAAAATATTGGAAGGTACACAATTCTGTTTAATCACGCTTTCAGTTATAAAGATTCAGACAAATTGTACACTTGATTTCTGCCGTAAACTTCATCAGTGGCGGCTCTTAAGTCACTTCACCAAGCATTTCTAAAAACACCAACTATTCTAGACTTAGTTTCTGCAGTAAACTATAAAGTCCGTGAATGGCGGCTCTTAAGGGATGTCATCAGCCATTTTTCTCTAAAAACATGAACATTACCAAGATATTTTCCGTGTAAAGAAGACACTACTTTGTTTCTAAAAAAGTGTCGATGTAAAGTTCCCCCATATTCCTACCTATAATAATAATAATAATAATAATAATAATAATAATAATAATAATAATAATAATAATAGTCTCATCCTTCAATCTTTTCTTGGTTAAGTTGCCCTCAAAACGAAACCGAGAGGGGATTTTTTCACTCGAGACGCGATCGAGACTGAGACATAGTCTTCAAACAATATAAAGTATGGACTACCTATGAAATGAAACGTGACTAAAACATAGTCTTCAAACATCGACTTGCAGCTTAAGTTCACCACAAGACACGACAAAAGTAAGGCTTAATCTTCAAACAATAATTTAATTAATCGTACAAACAATTCAGGGGATGCGAACACCCTCAACTAATCTCTTTTCAAAAGCAAATATTTCGCTCGTTCGTGGAGCAAGCCGGACCGTTCAGGAGGTTGGCTTTCCCCTGGTGTTGGCAAACACGGAGGGTGCTATGGTCCAGGTTAGGTTCCCGCGATTTGGGAGCGCTATGGTCCCCCTTAGGTATGAAACATATTGGCGAAAATTCTTGGTTCATTTCTACACTGTGTTAATTATTTTCTAGGGATGGTTCCCCCTTCGATCCTTATGCAAATATATCAAATCAATAATAATAATATAAAACTTAATTGAATATGATATCTTCTTTGGACAAGACCCACAAAAAATCCAAAAAGAAACACGTTAAAGAAAACAGAACGTAAGAACGTCGCAACGGTAAACTCTCTCTAGAAATGATTGTGTACAGCATTTATATATATTTTTATTTATTTATTAACATAGACTGGAATAGAGAAAAAAATAAAGTAAATGAATTTCCTTTGTAATACTGCTTGGTTTCGGTCTAAAAAGAGGAAAAGAATTGGGGTATTTCGTTTGTAGGTATCTTCTCGGATCGGAGGAAACATTTTTTTCTTTTCTATAGAGGTAAATGGTTAATAAAGTTTGAAAAATCGTCAGTATGTCTGAATTCCTCTCTTAAAAGGCGCCTCATTGCTGTATTTTCATAGCATATGGCTGGTTACCAGACAAATAACCATAAAAAAATTCGTTAAGCTGGGATCAACCAGCAATTTTCATAAAATATTATTTTAATGGTACATAGATTTTAAACGAAAAATGGAACCCAATGCCGACTTTACACAGTTAAAATATATGGTTATCATTTCAATAACTTGTATTTTTGCCGAAAAGAACATACCATCCATTTAGTGTCTAAATACACGTAAACTAATAAACCATTCTAGAAGTGTTTGTGTTGTTTGCAAAACTAGTTATGGAGGCCATCCAAAACAAATACAAGAACCCACGCGTTTATCCATAAGGTTATTGGCATTCAATCGAGGGGGAGGGAGTGAAAGTGGACCATGCAGGTTGTTCGTTCACCCAACGTAAAAAGAAAAGGTGGGCAGGTAACAGACATCCTGGAACCAAACATCAGAAGTGGTCAAAGAGTTGAGGGGAAAAAGAAGTAAACATCCTTTTGTGACAAGAAATGTATGTCAGTCGTCGCAGGGGAAAGAAGAAACGTGTTCAAACAAGAGACTCTGAACATTGATGGGGCAAAGGGAAGAGGGAAAAATGAAATCTTCTATTCACTCAAAACTAGAGGAAATGATTGACAACTAACCATCTCCCCGTGGTTAAACATTGGAGGCGGAGCAAGCTAGTCTTCAATGACCAATCATATCGCGAGGATGTTTGTGTGGCGTACAAGAGAACTGAACATTGGTAAATGTATCATTCTTCCTTCAGTAACGCTTTGGAAAGTGCAGAAAACAGAGCGCTCTGCCTATCTTCAATGTTATAAAGCCAAAGTCTGTCATTTTAAGAAGCAAGCTAGAACAAAAGGAGTGCAGTTCGCAAGGAAAAATAAATGAAAAATAAATAAATATTCATTCCCTTTCCTTCCAGTTCCTTATTTTCAAAGTTACTGTAACCCATCTTAATACTTTACATAGTAAAACAAAGCACCATTAAAAATCAATGCTAAACATAGGAAATTCATGGTTAATGCAGAAGCTTGAAGGGTAATGTTTCAGGGAGTCCTTCAATGTTGTAATCATATTCATTATTTTGAATTTAATCATAATTTTCTAGTTCAAATTAAAGTGTTCGACTAGTTACGAGCTTTACAAGTAAGATCATAGTTAAATTAATGGGGAAAAAGCTTGTAGGAACTAGGAAGCGCGTTTTAAGCCATTACTGAAGTTCTAATAATTTGAAACATAGTTTTAATTTTAATTTGATTATAATTTTAAAATTTCGATTAGAGAATAGTGTAGGATTATGTTTGGGGCTAGGGATCGCGTTTTAAGCCATATACTGAAGTTCTAATAATCTGAAACATAGTTTTAATTTTAATTTGATTATAGTTTTTAAAATTTCGATTAAAGAATCGTGTAGGATCATGTTTCAACAAGAAAAGAGGTCATTCCACTTTCCAAAACCATTTCACCTCCTTTTACCGGTTATAGTAATAAAGCCACCTCCCCCAGGAACCTACCCAAGGCCAGGGCGGCCCAACAGACAAGAAAGTACACAGTAATAAAGCAATTAAGCAAACAATAAAGGCATTGTTGTGTAGAAAGCGCTTCTGTTCTACTCACTCCCAACTCTTTCTTTAAGGTCCCACGAAACAGTATTTTATTTCTCCTAAATGTCTCCTTCGGCATTCCTAACCTTGCTTTTATTTCACGTTTACACTTCATATCACAAATAGTACAACCCAGGTATCGAAAACTAGGCACCTGTTCTATTTTTTCCACTCCTATCTCTATAATTGACAGCGATCCCTTTCTTCCAATCACCAGGGCTTTTATCTTTATCCTGTATTCTTCACAGCCCTTCGTCAAGTTTTCTAACATCTTATTGATTTTCTCTTCAGATTCTGCCACAAGCGCCAAATCATCTGCAAACCGTATACACCTAATCATTCTACCTCCTACTGAAATGCCATCTTCATTTTGTAACCTCTTTCTCACTATATCTTCTAGATAGATGTTAAACAATGTAGGCGAGGGACAGCATACCTGTGAAACTACCCTTTCAATTGTACTCCTCTCTGTCATTTTCTCTCCTATTCTAACACTTATTTGTTTGTTCATATAGCAGTTTCTTATCAGTCTTCGATCTTTCCATTCCAGCCCAGCATTCTTTAGAACTTACAACAATTCCCAAATTAGGCGGCCAGAAACCTTTTCTAGAGCAAACTATTGAACGTACACCTCTTTCCTTTTATCTATAAACCTTTCACAGATCTCATCTTTATTGGATATCTATGTTTGAAAGAAAAAAGGTGACAAGGAAAAGGGAAAAAGGAAAGAACAAAGGAACCACAGCACAAGAACAAAACAAACAAACAAAGAAGAATAAACTATGAAAAAATTAAAAATTTTCTTACGAAGTGGTATTCAGCTTAACTCTATCTGCACCTATCCTGAACTATACTACTTAGTATTTCAATTCCTAATCCAACAACTATAATAATATGAAATACGATATAAAACACTTAAATAATACATTATATTGTTATTAATTCTTATCTACTTATCCATTTATATTATCTACTCTTCTATTTTGTTATTATTGGTTAATAACAAATAATAACAAAGATATGAGAGTAATAGTTTTATAATCGTCACATCTCTTTTGGTTTGATTTCTTAGCCATCGGTAGCATAATCGTCTTCAGGAAGTCTTTTGGCCACTCTTCTGTTTCATATTTTTCATTGCAGAGTCGAAACAATTCTTTCTTGCCCTTGTCTCCCATATTCTTAATGAGTTCGATTGATACATTATCTATCCAGGTTATAATTCGGATATAGCCTTTTCATTCATAATCTCGGATATAGCCTTTTCAAACACATCGCAAATAAATCCTTTTATCATCCTTGTGTAATTCATTTTCTACTTCAACATATAGGCAGCATGGTCTATTTCGACTCTCAAATAAGTCCTCAACATATTCATTCAATCTTCCTAAGACTTCACTTCTCTCGCTTACTACCTTCCTATTCTTATTTTCAACTGCCATCGTCATACCCCCTTGATTCTTCTGAAGTTCCATAGATTTCACCTCCTTGTACATTTCCTCATCTTTCCCAACTCTTTCTAATTCTTCTATGTCCTTACATTTTCTTTTGTAAAACGCTTCCCTTGCACTGTCTGTTTCCCTTCGTAACTCACTGTTTGACTTCCTGTAAATCTTCCTGCTCTCTTTTGTATCAACCTGTTTCCACGTCTTCCTTTCTCTCATTTTCTGTAACATCTGTTCTGTAACCCATGATTTCTTGGCAGTTTTATGTTCGGGGTAACCTACGATTTCTTCTGCAGCCTGGTGTATGCAAAGTTTAGTATGTTCTCACCGTCTGTTAGTAGTTGCATCTATCATTCCCTCCTTTGAGTATATTTCTTCGAATTTCTCAACTAAAAAATCTTACTTCATGGTTTTTCAGCTTTCGAGTATTCAACATCTTGTTGCCTACTTTTCTTCTGCCTCCATTTTTCAATTGAAAATCCACTTTGACTAGCACAAGATTATAATCAGAGAAAATGTCAGCCCGGGAAGGGTCTTTGCTTTCTTCAAGCTATTCGGATACCTCTCCTGAATCTTAACATAGTCCATCTGATATCTTCACCGTCTATTGGAGATTCCCATGTATATTTTCTTCTCTTGTGCTGATTGGACCACGTGTTCCTAATTACTATTGAATTATATCTACAGAAATTGACAGGTTCTTCTCCCCTTTCATTCTTTCGCCTAAACCATATTTCCCTACAACACTACCTTAATGTTTTGCTCCCACTACTACATTGAAACCTCCTATTACAATTACACATTCACACCTCTTCTCCCTGTCCATAATTTCTTCTATTTTTCTTAGTGTTCCCCTACTTCTTTAGTCGTATGCGAAGTCGTCGGTGAATATGTCTGTATTACTACTAGATTCTTCTTCTTTTCCTTTAAGTCTTAACATCATAACTCTATCATCAACATAATCTACTTTCACTACCTTCTCTTTTAAGCACTTACCAAGAGTTATTCCTACACCATTATGACCACCCTTGAGTAAAACATTCTATACCCATCGCTGTTCAACACCCCATTACCTTCCCATCTAACTTCACAAACTCTACCAAATCTAGATTATTTTGTTTCATTTACTCTATAGGATTTTCTAATTTTCCTTCTTGGAACATGGTATGTGCGTTCCATGTCCCTATTCTAAACCTTTTGCTCTTACATGTCTTTCTTTCCCTGTCTATCTTCCCAACATTCTTACTTTTTTTGTTAAATAGTCCTCAAGCCATCCCCCTTCCGGAGATCCGAATGGGAGAATATTTTACCTCCGGAACCACACTGCCAGAAAATAAAATTGCAACACCCTGTAAAACATGAGGGAGATTGATGTGCTTCCAGTATTGGATTCTTTGGTGATAGTGAAGTAGATGATTAATTATGTAACAGTTTCGGCCAACAGATGGCAGCGCCACAGAGAGACATTTGCGCCACCTGTACCGAGTCTGTGTTGTGAATTAACACAGGCCGAAGATCAGCAGGTGAATGAAAGTGACTCACACAGTAAACACAAGCAAGACAACATGCCACGACGACGCAATCGTGCTCCATACAGTCAAATTAGTGAGTTCGAACGGGGTTGTATTGTGGGCCTTAGAGAGGCTGGTTGGTCCTTTCGTCGAATCGGCAACCACGTTGGCCGTGATGCATTTGTGGTGCAGCGGTGTAGGCAGCGATGGATAGAAGCCCATTCTCACATCCGCAGAGAAGGTTCTGGACGTCCTTGTAGTGCGGACGTGCGCCAAGATCGGTGTATTGTGAGGGCAGCATTGGCAGACTGCACAGCTACCACGTCCAACATTCCAGCAAATGTGGCCCCTGAAGTTTCCACACGCACTATTGGGAACAGATTACTAGCGGCAGGACTTCGGACATACACACCAATTGCCCGTCTGCCACTGATGCCAAATCATCGCCGTACACGGTTGGCCTGGAGTCAGCAAAGGAGCACCTGGAGGAGGGAATGGCGTTCCGTTGTGTTCAGCGATGAAAGCTTATTCTCTCTCTCTATGCAAGTGATGGTAGACTATGAGTGCGATGTCAACGTGGAGAGCGTCTGCTTCCACAGTGCGTGCGTGAAAGACACAGTGGTCCCACCCCAGGTGTTATGGCGTTGGGCGCGATCAGCTACAACTCTCGCTCCTCCTTAGTGTTTGTGAACGGGTCACTAACAAGCACCTCTTACGTGCAACAGGTGGTAGAACCGATTTTGCTGCCTTTCTTGAGACAGGAGGTCCTGTAATCTTTCAGCAAGACAATGCCCGGCCACATACTGCCCGTGTAAGAGAACGTGCTCTGCAAGGTGTATCCTGAATTCCATAGCCAGCACGCTCCCCAGATTTGTCTCCTATCGAACATGTATGGGACATTATGGGTCGACAACTGAAAACTGCTCCACGTCCACCTACAACTGTTGCTGATTTGCACGACCATATCGAGCAGGCATGGCAGAATGTACCGTAAGACTGTATCCGTCAACTCTATGATCGAATGCATTGTAGTGTAGGAAAAATCGCAAATTATTTTTTGCTTTCTTTTTTCTTTTGCATTTTTGTTACTGCAACAGAATTAGTATTTCATTTACTTCTTTTAAAATACGAATTCATGTTGAGTGTTTTTGTTTTCTCTTAGCTAGAACGAAAGACTTCTCGTCTTCCCGTGTCTCGCATCTTATCTCCCCCTCTTGACCTTAGAGTTCAACTCTCTGGTAGAATATAACATCCCCTGTGTAACAGGGAGATGTCTGCCTCTGTGTCTAGTATATATGTAGTCTTTGTATTAGTTATATTATTACTATTATTATTAGTTGTAGAAGACTTAACAAAGTTAATACAATCTGTAAGTTCAAAATCTTTTCGTTTTTGCTCCTAAAAAGATTCTTTTTCTGTCCTCAAACTGCAGATGTTTATATATGTTATCTTAGCAGGGTCTAAAAATAAATTACAGGAAGAAGATTCATGGTTCAAACATATATAAAATCTTTGTTCTGTAATACTTAAAACCTTTTGTATTTTATATTTTTAAGTGAAATTATGTATGAATATTGTATATCTCAATGTATATCACTCTTCCACGGAATACATATACACGCACGCGCACCAACATAATATTCTCTTCACATTTAGCGCCGCCCAGGCACCCTATTGTAAACCAATCTTGGTGTTAGGAGCATGATGTGTTCCAATCGCTATTTCCTCCGCCCCACGGAGAAGCACTTTTCTCAGCTGACTTTGCCCTTAGTGTCGTGCGCACACCAATCAGCTTTCTTTTCAGGCTGCTGACTACTCTTGGGTTCCTCCCCAGGGAACTTTCAGACTATCACGCATGTCCAACCTCTGACCTCACGGTCTGAGTGCAATGTCTGCACACGACACAATCATGCACCCGATACGTAAATTGGTGCCGTCTGCAACGCCGATCGAGCCCCTTAAAAGCTCGTCTTTTTGGCTCGATCGTCGAACAACGTCCCTATCCTGGCCCCTCAAAGTCGTGCTATCTAGACGGAGCCCGCAATTTCTTAGGCACGACTTAGCCCAGGATCTTCGAGTAAGCTCCTAGTTGTCTTCGCCGTCACTCTGCCTCTCACACTCTCGGCTTCTCCGGAAGCCTCCCTACTCTCTTGGTTACCATCCATACCTTATCCTAGTGGCTAACTTGGCACTCTGTTTCTGAAAGCTTGACGACAGCCAGGGGTCTGTCCATAATTGCTGGTCGGCTTAGGAAACTGACGGTCAAAGTTACCTCCTTTGAACTTGGCAATCTACTTCTGCAAACTTAGCTCCAGACGGAACCTGTGCGCCCAGAAACTGCTGGCGAGCTTAGGAAGTTGACATTCGAAGTTCTTGTCACTCCCCTATTTGATGTGTGTTTTGACAGACTCTAGGTTTATTGCCTAGCTGGCCTAAAACGCACCGGTACGATCAAATAGTAACACCTGTACACCTAAACCTTCTCTGGTAAACTCCTCTATTTGATGTGTGCTTTGACAGACTCTAGGTTCATTGCCTAGCTGGCCTAAAGCACATCGGTACGATCAAATAGTTACACCTGTGCACCTATCCTTCTACTAGGACTGACTCGTGCCCTCCCAGTCTACTGAAATTTTGTTTTATCTTGTGAGTATTTCTCTGTGCAAGTATTTATCGATTGCAACCAATCTCATAAGTTATAAAATCTTTCTATAAACACATAGTTGCACTTAGCGCCCCAGCTAGTGGACTTGTAATATCATTAGGACCAATAAATTGCAGGCTTACTGCAAGGAACTTTATTTTTGAGTTTTGTTTCCAAGTGATATCCCAAAGGTTTGGAAATTATCAAGTTTTCGTCGAGATAACGTATTCCACCGTTCTCTATTAGAAGTTAAGTCTTGGCCGCGGCCAACGCTACCTTGTAACACTAGAATCTTCAGGTTGGTTGTTAGCTGAGTTCCTGTTCCAGTATAACTTTGCCGCTCGAGTTATAATTGGTGATTTTGCAGAAACTTTGTTGACCAATTAGGAGTATTTTTGTTTTTACTAAACTCTCTTGTGTGGGTGCCGGTCTACGCAAACGCATACCGCCGGCCCGCCACAACATCCAAGAATCCGTGCCTGTATTGCAGTTCGTGGAGGGTATACAATGTACTAAAGTGGTGGTGGTAGTGTGATGATAGACGTGACGTTCACAAAACAATGTACTGAAGGAGCTAATATTGTAATCATCTCATATTCGTACCATGTACAGTATATGGAATAAATGTGGTTCAGATTGGAAAACAATTTCATGGTGTTCCAATTTTATTTTCCGGCAATGTATATTGACATGCCGAAGACCATTGCTTATATGTTCTCTTTCTGCTGTCAGCAAACTAGGTAAAAATAGAGTGGTTGTTTCCAGTTGCCTTCCATCCCGCAGTATCCCAGCCGCTAAAGTCGAACTGACCACACCTGGAACTAATGTTCAAGTTGCCGTACCAATGTTCAAGTTGCCGAGTTCACTATGATTTCCACCAACTTGGCTACTGAAGAGCAGCTGCCTTCTCCCAGAACACTTCGTCTGGCTACTCCATTTAAACCAATTCGGTAGGGGTGGCCCTTCTGGTAGTGAACTACCACCGACATAGCTCTAAATTTCTTCATCTATCTAAAAGAGAGTGAAAAACAGCCTATATAATCAAGACGGCATTTCAGTAGGAGGTAGAATGATTAGGTATATACAATTTCAAATGATATGGTGCTTATTGTAGAATCTGAAGAGAAAATCAATAAGATGTTAGTAAACTTGAAGAAGGCTGTAAAGAATACGAGATGAAAATAAACGTTAAAAAGACAAAAGCCACGGTGATTGGAACGGTGCGGCCGGTGTCAAATACAGAAGTAGGAGGGGATAAAATAGAACAGGTGATTAGTTTTCGATACCTGGATGATTGACATTATTAGTGATGATATGAAGTATGAACGTGAAATGAAAGCATGGATAGGAATGACGAAAGAAGTATTTAGGAGGAACAAAATACCATTTTGTGGGACCTTGAATAAAGAATTGAGAAAAAGACACATGAAATGATTTGTGTTGAGTATTGCACTGTATGGATCAGAAACGACTGGAAGCCTTAGAAATGGATAGAATGTTAGAATGTGAGTGTGGAGGAGAATGGAGAGAATTAGCTGCGTCGAGCGGAAAACGAATGAGAGGATCTTACAGACGGTAGGGGAGGAAAGAACAATTTAGATATTATTAAGAAAAGGAATAGAAATTGGATGGGACATTGACTAAGAAGAAACTATATCATAAGGGAGTGCTAGAGGGTATGGTGGCAGGGAAGAGAGGGATGGGGCGAAGAAGAAGATTGTAGGATCACGATTCATACACCATTCTCTTTAGAATAGAGCAGGGTTCCAGATTGTATTACCCTCATGTCCCTCGGACGTCCCTAAGGAGAGAAAAATTGAATAAATAGGGATTTTTGCTGAAAAATACATTTTTCCCGTTTTGGGGCCCTCTGGTGCGGTCCTGGGTAAACATAGAGATCTGGAAATCACTTTCAAAAATACTACGTAGTGTACTAATTACTTGTGCCAAACACACATTTCCTATCTTCAATACTAAGGACGGGGCGGGAAAAATATTTCCCGCTTCTACGAATATTTCCGAAATTTCCCAAGGATACTATACAAACTTCAAAAATTTCCTGACACGTCCCTAATTATCGTAGGATGATGATACATACGTCGTTCTCTTTAGAATAGATCAGGCTTATAGATGGTATCACCCTCATGTCTCTAGGACGTTCCTTAGAAGGTTACAAGTGAAGAAAATAGGGATTTTTGCAGAGAAAAATCCCTTTTCCACGTTTTGGGGCCCTCTGGCGCGGCCCAGGGTTAACATAGAGATCTGGAAATCACTTTCAAAAATATTACTTATAGTACTAATTACTTGTGTCAAATACCAATCTCCTATCTTCAATACTAAGGGCGAGAAAAATATTTTCCTCTTCTG
Source organism: Thermobia domestica (assembly GCF_964235325.1). NCBI lineage: Eukaryota > Metazoa > Arthropoda > Insecta > Zygentoma > Lepismatidae > Thermobia > Thermobia domestica. The sequence goes on along the minus strand of NC_137470.1, from coordinate 71,412,143 downwards.
TGAATATTTCCGAAATTTCCCAAGGATACTATACAAACTTCAAAAATTTCCTAACACGTCCCTAATTATCGTAGGATGGTGATTCATACGTCGTTCTCTTCAGAATCGAGTAGGCTTTCAGAAAGTACTACTGAAATGTCCCTATCATGTAGCCGTGCGGAGCAAGAATCACGAAAGTGGGATTTTTGGTCAAAAAATATCCCTTTTTACCCTTTTGTCCCTCTGAACCCCCCTTCTATGCTGACGAAGAGATCCGAAAAAATTCTCATAAAAACTAATTGGTCCACTGATTGTTTAGGGAAAATGTTAGGATTCTAGGATTAAAGAGAAGCTCACCAAAAAATGTTGAAGTTAGACCTCAGTAAAAAAAGGGAATTTATAAAATGATGACGTCATACCCCCTATGTTCTGACGCTCGGAAGCGTATAGACCCTTCCAAGGCTTTCTTGAATGCCTCCTCTCTTGGAAAATAAAAAAACCGGAACTAAATAGCATTGACCTTAAAATATTCAACAGAATTGAAACAATTCAGGACTGCTTAGAACTTCAGAGTGACTTACAAAATCTTGAAGTTTGGTGTAAAAACAATAAATTTAAGTTAAATGTTCGTAAATGCAGTTATTTAACATTCACTAGAAAAGAAAAATATATTCAATATAATTATTCAATATTAGGGGAAAAACTAAAAAAGCTTGATTTTATAAGGGATTTGGGAGTTATTTTTGACTCAAAATTAACCTTTATTCAACATATTGAAACTATTTGCAAAGAAGCCTACAAAAATCTTGGATATATTTATCGAGTCAGTAAAGATTTTCAAAATGATCAAACTTTAATTGTGCTGTATTATGCATACGTCAGGTCAAAATTAGAATATTGTAGTAATATATGGAACCCTAATATACAGAAATACTCATTCTTGATTGAGCGTACTCAAAATAAGTTTTTAAGGCTTCTTACCCTTAAGAAAACAAAATTCTATCCAAAATTTGAAAGCTACATTAACCTTGTTGAAAATTTTAATTTTGAAACATTAGAACTCAGGAGAAGAAATATTGATTTATTGTTTTAACACAAACTCTTTCATGGCAAAATAGACTGTCCTGATCTTAACGAAAAAATATGTATCCAAGTACCATCTATTAAATTGCGCACTGCTTCGAAAAATACATTTTTTTGTATGACAGCGAAAACAAACGTTTTAAGCAGATCTCCTATATGGAGAGTTAGTGCAACCTACAACAGGTTAGTTAAAGAAAATTTCAACCTGGATGTACTGGCAATGGATGTAAGTAGTTTTAAGAAGTCTATTAATTTTGTAAGACAAATGTGGTTATTGCCAATAGCTTTATTAACCTATACAATATGTATAACGATATACTATGTAACACTGTAATTAGGCCTGTGCCTGTTGTGTTATATGTCAATAAATCAAATCAAATCAAATTCTTTGTTCTCTTTTAATCGAATCTTTAAGACACTACAATATCGGTCGTAAATGACCGAAAAAAATTAAAAGGGTTAATAGCTGACAATATCTTGAATGCGTATGAAGTTTTCAACTGTTCTCCAACAATATTGTAATCAAATAGCAAAACCAAACGTAAACAAATAGTAGAGAGTACAAGATTCCAACCATCATCTACCGCGTGGCAACTCGGTACGCTAACAACTTCACTATGTTGAAAAGTAGTAAACATAATTCACATTAGTGATTTTCTCGTTACTTTTTCTTTCTTGCGTTATTCTTTAATTCACTATGATATTACTGAAAAATTAGATGAACACTTTCAATGTTACTTTCGGTTCAAGAATATACATTAAGAGACAAAAGGAGAAGGATTTATTATTTGCTTTAATATATAAGATGTAATGTACTATATTGCATATCTGTGGCATATTTATAATTTTCTTATAGCCATATTCTTTGGAATAGAACACACATTCCTTGTTTAAAAAATAAGTTTCTGTAAACAGGATTCGAACCTATGCTAAAATGAAGTTCTGCACGCAACTCTATTATGCTAACCACTACACCAAAAAAACTTCCCTCTAGTAGCAGAAACATGAATTCCATATTACCAAGTAAGCCAGATTTTGATTTCATTTGTCTTTTTTATCATATTTTATGACATTTTCGTATGTGGCAATTACATATTTACTTGCCTGAACGTCCAGATAGTCAATATCTCTGCTCCAAATGGTAGCAGAATGGAGGAAAAATAGATTCCCCTCAGGATTCCGCGTCTGACGGTCTACCGGACATGGAGAAACCACTGTTACGAGTCATCCACGTACTCTAATGATTCCAAGGCCATCAGATATGTGCGCACCTGACTGCAATGAAATGAATGGGGAAGTCTCATGGTGAAGTAAATAAGATTATATCCACGGATCATGTCTCAAATACTGCGTGAGAACTTAAGGGTTCGGGCCTATAAGCGTAGCAAAAGACATTTTGGTGGAACAAGGTCATAAGAGCAGAGCAGTTTTTTTTTTTTTTTTTATTTTTTTATTTTATTTTAGCAAGTCAAGAAGATTCGCACTATATCTTGTTTACGGACAGAATAATCTTCACCATTGAGGAGTCCTTGAACACCCAAATGACCGGATATGTATGTAATCCCTTCCATGAAAGCTGCTGGAATTGCGCCTAGAGTGCATCAGCCGTGGCAGTAATGTTGTAGGAAATCTCGCATCATGGAGTCAAAAAGCCCCTCAGTCTGATATCTGTAGTTAAACCTCTTAATCACCCTTTTTGTTATAGTACGTTGAGTACACCAAAGAATGCTGCACTTTTTATTGGAATGTGCCACTTTCTGTGGTCATAGTTTATGTTAAAATGTAACATTTGAGACGAAGAGTCACTTCGAAATCCATGTAGAACACCAAAATAGCCACGGTATTGCCATGGCGACGGTATTGCCTTTTTTTTTAACACTATTGCTATTGCTTCAACATTATTCGTCCGAATTTAATGATTAGTACCGCATTCTCTTAACAATAAAACAGTCTTTCAACCACATAATTGCACATGTTCGTATGACGTATGAGAAAAGGGAAATTTGTCAGGAAAAAATACATTTTTTTAAGTTTCGTGCCCCCTAGAGCGACCCCAGATAAAAGTATGCGAGTACATTGTATCCTGAAAAATACTTTTATTTATTGGTAATGTTTTTGTCAAATATGATTTTGATATCTTAAATATAGTAATGTGGTAAAAATATTTCCCGATCCTATCTGAAATTAAAAAATATATATCAATAGGGAACATTACAATCTAAAATTCCTTGAGCGAGTACATCCATCGAAATTCGTAGGCCATTCTCTTCAGAATGATGCAATCTTTCAAATGCAATATTGTTTGTGTCCTGATAAGGTACGGGAAAGGGGAAATTTTGGAAAAAGAGCGAAATTTCTTCGAAAAATTCCATTTTTTAGACGTTTAGATCCTCTTAGAGCGGCCCCAGGTGAAAGTACGCAACCCAGACATACAACAAAAATATGATGGAGTATTGTTAATATTTTCTGCAAACAGCATTAATATATCTTATTTAGCGATGTCGTGAAAAAAGAAAATATTTCCTAATCCTGTTTGCAAGTAAAACGTATATACAAGTAGGGAAAATTACAATATAAAATTTCTGGACAGAGTTCTAACCATCCAAACTTTGTGATTAGTATGTCATTCTCTCCAGAATCATGGAATGTTTCAAATGCAATATTGTCCATGATCCCCTGGCGTACGAAAAAACGAAAGTTTATGCCCCCAAATTTATTGAAAGGTAAATGTTACGGGGTTATTCAGGACATTTAAGAAGTTCACTAAACTCTTTCGTATCTTATCTACTAATTGTCCGATTTAGATGTTGTTAGAACGGCTCCAGGTGAAAGTACGCAACAATAACATACCACAAAAATACGTCGGAGTATTGTTAATGCTTCGTACAAACACCGTTTCGATATCTTATTTAGTGACGTCGTGAAATACATCGAAATCTCTTGTTAAGAGGGAACTTTCCTGTTCTTACACATTCTTACTTTATGGGTTTTGCACTTTTTTTTTTCAAAACCAGGAGTTTTTCACTTTACTCACAAATTTCATTGACAAGTGCCCTTTTTATTTTTTCTTTATATCTCCTTTTTCTCACGGGGTTCCGTGGATGTAAATCAAGACTCGTTTTTATAGACAGCAGTGATTTTAATTATTTTTAGAAGAAATACTACATTAATGTGATAAATGTTTACAAACAACTAAAACATTAACTGCTTCTGTACAGCTCTCATGATCCTTGATCATCTTTCAACCTTTTATTGTATTTATTGTTGCATTGTCTACCATCAGTGCATTTTGTGCAAAACAACGTTCATGAAACTTTCGCTCTTGAATAAGAGCATCGTATAACACATCCGGAGCAACCGCATTTAACGAGTTCTCTGCACGTTTCCTAATACGGGGAAGAGAAGACCAGACTGGTGTCCACTCTCCATCAACAATGGTCCATATCCAGCCTTCTGGCTTTAGAATATTGTCATTCTCTGAACAAGCATGAGACCAAATTTCACCTACCTGGTATGCTGAACAAAGGCAATGATGCCTTAATGCCTCTTTTGTTGGAGGAAGACTTTGTAGACTGTTCTTTTTGAAGTAAAAAGAAACTCTCTAAGCTGATTGACTGAGAAATCTGCGTCTTTGTAGTACAGTAAAACAGTGAACTTCTCCAGAACTTGAAAAGTCTCGTCAGAAATAGACTGCTGTGGTAGAGAGATTGCTTGGAAGGCTTCAGTAACTTCAGGGAATGATTTTCACACTTCCAGGCATCTGTTTCCCTTTCATTGCAAACGAGAATGTTACATGTGTTCCACTAAATGCATGAAAGCTCTCAATGCAAAAGCTTTAAGTTCACCCATACTTTCAAACATATCATTAATACTCATGAATCTCTGACATTTGCCAAAGCCAAAGAGAATTCATATGTCCTGAAGTCCAGCAGTTTGAAGTGTGTGAAAAAAGATATTGCCAAAACAACTACATTAGTATCTACTGTGCAGATCATTTTTTTTCTTCATGCTCAATACTGTCTTTAGCATGGAGGAGTATCCTGCCATCAGCTTCCTCCTGTTGTCTGCGTTGTGCTCCAGCAATTGAAGTTTCATCCGACCTAGATGAACAAATGATGCCATCAATCTCAGTATTGATATGATTCCAATGAAAATTTAAAAATGCATGTTTTCAAAGTAACTTAAAGAACTCTGTCTTATTCTGATCACAGCAGAGGAAATCATACCAATTTTTGGTAGCATATTTCCTTCTGCTACTTAGTGTTATAATAATCTAACAAGTGAGGTGGACATTTTTTCGAGCTACCCGGTGTTTGAAAGAGCAATAAAACGCGTGCTGGCTAAATAATATTACTTGTGCACTCTTTGTTAATACTATTGATGTTATTGTTGTTTATTTTTTAAATTCTTTTTCTTTTTTTTCCCGCTTGTTGACATTTCCCTGTGTAAAATGGCACAATTACGCTGTATCTGGGAATTTGTTCAATTAATAAATAAATAAATAAATAGTGACGAATACCAACGCCTCTATTATCTTTTACACGTTTCTTCAGGCAAGTTTTGGAGTACGTGTCCCACAAAATGTGTATTCTGTTTGCACGGAATATCTCAGAATCATTAAAAATTCTGTCTTCGAATTCCGTATCACAGTATTATCGAAAGGTTCATGATGTTTTGTGTTGAAGAACATGTACTATTGCTGCCCCATCGTAAATGAGTGTATCGCAGAATTCTTCGAATCCTGGTGGATCAACAGCTTCTTCCAAGATTTGAAGTAGCTGAGATTTCTGAGATGATCGCAGAATACTATTTGCTGAAAGCGAAGGTGCTGTACTATTATTCTTATGTTCCAAAAAAAAAAAAAAAAAAAAAAAAAAAAAAAAAAAAGAGGACAAATCCAAGTTTCTGTTTTGACTTACAATGAAAGCCTTGGAAAAAAGCTCTACATCATTTTTCAAGTCAAAATTTCTGGGTCAGGAAATCTTTCTTTCTAGTAAAGCCAAACATCTTAATCCGATTTTGTTTTACAGGAGCAAATAATTTTGTTTTACACTGTTGCCTCGTGACTCAAACGTGTTTATACATAGTTATTGTACAGTTGTAAGGCTTTTTCTTTAGCACCAACCAAAGCATTTACCCGCTCCTGATCCATTCCAACCTTTGTGTTCCAAACCACAAGATCACATGTGTTTTCCTCAAAAGGGTTTCCGAACACAAGAAAGCTTCTATTTAAATCTTCTTTCTGCTCTTGGAACTTCCTTTGGTAAGAAGCGTACTGTTCGTGGTGAAGAGATCTATTAGTACTGTTCATTTTTCTTGTTGATTCGAACTCATCAAGAATACTAAGTAATTGAAGTAATTAATAGTAAGTGATTGAAGTCCAGACAGCATCCATCTTCTCAACATGGATTTGCAATAGACCTACAGCACCACAATTTCCTTATACGAGGATGTTGTTTTGCTCATGACCTTAATCCACAGCGATCGCAGAAAGAGGACTGTTGGTTTTATGGATAACAAATTGACCTTTGCAAAAGCATTCGTGTACACTAGGTGCCTGTCTTTTAGTTCTTCTAAGTTTTTTATATAGATTGGCAACCTACAAGCATAGTGGTAATGATCCATTAGGAAAAACCAAGTTACTAACTTCAGCGTTTGTGTGAATAGTTCGTAATTACAATCCCTAATCGACCTAATGAAAAACAAAAGAAATATCTCCAAGTATAGCACTAGGAGCCACAATCGAGAAGTTGGGCATTTTGACCGTTTTTCTTTAATTCATTCTTCATATGAAATATCAGCATCTCCTTGTGTAAATGCTTCATGGAACAGACTGTATAAAACCGCAGAAGTCGTCTGATGAATTGCTCTTGTTTCTGTGACATGAGTACCTTTAAGAAACGCTTCCTCTCCTGCATCTGTCTTGATTCCAGAATTTTCTACCAAGCCAGTCCAGCCACTACCTTCGAGAATCTGAGCAATTTCGAAAAGGCCTGTTCAACATGAAAAGCTACAAACATACCTACAAACTTGGATTCACCATATGAGTGAGGCTAGTTCCAGTCGATGGATTTAGTCAAAGCAAATAGAGGTTGGTCCACACATATCACAGGAATTTGTACTGAATTTTAAAATGATGTTTTATATATATTTCTTCCATTGCATGCTTCAGCATTGACGGTGAAGAAGAACTTTCATTGAATAAGGGTAAAAGAGAACTACGTGTTAATTCAAATGATGAAGAATCTTTTCTTGAAGCATAGAACGCTGCCCAGGAAGGACCTAGAGGTCCATGTTTTCTATCAGTAAGGATGTGGTTTAGCCATTCCTGTTCCGCTTTTCCCTCAGACCCAAATTCGGTAACTGACATTTCGGAAGAGGTGCTTTTGTTTGCTTTTGGCACAGATGGCTTCTTCGATGATACTGTTACATGCTTAACAACACTGTAATTGCCAGGAAGCTCTGGCACTTTTCTGTTACTTTGATCAACACAAGAAATGTTAGTGACAACTTTATGAGGCTCACCAACTTTTCCTTTGGCGGGAATTGAAATATAGAAATTGCTGTTCCATGAAAAGATGATTCTGAAGTCGTGCTGTTGTAGTTATGATCAATGTTTTCATACACACCAATCATGATTAGACATGAAGCAAGTTTGAGGGACATATAACAAGTTCCTCTTCACCTCTAAGCGCCTCCAAGTAAGCAAGACTTGCTGTTATCTCCCTAATTCTGTTTATTGTAATGGCGAGGTCTCTTTCATGCATGCCTTCAATTATTATATTATTTCATGTTCTTCCAAATACAGACAGGCCCAGATATACAGGAACAGATGGTTCATGATTTTTCTTGGGACGAACAATGTTGCCTCTCGGAATGCTTTCTTTATGGTTGAAAACTATTAACTGACTGATAGTCAAAGCAGGCTAATGTGGTCTAGTTGTGTTCTCTGCTGTCCTGTAGCCATAAAGTAAATTACACGCTGGAGCCAGAAGTTTTGGAGGAATGCTTGCAGCTTGCTGATCATCATTCAGGCGACCATCAAAAGTAACTTTCTTCTGTGTTATGATTTTTCTAATGGGTTTGATAAATATTTCACATGCAATTGCATCATCGTCAAGGCTCTCAGAAGAAACATTTTGAAAATTATTAGCACCATCTCGGTAGAAAAAGTATTCTTTGCCTGAAAGTTTAGCTTTGAGTTGCGGAAAGTGGTCGAAAATTCTTTTACATACACGGGTACTAATGTGTATTTGGAAGGTTTTTACTTTCCACTCCCGAAAGACATAAATAGTTTTGAGATGAGACATTTTGAAATCAATCTCTGTTTTACCAAATTCGAAAGCCTGAATTCTCTCTTATGAAGCGCGCAACGGAAGCAAATGCCACTCTCGCAGATTGAGCTGTTCTCTTCTTCTTTCACTCTGTTTGACGTTCTCAGACAATTTGTCAGATTTGTATAGCACTTTGAGTGGTACTTTGTTTCTTCGGCAACTAAATCACCACCCTCGAGGAACGCTTTCAGTTCTACGTTATTAGTAATTTCGGCACATCTCTTAAGTTCATTGTCTTGCAGAGAAGCAACCCTATACAACGGTTTTCGAACAGTGCCCTTCTCATTGCATATAAAGCATATATCGTCTTTCATTTGAATAATGTTGTACGATCACTACACTTTTTTTTTTATCGTTTGCTTCTGATGTATTCTCTCTACTGTCCTCAGATAACGTATTGGGCAATGATGATGAACGTTGGCGTTTTTTGCCCTGTTAAATTTTATTCTATTAAAGCTCATTTCACATTTTTTACGCCACTTAGTTAATTTTTTCCAAGTGTTTCTTCTATTTCTTCTCCCTCATTTAACATTTCTAAATCAAGTCCACTGGGAAGAGCAGCTATATTATGAAATTCTTTTAAATTTTCTGCAAGCGTCCTGTAGCCAGCACCGACAAGTGACTTAATAGAGTTTGTGGAAGAGGAAATCAAATCTCAGTCACTAGATTTCTGGCATAAGCAACATTTGATCCAATCTGTAACCCCAGGAGGAGACTCGAAATTCATAGTTGCTAACCGTACAAACCGTGAAGTCATTTTCATTCTAAAACTGTCTTATCTGAACCTGAGATAAGCACTGGAAACTAGCAACTCGACACAAGTCAAGTCATCTAAAACAGAGTTATTTTTAAGCAAAATAAAGTGATGTTACTTCGTTATATTTTACGCAAAAGATAATAAAGAATATATATGATAAAAGTATACATTAAAAAAAAAATCAATAATCAAGAAAAGAATATTACAATATTATTTTCTTCTAAGAACAGACTCCATTAAAAAAAATATAAAAAAAATAGAAAGTTAAAACTGAAAAGATAACAAACTGAGACTGCCATCTTTCATAAGGTTGAGAGTTAAATGTATAAAGACAAAAAAGTTTCTTCTTAACAAGAGTTTTCGAATTATAAAAGAATGTAAATCGGACAATTAGTAAATAAGATACAAAAGAATTTAGTGAACTTCTTAAATGTCCTGAATAACCCAATAACATTTACCTCTCAACAAATTTGGGGGCATTTTCGTACGACATGAGGTCATGGGCAATATTGCATTTGAAACATTCCATCATTCTAAAGAGAATGACGTACTAATCACAAAATTTGGATGATTAGAACTCTGTCCAGAAATTTTATATCGGAATTTTCCCTACTTGCAAACAGGATTAGGAAATATTTTTTTCATGACATCACTAAACAAGATCGAAATGGTGTTTGCAAGAAACATTAACAATACTCCGGCGTATTTTTGTGGTATGCTAGGGTTGCGTACTTTCACCTGGAGCCGCTCTAAGATGATCCAAATGTCTAATAAAAAGGAATTTTTCGGAGAAATTGCGCGCTTTTCATAAAATTTCCCATTTCTTGTACTTTATCGGGACATAAATAGTATTGCATTCAAAAGATTGCATCATTTTGAAGAGAGTGGCGTATGAATCATAAAATTTGAATGAATATACTCACTCAAGGAAATTTAGATCGTAGTGTTCCCTATTGATATATATTTTCTTATTTCAAATAGGATAGGGAAATATTTTTCCCACATTACTATATTTAAGATATCAAAATTGTATTTCGCAAAAACATTACCAATAAATAAATTTATTTTTCAGGGTACAATGTGATTCCGTACTCTTATCTGAGGTCGCCCTAGGGGTAACCAAACTTCAAAGAACTTATTTTTTTCCTGAGAAATTTCCCGATTTTCCCCAAATTTCCCTTTTCTCATACGTCATACGCTCATACACGATTACGCAGTTGGAAGACCGTTTTATTGTTAAGAGAATGCGGTACTAATCATTAAATTCGGACGAGTAGTGTTGAAGCAGTAGAAATAGTGTTAAAAAAGGCAATACCTTGACTCATGGCGGCCATCTTAAATGGCCACCATTTTGGTGTTCTACACGGAAGTGGCATATTATAATCAAAATGTGCTGCACTTTGACTTTTCAAGCCATGACCCAACGTACTATAATATCCACTGGATCTTCAAACAGGATTAAGCTCTGTTTGTAAGGAAATGTCGACTGAAACAGCTTCAACATGTTCCTGAGTTTATCACAGCGGACGAATGGCCAGCCCGCAAATTGGAGGTTAAGGTCTATTGCGTTTACGTGCTTGTGTGACTGTCCACGGTGGACATTTTGAATAATCTACACCTGTTGCTTCTGCACCGGAGTATATCCAATAAACTTCTGTAAAGGGCATACCTACACTCACACTTGCTTGTGCGTACCACCTACCGATATGTGTACCAAAGCTATTGTTTAGTCTAGGTACTGTTGTCCACGTATGTTGTGAGTGCCAATATGACGCAGAAGTCACGCAACCTAGCTTCGCAAAGCTACTTACGAAGCAATATATACACCACTCTTCTTATTTATATATAAACTTTGTGGTAGCATGTACATGATAGGAAATTAGTTACGAAACAGACTTAAGAAAAATTTGTTGAACGTCAATGTGTAGTTAGAAAATCTTACCCTTTTCCTCCATATTTTGGAAAATTCTCAAGCGAGCTGCATCTTCGGCAGTAATATCTCCAGGTTCTAAAACGACAATAGCAGGTTGTTCATCGTCTCTATCTTCAGTGTCCTCTTGGCCAGCAGCTGGTAGAACTTCTCTCTATAAGGAAACAAACTATCTTATAAATATAATCCTTTAATGTTGCTTATTGTTAGAACTTAAGAGTTCTGTGAAAACTATCGACAAATAATGATTTATGAGTAATTTTTACTCTTACATGAAATGAAGAGATTAATTAGCAGTTAGAATAATAAGTTAGTAAGGCCTTCTTTTAAATATGATTAGTATGTCATCAGCATGGAGAAAATGTCATTGAATGTACATGACTTCTGCTAAGAACTGCTGTTTCAAACATGTTTATGACAACGTTTGCTAACAGTGGAGGAAGTTGGCTACCCATGGCTAAATAAACCTTCAGTTTGCTTCAAAATTATACCTTCAAAAGTAAACAAAATTAGACAAAGCTCTATTATCTTAATAACTTCAATGATTTCTAAGTCGTTGAATTAACTTTCCTTAAGCCATTGTTAGGTACAGTATAACTATATTGATGGGAAGAAGCTACACATTTCTACTGTGTGGATAGACCAATTTTAAGTTGCTAGCACTTATAAATGAGCATATGTCTGATTTTAGACCTAAGCTACTATTGATAGCATACTTTATTTTTTTAGTCTTTGGTAATATAGTTAGTTATTTTTTTATTTGGGGAAATTCCTCAGCTGAACCTGCGCTCTCTACACAGTGCATCATTCACATATGACCATGAATCTCCTTCTCATTCCTCACAACATTGTACAGCGGTGGACACTTCTAAATTTAGCCGTAAATTTCCATATGGCTGTACCATTTAGAAGTGTCCACCGCTGTACATGTCCCTTTACAGACACAAGTGAAAGACGTCTTAATAAAAATCGGCAAGGGGTACCAAAAAGGGGAGATTTTTTTCGATTGTGTTTTCAATATCTCGCACCGTTTGCAAGATTGAGCCTACTTCTGGTTGGAGTTCCTGATTCATGTATGATCAATATTTTCTTTCTTCTTCCATGCAGTGTGTATAATTATAATGTCAGTGATATATGGTGTTAAATTGGGCAAAACCCTCCAAACAATAAAGATTCAACTTAGACTGGAGAAATGGTTATCCTTCGTTTTTCATTATAATTTGGGCATGAAACAAACACGTGAGAGATATACAACCCCTATATACAATTATGTTGTGTTGGAATGTATAATTCATAGGATATGGTGCTTTTTCAACACTTCAAGTGTACCCCTAAAAAATGTAATAAAGAAATAACGGCCATGTTTTTTTTTTAAAAAAAAATCAATTAGAACTGGACAACCTGCACAAAATTTGAATCGACCATCGAAAACGGCACGTTTCTAGCACTTGTGGTTTTCGAGATCTCATTGTCGAAAGGATTGGAGACAAACATATAAACCTAGCATTTTAATATAAAGACTAGCTGAACCTGCTCTCTCTACGCAGCGCATCATTCGCATATGAGCATAAATATCCTTCTCATTCCTCACAACATCTATACATGTCCCTTTATAGACACAAGTGAAAGACGTCTTGATAAAAAAAAAAATCGGCAAGGCGTATCATAAAGGGGAGATTTTATCGATTATTTTTTCTCAATATCTCGCACCGTTTGCAAGATTTGAGCCTATTTCCGGTTGGAGTTTCTAATTCATGTATGACCAGTGTTTTCTTTCTTCTTGCATGCAGTATGTAATAAGCAAATACATTACATACACAATTAACTATAATGGCAGTTATATATGGTGTTCATTGGGCAAAACACTCCAAAAATAAAGATTCATCTTAGACTGGAGAAATGGTTATCCCTCCTTTTTCATTATTATTTGGCCATGAAACAAACGCCTAAGACATATGCAACCCTTGTGTACAACAGTGTGAAGTTGGAATATATAACGCGTAGGATATGATGCTTTAGTTTTTTTTTTCAACGCTTCCAGTGTACCCTAAAATGTAGGAAAGAAATAATGACCATGTTCTTTTTTTAATATTCAATTAGAACTGGACAATCTACGCAAAATTTGCAACCGATCAGTGAAAACGTAATCTTTCTAGAGCCTGTAGTTTCCGAGATCTCATTGTCAAAAGGATTGACCACAAACATATAAACGTCCACAACATATAGTTTAAAGGGGGCGCGGTGGCTCCGTGGTAGAGCGTTCACCTCCGGTGCTTGGGGTCCCTGGTTCGATCCCAACTCGCACCGTGTGGACTTTGTGGTGGACAAACACCGTGCTCGTGGGTTTTCTCGGGGTTCTCCCGTTTCCTCCCACTTTTTTCATTCATTTCTCATCATCACCGTCTCCTTTAGCCTAACCGGCATAACCGTGGGACGTAAAACTTAAGATTTCATTTTTTCATATAGTTTAAAAGAACTCGGAAGATGGAAGCACAATTCACGTGCATTGATTTTAGAGAAGACTTATTAAAATACAAATTCTTTGAACAATAATTTTATATCATAAGCTTTATGAAAAAGATCTAGTTAACTAATTTATTTAAAGTACACACACTTAAAATGTTTGTCTCTGTTAAACGTGAAATCAAACATAACCGTAAATGAAAGATTTGAAAGCCAAAGTTACAGGTTGGAGCTCAGGCGCTTTTAATTTGCCAAAGAGAGGGCGTGGCTAGGGTTAGGAGACACTCTACAAGCATACAATTTTGAAATTAAAATAGATGAATAAAGCTTAAACTACCAATCCCTAACCCTGTAACCTTAAAAAAAAGCGCTTTTAATTGCTATTGTAGCATTTTAATAGATATAATAGATAGAAGATAGATATTTACTTCTTTCTTTCTTTCTTTATTTATTTATTTTTATTTTATTATTATTATTATTATTTGTTTGGCGTTCCACAATTATGCTCCGAGGCTAAAGGAGAAGGTGGAACCAAGAAAGTAAGATGAAATAAGAGGACCCGAGGACACCCACCCACACGATGTTTGTCTACTTATTTGTAGGGGGCTGGGATCGAACCAGAGATCCCACATACCAAAAGTGAGCACTCTACCAGTGAGCCACCACGGTCCCGTGCCTTCTTTATGTACTTTAGATAAGTGAAAAAAGATGCGAAGAAAACGAGCGCCGATTTATATTGATTTTGCTACTTTGTTGTTCATTAGTCACAATTCTTCTGACACACCGTTCACTTTCCTAGAGACATTATTTAAATGGTTGAAGTTATCTGAAGTGCAGATAGAGCTTTCAATTTTGGTTTTAGTTTGCTTTTTCTAGTCATCTATAGTAGTTATAGTGAACGTGCCTGCCTTATCCGACTTTGTGCATGAACATTCATTGTTGATCAACCATTCTTTGAATCGCGACTAAAATTACAGGAAAGAATTCCCTGACCTTTCCCGGTTTCCCAGAACATTTTTGGAAATTTTTCCTGATACACAATTAGCGAAACAGACTTTCCTATGTTTATGAAAAAAGACCAAGAAAACATGATAAAGATGATCCCTAATCAACTAAAGAAAGTGAATGATATAAAACAAATACAATGTATTTAATTATGAAATCACACAACACTATATAATAAATATTTCTGCACAAAGCAAGAAATTAAACATCTTCCCTGAAAGCTGAATCTGTAACTTTAGTCACATGACGGAAGTTTCGTCACATATGACAGGAAAACGTTGCAGTGAGACTCTCATGGGAAAAAGGGAGATGGATATATGTACATAAAACTGGCTACGGTATATTAACAATATCTTTTTAGGAAAAATCAATAGTATTGTGTAATTCATTTGACTTCTCCAAATGCCTTATTTCCTCATCAATATTGCGCATATCTTGCATTATTTTAGTCTTCTCAGCTTCAAACTCGTTCAGAATTATCTTTATTTTCCAGTTTTGAGCTTCTTATAGTTTCTTTTCCTCTTTCTCTCGTCATTGATTTGTTGCTTCTGCACAACCAGTATGAGCATTTCATACATAATGAATCCTGGATTTCCTTATGGATATTTTCTCAAAGCCACCTGAAGAAGGTATCGAATCGTACACAAGTCTAAGTACTACTAAAGTTCATTCTTTTAAATAATCTACTACACACTGTGCACTGATTGAAAGTGCTATTTCTAGATTTGAATTTTCAAGAGAAAGACTGAAGACCATTCTAACATCTTTAAATCATTTTGCTCTCAAGCATCCAAATTCTTTACCCAAAAGTCATCCAAACATTGACCAGTTCTTAAATACCGACTCATAATTGGTTTACACTTTGAATTCGAACAAAACTCTTTAAACTGCCTAACAGCTCTTTATCCTATTGCCATCTAACCAATTATTTTCAATTAATTCAGCTAAAAGAGACTTCATCCAATTCACTCCAATATCAGATACTGCAGAAACATTAAGATCCAAACACGAAAGAGACCTTGTAAATTTATAATTTAACCCTGGAAAGACACCCTGGAGTCACCGGCGACCCCACGTGTATCAGGGTTTGAAAAAACCCGGGCTTTTTTGAAAAAGCCCAACCCACCTGGGCCCATATGGGTTTTTTCGGGTATTTTCGGGTTTAATTTGGTTTTTTCGAGTTTAATCGGTTTTTTTCGAAATATTTCAATGTCTTTGGGGTAAAAGTGTTAAAATGTGATTTATATTTCAATATTGTCATTGTCACAACTTGCAACAATTTTCTACTCACTGCCGTTTTGAAAACAATGGCCGCCATTTTGGAATTTTACATTCGACAGACGAGAAAATCTACACAGCAAATTTAGCATATCTTGTGCTTCCACCGTCCAAATTTCAACTTAAAAGACTGAAAATTGCGCTTCGTAGCGTAATACTCGCTGTTTTGGCAAAATGGCCGCCATTTTGATATTTTACGTTGGTATGCCGCAAAAATCTATACAGAAAATTTAGAGTGTCTCGTGCTTGTACTCTGAAAATTTTAACTTAAAAGGCCGAAAGTTGTACCCTGTAGTGTGTGTGGTAGAGGCAGACAAACGAGTTGAGTTGATTTTGTGTTTAACATTTCTTTCAGCAGCACGGCTATATGAGACGGGACCTACTGATTAAAGTGGAACCCGAACCACGTGAGCTCCCTCCGGGAAGCAAACCCAGGTCACCCACGCCGAAGACGCGTACACTAACCGCTTAGCCATGAAGGAGCTCGGCAGACAAACGAACAAATGTAAATCAAGTCATCCAGAAGCCTGACTGACGTTCGCCAAATATGAATACCAAAAGGTATCTATTAATTTAAAACAAAGATACAATTCATGTTGTATGAAATAAATAAATGTTTCAAAATGTCTTACATGAAATTAACATCTTCCAGCGTAAATAAACCTGCCATATTTTCTCCTGAGAATACGGGACACCTCAGATCCCCCCCACCTTCCCTATCAACTTTCCAACACAATGAATTGAACTACAGTCTGGTTATGAACAAAAGTATAATAGGCATCGGTGGCTCAGTGGTAAAGCGTCCACCTCTGGTGCATGGGGTCCCTAGTTCGATCCCAGCTCGCGCCAAGTGAGCTTTGTGGTGGACAAACACCTTGTGCGTGGGTTTTCTCGGGATTCTCACGTTTCCTCCCACTTTCTTCATTTCTCATCATGACCGTCACCTTGAGCATAGTAGGCATAATTGTGAGACAAAAAGTAAAAGTTTTTTTTTTATTTTTTTTAAGAATACGTATAATAGGCGAAAGTTCACTAAACAGCAGCTGCTTTTCTCTCTTCGTACCCTGCAATTAATTGTATAGACTGAAGATGCCTAAAAACTTAAGATGCGCTATAAAAATGCTTTACAGGAAAACAATATGCAAATTATTTAAATCAGTGGTACAATCTACCTTCAATATTCTTCGCGCGTTTAGCAATATTTATTTACATGGCTGTATTTACCAAAATCACGTTCGTCAATTTAATCTGATGAAAAGCTGATTTTTCTCCCTGTGTCGTGTGTAATTGTCAAGACCAGAGTTACATATTTCTAAGACCTGTACCAAAGCACAATTCTGTGCCCCTAGCCTCTGAAAAAGATTATAATATTTTTTGTTAACTTATCTAATGTGTTGCTGGAGAAAAGGACAGCCATCTTCCCTGTGTTTGTAAATGTAGAAACACTTAAAGCCATCTTTATATATATATATATATATATATATATATATATATATATATATATCCGGAGAGTATCCGAGTTTCCATCAAGTTCAATGGAAAAAAGTAGCATTGCAAATTTTGCTCGCTATCAAGTCGAACAGGGTGGTGTAATAACTTCCTCGAAACTGTTACATGCAACAGCGTTCTGTTCATTCACTAATTACAGAATTCCCAGCCAAAGTCAGATTTTTTTTTTTTTTTTTTTTGTTTTTGTTTTTTGTTTTTCACTTTTCGAATAAGCTGATATTGATAGCAGAAATGGAACGGAGTTAAAATACGGGACACTCGAGGCCCAAAAACGGGACTGTCCCGTTTTTTACGGGACGTATGGCAGGCTCAAGCGTAAAATAAATAGTTTTATTTTTGAAGTATTCATTTCCGATCCTTCTGCGTTTAATTCGGGAATTTCCCGAGCACTTCTTTCACGGCGTGTACATCAAAACTTCCACTAGTACGGAAATTTGAACTCAGCACTTGAAATAGTAAGCGTTACATTATCTTCGGAACCCCAAGCATTAAGCTTCTTAAGTTTGACAAGAATTTTTACGCTATTGCTGGTGTTGATTCTACAGAATGCTTATTTGAAGAGTAGCAACAAATGACTGAACTAAACTGTTATTGTTCAACCAAATTTTAGTTGAAAAAACTTGTGTTTTACATCAAAGGTAAGAAATAATACTAATAATTTTACTAATGTATATGTACTATTAGTACAGGCACCTATGACCTTAAACCCGTCAAACGTATGAGTGATAACGTCCCTCGGTGTCGCCGAGTCGACGAGCACACTTTTCACGGAAAATGTTTTCTAAAGTACAAAATTGCTTATTTTACTTCAAGTAGGCTATAAGCATAATCCATACATTAATTTGTTCTATAACTATCTCAAGCTGTTTTTTTTTTTTTTTTTTTTTTTTTTTTTTTTTTTTTTTTTTTTTTTTTTTTGTAATTCATTTAGTGCATTCATTCAGAACTTTATAAGGGTCTTATGTTGAATGTTGTTGTATACAAGGGTCTTATGTTGAATGTTGTTGTATACCTTAACGTGAAAGCCTCTAATTCGCCCAAGAAAAGTCTAAGATCTGATAAAAATCACTTACAATGTGATCACCTTAGTTGTACCTATAATATGCTAACAAATAGGTCAAAAACCCAGGTGGGTTTTAAAGGTTTTTTTAGGTGGGTCCACTTGGGCAAACCCTGACGTGTATTGACTTATCTACCTGCGCCTGAGCTAAATAACTTAAATACTTCATGATTTGTGTACCTTCAGTGCTTGAATAGTGGTCAAAGTAGGAACATTTAATTGTTTCTTCTCTACAGTGTTTATTTAGTGCAACTGGGCGCATACGACCCCAGGGTGTTCTTTGTGGTACGAAAATAGCATTGATGGAAATTTTTCTTTTCTTTTCTTTCAAACTCTCTGCAGCTGAAGTGCAACATATATTGGCGTCAATAAATAACGGACTCACAGTGGAAAAAATATCTGCAATACTGAGTGGAGAAGCATCAGTCCCAACTATAAAAGAAGCATCACCAAGTGGACGACCTGGTCGGTGTGTTTACTGTCAACGTAATAAGAACAAAAGGGAACAAACAAGATATGTTGACTGCTTACGCAGCTTATGTGCTGGACATCGCTTTGGAATCTGTAAGAACTATAAAGATGTGAAGTGACTTTTCACTAATGCTGTAAACAAATAAGAATTTTCAAAACTTGTGCAGCTCTTTCAAATAATTTGGACGGGAAAAGAATATTAACATTTGTATGACTATTCAAATAATATAACTAATGAACAGAAAATTCAATATTATTCTAACTGATGACCTGTATCTATAACAATAATCCAACCTCTCCTAAACTAACCTAACAAGTTGCAAAATATATGTTAGATTAGGTTATAGTTATAGATATACGTCGGTAGATCACCAGGTAGAAGATTACCGAAAATTTAATAGTAAACAATTAACACAATATTTGTGTTCAATAATCAAAGCTCTTCTGAGACTATGAGAAATCTCACATCTATAGGAGTGACGTAGGTCTAATCTAAAATAAATTAGCACATGATACTAACTCTTACTCGACTGGTGTTTTCTGAATGTTTACATTTTGTAATGGGTCATACATGACCCCACGGCGTACTTTGTGTCATGATAATACTATGGTGTCTTTTCAGGGTTAAAGGTGATTACTCTAGAAGTTTAAAAATACATTTCTGTAGACAGTTTCTGCAAATTTGAGAAAATCCAAAATTCTAAATCCATTATTGGTTGACATTTCTTAACAAGAATATTTTCTTCATTTTCCACATCAGTTTGCACACATGAACTCAAAGAACTAAAAAACTTATGGTTTTACAAACTTATTTTGCATTATATTTTTTAATCACGTGCGATAAAGTGTTGTAAAGAGATGAAATGAGAAGAAAGGCAGTCTGAAATTCAGTAAGCAAAGGTTCTACTTCTGAAACAAGTGATTTCAAAAGATGTAAGTTTAGGACTAAGCATTTAATCTTCTTCCAACATACCTGACACGATCTGATAATTCGAAGAGCTCGAAACCTTCTATTCTTCCTGTGACGTTGAATATACAACAGAATATACAGATACATTTCAATAGCTCGCTGAGCAACACTATCATATTTAAACCAATACACAACAAAACTTCACTGGAAAATTTTCTGAACCTCTATAGGAGTGAATCGTGCTGGAACATTCTTAAATAAGTTATGCAGAGCTTTTAGAAATTCAATGATTCTGCAATTCGTTACCTCGACTGCAGGCTTAAATGCTCTTCGCAAAGCAAGTAACTCACACCTTCCTATATCAAGTATTACAGGATCATTTGGTGACATCTTGATACCTTACTTGTAGATATGCAGAAATATAAAGTTTACATTAGAGCCATCCACTGAAATTTGAATCATGTTTTGTTAAGTTCAAGGTTAAAACATCTCTCTGAAAGCTATCCAAAGGTAGAAGCTATAGAATTTCCCTAAAAACACCCTGTCAAATTACGTGTGCACGCTTGCTCTTTTATGATACCCCAGAACCGCACATTTATGTCTCCAACAACTGAATTGGTTCACTTCTAAGTATGGCGATAGCCCATAAACTAAACGTATACTGCATTTCCCAGCAAATTATTGTTTGCGAACGTAAGAGATAATTTCACATTTTTAGCAGCAGTGCGCATTGATGTATGTCATTACACTTTGAATACACTATAATAATTCTGCTTTTATAATGCTATCTTTTACTAACAATCTTTGTAATAGCAGGGCGCAAAATTTCCAGTCGCCATTGGCGACTAGAAATTTAGAGCTGGCGACCAATGTTTAGTAGGAATGTTTTCTGCCTAAACTCACAGGGTTACGCAGTTTCTGTTTCGCACGAAAATAATTGTCACTGAGAGAAAACACGGAATGTGAAGTTTTCACAACGGACATGGAAAGTGAAATCTTCACAACGTTGTAATTCGCCCCTCCTTCCCCACCCTCAATCGAAATGGTGTGCCTCCTGGCGCGTCAACGCGAGAGATCGTTTTCCTTGCTGTTTGAAGCTAATAGAGCTGGGGGACAGCCAAGTGCCTAGAATAGATCAACCAATCACATCACGATGTCAGTGATAAATAAATAAATAACAAAATAAGTAAATACATAAAATATTTAAATATATATATATATATATATATATATATATATATATATATATATATATATATATATATGCATGAGATAGCGTTATCATTGTAATCGACAACTGATACTTCAGTGTAAAAAGAGCGTTACACAAACGTGAAGTCTTAAGGTAAGATATTTTTTAACATGTATATGAATTGTCCAATTCAAAATTGATTATCCTGAAACTAATTGTCTGGTTTTGAAATTTTATGCCCTGATCTAAACCAGCTTATACGGTTTACCCAACATTGTTAGGGTCGTCAAGTCTAGGAGGCTTAGGTGGGCAGGTCATGTAGCTAGAATGGAAGAAAGTAGAAACGCTTTCAAAGTCTTGACTGGTAGACCCATAGGAAAACGACCATTAGGAAGACCTAGGCGCAGATGGGAGGACAATATTAAGATGGATCTCGCAGAGATAGGAATACAAAGTAGAAATTGGATGCAATTAGCTAAGGATAGAAGTCAGTGGAGAGCTTTTGTGAACGCGGCACTGAACCTCCGGGTTCCATAGGCCATAGAGTTAGTTAGTTAGTTAGTTATGCCCTGATCTAATATCTTGCTTTGTCAAATCAAAGGCCGTGAAGGCGGCGGGGGGAGGGGGAGAACCTCACATAATTTGTACATGAGAGATACTGGCGATCATCACTTTTGGTTTGCTGAGTGCATCTGACTTTGAAATTTTGCGCCGTGCTGCAAAATACTTCGTTTCGTCCCCGAACCTGTATCCACTTGCATTCTAGAATCCACAACTGAGCACGTGACATCACCAGAAACCCTTAAGTTCTGTACAGATGAGGTATAAATACGAGGAGACTCAAGTCAGAACTTGTTTTCTTGATTCACAAAGGCATAACTATTCCTAATATTGAAATGGACGTAGCCATCTTCTGCATATGCTTTTTACCTCTCATGTGACTTGCTACCATTTATTGTACTATTCAGCGAAAAGACGTTACAGCGGCAAACGTTACAGCGAGCAAAATAGTTGTCACTTGGTACTTTCTGAACCCATGACAAAGAACTATCTAACAACTACGAAGCACTGAACGTAGTCTTGGAATACTTGGAAACTGACACGCTTATTATTTATACAGGGACACTGAATACAACGAACACCGAACACAACAACTACAACACCTTCACTTTCGATCCTGCCTCTGCAACTGGAACCACCATGATAGATCAGAGGACTACGCACTCCGTCCCTTTGTTTCTCGACTACCTTTCTATACAACAATATGCTGTCGGAAATAAAAGCCTGTTGTTGACGACTGGATTAAACAGTTTTCTTCTGACACATACGCTGCTTCAATCCACTGCATAAATCAATTAGCATTTGCTATTTTCCTTTTTGGGCACGGCCAGTTTTTGTGTTTAGTCTAGGCGTGTAAGCATTGTTAAGTTTCTAAGATAAATGAAATACTAAGCTAGAGAATGAAACACGATCGTGCACTTGATACACGATAATAAAGCGTATACATTCAGGTCGCTATTTATTTTTATCGAATTTCTTGTAATAATATATTTATTATTTTGTTTTAACTATTGGACTTGCACGTTTAGGGATTTACAAAATTCTACCTTCCGGCAACGAATACTATAGCGAAAGTAAACTAAAGTCCTATGCCATAAAGCAAACAGAGAACAGCTTATTCCTGAGAAAAATAAAATCGTGTTCCGGATCATTGTTTGCACGGGTGTAAGAAGTCAGTCATTGCAAATTCGTAGTTCCACAATTCCCGAAAGCGCCTTACGGTTATTAATAAATATTAATCGCTTAACATTTATATTTTACATTAAAGCATTAGTTTAGCGTCCAACAAACAAGATAGTAATTACTAAGTTAATGATGTAAGAACCAAAAGAATGCGAATAGAAGGGGAAATGGAAGAAACCTGAGAAAACCCGCTCACTCGGTGTTTATTTACCACAAAACTCATATCGAGCACCCATGATTTGAACATTGGAACTTTGGCCTCAGAAATGAACACTTTACCGAGTTCGCCACCGAATTTGTGTTTAAGTTAATTTTAAACCCGCAATGATTGATCATTTGGATCAGTGTCCTTCTTCAGTATAATACGTGATAATGAACTGTCAGCAAGAAAGAACCTGTTTACTACCCTAGTTCCAAAATCTAAAGATATTGGCTAAAAAACAAGACACAGAACAGTGACATTTGAACATAATGAGCATTCCATTCACATTTTTTTTTCCTGCAGTGAAGATATGAAGATGTCAGCATTAAATCGAACTACACATCATGAAACTTCGTTACTTCCACACTGGATTGGAAACAAGCGATTTTTATATTATGACAATTTAAATCGTATATTCTTTAACCGTTCCCTTTATTATTATTATTATTATTATTATTATTATTATTATTATTATTATTATTATTATTATTATTATTATTTCATTGCGAATTGCTAAATAACGAAATTCCGCCTTTGTTACATACTTTTCGGGAAGGATGCTAGCAGGGTGTCCCCATGGGAGCACAGCCTCCAACAACCAGAACAATTTTTGTGCCCCTCCGTCAAAAGTTGAATTCTAGTTACAAAATATTGTCTGCAAAAAAAGCTTGTTTTATAAAACTTCGACCACATCGTATTGACATTGAAAATTTTGGCTCAAAGAATGACTAAAGGAAGAGAGATTGAAGTTTTATTTGAACTTGTCTACCATAAATATTGTTCGCAAACTGCTGCATCATATATAATGTCAGAATAAGTTTAAAATAAAAATAAATAATATTATTTTAAGCTTCTACAAAAGTTTAACAATAAATATTTCATGATAAGCACAACGTAGAAATTACACTTTGGTATCTGTAGACGTATTCCATATTTAAAGATCAAGAGTCCGATTAAATTAGTCCCGTTATTCACTTAGTATTGACCCAATGCATACGCTAATGTGTAACTTTATCAGCTATTTTTATAAATTCATAACCACTTCCGAAATAAATCTCCTTGAGAAGTAAAACACATTACAATAAAAACACAGATGCTCAAATGCGGGTAACCGTAATGCAAAATCCTTTCATTTGTATGATAAGCTACTTTCATTTAATTCAGGACAGAAAATTCAGATAAAATCGAAGCTAATGGGAACGAAGAAGAAAGAAAAAAGAAAAAGAAAGAAATCTGGAATTATGCGTGTGTCGAAAATGAATTGGCTCGTTGATCAAACTGGTGGTTTGTGGACGATTCACTAACATGATATTCCACTATACATGCAAAACCAGAAGACAATGCGCACTATTACAAAGCATAAGTTTGTTACACAACATTACTGGAAAACACATAAGTTTCTAAGTTTGAAGTTGCCAATAATAAATAAATAAATAAAAAAAAAACCGCAGTTGTAACCATCTGAGAGAGATGTAGCAAGATCCTTCCTCGTGTTTCCACCTGTTGCTAAAAGGACAACAAATATTATTGACGTGTAATTACAAAGAAGTGTCCGCAAAACAATTTATGTGGATACTGAATGACCTTCCAGCAACATAAACGACTAAAGACATGTTCAGCGTATTACCTGTTCGGGGCCATCGCTAATAATAGAACACACAAATGAAACATACCCTAAGTAATTCGGAGGCTAAGTGTTTCAGTTTTATGACACATGCAAAGAAATTTTTTAGTAAGTATTGAAATATGGAGAGGCAAAACAAATTCTCTCCATGTAGTAATCCATGTACGTGGGAAATGCTGAACATCAACTAACTAACTCACTCTATGGCCTATGGAACCCGGAGGTTCAATGCCGCGTTCACAAAAGCTCTCCACTGACTTCTATCCTTAGCTAACTGCATCCAGTTTCTACTTTGTATTCCTATCTCTGCGAGATCCATCTTAACATTGTCCTCCCATCTGTGCCTAGGTCTTCCTAATGGTCGTTTTCCGATTGGTCTTCCAGTCAACACTTTGAAAGCGTTTCTACTTTCTTCCATCCTAGCTACATGACCTGCCCACCTATGCCACCTAGACTTGATGATCCTAACAATGTTGGGTAAACCATATAAATTATGTAGTTCTCCGTTATGAAGTTTCCGCCATTCCCCATTCCCGTTTCTCTTGGGTCCGAATATTCGTCTCAGGATCTTGTTCTCAAATACTTTCAGTCTATGTTCTTCCCTCAGAGTAAGTGACCATGTTTCGCAACCATACAAAACAACAGGCATGATTATCGTTTTGTATGTTTTAAGCTTCAAATTCCTCGACAGAACTCGCAACGACAAGAGATTTTGAACCGAATAGTAACACGAATTACCTGCTTTCAGTCGACATTTAATTTCTCCGTGAATATGATTTTCCTCTGTTAATATTGATCCTAGATATTTGAAAGTATCCACTTTCTCAAAAGTATTATTTAATATTTTAACGCATCCATGATTTGCCGTATTACGGTTCCGACGCACTTCCATGTATTTAGTTTTCTCTGCATTTACTTCTAAACCCATGAGCATCAACATTCATATCAAAGTAAATCATTTATTGCAGCTTTGGAAAACTCAAGACTGCTAATAAAAATCTAACTGACCAAAGCAGTATATATATTTTAAGAGTATATGTCCGTGATAGTGTTTCGGCTATGTAACATAGCCTTACTCAGACACATTATGAGAGAAATATCCAATTTTGACAGCTTATGTACAATCTGAATGCAACACACGCCCCCTTTTCTCTTTACAAAACGTAAACTTTTAATTGGTTGCAGAAAGGAGAAAGTGTTGAAGGACCTAAAGCTGACATGAGAGAATAGTGTATGCAGGATGGGTGAAAAATTGGTGAGGATAAAAGAGGGGCTAAGCATAAGTTCGAGATGAGTTCAGTACTAGGAGAGATCGTAATGAACAAGTGGGAACAGAAAGTAAAAGAAGGGACAAAATCTTACGATGTTTTGTAGATATGTAGATGATTGTCTTGAGATATGGAAAGGAACTAAGAGACAGTTGGAGAAATTTGTTAAAACAATTGAGGATGAAGAGAAAGGGATTAGGCTACAAATGGAAATAGAGGAAGAGAGGAAAATCAATTTCACGGATATGACAATAAAGGAAATATGATTAAAATTCGAGACGAGGTGGTACAGGAAAGAATGCGATGCCGGAATATACTGCGACAAGAAGAGTGACATAGACATAGGGACCAAGAAGAATTTTATACGGAACATGAGAAACAGGATAGAAATGATAGATAACGACGAAGAAAGAAAGAAAGAAAGAAACAAGACATAGAAATACTGTGCCAGTTATTAAATGAAATGGATACAGAAGATTTAAAAGAAAGAAAAAGAGGAAGAGAAAGAAGGAAAAATATGGTTTGGAATTGAAAGCTTAGGCTATAAAACGGAAATCCTGAAGAATCTGTTGAGGAAGGAAGGGATTAAAACTTACAGAAAAGGAGGAAAGAGGATAATAGACTTAGTAAGAGAGAAAGGAATGAAGAAAGAAAAGTAGTTAAGATCAGAAGATGAAGGAGTTATGCACCAAGTTAATTGTAAAGAGTGCGATATGAAGTACGTATGGGAAAGAGATTAGAGCAAAGAATAAAACAACATAAAGACAATGCCAGAAAAAAAAGCAATATATAAGCACATTAAAGAAACTGGACATGAGATAGATTGGAAAGGAATAAAAAGATTAGAAACGGAAAAAAAGAGTGTGATAAGAAAGTGAAAAGAAGCCCAGTAGATTAAGAAATATGGGAAGGAGAAGTTGAGGAACTGGTCTAGTGGACTTCTGATACCAGTTCTCTCGCCTACCATGAATTCGTTTTCCGCTCGACCCAGCTAATTCTCTCCATTCTCCTCCACACCCAATTTCGCAAGCTATCAGTCGTTTTTTTTATTTTATTATTTTTATTATTATTATTATTGCGTAATGTCCATGTTTCTGCCATATCGAGTACCGGTACAATACTCCACAAGAAATATTTTACGAATCTTTTTCCCAACTCTTTATTCAAGGTCCCAGAAAATAATATTTTCTTACTTCTAAAGTCTTCTTTCGCCAATCGTATGCTTGCTTTTATTTCATGTTCGCACTTCATATCATTACTAATAATACTACCCGGGTATCGAAAACTAGTCACGGGTCCGATTTTCTCCCCTCCTACTTCTATATTTGACACCGACCGTTTCGTTCCAATCGTCATGGCTTTTGTCTCCCTAACATTTTTTCTTCATAGCCCTTCCTTACGTTTTCTAATATCTTACTGATTTTCTTTTCAGATTCCGCACAAGCGCCATATTATGTGGAAACCCTATACACCAAATCATTCTGCCTCCTATTGAAATGCCGTCTTCATTATGTAGACTCTTTTTCACTATGTCTTCTAGACAGATATTAAATAATGTTGCCGAGAGACAGCACCACTTTCGAACTCACTTATCAATTGTACTTTCCACTGTCATTTTCTCCCCTATTCTAACAGTTAAATCTTGGTTAATATAACTTCCTTATGAACCTTCGATCACTGCATTCCAACTCAACCTTCTTTAGAACTTTCAACCAATTCGCGCGATCAAAAGCCTTTTCTAGATCAATAAATACCACACTTCCTTTCCTTCCCTTTCTCTATAAACCTTTCACCGATCACTCTTAATAATCCAATTGCATATCTTGTGCCCTTAACTCTCCTCAACCCGAACTGTTCTTCCTAAACATTTTAATTTGTTCTTCCATAACAGCCTTCTGTTCAGAGTTCGAAGCAAAATTTTAGCTGCGTGAGATATGAGACTAATAGTTCTATAATCCTCACATCTCTCTCGGTTCGATTTCTTAGCCATCGGTATCATGATCGCCTTCAGGATGTATTTTGTCCACTCTCCTGTTTCACATATTTCATTGTAGGGTCGGAGCAATTCTTTCTTGTCCTTGTCTCTCAAATTCTTAATGAATCCAATTGGTATATTGTCTATCTCAGTTACCTTTCGATTCCTAATCTCGGATATAGCTTTTTCAAACTCATCCCGAAGAATGTTAAATCCTTTATCATACTCGCCTACTTCATTTTCTACTTCAACATCTAGGCTAGACTCTCTATGCCTACTCTCATATAAGTCCTCAACACGTTCTTTCCATCTTCCTAAGACTTCACTTCCCTTGCTTCTCTCGCTCTTTCTGCTGCCAGGAAACTAGGGAAAAATAGAGTGGTGGTTTCCCGTTGCCCTCCACCCCGTAGTATTCCAACCATTAAAGCCATTCTGATCACACCTGGTACCAGCCGCGTAACAACATTTCGAATATAGGAGGGGGCAAGTCTTTTTGTTTCCCCCCCCCCATCACAGCGCGTAATTTCCACTAATCTTTACAGTATTACTGTTATGTATTTTTTTCGTGTGTGGGAAAATAATTGTAATTTACGAAAACAGCTATACATTTGAAAAATTAAAATATTAGACTTACTTGAAGTAAAGACAGCTTCTTCACCCACCCAATGTATTCATTCAACACAAGAGTCGTACATTAGTAAAAGTAGTAGACCTCATTTGATTTGCGTCGGGATACGTATGAAGTACAATTTACTATTAATTAATCACTAAATAGTACGACGTGATTGTTCCGTATACGTTCGGCACTGAAGCCACATTCTCACTCTCCAGAACTCATAGGCTGAAGACATATCACAACCAAACCGAAAAATATGAAGAAGATATTAGTTTTTTTAAAAGTTTTTTTTCGAGACCATAAACAACTATTGAGAACAGTTATTGTTCCCACCACTAACTTTTCACTAAAACTTTTTTTGTCGTTAAACATTATTCTAAGAACTGTACAAACAATTCGTTCGAACTAGAAAACCTATACATGAACCCTTTTGAGATTTCCACTTTTTTAGGTAAATTTTAGACTTTCAGTCAAGCAGCTATTGCATAGAGACTATTTATCGTAGAATCATGGTTCATACCCCGTTTTATTTGGAATGAAACAGTGCTTTCCTCATTTGTAAGTTTCCCTAATATGTACCTAACGCAATAAAATTCCTGTCCAAATGGAGAAAAATGGATTTTTTTTTTAAAAAGTCACGATTTCCTGCGAATTTCTTCCCTTCGGTGGACAACATGGACATGTGACTGTTACCCCCCCCCAAAAAAAAAACCTTCACTGCAAACAAAACGAGGTATGAACCATGATACTGGGGTAAATAATCTTGGTGCTACAATTAATTTACTATTTTTTTCCTAATATCTACTATTGTTATTCGACAAGCTCTAGTATGAAGACTCTTTATCGGAGGATCATAGTTCGTAATTCTTTGTATTTGTAATGAAGGAATGTTTCCAACTGTACCATTCAAATTTCCCCATTATGTACCAGAAGTGAAAAAAATCTCGCTCAAATTGGAAAAAAGAGACTTTTGTCAGGAAAAACTAGTCTTTTTGAGAATTTCTTCCCCGAGATACATGCTAGCGCCACGGCAGTGGTACAGTTCGAAACGTTACTTCATTACAAACAAAATGGGGCACGATCCATGGTCCTACAATGAACAATCTTGATGCTAGAGCTTATTGAATAACAATACATTAGTAACTATTACCCAAAAATGGGGAGGGGAATTTAATAAATCAGCTCTAGCACCAAGACTATTTATTCTAGGATTATGGTTTGTACCTTTTTCTTTGTAATGAACCAGCGTTTTAAATCGCATCATTTACATGTCCCTATCATGTACCTGAAGGGAGAAATTCCCGCCAAAAATGTATAAAGAAAAGCAGGAAATTCAAATTTTCAAAAATTAACTTTCACGGAATCTTATCTTCTCAGGTACACGACAGCGCAATGGTAGTGGTACCGTTGGAAATGTTGCATCATTACGAACAAAATGAAGTACAGACCATGATCCTACGACAAATAGGGATGACCTGTAGCTACTTAACTAAACACGTTGACTAAAAATATGTAATAGGGGAAAAATTCAGATTTCTTTTTTTTTTTTATCACTATTTACCCTACAATCATGGTTTGTACTTTTTGTTTGGAATGATGGTAGGTTTTAAACGGTACAACACACATGTCTCTGAGGGGAGGAATTCCAGAAAAAAGAAAGATCTGAAAAATCCCCTTTTTTACACTTTGGGCGCGATATTTCCGCTTCTGGTACATAATAGGGAAATTTGAGTGGTACAGTTGGAAACATTTCTTTATTACGAACACAACTAGGTATGCACCATGATCTTAGGATTAATAGCGATGTGTTAGGATTAAAAAAAAAAAAAAAAAGCTCTAAAATTTATCCTTTTCTTTCTTCCTTCGTCCATGTTTGTGACGTCACTGCCCCCAGACATTGCAAGCGTGACTGCAAAATGCCCATGAAACACATTCTTTGATGCTTCCCCGCTTGAATGAATGCAAAAAAAAAAAAAAAAAAAAAAAAAACATGTTGTGAAAAGCTTTACTAGAGATTTATAAAGCAAATTTCGAAGGTCAACGCCATGGATCAGATCTGTACCAAAAGTCCCCAAAGGGTTAATATATTTGCCGTTCTTTTTCTTATGAGTGATCGATTATTCTTGATTGCTGAACTTCTCATATTTATTTTTCTTCAGAATGCAGTAATTAAATCTCTTTTTCTTCTTATAATGGGGAACAATGATGGAAAGTACTTTCTTCATTAAAGTTGAAATATTCAAAAAAAAAAAAAAAAAAAAGTTCAAAATTTGACAGGCATGAAAGCGGTGGAAGAAACTTTTTTAAAGCCGTTTTTTGAACCCTTGCGTGCATAACATACAACTTTTAATATATTTAACAAGAACGGAATGTAAAAAAAAATAAGGAGCCACTGTGATTCTATAACTCATTTCGACACAAAAACTGCACACTTCAAAGAGCAGAATTCACACTTTTCCGAAGACAATTGCACGGTAGGAGCTATTTGTGAATTCTCTGCACAGTTTCCTCACGTCCAGTGAGTCAAGCCTGTCTGGGTATGCATTAAGAACTGCAAAATGGTTCAGTCTTGTCTGGGTCATTATGGACCTCAGATAAGTTTTGAGACGCCGCAACATTGAGAAACTTCTCTCGACAGTTGCACATGTCACCGGGATGACAAGCAGGAGACGAAGGACTTTCAACACTTCAGGAAACAACTCTCTTGTTTCTTTACAGAGTTTCTTGAAGTTCTCAACCAGGTCTCTTAGATTTTTTGAAGGATGACTGTTGCATCTGTATTGACATGATATTCTTTTAAAATGTCACTAATGTCTTGAGAAAAGTTACCTTTCAGAATTACATCCTCTATTGCACGATACTTCTTTAGTTCAGGCTGATGGAATCGACTCAATTTTGCAAACGATATTGTCCAAACATTCATAATAGATTGCGCGTAATTTCTCTTCTGCGGTGTTGAATTGGTAATTTTTCGCGGATGTCTGCGAGTGTTCTAGTCTTTCCGAGGTCTGTTTCCTGCGCGTTAGCTGAGGAGGTCCTTGTTTGTTCTCTCGAAGGCGCCCCTATACAATCAGGGGCGACAAAAGGAATAATTAATACATCTACAGCACCCTTGGCGCAATATTACATCGTTGTTTGTTCCATCGAAGGCGCCCCTATACAATCAGGGGCGACAAAAGGAATAATTAATATATCTACAGCACCCTTGGCGCAATATTACATCGTTGTTTGTTCTATCGAAGGCGCCCCTACAGAATCAGGGGCGAAAAGGAATAATCAATACATCTACGGCACCCTTGGCGCATTATTACATCCTTTTTTGTGCTATCAAAGGAGCCCCCATACAATCAAGGGCGACAAAAGGAATAATTAATATATCTACAGCGCCCTTGGTGCAATATTACAGCGTTGTTTGTTCTATCGAAGGTACCTCTATACAATCAGGGGCGACAAAAGAAATAATTAATTTATCTACAGCGCCCTTAGTGCAATACTATTCCTATTTTATTTTATCGAAGGCGTCCCTATACAACCAGGGGCGACAACATGAATAATCAATATATCTGCAGCGCCCTTGGTCGAATATTATATCCCTGTTTGTTCTATGGAAAGCGCCCTGTACAATCAAGGGCGAAAAAAGGAATAATTAATGTATCTACAGTACCACTTGATGCAATATTATTCATTTCTTTTTTATTCTATCGAAGGCGCCCCTATACAGTCAGGGGCGACGAAAGAAATAATTAATATATTTACAATGCTCCGTCATTGTAACATTATTTCCTTTTTTATTCTATCGAAGCATTATGTCGCCCCTACATAATAAGGGGTGACAAAGGATTAAGAAATTATTTATGTCGCTGCTTGACTGTCATATAGATAATTTTTATTTCTTTATTTTATTGTATTAAAAGTGCCCTAGACAATCAGCAAAAAAGAACAGAAAAATTGTCCATTAATTATAATAATACAAAGCACTGTACTCTGTCGAAGATTTGGCAGTGTATACAAAACACTGCTTTTGTACATAAAGTTTTCATTCTTCAATCGGCTTTTAAAAAAGGCAAAGTAATCATTAGACGCCTTCGGCGCCCCCAATAACTTCTACGAGAACTTTGGGGAGAAGGCAATGCCCCCTTGCCCCCCGTGTTATTACGCCACTGCCTGGTACTAATGTCCAAGTTGCCGTACCAATTTCTATGATTTCCGCCAAATTGGCTACTTTAGAACTGCTGTCCTCTGCCAGAATACTTTATGTGGCTACTCTATTTAGTCCACTTCGGCAGGGGTGGTAGACCTTCTGGTCGTGAATTTCTGAGGAGCTAATTCAAAATTTCACTGTAGGTCACATTCCTGCCCACCTGACCTATAACTATCTTCCTAAAGGTGGCAAACGATTATACGTGTATTATGCACAATAAGCAAGATAATTATCGCAAAATCAGTAAATGATACTGAATATAACACAACGCAAATTTTGCGTTGCTTTCACGCAAACCGATACGGAATAAAGCTCAGGTCTTCCTTTCATATGTAAACTGATTTCATTCGTGTGAGTGCAGTGTGCAACGCCGCAATGACAAAGGAAAATATAAACGGCGAGGTATTATTAAATTTTACGGGATCATAAATTTGTAAAATCTATGGAAGAAATATGTTACTTGATTTCACAATAGGATTGTATAAGTGATCAAAATATATCGGGATTTTACCTGTTACACGTATAATAATGTAGAAGTAGGAAAAGCAAACTTTGCTCTTTACCATGTAGTATTCCATAACGAAGACATGATGAAGTGAAGTGCTATGTGAAGGCAGTGTACAAAGTGATGATAGAAGTGTTGCGAAGCTCTGCCACACGCAAAGAATATGTTTTCTTTTTTGCCATATAAAGAGTTTCTCTGCTATCCTCGTTTGAGTACACTCATTGTCACTGACGCGCCTGCTCTTTACGGACACACCCCTATGCGGGCCCGCCTACTTCGCTCCTGCCCTGACTCGGTTGGATAACATTCATCCTTTCTGTAGACACCTAAGGCCTGTGACAAACGCCTTGACATTTCAGCTAAACGAATAAACGCAAGCTCTGGCGTGACGTTGCCAAGTGGTAAAGGGGTCTGGTTATGGGTAAGCAGACAAAATACAGCACGATCAGGTGACACGGGATAGACGTGGATGTGTGCAAAATAAACATGGCAATACCGCTGGCCTCTCATTTCCTAGTAGCATTTAAAGGGAACTTGGAGCGCCGCCTTCAAATGCCAAGATGTTTGTCACGCCGTTTAGCACAAATTGGGGCATTAGTGCTGTGTCGCCGGACAACACAAAAAATCGAAGAAAAAAAAAAATTCCAAAATGTGCTAAATTACGTAGGCCTTCAAAACAGAAGCGTGTAAACTTCTCCATGAAATCTAAAAAAAAAAGGAGGTACTATTTAGTTTCTCCCCCAAACCACTTGGTACTCACTCTGGTCCAACTACTGGCTTCGGTGCCGTCGATAGGGATGTGAACTTGCATGCCTTTGTACAGATTCACTTTAGGAGGAGTTCATTGTACGTACGCACACTAACCAACTTGTGCAAGATGCCCACTAATAAAGCATGAATGCTATCTAACCGAGTCAGCGGAGGAGCGCAAGAGAGGTCCAGAGCCGTAGGGAACAGGCGCGGGTATACACATAAACGAGGATAGCTCAAAACATAATATATGCGATAAAACATATCTTATCTTTGGAATTGGGAGTGATACTAAATGTCATAAAAAAAGTATCAAAATGTACTAAATTAGGTTACGTTAGGTTAGACCTTCAAAACAAAGGCGTGTAAACTTTTCCAATTTCGAGTAGAAAATCGTGTATAATAATGTAAAAATATACGCACCATTTCCACGATGCCTTTCCCGCGATTAAATCATAACAAGCGTGCCTCTCTGCCAAATAGTCCCTTTCTCCTTCACATACAGTGCAGCTTACAACAGCAAAAACAACCAACAACAACAAACACTTTCTTCTTTTCAACTAATCCCCTCATCTAACTTCCACTCACTCTTCCTCACAAACCAAAATAAATTCTCCAATTGGCCCGGTAAATTTCATAAAAACTGGTCCGGGGGTTAAGTTTAGAGTTGTCCCTCCGTTTTTTTTTTTTGTTTGTTTTTTTTATATAAAAAATAGGAAAATTTACAGGAGAAATGGGGTAAGAAATGATGATTTGGAGTTCTTATGTAATGTTTAAGTGTCGAAGTTTGGCAGTAAAGTTATGTAGAAGTGGGTACTATTTGCAAAGACGCGGAAGGTTTCGATGACTGAACAGCATGGTAGTCGTATAGGATGGGAAATCGGTGCGTTGAATATGATAGCTCCGCATTATATAAGAATAATGAAGAAAATGGTATAAATTTTCAAGAGAACCATGGATTACTGAAATTAAGTGATACTTGAAGCTTATATGACAACCTGTTCCAGTCAATGTTCTAGTCTAACTAAAGTCTTACACCAGGTAGCCTAACCAAACCTAACTCTGTATTTATACTCAGCCTTCTTAAGACCATTCTGCACCCATTACTACAACTCCTTCCTTAATAAACATCTTTCTAAAGCCTTAGGAGTGCATTTGTTACTAAAAGAAATTCGCATTTATTTAATAGAAGTAGCTCTATAAAATGGGATAGCACGGACGGTAATATGAAGTGTATTACTTTCGCAAATGCAGTGAACAAACAAACTAAAATGACAATATGAGCCTTTGCAAGTACATGGCAACATTCAACCTTACAACAATTCAAATATATAAATAAGAGGAAATATGAGATATGAATTGTGAATCCAGCATCACATTCAGCGACTAAACACCTAGACAATTACCTTCGTATCGACTGTTGCTCCTTATTTGTACGCAATTTTTTCTTTCAATTCTCTCAAGAAGACCGGGTCTTTTGCTTTAATGAAATTTACATTCCTTTTGGCCATATCAATATCTCAAACACTTCATGTTCCTTTCTAGCAAAAATTTCAAAAGATTGTTGGGTGTGTTCATACGTAACATGCTTAATTATTATTACTTAATTTTCGAAAAAATAACAATAATATAAATTAAATCACTGGCACTTACAAACACCAAGTTTATTCATAGAGTAAATATGTTTACTCCACGGTTTTGTTTACTAACAAGAAACAAATGAGCTCCAATAATCAACCACTGTTGACAGGTCATATAACTTCTTTGCAGAGCGTAGAGTGATTATTGTAATAATCACGTAGTGTATAATACTCACTCTACGTTTGCAGAGTGCCTTCCAGAGTGAAAAAGTTGCATCTCGATCTTTATGTCCCTTGAGTCTGCTTATAAGGGAAATTGGTTAAGATTTATTGTACGGATCCACACAAAATCATTGTATGTATATGTTTCAGTAAATCTACTCTTTGTACCTTAATAAATCATTTTCATTCCTCTGTGCAGAGTTACTTTCGAGTACATGTGCCCAGTGGTGCTATTCTAATTTTTTAACAACCGGTTCTGTATATTTTATATCTAAATATGTAGGTATAATCAGCGGCGTGCCGTCAAGGGGACTAGGGGACTAGGCTAGTCCCTTGGCATTTTAATTAAAGCATTTTGTGATAAATATATACCAAAGAAAACGAAAACATTGTTTGTATTTCTCTATTTTCGTAAAATAACACTATTTCAATTGTTCTGACAGCTTTAGTCAGCGCCCGTGTGCTGGGTGCGACAGCGAAGTGGAGATCGGAAACGCTCGGGTTTTAATCGGCTTTTCTCGGGAAAGGGAACAGGGTCCAGCCAGCTAGTCCTCATATTATGTTGTCTTAGCTCTAAGCACGGGCGTTCTGTCGTAAGCGAATTTAATGCTCGTTTGCTTTTTACAGTTAATAGTTTTAATGCAATCAAATTTACAGTATTAATCTTGACACTTTAAGAGATCTAGTGAAGTGTGAACTTTTTAGATTGTCAATATATTTTGAAAATGACTCGAAGAATAAAGTATGGAAGGGGACTCGTTTGAGAAACCGAGTCCCTTGCAGCAAAGCGATGGCGCAAGCAGTGATATTACTTCAATTGGTACGGGAGACAGTAGGGGTGGGGATCGGCCGTTTCAGTGTTGTATTCTGGACTAATTATTCATCGTATTATTTGGATTCCTTAATTTTCAAGAAAAGCATCAAGTAATAACCAGTGGTAGAACAACTCCAAGCATTTCCATTCAGACAAAAATGAAAGATTATATACATAATATCAAAACGAATTATTTTGCTTCTTCAAAATAGTTAACTGCATGTAAGACAAGAAACAAACTGTATTGCTGGTCTTGTATTCTGTTCCACATAGAAAAGGACGTGTGGAATAATGATGGCTTTTGTGACATGAACAATTTTCACAAACCCAAGTTGCGCCACGAAAAGTGTTATTCACACCTGTCCACAATAACTAAATTGAAAACTTTCGGGAAACCAGAGTTGATTTTCAATTGAGCGAGCAATGCAGAAGTTGATTCAAACCGAGAACTAATGAACCGATTGATTTATGCCTCTTGTTTTATGGCTAAACAAGAGCTATCATTTAGAGGTCATAACGAACAGGAAGATTCTGTCAATTAGGGAAACTATATTGAAATAATTCAGTTACTTTTTAAGTAAGATACTAAATGGACTTGCAGGGGCGCCCGAAGAAAATGTTCTAGGGAGCGGCCCATCTCCATAGATGCTATGTTGCGTCTGGTATTTCTGGTATTTAATATACGTGGTTTGCTATATTACGTATACATTTTCGTGAGCCAGAGGAAGGCCCGGGCCGCACCCTGCCCTCTCCCTCGGGCGCCCATGTTGACTTGTCATCTTCACAGCACAGAAGCCTTTAAAGGAACATCAAACAGGATTCAGAATGATATTATTAAATGTGTTGGTGACGTAATTCTGGATAAAGTTAAGTCAGAAATAAACAATACACTTTCTACAGCAATAATGTTAGACAAAACTACGGACATTGCAAAGATCTCTCAACATTCATTCGGTACGTGAAAGACGGCAATATTCATGAAAGATTTATTTGTTTTGCGGATGCTACTAGTGATTGCACTGCGACTGCTCTAAGTGCAGGGGCGTTCCAGGGGGCTGATCGGGGCGATTGCCTCCGCAGAAGAGGAAACTTTCTGATTTTATATATATAAATAAAACCCATCCCAAAATTTGGAGCTCTTAAAAGTAGCAGTATGGCAACCCATCGTCCCCTCCCAGAAGTCGGTCTTGGATCCGCCCCTGTCTAAGTGAGCATGCTTTCCAAGTTCACTCTCACTTTAATTGTAAGCAAAAGCTTGTAGCACTAGGTTATTAATGGAGCTGCCACATTTTCTGGCAGGGTTGATATGTTTAAAACAAAATGTTTAAAACAAGTGTTTAAAACATGTTTAAAACGAGGGCTGTTGTTTTATTCAGTTTGTTTTAAACGTTTTAAACAAACTGTTTTAAACGTGTTTTTTTTCGATGCTGGTTGGACATGTTTAAAACAACTAAAATATCAGATTGAAGAAGCTAATTTAATTTTCTAACAAACAACCCATCCTCCGCAGGGTTTGTGCATGGAGTAAATTACAAGCAGAGTTATATTCTTATTATAACAGCAATTACTGAACGAAATTCTGCACATCAGTGTGCTTATAACTAAACCAACAGAAGTTCAAGTGAAGTATTTGAACATTTCATGAGATATACACCATTGAAAAGCTTATAGACCACAAATTCCAACGAGATAATATGCGTGAAATTCCCGCCGTATTCATAGAAAAAGAACAGACATAAAATATCATTAAAAATATGAAAATATTGACTTTGCGGGGCCCTGGCAACCCTTGCAGTTACCTGCGCTGACAAAATGATGCTAATGTGTAGGCCACATACTTGTGACAATAATATAAGAAATGGTAGCCATTGCTACCATTGCGTAATGAATTCGTTTTATGTAGGAAATATTTTTTAAAAAAATATGCGCAGAAAAACATTCATTGAATTAGACATTCTCTCCCCTCCCCCACTATAGTACCACGTCTATATGCAAATCATTTTTGCTGCACACATCATATATACGAACAAGAATTATGCTTCTAGACCACTTCAGTGAAATATATCTTGTGTTATACGGGACCGTCCCGAAAATAAATGTAAATTAACCAAATTTGACCCCCTCTTCCTCTATAAACAACAAGTACACATACAGGTTACTATCATGTAGGGGACTACTTCATTGCTTCACATACCAATTTTTATGGATGTACCACACAGAGGGGAGGAATACCCGCCAAAACCTGATGAAAAAAAATTGATGAAAAAAAAAATACTTCATCCTCCCTCTCTCGGCCGTACATACGTACCCCGTATATACATAAAATGCAAGTGACGGAAAGTTTTATCTCTCAAAAATACTTTGGTACCAAATCACCTTTCTAGCTTAATTAAGGACTGAGCTATTGATGTTTGTTGTAAAAATAAATGTAATTTACGTCAAAAAACTGAAACTCCAAAAATTGGCTAACTTTGTCCCCTCCCTGCTCCCCATAATAAGCAAGAAGTACAAATCAGGGTTGGCAAAAACCATGGTTTTTATTGAAAAAACAAAAAAACGTTTTTTTGGTTTAAACCAGGTTCTTTTGGTTTAAATAATTTGCTCTATATATTCATATCATATATGGACAGAAATAAGTTTGTTTCGCCTTGATGTTATTATGCAACTACCGGGTTTATGCTGGAAGGGATCACATAAGCTTAAAGCGGAATAAAAATCGTTTCTCGAGTTATATCCGAGAGAAATTGTCCTCCATTTGAACTCGGAACCAGGACTAATTGGCCACAAATGCGATACGTCTGCCGACTCACTCACGAAGGAATCCTGATAAAAATACGTTGTACTGATCTTTACATGCTTCTTAATATAACTGTCAAGAGTCATTTCAGAAGGACAAAAAGATAAACAGTTGCACAAGTGAAACCATTATACAGAATTACATATGGACAATTTCAAAGTACTACGGAGTACAGAAGAACTAATTTAGTTCGAGTTAGTTAACAGCAACTTTTATTGGTACAAATTAAAGAAATACAACGACTTAATTTGCATATTAGTAAGAAAAGTGAATAAAGATACGAATTATTTGAGTCCACTTTGGCTCAGACTCATTTATACATAAATAAATACCAAAGAGACTTCTCATTTCACTAAATGTCTCTCGTGGGGTCTGACCCCCCCTCCCCCCACACAAAAAGTACGGCATTTCGATGTATTTTATCAATAGTAAACATTGAAACGAAACAATATTTAGAATTTTTCTTTGATTGCAATTAAATAAAAACAATAATAACAACTACAAAAAAATCACAAAACAAACATTTATAAACTTGTATATATATATAAAGTTGCTTATGCAGTATAATCTTTTTGAGTAATGAATGGGGAATTTAGGTCTGAATATAATAGGAGTAATATACGGGAGTGAAACGTGATAACCCACAAACGTGTGTTCATCAAGATTTTACAACCACTTACACTTTTAGGAACATTTTTCGTTTTTTGGTTTAAACCAGCCAACCCTGGTACAAATACACGATATTACCATGTAGTAACCTACTTCATTGCTTCATGTAACAATTTTTATGAATCTATCCCCCAAGAGGGGGAACGGCCCCCCAAAAACTGTTGAAAACAAAACAAAAAAAAACACGATATTTACCCTCCTCCCACATACGTAAAATGCACACCAGGAAAGTTGCATCTTTGAGGAATAAATTAGTACCAAAACCATCTTCCAGCCTTAATTTGAGGTTTAAGACTGAGCCATTGAGGTTTAAAGCCCTGACACAGCAGTTGCGTCAATGGGAGTTTAAAGATGAAGAATGCAGACGACCAGTAGAACGTAACACAAATAAACTAAACTACATATTCTGTGAACGAAGATCGGGAAAATCCCGATTTTTTCTCCGGAATTGAACATTTGGGCGGATCGAGATTAGGGAAGTTCCCGAAATTTGATCTAGCGGTTGAATATAGATGGCAAGCAGTACCTAAGAGTGTAAAAATGTTATATATAAGCTTATGTAGATTATTGTTTTAAACAAAATAAACGTTTTAAACATGTTTTTTTCTTGTTTAAAACAAAGTACTTTGTTTTAAACGTTGAAAACGTTTTAAACAAAAAAAAACATGTTTTAAACATAAAAAACGTTTTTTATGATTTTTTTAAAAAAAACATGTTTTTTTCAACCCTGTTTTCTGGACATTTGAACGGTTTACAATATTTTGTGAAAAGGTGTTTGAGTGCACTCACCATACACTGCTATGCTCACAAACTCAATGTCGTTGATCCACAGTCTGTTAATCACATCAAGGAATGTAAAATATTTTTTAGAATAAGTGGCATTCCAAATTTCTTTTCATATTCATTGAAACGCTGTAACGCGCTTGCTGAATCAGAAGTAATTAAGCGATTTCCAACAGTTGCCAATATAAGATGGAATTACAATTCTAGAATTGTGAATGCAGTAAATGAAAATCAAATACAACTCTTACGGTGTTCTGAGAAGATTGTAGAGGATTCAGATAATTGCGACATCGAAGCTTTCATGACTACAAAAAAAATGTGTGAGTTATCATTGAAGGATTTCGATTTTGCATTTCTACTAAAATTTTTCAGTCATTTTTTTTCGCGCACGGATATACTATTCAACATTCTTTAAAGTAAAACCTTGGATGTAAAATATTGCATTTAAAAAGTACAAAAGATGGTATCTCAACTTAGAAATGCAAGAAACGATTTTGAAGAGACTTATAGAAAAGTAGAATTGGATGACAACGGGAACTTTCTAATAAAAGACGTAAACTAAAGTAGATGACTCAACAGATCCAAAAATTAAATATATGCGTCTCTTCAATGACATTATTGATACTGCGATTGGACAAATGGAGGTGAGATTTCAAGATCTCATTGAGTTACAATTTGAGCTGTTAGATTTAAAGAATTTTCAGTGCTTCAAATCTCGATTTCCTGATTGTTTTTGACCCTTAAATCGTTACAGGAATTTTTTTTTTAATTTTAACAATTTGCGGAGTGAATTAATATAGGTTTACAGACTCTTAGATTTTTCAAATAAAACTGTGACTGAAATTATCCATTTCTTGAAAGAAAGAGGCTTGGTAGAAGAAGCGTTTACAGAAACATATAAATTGTGTTATTTGGTGTCAACAACACTAGTCAGGACCTCCACTGTACAGCACACATTCTCTTCGAACCTAGTCCCCTGTGAGAAAAGTCACGGCACGCCACTGGGTATAATATATAAATAGATAGATATAATTGTCTTGTGACATGTAGCAA
Source organism: Thermobia domestica (assembly GCF_964235325.1). Classification (NCBI taxonomy): domain Eukaryota; kingdom Metazoa; phylum Arthropoda; class Insecta; order Zygentoma; family Lepismatidae; genus Thermobia; species Thermobia domestica. The sequence continues at coordinate 71,370,370 of NC_137470.1, read as the reverse complement.
CCTATACAGCATACTGTATAATACAAGGTGTTATGAAAATAAGTAGCACTTCGAATATCTTGGAAACGGATCGTTGAAAATAAATGGTTGTCTAAAGTATTGCAAAGACCTTTATCCAGCAATGGATAGACAGTTGTTGATAATGTTATGTATGTGTTTCAAATATAGATAACCATTACCACTTCACTCATATAATACCAGTTCTCATTCTTGATATCTGAGCATTTGAGATTAAGAAATAAACGCTTATGCCTTGTTTAACCCTGTAACTGTAAGGATTTCTAAGAACAAATACACTTAAAGTTTTCAATTTCCTCCGCCCTCCATTAATCATCTGGTATGTACAGGGCAAAGTAACGTTCTTCAGATATGTCAATTGTTTTTGGCTGTGAAGCATTTATATTTTAAAAGCTCTCCCTTTCAGCTGAAATTTGCAATACAAACACTTACTATGCTAATAGACATACAAGAGATACAGAAATCTTATCTGCATGGTTTATTTTCGATTTCCGAAAATTAGTTCTGCCAGGTTCACGCGTATACATCTAATTTATGTAATTTCTTTCTTTCACTCTTGGCTAGGTCATGGTTGTATGTTGAGTTTATATCTGGGTATAAAAAATGGTTCTGCGAACTCGAAATATTTTAACAACCGGTTCTACTGAACCGGTGCGAACCGGCTGAATAGCACTAGTGCATATGCCATATAAACTTTAACTTGGGCTAGGTTTCCACTAAAAAGCACGAGTGCTGTCTAATCAAGTCAAGGCAGGAGCGCAACAGAAGGACTTGCGGATAGAGCGTGGAGCATCCGTAAGAGAGCAGGCGGGCCAGCGATGATGCGTACAAACATAAACAAGGATAGTGCAAAACATTGTAGCTATATGGCATGAAAACATTTAGCTTACCTACGTGCTGGATTACCCATTTGTACTTTACTATGGACATTACAGGTATATCTCGGTACGTTTCATTGCTTACACGTTGATGTTCTAAAATAACATGAGATTTATTACCGTACTTACGTAAATTTCACACATATATAGATCCCTTAACTTTTATGCTTGTCCATCATGACTGCCTTCAGATACTTCACTTCATTTCACTACTTTGTATACTGTGGTTAATGTCTTACTTAAGGACAAATCCATGTTTAAGAGGTTCAAAATTGATTATCGTAGTTCTACACACATTTCACAAGTAAGAACACAACATAATTCAATTATTTACACGCTGGTCTATTAAAATATTGTTACAAATATGTTCTGTAAATTTTACAAATATGTAGACTCCTACAGTAAATCGGCACCAGCAAATCTATTTTTCCTTCATTCTACTATAGAGCAACATGGATATATATTTTTTAACAGAAATAGATTAACTGGATATTGCTGCCAAGTAGCTATATTGTGGCTTGTAGAAAACAATCATAAAATATGACAAAAAAGGAGATAAAAGTCAAAAGCTGGCATATTGCATGGTGCCAGATTCAAGGCTGTAGTAGGGTACACCAACCGAACAGGAAAAGAAATACACGAAGAATCAGTCATGCGTAGTAGATAGCGTTACAGAGCTTTGTACCTGTAACGCCCCTTTATATAACTTATCTACAATTGTATTACTAGTATAACTTACAATATACTTCTTGTAACCATTTGTATTTGGCAACCCTGTTGAAACATCATGTTCGCGGGTGCGCGCAAAGGATTCTGGGTACTCAGCCAAAAAAATGAAAACGTAATGGCTGATAGTAATTTTCGCCTGCCGACATATTTTCGATAAATCTTGTTTATTAGTGGTCATCCGAGTATCCAAAGTGGTTTTAGTTCACTTTGCAATATAGGGAACGATTCCTCACAGCCAGTTTGTGCAACTAGTTTGAATAGCAGCAATATTTGGATGGAGTTGGAAAACAGGTTCCTGCCTTAGCCTACCACGTGAGTTGACATTGTGTGCGCGAATTTCTCAAGTTATCTTCAATAGTTTCGTAGAAGCAAATTTACATATATAGCGTGCAGTTTTAGTGAGAGGCTTAGTCACTATGCCAGTATTAGCGCACTTATTTAGTTTGTGGCTTAAACTAAATCTTATTATGCACAGCTAAGCTCTTGGTAGCGGGGCCCCCAACCCATCCACGTCGGCAATGAAGCAACGCAATGTTTGATCATCTTTTCCATCTGCATTATCACTTTGCATCGGTTCAGTTACCTACCATGGAAGTTCCGAGATCGTATTGTCAACCCATCAAGGGCAAACTAGCCTTCTGTGAGTGTATTCCAGGAAGCAGCCAACGCAGCAAACCAAGTGATCAGTCCGTATGGTTAAGTGACTATCGCATCTTTATGATAATCTTGAATTTATTGCACAGCAGTCCAAGCTCTTGTAACCTTATAGTCAATCTGAGCAATTATTTTCGTTTCCTATGTGCAAAAGTGAGCATGCAACAATAAGCCCTGTAAAGGGAGTAGAATCTTGTACTTTGGAGGTGTAGAGTTCCAAGCCATGAAGTTTACTTGTGCGTGTTTTGCTCAAGCGCTTCTTCAGTATTTTGGTAAAGCAACCAGTCTTAAGGTTGTGGTGATAACCCAACGTTCGTGCTATTCATATAGTTCACTCAGGTTTATAATCTTAAATCGGTGTACCATCACCGTATCATCGGGACTGACCATTGTCATCCAGGAAGTGGATGCCCCACCATCTCCTCTCTGCCCGGGGAAGGGTCATTTGAAATGAGAATGTCTTCCTACAATCAGACTCCAGTGCTGACTAATCCAGAGGATCAACCCAGCGATAGTGATTGGGCAATTTATCCAGGCTTCAATGTTACGTGTGTGAGTGACGCAGTAATTCGTGTGTCTTGTGTAATCAGTGTTCTTTTGGAAATGCTTCTCACTTGTGTAGAAAGTGTATTTGAGAAAATGATAGTATGTCATATTTATCCAATGCCTGCCATAAGGGTAAGTACCCCATGTGATAAGAGCCCGCCTTCGCAGCCGGCTAATAATTCTGCTTCGCACAGAATTTGTCTTCACTTTCAGTGATTTATCGACGTAATGTGCACATATCGCACCCTCTTGTGGATTTGCCAGTGCACTATTAAAATGTTGGTTTGCAGGTAATCAGTTGTATTTATCAGAAGTCTTAGTTACTTCCGAGGCAGTTTATGAATAAGATGAAGTGCATAGCTTATAACTATCCTTCAGGATCATTATGGTTAAGCCACGAGCACGTCTCCACCGTTTAAAGTTTGCTTGGCCACGTAGCACAAGTTGGTCAAGAGTGTTGTCCTCTTTGGTTGTCATGGTTCTGTTACAACTGATTTAACTCTTTGTAGGAGTCATACTGTTCTCGTTCTAGTTCTTTCTTCTTAATCTCTGCCTAAAGGTGTCTTAGCCGCAGTAGTGTTCCACTGCAAATTGACTACATGGTTTATTTTTTTTTATTAGTTATGTCCCAATGTCTATATTATTGTGGTATGTTACAATGTCAATTGGCGTGACTTGTTACAATGTTTTACAGCTATGACTGTCCAACTTGTCCACCTCCTGTCCACCTTAAATAATCCTACTCCGTCAGGATCGATTGTTCGTCTTGGCAACGTCTGCTATAAACAATCTCTATATAACATGATGTTTCTCTTGAAAAGGGGTTTATTAGCCTTTTAGTAATAATTTAGTGGTGTATGATGTTTGTTTATACTTATGCCTCACTCAATTCTATGTCCACCCGACTAGTCGTGGTTACTAAAGTTAAATTGCTCGAGCTATTTTGTACTAAATAAGTACTAAATCCATGGTGAACTTATTAACATAATATTTTGCTTGTAGTGTATATCCTAGGTGTATTTATTATCCATGTAATATGTTTTTTTCGTCTTTATTATTCTTCATTTTTTTATTTTTATTTTATTCAGTATAAGTATAATTAGTCCCGTGACTGTGCAGGTTTAAGAGTTATAGAAACTTTATATTGTTTGGTTTCAATTTCAATGTCAGAAAGCCTAGTCATTCCATTTACACGTGTATTATAAGTATTGATTAACCTCACATGTGAATATTTACTCAGTCAAATAAATATTACCACCCATTTAATCATAAGTTTACATTTTGAAAAACCAAACCTTACAGGTGTATTTTTAATGATTAAGTTTTCCTTGTTTTATTCTCAGGTAAAGAAATCACGGCACAAGGAAAGGGCTGCTCTCTGTGCACTCGTAGAGTGTACAGGTGGCAGTCTCGCACAGGTTGGATTCGTTTACCGTTGTATAGTTGTGTTATGTTTTTTTTATATTAGATCGTTTAGATGCAGGTTTACCCTGTCTTTGGTGTTTTGCTTACTTCTTTCCTGTGTTCCAAGCAGTTCACAGGTGGCGACCCCTTTCACACATCTATTAACTCGGTGCTCCGGCACTGAGCGTCAAACTTAGCCGTAGCCTGCCAGGGATTAGGGCCCTCTGGGGCGCTACAGCGGGTTTTTCGTTTTTGGCGACCTGATCGCCAGGATATCAGCTGGTACCTTTTGATTTTTCTTGTGTTTTAGTGATTTCTATTTTTATTTCTCTATATAGGATCTTGTTGGTATCGTGTTACAATTCTTGTTTATCAGTATCTTGTATATCTTGTATGTTTCTTAAGTCCCGAAGATGGATACCGTCGTCAGTGAATGTTTCCTTAAAAAAAAGCCTAGTCGCTTTAAGTCAACTTTCATTGTGGGCGAAGTGCAGAGTGCTCTTTGTTGACAGTGTCGGATTGGGTTGGGGACCCGCATCATATGTCAGTGAAGTAAAAGTTAATTGAGTGTTCAACGTCAGATAAACTATTTTTTCAGTGTATTCTTTTAATTTTAGTGCATGTGTTAAACTGTTAGTGCCAGAATGAACAAGTCTAAGAGGAAAGCTCGTCAGTGTGGCCATTCAGGCACTTTATTAGAGTGTACTTCCTGTAATACTTGGTACTGTAAGCAGTGTTCAGGATTAAGTGAAGAAGCTTTTGCTGAAAAGGGCAAGCCTAATGTTTCGTGGGATTGTAATTCATGTTTGGTACAGTCTCCTAACTTAGCAGATAATACCATTGAAATAGATGATTTAAACACTGGATCTTTGGTAGAGAAGAGTCAAAGCGGAAGTAGTAGTGAAATTGGTGTTGTTTCTAATTTTTCTGAGCTCTTAGCGCAGCTCACTACCCAAATAAATTCTATAAAAGTGGTCGTGACTGAAGAAGTCTTGCAAGTTAAGTCAACTGTGATTGGTGTGGGAAAAGAAATGTCGGAGCTGAAGGATACTGTAGACCATCATATCAAAGAGCAAGACGCCCGTATAGCAGCCTTGAGCAACCAATTGGAAAATAACACGGCGGAATTGAATCATCAGCTGGAAGTGGTGAACGAGAATTTAGCCTCTCAGGAAGAAACCTTACTTAATTGCTTAAGGGACAATAGTATGTGTAAGCGTCAATTGGAAACATTATCCAGCCAGGTCAAGGAGATTCATCAGACCAGCAACTCTTGTTTAGGACTACGGGACGAACTTGAAGTCTTAAGGGAGAAGGTGGATATCCTTTTTGATCAAGACTACGATGAAGAAGTGGAAGAACAGGGCAATCAGTCCAATTTTGATGCTGTTAATGTGGAGCGTAGGCACTTCACAGACTTTGAAAGATTCTTAGGTCTTGCTAATCCTAGCACTTGTGAAAGTAGCAGTCACTCTGAAATTCCAGTGGTTGTTTCTAGTCCTTTGATAGGAACTACTTCCGTAACCACTACTTCTTGTTTTCGTCCTGCCAATGTTAATCTATCCCAGGTACAGCATTTCTTTAATAATGTTAGTTGTGTTTCCACCGCTTCTTCTCATGGTATGCCGCATAGTCGTTGTGCTCATTCTCAGCCCAGTCGTGACAAGGGTTTGGATGGTTGTAGAGCTGATGGTTTTTCTGGTTACGAACGAAATAATTTATTCAATCCTTTTCTTTCTTAAAATCTTAAATCACGAAATGACTTGCCTTGTGTCTCGTCAGTCAGTGTTGGTCGTGGTGACTCTGCCTACCCAAGAACTTCCACCTTGGAGCCAGATGTCCCCTCTTTTCTGTCCAATGGTTGTCCATTGTCTAGTATTAATGGTAACAATAACAATGGTCATGGTTTGAAGTCTTTACGTTTGTCAGACTTAAGTCATTTCCCTGAGTTTACAGGTAATGTGTTGGAAATTTCCCCACTGGATTTCTTGCAACAATTAGAACAGAATTTTAAATTGTTGAATCTTGATCCTGAATACCAAGTGTTAGTTGCTATGAGAGCCATGAAAGATTCTGCTGCTTGTTGGATTTCGCAGGTTTCAGATCAAATTCATTCATATCATGACTTCAAACGTCTTTTCTTGTCGCAATATCTAAATCCGAAAGTTTGCAGGGCTCAGTGGAGATATTTGTTGTCTACTAAGTATAACCCCAGCATTCATGGAAAAGCTTCTGAGTTTGTATGGAAACTTTCCAAAGGTTTGAGAATGCTTAAGAATAACATGTCACAGATAGAATTAGTGGATTACCTAATCGATACATTACCCCCAGAGTACCAATTTACTTTAAGTCAAGTGGAAATTACTTCTGTCTCTGAACTCGCTGAACGCTTGATGAGATTGGAAGTGCCTGATAAAACTAAGCTACTAAATAGTCCTTTAGTGTCTTTAGAGTCATTTAGTTTTAAGCGCAAAGCAGGCAATGATAATGATCCTCCCAGTAAGAGTAAGAAACGCAATGTGCATTTCGATGTTAATCTTGCCACTACTATGATTAATGAAAATAATAATGAACAAGGTAGTTCTGGTACCAATTCTAATCCTGAAAATAAGGTAACTACTAAAGAGAAATGGGCTCAAGTGGGATATGCCAATGTAAAGGATTACTTAGGCAATAATCCTCCTGGTAATAGCAACAACAATAGTAATAACAATAATGCTAATTTTAGGCGTAATAACAGAAGGTTTGGCTTTGGTAATCGTAATAATAACAATAGTAGTAATACTTTTAACAATAGACAGAATAATAGTAATAACAGACAGGCTAATTGTAACATTAGAAGAGTAAACGTTAGAAATAGAAATTCTAGTAGAAATGCTAATAATCAATCAGGAAATTCTTGTGAACAGGCTGAACCTATTTCATCTTGCTGTAATTGTAGTCATTGTCCTAACTTTAGGAACAACCATAAAAGTGTGAGTGTAAATTCGCAAACTGTCTCTGAGCCTTATGCTCAATGTAATGCAGCTTTAAATTAACAAGGCAGACTCCTGATTGGTCGCCTGGAGCCCGCCAAGATTGTAGTCAGCGACCAGAAGCTATGTTATCTAACAGAACTAACGGTACTTGGTTTACTCAGTCTCCTCTCCAAGTTTTCTTTATCTTAAATGAAAATTCACATGACCGTGTTAGTGAAGATAGCACTTTCATAAAGTCACCTTATTTGTCAGGCCAAATAGCCGGTTTATCTCTATCTTGCATAATCGATAGTGGGTGTGAAGCTAACCTTTTGAGTTATGATAAGTGGAAAAGAATCGTAGAAGTGTTGCCTACCGCCAAGCTAGTTCCAGCTAAGCATGTAACTTTGCAAGCTTTCGTGGGTGATAACAAACACCGAGTTAAAGGTCAAAAGACTTTGTATCTAGAATTCTCTGGTCATGTTCTCGAAGTTTCTTTCTTCATTGTGGAAGGTATGAAGTCAGACGTTCTCCTGGGAACTCCTTTCTTGAATAAATACAGCTGTGTGGTAGACTTTTCTAACCGTATTCTTACCTTCAAAGACCTTGATGGTAAGCCAGCCAAGTTGAATTTGAACTCCTTATGGATAAGTTCAGTGGAACCGGAACCTTTAATACAAGAAGTGAACCAAGAAGACGATTATTTGGTGCCAGTGAGTGAAATTCGAGATACCATCTTGTCTAGAACTGATCTAACCGAGGATGTTAAGTCCAGATTAGTAGATTTACTAATTCGTTATAGGGAGTTATTCTCCGAGCGGCCTAGACCAGTGAAAATAAAACCTCTAAGGATCGAGCTCACTGATAACGAACCCGTGGTGTGCAAGCCGTACCCAATAGCCTACTCAATGCGAGAACCATTCAGGAAGCTCCTGCAGAAGTGGCTTGAATGGGGAGTGATCGAAGAAAAATTGTCACCGTATTTAAACCCTGTGCACTGTGTTTACAAGGCAGATAAACAGTCCATCAGGCCCACACTGGACTTGAGACACCTGAACAGGAAGGTAATAACTGCTAATGTGCGCGTAGAGCCCATACAGGATATTCTAGCTCGCCTCAAAGGTTCTATGGTGTTTTCCTCATTCGACTGTAAGGATGGATATTATTGTCTACCCTTGGAAGAAGAATCCTACGAGAAGACAGCTTTCTTATTTGAAGGAAGGCAATATTGCTTTCGTTATCTAGTGATGGGACTAAAATCCGCCACGAGTTTGTTCCAGTTCGTCATGAACAGTATTTTCGACTTGTCCACAAAACATTTTATCTCCTGTTACTTAGACGACCTTCTTTGTTTTTCACCCTCTATGGATCAGCACTTCGAACATCTAGAATTTATTCTGTATACTTTAAACAAATTGAACTTTTCTCTAAATTTTCGTAAATGTAGATTTTTGTTTCCAGAGCTGTTATTTCTAGGACATGTTATATCTGGTCGAGAAGTTAAAGTTAACTCTAAGCTAAATGAAACTATTAGAAAATTTCCAGTGCCAAGAACTCGTAAGCAGTTACGTCAATTCCTAGGTATAGCCAATTGGCGTCGTAAATTCATTAACAATTACGCCGAGTTAACCGAAGATTTGGTGCATCTCCTGCGTAAGGAAGTGAAATTTCAATTTGGTGCAAAGCAACTAGAAGCTTTTGAGTCACTAAAGCGAGAGTTAATCTCTCCTCCTGCCTTAGCATTGCCTGACATGAGTAAAACCTTTCACATCTTTTCAGATTCCTCTGCCATAGCTATTGGCGGATATATTGGTCAATACGAAGGTGACGAATTTAGAGTTATTTCTTATGCTAGTAGGCGTATCAAACCTACTGAAATGTCATTGTCTATTTTCCAAACAGAGTTGTTAGCTGTAATATTTCTCTGTGAGAGATTCGCAGATTATATGCTCGGTAGAGAAACTGTTGTCCATACAGACAACAAGGCCATAACCCATTTAAGAACTATACGTAATCTAGATGCCAGAACCACTAGATTATTATTAATACTTCAGGATTATAACTTGCAATTTGAACACCTGTCCTCTGGTGAGAACTATATTGCTGATGTTATTTCACGCAATCCTCCTGATGAGGATGAGTCTGGTAATGCTATGTATATGGTGAACGTTGTATTTCAAAACTTAACACAATCTTCTTTTTTACAGCTAATGTCTAAAGAACAGCTAAATGATGCTTTTGTTAGTAAATGTCTGACTAAATTGGAAGAAGGTAACTCAAATTATTGTAAACATTTGAATTTAGTATATGTTAAGCAATCTAATGTTTGGAAATTAATTATTCCTAAAAGTTTAGTGCATGTAGTAATTGACGAAATTCATAAGGAAGCACATTTTGGTTCCAGGAAATGTTACCTACATTGTAAAAAGCTTTTCTATTGGCCGAATATGAAGCGTGACATTGCTAAATTTATAAACGATTGTGAAATTTGTGCAACAACTAAACCATGTTCACAGGCCAAAATACATCAAATTTGTCATGTAGAGGCAGACCGCCCACATTGTAAATTAAGTGTGGATCTCATAGAGCGTTTACCAAAAAGTAACTCTTATTCTTACATATTATCTGTCTTAGATGTCTATAGTAAATTTCTTGTGTTGTATCCGGTAAGGAATGCTAATGCCAAAGAAATTATTTCTATCTTTACTAAAAGGTATTTTTACCATTATCCGATTCCCCAGGAACTCATTACTGATAGGGGAGCACAGCTTGTTTGTTGTTTATGGCGTCGTTTTTGTCGCAGGAATGGCATTCAGCACTTGTTATTAAGTCTGTACAATCCTAAATCCAACCCGGTGGAAAGGTACCATTCAGAAGTTTCTCGCCTGTTAAGAGTATTTATTAATAAGGACCATACTCAATGGAGTCAAAAATTGTCGGAGGTTCAGTCATTGTTAAATAACTCTGTATCTCTTACTACTGGTTATGCTCCTTCAGAGCTTTTTCTAAATTTTTCAGCGCTAGATAACTTCAAGAAAGAATTAGATTGGCCTTCAGAATTTGGTGAAGTAGACCATAAGTTTAGACACCAGTCAGTATTGTTGAATACAAGGAAAAGTCTTAGGAAAAATAATCCTAAGGTCAAGACCAAGGGTATTGAAATTAAAATTGGTGATCTTGTTTTTGTAAAGAACCAGAAACATAGCTCTATGATAGATAAAACCATTAGCAAATTTTTCTTGAAATATTTAGGCCCATTTTTAGTCATAGGTGTGGAAAATAACGCAGTAAGTCTGGTAAATTTAAATAACGAATGGATTGGTACTCATAATTTAGATAATGTCAAATTGTTTAACTGTTCCCTGGAAAAACGCCAGGAACTTTTGGTGAATACGTACTTATAAAAAAAACTATTTGGTCAAAGTTTTTTTTTCTTCAACCTGGGCGAGGTTGTAACGCCCCTTTATATAACTTATCTACAATTGTATTACTAGTATAACTTACAATATACTTCTTGTAACCATTTGTATTTGGCAACCCTGTTGAAACATCATGTTCGCGGGTGCGCGCAAAGGATTCTGGGTACTCAGCCAAAAAAATGAAAACGTAATGGGTGATAGTAATTTTCGCCTGCCGACATATTTTCGATAAATCTTGTTTATTAGTGGTCATCCGAGTATCCAAAGTGGTTTTAGTTCACTTTGCAATATAGGGAACGATTCCTCACAGCCAGTTTGTGCAACTAGTTTGAATAGCAGCAATATTTGGATGGAGTTGGAAAACAGGTTCCTGCCTTAGCCTACCACGTGAGTCGACATTGTGTGCGCGAATTTCTCAAGTTATCTTCAATAGTTTCGTAGAAGCAAATTTACATATATAGCGTGCAGTTTTAGTGAGAGGCTTAGTCACTATGCCAGTATTAGCGCACTTATTTAGTTTGTGGCTTAAACTAAATCTTATTATGCACAGCTAAGCTCTTGGTAGCGGGGCCCCCAACCCATCCACGTCGGCAATGAAGCAACGCAATGTTTGATCATCTTTTCCATCTGCACTATCACTTTGCATCGGTTCAGTTACCTACCATGGAAGTTCCGAGATCGTATTGTCAACCCATCAAGGGCAAACTAGCCTTCTGTGAGTGTATTCCAGGAAGCAGCCAACACAGCAAACCAAGTGATCAGTCCGTATGGTTAAGTGACTATCGCATCTTTATGATAATCTTGAATTTATTGCACAGCAGTCCAAGCTCTTGTAACCTTATAGTCAATCTGAGCAATTATTTTCGTTTCCTATGTGCAAAAGTGAGCATGCAACAATAAGCCCTGTAAAGGGAGTAGAATCTTGTACTTTGGAGGTGTAGGGTTCCAAGCCATGAAGTTTACTTGTGCGTGTTTTGCTCAAGCGCTTCTTCAGTATTTTGGTAAAGCAACCAGTCTTAAGGTTGTGGTGATAACCCAACGTTCGTGCTATTCATATAGTTCACTCAGGTTTATAATCTTAAATCGGTGTACCATCACCGTATCATCGGGACTGACCATTGTCATCCAGGAAGTGGATGCCCCACCATCTCCTCTCTGCCCGGGGAAGGGTCATTTGAAATGAGAATGTCTTCCTACAATCAGACTCCAGTGCTGACTAATCCAGAGGATCAACCCAGCGATAGTGATTGGGCAATTTATCCAGGCTTCAATGTTACGTGTGTGAGTGACGCAGTAATTCGTGTGTCTTGTGTAATCAGTGTTCTTTTGGAAATGCTTCTCACTTGTGTAGAAAGTGTATTTGAGAAAATGATAGTATGTCATATTTATCCAATGCCTGCCATAAGGGTAAGTACCCCATGTGATAAGAGCCCGCCTTCGCAGCCGGCTAATAATTCTGCTTCGCACAGAATTTGTCTTCACTTTCAGTGATTTATCGACGTAATGTGCACATATCGCACCCTCTTGTGGATTTGCCAGTGCACTATTAAAATGTTGGTTTGCAGGTAATCAGTTGTATTTATCAGAAGTCTTAGTTACTTCCGAGGCAGTTTATGAATAAGATGAAGTGCATAGCTTATAACTATCCTTCAGGATCATTATGGTTAAGCCACGAGCACGTCTCCACCGTTTAAAGTTTGCTTGGCCACGTAGCACAAGTTGGTCAAGAGTGTTGTCCTCTTTGGTTGTCATGGTTCTGTTACAACTGATTTAACTCTTTGTAGGAGTCATACTGTTCTCGTTCTAGTTCTTTCTTCTTAATCTCTGCCTAAAGGTGTCTTAGCCGCAGTAGTGTTCCACTGCAAATTGACTACATGGTTTATTTTTTTTATTAGTTATGTCCCAATGTCTATATTATTGTGGTATGTTACAATGTCAATTGGCGTGACTTGTTACAATGTTTTACAGCTATGACTGTCCAACTTGTCCACCTCCTGTCCACCTTAAATAATCCTACTCCGTCAGGATCGATTGTTCGTCTTGGCAACGTCTGCTATAAACAATCTCTATATAACATGATGTTTCTCTTGAAAAGGGGTTTATTAGCCTTTTAGTAATAATTTAGTGGTGTATGATGTTTGTTTATACTTATGCCTCACTCAATTCTATGTCCACCCGACTAGTCGTGGTTACTAAAGTTAAATTGCTCGAGCTATTTTGTACTAAATAAGTACTAAATCCATGGTGAACTTATTAACATAATATTTTGCTTGTAGTGTATATCCTAGGTGTATTTATTATCCATGTAATATGTTTTTTTTCGTCTTTATTATTCTTCATTTTTTTTTATTTTTTTTATTCAGTATAAGTATAATTAGTCCCGTGACTGTGCAGGTTTAAGAGTTATAGAAACTTTATATTGTTTGGTTTCAATTTCAATGTCAGAAAGCCTAGTCATTCCATTTACACGTGTATTATAAGTATTGATTAACCTCACATGTGAATATTTACTCAGTCAAATAAATATTACCACCCATTTAATCATAATTTTACATTTTGAAAAACCAAACCTTACAGGTGTATTTTTAATGATTAAGTTTTCCTTGTTTTATTCTCAGGTAAAGAAATCACGGCACAAGGAAAGGGCTGCTCTCTGTGCACTCGTAGAGTGTACAGGTGGCAGTCTCGCACAGGTTGGATTCGTTTACCGTTGTATAGTTGTGTTATGTTTTTTTTTTATATTAGATCGTTTAGATGCAGGTTTACCCTGTCTTTGGTGTTTTGCTTACTTCTTTCCTGTGTTCCAAGCAGTTCACAGGTGGCGACCCCTTTCACACATCTATTAACTCGGTGCTCCGGCACTGAGCGTCAAACTTAGCCGTAGCCTGCCAGGGATTAGGGCCCTCTGGGGCGCTACATACCACTATTCATTTGGGTATGGTTTCAGGGGCGAGCAAGGCAAAATTTTCACCCGGACAAAGTAGCTTTTAGACGCCCCTTAGTCCTAGCCTATATTTTACGTTTTATTACAGTGATTTTAATATTTTAAAGCCCTTTTTACAAAAAAATTAATACTCGAATACATGATATAGGTATATTTACTACTTAAAAATATACATATGGTATCAATTACATTGTGTTTATTATTATTATTATTATTATTATTATTATTATTATTACTATTATTATTTATGTGGGGGAGAGAGGGGTAGCCCGGTCAGGAGGTAACCCCGGTCAGTTCGATATAGCGTGAAAAACTTGTCGTAAATAGAAGTAGATGATAGCACCTTACTAGCAGCTGTCAGATAAAGTAATTTCGAGAGCGACGACATTGTAGGAGTGATAGGTATTAAATGAAGGCTTGTTGTTTTTTTCTCTGCGTTTGATGTAATATTAGGGAAAATATTCGACACTGTAAGTACTATTCCGTTTGATATTTTTATTAAGTGACTTTTTAGGTAGACACTATGCTTATATAGTTCTAAAGCAATCTATAAAAATGCATTCATTTGTTTATATGTTGGTATTGACCGAGTTTTACTCAAAACATGAGTTTTGGGTAGCCCCGGTCAAACGAATGGGGTAATGGCAGTCAGTCACCGGGGCTCCCCGACATTAAAATAAGCGATAATAAATAAGTCTTGACAGTCAACCCCCAAACAAAGCTATTCAAGTGTAATCTAACTCAGAGGCCAAAGATGATGAAGTTGAACAAGGAACTTCCACTGGATCCAGACGTATATATTCATTTGATGATTTTTTGCCAATACCAATAGATTTATATTTTAAATATATTAAGGTGGTGACGAAAAATATATGTAACTTCAATGAATAAGTAGTTTTTATTATCTTCTTTACACGAAACTGCGGTTTATTATCTGCCCCTCTAGATACCCAACTATTCTAAAGTTAATGAATAAATTTGAAATATTAATGGTGTTGAAGTGTTTTTCTCATATGTAAAGCATGGGGAAATCTCTGACTGCCATTACCCAACCGTGGAAATAACGGTCAATTGAGTATGTTCATATTTTCGTTTTAAGCTTGGCAATGAAATAAGGGATGTATTTTGAAATTGGTCACAATAAACTAGACAGAATTACCTATAGGATCGACTTACCGCGGAAACTTTTCGTGCTTTACGAGCTAGATTATAACGATTTTTGCGTAGGAGACCGCCATTTCTCCATTCTCCCCTACCAATATGTATAAACAAAAACAATATCGAACAACATTTAGTGAATACTACTAATGGCTGCATGATTACTGCTATATTGTAAATTGTTTTCTTATATGAATAACATCAGGAATCATTCTACCCAGTGGCGTAACAATGGCCTTTGGCGCCCCTAGGTCAAAATCCCTAGTGGCACCCCTCACCCATCGAATAGGCCCCATGCATGACCATCTATAACTTAAGTGTACGGGCAGAAACTGCCATAAACCGAAAATTATCAGTGGGAGGATATTGACCGTTTTTCTTTTAATATCGTTGTAGTAGGCACTTATGTCTTTTAAAGGTAAGCTGGACAGAGTGCCCTGTTCATTAAAAATATACTCATGTAAAATTCGGACTTTTATTGTAGTGGTAGTGTAAATAAACAGCAATGTATCAACCAGTATTACCAGAAGGATTTCAAATTAATTTATCTAAATGTTACGATTTTACGTAATTATAAAATAAATAATAAACCTTATAAAACTGCTTATAAGAATTTTTCTATTTTTTTTTTAATCGACAAATTGTACACAAAATCAGAAGTGTCTCTTTCTCACTTTTGCTTCTGCAAATTCTTTTATCAGATCAGAGATGCCCAATTCATGAGCACAAGTTTCACCCGACCAAAGTGTCTTTTTGGCACCCTAGCCTATATTTTACATTTTATTACAGTGATAGAAAATATGTTCGAAAATTCACTTTGGGGAGCTCATTTGGGCGCCCTCTGACCTTTGCGCCCCGGCCAGTTGCCATGTTTGCCCGACCTTGGTACTTGGTTCTGTGTAGCTGCAGTACGTGGCAATTACGCTATGACTCATAATCATGGCAACACTTGATAACTCGTTTTAATCCAGATCTTATAGGTCATAGAATTTGTCATTATTTTTGAAGCCTTTTGCGCAGGGAAAGTTTATTTAAAGTTAATAAGCTATCACTTAATATAGGACTGATATCGTATTAATACAGGAGGATTAATTTCTTAATTATACAGTGCTATAACCTCGACGTGTTTACAATAATGGCAATAATTTGATGTGCATATGTAATTAACTGCGAGTAAAGTGAGCAGGAATTTTTATTCTTGCCATGCTCGGAAACAAAGACCACGAAAACTTGGGGCTCCATTTATATAATTTGCTTCTTTTTTATTAAAAACCTAAGGCGCCCCCTAATATACCGAAACACCTTGCGCCCGTAGACAATGCCTAACCTGCCTACTCTCTTGGTACGCCACTGATTCTACCATATATCCGACTATGTAACAATCTATGCTAATAACGTGAAATACCAATAAATGCATTTCACATATGTTGAACATGTTTTACGCAAAGCAACATAAACAAGCATTTTTATGTGGGTCCTAGTGGTTGAAGTTCATAGCATTCATAAAACGTATCTCATGAATTTGTACAAAAGCAGACTGAAGCTTAATAACACGTTTTATCAAGTAGTAGAAATCCTCTAACTTTCGTAAGTGTGATAAACAAGTAAACCATATCAAAGTCAATTTAAGAAACTTTATGAGAAAGCGTCCATACCTTTTTCTTCCATAAAAACAATACCTTAAATTCTAGAATCATTTATACAAATTGTTATCCAATTTTGCAACCCTTGGCGTCAGGCGTGATAATTAATAGCATAACAAAACTCAAGAAAAACTAAATAAAAAGTTAAATTCCACTAATACTGAAAATTAGCAACAAATTAAACGATTTTAAATACGTTTGTTTTCAGTACCTCACAACAAACAATATAAACATCCGAGCATTTTTGTCTGCAAAATCTCTGACAATGACATCTATGTCAATATCTAGAAGAATGTCGAACTCAATCGACATCATGGTGAGTCCCACGAGGCGCTCCTAGTACATGATAGATATGAAATAATTTTGTTTTAATATAATTTTAATTTTGAGAAACTCCTTTCGCTTGAAGGCACACTGACAGAAAGAGTGAGAGCAGTTCTGAGTGCAATTGATACATTTTCAGTCAGCTGGTTACTCGTCAAGTATTTTAATACTTCAAGGGGGCTTTTAGTATTTTGATCTGGTAGTAGGAATGGTAAAACCAATAGTTCTTGTTGAAGTTGTAAACCCTCGATATCACAATGCTCTTCATCTGTTAAAGCCACCTGAAGGTCAGCACATTCCTTCATCAAGGAATTTTTTTCTTCATTTTTGATCCTGTATAAAAACCCAAATAGGTTATGATGGTGGTTTAATTGAGAAGACCGTTCTTCTAGTGAGCTTATGGCCTGATGCAAAACATGAAAATAATTTTAAAAAAAGCTACTTTTCAAAGAAATTTTGTGATCCGCAATGCACTCATCAGGAGTCTCATATTCAAACTAACGTTTGGTTTCCCGTGGCCGTAATTGTAGCTCACTTGAAAATAGGGGACGATTTTAAGAGTCTCTGCAATTTCTCTCGCATTAGTAGCTCTTCAAACCCTCTATCGGTTCGCAATGGTTCAAAATGACTTTTCACTTTTGCGATCATTTTAACTTTTGGAAAGTCAATTTCTTCTTCTTGAAGCAATTTGCCTACAAGATTGATTCTGAATACAACTGTATGCCAAAGTATGAGACAGAAAGTGAACTTGAAGCTCTTAATATTGTGGGTTAGACTATTAGCTTTGCTTTTCGCATCACTTCTGGGATCAATAGACAGTAATCGTTTCAACAAAGGCCGACAATTTAGCGCGGCTTTGTCTTTTCTAAGAAATAAAAAGCAACTGCTGTATGTACTGTACCCCCTTTACTCCACTTTAAAAGAGTAACATATATAAAATCCAATAACATTCATTGCGTGGGAAATGTTCACACACACACACACACACAAAAATGTCCCGCTATAAACAATACCAACTTCCACTCCACTCTTTTTTCTACATGCTATGTCTCCATTTGTCGATACAGTCCCCTTTAGTACTATGAAACTCTCTTTTTCTTCCATGGTGGAATGGAAAAAGGTAATGTAATTGACGCTACTTTACAAGAATATAAACCAAGAAAAGTCAGTAGAAAACACGTTATAAAATTTACTTTTTGAAGCTCGTTTTTGTGTCCCCCGACTGTGACGCCCCGGACAGTCGTCCGGGTTGCCCGGCCCTTGGTCCGCCTCTGTATGGTTGCGAACCCTGTCCACAATAAGTATTTTATATTTTTTTTATAAATAATATGCATTTCATTGACAAAAAATATTCATGTATAAATATAAGAAGTATATATGGCAGCTATGTAATATACCTAGGTAGTACATTGGGACATACAAACAAAACAAAATCTCAACTCCTTCCCCTCTTGTCTCTAATGTATATTCTTTAAAAGAACGCATTGTGAAACATGTTCATCCTAGAAAGTAATTCTTTAGTACTTTGGGCGTGGAAATCATTGTCGAAGAAAATAGTCATTACTTTATATCAATAATTTATACCACATTAATTTATTTGATTTCGCAATAGCAAGTGGATCCCATTCCTAAGAATTTGCGTTTATTATTATTTTTTCATTTCTTTATTCTTTATTATATATATATATATATATATATATATATATATATATATATATATATATATATATATATATATATATATATATATATATAAACACACATTTCAATCCAAAAAAATCAATATTCTTGGAAGTTCTCTGAACTATTCGAATGAAAATAGTTAGACAGTCTTAACTCAATCATATATCGTAAGACACACAACATATTTAGTGATGAGCAAATGCAAGACCAAGACCAAGACCGGGGTGGTCTTGGTCTTGCACATCCAGTCTTGGTCTTGGTCTTGCACTGGAATCCTCGGTCTTGGTCTTGGTCTTGGTCTTGCACACCCAGTCTTGGTCTTGGTCTTGGTCTTGCATGCAAGAGTCTTGCAAGTCTTGCATTTAAGAAATCTCAAGCTTTTCATAGGTAAATTTTAGTCTGGATATAAGGGATAATAAACTCTACAATGCGCCAATAGCAACGGAAATACAATGCATGTTTCTAAATGTAATATAGTTTAACTTCGTGTAAGTATGATGGTTGGTGTAAATATGATGATAGTGTACAACATAGGTGATGTCCTTTTATTTTTAATGGGTGCCCACGATTCACTACTTATTATATAAGATATGTCTAAATCACAACGTTTCGTAATCTGTTTATATTTTTTAACAGATCCAACACTCCACTGGTTCCCAAACTGGGGAGGCTACCCCTGAAACGCATGAAAGAAAATCAAGACGGCACATATTATTGAAATACCATGAATTGCGAAATTATTTTTACACTCTAAAGGCATCAGATTTTTCTTTTTAACCACGATTAGCTAATCCTTGTATTAAACAAACTTGCAATTAAATATTGAGATTTTGTTTTACTGATTCCAATATGTACTCTATGGAGCATAAACATTGACATTACGCAAAATCGATTTAAAAAATTGCAGGCATTCGAAATGTGGGCATGGAGAAAAAAAAAGAGAGAATTAGCTGTGTTGAACGTAAAACGAATGAGAAGGTTTTAGAAATACGTATTAGCAGTAGGGGATAGAAAGAAGAATTTTAGATATTGTTAAGAGGAGAAAGAGGAACTGTATTATGAGGGACGTGCTAGAGGGTATTGCGGAAGGAAAGAGAGGGAGGGAGCGAAGGAAACTGTAGTTGAAGGAAGGTATTAAAATAGAAAATTGCTACGGCAAGACGAAGAGACTAGGTGAGGAGCACCGAACATCCAACCTTCTCAGTTGCAGCAAGTAACCTGCCAATAATGGCAGAATAGCTATGATGATGATGATGACATGTTTAGCAACACTGACCAAAGCAAAGAGAGAAAATTAGAATAATAATTATTATAATCAAACCTAATATTTTAGAATAATTTGAGTGAAAACTGAAAATGACTCCACTGTCTATGAGGCACGTAGCCAGGATTTCGTAATAGGGGGGGTCCGAGACATGAAATACTGTGGTTATCACACCAGAGTTCGATTATTCTAAACTATTTTACTGGTAACATATATTGGTTCGTTTAATCAGGATTTCGTGTTGGGTGGGTGGGGGGGGGGGAGTTTGATATGGAATATTGTGGTTATCATACCAGGGGCTTGATCAATTTAAACTATTTTACTAGCAACATATATTGGTTTGTTAAGAATTTAAAATTAGGACATTTTTGCAAGGGCGCCGATTTCCTGTAAATTTGGTGGGGGGGTCCATTCAGATGCAGAAGGCATATATGAGGATTTTAAGACAAATTGCATTCAAATTATGTCAATATATTGTATATTCATAAATACAACAAGGGGGCCTACATGACCTTTGGGGGGCCGGGCCCCCTTGGCCCCCCAGGATCGGTGCCCATGCATGTTAGTATTTTAGTAACAAACTATGAAGAAATCTCGAATAAAAGAATATTTATTTAAAAAATTTAAAAAATTACAGTATATACGTTCCTTCTTCTGTTCATCCAAATATAAAGTTTCCTTTCATTATGACAACTATTTAAGAAAAAAAAGTACGTATCCAATAATGTCTTGTAAAATATTTTATATCTGCGTTCCTTTCTCTGCTGAATCAGGACTTGCTTTCCACATAACTTTTTGTTTTTCTTATTCCGTCAATTACTGTCTGTTTTAAATGACAAGTTAAAGGAGCAATAGAAAACAGTTTCTGAAATAACATGTTAGATACTACAGGGAAGCGATGATAAAAAAGTATTTTTATTTTTAGCTTTATTTTTATCTTTATCTTTATTTTTATCTTTATATTTTATCTTTATTTTTAACGCTGATTCTTCCTATTTCTTGTCTCTTTTTGTTTCGTCCTTCCTTATTTTTTTTTTATTTCTTGTCTCGAAGAGGGGGTCCGGACCTCCCGGACCCACCCCTTGGCTACGTGCCTGTGTCTATGTCTTGTATAAACTCAATTTATGTGAATACTTTCAACCTGTATTAGAAATACGAAATAACAGCATCAAACTCGAAGTTATTTGAAGTCTCACTGGTGAATATGAATTACTAGCATCAATTATCCACTTCGTGGGTTAAACTAAAAGAAAAGTAATATATTTCGTTAGTTTACTATTAGTAAAGCGCTCTCTTATATCGATCATTTTCGATTTTTATATTTCTCTCCCCTCCTTCTCCCCAAGTTGCGGGACTGAATTTGGATTTAAACGGCATCAGAAGTGTCACTGTTCGTCTCAGACACGCCAAAAACTGTGGATTCGGCACTAATAGCGGTCATTTTCAATAAACTTATATATCTCCTCCTCCCCCATGTTGCGAGGCACGGCATCGGAAGTGTCATTGTTCATCCCAATGACCTCGATAACCATCGGTTTGACATTGATAATGGTCATTTTCGATAATATTTATATATCTCCTTCTTTCCCCAAGTTGCGATGCTGAATTGGCATTTAAACGGGATAGGAAGTATCACTGTTCACCTTAGCGACGCCAAAAACTATGTATTCGACAATAATATTTGATCATTTTTTATCATTATTATATATCTCCCTCTCCCCCAAGTTACAAGGCTGAATTTGGTCGTAAACGGTATCGGAAGGTCAGTATTCAACTCAGCGACCTCGAAAACTATGGATTCGACACTAATATTAGTGATTTTCGATCATTTTATATCTCTTCCCTTCCCCCCGCTAAGCTACGGGGCTCAATTTGAATTTAAACAGCATCGGAATTGTCACTGTTTAGCTCAGCGACCCCCAAAACTATAAACTCCACTCTAATATCGGTCATTTTCGATCATTTTTAAATATCTCTCTTCTCCCCGACCCTAAGCTGCATTGTCAAAGTGATTTGATAAAAACCACAACCTCATCTATGTTGAAAATTTTATTGAGATCGATCGGCTGGACCAAGAGTGATGAAGTCACAATGACAGTCACTTATATTTTTAGTTTTTTACATATATCTCCCTCCTTCCCTTCCCCTACGTATCACCATCAAAGTAAAATTATAAAAATCGCTCCAGGCTTCAACTTCATCTATATTAAACATTTGATCAAGATCGATCGGGCCTTTCATATATATCCCCCTCACATCCTTCTCCCCTACATTCTACAATCAAAATGAAACAAACTGTAAAAAACTTTCCAGGACCGAACCTCATGCATGTTAAAAATTTGATTGAGATCAGTTCAAGAGTTATTAAGTCACAAACTTAGTCACGTTTATTTTTGTTCATATTGATTTTTATACATCTCCCCCGCCTCCCCTACGTTGCTCCGTCAAAGTGACCTGACGGATAACATTCCAGGCTTGAACCTCACCTATGTTAAAAAAATTATCGAGATAGGTCGTTTGGTTCAAAGGTTGTTAAGTTTTATTTATTATTTTATAACTCGCCCTTCTCCCGGTCCCTAAGTTTTACCGTGAAAGTGAAATAATGAAAACACTCCCAGGCCCAAACCTTATCTATGTTGAAAATTTGATCGAGATTGGTCGGGTGGTTCAAGAGATTAGTAGTCACAAAAATATTCACTTTCAATTTTATAATATAGATTTATTGTAGTATAATATTATATCACTCAATCCTCGATGGGCCGTATACCTGAGGAGGCTAAAAGTTATATTAATAAACAATTATTCAACGTACAAGCATCCGTCCATGAAATCAAAGTTGCGATCACATGTACTAAGTTTTCGTCAATTTCATGAAAATGTTATTTCGATATTAATTTTATGAGGACACGTTAAAAATTTCCAACGAATGCTTGAGTCTCGAAGCCAGAGCCATACCTATGTAGTCAACCCTATGGTGTACGGTATTACCGATGTTCAATACTCATTTGTTTTTAGCTTTGGAAGAAGAACACCACTAATATACTTTGAAATGAAATGAAGTATCTAGTTTAACATCCCACGATTATGCACCAAGGCTAAGGGAGACGGTGCTGATGAGAAATGACTGAAACGGTGAAATGAAGAAAGTAGGAGGAAACGGGAAAATGCCGAGAAAATCCAAGCACACAGTGTTTGTCTACCAAGAAAGCTCACATTGCGCAAGATGAGACCTGTGTAGTTTGAATAATAGCAATATCTACAGAAAACGCGAACAACCAATTTAGAAAACGACATACTGTAGCTATATGCTACAGGGGCAGATCGACTCACACGGATTGCATAAACTACTGGGAACACATTCACTCCAGCGGTATTTTTACTGAAGCCGAGAACTTCAAGTGAAAAGATGACTTCAAATGACTTCTCCCCTTTTTTACATTCTATAAAATAATTCAAGTAGAACCGGTACTTGTGCAAGACTCTTGCGCAAGAGTCTTGGTCTTGGTCTTGGTCTTGCAGGTATGGTCTTGGTCTTGGTCTTGTTCTTGCACCCCTTGGTCTTGGTCTTGGTCTTGCATCAAGATTCCTGGTCTTGGTCTTGGTCTTGGTCTTGGTCTTGCATGCAAGACTCTTGCAAAAACTGCAAGACCAAGACTCTTGCGCTCATCACTAAACATATTGAAATCTGGTTCCTTTCAAATATATACAATATACAATAATGTCAAAGTAGAACAATGGTTCTCCAGTAACAGCATGAGCTACCACGGATATGTCCCATTAACGGCACTGCATGAAATAAAATGGTCTTTCAGTTTAACGTCCTACGATTATGCACTTTAGGTTAGGGAAACGAGTGATTTAAGGCAAGTGAATGATGGAAAAATTGGTGAAATGATAATGTGGGAAGAAACAGGAGTAACTAGAGAAAACCCAGCGATATTGTCTACCACAAACTTACTTGTTGGTGGATCAAACCAGGGACCTCACACACCCTAAGTAAGCGCTCTACCACTGAGCCACCGTGCCCCCAAACTGCGATTATAACTAAATATTTTTCCAAATAATGCCCTTCGATTTCCAGATCTAACAAAATTTATTTAATAAGTTGCAATAATCCTTATGAGCTTTCAGTTTTTACGCGTCTGCCAATGACCTGTATACACAAAATAACTTACATAAAAATACATCCTAAATCCTTTTCATATTTCTTTTTTGTGGTGGACAAACACCGTGTGCGTGGGTTTTCTCGGGGTTCTTCCGTTTCCTCCCACTTTCTTCATTCCACTATTTTACTCATCTCTCATCATCACCATCTCCTTTAGCCTAACCGGCATAACCGTGGGACGTAAAACTCAAAGATTTCATTTCATTTTTTCATATTTCTTTTTTTTTATGTCCATACACAGTATCAATTGTCCTGATCTATAATTCAACTACTAACATTGTGCTTGGTCAATTCAGTCACGTGATGTGAATACTCTCAGATTTGTCAAGTTCAAGTTCAAATTCTTACATATGTATCTAAAATAAATAAATAGATAGGTCATCCTTAAGCGCCTGTTTGGCAAGAACCATTTAAAATTCGTTTCAACCAACTCTTCAGTAATGCGTTACGAACTCCAAATCTATGCACCAAATCTCCGTAAATATATCAAACCCATCTAATAGCTGCATCAGGTAACATTATCAGACACCTTTCGTACGTCTCGCAGTGTTGCCGAAAAATCAACACAAAAAGTCGCTAAATTGAAGATGAAATGACTCAAATTTTTGTTGAAATGACGCTAAAATATCTATGATTAGTTCATGTCTTAATCATATCTACACTACAAAAACTTAATCACATAATAAATAATTTCGTTTCTAGTACTAAATATATAACTTTATGATCAATTTCACATCAACGAATTCAAAAAGGAGTTTACCAAATTGAACAAAAGTAAAAGTTTACGAAGAAAAAATCTCACATCTACTTCACTTTTAATCGCGCTTCTACAAATAATCATCTAGCTATTTGTAATGTATTATTTGTACCTCTAAACGGAAGCTCTGGAAACCGAAGGACATTTTGGAGTTGGTCTTCGTTAAAGGGCAAGAGGTAACAGCAATCAAAGTGGGATTCTGGAGATGTACGCTGTGTACTTTCCCAGTTTGTCGAAACTTGGGCTGATTCAAATAAACAAAAGTAAAACAAACACAGGTCTAAACTAATTCGAGATAATTGTGCTTGATTACGGAGGAATAAGTTATTCCCAGCACAAGATTTACTAGATTTGTAGCTAAGTCGCCAAACTGTCTTTTAGAAATCACCAAAAACAGTCGCTAATCGGAAAAAATATTTTTTGACTGCTATCCTGGAAGTTGAATTCTCTACATTTAGCGACTTTTGCCCTAAATTGCCAACACTACGTCTCGTGTACATTCACGTCCTTTGAATCAATAAAATACAATCCGTTGTAGATAGATACAAAACTGACATTTAAAAAGAAAAGGAAGATTCTTCAGTCTAGAAATACAAGAAAACGAAATGTCAAAGTGTTCTTAGTATATTTGTGATATATATATATATATATAGTTTAACAGTGTAAATAGTTGTAATTCGATTCCGGTTACAGATTATATTTCCAGTCTTTTTCTATTCAAAATAATAACAAAAATATCAAAATACTAACTAACTAACTAACTCTATTGCCTATGGAACCCGGAGGTTCAATGCCGCGTTCACAAAAGCTCTCCACTGACTTCTATCCTTAGCTAACTGCATCCAGTTTCTACTTTGTATTCCAATCTTTGCGAGATCCACCTTAATATTGTCCTCCCACTTGCGCCTAGGTCTTCCTAATGGTCGTTTTCCGATTGGTCTTCCAGTCAACACTTTGAAAGCGTTTCTACTTTCTTCCATTCTAGCTACATGACCCGCCCACCTAAGCCTCCTAGACTTGACGACCCTAACAATGTTGGGTAAACCGTATAAATTATGTAGTTCCTCGTTATGAAATTTCCGTCATTCCCCATTCCCGTTCCTCTTGGGTCCGAATATTCGTCTCAGGATCTTGTTCTCAAATACTTTCAGTCTATGTTCTTCCCCCAGAGTAAGTGACCATGCATCGCAGCCATACAAAACAACAGGCATGATTACCGTTTTGTATATTTTAAGCTTCAAATTTCTCGACAGAATTCGCGACGATAAGAGATTTTGAACCGAATAGTAACACGAATTCCCTGCTTTTAGTCGACATTTAATTTCTCCGTGAATATGATTTTCCTCTGTTAATATTGATCCTAGGTATTTGAAACTATCCACTTTATCAAAAGTATTATTTAATATTCTAACGCATCCATAATTTGCTGTATTCCGGTCCCGACGCACTTCCATGTATTTAGTTTTATCTGCATTTACTTCTAAACCCATGTCCCTGCAAGCGTTTAATAAGATCTCTGCATTTCTTTCTATTGTTTTCAGAATACAGTAATAATAAAACTATTAACTAATAAAAAAGGTGAAATCTTGTAACATGCAAATATCGGCAGAGGAACATTATTTGACATATTATGTGATACCATCACGCTAACAGTGTTGCCAACTCAACATAAAGTTTTATTTTTTCAAATGGCACTACATCACGCTATTACATGTTTGAAATCTACCCGTTAAAACAACATTTACAATATTAGATCTGTTACTCAGTGTTTTAAACTAACGGCGCTACAGTATCACAAACATCGAAATTTTGGTGTCCTCTATAGCAGTAATAACGCAGATATGAGAGACGGGGCAATGCCATCCAAAGAGTCTTGATGTCTAATACTATGATCATATTGCGGATTTCGAGTAAGTAGAAATAAAGACATAAAGGATTGAAAATTTGATTGATTTCGAAAAACTGCTTACGTAAGTAAACGAAAAAGCTCCTTAAATTAATTTAGGCATGTTTAATTGAATCCCAAAGTAAAGTTCTGATAGAGAAATTCCTTCCGAGGAGCTTTCACGTCCAGAATGGTCTGAAACAAGATGATGTGTTGTCGTCACTATTATTCAACTTTGTCCTGGAAAATCAAAGATAGCAACCAGGGCCTAGAGTTGAACGGTGTTCACCAGGTTATGGCTTATGCTGATTATGTAAATTTAATAGGGGATGATAGGAAAACAATAGAAAGAAATGCAGAGATCTTATTAAACGCTTGCAGTGTCATGGGTTTAGAAATAAATGCAGAGAAAACTAGGATCGTAAAACTGCAAATTATGGATGCGTTAAAATATCAAATAATACTTTTGATAAAGTGGACACCTTCAAATATCTAGGATCAATATTAACAGACAAAAACCATATTCACGAAGAAATTAAATGTCGATTAAAAGAAGAGAATTCGTGTTACTATTCAGTTCAAAATCTCTTGTTGTCGCGAATTCTGTCGAGAAATTTGAAGCTTAAAATATATAAAACAATAATCATGTCTATTGTTCTGTATGGTTGCAAATCATGGTCGCTTACTCTAAGGGAACAACGCAGATTGAAAGTATTTGAGAATAAGATCTTGAGACGAATATTCGCACCCAAGAGGAACGGGAATAGGGAATGGCGGAACCTTCATAACGGGGAACCACTAATTTATACGGTTTACCAAACATTGTTAGAGTCATATAGCCAGAATGGAAAGAAATAGAAAAGTTTTCAAAGTTTTAACTGGAAATCCAATCAGGAAACGATCATTAGGAAGACCTAGGCGGTGACGGAAGGACAATATTAAGGTGGATCTCGCAAAAATAGGAATAAAACGTACGAATGGATTCAGTTGGCTAAGGATAGAAGTCAATGGATAGTTTTTGTGAACGTGATATTGAATCTACAGGTTTCGTAGGCTACAGAATTAGTTAGTTAGTTTAGGTAAGTAACCCATCCAATTGTATACATGGCTTTCAATAGATGATAATATCATAATGTGATTTCAGCAATTTAATATCTCAAACCATTCTCGAGGTATAGCAAATACTGCTAAAGTTCGCAACACTGCATAAAATTATGTAATTCTGAGTACTTGTAATATTAACTTAGCAACAGCTAGTGTTGTAACATAGAAACAAATAAATAAAAAAAATGTTTATAAAAGTTAAGAAACACATTACAAAACATCAAACTGGACATTTTTTTCATATCTCCGGAGTAGTTTAATACATGGAATTGCTGTTACAATCTTCATGTTTGTTGAAAACCATCTACATAATTCAATGTGACACTTACCTAAACACTTCTTTAAAACAAAATATTTTGGAAAAAGTCAAATTTTCAATTTCTTGTAACTTTGTTTCTACACTGAGAAAAAACAGTTATCCGAACAGCGGTATATTGTACTGTACAAATATGCAGATTTCATATGTTTACTACGGAAATCTGCACGGAGCAATGTTATCCATGTGCTACATACGTACTACCTTTTTCTCACTTAGATGTTACACCATGCTGCTGCAAAATGTTTGACATCTAACAATCTTCCGTATATTACATATGTATACGTATGTTACTTACGCCAGCTATATGTTACAGGCTATACGTCCATCTGTAAATTAGATACAGAACGCCTAATATACAGTTCTTTGTTTCATAAGGAAAGAAGAACACTTATATGGAAAATATTATAAATTATACATGTTCAGTCATACGTTTACTGCAGGATGTTACTTATAGTCCAAAAACTACAGAATTTACGCATTTAACGTATGTTTTCCGTACGCCACATACGTTTTTTTCTCAGTGTAGCTGATCGAAATACGTCATATGATGACCATAGTATTCGACATTACTGCACTAGGTACTTCGGATATGCAAGTGGACAATATCCGTGTCACTTGTGTTAATATTGTTGTAAAACCTTCCAAATTTGGCTGGTTTTCGATGTTTCTGATACTATAATGTCTTTAGTTTGCAACACTATATAAGAAGTGTAGTACTGTATGTTTTTGTTTCGCACGTAAATTTGAAATATGTAATAACCTGATGTAGTACCATTTGAAAACATACAACGTTGTGTTGGGTTGGCAACATTTTAAATCTACTGTGTTGCAGATTATGTCAAACAATATCCCCTGTCGACAATGGCGGATCTAGAAGGTAAAAACTGGGGGACCAACCTGAACTCAGACTATGATAGATGTATCATGAGTTTACTATAAACTTTCAAAAAATATATAAATAATAGCTTAAATTATTTTTGTCACTCAAAAAACTGAAGAGCTTAGTTCCCCTCCGGCCCCGGGCTAAATCTGCCACTGCATGTCGATGTTTATATGGTATAATATTTCAGCGTTTTCTGCTTCTTAGTTTGAAAGTTAGAAGAGCGTAAAAAGATAAATAGTCCACTCTGTTTAAGGAGTATTCGACCTTACCATTCGGGGACTTGGACATTACGGAAGCTAGAGAAGAAATATTTCGAAAGCTTCAAAATATGTGTTGGCGGAACATGGAGAAAATTAAGTGGACGAAGAGACTAACAAACGAAGATGTTTTGAGACAAGAAAACGGGTGAGGAAAGAGGACACATTCAGCTCTCATCCGTAGGATTGGATTGGACATATCTTGCGAAGAAATTGTCTCCTTCATAACGCCGTAGAGGGATAATGGAATGAAAGCGAGGGGCAGGAAGAACAAGAAAACACTGATCGATAATTTGAAAAATAGAAAATGAAATAAAATATTACATTTTAACATCCCACGATTATAGCCTTTAGGATAATGGAGACGATGATTAAGGCAAGTGGATGATGATGGAATTGATGTTATGAGATAGAGAAATGGGAGAACCCGGAGAAATCCCACGAGCGATGTTGTCCACCACAAACTTACTTGGCCGGATCGAACCAGGTACGTCACACATTAGAGGTGAATACCGGGAGGGACTGCCGCGTGCTCCCTGGTTTTATTCAAGAATTGAAAAAATGAAATGAAATCCTTAAGTTTTACGTCCCACGGTTATGCCGGTTAGGCTAAAGGAGACAATGATAATGAGAGATGAGTGAAATGGTGGAATGAAGAAAGTGGGAGGAAACGGGAAAACCCCGAGAAAACCCACGAGCATGGTGTTTGTCCACCACAAAGTTCACTTGGCGGGGGCTGGGATCGAAGCCGGGACCCCAAGCACCAGAGGTGAACGCTCTACCACTGAGCCACCGCGCCCCCTATTCAAGAATTGAACACACACTGACAATTGAATCTGCGAGTATATTAGCTACTTAGCTACAAAGAAAGAAAATGAAATCTTTAAGTTTTACGTCCCACGTTTATGCCGGCTAAGCTAAAAGAGACGGTGATGATAAGAAATGAATGAAATGGTGGAATTAAGAAAGTGGGAGAACTCCGAGGAAACCAACGCACACGGTTTTTGCCCACCACAAAGTTCACATGGCGCGAACTGGGATCGAACCAAGGACCCCACGCACCAGAGGTGAACGCTCTACCACTGAGCCATCGCGGACCCCTAATAGAGAAGGAATACGCGACCTATAGTAAAATTCTTCAATCAAAAAGGAAATGAAAAATAAAAACAGGAAATGACAGGCTGTAAAATGATACTGCTTTTACACTTTTAATTTCACACAGTTTATTTCGAGACCATTGAGACAAGCCGGAGTCTAGAATGAAATTGGGCTCTCGAGATCAAGACCGAGATCGAAACAAGCATGTTTTGACCAGAATGAGACGAGACGACAATTTTTGTCTCGAGACGAAACCAAGATCTAGACGGCTACTTGTCAATCGAGATAAGAGCGAGACTATATGAAGTCTATTCGCGATACCATCCCTATCTTTAGGATATTGCTTATACCCGGCGTAGAAACACGTCTCGCAACTTGCTACTGTATTTTGAAAACGTTTGCTTGCTTTGATCATCGTTGTCCTACTACCTGAGATAGAATTAGATAACTTGTATTCTCTCTGCTTATACCCTGAAGACAAGTTCCTTGTTTTGTGACATCCTTGAAACAGAAAATACAGAACTTAAGTCGCGTTGTCTGGCACAGTCTATCTATTAAACCCGCCCGCCTTAATCTACCAGGGTCAACGCACGCGTTTGACCAAACTAACTGGTACCACCTCATCCTCCTCCTTTATAGCAGACGACATTATGTATTCATAATAAATGGCTATTGTTGAACTGAGGTTTTATTTAATGTATTTACTCAACTGTATTTTACGTAAGGGTGACGTTTATAAACTTACAATAATTATTGGAGATTTGTAACCCATTTTGCTTAACTTGTTCTTCCTTCTAACTTCTCGTAAAGACGAAAGGTTTCCAACTCACTATCAAAATTAGATGCTTCGTAACTGTTGAGAACATATGTATTAAACAAAAGGGGAAGGTATGTTAAAATTCCACTTTAACTCAAAGTGCATATCTCACAGTGGTGGATTCAGCCCCCGGCCGGGGCCTAGGCCCCCAAAATTTTTTGAGTAACAAAAATAATTGAAGGAATTATTTATACAGGGTGATTCAAAGTAAACGAGATATTTTGAAAATTAAATAATTTTATGAAAACTTTTTTAAATGTTTATCTCATTTAATAGTAAAAATAATGCAATTTTACAATACATACAGTACAATTTTTTTTTATATCTCATCTTGCAGGGGAGCTCTTTTTCTACGCAAACATTCCTCCAGTTTCTGCGTTACATTGTTCGGTTCGCACACGGTCTGGAAGTTTCTTTTTCATTGCCGAACCAGTTTTCTCGAAATTACTTATCCATGTTGTAATTGCATGTGCTCATGGGCGTCTCTGGCGGGGGGACGAGCGGGACGCGTCACCCCAACATTTTGAAGTACAAAATATTCAATATTTCATTCTAATTTACTTTACTAACGACAGAGTAACATAAATAATAATATTTTTTTTTTATTTGGAATATAATATTCGGGCTGTGAAACGATTATAACAGACTTCATATACTTAGGGGTTTCGTGAAGGTAAGCAGAAAGGTAACAAATGGAATCGAAGATAATAAAAAGGTTGGGCTAGGTAGTACCATTTAAATCACTTTCTTTGATGTCCCCCCCTCCCCAATTTTACATGCCAGATACACCATGCATGTGCTGATGGAACACGGTCGGGCGTCCTAAATTAAAATGACGGCGAATTCTCCACCTGCCCACACTGTCATAGTTCTTGTAAAACGTTTTGATCGCGAAAGCATGTTGCGCACCATTCCAAGCATTCATGATAACTAAATGGCACGGTGTTGTTGACAGGCTGGCATACGTTATTCAGTGTTACAAAACGCTCACTGTTGCGTCAATCCATCTGAAGTAGTCCAAAAATTGTGAAAATGGTTGCTCGACCATCTCCGAAAATTCTAAAAATTTGAGTGTGATGAACCGCGTGCATGAGAAGGTCAATAATATAATCCCGAAGACGGCCCGGCCCGACCCGAATGGATCTGAATTCTGTGCCCGGCTCGACCCGGCCCGGCCCGAATCTCGAGCCGGGCTCTAACCGGGCCGGGCACATTTCGGGCCGAAACGGGCCGAGCCGGGCCGGCCCGACTCGGCCCGAACACTGTGAAAGATGGATCGGAAACTATTGTTGGCAGCCTGTGTTAATCGTAATGTGTTTGGCATGGGCGGCGATTAGGGGGAGCAAAGGGGGGCAGCTGCCCCCGCACTTTTTTGAAGTAACCAATTAATGTATATAGTTTCATTTGGAAATGTAACGATTTTGTATGTGTTACTGATTAATAGGAAAAAATGCTGCCATATAATATTTGCTGTTGCGTGAATACGTATTGGTTGTCTTCCCGTGGAGTAAAGAAAGCTACAGTAATTGCGTTTTAATCGCCACAGAAAATAACCCCAAAAAATAACCTATTGGAGCATAATTTCAGCATACTTTCATTTCTTCTTACAAGGGCTCGATATGTTAGTGAGCCGCTTTGAAGCTAATCGAAAGAACATTATGCAAAAAAGTAGGGCCTATTTCACAAGTTATTCTTTAATTGCACAAAAATTGACAGTTCCTAAAATGTCTTTTCTTCTTTCTAAAGTAAGGAATATCGATTAAAAAGAGCGTGATAAGAAACAACTTCTACCTTTTCCATTGTTTTGTAGTGTAATATACGAGTGAAGTGTTGTGTTTAAGGATGTACGAGTGTATATACAATAAAATTTAGTAAATTGAACATAATTCTAGGTTTTAAGTTTATTTTGTATAACTGAAGTGTGGATTGATTCTAAGTATTGTTGTGTTTTGATGTGTTCCAAGAAAGTGAAAACTGCATCTAATGGCAACGAACATATTTCAAGAAGTTGCAAAAGCAAATATTTCTTTAAATGTCGTAGCATATGTTTGTAGTATTTACTGCCTTTCATTTTCTAAGAGTAATAACATACATTTAATAGCATGTGTGGAATTAAATATTAAGTTTTTCATTAATCCTCAGTTTCAATATAACGTTTGCAAAACAAGCATCATTATTCATTACTATGATTAATATTATCCTTTCTATTTATTTGTTTTGCAAATTTATTAACTACTCTGATCACAGAAGTTTCCAGACAGAATTTTAAGATGTTCATGAGCAAGGAATCAAATCTCTTCTTACACTTTCGTTGTTTAAGAGTACAAAGGGCTAGTACCTACTTGCGTTGCTCTTGTCAAGTTACTTAATAAAATATGAAATACGATATACGGTATTTTAACTGAAAATATAGTATCCTATTAGTTATACAACCTTTCGTCAAACAAAATGTTAGAAACAACCAGGAAAACTAACATTTATATACAAATATTCAGATCATGTCTTACCCCCTCACTTTTAAAGTCCAACCGCCGCCACTGGTGTTTCGGAAATTAACTCTATATTCAAGACTGTAAAGTACTGTACTTCTACTACTCTTATTACTACTACTACTGCTACTGCTATTATTATTATTATTATTATTATTATTATTATTATTATTATTATTATTATTATTATTATTATTACTTCTACTACTGTCCGTTCACTCTAGGATGGAAAATTGTTTACAAACAACAATTGTAGAGCGAGCGTCAACACCTTGCTTCTCACCCCTACATGGTTAATTCATGGTTGCCAGGCACATGAACCGCCGACCCGAATGTATCTGCTTCTGCACAGTCATAGAACAATTATTATTACTACATAAATTGCTGCTTTTGTGATGACTGAGATATTAATGTTATGAAAAATCGAGTTAGTTAATATGTAATACAATGTTACATATAATGCACACTCAATTTTGTACAAGTATTCTTGTTCGAAAGTGTGCAAAAACCTTGTACGCCTGGCAATATTGAGAGAATACAATTTGTGTTGTAAACAATAAACAGAGACACCAAAGACCGTTAGGTTCGCTGGACAGCATTGTTTTTATCATAAGGCGACAGAAACGTATTGTACTGATTGTAAACAGGGGCTGGGAATTTCGATGCGAGTATAGGTGGAAATATTCTCGCCACATATTGCCTGTTGGTTAAGGCTTGCAGTGTTGCAAACTGCTAAGTCTAGAATTTCATACTAATTGAACAAGCTTTGAGAAGAATTAGCATGATGCAATAATTATAATTACTAACAACCATAGACTTAAAGTATTAGGAAATAAAACATGTTGCTATAAAAAGAATATAATACACATTGAATTACGTGTTCAAAGTACAGTATAAAGCGAATTTTAACATGTAAACATTTTAAAGGAGTACGCATTTACCCTTTTTGGGTGCCCTTACCAGACACTGTCAATATATATATATATATATATATATATATATATATATATATATATATATATATATATATATATATATATATATAGGTAGATCGAGAGTGGGCATGAACCCAGCTCTGGCTGGTATTCCTTAATAAGGTTTTCCTCAGTCCCACGAGGTGAATGCCTAGACGATAGCTTCTGTAAGGCAGGGGCGGATCCAGGACGGACTTCTGGGGGGCGGTGGGTTTTAATACTGCTACTTAGAGCTACTTTTAAGAGCTCCAAACTCTGGGACGGGTTTTATTTAAATATATAAAATAAGAAAGTTTCCTCTCCGGGGGGAGCAATCGTCCCGATCGCCCACTGGATCTGCCACTGCTGTAAGGCCAGAATTGGGCCAAACACTGAGGCCCCAGAATTGGCAGGAAACATATTCCGCCAGAATATTATGTTGCCAACACGGCCCAAGGTTTAAAGAGACCAACCTAATATAGTTAACTATTAGCAAAACTGTACCAATAAATTCACATTAGAGACAGCGCCGTAACTTAGATTTTTTTTTTCCTGGGGAGCAAGCATTAATACGTCTATTTGGACCTCCTAGAAAAAGTTTTTTCTCATTCTTGGGCCCTCCTCTTTCTATTTTTCTCTTACTATTTATGTCCCCCCGGAGCCTGTGGGCCCTCCCTAACGGCAAGGGTTGCGGGGCCGTTACTTACGCCCCTGGGCCCCTTCCATACATGACAAATTAATTCAGGAGACAATATTGACAAATCTCAAAACCATACGAATAAATGTTATTTCTAGGGCCCCTAATAGTAGACATTTTTTACTGAAGTGGGCCCACGACTCACTTTTGTTTTATTTACCTTTTGTGCACTGCTTTATGTAATGTAGTGAAACTGTTTGATGCTTCATTTATAATTTCATGTTCGTATCGTATATGGATTAAGAAAATTTTGTCTCAAAATGGGCCAATTCAAACGGCGGGGAACTTCCCTGGGGGTAGTTGCCCCTCCCCTGTCCCACACAAATTACGGCCCTGATTAGAGAAGAAGTAAACTGTTTAGAAATTTACGCAACTTGCAAATACCAAACCCTACTAGTGCTAAAATTGATGAGTTAGTGCCACTGTTACCACTGCGATAAGGGGAAAGAAGGGGAAGGACTGCTAAGATTCGCTAGCCAGATTTTGTGTCAAAACACAACGCCAAGCTACAGTAAACGGATAATACTACAACTGCTACGAGCGTCAGAGTTCACATGTCTGGTGGTACCAAATTTCACAAAATTAAATCCCCACGTTAAGCGGGTTTGCATATCCAGGCTCCTAACTATGAAAACATTTACGCTCAGTCCAACCTCATTCATTTCACGAATTCAACCTGTTTTACGTATGTTATTAGGACATAATATCGATTGTGATTTATTCTAAAAACACTTTTATACATTGCAAGAGCTGTAACGTCCAAATATTTACTGAGAACTCATAGTCGTATCGGAATAAACAAAAGCGAGTATGGAACAGTAAACTGCTTTCACAAAA
Source organism: Thermobia domestica (assembly GCF_964235325.1). Classification (NCBI taxonomy): domain Eukaryota; kingdom Metazoa; phylum Arthropoda; class Insecta; order Zygentoma; family Lepismatidae; genus Thermobia; species Thermobia domestica. The sequence goes on along the minus strand of NC_137470.1, from coordinate 71,334,488 downwards.
GGCAAAAGAAGATGTGCAAAGGCATACAAAAACGGTCGAGTGGTTTGGGTCGATACACTACCAATCACATGTTTGTGTGTTCAAACCCGGGAGCAAGTTGTTTCTTTTTTGTCTTCCTATTTTCATCCGGAGGCTGAAAATATTTCTTTGAGTAACTCATTGAAAACATCTTTTGTTTCAAATTCGATTAGAACGGAACATTATATGAATTACGAATCTTAAATCCATAGCTAAAAAAAAAAAATGAAGCATACTCACTACTCCATTATCCTCTGATTTGTAACTAAAAACTATTTATAAACAGTGGTGACTTCAGAAAATTATCCTCGGGGGGAATTTCAATATGCGGGTGGAGGGCAAACATTGGTAGTCCAGATTGAGCACGATCGAATATATGGTCCTGAAGGCGGAAATTTCTTAGCTTGAGAGGAGTCTCAAATTCTCCATCAGATCACGTCCTGAAAGCATCAGTGCTTAAAAGCTTTTCGTAACAAATATAATATTACACTTGTTTCTCGTTCTACATTTTGAATTGGTAAAATCATAACTTATAGAGGATTATAATAAAAGCATAAAAATTACAATACCAATCATGTATAAATTATCCTGTAAGTTACCAACTTTCGGTCAGATTAAAACTCAAATATATGTTTTCGAATTGCACTTAGAAGTAAGTCCTCTCTATATAATCCTGATTGGAAAGCCATGTATAACTCTAATTAATTAATCAATATTTATACAATTTTTTTTTATTTTACTATTTTTACTATTCAATATTATATACACTTCATTTCCAAAATCAAAATCTCGAAAATATATATTGTACGAGTGCAAATTCGCAAATAAATGATTAGATATTTATCATATATATTGGTCTCTATTCGAAATTCTATTTAATCGAATCCGACAAGAACGCAGACAGAAACATCGAGAACAGGTGAAAAAAAAGTACTGAATCCTGCGGGGATTCGAACCTAGTTCGAATGGTGCTTTATAATCCGAACGCCTTAGACCACTCGGCTATGGTAACAACTAGTGATTGTGGCAAAGGCTTCGAGTAGTAGTTCTTATTACAGAATAACATTTTCTATTGCCTAAAATTTAAACCTAATTTACTTTGATATAATATATCTATTAATTTGTTTCATTAACACGTTTTCCTTACTTTGATGAATGGTGTATGTTGTTGATATAGATTTTATTACACGTTCTTTCGTAAATATTATAGAAAGTATCAGGGTTATTTATGATCTTTCATGGAAATTGACTGGCGCATGCGCAGTACACAGACAGTTCAATTGGAAGGCGAAGAAGGAAACGCTAACACACTGTTAGAATGTTTCCCTCGCAAGCAGTAGTTCCCAACCGAGTGACGGCGGGACGCACTTCCTCCTCCTGGGGTGGTGTGAAGGGTTTACGAAGTCCCTTCGTTGTGTTATATTTCTTGAATGATTATGCACAATATCCAGTCACATCTTCTACACATTTGGAAGTGATAAATGGTAGTATAAATAAACCGTCCTCCACATACAGTGATTGTTGCTTTTCCAAAATTATAAACTGAAACACTTTTTATTTCAATAGAATATAAAAGTTTCAATGGGAGGGGTTACAACCCCCTCAACCCTCTGGGTCTTTGATATGTCACCGCCTAAACTGTAACTTTCAAGTTAGAATCGAAAAATGGAGACTTGTGACCTACTAAATATATTTTTAGTTCATTATACATTTTCATAAATAAAATATCCATAATTACAATGACAGTAAATGCTAAGAAATTATTGTAAATCTTTGTACTTTCATTTTCCCTCTTTCTTCTCAACTGAGCTTGAAAAATGTAAAAATGGGAGGTTAAGAATTTCAAATATTATTCTACGTATATTTTAGCGTATTACGAAATTATATTTAATAGAATCCGGCAGGATTACAAACAGAAACGTCAAGAAGAGGTAAAACCAAATTGTACTGTGGTAAAATTCGAACTATTCTTGAATGGTGCCTCAGAATCTCTAGCCGAATGCCGTAGCCCACTCGGCTAATGTGACAAGTTGAAAATATAGTAAGCGTGTTTCATGTTCAATCTTTTGTTACAGTATGAAATTTACTTTGTATTCTCTTAAGTCTAAGTCTATTTTGGTCTGATGTAATAGACTGTTGAAATTGTTTTATGTTTACGGTATTCTTTACTTTGACGAATGATGTTGTTAATATAGGTTCTATTACGTATTCGTTCATAAATATTACAACAATTGTTAGGATTATTTATGATCTTTCATGAAAATTGACTGGTGCATGCGCAGTAGAAACAGAAAGATGCACTTTACCGTCATTTGTCATACACTCCAGAACGCAAATTTCTAACAGGTTCTGAAAATGCCTCGCTCTAAAGGTTGTGGAGAACTGTCTGTTGCTCTGAGAGGAGAAATCATAGGCCGAGCAAAAATGGGACAAACTGTGCCTCAGATTGCTAGAGATCTGGGATGTGACAAGAAAACTGTCAAGAAATGGGTTCTGCGACGTGAAGAAGGTGGTGAATGGTTCAGGTCTCGGTCAAGAAGTGGAAGGCCAAAAGTGACAACTGCAGCTCAAGATCAAGCTTTAGTTACAGAAGTAATAAACAGACCTCTACGCCACACGTCAATCCTCTTGGACAAAGCCAGAGAATATAATTGTTCTCACGAAACAATAAGAAGAAGATTATTGGGGGCTGGTCTACACTGTTCAAGACCCGCTAGGAAGACTCTCCTGACTGAAACTCACAAGGCCAGACGAATGGAATGGGCACAGAATAACATAACCCAACCTCAGTCATATTGGGACTTAGTCATCTGGACCGACGAGAAGGTTTTCAAGTCTAAGCAACAATGCAGAGTTATATTGTATAGACGGCGCGGAACCAGGTATGCTGAACAAAATATTATCAGAACTTCTTGTTCAGGACGAATATCAGCACACTTTTGGGGATACATGACGGCTGCTGGTCCTGGAGATTTGGTTGCGGTGCCTAAGAGAATGAACAGCAGTGTTTACATTAATATCCTCGAAAATACGTTGTTACCGTCCTTAGAAAGAAACCCCCGAACAGGAAGAATATATATTTATGCATGACAACAGTGCTGTTCACACTTCCCGGCAAACACGAGAGTGGATAAGTGAACATCCAGAGTTAATTTGTATTGAGTGGCCCACTCTATCCCCAGATTTGAAACCCAATTGAACATCTGTGGGCCTACATGGTGCAAGAATGGGAAGAGAGACGTGAAGACAGAGACCAAACGTTTCTTCAAAATCATGTTATGCAACTGTGGCAAAATTTTCGTGACACACCGTCGTATTGCTCGAGACTTGTATCTAGTATCCCCTCCAGACTTCAAGTTATTGACTGGAGGTGATTACACGAAGTACTAGTGTGTTATTTTTTGTGTAAACATCTATTTAAGTTTCATTTATTTATTATACTTTTTCAAGAGCAATACTTTCGTTCTTCATTCTTTTCCTTTGCTTGTTTACTTATTAGTTCGTTAAAACGTTAAGGAAGAGTAGTATATCTTCAAAAAGTATTTGTGAATTTACTTTGAACGTTTCTAAGAATACTTTACTTTTTTTTCTTACTCTATATCATGCCCAATATTACTTTCATTTCAGTTAATTAATAAGTTTATTTCCTATCTCGGATAAAAGTATTATTATCATTTTAACGATGTTTTTCCTTTTGATTGTGTAATTTCTAGTTTCATTGAATTATCTCAATTCGAATGAATAAATCACATTTTGTTTATTGTCCCTTCCTTAGCTAGGTTCGAATTCGAGAACAATGTGGTGTAATTTTACGTTCTTTATTCTTCATATTGTGCAGTAACGACAATATTAATTATTTTCCATGAGTCCAGTTGATCAGTGAGAATTTGGACAAACATTAACCTGGTGATTCTTTACGCAATGACAAGCGTAAAATACATTTTAGCTGTTCTTTATACTTCACACCGATGAAACATTCTAACAGTGTGTTAGCGTTTCCTTCTTCGCCTTTCCAATTGAACTGTCTGTGTACTGCGCATGCGCCAGTCAATTTCCATGAAAGATCATAAATAACCCTGATACTTTCTATAATATTTACGAAAGAACGTGTAATAAAATCTATATCAACAACATACACCATTCATCAAAGTAAGGAAAACGTGTTAATGAAACAAATTAATAGATATATTATATCAAAGTAAATTAGGTTTAAATTTTAGGCAATAGAAAATGTTATTCTGTAATAAGAACTACTACTCGAAGCCTTTGCCACAATCACTAGTTGTTACCATAGCCGAATGGTCTTAGGCGTTCGGATTATAAAGCACCATTCGAACTAGGTTCGAATCCCCGCAGGATTCAGTACTTTTTTTCACCTGTTCTCGATGTTTCTGTCTGCGTTCTTGTCGGATTCGATTAAATAGAATTTCGAATAGAGACCAATATATATGATAAATATCTAATCATTTATTTGCGAATCTGCACTCGTACAATATATATTTTCGAGATTTTGATTTTGGAAATGAAGTGTATATAATATTGAATAGTAAAAATAGTAAAATAAAAAAAATTGTATAAATATTGATTAATTAATTAGAGTTATACATGGCTTTCCAATCAGGATTATATAGAGAGGACTTACTTCTAAGTGCAATCCGAAAACAAATATTTGAGTTTTAATCTGACCGAAAGTTGGTAACTTACAGGATAATTTATACATGATTGGTATTGTAATTTTTATGCTTTTATTATAATCCTCTATAAGTTATGATTTTACCAATTCAAAATGTAGAACGAGAAACAAGTGTAATATTATATTTGTTACGAAAAGCTTTTAAGCACTGATGCTTTCAGGACGTGATCTGATGGAGAATTTGAGACTCCTCTCAAGCTAAGAAATTTCCGCCTTCAGGACCATATATTCGATCGTGCTCAATCTGGACTACCAATGTTTGCCCTCCACCCGCACATTGAAATTCCCCCCGAGGATAATTTTCTGAAGTCACCACTGTTTATAAATAGTTTTTAGTTACAAATCAGAGGATAATGGAGTAGTGAGTATACTTCAATTTTTTTTTTTTTTTTTTTTTTTAGCTATGGATTTAAGATTCGTAATTCATATAATGTTCCGTTCTAATCGAATTTGAAACAAAAGATGTTTTCAATGAGTTACTCAAAGAAATATTTTCAGCCTCCGGATGAAAATAGGAAGACAAAAAAGAAACAACTTGCTCCCGGGTTTGAACACACAAACATGTGATTGGTAGTGTATCGACCCAAACCACTCGACCGTTTTTGTATGCCTTTGCACATCTTCTTTTGCCTTTTGTGAAAGCAGTTTACTGTTCCATACTCGCTTTTGTTTATTCCGATACGACTATGAGTTCTCAGTAAATATTTGGACGTTACAGCTCTTGCAATGTATAAAAGTGTTTTTAGAATAAATCACAATCGATATTATGTCCTAATAACATACGTAAAACAGGTTGAATTCGTGAAATGAATGAGGTTGGACTGAGCGTAAATGTTTTCATAGTTAGGAGCCTGGATATGCAAACCCGCTTAACGTGGGGATTTAATTTTGTGAAATTTGGTACATACTTTACAATCTAAGTACAGAAAAAATCGAAGAAATACTAGTTATTATGGCCAGTCTGCGTAGTCTGGCCAGTAGAATGCATTCACATCTGGTGCTAGAGGTCGTCAGATCGATCCCTCCTCGTGTTATGTGAGCTTTGTGGTGGACAAACATCGTGAGCGTGGGAGTTTATGGATTAGCCCGTTTTCGTCCACTGTCTTCATTCCACCAATTCATCCATCATCATCCATACGTCTTGAGCCGTAATTGCCTAAAGAACATATGAGAAAGTCAAGTCCTTGACCTACTAATTAGAATTTGTTCCGCTACCATTAGACAACGGAGACCGAAACCATGAACTGGCGTGTTCATAAGATTAGCGCAATTTGTAGTAATGTTCAATTAGCACGGCAGATTCCAAATCATATTACATGTTTCTGTATTCTTTATAATTCGATGCTACAATAATAATAACAAAAAACAATGATCAAATAAATCACCCAGACCCCAGGATCGATGAAGTGTTCCTGGAACGGTGAGTAACAAGTAACAGAGCTATATGACGGAATGCGAGGCAGTAAATCAAAACAAAATCCACACATATCATTGTTGATCAAAAAAATACCTCAAAAGTCCCCTGAATGAAAAATGTATAGATATCAGCTATCAAAAATGCCTCTTAACATCACATATAATAGAAGGGATAGTTGATATTAAGAAAATGAAAATATAAGGTTTAGTAAGAAACCAATAGTGCAAAATGAACATCGCTTTACTCTATGTCCTTGTACGCATCGAATAGCACGGAAATAGATTCAACAGTTTCAGGCTTTAGAGCATTTCTCCGTTCCTGAGTACTAAAATCTCTTTCAGTAGACGCACTAGAAGCAGGGATGACGAGATACTGACGCGTTAATTTACACAATTTTGGTAATGTTTTTTCTTGTTGCTTCCACCACTGCAGTATATCTAGTTCTCTTACACATGATGACATGTTGAGGTAGATGTCTACTTCATCATCAAATTCACCAGAGACTGAATGTCTATCTTCCCAATCCATTAGTTTATTCTTCTTGGTAGGTGGTTCCAAGTTATGCCACCTAGACTAAAGGAGACGATGGTGAGAAATAAATGAAATAGTGGAGTAAATAAAGTGGAAGGAAACAGGAGAACGCCGCGAACCCCCCACACGGTGTTTGTCCACCACAAAGTTCACTTGGCGAGAGCTCGGATCAAACCAGGGACCCCATACACCAGAGGTGAACGCTCAACCACTGAGCCACCGTTCCAGGAACACCTAATCGACCCTGGCGATTTGGTGATTTATTTGATCATTATATTTTGTTATATTTGTAGCATCATACTATAAACAATACATGAACATGTAACACCATTCGATATTTGCCTTGCTAATTGAACATTACTACAAATTGCACTGATTTTATGAGCACGCCAGTTTATGGTTTTGCCCTCCGTGGTCCAATGGTAGCGTACCAAATTCTACTTACTAGGTCAAGTACTTGACTTTACCATACGTTCTTTAGGTAACTACGGCTCAGGCTGAATGGACGATGATGGGATGAATTGGTGGAAAGAAAACAGTGGGAGGAAGCGGGACCACCTCAGAAACTCCCATGCACACGATGTTTGTCCACAACAAAGCTCACATAGCATGAGCAGGGATTGATCCGACGACCTCTAGCACCAGATGTGAGTGTTTTTTCTATTGAGCCACTATTCTCCCTTGTAGATCAAGCATCGGTTCACATTCTACGCAGACCGGCCATAATAACTAGCATTTCTCAATTTTATTATGTACTTAGAAGGTAAATTCGGTACCACCAGACATGTCAACTCTGACGCGAAGTCGTAGCACTTGTAGTAGTATTAGCAGTGGTCGTAGTAGTAATAGTAGAAGTAGTAATAGTAATACTATTATCAGTACATCACAGTCTTGAATAAAAAGTCAGTTTCCCAAACACATTACGATTAACATAGGCTGACAGTAAGACCGTACAAACACGGCAAAAATAGAGGTAGTGGAGGACATTAAAAAAACAAATAGGCTGACAACATTAGTTTCCGAACCGTCTTTCAGAGTATCGGGCCGAGCCCGTGCAGGGCTTTGCTGAACACAAACAAAAGCGGGCCTAATTGCTGACCATTCGTAGCTTTTGAGATTTAGCATGAAACATATTCAAACATTTACATTTTTAGGGGCTACGACCATCGACACACAGGTGCTTTTTTCGCGATTTTACCATGTTCCCACTTTTTCTCCATGTAATATCAGTCATGATTTTTTTGCAATAGTTTATTCACATACAGAATTACTTTGTGGAATAAGCAGCAATATTTAACGCTTTGCCCTCCTGAGATATTACGCCTCAAACATGGCATCAAAATCACAAACTTCAACTTTCGGACCCCCATAAATCTACGGTGCCAGTAGTATCATAGCTGTGGATATTTCTACACAATATTTACATGCAATAGTATTCAGCACAAAACTGAACCCCCCACTTTATACCATTCCAATATACAGCCCGTTTAAAAGTGTAATTTTCTCTAGTTTTTCTGGTGATTTCATGTATCGGTCTGCAGCCCTGCATATTTATTTAGACGCAAAAGTTCATATTCATCGTGTACCTCAGTCTTTCCTCTAAACATTCGTTTTTGTTTGGTGTTCGTCTGATTCTTACATCCTGAGCAACTGTAGTTTTCGTAAACGCTTGCAAATGCAAAAATTGGCACTCCACCGACAACAAAGATGGCCGCCATTCAGGAACACTCGTAAATACGACAAGGTGAATTATGTTATTGATCTTCTCATGCACGCGGTTCATCACACTCAATTTTTTAGAATTTTCGGAGATGGACGAGCAACCACCTCTGCAGTAGCGGATTTAAAGGGGGGCTTTGTGGCTGAAGCCCCCCCCAAAAAAAATATTAGAGCAAGAGGAATTTGAGGTCACTCACATTAAAAATGGTGAGCATTTTGCTGAAGTGATAAATAAGTTTTCATCTGAATTATGGAAATGGATTATCTTCCTCTTCTGTTTGGCTTTAGATATTAACTGCTGATCTTTTCAATTATGAGTGCCGATGGCCTTAACAGCCAAGTTGTAAACAGACACCCACAGAGTAGCTGTGGAGAATTTTTGGTGATACTAAGTGAAGAAGTTTTGTACTGTCTCGAAGTACACGGGGTGATTCTACGGATTTTCGTTCAAGGGCGTTTATCCAGGGGGCCTGCCCCCGTCCAAAGTTCATGAGGGTCTCCCTATTCTATTTATGAATATACAATATTTGGCATAATTTGAATGCAATTTGTCTTAAAAATCCTCATATATATACCTTCTGCATCTGAATTTCCCCCCCCCAATTTACAGAGAAATCGGCGCCCTTCCTTTCTTTCTGTACTAGGAATGGCCATATCCTAATATCCGAAACTCCCATGAAGTCTGTAGATGAAGATGTTCTATCACAAAAATCTGCTGCTCTCCTTTTTGCTTTTTAAGATTTCACTTTATCTTTACTCTCCACATCGTGGGTACAATTCTTGGACTGACTGTTACTTTGTCTCGTCAACTTCAAAGTCCTACCGTGGAGCTTCATCAATGTTATACCGTGGTTGACAATGTAAAACAGTTACTCAATCAGTATCGTGTTAGTAGTAATTACAGCAAGATCTTAAATAAGGCCGGAGATTTTGCTATTTCCCATGATGTGGATATCACATTTCCCAGGACTGTAAAGCACCAAACTCACCGCTCAAGTGTAGAAGCACATACCCTACACGAATATCTCAAGACAAATGTGTATATTCCATTTTTTGGATCACCTCATAAGTGAACTGACCTCAAGATTTCCTTTAACAAACTCAAAAGCGATCCCTTTGATTAGTTTGATTTCAGCATTTACGGTACAGTTGAATGAAGAAAGAGTTGTAAAATCTTCACAAATTTACCGTGAAACTCTATGTGGAAATGAAATTGAACTAAAAAGTGAAGTGATTTTGTGTCGGGATCATTGGAATGGGAAATAAAATGTGTCTAAGGGTGCCGTGTATGCTTATCAAGATCCATCTTGTGATATTTTTCCAAACGTAAAATAACTGCTACATCTTCTATCTTTTTTTTTTTTTTTTTTTTTTTTTTTTTTTTACCAGTAACAACATGTTCTGCAGAAAGTTTTCTACTTTAAAATTGGAAAAATCCTATCTGAGAACAACGATGGATTAAGACAGACTTAGCCCTAATGAATATTCATAAAGATATTCCAATTGATGAGTCTGAAGTAAGTGGATCTCTTCGTCCAGAAACATTCCACAAGATTGCAATTTCTGTATGATTGAAGCATAGATATATAAATTTTGTATTTTTTAGTTCTGTTTTATCGTGAAGTTTGTGATGTGTATTCTTTGTTACAAAATATTTCATGTATCTCCAGAAGATTTTTTTTTTTAATCTTAGCTCATTAACAACACAGAAGGAATATTACAATGAGATACATTGAACAATGTAACAATATTAATTAAATAAATCCTTTAAATAGATGAGGTAGAATATCAGGTAACGCCACTATTTTTAACCTATTTTTAACTATATGCAAGTGTATTATATATATTACTATCAAATTTGAGCAGCAGAAAACAGTTCCACTGTTTTTCTAAATTATTTTGTTCCAGCCCCCCCCCCAAAAAAAAAACAATTTCTGGATCCGCCACTACACCTCTGGATCACTTCGTATGGATTGACCCTGTTGCCAACACATCTTTCAAAATTTCCCGTTTCTTTGAATCATCCTGTATAGTTTGAAAGTGTATATATACACCCATCATAATCTAAGTTTTGACCGTGAATCGTAGTTCTTGCCTTCTAGATCTGCCAGTGACATCTCATATACTCCTGGCGTTGAAAACAACTTTATGCTTCTAAATAAACAAACATTTAACATAAGTTAATGTTCGTGGATTTTGAGAAAGATTGATCTCTTTGCGGAGGGACGAACAGGTGTGTCATAAGGAAGGGCCACAACACGTTTCAAAATGTTAAATGTCAATATGGGTAATCTGGTACGACCTTAAAGGTTTTTCAGTTCCCCTTCTAAAGGTATCAGTCTGTCTGAACTTGAAAGAATTTGTCCTTTGAAATCAAGCTCGATTTATTTGGTAAATTGCCATTCAGATCTTCCTTAAGTTATCAAACACTATTTAGAGCAGTAGCTAGATATTTCGGCGCCGAGAGCAAAGTAGAATTCGCTGGCCCCTTATAGCCACTTAGGAACGTTTCGCCAACCCCCTACCTTGAAATTTTGAAATAAAACGTATGTCAATCGTTTCTACAGCGAACCACAAAAGTATCTCCCCCCCCCCCTAAGTGCTCTAATTCCATTACTTGGGACCAGGAAATTTGCAGTTGTGAGAACGCTTTGACAGATGCAACCCAACTTACACGTAACTTTTCTTGGCACTGACAGCAGTTGCTAGCACTGAGTAAGGTCTTTGTGCAAGTAAAATTGTGAGTAGATGACGCACGAAACATTTCTCCAATCTGAGATGAATCGCTCTGGTTCAGAGCGTGTTGTCTAATGAACACCATATATTAATCTCAATATTGCTCTGTATGTAATGTATTATTTCATAATATACTGTATATTTAAATAAATAAATACACTAATCACCCATGAATCAGGAAATGCTTAAAAGCAGACGAAAATATCAAATCTAAAACAGCTGCTGGAAATAAGTATGTAAATCATTGTCTCCATTAACAGACCTTCTCCAATTCTCCTTATTCCAACATCTTTTTCTTTGTAGGGAGGAGAATACCTTGCTTATCACACTGAGTATGAATTGAAATTGAAACATTTGAAAAAAGTTTCAACCTACCCGGGCCTACCGAATAGAAGTTCAATGCGCTAACCACTCACCTACCGCGCCACTTCATCTTTCATCCAAACTAATACCTAGTTAAAATCGTTTCATTGAAGAATATACACAAGATACTAATGCTTATGTGAGTGTCGCAATGACTTACTCGGTATTTCCTTGTTTAACTCAAAAACAAGTTACATAGACGTTCTTCAATGAGGAAGATATCACGAAACGTTCTTCAAGTTGAGGTTACGTCATCGTTTTCTGGGATGGTCCCGATTTACATTACATTTCTTCTTTACCATAACTTCTAATTTTCAAAGAAATTATTTTCACATTCTTTGAATTGTATCAACACGTGTAGAAATAGACAGTTCTATGTTTATGTTCCATAACTACTAGTTTATTTTCTTATATTCAAAGAGGAATTTGTAGCAAATTGAACAGGTGTCACTAGCCGAGTGATCTCGGGCGTTCGGCTTCTAACCATGAGGCGCAGTAGTAGTAAGGGCGACACTCTGCCTAACTTTGGATTATTTTTAATGAGGGGCCCCAAGGCCCGGGGTCAATGACCTAGGGGTACCTAGGACCACCCCCTCTAAATTTTGGCAGGGGTACCTTGGCCCACCCCCTAAATTTTGGCAGGGGTACATAGGACCACCCCCCTTAAATTTCGGAAATTGCCAAATCTAAAAATTTGGTATGGTAGCCTAGGACCATAGTATGTACCTCTATCAGTATTGGGTGTCTATGTCGTTCCCTTTCATGGGTAAAAAATTGCCAAAAATTCAAATTTCGGGGGTTTTTGACCTAATTTATCCCCTTTGATGAGGTGTTATTACCCTATATAGTTATATGGGCGTATACAGGGTTCCATTACCTTTCATAAGACATGGGTATATTAATGCACCCCTTTAAATTTTTGGGAGGGGTACCTTGGCCCACCCCTTAAATTTTTAAAATTGACCAATTTCAACATTGGGTATTATAGTACAGGACCCTAATATGTATTATGATAAATTTGGGTGGTTCACCTCATTCCCTTCTAGGGGTACAAAATTGTCAAAACTATAAACGTAAGCAATACGTTGTACCACGTGTTTGGTTTTCGACCTAATTTATCTCCTTGGATGAGGTCCTATTACCTTATATGATTATATGGTCATGTATAGGGGTCCATTACCTTGGCCCACCCCTTTAATTTTGGAAATTGCCCAATTTAAACATTTGGTATTATAGTATAGGACACTAATATAGATCACTATAAATTTGGGTGGCCCACCTCGTTCCCTTTTAGGGGTACAAAATTGCCAAAATTTTAGTACAACCACGTGTTTGGTATTTGGTACATTTTATCCCCCTTTGATGAGGTTCTATTACCTTATATGGTTATATGGTCATGTATAGGGGTTCATTATCTATCATAAGACATAGGTACATTGGTGCACCCCGGGAGGGGTACCTTGGCCCACCCCTTAAATTTTGGAAATTGCCCAATTTAAACATTTGGTATTATAGTACAGGTCCTCAATATGTATCATGATAAATTTGGATGGTCTACATCGTTCCCTTTTAGGGGTACAAAAATTGCCAAAATATAAACGTTGTACCACGTGTTTGTTTTTTTGGTCCATTTTATCCCCTTTGATGAGATCCTATGATTACAAGGGGTCCATATCCTATCATAAGACATGGGTATATTGTTGCACCCTTCTTAAATTTTGGCAATGGGGGTCCACTGAAATTGTCCAATTTAAGCATAGTACAGGACCTCAATATGTTTCGGTGGTCCTATTTTCAAATTTTTAAGTACAACCACGTGTTCGGTTACTGACTCAATTTATCCTATTTGATAAAGTTATAAGGTATGGACGGGTATCTCCTTTCAATTTGGTAGTACCCTTCGGGTGTAGTACGGTCACGTGATCAATGATTTGGTTTTGATGCGCGACGAGGTCCCTGGTCAATGTTCTTTAGGAATTAGGTGGAAACTTTGTCCAGGGTTCTCGTCTTATATCGCACAGTTCTTTAGGAGAATCTGATACCGTTGTATATGGAATGGACAATAAAAACACATAAATAAGTATAAATTGTATTTTATTCATTTTTCTGGTTTCTTCTTTTTCTTTCTTATTGACAATGTTTGTATATTGAGCTGGGTTTCTTCATTAGACCGCCTCCTCTTCTTGATTGTAATGATTTGTTTCCATGTTTTGCAGCATAGCAACCGTTTGCAAAGCTTCGTATTGTGAATTCTGTAAAAAAGAACAAGGAAAAAGATGATTAGTATAGAAATAGATGATGATTAAACAATACATTTGCAATGATAAATATGATAAAATTACCTGGAAGGTATATTGCAGCAGTCTACGATCATTAACCGTGGGTACTGTTGTGAACAAGTATTGAATTTCACGCAGAGATTTTCCTTGGGCTTTACAGCACAAATAAAAATAAGCATAATAGCCACATACGGATGAACCAAGACTTTGCATTTGGCTATTATTATATTTATAGTACATACAATGAAGTTTTAAGAATGCAACATGTTGTGGTACATAAGGAGGAAGGCCATAGCTGTCAAAATATTCTCCAACACCGCGATGATCAATATAAATTGCAATCCAATGACTTCCTAGTTTTGTAGATGGATCTGTATTTACAATCATTGCCAGAGGAAGAGAAATCCGTGAGGGCAACTCATCGCTTGCAAATACCCCGGTAAAATGATTTCTGAATAATGGACTACCGTGTAAAGCACTAGCTAATTGTAATGTATTCAACATCGTGAATGGAAATGATACATAACGTATACGTACCTTGTAATTTAAAAGTCCAGGATAATGTTGCGCTGGTGGTCGATCTCTAGGAGTGAGGAAAACTCTCCATACACAATACAGTTTGCAGGTGCTGCTAATTTCTCTTGGAAATGAACTTCCAATCGGATGGCGCCATGTCGTTGTAAATTCCAATAGTGACAATCTCCAGCAGAAGAATCGGGAGTTAGGTCAAATACAAACAGTGTATATCCATTCTTGTAGTCGGCTCTTGAAATTGTATTTCCAGTATTGGTAAAATGTATGCCAGAGCCTGAGAACAATGTGTGGTACGATGAAATGTAGAGATTTTCTTCAAAGTTGGGTTGCAATGGTTTTGAAGGTACAGCTTTTCCATCCACGTACAGTGTAAAGAAATTAATGTTTAGATGTTGAAATTCAAATGGATTGGTGGTAATAGTTCCACTGGATGCTTCATTCGATGTAAATCCTACAATAATACGATTTGGCAATGTTCCCATAAACAGGTTATCAATAGTTTTGGATTGTATATCCTTCGGGATGGTAAATGATTTCATTTGAACCCTTGTCAGAGGATACTTTGCCGGTGTAGATTGTAAAATTTTATTGTGTGCCAATTTAACACTAGGGCTGATGCTGACTTTTTTCACCTGCAACGATGCATCTAGAATATTGATTTTTGCATTGACACCACTTTCACCGGCCATGAGACAAAAGTTTGGTTTTGCAGGAATAAGTTTCACACGTAATTCCACTCCATGAATTAAAAATTTATCTTGATTAAAAATGTCACAATGAAGATGTCCAATCATATCGAATTTCATACTTTGTTTTGTCAGTTCATAGCGTTGTTGAAATCCTTTGTTCTCACTTGTGGTTGCGTTCATATGACCAGCCGTATCTTGAAACCACATTGCTGTTTGTAAATGTGTATTTTTAGCTCCATCACTATAATTGAGCAGTTTTTCCATGTACGAACGATATGGATGATTATGTGACGGAAATGAAATCAGTTTATTGTTCAAGTAGATTTGTACTTCACTAAACATAGCATTTAGAAAATCATTGACAGGTGCAATTGCTTTATCCGTATTGGTGAAGGAGGAACCATCTGGTTTCACAATTTGTGCTTGGATGTACAATAAGGTTTGTGGCAAATCAATGTATTCATCACTGCTACCACTCACTACAAATTCTATTGGTGAATTTTCAGCTATTGAACTAATTGGTTTGTAGCCAATAATACGATTGTCCAGAACACTGGTTTGCGTGGGCAACGTTGAAAAAATGTCCAATTCACTTTTTACACATTCACAGGATTGATGATGTAAGAAAGCCATCGTTAAATTAATCAAAAATATCTGGTGACGATGCCAATGATTTCTTCTTCTTCTTATGTGATAATTTACGTCTCTTTGTAGGATTGATGGTGTTGTTGATCGTTGGAAGGTCAACCTCAAACTGAGAGCAGTCATCCCATTTTCGTTTATGATATCCACTTCCCAGCATAGTTTTCAACTTATTTTTAGCTTTTTCTTGTAAATTTGATTTTGCCTCTTGCATACGTTGATGAAACGATTCTTCCAGCGGTTGATTCGAGATCACAACATCATTAATCATATTGGCACCTGATTTTAATAATTCTTTTCCCACAGTTTTAGCTCCTTGCTTCACAAGTGGTAACACTGAACGAAATAAGCCACCAAGGAAACTTCCAATGCCATGTCCTGCTTGATAGGGACTTCCCACATAGACGTTGCCGATACCGGACAACGCTTGTTTTTGGTAGTATTGCAAATACGGATCAGTCATGACGACGACGACGGAAATGTAGTTTTGTACACACCGTTCCAAAGGTGAATGGCATCCGATGACCTGTGCTATCCCTTATATCGATTTGTATTTGCTCAAAATTCATTTTTTCCACCGGAACATAATGTGCAGGATTAAAGATTTGTACTGCATGACTTCCAAAAGTATGATTCACAGGATCCATGTTGACAATTCGTAGCAATGGTACCATTGTATCTCCAACAATGACAGATTCAATAATGTCACAATAGACGTACATTTGTGATGGTAAGCCTAATCGTACATCCGGTGTATATTGTCCCTTTTCCATATCTTTTAAATCACTTTTCGGTTCAAATCCAAGCATTAAACTAACACTTGGTGAAATTTGTACAGAAGTATGGATTTCCTTTTTGGGATGTCTTATGAGGCATATATTATTAGTTGCGTCATGAGATATAAATAAATTGGTTTCTTTATGATGTATATTAATTGCATGAATAAGATCCCGTATATTGTTATAATAGCGAACAGGGATCGTTACAACCTTCCACGGTTCTTGATCATTACTACTTGATGATTTGTAATATATTTTATTGTTTTCACTGTTAATGTTCAGCAAAGAATGTGGATAATGAATCTCTACAATTGCCACATCCCATTTCTGGCGAAACTCTACACGTCGTTGTAATTTCGTAATATATGAAGTCAATGTATTTTCTGGAAAATAATCCATGGAACTATTACTGGGAAGTGTAACGTAAAAATCTTGATCAGGTTCCATTCTTCTTCTTCTTCAATGAAGTTGCAGGGATCCACGAATTGAATGAGGAAGGATATCCTTTCCACTGGACGAGATACTCCTTTCTGCGACCATTTGTTCTTGTACGTAATATTTTATCGATGAGGAACGTCGAAGGGAGCGGCACTGGTTGTAATTCTTCTCTGTAGAAAACACCATCGATAAGTTGATGATTTAAATCCTCTAGTCGATACACTGGTGGGTTTCTTGGTACAATGGCTTTTACTCTGAATATTTCCCAAGTCCAGTTCTCGAGGTAACCCTTGTCAAAGATACGTTTTGTTTTACTTATACGAACAGTATCACCAACAGATAAATCCGTATCTTGTTTTGAACGTTGTAGCTTTTTGTCGTATAAGTTATGCCACACCTCCAGTAAATTGTCCTGAGAAACGTTTGCAGGTGCCATTTTAATACTGGAATGCCGACTTTCATTGTATGCTTTTACAAGTAAAGGCAATACTTTGATGTAATTGTATGTTTGATATTTGGTAAAGTATTTCCACATACGATGTTTCAATGTCTGATTAAATCTTTCTGCGATGCTGGCTTTAATATCTGGATCCTTTGTTGTAACATGTTGCACGTTGTGTTTCCTGAAAAACTTTTGTACTGTCTTGTTGGTAAATTCAGTTCCTTGATCACTACGTAGTACAATTGGTTTCCTCTCCTGGAAAATCATTTCAAATGCATTCACTATATCCTCGCCACTTTTTGATTTTAGTGGTACAGCCCACCCGTACCGACTAAACACATCAATCACTGTAAGAATATAGCGGTAATTGTCATTATAGTTTTGAAGTGATTGTAAATCATTTAAATCACATTCCCATTGATCATCAATATTGTTGACAAGATAAAAATCTCTACGGAAACGACGACGTACAGGACGATGTAACGTGTAGGTAGGTTGTTTGTTTAACCAAAGTTTTATTTTGGCTAGAGGTATAGATTTTCCTGTGGCTTGCCATAATTTCTTTGCAGTAGAAAATGATGCAGGATGTGCTGGATTGTAATAAATGGATTTCAACTTTTTGTTCATGGTTTGTACGTTGACCATTGTGGAATGATACGTTTTCTTTTTGGTCGGACTTCTAAAACATCATCATCATCTTCTTCTTCTTCTTCTCCGGAAGAAAATAATTCAGGTGCCGGTTTTGGTGGTGCAGATCCTTCAGATGCTGTTGTACTATTATGCTTGACAATATAGTTTAATCTTCGTGGATTACCGATCAATTCTTGAGGTGTGTTTGACGATGCAAGGTAGTTGCAAAACAATTCCCAGCCTTGAGGATTAGAATGTTTCCTCGGTCGAGTCACATCGCACATTAAATCTACAATATTGGATCCATGTAGTTTATTATCGTTGATGTACACTGTTCCTTTATGATCCCACGTAATTGCGTCATCTTGTTTTAAACGACGGAATAGTAGTTCGGCTTTCTTACGATACATTTGTGGTATTGCGGCTAAAATTTCTTGTTTCATGCTATCGTCAACATTCGGGACGTCACCATTAGGTTTCATTGATGTAATTGTAAGTGGTATTGGTTCTTCTTGTTTACGTATCACATAAAGATATTTCTGTAATATTCTATTGTACTGATTAAATTTTTCTTCATCACTTGGATACGATGTATTCAATATGGATTGCATTTCACGATCGAGATTAGATTCTCGATTTTCACTCACACGGGATGATGATGCATGCATTCGTTGAAGCATTTCTGGTGGCACTAAAACCATCTTCTTGCTATGTTCCATGAAGTTTATTGTTTAAACAAAATACTGGATAACACACTTCCTACAATAGGTGCAAGTAATGCAGGTAAGAATCCTCCTTGTTGTACGGCTAAATGTTTCTTCTTTTTATCCAATGATTTTGTATTGTCTACGAGATAGCGGAGCGTGTTCTTGTAACGCTTTAATCTTGACTTCTGCGCACTTGTCAGTGGAACATTGCCTTTTAAGACATTATAACAACATTCACAAATACTATGAATTAATGAAGCGTCTGCATTGGCAATAATAGCTTTACGCAATCTTGGTTTAGCTTTGTGCAGAGCACGTAGCAGATCAGCGTGTTTCACTGTAGGAGACATCGTGACAGACTAAGTCATTCTTTTCACATGCACAATAATTTAAACATGTTTTGTTGGTACGTAAACATAATGATGCAAATCGTCGGGAAAAATATTTGTACGAAATCGCATTTCATCGGGTGTATCTTGTTTAAGATCCATCAGTAAATAACCATGTGGATTTCTTGTTGCGTCTGCATAACTTTCTTGTAGAAACAGTGGATGCTCAGGCATGATTTGATAACTCATATGCTTGATTTGTGACTTGTCACGTGGATTTTTAAACAACACCAAATACGAACAATTTAAACTCATATTTCTATTTGCTTTACTTTGATGAAATACATTTTGTGTTATAAAAATCACACTAATATTTCGATGATGTGATCCTTTTGTGAACATATCAACAATATCACTATTCACTTCTCGCATATGGTCATCAATAATAATCAAATGTGGTCCATCTTGAGGCTGAAAATCTTTCATTCGTGGAAGTCCTTCGTGAAATTCTACTGGAACTGGCATTGTTGCATACACGTCTTGCCATTCTGCATAATACCAGTATATCTTACGAAATTTTGCATTGATCATGGTTGGGAGATGTGACAGTAATCGCTTCACAAAATACGTTTTTCCACACCCACTAGGCCCTGCGAGAATACAGGTAAATGGATGTTTCCACTGTGTATCCATGATGAACACTAACACCTTGTTTCAAAAATGATGCGTATTTAAAGCGAGTACAAATTTTTTTTGTTTTAGTTTGTAAATTCTTGCACTTACTGGTGTGAAAAGGTTAAAACCGTTCATCTGTTTATCGAGTAGTTGAAAACCGTTTATTTGTTAATCGAATAGTTGAAAACCGTTTATTTGTTAATCGAATAGTTAAAAACCGGATAAAGTTTAACGGTTAACCGTGAAAGCTGATCACTGTTTGATTTAAATTCTATTTGAAAATTTTTCGTTTCAAATTTGTTTTGAAATTTTTGTTTCAAAAATTTTGTTGAAAATTTTTTGTTTCAAATTTTTTTTCAAATTTTTGTTTGATTTTTTTTTGTAAATTTATTCTTTCAAAATTTTTTGTTTGAAAATGTTTCGTTTCAATTTTTTTTTTGTTGAAAATTTTTGTTTTGAAATTTTTGTTTTCAAAATTTTGTTTGAAATTTTTTTCGTTTGAAAATTTTTAATTTTTTTGTTGCAAAATTTTTTGTTTAAATTTTTTTTGTTCGAAATTTTTGTTTTGAAATTTTTCGTTTCCAATTTTTTTTTGTTTAAAATTTTTTTGTTTCAAACTAAAAAACTTTTTGTTTGAAATTTAAGTTTAAAAAATGTTCGAATTTTTTGTTTAAAATTTTTTGTTTGAACATTTTTGTTTCGAAATTTTTTCGTTTCAATTTTTGTTTTCATTTTTTTAGTTTGAAAACTTGAAAAAAAAGTTTTAAATGCCAAGAATCTTTCCTAGAGAACATTGACCAGGGACCTCATCGCGCATCAAAACCAAATCATTGATCACGTGACCGTACTACACCCGAAGGGTACTACCAAATTGAAAGGAGATACCGTCCATACCTTATCAAATAGGATAAATTGAGTCAGTAACCGAACACGTGGTTGTACTTAAAAATTTGAAAATAGGACCACCGAAACATATTGAGGTCCTGTACTATGCTTAAATTGGACAATTTCAGTGGACCCCCATTGCCAAAATTTAAGAAGGGTGCAACAATATACCCATGTCTTATGATAGGATATGGACCCCTTGTAATCATAGGATCTCATCAAAGGGGATAAAATGGACCAAAAAAACAAACACGTGGTACAACGTTTATATTTTGGCAATTTTTGTACCCCTAAAAGGGAACGATATGGACCATCCAAATTTATCATGATACATATTGAGGACCTGTACTATAATACCAAATGTTTAAATTGGGCAATTTCCAAAATTTAAGGGGTGGGCCAAGGTACCCCTCCCGGGGTGCACCAATGTACCTATGTCTTATGATAGATAATGAACCCCTATACATGACCATATAACCATATAAGGTAATAGAACCTCATCAAAGGGGGATAAAATGTACCAAATACCAAACACGTGGTTGTACTAAAATTTTGGCAATTTTGTACCCCTAAAAGGGAACGAGGTGGACCACCCAAATTTATAGTGATCTATATTAGTGTCCTATACTATAATACCAAATGTTTAAATTGGGCAATTTCCAAAATTAAAGGGGTGGGCCAAGGTACCCCTCCCGGGGTGCACAAATGTACCTATGTCTTATAATAGGTAATGGACCCCTATACATGACCATATAATCATATAAGGTAATAGGACCTCATCCAAGGAGATAAATTAGGTCGAAAACCAAACACGTGGTACAACGTATTGCTTACGTTTATAGTTTTGGCAATTTTGTACCCCTAGAAGGGAATGAGGTGAACCACCCAAATTTATCATAATACATATTAGGGTCCTGTACTATAATACCCAATGTTGAAATTGGTCAATTTTAAAAATTTAAGGGGTGGGCCAAGGTACCCCTCCCAAAAATTTAAAGGGGTGCATTAATATACCCATGTCTTATGAAAGGTAATGGAACCCTGTATACGCCCATATAACTATATAGGGTAATAACACCTCATCAAAGGGGATAAATTAGGTCAAAAACCCCCGAAATTTGAATTTTTGGCAATTTTTTACCCATGAAAGGGAACGACATAGACACCCAATACTGATAGAGGTACATACTATGGTCCTAGGCTACCATACCAAATTTTTAGATTTGGCAATTTCCGAAATTTAAGGGGGGTGGTCCTATGTACCCCTGCCAAAATTTAGGGGGTGGGCCAAGGTACCCCTGCCAAAATTTAGAGGGGGTGGTCCTAGGTACCCCTAGGTCATTGACCCCGGGCCTTGGGGCCCCTCATTAAAAATAATCCAAAGTTAGGCAGAGTGTCGCCCTTACTACTGCAGTCTACTGGGAATTCGAGTTCCCCTGAAGAGGAAGGTCGGAATTTTAACTGTCCTAGGTATTTCAGTGTTCTTGTCCCTGTAGTGTTTGGAATACGTCGAAAGGACATGAGGTGCTAGTGGCGAACAATGCTACGTTTGGAGCGATTTTTTTTTAATGTGAAAGCAGGAAGCTCCCATTGCAACTACTGTAACTGGCATCAAATTCCGCCGAAGCAATTATTATTTTTTCTGTATGGGAAGTTAATGTTTATGTAATTGGTATTAGAAAAGATATACATTATGTCAAATGTTTTTTTATGTTTACACATGAATGCAATAATATTATTACATTTATGGATTTACAGACAGAATTATCATTTTATAACAAGAAATGCAATATAAATATTTGTTAGCTGGTAACAGTAATGCATTTTTTTCGCCCTTCTTCTAAGTAGAAAACTGAGGTGACATCTCAAATAGCATCATTGTCCTGACTAGAGTTGAAAGTTCGACCATTATTTGCAATTTGTGCACAGCTAGGAACAATTCCTAGGAACTCATTTCTGGCTCATACTACAGCAGTAAGGACGTGTTTAGCTCTTATGTATTCATCAGTTCTTGCCCAAACACGTTACGTTCCCAGAGAGTACGAATCAAGGTTGATACGGATCACGTAATTTTATGTTATTTGCGTTTCACCTGTGAAGGAAGTCGCCTCAACTCTGAGATCCAGAAAAAATGAATATTTTTCATCTTAGTATACATCAGAAGTATCAACATCGCAAATTATAAAAAAAATCCATAATTTCCTCAGCCGGAATCCAACCCGCGACTCCAAAATTATGAAAGTAGCGCTTAAGCCCCTTCTAAGACATCACTGTTCTGGAAGAATGAAAAAAATTGGATGTGCAGTGAATTCATTTTACCCTTGGAAGTGAGGTTCTTTCACGCGATATTTTTTTTTCAAAAACGACGTAATTTTGTGCATAGTTCATTAATAAGCAAAAAATATAGTAACACATTTATCTTGAGAAATTACGAATGGGATTGTTTACTCTTGTGGGTGAATGTTCTTGGGTGATGGTGAACAAATTTCATAAATAAACATTTCATTAACAACCTGTTAACTCGGCATAACTCGTTTATCCTGAAAATGTCCACGAGCAGTAGTTTACTCTTCCACTAGGTACAGAATATTCCTAAGGTGAACAAATTAAGTCACAAATCACGAAATGTTCAATTTTTGGAATTTTTTTTACCCAATCAGGGAAACAAGCTAGGGCCCTCAAATATTCCTACAACTTTAGGATACATAGATCCCTCCAAAATTGTTGGTTTTCTAAAATTACCAAATTTATGGGGTTGAGCCAATGCACCTCTCTCAAAATTTGTGATAGGGGTACGTACCCCTTCCAAAATTAAAAGATAAATGAAACCAATAATGCAATACCTTGAGACTAGTGTCACACCACTATTTCCTGCCACTTTCAGCTAACCAGAAAAAATGCCCTATACTTACTGGGATGAACCAATCATGTTACACCAATGACCCTAGACTATGAATTGTGGCTAAGATTCAAAGTGTTAAAATAGGTCAAGCCCCCTCCAAATTTGAATTCTTCCAAGATCTTAGATTGTAAATCGTAACTACAATTCTAAGCTTTAAAAATTTTAAAATAAAAATTTTTAAACAGCGATCCAGAGTTCTTTGACAAAATTTTCAAAATAAGTTTTAATAAGTTTAAATTAAAATTTATCAATCAAATTGCACCAAGATAACATTCCATTAATGGTCGTAGATTGAGTTGCGATAAAGTTCACACTGTGAAATTGTTGTTGTCGAATATCAATCGGTTTAAATAACTATTAGGTTTAAAGTCCTAAAATATATTTTTCGCTGATAATAAATTTTAGACGATGGGCCAAAACTACAATCCTAAGGTTCAAAAAATTTTCAAACTAAAAGACTTTAATAAAGTGATTAAAAACTAAACAATTTTTTTTAATTTTAACCCTTAAACATTAAATTTGACATTTTAAATAACAGGAATGAATCAACCAATCAGATTCCACCAATGACCTTAGACTATGAGCTATCCCTAAGGTTCAAAGAGCGAAGTTAATGTGTCTGAGGAAGGCTATGTTGCATAGCCAAAACTGTAATACATACATACACACTTAAAATATATATATATATAATGCTTTGGTCAGTTGGAGTTTCATTAGCATTCTTGAATTTTACAAAGCTACAATGAATAATTTACGACATGATAAATTTAGTCAAAATCTAGCAAATTTGAAATTTGACAATTTATTAGCCATAAAAGGATACAAGTTAGACAATCCAAATTTACCCAAGTCCTAGAGAATGATTAGCAATCTTGAATGAACTTAAAAGTTTCGTTACTGAATTCTATATGTCTTTGCGCGCGCGTGTGTGTGTGTGTGTGTATTATTTGCGAATTTTTCAATTTTGAGCCCTCCATTCGACAGAGCATCAAAAACTATCTAAAAAAAGATGGTATTTTTCGCGTCACTCTTACACAAAAAGGTTCCGATTTCAGGAGATTTAAGAAACCGTAAGTCACAGAGATGATATTGGTGTTGATCAATACCTAAGAGGATGGTGAACATTTTGGTACCAAATAATAATCGGTGGCCAATGGCCAACTGGCCACCGTTTTCGAGATATTGGCCAAAAATTTCAAATTTCGGGATATTTAAGGAGCCATATCTCGGGAACTGTAAGTCATAGAGAGATGATATTCGAGATTTTTTTTTTAATGTTGAGACGTCCGTTTTGAGCACGTGTCTTCATAAAACAACATCTCGTTGAAAATTTTAATAGAACTCTTAAACAATCATGTAGAAAAAATTTACTATTCAAGGAAATTATAAATGTATAGATATATTACAAGAATTGTTTAATGAGCACAACAATAAAGTACATAGAACAATTGAGTAGTGATAGACGAACTTCTACACCCGAAAGCTGGAATGTTAGCGGTACTTTACGTAATAATGATGTTCTAACATGTTTCTTTAATGGATGTTGTCAAACGGTTTGGTAGGTTATTATGGGTTGATGACATGGATTTGGAAAGTTGTTATATTTCTGTTTTTAGTTGTGCTGACATGTAAAAGGTCGTGTCCTCTTTTTAGAGACTTTATACTGGGTATTTTTAAAAATAATAATAATAATGGAAATTTGAATTAAATCTGTTGATACGTCATTCTGTATCACGTACTTTCGTAGTAGTGATTAAATTAATATTTGAGTCCCACCTGTTAGGCTAAAGGAGATGATGATTGTTAAAAATAAGAAGGTGAGAACACTTATAATGTGTGATACGCACTGGAATCGAACCCGGGACCCTTACCACTATTGGTGAACAATGTATTGTACTGAAAATGAGCCTGGTACCCTTAACACAAGAGATGAATGTTGTATTGCACGGGGATTGAATATGGGACCTTTAGCAAGAGAGATGAGCGTTGCATTGTACGGGGATTAAATATGGGACTTTTAGCACAAGAGATGAATGTTGTATTGCACGGGGATTGAATATGGGACCCTTAACACCAGAAAATGAACGTTGTATGAAGGGAGGGAAATATTTATTCATGCGGGACACATTGTGGATTCTCCGTCTGAAAGACGTCGTGTATAAAATATGTATACTTTGGTATGATATGTAATGCCGGTACATATATAGAGCGTGGTAAAACCTCTTGTACGGTATGATATGTAATGCCGGTACATATACAGAGCGTGGTTTCCGTACGTCTGTTGCTGATGAACTTAAGACATGAACTGAACTTTTCCCGCGCTTTTGGAAACCCGGTTGGGTAGGAGTGATGATGTGTGCTTGCTAAAACTTGAATTTTAATACAAAGGAAGACCGTTGACACGATTGGTAAACATTACAGAATACCGCCAGACTAATAGAAATAACTTTGGCGCCGCGGTAGGTGAACAAAAGGAAGATTGCGGACGTGGGAGATAAGCATCACAGGTTGGAGACAGACAGACCAATAGAAATAACTTTGGTGTCGTGGTAGATGAACAAAAGACATTGTTGGTGAAAACATAAAAGAAAGATTGCACACGTAGAACATTAGAAATTGGGGACAAACTAATAGAAATAACTTTGGCGCCGCGGTAGGTGAACAAAAGGAAGATTGCGGACGTGGGAGATAAGCATCACAGGTTGGAGACAGACAGACCAATAGAAATAACTTTGGTGTCGTGGTAGATGAACAAAAGACATTGTTGGTGAAAACATAAAAGAAAGATTGCACACGTAGAACATTAGAAATTGGGGACAAACTAATAGCAATAACTTTGGCGATGTCGGTGAAAACATAAAAGAAAGATTGGTGACTTGGAAGATAAACATCACAGGTTGGAGACAGACTAATAAAAAAAACAAGTTTTATGATAGTTTGTTAATAATGAATACAAAGAAAGTTTTACATTACTAATGGTAGAACATATGAGGTTATTGAACGCGAATGCAAAAGAACATTCACCTATTGAATGATGATCATGTTGAAACATGAAGGGATGTTAAATACGATTGCAATAGAAGATTGTTATATTAATGAATGAATGAATGCAAATACAAAGATAGTTTGTGGCATCCGTTATTTTACGTGGACATTATGCCGGTGTATGTACGGTCAATGTCTTGTTTACATGAATAATAATAGAAGTTGTAAATAACAGATTTTATTTTAAAAGCATGTAAACTATTTATTTACACGTGATGTATCTAAAGCTGCACATAGATGACAGATGATTAAATAGTACGCCTTATGAATACCGTTGTAAAATGTGGGGAATGATTTTACCAAAGTGAAAATACCAAATGTTGATATTTTAAAAGATTATATGAGAACATGTTTGCTATTTCTATATTTATAAAAATTCCATAGAGAATTGGAAAAAGTATATGTGAAAATATTTTAATTGGCGTGGTAGGACTGTTTGAAAAATGTTTAAAGTACCACGTGATATGATGTTATCGATAAAGTTTTTCTTTATATACTGGGTATGATGAGAAGACTAGCATAGTATCATCATGGATTCGTCTGCCAGTATAGTACAACGAGAAATTCAACTTTGCAACGAAGTAGATTGGGATTCTACATTTGACTATGTAGAATCTCCAAGGAAAAAGTTCAAATCCAATAGAGAATCTCCGGATTTGTTTATAGAGGAAGAAACGTGCTATTTTTCTCCAGCTTCCCCTGATGTTATTATAGAGGAAGAAATCATCGATTTAAGAGAAGATCCAGTATTAATCCCAACATCCCCTGTTGGATCAAGAATAACCTTACCTGTACCAGTAGCAGAAACAACAAACCAGAAGTTTCAAGTTCCATCCATAAAGTGGACACTTGCAGAAGAAGAAGAAGAAGAAGAAGGAAGACCAACATCTCCCGATTTATTTAATGAGGAAGAGGAGGAAGAAATTTGTATGTTATTGAGTGAGATAGAAGAGTGCAAACCCAATACGCCATCACCAAGTGTTTCACAGTTGGACTATCCATTTTCACCACAAAAGGAACCACTGGATTTGCGTGTGCAGAGGAAACAGTGTCAGTGCAAATGTAGTGATGACTTTATAAGTGAAACATGTGTTAAGGATAGTATTTTAAAGTGGGAGCCAAATACAGTTTTACTTTGCATGGCTTGCAACCTAAATTATTTCAATCAGTTGGGGCATCGGTGCCTTCTAGCAGATATATTGACTCTTGAAGCAGAAGCATGGAAAATTATGAGTAACAAAAATGTGCGACACAAAGTGTATAAAAAATATATGAAGTCACATCCTGCTAACAAAAGAAATGAACATTTATTTAATGAAAATTATGACAACTTATTAAAGAACCCGAAATATATTGAGGGACTAGTAAACATCTTATTAGAAAAAGATAGAAACAGTACAAACTGATTTCTTTTTTTTTTGTATATAATATAATTTGTATATATATATATATATTATTTTCATAGCTGTGTGTGTGTTATTATTATTATGTTTGTATATATATATATATATATTATTATTTTCTATTCTTGTTTGTTTGTTTGATTGTTTGTATATATCTTTATATCCAAATAAATTTATACGAATTTCATTTCTTGATTTTTATTTAATATTAAAACTGTCCTAAATAAAAGGTATTATTGACATTTTACAAGGTGAAACTCATTTATGCTTTCTATCGTGTACTTTTTGGAAAATCGTTTAAATTAGTATTTGATTTTTACTAATACTTTGAAGTATTTAAAAGTTTGATGAGTATTTTACATTGACAAGCTTGCGATTTTTGAAAACAGTTCCTCAAAGTTTGTGTAACAAATATAGGTGGAATAAGAAAAGTTTATATTTTTCTTGATTTTTACTAATACTTTGAAGTATTTAAAAAGTTTGATGAGTATTTACAAGTTTGTGTAACAAACGATTTATTTACAGTTTTGCAGGGTAGCTGCTTTTACGACTTTCTAATTTTAAAAAATGAACGAATAAATAATTAATATTTCGGAACATCTTTAGTATGTTCACACGAAGTGTTCAACTAATTTACAAGTTCTCAATTTTTTAGTATTTTCGAAACAAGTTTCTCTTTATGAGATTTTATTCTTGAGAGTTTTCGTAGAAACGAGTTTGTGTAACAGACGAATTATTTACAAGTTTCGCAGCGTATCTGCTCTTACGACTTTCTAATTTTAAAAACGAACTTAGTTAGTATTTTCGAAATTATTTGTAGGTTCAAACTACAAGTGTTCTGAGATTTCATAGAAATCGAACCAATAAATAAGTTGAATTTGCTACGCAAATGAACCAATAAAATAAAATAACACGAACGAATAAAATAATCACACGAAGTGTTCGAGTAATTTATTAGGAGCTTTTTTAATATTTCGGAATGTAATTCCTCTGAGCTTCTTATGGAAGCGAACCATTATTAAAATTACGACTTTCTATAAGAACTTTTTTGTAAGTTCACACTGTAAGTGTTCGAGTAATTTATTACGAGCTTTTTAATATTTCGCAGCATAGCTGCTCTGAGCTTCTTATGGAAGCGATCCATTATTAAAATTAACCGACTTTGCAATGGCATAGGAGAATATAAAACAGAAACTCAGTAATATTATAGTATGATTTATATACTTACAAACGCGAATCCTAACATGCAGAAAGTTTTTTCCCTACGTATAAATTGTAAGTCATATTTGAAACATAGTTTACTTTTACACTGTAAGTGTATTGAAAAAAATTTTCGCGTTGAAGTAAAATATATAAGATGTGTAAGGAAATAAATAAAACATGTAATATAAAATGAGAAAAAATTTTATTTACAATTTTCAATAATATATATATATATAGTTTACATACAGATACATTCCTTGATATATTGTTTAATACAATTTATATTTATATTAGTATATGCACAATTACATACTGGCCAATTTATTGCTGAAAGTCTTTTATCACTTGCTTTTGTTAATTTATACACATTGTTTTTATTATTATTATTTTGTAATTGATTACCAGAAGAGTTTTTATTTTCCATTATTACTATTTCTTATGCATATTATAATGTAAATCTTTTACTAAGAATAACTCTGTAATTAACTGAATGTTATCTTTGTCTAATAAAATGTTATATAATGTCCATGTAAATTCCCAATCATCAATTTCAGTATCACAATGCACTCTTGCAAATTCTTCATATAAATCATCAAAAGTTTGTCCGCTTACCATTGTACGCCATGCATTATAACATAACATATTATAGTCCGAAGTAATACAATCGTGTTCTTCTATTTTGCTTTTATTTTGAAAACACCCATAACACAAAAGTTCTCGTGGTGGTTTCCAACGATCAATACACATTAATACACATTGTTCTTTTATAGAAAAAGAAGAACATTGATATTCGCAATTGTCATATGTTTTTAGGAAACGACATTGGTACTCACAGTCTGGATTGTTGATACACATATTTATCGTGCTCAAGATATGCTTCTCTTAAGTCAGAAATATGATAATCATTAAACGTGATTTCTTGATATGAATAATTAAATTTGTTTATAAGATGGGGAATAATGTTTACATCTATATATTTCACATGAATCTTTAGATAATGTTTTAATATTTGATCACGTGTTGATTTTTTGATTAGGAAATTCCACACAATAGTATTTAATTCTTCATCACTTTCACTCAGACATTTATGATCAGTTTCTTTCTCACTACGATTCGCACAGCCTTCACAAAGTAATGGTTCAGAAAGTTTATATTTTTCTAGTAACTGTTTTACACAAAATTCATTTACTTCATTAGGAGTACAACCACACTTCACACCATTGAATATCAGAATATCATTAGAAATTGTATTTTGATTTACTACAACTTCCTCTTCAAAGGGTATTTCATTTGGGTATCTGAAATTTCGTCTATACACAGCATCGTCTATGGTAATTTCCTGTGTTGGATAAATAATCCTATATCTTTCAGCGTCTTCTTCAGGAATGTCAGGATCATTTGGATGTACAAGAATAATTTTCTTTTGTTTTTCAAGTTGAAAACGTTTTTCACGTGGTGAAATGTATTTAGATTTTACACATTCACTTTGCAATAAAGAAAGATTGGTTTCAATTTCACCTTTTCGTTTCTTATTATTATGAGATGAAGAACTAGAATTTGTTTTTTGCTTTTTAACTGCGGAAACAGAATGCTTTTGACTGTACATTGTAACAACGTATTACTTCCTTTATATGATTTACTACAGCTATACGCATGCGCGCTTTTATATTATATTGTGACATGCGCGAAGACCAAGTACAAGTATACATACACATCTGACATGCGCGAAGACCAAGTACAAGTATACACACGCATCTGACATGCGCGAAAATCTAGTACGAGTATGCGCACGCATAGAATTTATATTGTTATGTCTAAATACATCGTGAAAAGAAATAGGTGTGATTATATAAAGTTTTTTTTTTCATGCCATTATTATTATTATATCATTAGAACATTTATATGTAATAATAGACATGTACATGATTTGTTAGGGATGAAATTAATAATAATATTAACAATTTCATACTTTGTAACTCATTTACTAACACTTAGTGTTTGCTAAAGCAATCTTGACACAAACGATATATATATATTGAAAATAAATAAATAAATAAATAAATAAATAAATTATGATATCAGAGAAAACAAGATTGGATTGTAATTCATGTGCTTACAAACTTAGTAATTCAGATAGTTTGTTTAAAGACTATGTAAATTCTTTCCTTTAAATGAAGCAGGAATCTTCAGGATTTCCTGTTTGGTGCAAAACCAAAGGAGACAAACAAAAATACATTAAAGAGTATCATGCCCACAAAGGCATAGAGTTAATGGAGAATAATATCAGGAAGAACCCGAGATTGAGGTATATCTCCAAAATATTCCTCAATTCGCTTTATGGGACAAAGAACGGACTTGTTGCAATTCATGATTGTATTATCTATGGGCACAACAATACGAAGTACAAAGCGTATTACCCATTGGAGATAAACATTTTATTCTTACGTATCACAATACAGAGAATAAGAACAAACCATGGAAATTCTCAAACCTTGTTCTTGTGGCGTTCAATACGTTATGGGCACGGTTAAAACTGTATGACCTATTGACTGCTGTAGGGACTGAAGCCATATTATATTGTGACACGGACAGCATCATGTTTGTACAACACCGTGATGAAAAATCTCCGCTTACATTAGAGCCCTACTTGGGTGAACTAACCAACGAAGTAAAAGAGCGGTGGGAAATAGACAAATTTATAGGTTTTTATTATTATTATTATTATTATTATTTCAATAGAAGAATACATTATTTCGATTACAGATGACTTCTACAAATGTAAACGAACTAACTCAATTGTTAATCATGGCAAAACGGTTCGGATATGAAGCATCCGAAGTTGTTTACTACAGATGGAAAATGATAGTAGATAAATTTCATAGCAATGGGTACATGTACGTAGTTTTGAGTAGAAACGATTTTGGAAGCGTTTGGTGGATACTTATCATTCTAAGGGTGTGCGTGTACCCAATGAAAAATATTATCAAATGTTAACAGAGTTATTAAAACAATTTAAAGGAAGACAGGATGTTATTTTGGCATCCTGTGAAACCGCTGCTGATATTTCTGATTTATATTAAACAGGGTTCTTTCGAGAGGATGATATAAAAATCAGGATTGTAAAAAGTTCAAGCAGCATGTAAAACAGCTGACTTATTTGTTAAGGACAATGCTAAACTACTATTAGGCAAGCTTACCACGACCAAGTTTTCCTAGTTTTGGGGAACCTAAGAACTAAATTAGGTTTTCAAGAAGTACCTAAGATAATGGATGTATCAGAATTTGAAATAGTAAAGAGTATATCATAAACATATGTTTACTTCGTGCTAAAGGGGACAGAAATAACCATTAAGTGTATGGATCCGGAAAAATATGTACGAAATCTGTTTGATTTCGGAATAACCCATACAATAAAGGGATGTTGACAAAAACACCTATATAGGAATAACTATCGAGAGCACTACCTTAAACTTAAAACAATGTATACAACATGACGTCCTAAAAAAAGAATTGAACCCGGAGGCCCTATCCTCCATAGTGGAAAATACCCTCAATAGCAATGAGAAAATTTTAATCGAAGATGCATCTCCGTAAAGGAAGAGGAAAAAAGGTGGATTTTAAGATCAACATTGATAATCCACGCAAGGGAAGATGTTGAACCCGTGGATCGACCAAGTATGAGGAATATACAACTCTTTTGGAAAAGTGTACCATGCCATTAAACAAGGACATATAATGTCTTTCTAAGGCTATTATCCTCGAAAAGGCTAGGGCCGATCAAAAATATGAACAAATGTATAAATTAAAAAAAAAAAAACAATCCTGAGCGATTGTTGAAGCAGACTAAGGATTTGTGTGATGATGTCAATGTTACTATTGAGCATCGAAATGGATGTACTATTAATGATGTGAAAAATTTCAACAATACCTGACACCCAAGTACCAAATCATTGTCTTTGAAAAGAAACTTAATAGTCGTGAATTTTATGTGATATATTCAGAAATAAAGGGTGGTAAGCAATATATTTACTGTACAAAGATAATTACTACCAATTAATAACTAGTGTACGTAAACTTTTGGGAGCCGAAGGCTTTTGCGATTATTGTTTACAAAAAGTACAGTAAAAAAAAAATCTCCGATTTATTATTATTATTATTCAGCAATATGAAGCTTGTATAAAGTCTTCATTTATTCAGCAATATGAAACATCTTTCATTAGTTTATATTGTTTTTTACACAAGTTTTTAAAAAATTTGTATTGTGTTAATTAGTTTTCAACTCATTCACATAAATATTTGAAGAAATGTTTAGTATGATAGCACTGCAGTGCACTACACAGTAACTATTTTTTCTTAGATATTTACTTGAGTAAGATTTACTTGTAACGTTCACAGAAAAAAAAAAGCATGGCAAATTGTGCCTTTTTACAGTTTGTACATGTAATATACCTACAGAAGAGTAACATTTTCATCCATACGTCTTCATATTTTTTCAAT
Source organism: Thermobia domestica (assembly GCF_964235325.1). Lineage (NCBI taxonomy): Eukaryota > Metazoa > Arthropoda > Insecta > Zygentoma > Lepismatidae > Thermobia > Thermobia domestica. The sequence continues at coordinate 71,300,932 of NC_137470.1, read as the reverse complement.
CACAAACACTATCACTATCACGTTGGTTTTTATTCCAGATTAAGAATTTCTTAAAATCTTTCTGCAAAAATATTTCTATTAGTTGATTAACAAATGTATCATTATGAATGGCATCATCATATATATGAAAAAACTGTTCTAATTTATTAAAAGTATTGTCGTGCATTTTTTGAAACGTATACCAAATTTCATTTTGTGTGTCCATATCCATAATAACATTTAGTACTTTTGTTTTCAATATATTTTTATGTAACAGAATGCAGTCATGGTTTATTGCGTCTTTCAATCCACGTGCACACCCACTGCAAAGAAACATACTTCTTCTTTTAGATTCCCACATTTGAAAAGCATTTATTAAGCACTGAATGGTGATGTGAATATTATCGCAGAAACAGACCAATACGTTTTCAGCATTAGACATTTTTCAGTTCGACAAAGTAAACGAATTATATAATAGTTCACAACGTAGTTGTTTTTACGACTTTTTAATTTTAAATAACACCAATTTTTAAAACGTTCACAATCTATTTTAACAATTAGTTTGCACCGCAAACGATCCAATACATAAGCAGAGTATGTATAACATACGATTCGTAAAATATGAAGTGATCAAACTAAAATAAAAACACTAGCCACAAATATCTTCATTGACCACCATACAAAGAAGAAGAAATCTTTTCATCGACTACAAACAGTACAAGAATATTCTTATGTCACTTTCTTAACCGCGGTATTTATACTTTTCACCGTGGGATGTAATGACATGTTTGAATTAACCAATGAAAACAAGTTTAAGGTAAACCTCAAACTCATAGTTCCCACCCCCTATTAGTTTTAAATACTATTCTTTTATTATCCAAATTAGCTTGAATATTTCATCTTTGCATCAGTTTCACAAGCGACAAAGTCACTCAGACCGTTTACTGCGCGTGCTTGAATTTCTATATATTCACATTGAAAGCAATAATTAGAAATCACTATACCTGAACCCCAATAGCTCCTTTTGTATTTACTTGTCTTTTAATTAGCCTGTTGGATTTCAACGTATCAATAAATAATGCTTTTAAATCCATTTTTTAAAAATATACTTTTGGTTATTGTACATTTAAGACATGGTGGATTACTTCCTTTTGTGACAACTTTTAGTAATGAGTGGTGCTATCTTATCTACAGAATACTCCACACTTGAAAAATTTATTACAGTTGTTATCATAAGACAATAGTTATTGAACTTTCGCTAAATATGTTTACAGATAAAGTATTGCGTACAATAAGGAGAAACAAATGCTATCGAAAACTCGTCAAATGTTAAGGATTCTTGTAGACAATCCATGTAGTAAGTTGTGAATATATGTTAAAACTGAAGCCTACATTATGTATTTGATCAGTGCTAAAAAATACCTGTGAATTTTCATTAGGTATGCTATATGTTAAAAGCTTAGGAAAGAAAAAACTAACACCAACTTTGCAATGGGAAAGGAGAATAAACTGTTTCACAAACTTCTTCTTCTTATGTCTGAAGTTTCATGAAAGTAAAATTTATTTATTTGTACAAGTAATCACCGATTTATTTCCTATTTATCTGTATTCTTTTTTCATGTCTATATGACATATATTCAAAGATCATTTACTTATTTAAACAGGTTTTTATGTCGATGCGCTAGGTTATATATTTCTATTGTATTGAATTAGATTCAATCTCCCAACATGACCCTCCTCCTCCTCTTTGCTAAACGGATAGCGTACATGTTATCGGTGGTAACAGACCACAATCATGTAGGAAATCATCATCATTTTATTTACACTTTTTTTCACGAACAATAACTTTGTAAGATTATATAAAATACCCATTACTGTTCAAAGGGTGAGGTCAACTAAACTACCACCTTTTCCTATCATTTCATTTAACCACTTGTTTTTTAAAAAAGAAGGCCAATAGAAGCAATTTTCAGTTCAAGTTCTTGAAAACAACCATCTTTTAGTATATATTAATCTTACTTATTTGACACACAGTTGTTCGTTAATTTTACTTATGTACTGTTCAAAACAGAAAAAGATTTGTTCAAAGATTTGATAATAAATCTATAAGTACGTTAGCTATAGTTCACTATTGTTTTTTTATTGAGACCAAACTTTTATTCTTTCATAACAGGTCCCTCCCATGATTCACATTTAATTTTAACACTTTTGAAAATACAATTTCCTTGAGCATCCAATAAAATAAAATAACATTATATGGATTACTATGCTGACAAAGTTTCAATGTTTAGTTTTTCAGTGCTAGTTGGTTTCTACAGTTAGACTTTTCTTCATTAGGTATTCATTTATCAATATAAGATCATAATGGCTCAATGGTAAAGGGTTCATTTCCACTGCTTAGGATTCCTAGTTCGGTTACCGTTTACATCAATTATTTCATTTGTCATAGCGGAGCCATAAGGGCTCAGTGGTAAAGCGTTCATTTCCACTGTTTAGGGTTTCTGGTGCGATTACCGTTTGCATCAATTATTTCATTTCTCATAGCGGAGTCATAAGAGCTCAGTGGTAAAGCGTTCATTTCCACTGTTTAGGGTTTTTGGTTCGATTATCGCTTGCATCAATTATTTCATTTCTCATAGCGGAGTCATAAGAGCTCAGTGGTAAAGCGTTCATTTCCACTGTTTAGGGTTTTTGGTTCGATTATCGCTTGCATCAATTATTTCAACATTTTTTATGACAACATTAAGTTTGGATTTATTTCTTATAAATTGTGCTGAACAAACAACATGTTCTCCCACTTCTTCATTCCGCCAATTTCATAACCTTTTCTAAAGTGATCCAACATAATCGTGGGACTCACAAATTTCATTTATTATTCAAAATAATTTCATAATTAAGCGTACACAGATACCATAGTAAGTAAGTAAGTAATTTTTTTATTTCTAAGAAACAATTTTGCTATTTAATCTTTACATTTATTCAGAGTTCAATTCCATGCTGCACAAAGTATCTAAACTGAACTGAACTGAACTAAAGTTCTTTTGTCTTTGGGGATTGCAATGGGTTAGTGGTCACCTTTCGTGCTTGGGGGTTGATCCTAGGATGCTCCAATTATTTGATCATTTTATGACAAGTATTTGTGTTTCACAGGGCCGCTTTTATAAGTGTCTAAGAGACAACAAATCTTCATGACCTAATTGTGTACGGACTCCATTTCATCCAAATAGATAATAGTATGCCAATTAACATATATGTCATTCTACACTGAAACCCTTTAAATTTATATTTACCTTGAATAGTTGGATATTATTGTGTTTTTGCACAAAATTTATATACAATACCGTGGCTCGCAAATCCACAGCTTCAAACCCAAAAGAAATACCTAGTTAATTATTCAAGGAATAAAAAAAAAAACTGATTTTATTGTATGTTCCCTGGCACCAACTACATTTTAGTGTTCACAGAAGAAAAAGTATTCAAATTCTCTATCTTGTCTGCATAAAATAAGTTGCTCCAAGTAATTTATTAGGAGAGTATCTTTTATTCACTTAAATATTCTTCGAACATCTTATACATGTGAGTGAATAAAATAAATTCATTCACTCATCTTAAACGGATTTAATCAAAAAAGTAAAAATTCAGACTTTTCTTTCAGTATACTATCATTTAATAGCAACAACTAATTAGTAAACGAAAATGTTGTTGTTGTTGTTGTTTTAATTCTTATTTATGGACACCAGCAAATAT